>NC_133619.1:117424756-118669756 GCF_048593235.1 Sminthopsis crassicaudata | reverse complement strand
TCTTGTGTTTCAAATTTCCCCCTCTTTTCCCCCACTCCCTCCCCTAGATGGCAAGCAATCCAATATGTGTTATACATGTTAAAAATATATGGTAAATCCAATATGTGTAAACCTATTTATACAATTCTCTTGTTGCACAAGAAAAATCAGATTAAAAAGGAAAGAAAATGAGTAAGAATGCAAGCAAACAACATCAAAAAAGAGTGAGAATATTGTGTTGTGATCCACACTCAGTTCCCACAATCCTCTCTCTGAGTATAGATGTTTCTCTTCATCACAAGATCACTGGAACTGGCATCAATCATCTCATTGTTGGAAAGAGTCACGTTCATCAGAATTGATTGTCATATAATATCGATGTTGCCATGTACAATGATCTCCTGGTTCTGCTCATAAAATATTAGTTTTAATTTCTAATATGGCAAATTCGATAAATAAAACCCACATAAACATAAGTTCATTGAAGTTCTAATAATTTTTAAAAGTATGAAGGGGTTCTAAGACTTTTGAGTTATATAGAGAATATAGACAAATTCTTTAGTGTGGCACATAAAGCTCACCATGATCTGGCTTATTCTACGTTTTTAACCTTATTCTCCATTACTTGTTCCCTAATAAACTCAGTTACCACCAAACAGATTTACTAGCTATTCTCCAACCCCATCTAACATTTATCTTATAATGTCTGGAATACACTACCCCTTCATCTTCATCTGTTTAAAGCCTTCTCATTTATCAACACCTAGATCAAATACCACCTAATTTGTCCTTCTTAGAGTACTTAGTCTGCATTCCTTCTTGGTCTTATCACAATCTACTTTGTATTATATATAATTGTGATCCTGCTGTATTAGAACATAAATTCCTTGAGATCAAGACCCACATTATTTATTTATTTTTAATCTCTGTTTCTTACCTAGTGCTTAATTTGTTAAATTAAATTGTCCTAAAATTTAGAGGAACAGGTGAATGTTGTTTTCCATTATGGATGAAAATGATTGTGAATTTTCAGAAGGTAGTGAGACTACATGGACTTTTAATTAGGAGTCAGAGTTGAATTTAAATGTTTGATATGAACATACTTAAAATTTGAGTTACCTCTATTTAACGAACCAGGCAAATTGCCCAAAGTGCAATTTCTTGGATTTCAATAATATAAATACGCATTACATCACCTCTTTGACTTGGGAGATGAACTTAGAATTGCTATGACTAAAACATTTGATCATCCTAGAGTGCATGAGGTGTTCAGGGAGGACTAACACCTCTGGTATGAGAGCTTGCTGAACATTTTCAAGGCTGCTCATCTGCTTCTGCTGTCTCTCATTCTCACTTGTGACTCCAAGAAGCTGTAACAAGTACAGTGGCCACTCCACAGCTACCCCAGGTTGGGATAATCAATAAGTCTAAAACCTGTCAATGAGTTAAGGGAATGTCGGCTCCATGCGAGTGAATATTTCCCCCAGCGGAATGAACAGATGAGAGCAATTTGTTCCAACAGCCATGAAGGCCCCTGAAGCAGAGCTTGGTCAGACATCAAAGACCTTAAGGTCATCCACGACATCCTGGGCCATCTCCAATTGTCTTGACTTTTGTCCTGCCACTGGACCTTGTGCAAGTCTGACTCATTTAAATCCAATTCACATACAAGTCATAATCCATCACCCATCAGGATGTCATTGGTCTTTGAAAATGAAGGATGAACAACAGAGATCCTGATAATGAGCTTCTTAAATCCGTCTGGTTGGACCTCAGAAGTGAATTATCAAACTTATCAGCAAATCTTTGCTTTCTGTTCCTTGCACCTTCCTGAGCTTGCATTTTATCAGCATTGATTTCAAGAAACAGTGATCAGGCAGTCAGGAGAACCGAATTCAAGTATGACCTTAGGCACTTGACACTTCCTAGTTGTGTGACTTAAACCTGACTGCTTTACCAAAAAAAAAAAAAAAAAAAAAGAGTCAACTTTAGATCCCAATGAAGCATTGGATGAGGACCTTATGCTTGACTACACTTTATGATAAAACTATTGTCCATAGTACATCCAGGCAGTGTGATATAACAAAAAGAACCTTAGATTTGGAGCCATTGACCTGTTGGATCATCCATCTCTGCCATTCACCATCTGTGAGAGTTTGGTCAAACCATTTAATCTTTGTCTCAGTTTCCTCATCTATAAAATGAAAGAGTAAGACTAAAAGATCTCCAGAGTTCTTTGCAGCTCTATACAGAATATACTCGATAAATACTTGTTTGTTAATCAATCAAAACCATGTTATTGGACCAATCAGTCAGTAACTAGATGGTATAATGGATAAAGCACTGGGCCTAGAGAAGGAAGACCTAAATTCAAATCTGGCCTCAGATAGTTATTGGCTCTTTAATCCTCAGCAAGTCACTAAACTCTGTTTGCCTCAGTTTACTTATCTATAAAATGGAGATAATAATAGCATCTACCTCCCAGAGTTCTAAGGATCAGGTAATACATGTGAAATGCTTAGCACAGAGGCTGCACATAGTAAGTGCTATGTAATGATGATGATGATGATGATGTGTCTTCTGTGTATCAAGTACTGAATGTATAAATACAAAAGAGAAAAATAGTCCTTGCACTTGAGTAGTTTACAATCTAATGGGGGAAGTGAGGGGATTAAAATTGTCCTATCTCTGATAAAAAAAGAAATAGAGCTCTGAGATAATGTATTTTATTAAATGGCCCAAGTCCCCTTCTAATGAAGTAGATTCAGATCTTCCTCAGTATTTTAGATGGCCCCTATTTGTATAGAACTAGATGTGTAAATATTCCAGATTGACTATGCCAAAGACAGGATGATTCCACCAATTGACATAAGAGGCATAAGCTAAAATAAGCAAAATAACATATCAACCAAGTCACAAGTTGGATGAAGCAAGAAGTATCTCCACTGATGAGGTAGTTATAAGATGAATGGGTTTCTTCTTAGCTTAGGCAGGAGGAGATGACACAAGCTTTCACAGGTTGGGTAAGGTGTCTAAGCCATCATAACATAGTCACCTGCTCCTACTGGACAAGAGAGAATGGTCCAAAGGTACAAAAATTATCTTGGAGAACTTTCCACATAGTTGTATTATCTCTGCTTGGTCACCAAGAAAAGGAAAAACAAGGATAGAGGGCCTGTAGTTAATTTCCTATAATTAAGCAAGTAAACCTTAGAATCTGCAGTTCACAGCTTTGGGGCTTAATATATAGAATTTTGATATGATCCCATCAAATGTAATGATACTTATTGAATAAAGTCCAAATAAATTATTTCTCACAGAAGACAATTTACAAAAGGAAACTGAAAGGGGGAGGAGGGGAGGAAGAAAGATACAGGATGGGAATGTGATGAAGAAATCCAGTGATGGATATATAGAGATAGCTGGTGTGGATACCCTCCTTACACTGAAGTTCTCAGAGTACCTCTCTATTCAGTACTATAATCAGAGGACGTAGACACTGGCCACCACTCCATAAGATCTATATAGGGATTTGAGTTGCTCACCACTAAACAAGGTTTATATAGGGATTTGAATTGGTCACCATTCCACAAGATTTATATATAGATTTGAGTTGGTCACCACTCCTTAGGATTTATATAGAGATTTGAGTTGGTTACCACTCCACAAGGTTTACATATGAATTTGAGTAGGTATCCATCCGTATTGTATGACTGAGAAAAAGCAGCTTTCATTGCCCCTGTTCTCTCTATCAAGTAACAGTATTTGAAGTTAATTCCTCTACAGAAATCTCAAGACCCTCCCCCTTATAAATGTGAATTTACTTAAGAAAAATAATGCATTAAATTAATTCAAGTTGAAGTGTTAATGATTAATCTGTTTTTTCTTTTGATCAGGATGGAGAATAAATTCTTAATCCTGGAAGATGAAGATTGTACAGAAAGGAGAGGGGGCAGCTAGGAAATTTCAAAGGAAGGAGAGAGTGCAGAAAGTAGAGGTCAGCACCCTTCAACAGTCTCGGGGCATGTGATATAAGCACAGATTATTATTTTTTTAGTATGATAAAAGTGTTGAACATCATTTTGCCAATGGATAGGCACTCTGAGCTTTTATGGGTAGACTCCCTTTAGAGTTTAAATAGCTTTAGTTTTCTGAAATGGATTAAAGGCTCTGTCATCCACCATCCTTGTTAAACAAAATGTGGCAAGGGTACTTGGCTAACAGCTCTCTCTTCTGTTTCTTTTTCTCATTCTCTCTCACTTTCACTGTAGCTTAGAATACAATATCTATGTTTCATAGGTTCTGACCTTCTTAATCAGAGAGAATTCTACTATTACATTTGCAGATGCTATTTTTTTTCCATGATGCAAAAAATGGAATAAAATATCTCATTAAGGGAGGACATATATTTCCAGAAAAGAAAGTGAATAATGTTGTAAAAATGGGGAATAAAAAGTCGATTACCTGAATGCTGGACTGCTGCCATCTATGAAATATTGATAGTACCAGAGAGAGGTATCTATAGAGGATTTATGGATTGGCTTGAACAATAATCACCCAGGAAGAGATGAGAAGGCGTGGGTGGCTAGGATCTGTACTGATAGAGGGAGAATTCACATGAATGAGATGTAGATCCATGGAAGCATATTGAAGTAAGAATGATGGATTTTATACCGATCTATCTACATTTTTTGGCTATCCTTCCTGTATATAAAGGAATTTGTGAAGTCCATGTCTATGACCAAGGAACCAAGGAAAGTTGACATAGATTTAGTCAATGGTAGTATCTGTTAGCATGCTCACTGACAGAGCTAATGAGCTACAGATAACATAAAGACATACAAGCTGTCATGTGGAAGTGAGATCAAATTTGTTCTATTTGCTTCTATAGAGAGGGGACCAGGGGCAAATCATATAAGTTTTAGAGAAGAAAATTTAGTAACTTCAGGAAAAAAAAGTTTCCACAATTATGTGTTAGTTGTTTTCAGTTATGTCCTTTTGTGACACAGTCTCCTCTAAATGATCCTGCCTCAGTTTCCCTGAATTGTTCTGCCTCAGTTTCCCTGGTTGCAACCCCTCTTTCCTGCTCCTTAGAACTAAGATAATTAGGGCTGTGGAGATCTGACATTCCAGAAGATAAGACTCCAGATGTCCTATCTCAGATGCTTAATTGACATTGTCTCTATCCTCTAAATCCAAACTTCCTGGCTCTAGTTGGATACCTCCTTAACTCCCAGGTTGTAGAATTTGTGGTCCTACCCCCCCCAAACCTCTCAGAGCCAGATTGAGGGTCCCTGCCTGGAGATTCCCGCTCACCAGAGTTTGGACTCCACCCCCCTTTGTGCACCTGAGCTTAGAGCTGGTATATATGTCATTTGTGCTGGATGCTTTGGACATCAGCCCTAGGGGCATCATACCCCCAGCAAAATTTATCCCTCTCAGAAATCTAGATAAAATATTAAAAACTCTCTAATCTCTATCTTGCCTCAGTTTCTCTGGCATTACAGTTCAATTCTTTGTGATCCTCTATAGGGTTTTCTTGAAAAAAATAACCTACTAGTTTGCCATATCCTTCCCAGGTCATTTTAAAGATGAGGAAACTGAAGCAAAAAAGGGTGACTTCCTTATGGTTTCTTAGCTAGTAATTGCATTCAAATCTAGCATTTTATTCATTGTCACCTGCCTGTCCCATATAATTAGAGCTGTGTAAAAGTAAGAATGATCTGCCTCAGGTGGAAGAGCTTCCCTTCCTCTCCTTCACCCTGCCCCCAATATTTTTGAGCAGAGGATGAGTAGGTGATTATTGTATTCATCTAATATGAACCAGAGTTTATTTTTCAGGATATTTCATACACATAGACACACACATATAAAATGATACATAGGAATAGATGCATTTATGCATTTGCATACATAGTAGATCTAATATATAGTATATGTATATATTATATAAGGTATATAATAGTTTAAATCTGTGCTAAGATTTTTTGAACATCTGTCCTTTACAACTCTAAAATTTTATGATTATGTAGCACTGAGAGTATATAATTTGCTAACATCAGTGCTGTCACTGAATTCAAGGAACCCAATCCTGTCTCTGCTATTTAGGATCTATGTGGCCTTGGGTAAATTAACTTTATCTCGTTCAATTTGAGTTTTTGCAACTGTCAAATGATCAGGTTGAACTATATGACCTTGGAGATTTTAGCTCTAAATCTGTGATTCTCTGATCCTAAATAAATCACAGAGGAGGAGGGGAGAGGGATCAGGAGGAAAAGGTAACAGAATAAAAATTTTCCATAGCATCTTACACTGTGCTAAGCACTGCTTATCTTATTATTTTTATAAATATTATCTTATTTGATCCTCACAGCAATCCTGCAATGTAGATATTCTTATTATCCCCATTTTTCAGATGAGGAGACTGAAGTAAACATAGATTAAATGATTTGCTAAGGCTCACATAACTAGTAAATGTCTTAGGCTGGATTTGAACACAAAGTCTTCCCAATTCCAGATCCAGCATTCTCCCTGCCATCTAGAAAATGATACTCTACAGTGGCACAAAGAATTTTAAATGAAGATAAGTGAATTTAAATGAGGACAAAGTGATAAAGAAACAACTACTAATAAATGAATAATAAAACCTGACTATTAAAAAAAACAACCCATTGGGGCCCTTAGAAATCTGATTTCATTTGAATTGAGAGGTGAAGGAGACTCATGAAAAATCATTGTTGTAAATCTCTGGATGAAAACAATTCTCTGAGTGCAGGCTGCTATTATAATTATTAGCTTTACCTAAACCATGCCTCACCTCAGACCTTCACCGATAAAGAGGGAAAGCCCTTTTGCTCAAAATGATTAAAACATTTAGCACATAAAATGAACACAAGGGAGAAAGTCTTGTCTTCATTATGCTCCGTGTTATGCTACACAATGAATATAATCTCCCCCAGGTTTTACTAAACATCCAAAGCTATTTAATTTATATTATTTTATTCACTTGAATTCACCTTAGACTTACTGAAGGGAAAAACCTTACAATAAATGGAAAGGTGTAGTTAACAAGATATTTTAATAATGGATCTTCATAAAAAACATGTAATAGTTAAAACTGAAATCAGTTCAAGCTACAGTCAGAGAAGTGGATACCAATGCACTTTTTATAAGGGACAGAGTATATTGGCCCTCATCATGGGGAGATTAGGTAATTACCCTAGCAACCTGAAAGAAACTTTTACTAAAATACAGTCTGCACAAAGTCTTTCAAAATAAGTTATGATCATATGACATTTCATAATCTACAGTACTTGAGCATCATGGGGAGATGGTAATTACCTCATCAAGCTGAAAGAAACTTTTACTAAAATACAGTCTGCACAAAATCCTTCAAAATAAGTTATGATCATATAGCATTTCATAATCTACAGGACTTGAACAAGAGAAAAAAACCTAGTTTAGAGAAGAAACCCCCCCACTATATTATTGGTGAAGGAGAACATATACTACTCACTAGAGTAAGCTCATAGTTACCCAATAAGTGTTTAAACATAACCCATCTTATTTGGTTTTATGAAAACATGATATTGGGTGAATGCCATCAGAGGGGGGATTTAGTTCAACTGAAAAAAGGTTGCATGTGTTAGAAATTAGTAATCATGTAGAAGGTCTTTGACTTGAAATCAGTAAAATCATAGTTCAAATCTTTACACACTACATGACAACTAGACACATTGTTAAAATCTATGGGACTATTAGCCTATCTGGAAAATGGAGATAATAATCTTACTTCACAGGATTTTGTGAGGAATAGGTGAAATAGCACATGAAAAACTTTGCAAACCTTAAATGAATGATAGCATTGATCAGTTGATCAGGATTTCACAATTTTATGGTGTGGTTTATTTGTAATATGTTATATTGGTCCACTCAGACTTAGCTTAATGTATTGTTGCAAAGCACTTAGATTTGGCTTTGAGTAAGGCAAAACATCGACCCTCACTCATGTTGAATCAGGGTTATTTATGAGTAGAGAACATTTAGCAGGAACATGTGTACAGTTACTCTCAGAGTCCTACAATTTTCTGCTTTCTAGAGGGGATCTGTTTTTGGTACAGTGTTGACTATCTATTCCAAGAACATTTTTGTGTAATGAACTCTGGCAGTTTGATGAATACTATAAGCACTTTCTCACAGTGCTGTTTTTAAATGTATAAATGTAGGGTTACAGAAGAAACCAATTACATTGAAATAAAGTTACCAAAATTAAAAAAAAACACTTTTTTTCTAATAGTATATTATTTTCCTAGGTATATAAGAAAATGATTTTAAACATTCATTTTTGTAAGATTTTGAGTTCCAATATTTTTATATTTCTCCCTCCCCAAGACAGCAAGAAAGATATAAGCTATACAAGCACATTTATTTTTCATATATTTTCATATGATTCATGTTGTGAAAGGAAAAAATAAGAGAAAAAAAGACAAAAGAAAATTAAAGGTGAAAAATGAAATATTTCAATCTGGATTCAGTCTGCATAGTTCTTTCTTTGGGTGCATAAGGCATTTTCCATCCAAAATCTATTACATTTGTCTTGGATCACTTTATTGCTGAGAAGAGGTAAATTTTTCACAGTTGATTGTCATATAATCTTGCTGTTGCTGTATATAATGTTTTCCTGGTTCTGCTTCCTTCATTCAGCATCAATTCATATAAGTATTTACAGGCTTTTCTAAAATCAGCTTGTTCATAATTTCTTATAGAACAATAATATTCCAATACACTCATATTCATAATTTATTCAGATATTTCCAAACTTCTGAATACCTACTCAACTTCCAATTCTTTGCCACCCCAAAAAGATGCTGTAAACATATTTGCACATATGGGTCTTTCCCCTTTTTAATAAACTATTTGGGATAGAAATTCAATAATGGCACTACTGGATCAAAGGGCAAACACAGTTTTATAAAAGCCCTTTGAGCATGGTTCCAAATTACTTTTCAGAATGACTGGATCACTCCCCAACTCCACCAACAAATATATTAGTGTCTTAGTTTTCCAACATTCCCTTCAATATTTATCATCATCCTTTCCTGTCATCTTAATCAATTTGATAGGTGTGAGGTGATACCTCAGAATTGCTTTAATTTGCATTTCTCTAATCAATAGTGATTTAAAGCATTTTTCATATGATTTTAGATGGCTTAATTTCTTCATCTGAAATTTGTTCATATTATTTGACCATTTATCAATTGCAGTATTCTCATAAATTTGACTCAGTTTTCTCTATGTTTTAAAAATTAAGCCTTCATCAGAAATACTGGCTATAAAAATTGTTTCTCAGCTTTCTGCTTCCCATCTAATCTTGGCTGCATTGGTTGTGTTTGTGTGAAAAATTTTCAATATAATGCAATAAAATTTTTCTACTTTGCATTTCAAATGTTCTTTAATTTTTGTTTGTTCATAAATTCTTCCCTTCTCCAAAGATCCGACAGTTTAAATATCCCTTGCTGTCTTACTTTGTTTGTAGTAGACACTTTATGTCTGAATCATATACTCATTTCAAGCTTGTGCTAATATAGGATGTGAGATGTTGACCTATGCCTGGTTTCTGGCATATCCTTTTTTAGTTTTTCCAGCAATTTTTGTCAAATAGTGAGTTCTTATCTCAGAAGTTGGAGTTTTTAGATTTAACAGACTTGTAGATTACTATAGTCCTTTATAATTTTTGACTATTGTGCTTTGTATATCTAACCTATTTCATTGATCCACCAATTTGTTTCTTAGCCAGTATCAAATGGTTTTGATGACTGCCACCTTATAATACAGTTTAGATCTAGACAGCTATACCACTGTCTTTTGCATCATTTTAATTTTAATTAACCATTTTCTTCAGTTAGCTTTTTACCTCCTTTTACATTTGGCCAATTGTATTTTTAAGGGAGTTGTTTTGTTTAGTGGATGCATCTATTCCTATATATTATTTTATATATTTTCTCTTGGACCTGGGAGTTGCAGAATTTGGCTTTAATATTCTTGGGACTTTTCATTTCAGGATATCTTTCAGAAGGTGATAGAAATATTCTTTTAATTTCTATTTTACCCTCTGGTTCTAGCAAATTAGGATAATTTTCCTTGATAATTTCTTGAAAAATGATTTCCAGGATTTTTAAAATTATGACCTTAAGCTAGTCCAATAATTTTAAAATTATCTCTTCTGGATCCATTTTCCAGGTTACTTGCTTTTTGAGTGAGATATTTCACATTTTTTTCTTTTTTCATTCTTAGTTTTGTTTGATTGTTTCTTGATTTTCATTAATTCCCTTGATATTCTTGACCTTTTGCTTTTCCATATGCATTTTGTTATTATTTTTTCTAGATCTATAAAAATAACACCATAGTTTGATTGGAATGACACTGAATAAGCAGATTAATTTAGATAGAATTGTCATTTTTATTATGTTAGCTTAGCCTATCCATGAACAAATGATGTTTTTCCAGTTTTTAAGATCTAATTTATTTGTGTTAAAAAGTCTTTTGTAATTTTGTTTATATAGTTTAATTCCTTAATAATTAGAATTGAGCAAATGAGAAATAAATTAAAAATTAGAATTGGAGAAATGGAAGTGAATGACTCAATGAGACATTAAGAATCAGTCAAACAAAATTTAAAAAAAAGAAAAAAAATCGAAGAAAATATAAAATGCCTCAATGGAAAAACAACTGATCTGGAAAATAGATCCAGGAGAAAGAATCTAAGAATTGTTGGACTGCCTGAAATCTAGAATGAAAAACAGAGCCCAGAAACAATTCACATATGGTAGAGCCAAAGGTCAAAGTAACACACGATTTAGTAGCTTCTTACATTAAAGGATCAGAGGGTTTGGAATATAATATTCTGGAGAGCAATGGAGCTAGGATTACAATCAAGAATCATCTGCCCAGCAAAACTGAGCATAATATTTCAGGGGAAAAGGTGGAGTTTCAAGCATTCATGATTAAAAGAGCAGAGGTGAATAAAAATTTTGGTTTTCAAATACAAAATACAGAAAAAAAAATAAGAAGGGAAACCATGAGGAACTTAATAAGGTTTATTTGTGTATATTCCACATGGAAGGATCATAGTCATACCTCATACTATATCTATACAGACTTCTAATTGTTATAATAATGAAAAAGTTCTTTAAAAATGGTAGAACACTTAGAACTTTGTTAGACATTAAAGACACCAATGTTATCCCCTGCATCTCTAATCATCATTAGACATCTTGACTTAGTCCTGCCACTGGACTGTTAAGTATCTAGAAGAGAGAATGAGGCTGACAACTTCATGCAACTTTGCCTCATTGAAATCTAATTTATGTACAAATCAAAAGAAATCACCATGCCATTTCTACCCCCATCTACCTGAAGCAAGGAGCAAGTGATAAAGCAGCAGGTGCAGATACACTGGGAATTGTAGTCACAGCCCTGCACACAGGTGGCCCAGACTATAGAGTCATCTTGTCACTGGAAGCAGCAGTGGGATTTGATGCATGATTTTTTTATTTGCAGATATTGTTCATTCAATGCAGCTTCTGAAGCTGAAATACCACAAAGTATGGATCGATTCTCTTCTGCTTCTGCTAATTTTGGCCTAACAATTAACACCAAGAAAACACAGATACACCAGCACCAGCACCACATCACCCATATGTGGAACCATCAATTACTGCAAGTGGTCAACTTTTGAATGCTGTGGATAAGTTCACTTACCTTGGCAGTATATTTTCCAGGGATGTCCACACTGATAATAAGATTGACACATATGTTGCCAGAGCTAGCTCAGGGTTTAGAAGACTTCGAAGGAAAGTATGAGAGAAGAGAGATAGTAGACTGACTACCAGACTGAAGATCTACAGAGCCATTGTGCTTATCCAATTGTTATATGTCCAGGAAACTGAATGGCTTCCACTTGAATTATTTTAGGAAGATTCTGAAAAGATAAGATACCAGATGCTGAGGTGCTTGAACTAAACTGTATCCAAACTACTGCTGAGAGCACATCTCCGTTGAGCTGGCCACATTGTTTGAATGCCAGATGTTTGCTTGCCAAAGTGATTATTTTTGGAGAATTCACAGAGGACAGGTGCTTAACAGGTGGTCAAAAAAGGTGATACAAGGATACATTCAAGGTCTCCCTTAAGAACTTTAGAATTGATTGTGTGACCTGAGAGACACTGGCACAGGGATTGCCCAGCATGACGTGCCCTCATCAGAGAAGGTGCTGTGCTCTGTGAGCAAAGCAGAACTGAATTAGTTCAGAAGAAACACGAGCTGTACAGTTAGAGAATCCACCCCAAATGTTCATAGGGACTATTTGTGTCTGACTTGTGGCAGAGCCTTCATTATGGTCTGATCAGCTACAGTCAGATACACTGTATCTTTACTCTTAACATAGTAATGTCATTTTGTTCCTCTTTGAGAACAAAGGATAGCAACTGCTAGATATGATTCCTAAAAGATTTTCTTCTATGTTCAAAAATATTTATAACAGCTGTTTTCTCAGGGCAAATAATTGGAAATTGAGGGGATGACCAACAATTGGGGAATATGATTGCGATGGAATACTATTGTTCTATCAGAAATGATGAGAGATGCTCTCAGAAAAACCTGAAAAGCTCATACAAAATAAAATGTACCATGTACAAAATAATAGCAGTGTTTGGGGATGATGTGAATGACTTTACTATTTTCAGCAATACAATGATCCAAGGCTACTCTGAAGGACTTATGATGAAAAATACTATCCATGCCCAGAAAAAGAACCAATTGTGTCGGAATACAGATTGAAGTATACTTTTTTAAAAACTTTTTTTTTTTTTACTTTTTTGGTGGGGGAGGGCAGGGAAAAGATCTATGTTTTCTTTTGCAACATGACTTTTGTAGAAATGTTTTTCATAACTTCACATGTGCCTTCTCAGTGCAGGGGGTGAATTGAGGAGGGAGGGAAGGAGAGAATCTAGAACTCAAATATTTAAAAAATAAATTAAAAAAATTTTACTTGTAACTGGAAAAATAAAATAAAATTATATCTCTATCTACATGTATAAAACATAAACAAAAAAAGAAACTGAGGGGAAAATAAAGTTAATTGTTTCAAGTAATTTTTAGTTGATTTTCTAACTTTCCTAAGTATACCATCATATCATCTGTAAAGAGTACTGTAAAACTACTATTCCTAGTACAATTATGAATAATAATAATACAAATGTTTCCTTAAGTAAATTTATAGACCTCAGATTACATTACAATTTATAGCATATATGTAAATATATATACGTACACATATAAGCATGATTTATATATATATATATGTGAATATGCCTGAATATGTGTGTTTATATAATATATACATATTGGTATACACATATACATATATAATCATACATTTATACACATACCAGGGCAGTTAAGTGGTACAGTGCAGTGGATAGAATGTCAGGCTTAGATCAGGAAAGGAGTTTCGTGTACAATCATCTTTTTTATTATACTATGTTGTGAACATGCTTATTTTATTCTACAAATGAAAAATTATAAATTTAAAAGAAATCTATCCATACATATTTACTATCTGTGGAACCCTGTGCAAATCACTTAAGCCTCTGTTTTCTCAAATGTAAAATGAAGCTAATAATAGGATGTACCTTTCAGAATTGTTGTGAGGAATAAAAGAGATGTCTGTAAAGGTGCTTAGCACAGTGTGTATCACATAACAAATACTTCATAAATATTTATTCCCCTTCCTTCCCCTTCCATTTTTCACAGTTAAGGTATAAACTAACCAGACTATAGATTTTAACAGATAAGATTCTGAATGTAAGTTATTTGAGGACATACCCTGTCTCATTTTTTTGTATTTGTAGCCTTAATCTAGGAGAGTGACACATATATATGCTTCTTTAGCCATTCTTATAAGGGAAAAAAATAAGGAAGCAAGTATTTGTACTTTACATTGTGTTAAGTATTTTACAAATATTATTTCATGTGATACTCATAACAACTCTGGGAGTTAGATGGTATTATTATTCTGAAGAAGTGACTTGCCCAGGATCACAAAGCTAAGAAATATCAGAATTATCATTTAAACTCAGGTCTGCCTAATGCTCTTTTTACTATATCACTTGACTGCTTCTTACCAGTAGCGTAAATTGCTAACACTATTGCTTAGAATTGAGATAGTAATTTTCCCCTTTCCTACTTGTTTCTGATGAAAACAAAGAAATTGACTTAATAGTATTCATGAGGTTTTTTTTTCTTTTTTTTTTTTTTCTGTTTATAAGTAAGGAAGACAGTGTTTGATTCCAACTTTTGTACTTTGAAATAGAGGGGATCCCTATACTGAACTGGGCAATGTTAAAAATGCAAGAATTATGAAATGGTCTCCAATTCTTGAGAACATAGAGCAGACACGATCTAGATTCTAACATGTGATGTGATGTCACTGGCAGTGGTAGGCAAGGCAGCTAGGTGATATGGTGGATAAAATACTGGAGCTGGAATCAAGAAAACCTAAGTTTAAATCCAGCCTCAGTGACCCTGGGCAAGTCATTTAACCCTGTTTGTCTCATCTATATAATGATTTGGGGAAGGAAATAGTAAACTACTCTGGTATCTCTCCCAAGAAACCAACACCCAGTTCCAGAGGGATCAGAAAAAGTCAGAAGTGATTGAAAATGACTGAACAACAGCAATAATAAAATATACATATATTCCGAAATCAGTTTTTCCTGACTACTTTCTTTTGCTTTAAATTGAAAAATATCACCTTGGGTTTTAATAATTTCCTTTTAAAAACAAAATAAATGAAAGATGGAAAAACAGGGACTTTTTCTCTTTTCCTTTGCTTTGTCCTGGCTTTTCCCAAGGAATATGAAATAGTAAAGAGAATCATCCTCTTAATCATTTTAGAATAGATATTAAAAGCTGATCGATCTTTTGATAGACTAAGGAATGACTTAAAGTACTTTTTGTTGTTGTTGTTGTTTGTTCCCCTCTTTCCCTAGGAGTTAGTCTGTGCAGCCAAGGTAGGCCCAGGAGAGGATATCATTGTTGTCTTCCTTTCAGAAATAATTGCGACTATCTGCTTTGGGTTGCTATTAGTTTAAAAAATCTGAACCGATGATTCCATAGATGTAGATGACTTCATAATGGCTATTTTATTTCTCCACTCATTTGAAGGGGCAAACATTGGATTAAAGCTTCCCTATGTTTGAAGATAATTAGGAAAAACTTGCCTTTGTCATTTCTTGATCCTCTGTCCTTTTGCCTTCTATTGTATTGGTAGGGGATATTGGAATCTTCTCATTTCTGAATTTGAGAGTGGAAACAACATTCACTGATTTATTTTAGCAACTAATCTTCCAGTTATAACCCTAATGGGAGCATTGAGGGTTAAGTCACTTGCCCAATTCACATAGCTAATATCTGTCAGAGGCAGGAATTCTATTTCTTCTAGATTATAAATTACTATCATTTCTATCACACTACCTACTCTCACTTATATATAAATACTTGTGGAGTGTGGTTGTGTGATACAGAGTGTGAGAAACACTTCTTAGAGCTCTTCGGCTCAAACACACCAATTCTTAGTAGGTTACTGGCTCATTTCCTTATCATTTTTTGTTGAATACTCCAAAAGAGATTAGTGGATTTATTCTGGAATATAATTTAAAAAGTGACAAAATTTCTGAAAAACTGACTCCTATCCTGAAATAAACTAAGGAAATCTCTCCTGTGAGCTAGTATATCCTCTCATAATCTCAGACCTGAAGTTGATAGCCCTAAAGAAAAATCAACATTAACAACAATATAATTTATTAGCAGCAGCAAGTAACAAATAAATGTAAACATTTAAACAATATATAGAAAGCTGTGATGGCACTTTCAGCCAGATTCACCTCCATATTCAGTAAAACAGGAAAAAGAAATGCTAATTGGACTTTTGTTCTTACCAACTGTCACCAACTGCTGATTTGGACTTGTTTCATTTCCATCTATTCCTTTGCCATATTATGCCTTTCTTCTCTCTAACTCCTCTACTCATTTCTCTCTTTTGATTCTTCATCTACTTATATGATGGTACAAAATTTAGAGTTTTTCCTCAAGCCAATAGAACCCCTCTACCTAAATGATATCCTGGCAAACCAAGTCCTCCTCAGAATGTCTATTTCTTGTCAGAATTTCCTTTTACAGTTGAGCTTAATGACTCTCTGAGAAAGTCTTGTAAACTTTCTGTGATCCCATTAAAAGTATAGCATAAATCTCCAAAATTTCTGCATTTCTGTTAAAAGTATAGCAATGATATTCAGTGTTTTGTCTCAGCAATCTGGGGGCTACAATGAATTATTTCAAATGGATTTGAGGTCATTCAGTGAGCTAGAAATATTGCTGATAGTACATGTGATTGAAGTCCTCATTAAATTCTTCTGTTTCTCTCTTGTCTCTCACTTATTTAGTGGGATTCACTTTTTTATTGGTTATTATTCATAAATGATCTCTTGCCCTTAACAGATTTTTTGGGGGGTCTTGTAGTTTCACAATCAATAATGGTGAAAGGATGAAGGCATAGAATTTGTTATGTATCAACCCGGTTCTTTGTGGAAAAATGCTGGCAATGTGTTCCCCAAAATTGGGGTGTTCATAACATTTAATTGATGGAAAAAATTGGATGGTCTAGTTAAAAATTTATTGGTATTGCTTATAAATTAAGATTAGTGAGGCAGCATTATCAGGAAGTCCAATTGTAGTTGACAGATACAGCAAGATACAGATATCTTTGGTTTTAGTATTTAGTAGATTGAGTTATTTGAAGAGAGTATCTGCAGTTACTTGAAGTTTAGTCTCTTGCAGTTGAAGCCTAACTCTTTTGTCAGCAAGTTGGATGAAATTTCAGTTGATGAAGGCATTTCATTGCACTGAACAGATCAGTAACTCATCCCAAACCTCATTTTGGAAAGTAAATACACCTGACACATTGATGTATCTTCTTAGAGTGTCAAGTTAGAAAGGATGTAAGATCATAGGGCTTAACAAAAATGTGTAGGATCATTTTGATGAACCACTGCAGGCTCATTTGTGTCAAATGGGAAATTTGGAAATAAAATAGTCATCTACTATCAATTATAGAAATGAGAAAATTCCTAAATCCTGAACTAAGAGAGGGAGAGAAACTACAGGACCCCGAAATGACAAATGGGAGTTTTTCCAATTATCACCAGACACAGAGTGAGCTTTAATCCAAATGTGTGACCCCTCTGATAGGCAGGGAATATAAAGTGGCCATTGTAAAAGTCTGAATATTTCAAAAAATCCTTAAATTTGTTTTAAAAAATAGTTCATTAAGACAGCTTAGTTGCACATGAAATAGCGCAAACTTCTTCATTTTGGAGAAATAAGGAAAAAAAGGAAATAACATTATGAAAGTTTAATTAAAATCTATTATGTGAACGAATCTAAATAAATAAAACTTGGAAAACTGAGATGATGATATATACTCAAGGACAGGAAAAACAAAAGATGAACAATGAGGATATGTTCACTGATTATTAGTAAAAATAATGTTCAATTATAAGAATATGTTTGAGACAAAAAAGAAGAGATGATTTTTTTAGCCTGGTTAATCTTTTTTTTATTTATTTATTCATTTTTCCAAATTATCCCCTCCCTCCCTCGACTCCCTCCCCCCAATGGCAGGTAATCCCATACATTTTACATGTGTTACAATATAACCTAGATACAATATATGTGTGTAAATATCATTTTCTTGTTGCACATTAATTATTAGCTTCCGAAGGTATAAGTAACCTGGGTGATAGACAGTAGTGCTAACACTTCCCAGTGTTCCTTCTCTGGGTGCAGTTATTTCTGTCCATCATTGATTAACTGGGAGTGAGTTGGATCTTCTCTATGTTGAAGATTTCCACTTCCATCAGAATACATCCTCATACAGTATTGTTGTTGAAGTGTATAGTGATCTTCTGGTTCTGCTCATTTCACTCAGCAACAGTTGATGTAAGTCTCTCCAAGCCTCTCTGTATTCCTCCTGCTGGTCATTTCTTACAGAGCAATAATATTCTATAACCTTCATATACCACAGTTTACCCAACCATTCTCCAACTGATGGACATCCATTCATCTTCCATTTTCTAGCTACAACAAAAAGAGCTGCCACAAACATTTTGGCACATACAGGTCCCTTTCCGCTCTTTAGTATTTCTTTGGGATATATAGCCTGGTTAATCTTAAAGCAATTTGCTCTATAATTACAGTCTAATGGATATGAAAATAAGACCTTTTTTATTTTATATGATGGTTCTCATTCATATATCCCATGACAATGAGATGCATTGGAAAAAGTTCTCAGTATAGAATCCTTGTATTTCTGATTAAATCTGAGCTCTGTTGCTCTTACTATCTATGTGAGCTTTGCCAAATCAATTAATCTTTATTTATAAAATGAGAAGATTGGAGTAGATTATTTCAAAGGTCTATTCAAGCATTATTTTTGTGAACCCCCCCTCCTCTTCCCTGCCCCAACTTCTCAACCAGGAAGTTCTTGAGTTAATTTCCAACTGAAGAAGGCAGGAAATGGGAAATTGATGAAGGGAATGACAAAAAAGAAAACAAAACTGAATTCAATGAATGAATTTGGAGTAACAGATTCCCAGGAGGAAAAGGAAGAAATCTAATATTTCCTCTAATCACAGCATTATAGGAGGACATTCTTCAAACAGATGTAGGGTTTTGGATAACGGGGAAATCTCATGAACTTCATTCATTCTTTCTGGGCTATGTCAGGAAAGGCTAATACAAATTTAAAAAAATTAAAAAGTAGGGATAGAAATGAAGTGAAGTGATTAAATGACTCATCTGAGACAGAGTTTGAGAAAAGGAGTTTAAGGTAAAAAATAGAGTTTGGAAAGGAGTAACCTTCAACAGAAATGGGTAGGAATAGGGAAAGAAAACAAATATTTTACTAGGATTATGTAAGGGGAAAACCAAAACAAATCAGTCATAACTATAAATATAATTGGAATGGATGTATCCATTAAATGAAAGAGGATGGCAAAACAGTTTAGAAAGCAAAACACAACAATGAACTGTTTACAGAAAACATATGGTATCAACAGCAATACAGAATTTATATGCAACTTTTTAAAGAATAAATTATGCATCAGCAGAATCTAAAAAAGCAGGTGTAACCTGGAGAACTGAAATGTTAAATCACTTGTCCATAGTCACAATTTGAATGTGTCAGAAGGAATAGCTCTTTGGCTGCCTCTTTATCCACTACAAGATGTTGTCTTTTATAGATAATAAAATATATGTGCACTGAGTAGTATAGTATCTAAGGACTTAAACATTATGCTAACTCAATTATAGAAACAAATAATAAGGTCATATTTGTTGGAAACTTCAATATTCCTTTCAAACTTAACATTAATAGTCAATAAAGATTTATTTACTTTTTACTATATGGCAGGTACTGTGCTAAGCAGCAGTGCTATAATACAAAAAAAGTCAGAGAAAACAACATGAAAAAGAAGATTAAAAAAAAGGAGGAGAGTGGGAATACCAATGGAGGAGCATGGTGGAGACATAGGACAAGTTCCCAAGGAGTGTAACCAGGTGGGAAAGGAGATGATTAACCTGAGCACTCTCCTTAAATGGAGGTTTTGGAATTCATAGTTTTGTTCTCTAGTCAAAGTAGCAGAGAGTGATGATGAATTATGAGACCTAAGGCTGATTTAGACTTCAGGATGATAAAGATTTCCCAATATGAGATGACCTGGAATATTGTGCAGAAGTTGGATTGATGTCCTAAAGTAGTGCAACCAGGTGGGAAATGAAACTTAAAAATCTAACAGAAAGATAAATAGGAGAGAAGTCAAAGATTTAAATACAATATTAGAAAAGCTATATATCATAAACTATAGGCAAGAACTAAATGGGAATCTAGGGAATCAGTGCCTTTTTTAAGCACTGATATCACCTTTATAAAAGATCATGAAATACTAAGGCCTAAAGAACTCATGAATAAATGCAGAAGGACAGAAATATTAAACATTTTTATGGACCATAACAAAAATTATAATCAATGAAGGAAGTATCAAAAAAGGGGTTCAGATTTAAGTACAGATTTAAATAATTTAATCTTAAATGAGTGAGATTGAAGAACAAAATAATATAAATAATGAAAGATTGCTTTGAAGAAACTTAAAACAATGAGAAAACTTACTTATTTCTGGAATTTAGCGAAGGTAGGAATTAGGGGAAAATTCATATCTCTAAACACTTTTAGTAACAATGACAAAAAGAAAGAAGTGATCAATGAAAAGACTGAGCATGTAAGTAAGAAAAGTGAAAAGTTAGCAAATTAATAATAGCTCCAAAGCACACACAAAATTTGGGAATGAAAAAGTCAATCTGGCAGGACTGGCTCTTGGTAAACCCATACAATTTTTTATAAGAAGTCTTTGATTTTTTCCTAATTTTTATATTATATATTGTGAAGCATCTCTTCTGGTAGTATAAATTTAATTTTAATTAAATTTAATGAATATAGGAAATAAGTAGTATACACATCCATGATTAAAATTACAATATTGAAAGGCAAACAGTTTTGGTATGATTTACCTACTATCTTTTCATGGTGTAAATAATTTTATTTAAACTTGTTCTTGAGAGGCTACAGAGAAAAAAGAAAAATAATTTTGAAAACAATTATTGAAGACCTTCATTTTCTTCATCTAATCACGAATAAGACTGAAAAAGAAATTCTAAGAGGGGTTTCTACCTACAAGTTAACCATGAGAATTCTGATAGAGCTAGAAGGTATAGTACATAGAGTTCCAAGTCTGGAACCAGGAAGACTCATCTTCCTGAGTTCAAATCTGACCTTAGACACTCACTGGCTTTATGATATTATACAAGATATTTTACTCTGTCTCAATGTCTCATCTGTGAAATGAACTGAAGATGGAAATGGCAAACCACTCCAGTGCCTTTCCCAAGAAATCTCCAAATGGTGTCACCAAGAGTTGGATATGACTGAAAAATTGAACAATAATTGTAACTCAGTAATTTTTGGCATCTGAGAACAATGAAGTAGTGAAAAAGATCTGTGTATAATCCTTAGCTTATTTCACAAGCTGAAGAGGGAGGAATGAATGCTGAAAATCTGTAACTGTTTTTGAGCCATCTGTAAATACCTTAGTTTAACTGCTACTTCAATCAATGTAAGATCTTTGTTCAATTATGAGTAAGTTAAATATTATTAAATAATCTTAAGGTAGAAGCTGGTAAATCTTGTGTTTTTCTGACTGTGACTTCATCATACATGAATTATCTCTTTTTCAATGCTTGTAATATTTTCTTCTTGATCTGGGAGTTATGGAATTTGGCTGTAATATTCTGGGAAGTTTTAATTTTAAGATCTGTTTCAGGAGGTGATAGGTGGATTCTTTCAATTTCTATCTTATCCTTTGATTCTAAAGGATCAAAACAATTTTCCTTGAAAATTTCTGGAAAGATGATATCTAAGCTGTATTTTTGACCTTGATGTTCAGGTAGTCCAATAATTTTAAAATTATCTCTCCTGGATCTATTTTCCAGGCCAGTTGTTTTTTGAATGAAATATTTCACATTGTTTCCTATTTTTTTCATTTTTCTTTTATTTGATTTCTCATAAAGTCATTAGCTTTCATTTGTTCATTTCTAATTTTTAAGGAATTATTTTCCTTAGTGAACTTTTGTATCCCTTCTTCATTTAGCCAGTATTTCTTTTTTAATCATTCTTCTCCTCATTGGCTTTTTGTACTTTCTTTTGCATTACTCTCATTTATCTTCCCAATTTGTCTTCTACCTCTTTTAATTGATTTCCAAAACCCCCTTTTATGTCTTTTATGACCTCAGGAAATACTTATTTTTCTTGGAGGCTTTGGATGTATGAGATTTGATTTTGTTATCTGCTTCTGATCTTCCTTGTCACCTATTTGGATCTTCCTTGTCACCATAGTAACTTTCTATAGTCAGAATCTCTTTATGTTGTTTATTCATTTCCCGAACTTATTATTTAACTTTTAACTCTTTGTTAAAGTAGTGCTTTGTTTCAGGGGAAGATAATGAATAATGAAAGAGTAAATGGTATTTTCAGTATTAAGTAGCTATTACTATTCTTTTTTGGGGGGAGGGTTGTAGGCAGTAGGGCAATTGGTATTAATTGACTTGCTAGAGTCACACAACTAAGGGGTGTTAAATATCTGAAGTCGAATTTGAACTCAGATCCTTCTGACTCCAGCACTGGTGCTCTGTCCACTGTGCCATCTAGCTGCCCCATTAGGTAACTATTAAGTCTCAGTGATAGGATACAAAGAAGTCCTCAAACTTCAAAGCTGAAACATTATGCTGCCTTTTCAGGGGGTACTTTTACCTAAAATGGGTAACAGAGAAATCATTAAGAACTAATTTCCTACAAGCTTTGTTTCTCATCTCCAAAAACCATGATAATGATTTATATATGCATTGAGAATAAATTCTATGAGAACCTAGGAAAGGAATTTGTGGACAAGTTCTTATGACTGGAAATTTCATCATGCTCAAACTGAGAAGTGCAGAGAAGAACATAATCTGCTGCTGTTTCTAATGTTTGTTGATTTTTTAAAAGCATGTAACATAATAGAAAACAAAGCAGCCTTAAAGTTTGCCATCTAGCAAGATATTTCCCAGGCATACGTTGAAAGATAGAAGACTCTACAACAAATAAGATAATGGAAATAGTTTGGAGATATTTTTGTTCAGCTCTCTGCTAAGCATTACTGTCAAGTAAGGCATGAAGTAAGAATTAATCTACTAATATACAATTTAATGGGGATAAATATATGTTCAAATGAGAATGATTTCAGAATGTAAACTCCATGAGAGCAGGTATTGTTTCATTTTTTATTTCATGTTTCAAGCACATAGTAGGTTTTTCATTAATGCTTATTTATTAATTGTCTTTAAATTCAATATGACTTGATGGTATAATATGGTAGTCAATAGTAAAAAAAAAAATCTCAGTCTTAAACTGCACTAAAGAACATATGTTATATCTACAGACAAGCAAAAGAACCAGGCTTGTGGCCAAAAATATCATAGCCAACAAAATTATATATAATTTTCAGTGAGAAAAAAATGGACATTCAATGCACTTGCATATTTTCAGAACTTTCTATTAAATAAACCCGAACTTAACAGAAAATTTAACATTGAAGAGCCAATATCAAACAACAATTTTAAGGAACTCAAAATGGAAAAAACTATTTAAACATGGACAAATTGTTTATATTTTTTCTACATGGGAAATGTATACTTTATGTTTAAAATTTACATAAGCAATAGGGTAAACTCAAAAGAAAGATTGGCAGAGTATAGGTAAAAATAATAATCATACAAATGAGGTGTGGAGGAAGAATAGACACAGGTATTAGAGGTGGGAGGAGGGCTCATAGTTCTGAAAACCTACTCACATCTGGACTGGGTCCAATTAGCAACACTACATTTATGCCATGAAGCATATGGTATCCTCCAAAATCTATAAAGAAATAAGGGAATATGGATAGGTGGATAGGGAAGTAAAGAGTAAGAAAAGAAGATAAGGGAGGGATCCTTGGGTGGGAGGAGGTTAAGTAATAGTAAGGCAAGTTAGGAGCAAAATTTACTAAAACAGGAGGGATAGGAAAGACATGTCTATGTGGGGTATGTCTGTGTGGGGTATGTGTGTGTGAGTGTATGTATGTATGTATGTATATATCTACATATGTATATATAAATATCTTTACTTAATTGTAGCTTGTTTGGGAGTGAGGGTTGGAGATATGTGTGTGTATGTATGTGTGTATATATATAAATATATCCTTTGTTAATTATAGTCTGATTGGGAATTTTGGGGGGGAGGATAAAAGGGGAAAAAAGAATAAAGTAAATAAAAGCAGCAGAGAATAAAAGAACATTTTACAAAGAAGAAAAGACAGACACTCATAAATATAATTTCTTCTACAAAAATATATATTTGTATATACTTTCTTAAATTGGTATATGTTGTTATATATTTTGAATCCTCTCTGATGTTCTGCTGGACACATGATAATATTCTCTTTTTTGTTTCATTTTGTTTTGTATTGCTTTTCTGTTTCTTTTCGCTTATTCTGTTTCCTCAAATAAAATAAATTTGGGTAAAAAATGTTCTCCACAATTATAGAAGATAACATCCCACTCTCTGCTGCCTTGTCAAATCACATCAAGTGTACTGGGTCCAATTCTGAGAGACACATTTTAGGCAGGTCATCAATTAGCTGAAAATTATCTAGGGGAGAGTTACCGATACAGTAAGGCTGACTAAAAAATTTTATCATACAAGGGCCTATGAATAGCAACTAAGAGTACTTAACCAGGAGATGAAAAGACTTGGTATGTGCGCACATGTGTGTCTGTCTTGGATCTACTTCTCTCTATATATGCTTTCTCCTTAGCTCAAGTGGATTCAATTTTCATTTTTATATAGCAAACCATGAAATCTATATAAATAGCCTTCATCTCTTAACTGAACTCCAATGACCATTGGACACCTCCACCTATATGTTCTATAGGTATATCAACAAGTCAAAAAAAAAAAAAAAAACCTCATCTCCCACTCAAAATTCCACTTCTTTAATATTCTTTTTTATTACTAGTTTGACAAACATCAATGAACATGGAATTATCCTTAAACAAAGAAAAGGGTAATGTATTATAAATGAAACTTTGAATTTGTATTATGCAGTTTGTTTTTTAACTGTATTAAATTTAATATGATAATATTAACCACTGTTTATTATGTATTGCCTTTTCAATGTAATTCTCCTTCTGTATATTTTTAAAATGTTTTATTGACACTTAACTTCTTTCATCTTGAATCACTGTCATTACAGTCTCCATGGATGCTGAAAAGGCTCAGAAAAGTCGATTTGGATTTGAAATATGAATATACTCAACAACATCCCTAAAAACTTCTGCTTGAAGACTTGCAATGATAGCAAACCCATTACCTTCAGAGGCATCACAACATAATAAAATAACCAAAAATAAAATAAAATAAAATAACTACAATTACTTAGACAGACAGGAACAACTTTGAAAGACTTAGAACTCTGATCTTACCCTGATGATAAATGAGGCTCTTTCCCCCTCTTATTAGAGAGATTATAGAGTAGGGATACAAAACAGAACTTAAACATTCAAGCAGAGCCTGGATTTCTTTGTCTGACTATACTCACTAGTATAAATTGTTTTCATAATTCTGCTCACTTAAACTCTTCATCATTTTATATCTCTGAATCCATCTCCCTTTTGACATTTCTTATAGCCTAATAATATTACAGTATGTTCACATATTGTAATTTGTTTATTCAGTGCATGTGAGACTTTTCCCTATTTCTTTTTATCTCTTTGGGATATAAGCCTACATTTAATGTTATCATTGATTCAAAGAATATTCCTAGTTCATTGGATATCCTTCTAAATTGTTTCCCAAAATCTCTTGCTGTGATTCTGCGAGCGTTATTGGTTTCATGACACCTGACTACGCAAACTCTGTTAGGCTACTTTGAGTGCCCTAAAACTTGTTCTGTCTCTTAGGCATCGAATGATCAGGGGCTGATCCTATCCCCTGCTGCTGTTCCATTATTCCCGGGTCGAGATTCTGCTGGCTTCCAATCCTATTATGGGAGTTTGTGTTTGTTCCTTCCTTCCCTGGCCCATATCCTCTTAAAGCCTGCAGGCTTCTTGTTATTATCTTGTCTAGTCCTGAATCAGATAGAGGAGCCAATTGGTGTTGCTCTTGATCATAGTTCCATTTAGTGTTTGTTTTTAAGCTCTTGATTGGGGACATTTATGAGAGAGCTAGGCTCTTTGGGGATTTTTACATTGCTGTCTTATCTAGAAGCTCCATCATTTCTTAGCCTTTCCTGTGTCTGTTGCACAGGTGGCAAACTCTGATCATCCTTGACTTTCTCTATTTCCTTGTTTCCCTATATCAATCAATTATTAAGTCCTCTTTATTCCACCCCCATAATATCTCTCCTATACATTTTCTCTTCAACCATATAACCTCTCTTAATTCATGGGCTCTTTAATGTTCACCTGGACTGCTGCAGTAGCCTTCAGATTGCTCTTCTTTTTTAAAATTAATCCTACACACAACTGAGAAATTGAGGTGCCTAAAATGCAATTCCTGCATTTCTGTTTAAAAGCCAACTCTCAACAGTTCCTTTTTACCTTGAAGGATAAAATAAAAAGGCTTCTATCTTGCATTTAGAGCTTCTACCATCTGGCTACCACCTATTTTTCCAGCATAATCTCATGGCACAATACTCTGCTTTAACCAAGATGGTCCAGCTGCTATTCTCCATAGCTTACTATCCATTTTTCACTTCCACACCTTGATATAAGCTATCTTCTATGCCTGGAGGGCTCCACTTCCTCCCCTCTGCTTTGACGAATTTTTAACTTTTCTTAAACCACAGTTAGAAAGCCTTTTTCAGAACTTCCCAGTTGGAGTCTTTTCTCTCCATCCCATGGAATCTACTTTATCTTTACATATGAGAAATTCGAGGTTCTGTATCTGGTTGCAGCATCTTGCCTGTAGTACCAACTCCAAAGTTTTCATGACTTGGATTTTCAAGTCCAGTAGGTACAGTGGGGATAATTATCTACTCTAGAAACTAAGGAAGACAAACAATGCAAAACTAAAATGGTCCCATTTCTCAGGCTGGGTAAAAGAGAGGGAGAATAGGAAAAGGAAGTCCTTCCCATTTTACTCATCTAGTTCATAGCATCTGGGCTTTGGGTGAGCTGTGATTTTTATCTTGTAGATACAGTAGGAAGGAGTGTGTAGGAAAACAAGAGAGTGATTGTTTCGGTATAGCTGGTTTTAAATATGTATCTGGTAGCACTGTAACATATTGATCTACATACTTGTTCTTTTCCCCCTTATAGAATAACAGGCTACCACATAGTAGGTGTTTGATCTATGTGAATTGTATTGAATTTAAATTCGATTTAAATTAGATCAGATAACCATAGGAGTTCATTCAGACTTTGAGCTATTATGACAGAATC
Source organism: Sminthopsis crassicaudata (assembly GCF_048593235.1). Lineage (NCBI taxonomy): Eukaryota > Metazoa > Chordata > Mammalia > Dasyuromorphia > Dasyuridae > Sminthopsis > Sminthopsis crassicaudata. The sequence goes on along the minus strand of NC_133619.1, from coordinate 118,642,594 downwards.
CCTTACTTTATGTACAATCTAGTAGAAGAAATAAGGGACTAAATATGAACTGTGATTATTTTTAGAAATTAAATTGAGAAAAATACTAACCCCTAAGGATCTTGCTCAACTAATGCAGTAAAACAAATGCATATTATTTATTGCTTACTATATGTAAGGCATTATGCTAGGCAATGATTATAAAAAAACAAAAATGAAGGAAAAAAACAATCCCTGACTTAAAGGGACTGTTGAGTGGACTATGAGAATAGTATGTGGAGGAGGCATATATGTACACAACTTATCTGCAGATAAATATAATACAAGACAGCAAATGATGGTGCAAAGAAAAGATCTAGACAAGATGTCTCACTATTCTTTGAAGAGGAAGGGATGACAATTGACAGAGGTCCCTAGGCTTTTGAAATCTGCAAAGAAGTATCTGGATGCCTATTTCCATAAACTTTTCTTTCCTCCTAGAGCATTTTTTAAAGTAGGAGAAAGTGTCAGCATTTTGATTAAATTTGTTCTCTTATTTTTAAAGCTAGCTGGTGATATTACTGAGCTCTTTTCTGCAATTTGCTTTTAAAGCAGCTTTTTGTTTTTTCTGTCCCTTCTCCCTTGTTGGGCTAACAGAAAATAGATGCAGAATTGACAGGTAAGCAGAGCAGTGGGTAAAATATTAAGCATGGAGTCATCAAGACCTGAGTTTGAATCTTGCTTCAGACATTTATTACCTGCATGATATTGGGCAAAAGAAATTATTTTTCTCTCATCCTCATTTTCTATATCTGGTAAAATAAGGATAATATTAACACCAACCACACAGAGTTTAATATTTATAAAAAAATATTGAAATCGTAAAGTTTCATTGAAATGCTGGTTATAATAATGAGACTGCTGACAGTGATGATACAGAGCCTGCTCCTGTCTGTTGTGATCCAGGGTAAGAGTATTTTATTTTCTGGTGCAGAAATTCATATGATTTTATGAAAGGAAAACCCACAGGATATAGGTCAAATTCTAAAAATATCTAATAAAAGTACATTTTTAAAAATCACAAACAATTAAGTGTTAAAATAATTCAATTAATCATCTTTCAAATGCTGTTATATATTGTGTTTCTCTTTTCCTTCTGATAGGTAACTCCCTGGTTAAATATACACCAACATCACTGAATTTACTTTGCTCTATTACAATGTTAATGTGATTTATTTTTAATTATAACTTAAGTGAATATTTGATCTGTTTGCTAAGAAGCTGACTGCATGGGAAACAGCTAGGTGGCACTACAGGGTAGTTGTCCAAATCAGGAGATTTTTCTTAATTGTAATCTATTTCCTTAATTCAGGCTGAAACAAGATATGGGGCAGGAAATGCCATGTCTGGATTAGAGAGTCAAGGAGTCAAATTAAATTTGATTACTGTGAATCACTTGTTTATTCACACTAAACTGGGTGCATTTTTGTGAAATTCATTGAAATTCTCAATCTTCCTATATGTACTTGTGGTGTCCAGTTCCTTGAGAGAGTATACTGGAATGGAATATCCCGTTTAAAAGCAGAAGCAAAATTGCAAATAATACTAATTTTCCAAATGAAACACAAAACCTATTTATTCATCTTTTTCTGAGGAGCTACATTATTCTTTAATATTTTAGAAAAAAATAGCATTGGTTTGTTTGGAAGCCATGATGATTTTCATCACTTTATTTTCCAGTAAATACATTCTACAACCATACAGTCCCAAGATATAATTCAGCTATTTCCTTATTCCATCTTTGCCCCTCTGGGGGTCAAATGGCTAACCAGATCCACATTCTACAAATCCTCCTGCAGGGCTGGTGTTCTTTTCTGTGAAATTCAATTAGAAGGAATGGGACAGTACTGGAAGTAGGATGCTTGTTTTGTTTGTTTGTTTGTTTGTTTTCAATCTATTACTTTATAACTAAAGCAGGCCTTTGTCATCAGTGACCTATTAACTTCAAAGTTTTAATAGGTTAGTGTGCTTCCTCAAAATACTAGGGTGTAAATCCAGATTTGAGAAATCAGGATTCTTCTATAAGAATGTTGGTCACATGAGGATTTGTCACTGGATTAGTGATGAATTCCATTCCTGTGTTTCCTGTTCTCAAAGGTTTGAGAGGAACTGGTGTTGAGCCATATGCCAGGCATGCTGCTTACAGTTGTTCCAAATGAATATTTTGGCAGCCCTAGAAGCCTTGCAATAGAATTCCCCTTCCATCTTTATTGAGGGCAACACTGACCATCAGAAGGTCAAGTGAGAGTCAATCTAGCAAATGAAATTGGACCACACAGTGAGGTTTTGGTTGGGGATACTTTAAGCGTCCAGTTAAATTGAAAATATTTTGTATCTTGAACATCCTTTGCCATTGCATTTACAAGGCATTCTTGGAATGAAAAACATTGAGGTATATATGAGGCAGCTGTTGTAGTGAAAGGCAGGTGGTATAGTCAGAGGTAGTTGTAGTCAGAAGCAGCATGAGCCTTTGAATCTTATGTAGTGGAAAAAGCATTTGGCTTGGAGTCAAGAGACCTGGATTTGATCCACATTTATGCCATTTATTAGTGGTGTGATTCCCGGAAAAGTTATATATCTACTTTAAGGCTCAGTTTCCTCATCTGTAACATAGGTCTATTGATGCTTGTCTTAACTGGCACATAGATTTGTTATGAGAAAAAGTGAACTGCAAATTCTAAGATTCCAAAATAAATGTAATTTATTGTAGTTATCTATTCTAAAAAGTCTTGTTTTTTAAAATTTTTGATAGTACTTCCACATTAAAATCTCTACATTTGGAAGGTGAATAATGGCAATCTGTTGTTTCATAGGTAAGTTTATTACACTGGTATTTCAGAGATAGATTATGAAAGTAAGAAATGTGGGAAAGGCTGGTGAATGGCAATATTTCTTGGGTCCAAAGTTTTGCTTCAGAGATAGGGGAAGACCATTTCCTATGTTTCTTTTCACAGGTGGGGAACAATAGGTGTGAAGCACTGCATATAATTAGACTTTTTCTGGATCGTTAGGTAATTTTTTTTTCTCCACTTCTTTGTATTCTTTATGTAACCTGACTTCCACCCAGCTGGAGGTAGTTGTGCATGCTGGGGTGTATTGATAGGGAAATGTTACTCTCGATCAGTTCCTGAGATAGAAACTTCCACAAGCTGTTTAAGGAATGCTGCTAAGCAGGCTGATAATAAGATGGGAAGTCCTTCAGTCCTCCAGAATGTCTTTGATGCTCTCCTCTGACCAAAGTTTGGAAGAGGGAAAGAAAGATGAGCTGAAGCCTGAGATGTTCTATTTCTTCCCAAGGAATTCCTTCTCAGGGGAGCTACGTGACATAGGGGATGAAGTGTCTGAAGTCATAAAGACTCATCTTCCTGGGGTTCAAATCTGGACTCAGAAACTAATCAGCTGGATGACATTGGACAAGGCACTTAATCCTCATAGTTCCCCTATCCGTAAATTGAACTGGAGAAGAAAATGGCAAACTACTTCAGTGTCTTTGCCAGGAAAACCCCAAAATAGGCTTGTGAAGAGTGGATGTGACTGGAAAATGACAACAAACTAAGCAGTCATAATCTCCAGCAAAGTAAAGAAAAAAACAGATTAATTAAAAGAAATAAATAGGGAAATTATATTTTGCTGAAAAATATTGTGGGCAATCATGTAATATCAATACGAACCTATGAGCACCAAACAACATGGCATCTATATTCTCGAAAGAAAAAGTTAAATGAGGTATAGGTAAAAATATGCAATAGACACAGTGAGAAAAGTAGAACTATTAAATGCTTCTTTTAAAGAACATAATAAGTAACATAAGTTCAATAAGGGCCATGTAAGCATAGTTCAAAAATTAATCAGAAACTCAATAATTAATTTGTAAAGAACTAGTAGGCTAAATAACAAATCATATTGAAATGGGTTGTGGTCCCTTTAAGAAACTTATCCTCTCAGATTGATTCATTCCTTTCTGACTCCCAGTCCCTCCTGGCTGATGCATTATCAGTTCAGGAAGCTAGGACTTAAGATTCACAAATACTGGTCAAAAGCACCCCTTTGAATTCCAATAGGAGATCTGGGCTTGTCCCAGCCTCTATGGGATTTGAGCCAACGTGGGCTCTCATATCCCTCATCAGATCTGAGCCAACTTGGGACTTCACCCATGGGCCCCTTTAGCTAAATCTCTCATTATAAAAAGAACCAAACTAAAATCCTCTCTTTGCTGAGGTTCCAAACATGCCAGCCCTACACTTGGCACACCCAGGGCCTCTGCCCATTGGAATACTTTTTCCAGTGTCATCCTCTCTTTACCCTCACCTATTTCCTTAACTAGACTTTAATCTTACTTCCAATCCCCATAACAAACCTCTTTTATCAATCTAAGTTTTTGGATCTGTAAATTCCTTTACAGAGGACCTTGTGCTGCCACTAGACCTCATTTAACTCCTTGACTACCAGAAACCCTAATTTCATTTGGATACCCCAAATCTAAACCTCATCAATAGTGACAACATTTGTGGGATGTACTCAAAGCAGTACTTAGGGGAAATTTTATATCTCAACACATACATCAATAAAAGAGAAACAGAACAAATGACAGATCACTGATTAAACACCAAAAAAAGTCTTGAAAAAAGAGAAATGAATAAAATTGGAAGTAAAAAATATTGAACTAATAATAATTAAAAATGGGAGCTGATTTTATGAAAAAAGATGAACCATTGGTTAATTTGATTTTTAAAAGAATGCTTAAATAAACTTATCTTTTTGAAGTTGGATAAGCAATAAATAAGTTTATTTATAAAAAAATTTACAAGACCAGATGGATTTACAAGTAAATTCTACCATTTAAGGATAATTAATCATAATACTGTATAAGTTATTTGAAAAAATAGGCAAAGATGGAGTCCTACCAAATTCATTTTATGACAAAGATAAGATTTTGAATACCTAAACCAGAGAGAGCAAAACCAAAGTAAGAAAACTATAGACCGATTTTCTTAATTTATATTGACACAAAAATTTTGAATAGAATGCTAGCAAGGAGAAGACAGCAATATATAATGAACATCAAATACCAAGGGGTATTTTATACCAGGAATGTAGCCTTATTTTGATACTAGGAAAAAGCTCTCATCATAATTGACCATATCAATAACTAAAACAACAAAAATAAAAGTAAAATTAAAAAATCAATAATATTTATATTATTATATCAATAAACATGGAAAAAGTTATTGACAAAACATAATACTCATTCCTATTAAAAATACTGAAAACCATAGGAGTAAATGGAACCTTTCTCAAAATAATAGTAGCAACCTAAACTAAGAGCAAACACTAACTTCAATGGGATTAAGCTAAAATCCTTCCCACTAAATTCAGAGGTGAAGGAAGGATGTCTTTTATCATTGCTATCATTCAATATGGTATTAGAAATTCTAGTTCTAGCAATGATATAGGCAAAGAAATTGAAGGAAAAAATATCAGCAACGAGGAAACAAAACTATTATTTTTTTGTAGATGATACAATGATATACTTAAAGATTCTTCAAGATTCAGCTAAAACTAATTAAAACAATGAATAACTTTTGCAAAGTAACCAGATGTAAAATAAACCTATATAAATCATTGACATTTCTACGAACTTCCAGTAAATTCCATAAGGAAAGGATAGAAAAAGAAATTCTACTTAAAATAACTATAAGAATAAAATACTTAGGATTCTTTCTGTCAAGACAAATCCATATTCTATAGGTACACAATTACAAAAGAATTTTTAAATAAACACAGATCTAAACAAAAATGAACAAATATTGTTCATGGGCAGGCCAAGCAAATATAATAAAATAACAATTTTACACAAAATAATTTGCTTATTCAGTACCATACCAATCAAACTTCTGAAGAATTATTTTATAGAATTAGAAAAAAAAATAACAAAATTCATCTGGAAGAACAAAAAGCCAGGAATAGCAACAGAATCAATAAAAAAGAAAGTAAACATAGGCAACTTAATAGTACCATATTCCAAATTGTATTACAAAACAGTAATCATCAAAGTAATTTGGCACTAAGAAATAGAATAGTGGATAAGTGGAACTGATTTTACATATATATATATATATATATACACACACATACAATATACAGTAATAAATTGCCAAAGTAATCCATTGTATGATAACACCAAAGATCCAAACTTTTGTAGTGTGAACTCACCATTTGACAAGAATTGTTGGAAAAACTTGAAAGCATTTTGGCAGAAATTAGGCATAGAGCAACATTTCACACTATATATTAAGATAAAATATATACATGATTTAGATTATTGAATAATATCATAAGTAAATTATGGGAATATGGGAAATTTTACTTGATAAATATCTGAATAAGAGAGCAATTTGTGACCAAATAAGAAATAGAAGGGATTATTAAAAGTGAAGTGGATAATTTTGATTACATGAAATTAAAATAGTTTTTCATAAACAAAACAAATGTAGCCAAAATTAGAAGTAAAACAAGAAATAAGGAGGGGAAATATAGCAAGTTTCTCCAATAAAGGCCTTTTTTCTCTATTTAGTGAATTGAACCAAATTTTTTATAAATTTGAGCCATTCTCCAATTGACACATGGTCAAAGGATATAAATAGGAAGTTGTCAGAAGAAAAAAAATCAAAGTTACCAATAATTACATTTTAAATGGTCTAAATCTTTAAGAGATAATGCACAGGATGATTTATCTTTGCCTCTCTGTCTCTTTTCCTGTGTTTCTTTTTTGATATGAGATGAATTAGTATAAGAGAAAAGTGGAACACTTTATGTCCTTGTGAGCTTTAAAAGTCAAAAAGAGATGAGATCCAACAATAGATGTCTATTGAAAAGTCTACCAGTAGCAAGATTAGCTAAATTCAAAGAGAAGCCAGCTCTGAAGAAGGATGCAATGTGTTTACTTGATGCTTGATCCAGCCTTGTGGTGTTGCTGTTCAGTTCTTTCAGTCACATCCAACTCTGTGTGACTTCATTTGAGGTTTTCTTGGCAAATCTATTTAAATGGTTTGCTTTTTCTTCTTCAGTTCATTTTAGAGATGAGAAACTGAGACAAATAGAATTAAGCATTTTGTGTAAGTTTATACAAGCTATAAGTGTCTAAGGCCATATTTGAACTTATGAGTTTTCTTGATTCCAAAACCAGTACTCTATTTACTGAGCCACCTAGTTTCCTGTAGCATTGTAGTAGACTTATCTGAAAGCCAAAATATTGTCTTGTAAATAAGAGAACATCTTCTCATTTACCTATGCTACTTCAGATATGAACTTGGTCAGAGAGAATGTTTGTAGAATTCATTTTAAGTTTGAGCCCATTCTCCCCATAGAGCAAATGGTAGAAAATGGTGTGCTTCCATTTTTCAAAGTTGTTATGCTTAATTTTTTTTGTCTTATTTTCTCAGTATATGTCACTTTATAACATTTAATTAATATTAATTAGTTCATTTTCATAGGGTAAATTTTAGTTGGTTAAATGTTATAGAGAAAATATTAACTTGTGATTAATATATGGGGAAACATACTGAATTGTGTCTGGCGCAGCAATATTTGAAAAACACTTCCCAGTCTATCAAGATCATCCCTAGATTTCTGTTGGGTGATAAAGCTCACTAGCTCTGTGGAACTAATTTGACAATGAAAAAATGAGGAGAAGGGGTTCCAGAATTTATCATTTGGATAATAAATTTAGAGTTGGAAGGGACCTGAGAGGTCATTCAGTTCAATCCCCTCATTTTACAAATGAGGAAACTGGGACCTACAGGGAGTAAATGTCTTTCTCAAAGGCTACCTGAAGCAGGTAGCTTATTTGGAATTCAAAACTAGGTCCTCTGATACCAGAAGTCCTTTCCACCCCACTGCACTGCTTCCTTTTGAGTGCTGCCTCCAATTGGATATCTTTCCAGATTTCCTTTTCCAGATACTCCCTCTTCAAATTACATACTTTATAGGGATAGCTCTAAAATGGATAGAACACTGATTTATTTGAGCCAGGAAAACTCATCTTTGTGATTTCAAATTTGGTCTCAGACACTTACTAGCGATGTGATCTTGGGCAAGTCATTTAATCCTGTTTGCTTCAGTTAATTCCTTTTCTGTAAAAAGGGTGGAGAAGGAAATGTAAAATTACTCCAGTTCAAGAAAATGCCCAAAAAGGGTCATGAAGAGTCGGACACCACTGAACAACAAATCTACTTTACAGAATGGAAGCTCTTTGAAGGAAAAGACTGTTTTGCATTTTACATTTGCATGCCAAGTCTTGTACAGTAAGTATTTAATGACTGCTTCTTGGAACCAATGAAGTTAAACTCCTTTCTTCTGCCTTGTCTGTTGTGGAACAGTATGCTTAGCCCATCCAAGAACACAAAAAAAAATTTTAAATGACATAAGGGAATTAGGGGCCATATTCTACAAATGGAATCCTATTCACAGACTCAAATTGTTCCGTTTAGGATAGGTGTAAAGCATTAAGGTTGTTATTGCTGTTGTTACTGTTTGTCCTTTGTTCTCAAAAAAGCCCTTGACATCAGGGAGGTGATGCTATGACATGCAAATGAAGTGGATTTGAGTGAGGGAGAATGGTCCTTTTGCTACTACTTCCATGCCCCCAAACCTTCCCCACTTTAAAATCAGCAAATACCTCTTTGCCTTGTTTGCCTTTCCTTTCTCATCCTCTTGCCTACCAAAATATTTGCTTGAAACTTTCCTCTGGTCTCTGAAGAAGTAAGGTACTTAGTAAGATACTATTTGAAATGAAGATTCACTATTTTCAATTTCTAATTGAACCTTCTATTCATGTAACTACCTGACAGGCTGGGTGGAACCCTCATCGTTTTCTCTATATTTTCTTTCTTTTGTCCATTTTCTTAGTTAACTGTCAATAGTTTAAAGAGACTTGAACTCAGAGTCTCCCTAACTCCGAGACCAGTCCTCTCTTTTCAGTTAATTGCTCCATTCTACGTGGCACATTTATATTTATTCACATCCTCATTTTAAAGTATTTTATATAATAAAACCCACTCTGAGAGAGCTTTTAGCTTAGAGAAATGACTCATCAGCCAAAAACATAAAGTTATGTTGATCCATAGAAGCCCAAAGTACAATAAAATAGGTATTTTACCAACTAATCACAGTCTGCTGAATTTGATTTAAATCTGCTCCTACTGCTCCCATAACATTTTACAAATCACTATCCTCACTTCAATAGGCTGTCTGTGCCCACGGTGCTAGTAGAAATCTATTTCTGTCAGTAAAGACCTTCCTATCTCTGGAATGACATTAATGATTATCTTTCCCTTTCACATGGGCGCCCACCAGCTGAATTGCCTAGGTGACTTCCTGCCCGCTTGGATGATTAGAATCCTGCACGAAGCACAGACAGACTCATGCAGCTGGATCCAATTCTCCAACTCCACTCAGCAGCTTTGTGGCTCAGTGTCCCAATCCTTAAGGACAAAGAGATTGTAGAGGCATCTCTCTGACCTGCCTTTTTTTGGGGGGGAGAGTATGGGCTAGAATTTTACATTTAATAAATGTGAAGTCAGCAAGGCGTTGCTTCATTCTAGGTGAACATTAATATTGAACAATGGGATTCCATTGGGAGTGGGTGGCTGCTGCTGGAACACTAGGTCAATTCATCATGCCTGGTGGGGAACAAAAACAAGAAGGAATATTAGACCAAGAAAGGCTGCTGAAGGACTAAAGCAAGTGAGGTTTTGTATAGACTTGTCAAATGCATAATTCTAAGGGAATTAAGTAGAACAGAAAATATTGGGGTCTTTTATTGAATTATAATCCTGAAAGGTATAAAATTGCTCATAGTCTTACCAGAAACTCAAAATATTCTAGGATTACAAAGGATATAATTTATACTTTGATATTTTATATTTAAAGGCTAATAAAATCTTAGTATTATGTTTTGAATTAGCCTCACTATCTTTTGTGATAGAGAGGTGGTTATAAATTTATAGGATTAAGAACTGGAAGGGGCTTTAGGGACCATCTAATATGATCACCCCTCCTCCTTCATTTTATAGAGAGGTAAAGTTCCTCCCATAACGTCACACAGAAAGAAGACGACAGAGGTGAGATTCAAGGCTGAGTCTTTTGGATTAAAGTCTAGGGCTCTTTCAGGACTACTATTTAAAGAACTAATAATTATCCCTAACCAACAGGAAAATACTAGTTTTAATAAATTTATCCTATTTTAATTCATAAAACAAGAATTTATATAATATACATAGTATACATGTATATATACTATATATGTGTATATATCTAGTTTAATAAAAAAGATGATTGTACATGAAACTGTAAATATACCACACACAACTCATGATTCCTTTGAAATATACAAAAAAAGCTAATTATAAAAGTTGGACTTTAACTTTGTTGATAATCGATTACTTTGATGCACTATTAAAATTATCTGAGAATTTTATCAATACAAATATAACTGCAATTCTATTCTACTGTGCATCTTCAGCTAATCAAGCAAGTAAGCAATAAACATTTATTAAGTACCTACTAGGTACCAAGCATTGTGCTAGGCACTGAGAATGCAAAGAAAAATCATTAATAAACAATTTATACTCACAAGAAACTTAATTTTTAGGAGGAAACAACAAAAACATAAATAGGTATATATAGTATAAATAAATAATTATCAAATCTTCAAATGCATATGTGATTTTATCAGTTCAGAAATTCTCTGTATCTTGGCCAGATGTATTGCTGCTTTGTAAATCTCTCCACGTGTCCTGCCTATAAGTGTCCATTCGTTCAATTGATGGTTTATATTTGTGGGAGAGAATATGCCAGATTTTTTTGAGAAATATTTTATTATTTTCCTTAGATTTTTTTTGGTTTTGATCTATATCCTCTAACTGATTAGAGAAGATAAACAGATAGATGTTTGTGAATTGTATTTTTGAATGATTACAAACCCATGGAGTAACTTGAATTTTGGATCTTAGTAAACTTTATATAATCACTATGGATCAATGGAGTCACATACTAAATTGGGGTTTGTGAAAAACTTGGCAATAGTAAAAGGTTTCTGAACATGCAACAACCAAAAGTTAATTCAAAATAAAAAACATAATGAATCTGAGGTGTTTTTTGGCAATGCTTGCCCATCTCCTGATTTCCCTTCAGCCTTAGTTCTAATCATCCAACATGATCACTTAGCACTGCGCATGTACTAATGTTGCCTGCAATATCTAGGCTCAGATTCAAGACAGGATGCATAAAGATTTCTCAAGGGAAAAGAGGTTATAATTGGAAAATATTTAAGAAGCCCTTGTCTAGAGAACTCACTCTGTAACCTGGGAAGGTGGTGTACACCAATGCTATAAAATATTCATCCTTATAACATTCACATTATTAAATAATTTGTTAAATTTGTTTAAAACATACAGTTAAGATCTATAAAATTTTTCCAATGTTGAAGTTTCTCCCTATGGATGTATAAAAAGTTATTTTAATTCATATGAATTTTCTTCCAAATTAGAAATTTCACACAAAAAAGTTACCTTCTTCTTCCTCCATCCTATCATATTCTTCTCAAGAGCAGTACAAATCTCCCTTCCACATCATGGATAGTAGATGAGCAGCACCCTTGCAATCTGGAAAATTTGTACAAAAAGATTTTCACTCTTCTTTCATATCAAAAAAGTCTGATGTTTTATCTTTTTCTTTTATGGGGTGTTTACAGTACCTTATTGCAAAATTTGGATTGATATTATAAAATATTTTGTACATATATTTTATGCATTGTTGATTTCCTAAATTTTTCTGTCATCTGCTGATTTTAGTATGTTGTCTGAGGTTTCCACAAAATTCCTCCTCAAATTCTTGTTTAAAATTTTTAGGCTTAACTATGATATATTGAAACTGAAATGGAGCAAGATGTGATGTATAAGGGATAATTGTAATCATTTTTCCACTATTCTCTCCCCCACCCTGGCCTTGTGTTCTTCGTGAAGTTTGCCAGCACCTAAAGCAGCCACATGGATAGTGGATAGAGAGGCTGAGTTGGGAGTTCAAATATTATATTAGACACTTACTAGCTGTGTGACACTGGGCAAATCACTTTTTCAGTTTTTTTCGTGATTTGTAATATTGCAAACCTTAAAGAACTATATGAATGTCAACTATTGAAGCACCTGAAATGTTAAGAATGCCCAGAATCTGGTATTAACTTCTCTTTGGTTCATCCTTTATATAAACTTATAGCAATTCTGCCATGATGTTTGGGAGTAAAAATTGGATTTGAAGAAGCCTCTCTCAACTTTAATTAGATTTACAATGTGGATAACTTCTAAATGGAATATAATAAAATTTTAAATATCATCATACAGAAGTTTTCTAATATCAGTTGCTATTTTTGTTCCCATCAACTTTTCTATTAACATCCAAAAAGCTACATTATGGCTTGGAGGGGACCATGTGTTCACAAAAGGTATGCCAAAGAGAGACAAACCTTAAAATCCTTCCAATCTGGAAAGATTTGAGTCCAGGTCTTGACATGAATTATGTGTCTTGTATCTGAGAATCACAGAAACTGTTTTCAATTGGAAAAGACCTCAGAGCTCATTGAATCCTCCCCTTACATCAAGCAGTCTATAATATAATCAAATAGTCATCTGGTAACTCTTTGAAGACTTTTTGATAAATCCCATCATCACCCAAGTCAACCATTTTTGAATACTTTTAATTTTTAGCAAATTTTCCCCTTATATTAAACTAAAAATCCTTCTTCTATAGCTTCTGTGATTTTTTTCCTAGTTTTCATTGAGTCAAATAGAACAAGGGTAATTTCTGTTTCATCTGTCAGCCAGTTCTTTCAGCTATTGGATAAAGGAAAAGCCTTTTTTTAGGCTAAGTATCCCCCTCTCTTTAAAATAATCTTTATATAGCATGTTCTTCAGTTCTCTCACCATCCTGGCTACTCTCTTAGGTATATACTTTTCTTTGTTATTATACTTCCCAAAATGTAGAACCCAAACTGAATAGAGGCAGCTAGGTGGTATAGTGGGTAAAGAGTTCCAGGTCTGGAGTTAGGTACCTGAGTTCAAATCCAGTTCAAACTCTTAGGAGCTATGTGACCCTGGGTAAGTCACTTAACCCTGTTTGCCTCAGTTTCCTTATCTGTAAAAATGAGCTGAAGAAAAAAATGGAAAATCTCAAATAGGATCATGCAGAATTGGACATGACTAGAATAACTGAATAACAGATTTATGTCTCTCATCTTCATAATACTCTAATATGGTCTTTAGAAGTACCAAGCAGCATTTAATATTATACTTATTTAAAATACATCTTGATTTCTCTCTTTTTCCAAACCCTCCTTTCTTTCCTCCTCCTCCTCTTCTTTCTTCTCCTCCTCCTCTTTCTCCTCATTCTTCTCCTTTTCTCTTTCTTTTTCTCTTCCTCCTTGTTCTCTTCTTCTTTCTTGTTCTTATTCTTGTTCTTCTTGTTCTTATTTTTGATTATCTTGTTCTTGTTCTCTCATCTTTTCTTCTTCCTTTTTCTTTTCTCTTTTTCTTTCTTTCTTTCTCTGTCTATTTCTTTCATGATACACCTTAACAAAATACATTGTTGAAATTTTAGGTATATTATTCTAATAATATTCTTCTGTACTATTAGTCTAGTGACTCCATTGAAATTAGCTTAGTTTTCTCTGATCTACGCTGATACTACTTTTTCTAGATACCCATAAGCTGTCCCATATCATACATTTTTGAATTTTTCCAAGCATCAAAATAAAGAACTTTTTCTAACTCTACTTTTTCTTTCAAGGGGGAGCGTATGTGTGGAAAAATTTTTTGGGTGGTTTTAGTAATAAGTGTGTAATAGTCATTGTAAAATTCATATTGTAAATTATTAAATTTGTTGTTCAGTCATTCCAGTCACATCCATTTTCATGACCATTTAAAGTGTTCATGCCAAAGATACTGGAGTGGCTTGCCATTCCCTTATTTAGCTCATTTTTATAGATTAGGAAATTGAGGCAAACAGGTTTAAGTGACTTACCTAGGGTAACATAGGAAGTAAATATGTGTGATTTTACACCTTTTACAAAAATTATTTACATCTTTTGACACCTCTTCCATTCTCTGCAGCTTTTTCAAAGATTACTGGTTTAACAAGCACATCTAACAGTTACATCAGTACCTCTGGTGAAAATTCATCAAGAATCTCTAAATGATCTTTTACTATTGTCTCACTTTTCTTGAGTTTCAATTACTAGTTAATTTTTATTCAGTCCTTTCTTGGCTAATAATCATTAAGTCTATGATAATAATAAATTGATAATAATTAACAGACTATTTAGAACATAAGATAAAAACCTCAAACTCTATAGAAATACTTTGGGGAAAAGCAGATGCCATTTCCCCTAACAAAAGTAAACTAGATATATGCCATTGAATTTGCCAAATGTAACCAAAAATGGTTTACCTTCATGAAAGTCTATGAAGATCAGAGTGTAGAATCAAAAAGCCTACCCTGGTCAACAACCAAATTAACTCAGCCAACCGTATTAAGTCAACAATATTAAACATTAAACCTTGCATTAAACAAATGGTTATGTCATATGGATTTGTTTTATGGAAACAGAGGGGTTTATGATGACAATTCAAGATCAGGTCATTGCTATCAGAAGATACAGAGGAATTTTTGTTAAGAAGCCCAGACTTGGCAAGCATGCAAAGAAACAGTTGAAGCTAATGCATCACTCCACTCTGGATTAAAAAATCTATTTCTTCTGAATCCCTAGGAAAACATGACTTGGTGGTCAGAATGACATATCAGAAGCTCATTATATTTCACGGATTACCAGACAACAAATTCCCACCCCACTAATATAGACTTTACAATATCCTGGAGAAGTAAACCAATAAACTAAACCAATAGGATTACATGCTCATTATTCCAGATAAACTATTATCCACAGCCACTGGAATATAACATTGAGCTATAATAACTGCAAAATAAGTTTTTGTTAAAAATAGATACAACCATACAAAATATTCATAATCCCTGAACTGCAGGGAACACAAAAAGATTTCAAAATATACTCATCAAGTAAAAGAAATAAAAGAACATAAGGGAATAAGCTTATCTTTATTTTTTCATGTCATCCCATGTTGCAATGTGAATGCTTTATTGAATATACAAATTAAAATCTTGCATCCTAATACTTTTATCCAACTACAAAAAGAAGTTATTTTATTCACACTTCCTATAATCTGCAGAATATTTAAAAATAAAAGATAATAGCAGGATAGAGACTTGTCATGGGACATTGTCCATCTGAATTCTACAAAACAGGAGGAGGAGAACAAGAAAAATGCGAGTTGAGTAATTCTACTTTTCTTTTGTCATCTGCCATAATAATACCATTTATTCCGAACAGATGGTCTACCCATTCCTTGATCCATTGTAGCTTAAAACCAGTTTAGCTTCATTCTGAGTTTTGGTGTTTCTGCTCTTGAATCTATCTTGCATATGTCTTTTTTTAGATCTAAATTGATTGGAGAATGCCTTGTATAAAGAAGAGAGATTTATAAAGATATATGAAACAAGTTAACATAACTACAATGTATGGATTAAAACAAAATACTATAATCTTTTTAAAAGAATTTTAAAAATTTTCCTTAATATTTTTTAGTACTTATTGTGTGCAGGGTATTGTGCTAGGGGTAGAAAGGGATATAATGAAGAATAAGGAAGCTTCATCTCTGCTTTCCTGGAATTTAGGGATATATCCATATACACAAATAACCATAATACAAAATTGGATAGATTTGAAGCACATTCTAAAGCACCTCCCTTAGGCACAAAGCTAGTGCTGTATCTATAGAAAGGTCATAGAGGCTGGTATGTTGTATCCCATTAGGCACTTCTGTGTCTGATATGGTAAGTATTGAATTGTGCTTTCTAGCAGCTCTCAAGGTATTTTGACAGTTGATCACCTATCCTCAAAAGACAATGGACCGCCTCCTAGCAGCATTTATGTGATTTTGTATGAGCAAGATTCCTATTTTGGGTATTTTAATTGCTTCTCCTGAGGAACTCTATGAAAGTAAAATGTTGTCTTTTATGAGGTTTTTCCAGGGCACTAAATCTTAAAATAATCAATACTATATATGTTAACTAGTCTCAGTATGTCTGTAGTAAGTATGAATTATTAGATGCCTGCTTAGTCTGGCCTATTTTTCTTTCAGCTATCACTCACCATTTATCTATCCATATATATTATCTAGATGTTTTACAGGAATATCTCTGCTTACATAAATAAATTATGTGGCAGGTGGCAAAGACTGGCTGTGATTGCAGGGCTCTCCTGTGTATTATATTTAACAATATAGCATACGATTGAGGGGAATGAGGTGGAAAGTGGACTGACTGCCTTGGGCCCTCTCTATGGTAGTTTATTACTAGAAACACCAAAAGCACTTTCTTTTGCAACTGTTTCACCTATAATACCACTCCATCATGTAGGAAAGCATTTTGAAAAACAAAAATCACAAAAAAGTAAGGCATTATTATTTAATCCAGTATCATCGACTCTTGAAGTTGGAACATCAGCAGCCATCTAGCCTAATGCCTTTTACAATACCCCTGAGAATCTGTCATCTAACCATTGATAGAAGAATTCTAATGGGTAGAGGAATAGAGATGCTACTACCTGCGAGATAGCACACTGAACTTTGGGATAACTAATCGTAAGGAACTTTTTTATTAAAGCAAAACTAAATTTGTTTCCTTATTACTCCTACTTTTGCTCTTTGGAGACAAAATAGTTAAATTTCTCTGTCATCTGAGAGTTCTTCGAATTCTTGGGGACAGTATAATACTTCCTTTATATATTCTCTTTTCTAGACTCACTCCTAGATCCCTAAATTCATTTTTAAATGAAAAAAAAAAGTCTTAGTTCCTTATAATCCCAATTTCTCTCCTCTGAATGCCCTCTGTCAATCAATGTCCTTTCTAAAAATGTGCTAACCAGAACTTAACATATTATTATAGATGACATAATGTCCAGTGTAGATTACAGCACTGATAGTCTACCTAATTTTGCACACAATGTCTATCTCAAATCATATTAGGTTTTTTCAATTACCTATTCACACTGTTGACTCATATTGAGCTTATAATTCACTAAAATTCCCACACTTAGGAATTGCTATCTCTTCATCCTATCTCACCATCTTATTCTTATAAAATTAATATTTTGTACCCAAGTATAATATTTTATATTTATCGTGATTAATTTTTTATCTTCCTACATCCAGCCCAATATTCTAGCTTGATAAGAATTTATTTTGATCCATGATACGTTATCTATGTTGGCTATTCCTTCTACTTTGTGTCAGCTCATAATTGATGAACATGTCATTTCTGTATTCCATAAATGGCAAAAAAAAAAAAAAATTAAGTAGCATAGGACCAAAGGCAGATAGCTGGAATATTCCAAGTTGATATAGAAATTTTAGTGACTACACAAGATTTTAAAGCTTTTCCAAATCTTCTTAACAATACTATTGTTTAGCTCAAACATGTGGCAATGTGGCCCACAATAGTCTTGCTTCTAAATTCAACCTAACCATATTATAATATAATCGGAAAAATTAAACAATATGAATACAGTTCAGGAGAACATAAGTAATGTGTGGCTTTCTATGCCCATAGGGATATTTATGTATGGTCTAGTGGTCCCTTTCTATTTTAGTTTGCCACTCGTTATAATTCACTATCTTGTCTGCAAGAGAAGTATAACAGACATTTTCAAATGTTTTGTTGATATTTAGGGAAATTATGTCTACATAATTTCTCTAATCAACCAACATAGTAACCCAGCCCAAAAGGAAAATGGTGTTAACCTGACATAACCTCTTGTTGATGAATCTCATCCTGGTTCTTTATGATTATCCATTGGGTAGTTAGGTGGTGCAATGGATACAGTCAGGAAGACTCATCTTCCTGAGTTCAAATAGAGTTTTAGGTACTTACTAGATGTGTCTCGGAAAAAAGTGATTTAATCCTGTTGCCTTAGTTTCCTCATCTCTAAAATAAACTGAAGA
The DNA here is from genome assembly GCF_048593235.1 of Sminthopsis crassicaudata. Classification (NCBI taxonomy): domain Eukaryota; kingdom Metazoa; phylum Chordata; class Mammalia; order Dasyuromorphia; family Dasyuridae; genus Sminthopsis; species Sminthopsis crassicaudata. Next base: position 118,624,448 of record NC_133619.1, on the reverse strand, counting down.
AGGAAATGCCAAACTATCTTTGCCCCCAAAAACCTGAATGGGGTTTAATAGTATATTCTAAAGACTTCCTGGTTATAAAACCAGCTAGATAATAGAATATATTTTTTTTTCTAGATCAAATTAACTCATAAAAGTCACTCCAAAGGGTGCTTATATTTCAGATATGTATCAAGTACATATCTGAATTATTCCACAAACCAGAAACATGAAAGAATGCTGTCAAAGAAAAATCCTCATGAATTAACACTAAAGGATGTAAATTCTTAAGGTTTATTTTAATACACCTACCCCACCAAAGTTAATGTAGGGATACACAAAACGAGTCAAGGTTTTATATCTAAGATTGAATTTGTATGTTGCAGAGACAACATTAGATATAGACACTCATTTTTGCCTAATCATATAAGGAGTAAGGAGGGGCTCAAAGTATGCTTTTATCTGGGGCAGCTCCTGGGTTGGGAATTCCCAAAGCTTCAGAGAATTCTGCTAAAACATACTCTCAAACTATTCCACAAAAATGGGCAGATAATAATTCAATGCAGCCATTGAAGGAAGAACAGCCAAGAAAGGAACTACATAGTGGATCAGCATTCATGATTGAACCCAGCACATAGGAAAACCAAATGGGCCAGTCCTGTTTCCCCAAGAGGTTACTCAAGGCAAGAACCCAAACTGGGTAATCCTATATTCCCACTCATAGTAGGAGGCCGAGCAGATTTGCAATATAACATCAGAATTCTACTGCTCAGAAAACAAAGAAACCATAAAATAATGAAAGAATATAATGAAAATACTTGAAACACAAAATATTTTGAGAAGAAGAATTATTTAAAAATCTGCCAGTCAATCAAATAAATAAGCAGAAAGGACAATATAAATAGAAGCACTAGACCTTAAAAAAAAAAAAAAAAAGGAAAATGAAGTGCACCTGATAAAACTCTAGATTGTATAAAATCTCAAAAGAGAATAGAACAACAAGAAGAAATAATATAATGGTTAAAAGAGAAATTAGATTTGTTTTAAAAATTGTCATGAATATGTATCAGAATTAATCACAGTCAATGCAGAAATGAAAAAAAAAATCAGTAGAGTAACCAAAATTCAATCCAGAATGGAGAATTTCCTCAAAGGAGCAAAAAGATAATAGATTTAGAATGAAAAAAGTACTGATGTGGAAGAAAAAATTTTAAGAATAGCAAAAGGTGACAATGACAAAAGAATACATGTTTTCTACACAAATCAGTCACTGACCTGGAAGACAAGATCTGCTGAGAAAATATAGCTATCATATTTTTCCTAGACAACATGATATGTTAAAAATAATCTTTAATACCACTATGTAGGAAGTACAAGAAAACTACATGGAACATTTGAATATTGAAAAATGAATATCAATCTGAAGAATATACAGATAATTCCCAGAAGAAAAATATATGCTTTAAACTGCTGTACAAAGAATGGCTAAATCAAACAATTTCTATGAAGAACAACAAGTTTTGCAAATGTCTGGGAGAAGAAACTTCATATATAGAAAGAATTAAAATGATATCATTATCCTTCACTCACTAGAATCCATAATAAAGAATAGTATATTAAATTTCAGAAAGCAAAGGAGTTCAAATTGCAACCAAAATGAAATGCCTTGTGAATCTAAGACTAATCATCAGCAAAAAAAGAGTTCCACAAAGAGTCATTTTTGAAAAATAAAATAAGGATTATTTTTTAGGATAGTCAACTTACAATCCCCCCCAAAGAGAAACACAAGAAAGATAAATGGGTGAGATTATCAGCAAACAAACGAATAATATAATGATTTACCAAGTATTTGTACAGTTGTGTTTTTTTCTTTTCAAAAAGAGAAGGAAAACACTGACCCTATAGGCTAAAAACACAAATACAAAGAAAGAGGGATCCTCAAGAAATTTAGAAAAAAATAACTAATCATAATAATATTTATAAGTTACTTAAAGCTTTGCAAAGCACTTTACATAAATTAACTTATTTGATCATATAAGAAAACAAAAGAATTAGAAAAGTTAAAGAAAAAATGTAGATGAAGGAACAGTACTAAAGGATCATGGATTAAATCTTATAATCCCCATACATGTGAATGAATTTATTTTGTAAGCCAAAACTGCAGAGTGGGACAGTATATTGATGTGGAGAAGCAATATAAAAGGGAATGGGTGATGGAATTTCTTCAAATCAGTTCAAAAATAGGCACGAGATGATGACACTTAAAGCATTCCTACCAGAAGAAAGGCTTTAGGGGAATGGGCAGCAGAAGGAAGAGATTGAAAATGGGGAAATGACAGAGGGAGATTTCATCCTAGCAATGAGGGAGAGTCCCATTGAGGAGCATTATCTTGCCAGAAGAGATATATATTTATAATGAGAAATGGGGACTTCATTATGAATTTAATCTGGAAGGAGTTGGTATAATGAGAAAGCATATTTTCTAAGAATATTGTATTTCAATGAACAACATTCTGGTCTGGATAAGGGATTATATAAATTCATAGGGGGAGCTACCATCCAAAAGGGTAGAATTGAAGGCATTTACTCAGAGTAAAATGGCATGGCCAATGGAAAGAAGAATGATAATGAGGAATGCAGAGGATAGAATTAGACTAAATATCATAAGATGTTGCTTCTATTTGAATTACTTCCCTCGAAGCAGAAATTTATATAAGTGAAGTACAATAGACAAAAGGGATGGTGAGGAAAGTTCTGCAAAGTCAATTAATTGGTCACCCAAGAGAGTTCAGATTGGATACTTTAGGAGTTTAAATCCCTTGAGGAAAACAAAGAAATCAAAGAAGGAATAAATAAGGGTATAGACCATAAATAAATAAAATAGAAATTCAGAATATCCTGGAAGGGAAGATTAATAAAAAATGCAAATAAAAACTTTTCAGATGAAAACTAACAAAAAGAAAAAGATGGAGAGGAGGAAAATGGAATGAGGTGATTTTGAACTATTTGACTGACAAACGAAAAGAAGGAAATAAATTTATTAACTAAATAAAAGAAAAAGTCATTAAGTAAACACTAAAACTAGAGACTTGAGAAATAGAAGCATTAGATAAAGGAAGAAGAGAGTCTGTGGGTATTGGATTTCATTGAAATAATTTAAACAAATTAATTAATAAAGGGAATTTTTATCTCCTAAAATTATATTACAAAAACTCAGAGAAAAACACAATTATCATTCATCAGTTTAAATACGAATGGACTGAACAATGGCTGACTAGATAAGAAAATATAACCTAACATACGAAAATATAACTCATAAAAGGCAAAGACAGAATCAAAATAAGAAACTAGATTAAGTGGAAAGTCAGTATTGCAACTTTTTGTTCACATATCACTGTACTGTCAATGCAGCTTAGGAAGCTGAGATGAAACAGAGAAAGGATAGATTCTCTGCTTTTTGTGCTAATTTTGACTTGACAACTAATACCAAGAAAACAAAGATTCTCCCCCAGTCAGCACTGTACTACTCATGTGTGGAACCATTGGTTACTGGCAAATGGAGAAATTTTGGATAATTCACTAACCTTTCTAGCATACTTTCCAGGGATGTACACGTAGTTGATGAGGTGATGATACATACATGCTTTGCTGGAGTAGCTCAGTGTTAGGGAGGCTCCAATATAGATATCCAAAGGATTAAAAATTCATGCATATTCTTTGACCTAACAACACCACTACTAGGCACGAATACCAAAAGAGATTTAAAAAGGAAAATGACCTTTTGTATAAAAAATATTTACAGTAGCTCTCTTCTCAGAGAGAAAATTGAGATTTCCATCAATTGGGGAATGAGTCAATAAATTGTGGTATGTGTTTTTTGATGGAATATTATTGTTCCATGGGAAGTGATGAGGATGCTCTGAGGGGGAAAAAAACTTGGAAAGCCCTCCAAGAACAAAGTGAAAACATACTGCACACAAAGTAATAGCAATATTCTAGGATGACCAAGTGTAAATGGCTTTGTTACTCTCAGTAATAAAATCACCCACAACTACTCTGAAGTACTTATGATGAAAAATCCTATCCATACCCAGAGAAGGAATTGATTATATCTGAACACAAAGTGAAGTATTCTCTCTCTCTCTCTCTCTCTCTCTCTCTCTTTCTTTCTCTCTCTCTCTCTCTCTCTCTCTCTCTCTCTCTCTCTCTCTCTCTCTCTTTCTTTCTCTCTCTCTCTCTCTCTCTCTTTCTCTCTCTCTCTCTCTCTCTCTCTCTCTCTCTCTCTCTCTCTCTCTCTCTCTCTCTCTCTCTCTCTCTCTCTGTCTCTGGTTCTCTGGCTCTCTCTCCCACTATCCTAAACTTAATTTTTTCTTGAGGATTTTTATTTTAATTAGAGTGGAAGAGCTGTGGTTTTTTTCACAACTTGATATTTATGGAAATGTTTTGCATAACTTCACATGTGGTTTCTTGTGAGTGGGGATAAAGGAGAGAACCTGGAACTTAAAAAATTATAAGCAAATGTAAAAAATTTTTATTCTGAATGTAATTGGGGGAAAATGTTAAGTAAATAAATAAAAATTCAAAATAAAAAAAAGCATATGAAATGAAATGCAATGAATGAAAGCAAAATAAAATAAATAATGAAAGACCAAAGAATATAGAACTAGTAACTAAAAGTAAAAGTCTTTTTTCAAAAGGCTAATAAAATTTATGAAAGGAAAATTTATGAGAGGAAAATCAAGTAGAAAACTAAAAGATGAAAGAGTAGGAATTATACCACACAAGGAAGAAAATTTTTTTAAAAAAGTATGATTAGGACCTAATATATACAATTATATGCAAACAATGTCAAAAATTAAAAAGAAATGTGAATTCTCTAAAAATATAAAATGTCCAAATAACAGAAATTTTAATTAAATCTCAGGAAAGAAAGAAATTAAACTATCTAAAAAGAAATTTACCAGTGGTAGTGGATATGGAGTAGTGGATATGGAGAATAATGGTTCATATAGATTTATAAAATAATTCTATCACTTTTCTTAAAAATGAATAATACCCTTGCTAAAGAAGTTATTCTTAAAAACTGAGGAAGAAAGTCTTCCATATGACTCCCTTTGTGCGACAAATATCCTTCTCACACCTAAACCAAAAAAATACAAATTGATGAAATAATATAAAGCAATAAAATTAATGAAAATAAATTTTAAATAAAATCCTGGAAAGGATTACCACAAGAATTTGTTTACATTATTATTCATTATGATCAAGTTGAATTCATAATAAGTATATTATGATAGTTCAATACTAGGAAAAAATTAACATAATTTTATTTTAAGCAATAATGTCAAAAACTGCATGATTATATCACTAGATTTTTAAAAAGCATTTGATAAAGTACACCGTTCATTTAATGCTTAAAAACATATAAAGTGCAAAAATATGAAATTTTAACATAATAATAATTATCCATTTAAAACAAAAAAAACTAGCTTTATGTTTAATAAAAAAAATAACAGAAGCCTTCTCAATAAATGTAGGAAGAAAGTAAGGATGTCCACTTTCCCTAGTATAATTTAATACAGTTATATTCCCATTAGACTATGAACTACTTGAGATAAGAGGCTTTTTTAGCATTTATCATAGTATCTGGTATGGACTTAAATGCTTATTGACTGATATAGTACTAGAAATGCCACCAAGATTAACAAGAAAAGAGAAAGGAAAAAAAGCATAAAGTTGGGCAAAGTGGAAATAAAGTCATTCTTATTTGCTGATGACATGATTGTTTATATAATCATAACCCGAAAAGAAACTAATTGAGATACCTAGTTGCTCTAGAGAACTTTCATACTACAATGTAGGTCCACAGAAAGCATAAACATTTACATGTAATAATAATGATAACAAAATTTCAGGATATATTAATAATAAAAATGAGATATCATCAAAAAACTAGAAAGTGTATAACCTATATGGTGACCAACTTACCAAATCACAAAGCAATGAAAAAATCCTGAATTTTTTTTAAAATCCTGAAATATCTAAAGGGATATTTAGTGCCCAAGGCTGGGCTATATTCATGTAAAAATGATAATGCTATCAAAATTAATTTATAGGTTTAGTGCTAATCAAATATAAAAAGAATACTTCATAGATAACATAATAACAAAATTTGTTTGGAGGAAGAGATGACCTAAAACAAAATTTCTAACATTTTTGTGTCATGGATCCCTTTGACATTCTTGTGATATCCAAAGACTCCTTCTTAGAATATGTTATTCTTCTTGTTGTTGTTTTAAATTCATAATTTCAGCTTAGAGGTTAAGGGAAATAGAGTAGTATATTTTCCTATCCAAGTTTATGGAACTTCTCAAATATATCTATAGAATCTGTGGAACCCAGTTTAAGAACCTCTGTTCTATAATATCAAAGGAAAATAATAGAAAAATGTAGGCATGAAGGATAAAAAAAGCACAGTTTTGTAAATTTACCCTGTACCAAGAAAATTAGCAAAGAATAGTTGTGGCAAAAGATGTGAATAGTTAGTATTGCAGTTATTATGGAAAGAGCGACATGCATTATTATTATATTAATTGTATGAATTATACCAACAATTCTAGAAAGCAATTTGGAATTATATGAAAATAATGACCCCAAATCTAAGGTCTTTCCTTAAAATGATTTTATAAATTAGGAATTACTGAAACTGTTTATTACTGGTTAAAAAATAGAAAAGCAGCTCAATGGAACAGATCAGACAAAGAAAAATAGGAATAATCACACTCAATAGCCTCATGCCTGATAAACCAGAAATATCTATTGCCCTATTTAATAAATTGCTGAGAAAATTGAAAAGCACTGCAACCAAAATTAAATTTAGACCAATATCTTCTATAATATACCATCATACTTTTTGAATGTTAAAAATCATAACATGAAAAATAAAGAAAACCATATCAAATATCTCTCAGAGCTGAACATAGGCTGTAAATCATTAATGAAAGACAGAGGTGATTGCAAAAAATAAAATAGATAATTTTGATTAAATGGAATTGAAAACTTTACACAAGTGAAATTAATGCAGCTATGAAGTAAATGGGAAAAGTTGATAGTGGGAATTATTTTGTATCAAATATTTTGAGAAGTAGAAAACTATCAGAAATATATGTTCAAAAGTCATTCTCACCAAATTAGTGTTCAAAGGATATAAACAATATTGAGAAAAACTGAAAATCAAAAAAATGCTTCAAATCAGTAATAATACAAAAAAAAATGCAATCCTGTGATTTTTACCCTTTACCCAGAAAATTAGCAAAGATAACAAAAGATGTGACTCGTTAGTATTGCAGGTATTATGGGTAGGTGGACATATTAATACATTAGTATTTTATTAATTGTGTGAATTTGACCAACCATTCTAGAAAGCAATTTGAAAAGCAATCCCATAACTTACATATTGAGTTACTTGCTGTCAATTTGCTCTTCTCTCTTTTTCATTTCAACTTCCTTTTTCATTATTTCTCATTTTCTTCTTTCATCCTCCAGTCTCTGGTAATGAAATAGCCTTTCTCCTTACCAAGACCAACTGTTTTACATGTGCACAAACCTGTAGCAGATTGCCCTCTTAATCATCTCTTTTTCCTTACTTCTTTTCCTCTCTACCTGTCTGTCTGTTTCCTCTTCAGTGTCCTTATCTACTATTTTTCCCTGTTGCTTCCTGTTGACCATTTCTCTTAATTTCTTAATCTTTTCATACCTTCAAGCTTTCATCTTCTGTCTCTCTTCCCTTTACAGCCAGATTTCTAGAAAGCACAAATGATTTCTATGATTTCATTTGTATATACAACTCCCAAGTGAGGAAGCTTTTTCTACCAATGAAAGTTGGCACTTTCTCTGCTACATATCATTTTAGAAAGTTGTGTAGAGCAGAAATCAGTGAATTATCCTTCAAGGGGCAAGTCCTGAGACTGGTAGTTTTTTGTATGACCAGCAAAGTAAGAATGGTTTTTACATTAAAAATAATTTAAATACCTTTATTTAAATCTTTCAGATAGAAAGTCCTTTGGGAAAACCAAATTTGATTTAGTATTACGTTAAATAGGCATTCAAGATGGCTCAGTGGATAGAATGCTGAACTTGGAATTACCTGATCTGAGACACTTACTAGCTGTACCAGCCTGGGAAGGTCATTTAACCTCTGCTTGCCTTAATCATTGGTAAAGAAAATGGTAAACTGTCCTAGTATCTTTGCTAAAAAACAAACAAACAAAAAAACCAAGAACAAAACAAACCACTCATGGAAAGTATTGGCTTGCTATGGTGCATACTGTAAGAGTTATGACTGACAATAATAACAACAAATGGGAATTCAAGGCATATTACAATGTTTGTGAAATCCTCAACTTCTTTTGTAGAGTATTTGATATCAAGAATTTGAGTTTATTTATTTAATAAGCTGAAAAGCTTTCTTAGATGGGATGGGAATAGATGGGAGGCTAAATATAGTTTGCTGATTTTTAGCCTAGCATACTGAGAAATTAAGTATCTTGTTCAGTTATATGAAATGGAACACAAATTGCAGTAGGTCTTCATGGATTCAGAGTCAGCTCTTTGTCTACTATACCACAAGTTTTGCGCTTCATTTTGAAATTATTAGAAATAATTATCTAAACTTATTGCATTTATTTTTTTCTCTCATCTTCCTGTTAACACCTTATAATCTGGCATGTGACAGTCTTGTTGAATTGAAATAGTTCTCTACCAAGCTACCATTGCTAGATCCAATAGCCTTTTTTTAGCCTTCATGATTGTGATTTTTTGTTGCAATTGATGCTGATCATTGTCTTTCTGTATATGCTCTCAACTCTCTCTTCCCATTAAAAATATGCTCTCTTGTTTCTCCTCCTATTCCTTTCAGGATTTTTTACCATTCCCTTTGCTGAATCATCCTCCTAATCAGCCTGAACTCTCTCTAAGTCTCTGAGAGACTTAGCTCTGTCATGGGCCCTCTGGTCTGTCTATTTTCTTCCTAACTTGTTCATTTCCCATGGATTTAATTATCAGCTTTATATAGTTGACATCTAAAACTCTATAGTTAGCTTCTGAGCTCCAGTTTTGAAACTCTAGTCTTCTTTTGCACGTTTCAATCTGTATATCTTGGAAAAATCTCATAATAACTCCCAAACCTTTTCTTCTGTCAAAATTCCCTAATTCTACTGAGGGTATTTATATTCATTGCTATTCCTTGAGATTCATAACGTTGGTTTTGTATTTGATTTCTTATACTTGAATGTATTCAATAAATTGTCAAATTATCTCACTTCTTCCTGTAAAATGATTTTCACATCTTATCTCCTTTCTCTATTTTTATAACATCGACTCTTACTTGAATTATTGTAATGATCTCCTAATCCATATTCTTTTCTCAAGTCTTTCCCCACTACATTCTATCCTGAATACAGTCGTCAAAATAATGCTTTTGAAGGGGAAGTTTGCCATGTCAAACCCCTTATTCAACAGAATTCAGGGGTTCCCCATTGCTTCAAGGATCAAATGATTTCTCTGATTGATATATAGTTTTCTGATTATAGAGAGATTTAACTTTTTTGAAATCAAGTTTTTTCTTCCCTCTTTTTCAACTTTCCATTCATATACTCTGATACTGCTTCACAAGAAGGAATATACCATTAATCTTATAAAAATGAGTTTGTTTCCTTAAAAATTCATTTCTTTAAAATGCTATATTTCTTCTTGTAAGAATGTGATGGTTTCCTTTATACATTTTATTACAGAATTATATATACATTTAATAGTAGTATAATTTTATTAATGCAGGACCTTTTGGTATAAAGCAATGTCCTTTATTTCTTTTAATATCTTGTGGTTTGAATTTAACTTTGTCTGATATCATTAGTCATTCCTATTTTGTGTGTGTGTGTGATTTTGACAGTGCGAAGGTAAATTTTCAACCAGCCTGTCATTTTAAATCTATTTAGTTCTTTCTGGATTAAATATGCTCCTGGTAAATATCATATTATTAGAGTCTTATTTTTGAGCCATTCTTTCTCTCCTGCATTTCACTGGGATTCAAACTATTTGTTTTGGCATAATTAATTGCTGGGTTTGTTTTTTCTTCAGTTGTTCTTTTGGAAGGGAACGCTATTTCTCATTATTTCTATCATTAATTTTGGCCCAAGGTAATTCCTCCTTGTTTTGCTGCCTCTGTGAAGATCCTATGAGCCTGAGGTGGTTCGCAGTGAGCATGCTAGGTGGATTAGATTCTGAAAAGCTTCAACTCCAAGTGACACTAGCTCTAGGGTTGTTCTAACCTCTCTGCTACAAAAACCACAGGATAAATGAGATATTGGCTGTGCTTTTCTAAATCTTCCTTTCATTGGAACTTGGGTGGATGGGGGGAGGGAATGGGTCTGAGAAACAAGGAGCCCAGAGCCAGCATTGCACAGCAGTGTCACTGTGCTAATAGGCGACTGTGTAGAGAAATGACATGATCATCCTTACCCAGAATCTTTCACAGATTGTAAACTACCATTTATCCTTAACATGGTCATCGTGAGCCAGAAGGAGTTAACCACCCCCTCCCTTCACATCCTTTTGTCCAGGAAAAGGAACAGTGGAAACACTTCCCTATCTCTATTTCTTTATAGGGTTGGTTATGCTCTGAAAAATTCCTCCATTCACCCAGAAAATATGATGGATTAAGGGGGGGAGAGAAGGAAAGAAAGAAAATAATGATGACCGTATTATTTATTTTCATTTCGCGTTCATGTTTATTATTGCTGTAGTTATTACATGTTTTCTGACTAAATAAATATTGGTACAAAGAAAAGAACTGAGTGAATTACCCTCAGGGTGGAGAACATTTAAATATCATGCTTCCTTTATACTAACAATTTGTATCTTCTTCTAAAACCTGGCAAAAGTAGCATCCTCAATGAGTAATTGCCAATATGTGGAGAGCTCCAAGGATTGTTTATGCCATCTGGGTGGTCAGAGAAATTTTGCACAATGGCCCAAGCCACTCTATCAGAGTGGTAGCCAATTAGGTATTGCACTTGGGATTAATTTAAACTCTTTGGATTTTTACTTATGTTACATCATAAAGGAGCTGTGCATCCCAAAATGAATGTCATAAATTTAAACAATAGAATCATAACAATTATTCTCTTATGTTGATAACTACACAGGCTCTTTTAATTTGGATTTTGTTGTTGTTTATTCATATTTTGTTCCTTGTGGTACCATTTGGGGTTTTCTTGGCAAAGATACTGGGGTGGTTTGCTATTTCCTTCTCCAAGTCACTTTACAGATGGGGAAACTGAGGCAAACAGAGCAAAGTGATTTGCCCAGGGTCACTGTGTCTGAGATCAGACTTGAATTCTGGAAAATAAATGAGCCTGATTCCAGGTCTGCCCTTCTATCCACTGTGGTCATTGCTCTTGATTTTTCACATGTGTGTATTTCTCTGAAATATACTTCTGAAACCTTTAGTCACTTAGCAAATATATCACCATTCCTCAACAGTTGCATTTAAGTTTTTGGGTTCTTTTTCATCTCTCTTGTTCCTGTTATTTTCCCTCACAGTTATCCTATAATAGTTTGCATTGGCACACTTATTTGCTTTGCTGGACTGATTTATATGTTTATGTAACTTTTAGATCTTTTTTTTTTTCCTTTATCCATTTAATGATTAGATTTTTTGTTTTTGTTTTTTGTTTTTGTTTGTTTATTTTTTGTCTTTTTTGGAGGGGAAAAAAGAACCTTTACTTTAATCCTCTTATTCTATCATTAATTTTTTATATACCTAAAAAAAATTTAAGCTAGTCAATAAGTTTCCTGTACATACAGATCCAGTCTCTCAAGTCGACCCCTACTTTTTTTTCATGACAGAATTGCTTCCTTTGTGGTTCAGAATTTGTTTCCTGAGAGCTTTCCATTCTCTTTGGTTTAACTTCCTTTGCAGACCATTATATAAAGGGATTTGATTCTTCCTCTGAACTTTTTTGAATCACATTTCTAAAATCTAGGTTGCATATCAGACAATTACTAGCTTTCCTCTCCTCTATTACAAATTTGAAGAAAGAGTAGTAACTTTTCCTTCAAGTTTTCATTATTAGGTCTTCTTATTTAATCTTCCACCTTTTAATAGATAAAATTATAAAGCAAGGCAAGAAATTGAAATCTCTACTAGATTTCTGGGTGTCCGATACTTTCCTGCTCCATAGCATCAATCCTATAACATATTTTCATGATAAGCTTATTATTTATTTCCTAAATTCCTCGTTTATTTTCTCCTTTTGTCCAGATGATATGTAATAAACTCCAATAACACATCACTTGCTACTTGATTTTGCTCCCCTTGATCTTCACCCAAATGTCTCTTATCACACTTCTTCCCTTGTCCTTGCACACTTTAATTCCTAGATTTTATGATATGAGTATTTTATTATATAACTTTACTCTAAACCTCTTTATTTACCCTACTGCCTTTGAATAGGTTGATCTTTCTAGAGCAATAGATACATAGATAGTTAAACAGATAGATAGTCATTATTCTCATCTCATCACATCTCAAAGATCCACAGGAGATAAAATTTGCCACCTAGCATTTGGATTTCTAATTCAACTTTTTTGGTACCCATATTTTGTAAATTTGTGTGTGTGTATGTGTGTTAGGTAACTGAAGCCATTGGTTTTATTAATGGATTTTGTTATGAGAATTTTTGGGTACTTCATAGTCATGTTGATGTTTTTCATTTGTTTCAGTTCTGTCCATCTCTTTGTGACTTCATTTGGGTTTTTCTCAGAAAAGATACTGAAGTAGTTTGTTGTTTCCTTTTCTAGCTCATTTTACAGATGAGGAGACTGAGGTAAGCAAGATTAGGTAGTTTGTCTGAGGTCACACAGCTCGAAAGTGTCTGAGACCAAACTTGAATTCAGCCAAATGAATCAGCTTGCCTCCAGGTCCAACACTCTATCCACTGTGCCCAATAGCTGCTCTCACTGTCATATTTGGCAAATTTAAAAAAATTTTAAAGATTTAAAAATAAAAAATACATTACAATGTATGCATGACATACTTTAAAATTTAATCCTTTTATTACTATTTACTCATTCTCTTTCTTAAATATAATAAAACAAATAAATCAAACCCTGATTTGCTAGCTTCTGAAGTATAAATACCTTCACTGAAAATTTGTTAATCAGCTCTTACTAGCTGGTTCAACTTTGCTCCAGCATACCCTTGACCTATTTTCCCATGATAAATAATTTCCTTACGCATGACCTAAATGTGCCCAAATATATAAGCATACCCTAGGGTCAGTGTTACTACTGTTTCTTTTTTTTTTTTTTTTTCTTTCCCTTGGAAAAGTTAAAGGTCATGTTTGCCCCAATATATGCCAGCATATTTTCAGACAAAGATCTATGCATCCGTTGTTATACTATCTACAATATCTTGCTTCATAGCTATTTATAGACAGTTTTACTTTTTCTTGTCCTCCTCAGGTTAAAACTTTTTGATTAGATTTGCAAGACTTCCGGCAAATGCTCCCCTTATCCCCATTCTCCTCCACTTGCCCCCAGTCCTTATTTTTGTATTTCAGTCTTGATCAGGAGCATGCTATTCCTATAGTTTAATCTGTGATCTAGAAATCAAACCTGTTTCACTTATAGAAAACAAAAACAAAACACAACTACCTGTTTATTGCCCAAATATGCTTTTCTCTTCTCAAGTCTTTTGCTTCTGAATGAAAGCAGAGACACTTGTGTCCCTAGAGTATTGGGGGTTTGTTTTTTGGTTTTGTTTTTGTTTTCCCCAAGTCTTCATAATCCTCAGGGATGCTTCCTAACTTCCTTCAGGCAGTGTAATTTCTGCCCATGTGTATTATGAGAAGTGAGTAGTAGTCATGAGGTTTGACATGTCTTAAGGGACTTTCTATCTTGTATTATATGTTTAACAATGGAAGGCAGCAGACCCTCCTTTTGTCACTGTCAAGCCAATAATGAGCTGTTTCAGTTTCCCTAAGCAGGAACTCACCAACCACCACTATTTCACTTTTCTTCCTCTATGCTTATTCAACTGATGGTGAGAAATAGGAGAAAGTCAAAAGGATGTAGTGAGGAAAAACACTTCATTTTGAGTTGGTGGACTGGGTTGGAATCCCACTTCTTCCATTTACCATCTGTCTGACCTTGAGCAAGGAAATTTACTTCTCTACCCTCTGTTTCCTTAAAATCAAAATGATGAGGTTGGACTACATCAGTGTCCTCAATCCTTTTTAGCGTCATGGATCTTTATGGCAGTCTGATGAAGTGGAGGCCCTGGGCAGCCCTGCCTTGATGTATCCAGTCAGAAATGTGAGTTGTGTCAACCCCCTGAGGTTAAATATCCCCTATAAATCTGTCCATGGTTTATGCCATCTTTGCTGAACCCCTTTTTGGAGTTCACCATGGCACTCTGCCTCAAGGTGTCTTTCCCCTCTCTCCTCCTCTGTGCCTCATGGTATCTATCCTCTCATCCCCTACTATGTCTCTATTCTTTCTCCTTCTTATAGCTGACGCTTTTAGGATGCTAAACTCCTATACAGATATAACCTGTCAGCTAAGGGCATTCTCCAGCCTCATGGAGTATTCCATTTCTCTTGGTTAATTGTGAGTTTGTCTAAGGAAATTGTTTTTTTGTTTTTGTTTTTGTTTTTTTCCCATCATTTATTATTAAATCCTCCTTCCTTGCTAACTATACACTGTCCCAATTCTGTCTCATATTTACCACCCCTGGTGTCTATTGAATCTCTTCGTTTTGTCTGTAAACTCTTCTCCTAAGTAAACTTACCTTTTGCCAAAGAGAATGGCCATTGTAGATTCTTCACATGACTGAACCCCAGTATTTGATACCAACAATCTCATCACTTGGAACCAGCAATAGCTCTCCTAAAACACATCCTTTCAAAAAAAATTTAAATACATAAAATAAAATACAAAGGATTATAAATAATTATAAAATTATATAAAGTATAAAGATTAATAAAATATATTTTTCCTATTTAAGTTCATAACCCCACCCTGAAATCTATCCAGATATTGCATGAGCTCTAAAATCTCTTCCAATTCTAAAATCTTTCTCCTTATACATCAGGGACTTTTTACCTTTTAAAGGCCACGGATCTCTTTGGTAGTCTTTGAAGCCTATGAATACCTGACAATAATGTTTTTAAATTCATAAAATAAAAGACATAAAATTACAAGGGATGTAATGCTGCAGAAACTGAGTAAGATAGAGATTAGAGAGTATTTAATAATTTATTAAATGGAGAGATATACTGGGATCAAATGGATCTATGGTTTGGTCCCAGGGCTAAATGAGACTATGGTCTCCAAGAATCCAGTAAACAATCAGAGTTTTCAATGACATATATATATATATACGTATATACAAGGTGAGGCTCAGACTCAGGGGATAGACTAAGGCAGGGGTGGAGTCAGGGTACTGAGAGTGGGAAAAGGATTCTGACAAGGTGGGGTGAGCTTCTGGAGATGAGATGACACAATCAGGGGGAGGCACTCAGGACTTGGGGAAAGGCATCTTGATAAGATCTGACATTCTAGGATGGGGAGAGGCATTCTAATATTCTAAACATAAGATCTTTTATGCTTATCAAGTATTCTGATAAAGAGGGAGGGGAGGTTTTGAAGAACAGAGAAGCAGGAAAACCGAGGCAGGCTGAGTTAAGATAATTAGGGAAATTGAGTCAGGACAATAAAAGAGAACTGTGGCATAACAAGGAAGCCAATTTTTATCGAAATAGTTATAAAAATACATAATAAAAAAAAGTTCATGAGGCCCAGGCCATGATTTCTTTCTATAGTTTACAATTTCTTGAAGCCATTTAAAAAGGAGAAGGAAAAAGAAAGAAGGAAGAAGAAGAGGAAGAAGATAATGATGATGAAGGAGGAAAAAAGAAGAAAAAGAAAGAAGAAAGATCACAAAGACACAGCCACTTCTTCCTCCTCCTATTTCTCATATTTCTTTGCTCCAGGTTCAATGATTTTTTTTTCTTCTTTTTCTTTTTTTATGTTACTTCCTCTCTCACTAACATCCTTCTATAAATCAGATTTTACCTCTGTATCTCTAGATCTCCATTTTCTTTTGTTTATCAGTGGAAAGCCTTCTTCTTCTTTTCTTTCTTCTTCTTCTTCTTTCTTCTTCTTCTCTTTCTTCTTCTCCTTCTTCTTCTCCTTCTTCTTCTCCTTCTTCTTCTTCTCCTTCTTCTTCTCCTTCTTCTTCTTCTTCTTCTTCTTCTTCTTCTTCTTCTTCTTCTTCTTCTTCTTCTTCTTCTTCTTCTTCTTCTTCTTCTTCTTCTTCTTCTTCTCCTTCTTTTTCCTCTTCTTCTTCTTCTTCTCCTTCTCCTTCTCCTTCTCCTTCTTTTTCCTCTTCTTCTTCTCCTTCTCCTTCTCCTTCTCCTTCTCCTTCTTTTTCCTCTTCTTCTTCTCCTTCTCCTTCTCCTTCTCCTTCTCCTTCTCCTTCTCCTTCTCCTTCTCCTTCTCCTCCTTCTTCTTCTTCTTTTATTCTTCTTTTTTGTCTTTTAAATGAATACTTCATTATTTATGAGTACCTTCATTATTCATGTAGCACTGAGGTGTTTCTTTAGCTGTAGAGCCTTCTCTTCTAGGAGAGAGAACTACCTGTACTTTGTGAATAGATAGATAGCATTTAACTAACCCTAGGGGGGAAAAAGGACAAAAATCATAACTTTTATGTAGATCATTGCAAAATTCTCCCCAATTTACATATTCATATTCTTTTTCTTTCTTGCTAGTCATGCATCCTACCAAGTAAGAAGAACCTTCTTGATGAAGATCCAGCTATAGTCCACATCCAACTATACTTGCTTATATAAAACAGTTATTCTTCAGTTTGATAATTAAGAGGATTCTTGTTGAAAAGAGTTTGCAAGAGGATTTTTGAATATTAATCATATTTTTCAATTGATTTGAATAACAATATCAGAGAGATTTCATATTTTCCTTGCTTCCTTTGACAGTGGTTCTTAAATTATAGATTTGTGTTTTCATCTCTCAGCCTCCCCACAAAACAAAAACAAAAACTCTTGGTTTAAATAAACAAGGGAATTGTCTTGACTGGATTAAATAATTGTTTTTCTTAAAGCAAATAATAAGTTCCTAATTTATTTGTTTTGTACATTTAGAATTTTTAATAAGTAGCTATTTATCCTTTATTTATGAAGATGTAATGGTAAAACACAATTTGCCTATCACTGGACAATCTGGGTTCAGAGAAGAGGATTCTTCAAACAGATGGAATTTAAAGAAGGAAGATGAATGTGGAGAAAAAAAAGTATTGTTTAGGTATAAGACATGGAGGGATCAGAATGGATACAGAGAATAGTTTACTTTAACTAAAATGTGGTATAACAACTGTTTTACTAAGGTCTTTCATAGACTAAAATACTGTTAGTGTATTTTTAAGAGTCAAATTGACTTGCAAAAAGAGCAGTTTAATATACAGTTGGGAGTGATATTTGTAATTTTATTGCTACAATGTGCTTTTCCCTATGGACTCAGTGTCAGTCTGTTTTTAGCTTTCATCTATGAGAATATATATGATAAACCATGGAGAAGATAAAAAAGAAAGTGAGGAGAAACTTTTTTCTTCAAAGAACTGTGTTAGCTATTATTTTACAAAGAAATATAATTTTATGAGGAGTGAGTCTGGAGAGAGACTTGTTAAGAGTTCTAGCTTTAGATATGCTGAAGAGATTTATTATCTCTGATGGCTGAAGAAATAAGAAAGAAAAAGATTTAATATAAGTTATTTCCTAAGTGACTGAACTTAACTATATTGAGGATGAATATTAAGACGATCCTTAAGAGACTTTAATCAGTATATGACATGTTCTGAATGACTGAAATTGTATTTCTGAAGGTAAAAAAGTAGTCATCTACTTTTATAGGAAGAGCTTTGAATGATTATGGCCATGATCTTTTTCATAGCAAAAATGTTGTAAATAACTACCTATCTTTGTTTTATTATTGCATTTATTTCTTAAATTATAAATATGGAAATTTTAATATTTATTCATAGGAGATTAAAAGGGTTTAATATGTAGAGATAAGAATAAATACTATTGGGAATGGAGATTTCTTTGGTTTACTCAACAAATAATATTGAATGAACTGGAATTAATATTAATTAGTGAGAAAGTAATCATAATTTTATTAATAAGAAAATATCAAAATATATCCTTTGATTGTTCTAGAGCTTGAAATGATAAGATTAAGTATGGAAATGAATCAAGGGGTAGAGCAAAGGATGAACTGCCAGTGAAAAGTGAACAATTCCTATAAACTTTGCTACAGTAGAATATAAGTGGAGATAGGGATTCTCTCAGTCTTCTTTTGTTACTCTTTTTTATGCTTAGTTAGCATTTATGTAATTTGAAGTCTAGTGCTTCCAGTTGATATATTTTTTTTTCTTCTCTGCTACTTGAGCATATGTGTGTCTGCTCTTGGTGCTTTTAATAATCCTCTCACCAGGGAATAAACAAAACAAAGCTTCTTTTAAATTGCTGATTCACATCATAAAACACACCATCCAATTGCCAGTTAATCGATGCCATCACTCATTCCTTATGTTATTAGGATTCATAGAAATAGCCTTTGATGCTAAACAGAGACATTTTTAGATGGAATCTTAACCTTTTTACATTTATAAGCAATAAGATGAAGCAATGGATTCTTAAAAAAAGACAAAGTCGTACTTTGGAATGGTGGTGGTTGGAGAAGAATAAATGTTATAGGTATAATTCATGGACATATCACTGTAAGAGAAGTTGTGTTTATTCAAAAGGTGGTAGACTAGGTAGAGGGATGACCTTATAATCAGGAGGACCTGAGGTAAGGTGTTTCCTCTGCTATATATTAGCTATGTGATTAGGGTGAGTTAGTCAAACTTTCAGTGTCTTAATTCTTTAGGACTGTAAGTTACAGATGGATTGCTTGTCTGAATCACCCTAATGTGAAATCACAGGTATGAAAAGCTTATTTAAACACCTGGTTAAATTTTTAAGAGCCATCTACTTACTTTAGATTAGACTTGTGATGTAGGAATGCCCAGTGAGAAAACCTTTTTAACCAATGAATATCAATATCTGCTATGCAAAATTATTGTCTTAGAGAAGTTATTTGTGTCAGACAGGATTGAGAAATTAATGGCTGATGAAGAATAAAATAGTCATATGTGTCAGAGGTGGGAACTGACCACAGGTCTTACTGATTCCAAAGTGGGTACTTTACCCTTTAGGTCATACTGACTTTCAGAGTCAACGAATTGATTATTTGAAATGATTTATTTCCCACAAATCCCAACAAGTTTGACTATTACCTATTAATTTCCTGAATCTCCTTATGCTTAATATTCAACTCTAGCTCTAAATCTATGATTCTATGATCTAGAGTTCTATCCTGTGTTTGTCATGCTGGTCATACATGTAGTTTTTCACCAATTAAAAACTGGTGTGTGACCCACAAAAATGTTGTGTGTGTCCCATTTGAAAGTGAAGTAAGGAGTTTACATTAAAATGATTCCTCTAGTACCAGCAAAAATATTTTCTCCCTCTAAAATCTACAAACCAACTTTCCAATTTTCTTTTTGAGCTCCAACTTTATGCAGCTAAACCTGGATCACGTCCACTACTCAAGGGACTTCAGTGTATTCCTCCACTTGTCATAGTTAAGTGAAAGTTAAATTTGAGCACTAGGCAAAGATGTGAATTAATATTTTTTCATGTATTGATGATATTCATTTTATTCCAACTCAATGCTCATTGTGTAACTAATAAAGGATCCAGCTTTCAAGGTGAGAGCATCACAGATGAAGAGCTGGAAGAAAGTTTGAAGGTCATCTAACCCAACTCCCTCTTTATATTTGTAATTTATAAAACAAGCATTTCTATAATATAATATAATCATTTTTAAAATGGAGAAACTAGGATTCCAAATAATGAGGTGATTTTTTCAGTCTTCCATCATCCATAAAATTGATGTTTATAGCAGGGATTCAAATTGTTTAATTCTATGTTATTGAGAGAAGTCTAAAATCCCAACTGCTCAATTTGCCCAAGAACACTTAGGGCAAAGGTGCCATTCATGTGGCTTGCAGCCACAAGCAACGCTTAGGAGGATAGCCCAGAATCAGATGAAAATATAATTAGAAAATATTTAATAAAATAAATAAAAATTTAACATAGGATAAGTAATATTAATTGTTGGTTTTCCATGATCAATAGGTAGCCTGCAAGGGTCCATTTGTACCTGACTATTTTGTCCAGGCTCTCTTTTCCTACATCACACTTTTTCTTGGGGGCTCCAGGTCGGTCCCCAGGCCCCAGTCAATTTTCTATAAGAAATTAACATTTTAATGTTAAAATAGCATCCATTTGTGTTCACATCCTGCTCAGTTCCGAGAAACTTTGTATTTATTTTGAAAGATAGAGGAAGTACAGGTAAGACAGATCTATAGAAATATAAAAATGACTTCCTTAAAGGTTACTCACTGAGTGCCTTGATTTCCTAGATCTCCTGACAAACCACATTGACTAATACCAACAGTTCCCTTTGGACTCCATTGTTGTTGCTTTATTGTCATTTTGTTGTTCATTATTAAGTCTCATGTTGAACCTATTCCAGTGTGGCCAGGTAAATGTTAACTTTTATTTTGCATATGTTATTATCAGTCCCTGGGAATAGTCAGCTCTCAGCTTTAGGCCTTCTTGACAAATGAGCCTGTGTTTCCCAGGAAATGTTGCTAGGGAGCCACTGGTTCCTTGATACCAGCTTCTCACACCTCCCACTGTCTTTCCTGTTTTCCAGATGCATTCAAGCCCAGAGATTAAACAATAGAAAAAAATGAGCCAGAAGGAAGGCATTTTACAGCAATATGTTTTGGTAGTGTTATCATAAACTACTTTTGAATTGGCCCGTTGAAAGAGGGAAAAATATATGGATAATTCTCATGTCGTTAAATTACCAGAAGTATTTAATTTTCATGGAAAGAAAATACCCTTTAAAAATATCATTAGAAGTCTGTGAAAGTGCAATATAAGAATCTCAAGCTTTCTTCTGGGAGCCCTTTTACTTTATAGTTTGGAGGGGAGCTTCTATTACAATTCCATTTCAGTTGTTTAATAAACTCGACCATGGGCTTATTTTGTTTTCTTCAGAAAACGAGGGGGCTTCATGGAATAAGAAATAATTAAGTGAATAAAATCCATAGACATGATCAAAAGATGATTTTACCATGGAAGTGAAATCAAGTTGTTATGGCAACTGGATTGTGAAAATACCTGCCCATGGGTTTATTTTGATTTTCTATGCTTTTTTTTTTTTTTAAAGAAGGAGGAAAAAAGAGTTATCTTCCATCTGGTTTAATCACACTGTTAAAATACTGATGTCAAGAAAAAGCACCTAATAAAGGATAACCAAACATCTGTTTTCAAGGCTGAGTGATATTTCACCTCAACAAGACTTCCCAAAACAAATAAAATCTCAAGCAAATGTCTTCTAGGAGAAAAACAATATGATTAGAGATCATGTCAGATTTCCAGATAATTCTTGTAATTTTTAAACTGTAATTGTAAATTTAAAAAAATCTTTAAATTGAATTTAGGTTGTCTGAATTGTTGAACTGTGGAATGGCAAAGAGGTGTCCAGTGAGTGTCAGGGGACACTTGGATACACACACACACACACACACACACACACACACACACACACACACACATATACACACAATAATACTATTCTTTCCAATCATAGTAGCTAATGCTCTTCAGTTAATGAATCATAATCAATAATACTAGAATTGTCAAGAACAAATAAAATGATAGTCTTGCTGTATTCTGCTATGGTCAATCTACATATGGATTGCTATTTTAGGAAGATCATGGATAAACTAGAGTTGGTCCAGTGGAGGGCAATCAAGAAGATGGAAAGATGTAAATCAAAGCACCTAATTATTAATTTAAAGACCTGAGTATATATTTCCCCCTTCTGCTTAACCTAGCAGAATAGAACTAAAACCAATTTGGAAGGAAATTTTTGATTGAATAATTCTTGGACTAGTTGACCTTTGAGTCATTTGATTTCCCCCCCCCCCCAACTCTGAGTCTCTGTGAAATGGATACTTAAAGAAATATATTGGTTCATCTCATGGGAAGCTGAATTTACTCTAATGAAAATAATAATACCTGACATTTATATAGAGCATGCCAAAAGTTTTAAATTATTAAAGCTTAAAGGCTATCCTGTATAGGACTTTGAAGTTTGTCAAATAATTCTACTCCATTTGATCATCTTGTGAGTTAAATATTATCATCATTTTTACACAAAGGGAAACTGAGACTTAAAGAGGTTAGATAATTTGCATAGAGTCACAAAACTAAGTATTTGAAATAAAAATCCTCCAGGTTTTCTTGAAAATGTTGTATTGTGTAATGTTGTAATTGTTGGTGGAGTTGTGAGAGAATCCAACCATTCTGAAGAGCAATTTGGAACTATGCCCAAAAAGTTATCAAATTGTGCATACCCTTTGATCCAGCATTGCTGCTATTGGGCTTATATCCCAAGGAAATACTGAGGAGGGGAAAGGGACCTGTATGTGCCAAAATGTTTGTGGCAGCTCTTTTTGTAGTAGCTAGAAACTGGAAGATGAATGGATGTCCATCAATTGGAGAATGGTTGGATAAATTATGGTGTATGAAGGTTATGGGATATTATTGCTCTGTAAGAAATGACCAGCAGGAGGAATACAAAGAGGCCTGGAGAGACTTAAATCAACTGATGCTGAGGGAAATGAACAGAACCAGAAGATCACTGTACACTTCAATGCTGTATGAAGATGTATTCTGATGGAAGTGGATATCTTCAACATAAAGAAGATCCAACTCACTTCCAGTTGATCAATGATGGACAAAAACAACTACACCCAGAGAAGGAACACTGGGAAGTGAATGTAAATCGTTAGCACTACTGTCTATCTACCCAGGTTACTTATACCTTCAGAATCTAATACTTAATGTGCAACAAGAAAATTGGATTTACACACATATATTGTATCTAGGTTATACTGTAACACATGTAAAATGTATGGGATTGCCTGTCATCTAGGGGAGGGAGTAGAGGGAGGGAGGGGATAATTTGGAAAAATGAATATAAGGGATAATGTTATAAAAAAATTACCCATGCATATGTACTGTCAAAAAATTTTTATAATAAAGTGACTTTGTTTTCAAAAAAAAAAAAAACAAAGAAAATGTTGTATTTATTGTAATCCCCCATCTACCAATACTTTAATACTCTTCCTTTAAATAAATCTATGAACTTATCAATGTGAATATTCTTTCCAGGGAGCTAAGTACAATTCATCAGTGTTAGCCCATGGATGACTATCATCCATGCACTCACATGCATTTACCATAGTTTAAGAATAATGCTGATTAAGAGGAGTGTCCAGAGAAGAGCTACCAAGATGTTAAAGGGTCTTGAATCCATATCATCTGGAGGATCAGTTAAATGCAATGGGCATGATTAGCCTGAAGAATGGAAGACTCAGTGGAGACCTGATAGTTATCTTCAAGTATATGAAGATGTATGATGTGAAGGAGGGACTAGATTTTAGTCCCAGTTGGCGAAACCAGAAACATCAAGTAAAGTTACAAAAGACAGATTTTGGCTTGATGTTAGGAAAAACTTCCCAGCAACTGGAATTTTCAAATAGGGAAATAGTCTGTGTAAGAAGAAATGAGTTCTTTCACCTTGGAGACCTTTGAGTAGAGTCTGGAAGAACATTTTCTGGGAATGTTATCATGGGGATTCTTTAAATATAAGCCTTAGAGTAGTTGGCTGTTGAGGTACCTTCCAATACTCAAGTTCTTTGATTCAACAATAGATTTCCAAACTTCTTGGGGCAGTTCTTGCATTCTCCTAAGATTGTGGAGAAAATATTGAAAGACACAAGCTGCCCAAGAATTAATTCCCACTTTTATTACATAATTATTTTGTATTTTTCTCCAATCCTACTCTTCTCTTATAATATTTTGCACAAATTTTCTCTCATCTTTAAAAGGCTCCTCTTTATATAAGCGGACTTTGTTTGAGGTGATAGAATCCAAATCACCTACCTTCATGCCTATCCTGGTGCTTGGTCATTTAATTCTAAAACTGAAATATTTAGGATGTAGTTTAAAAATGTAAAGAAATAAAAAGAGATCTCTGTTTCTCCCTATGCTAATTACCCTCTCCACTCAGTGTAGTTCTTTCCTAACGACCATATTACTTACCTGTTTCCATCCTACCTGTCCTTCCCTAATGAGTACAGTGGCTTTCTCTGGCTTTAAAGCTCTTCCTGATCTCATCTGTATTTTTTTTCAGACTCATTCCTTTTTTTTTTTTCATTCTTCTTACTCTTCTCTCTGCACTCTATTATCCAAATACTTACTGTTGCTCTCACAAGACACCACTCCTCCCCTCCACCAAGAAGGGAACTGACCATTTCTATTGTTTTCTTAGAAATCTAGAAAGGATACACTGAAAATTGTCTTTCCAGGCAGCACAGCTGCAATTAGTTAACAGAAAAGCTTATTAAGCAAGGCTGGACATTTTCTCTTTCTCTTTATCAAGGCAAACACTGAATCCTACTAGATAAAGACAGAGCAGAGGGGGGTCCCTCCTGCTGCCTGGTTTGTTTCAAACAATAATAAAATGAGTTTTTATGATATTTTCTATCTTTTTTCTGAAAGAGATATTGATCAAGTTCCAATTTCCAGCAACTGACAGTTTATACTCCATAGGTATTGGATCTTCACCTAGAGAAAAAAATGTAAAGGGCTTCACCTAGAAAAAAATGTCTTTGTTAAGCTTTGTAGTTATACTCAGTCAGTCATTTACTGAGGATAATGCAATTTATAGTGACATAAATTCAAGGTTTACTCATTGATCTTATGATCATGGTATATAGTACTTGTTCTATAGATGAGGGAGAAAAACACCCTGGACTATCTGTTGTGTGTGAAAATACCACTATTGACTCTGAACTGATAGGATATAAATTCGCTGAATTTTTAAAAGTATTTTGCAGAAAGAAGATCTGTGCAACAAAAAATCTGAACTTAATGGAAATAACAAGTTAGTGAAGGAGTTCTTTTAATAGCTTGTAGCATTTTCCATGCCACCACCATGTGAAATTCCTTTTAAATAAAGTCTTATTCAATGAATTCAAGTTGAAAGACTTAGGCTCTTTCCCCAATGCCAGGAATTTACAAAACACATCAACTGAGTGAGCACTCTTTAAAGCAATAAGAGGCAATGAGTATAGTAGGAAGAGGACTAGACCAGGAGAGATGGATTTAATCCTGTTTCCACTATTTATTAGACTAGTAATTTCTCTCAGATGCTTCAGTTTTCTTGCCTGTAAAATGAGACTTCGTATTAAATGATCTCTACTCTTTCTGAGAGTAGTTCAATACTTATGATCCTTTGATGGATAGTTTTGCACCTGTGCCATTAGAAGAATTTTGGCAACAATGCAGAGAATGAATCTCTAGAGCCAAACTTGGAGCATGTACATCAAAAATTTGCAAAGTACTT
The DNA here is from genome assembly GCF_048593235.1 of Sminthopsis crassicaudata. Taxonomy (NCBI): domain Eukaryota; kingdom Metazoa; phylum Chordata; class Mammalia; order Dasyuromorphia; family Dasyuridae; genus Sminthopsis; species Sminthopsis crassicaudata. The sequence continues at coordinate 118,598,792 of NC_133619.1, read as the reverse complement.
TCCTCACAACAATCCTCTGAGGGAGATATTATAAAGATTACTATTTTCATTTTAAAGAAAGTAAAACTGAGCCTTTAAGAATTCAAGTAGCTGTCTCAAGGCCATAGAACTCATCAGCCAGTAAGTTAACAAGTATTTATTAAGCCTCTTCTAAGTGACGGGGATAAAAGAAAAGCAAAAACAGCCCCCATCATCAAGGACTTCATTTTTTAATGGGAGAGAGAACATACAAATAACAATTTATATATAAAACATATTCAGATAGAAGATATTCTCCAAAGGAAAGATGCTAGTAACTAGAAGATCAAGAAAAATGTATGGTAGGTGAGAGGATTTGAGATGAATCTGGCAGGAAGCCAGGGAAAAATGAAGAGGTAAGGAGGAAGAGTATTCCAAGTTTGGGAGACAGCCAGTGTAAAATCATGGAGAAGGGACATGTAGTATTTTGTAAGAGGAACAGTAATTAGGTCAGTGTAGCTGGATGATAGAGTGCGGGGAGAAGAAAAAAGAATAAGAAGATTTTTTAAAAAGGAAGAAGTCATGTTAGAATACTAGAGGAGAACACTAGACTGAACTGGACAAGACAAGTAATATGGTCAGAACTACACTTTAGGAAAGAGCTACACTGAATGGAGGATGTATTAGCATAGGGAGATTCTTCAAACAAGGCTACCTAATAGGAGGTTATTGCAGTAGATGAAAAGTGCTTGGTGATGGCTTTAACTATAATTAATATCAGAAATGGGATTTGAATTTAAATGTTTCTTGACAACATCATTTCTGCTCAATCTGAGTCAAAGGAAGGTATAAGTCAAATGGACAAAAATGAGTAACCAAAATTCAGAAATATTGCCTTCTATAATTTTTTAGTCCTTTGGTCGAGAATAGTATAGTTGGAAAAATCAATAAAATATTAAAATTAGAGTTCAAGGAAACTGTAGCTACAGAAAACAGTAGCACAAAGACAACATTTTGTAGTCATCATCTTTTTTCACCAATCACAAAATGAACCCTTGGATTTATTGCTGAAAATTTGCATCACATAGAGGGTCCTTTATCTTTTCTGGGCCTTATTCTTGGTATGTTTGTTTTGTTCTTTAATGTTTATTTCTTTTTGATACTGAAAAGCATTTTATTTTCTGAAAACAAAATTGAAATAATAAATGGCTGAAAGGATTGCTTAAATGGCATATAGTATCTCCCAGTGATTACTTGAGGTACATCGTCCTTTCTTTATGGATGTATTGTAATTTGCTAGGGCTTTAAGAATCATTAGGTTGTATCAGTCCAGCTCTTTGAACTGCTGTGAACATCAGATATCAAGAGAGAGATAGTATAGTTTATATAGATAGATAGATAGATAGATAGATAGATAGATAGATAGATAGTGTAGTCTAGGAGTCATAATGTGACCTGAAGCTTTTCCCAATTATCACAATCCTTCCCAGGCTCCCACAATTCTAAGTATGGTTTCACAGACAATGTAAAAAGGTCAGCTAATGTAAAATGTAAAACCATTATCCATTATTGTCATATGGTCACTGATATCTTCTCCTAAGGATTCCTTTAAGAGTCAGGAGCAGTTGGGAAGATGTCCTAGAAGGACAAAAAAGTAAAGAGTCGGGAAGTATTGCTGACATTAATGGATGCAGAAGAAATTGGTTTTAAGGTCAGGGGTGGCCAATATCATTCTTCTAGTGTAAAAGAAACAACTAATTTGGAAAAAAATGGGTCAGCAGGTAGCCAACAACATTCTGGAATGAGTTTTTAAGGCTATATTTATAGTACCTTTGGGCAGTTCTAATTACAAGCAATTAGTCTTCCCCTTAAACATGGTCTTATAGACAAAATAAAAGTACTTCAGGTTGATTTCTTTTAGTTTTTAATCCCTTCCTCTTACCTTAAATAAGACTGGCAATAATACACAGTTAATATATTTAAAACAAAACCTACATTGTTTGATTTTAAATCAAACTATAGGATTTACTATAGCAAGGTCTTATTTTTATTATATTGTTTCACAAACTAAATATGTTATTTGTAAAGTGAGGGGTTCTGTGTATATGTCTGGGTTTGTCTAATATATACTTAAGTGTGTATGTACCCTCAATATTCCCTCTCCTATTCTCCATCCCCCCCAAAAGTTATAAATTTGCCTTACTGACTTGGAAAGACAAGTCAAATTTGTATCTATGTCAAGATTTCCCTTGTCAGTCAGCTCTCTTTGATGTAATTTTGTACTTTTCAACTTATGGATTATTTAAAAACGGATAGTTTTGGTATTATCAAATCCTGCATAAGTATTGATATTAAGCTTGATGTGAAACATATGGAATTTTAAATCACTAGCATGTGACTGCCTAATTATAATGTTTGCATGTAAACAGAGCTAGAATGCTTTCCTGTTTGTGAGCATAAATAGCAATTACTCTGGACAGAAACTTTGAGGTCTTCCCCCTCCCATGTGGTATTTTTTGTGATGGTAAATTAGGGCATCTTTTGTCTTAATTCTTATCTAGCCTAAGTCTTTGAATGGGCATCACTTTAGGCAAACTGAGGCTGGGAAAGACCTTAATTAAGACAGGCAAAAGTTATCCACTGCATCATGGGCCATCACCTGTTGTTCTGACCTATATCTTACTACTACTTCAAATATGAATGCGGATCAAAGCATACTTCCCCCCCCCTGTGTTTTTTCTCCTTTGTTTTGATTTTTCTTTTACAACATTATTAATATGGAAATTATACATGTATACTTATATCAGCTTGTTTGCTCTTTTGGGGAGAAGGGCAGTGAGGCTGGGAGGAAGCAAAAAGAAACTCACAATCTTACAAAAATGAATCTTTAAAATTGGTCTTTACATGTAGTTGGAAAAATAAAACACTACTAAAATTTTAAAATAATAATGTTACTATCTAAAATTAAAAAAGTAAATAATCTGATCAAGCATCATGAGTGAGGAATAATTAATGGATAGCTCACATACTCTACTAGAATTCTCAGTGTCCAAAAAGAGGAAGGTCATTAAAATGTCAATCAATAATCAGTCAATAAGCAGGTATTCTTTAATTATCTAGGTGTGTGGTAGACATTTGCTAGGAACTGGGGATACAAATATAAAAAAAGAATCCCTACTTGCAGTGAACTTACATTCATTTAGAGGAGATAAGTATTTATAAAATATGTGTTGTATGAATATAAAAATAAACATAATATATACAACGAAGTTGAATGCAAGCTAGTTTTAGAGAAAGAATATTGGCCCTTGAGGGAATTAGAAAAATTCTTCATAGAGAAGATTCATCTTAAAAGAAGAAGGAGGAAGGAGGAAATGCATTCCAGGTTTGACAGACAGCCAATGCAAAGACACAGAAATAAGATATGACATAATGTGGGTCTAAGATTAACATAGGACAGGTAGGCATGAGTTGATATCTGTATTAGAGGTGCCAAACTCACAAAACTCCTGAGGGATCAGATTAAAATATAATTAGGAAATGTGTAACAAAATAATTAACAATCCAATACAACATAATGTTAATTTGTGGATTTATAAATCAATATGTGACCCACAAGATTCATTTTTATTTGAGTTTGCTATCACTTACCTACCTCATTAGAAAGAATACATCAATTGGATATATCATAAGTTCATTAGAGTATTGAAAAAATCATATTTAACTTATTATGTCACTTTTGCGTTCAAAATTAGAAATAATTGAATCCTTTGTCTATTTTGTAATAGCTGGAAAATATTACATAATAAAATGATATTTTAGGTCTGGATTAATGAATGGGTTTTGATGCATTGATTACTTTTTTAGAGGAACAGACACATGTTATAGTGCTTAAGTTCTAAAAAGGAAAAATACATTGAATTTGCACAAAAGCATACTCCTTGGTGAGATCTTGTTCTTCTCTGCCTTGTCCATTCTGAATCCAGGTTTTGTCTTCCTTACACCCATGAACTCTTGTCATTTAAACAGAGCTTTCAAACTTTGAGCCCCCTTAGCCACCAGTAGTCAGCTGTTTGTTTCTGCCATGCTAGAAGTACTGTGGCCTCCTGCTGAAGTTTCAGTCAGAGTAATTTTACGCGGTAGTGAGAGAAAAGATTGGGAGATATTTGGGCAGAAGGAGAGCCCAAACCTTGCCTCTGCAAAGCTTATAAAAGCTCTCAATCAACAACAATAACAACAAATCCCAGCCACTGAATCATCTGGCAAGCAGTCAGTGAAGCAGAAGTTCAATTGAGTAACCCACAGAGAAAGATGGTGAGAAGTTTTGAATAAAGGGAACAATAAAACAAGAAATATTCAATTCAACAAACATTTATCAAGTACTCTATTAATTCTACTTGTGATCTTTCTCATATGTGACCTTTCTTTTCTTTTCCCATTGCTATCACCATAGATCAGCCATTCAGCACTTCATATTGGAACTAGAATAGCCTTCTAATTAATCTCTCTGTCTTTGTCTCTTCTCCTTAAATCCATCCTATGTAACCAGTTTAATCTTCCTAAAATACTAATTACATCCTGTCATTTCTGTAACTCCCCATTATAGTATAAGCTCAAATCCCACCCCCTTAAGTACCTTTATAGTGACCTCCCCAAATTATAAAACTTTATCTTCCACTAATCCACAATAAAAATCTTCCTTACTCTAAAAAAGGATGACCACTGCCTCACATTCCCTACCTTTCCCAACAAAACACTCCAAGACAATGCCTATGTTCATTAACTTTTTTCTCTTTTACTAAAATTTTCCAATTTATTTCTTAAAACATTCATTTAAAATTTTTTGAGTTCTGAATTTTCTCTTCCCTTCCCCTCTCCCACCTACTGAGAAAATAAGAAATATTATATCATTATACATGTGGAATCATGAAAAAATATTTCTATATTATTCATGTTGCAAAAAATCAAGAAAAATAAAATTTAAAAATTATTCTTCAATTGGTATTCAGAATCCACGAATTCTCTCCCTAGAAGTCAATAACATTTTTCATCATAAGTCCTTCATAACTGCCCTGGATCACTCACTGTATCCATCAAGACAACTAAGTCATTCACCACTGATCATCATACAATAATGTTATTACTATATACAATGTTCTCCTTGTCCTATTCCCTACACTTTGCATCAGTTCATATGTTTTTGCAGGTTTTTCTGAAAGCATCCTTTATAATTTCTTATAGCCCAGTAGTACCCCATCAAAGTCATATATACTATTCTTGTTTACACATTCCTTCATATTTTCATTGATTCCCTTGACAATCTTCACATTTTGTTCTTACAGATGAATTATCTTATTTTTATAAGTATAATATCATTTTTAGAAGTTTGGTTGTCATTTTTATTATATTGATTGGTCTACTTATGAGCAATTATTTTTTCTCTCATTGTTTAGATGTCTTTTTGTGAAAAGTGTTTGTAATTATGTTACTTTCAGTCCTAGATTTGTCTTGGCAGGCATTGAATCTTAAATTTCCTTCTGCTTCTAGCATCTGGGGTCTTTCAGTTTCTTTTCTGTGTCAATTAATATAAATTGTTTTAATTTATGGATGAAATTTTTATAGTCAATGTTGAAGTAGGAAGGCAATAGGTACCATGAATTTATTAAACACTTATTATGTCAGAGACTGTGATAATTCTGAGGATTTAACATGCAAAAAAAAGACAGTTCCTGCTTTCAAGAAGACTACATTCTAATAGAGGAAGATCACACATAAAAGGACTGAACTGATGACCTAAATTGAAGCCCAAGAAAGAATTACTAATGAGAGAAGGAGGGCTTGAGCAAAAAGATGGTCCTGAGTGAGAAGACCCCAGATATTGAGGAAAGTTCCAAGGTCAGTTGGAGTCTGAGACATGATGGTAAAGTTCATAAATGTTTAAGACAACTCTGAGGTACCACTACACACCTGTCAGATTGGCTAAAATGACTGGGAAAGGTAATGCGGAATGTTGGAGGGAATGTGGGAAAACAGGGACACTGATATATTGTTGGTGGAATTGTGAATACATCCAGCCATTCTGGAGAGCAATTTGGAACTATGCCCAAAAAGTTATCAAACTGTGCATGCCCTTTGATCCAGCAGCGTTACTACTGGGCTTATATCCCAAAGAGATGTTAAAGAAGGGAAAGGGACCTATCTGTGCAAGAATGTTTATGGCAGCCCTCTTTGTGGTGGCTAGAAACTGGAAGATGAATGAATATCCATCAATTGGAGATTGGCTGAATAAATTGTGGTATATGAATATTATGAAATATTATTGTTCTGTAAGAAATGACCAGCAGGATGATTTCAGAAAGGCCTGGAGAGATTTACATGAACTGATGCTGAGTGAAATGAGCAGAACCAAGAGATCATTATACACTTCAACAACAACACTGTATGATCAATTCTGATGGATGTGGCTATATTCAACAATGAGATGAAACAAATCAGTTCAATAGAGCAGTAATGAACTGAACCAGCTACACCCAGGAAAAGAACTCTAGGAGATGACTATGAGCCACTGCATAGAATTCCCAATCCCTCTAATTTTGTCTGCCTAGTGGATATCTTCAACATAAAGAAGATCCAACTCACTTCCAGCTGATCAATGATGGACAGAAACAACTACACCCAGAGAAGGAACACTGGGAATTGAATATAAAATATTAGCACTACTGTCTTTCTACCCAGGTTACTTATACCTTCAGAATCCAATTCTTAATGTGCAACAAGAAAACTGGATTTACACACATATATTATACCCAGGTTATACTGTAACACATTTAATATGTATGGGATTGCCTGTTATCTAGGGGAGGGAACAGAGGGAGGGAGGGGAAATTTTGGAAAAATGAATACAAGGGATAATGTTATTTAAAAAATTACTCATGCATATATACTGTCAAAATTTTTTATAATTATAAAATTAATTTTAAAAAATAATAATTTTGTCCATCTGCATTTTTTATTTCCTTCACAGGCTAATTGTACACTATTTCAAAGTTCGATTCTTTTTGTACAGCAAAATAACTGTTTGGACATGTATACATATATTGTATTTAACTTATATTTTAACATATTTAACATGTATTGGTCAACCTGCCATCTGGGGGAAGGAGAGGAAAAGTTGGAACAAAAGGTTTTGCAATTGTCAATGCTGAAAAATTACCCATGCATATATCTTGTAAATAAAAAGCTATAATAAAAGAAAAAATATAACTTTGAAAAAAAAGTTTATATATTTTTTCTATTGCCTCTTTTTCATTTTAATTTTCAATAGCATGTTAAATAATTTAGACTAAATCTTCTTAACTGCATGTCAGAAGTTTTTTTTTTTTTTGGTCATCATTATTCTCCTTTATTATAAATGCTTAGCTCTGGTGAGTCAGTGGTTTGATTTTGCACTTATAACATAGGGTCTTTTGTCTATTATCAACAACCAATATATACACTGATTTATTTGGGAAGGTCTTATCAAGATCTTTGATGAATCTATTGACCTCTTCGTTCTCAGAAATCGGTGGTACAAATAAATTACAGTTATTTTATATTGTTTTTTTCCTTTTGTTTTTACAGGTACTTATGAGAGCTTCAATATGAATGGATCAGATATTCTATGAATTGTTTCTTATTTTCTTTGGATATGTAATAAAAGTAATTCTATCTGTATTTGCCTTCTATTTTATCTCTGTGCCTGTAACTGCCTTTGGTCTTTTGGTTTCAATTAGAATTAAACTTTCAAAAATGATATTATTCAGATCTTTTATTGGTTATTGGATGAAGACCTCACATTTAGATTACTGACAACTAAGTTAATATATCTGATAATTTTCAACCTGTCATTCTAAGCACTCTTTGCTCCCTTTTCTGCCATGTTGCTATTTGTGCTAAATGTTCATAGGACTGAAGGGTCATTTTGCCTTTTGTATATTTGTTTTGTGGGTTGTCATGGCAAAATAATTCATCTTCCTATGGCTAGCCTATTTGCACTGAACGCTTTCTCTCTTAGCTAGGCTAATTTCTCTGCAAGGTCTATCTCAGGTTCTATATTTAAAGCTTTTTCAGGATAATAAAACCTAGAACTTGCATTGTACTATTATAGCCTTCAAGAATCCATTTGTCGTACACTTCACAGAAAATTCACACCTAAAGGTCACAAGTATTTTCTTTCAGAAAAGAATTAAGAAAGTTTGTGTGCTGAAAACACCACATAACATTATAAAAATGATAATGATCATCCTTTCCAACCTTTCATGGATGAAGAATATTTTATAATTGATAGGAAAAGTCATCTGTGAATCATATGCTTATAAATAATCAAACCATGGACTTCTTTTGCTAAGCAAAGATAAAAAGAAATTCAAAACTAAAAAGGAAAAATAAAAATGAGAATAAAATATGGGACGCAATTCAAAATAGTTCAACCTAATCTACTTAAATAATTTATTGACATGGAAACATGGGAAATGAATGGAGGACAACACCAATTGTTATAATTCCATTTTGAGATTTAACCAAATCAATTAGTTACCTTAGCAACAAAACAAAAGCAACCTAAAATCAGCCTTAGCCAACAAATATCTAATCTACTTCCCAAGCAAGATATGAAGCCAAATAGAACTCTGGTGGAATACAAATTTATTTGTAAGAGCTTATCAAAAATGATGGTGGAATATAATGACAAGTATTACTTCAAACAACAACAATGTGAAAAGCTGTGGAAGGAAAACAAATTTAAAGAAAAATTAGCAGGTAAACTAAGTAGGTAAAATATTCTTAGGATATTTAAAATAGAAACTAGAACAATCAATAGAAATAAGATGTAAAATATTTATTAAGATTTTTTATAACAAAGCCTTTTTGCCATCAAGGACAAATGGAATCATTACATATGGACTTTGACATTATAGTCTTCCATATACTCTATATGAAAATGGAAATAATATTGACAAAAGTCTGGATAGGAAAAGCAGCTGAACCATATCAAATATATAGTCTAAGACTGAGAAAGTAGCCATTCCCTGTCATACTGAACAGAGGTATTTCCAGATGGAAATAAGAAGGAATGTCTATTTATGGCTTATTCAACAAAGGTAATAAGTTCTCCTGTATCCTTGAGAATTTCTATGCGATGGCTGAATAAATCTCAGCCTTGTTAACTATTTAATGATATATATATATGTATATATATATATATACATATATATATATATATAAATGCCTCTTTTTATTCTAACATCAAATCATAATTTAAATTGGGCCTACCTCTAACATCATCCTTCTAATTTAATCTAAAAACGTCTTGGGGATGATATACTATGGAAACCCATCCCTTAGCTATCTGAAGCATTTTTCTATTCTGAACAAATGATTATCTGAGATTGTTAGATAGTCAGTTAAAGGTTATGTTTATCATTCCTAATTTTGCTTATTTTCAAAAAAGAGGCTACTATGAAGTATACTCAACACAAAATTAATCTTAAACCAAATGCAGTATTTGTCTAATGATTTATGGTCATAAATATATCCTATATAACTAATATTATTAATAAATAATATATCTATTTATATTAATATATGATTAATGAATATTATAAACAATAGTATCTGGGTGATCACTAATCATATTGTGAATAAGCTTGAGAAAGTCAATTCGCCTCTCAGTTCTGAGTTTCCTAATCTATAAATGAAGGGGATTAGGGTATATGATTTCTAAGTATATTTCTTCTCTGACATATGAACCTATGTCCAGAAGCTCTGGTAATAAAAACACTTTTGTTAACAGAACGCCAAATAGCAGAACCTATATTATATAAAACTTTTGACAAAATCAATTACTACTTTGTAGTTAACTACCATTTACAGTCTTTGCCAGTGTTGTTATCCAGCTCAGTCTTCTATTCCCTTCTTGCTCTTCCTTCAGAATTTGAAGCCTTCATCACAACTTATATCTCCTTGTGGCAATGATTCTTGGAAGAGGAACTGAGACTTTTTTCCCCAGCTGTTACACATTCTCTTTTGACTAAACAGATCTCCCCAAGGCAAGCATTTTTCTTGAGTCCAGATGACAAAAATACAAAGTGGAATGCAGCCTTTTGGCTGTTTAACCAGAATGTTAAACAATGAGAAAGATGGCTCTCGAAGAAGAAATATGAAGGGAAAGTATTTTCTCAATTATTTTTTCTACAGGAACAATCAATTAAAATCTCAATTTCCTTGGAGTTTGCTTGCCACCAAATAACTCTTGAATTTTTTCCCCTTATGTCCCCCAGGAAAGATCACGTAGGAGTTCTGAAGCAAGGGAATGGTTTACTTAATTATGGAAAGGATAGACTGCACATTCGTACATCACGCCTGGATGAAAAGATTTAGAGGGAAAGTTATCTTACTGCAAATCCCTTGATAATCGCCTTAGAGTCTCATTTGAAAACCTGAAGTGTGGAAAAGTAGATGTGCTAAACCTGTTCATATTCTCTTAGTGCCAATCTAATGCTTTTTATAGGTTGTGTTCATTGTGGCCATGATTCTGAAGCTGTTGTGATCTTGCCAACCAGTTATGAATAACAATGGCAAAATGGAGCCCAGTGTGACTATAGTGAGTGTCTATGCAGAGAGCTCCCCTTTTCCCCAGACATGCAACTGAACCAGAGAATGCAAGTGGATCTGTGTTGATTTTATGTTAATGTATATGTCATTATGCTGTGAGCATAATTTTGCTCTTATGCATTTAATCAATTAGAATTGTGGCTCCAATTAAATACTGAGGTATCTTCCATCTAGTCAGTTTTATTGGAACCAAAACAAAATTTCAACAAGAATGCATGAGTTCCCCTATGAAGTCAATTTGTACCTACAAGTACTTATCTAAGCAATCACTTAATGACCACTTGACTAATGTCTACTTAAATTGTATTTGAATAGCAGAGTCCTTTGAATGTGTTATTTTTTAAAGCAATAGTATCTTTGCTAGGCAAACCCCAAATGAGGTCAAAAGGAGGTGGACATAACTGAATAATAATCAATCAATACTTAGATCACATAGGGCAGTGGACAAAAGAACCCAGTATAGTACCAATGAATGATGAATCCTCCCGAAAAATGGAACCCGGACACAATGTGAATTTTTCATTATCATTTCTTTTCAGCATTCTCTTAAGTCCCTGCTAGCACATGAGATTTTTTTTTCCTTTTGCTTCCAGTAGTGATAGTCACTCCTGCCTCATTTTGTCTTCCTTACTTTAAAAAAAGGCCCTCCAAAATCAGCACCTATGGCCCAAGATTTTTATCATTTTTTCATCTTCCTTTGAATCTTCCCTATCTTGTGAATCATCAGAGAAGTCCTGTTCCTAAAGTGACAGCTAGCTAATCTAATAGAGTATTTAGAAGTAATGTGTTAGTGGGTACTAATTTTGAGAATAGGAGAAATTAGGGAAGAGTACCTGCTGGGGAAATTCTCTGCATGTGTATAGGAAGCTAACACAATTCAGATGAGACGCTAAGTAATTTAGAGGGAAGCAGGAGGTCAGGTAGTTAGAAGGAATAAGAGGAGGATTGCCAGGTTACTGATGCCAGTGATACTGGGGAGCCTGGAATGAAACAATGGGTTGGGTAGAATGCTAGGTATTATTTTAAGGCAAATACCACCTACTAGCAATTTGCTTTCTCTTACTTAGTTGACTTTGCCATGGTATTTGGCTTAGCTCAGGGCCAAGGGAGATGGCCATAATAAGAAGCCCAGCACTCCCTCTGCTGTATACTTGTCCCACAAATCAAAAAGTAGAAGTGGAGTGGCCAGAAACTGAAATAAAATACACATCACCAGAGATCCACTGAGAAGAATTCTCTGGTGTTTGCTGACATGAAGGATTACCCAAGACCAGGAATTGAAAAAATCCTTTGCAAATAATTAACAGTTAAAAACCTGAATAAATAAGTGGAGAAAATAAAATGAAGGGAACTGCTATTTGGAACTTTATTAGGCAAAACTGGCTGATGAGATAGAACTCATGGGAAACTTAGAAAGAATTAAGTTCTGTTTTTAGAGAGTACAGATGGGTATAATCTGGAACATATCTCAAATCTGGGGAAAGTAGATAGGTAAGATTCATTTTCCTTCAGGGAAAATAGACCAAAGAGGAATGGGAATTTCTCAAGAACAAAATTCTGATGATAACACAATGGCAGAGATTCCATTGAGGAAGAAAATGGGCAGCTAAAAATTTTATATAATTGTATACAGAAGTCATAAATCAAATTATCTTTTAAAAGGTAAGTAAAACATGGGAAAAATAAGTATTGGATAATGAATATGAAAGCGTGGTATGGGTTCTGTAAGGAGTGCTAGAGCTCACAATGAGCTGAAACATAGTGTAGTGTATGGAAAACAGTATGTGTGGGGGATTAAAAAAACACTGAATTTGGAGTCAGAAAAAAAAAAAAAAAAACTGAGACTGTGTAGGTAAGTAGCGCTTTACCCCAGCCATCAATATGGAAGAAGAAGGGTAATCGTGTCTCCTTTTAGTGGTCTTAATATTGTTCTTGTTCTTTATGGCCCTGCACCAGTCATTTCCTGGTAAAGATTGGGAGAGGGTGAGGGAGTGCCTGAAAAATGGCAGGGAAGGATGAACTGCTCCTTTTCCTTATATAAATGCCCCATAAAAGACAAATAGTAAGCAAGAATGAGGCAACCAGGACAACTTGTTTTGCTTGTTCAATGCCTTATCAATTGAAGAACATCTCCCTTTCTGGACCAGTGACTAGCTCATCCCAAGAGTCTCTGCAGGGTTAAAGCTCCTTAACTTTTCAGACAATATTCTTGACTGAAAGAAGAAAATTTTGTTTCTCAAAGAAGGCTAAGCTCCTGCTGACAGAGTTCCTGGAGGATATTTTAAACACCCCTTCCCTGTAGGAATAAGATCCATGGAAACACATCTTCTCTCAATATGTTATGTTTTCTGAAGGTCTGATCCTTGAAGTACCCTCTACATGAAGGCAGTTCTTTGTCTACAGAAGCACTATTTCTTCCCCTGAGCAGGGGGAATACATTTTACCCCAAATCCCTCACTTCTAATTTTTTTCCCAACTCTTCCTTCCAGCAAATAATTATTAGGATCACAAGGACCTCAACTATGTTTGATATGAAAATAATTTCTAATTCCTACCTCCCAACATTGATTAGAGAATTTGTTTTTTCTGTCATTTCTATATGGTCTTTAGGACTTCTTCATCCATAAAATGAACGGTTGTACTAGGCAATCTCTAAGGTGCCTTCTAGTTGTAAGTTCTATAAATTATTAATGCTTTTTTTGTTGTTTAGTCATTTTTGATTGAGTCAGACTCTTCATGACCCTGTTTGGAGTTTTCTTAGAAAAGATACTGAAGTGGTTTGCCATCTCCAGCTCATATTACAAATGAGGAAACTGAGGCAATCAGTACTAAGTGACTTGCTCAGGATCATACATCTAATAAGCATCTGAAACTGGATCTAACTTAGGAAGATGAGTCTTCCTGATTCCAGACCTGGAACTCTGTCTACTATGCCATGTAACTGCTTGCTATTAGTGCTTAGAATAAAAAAGACATCTTTTATTAAGCTCATGCAATATGGCTCAACTCCATTACCATTAATATATGTCCTTGACATTGTATTTCATAACAATTCTTATATGTAAATCATCATTAATAATATATTGCATTTTACTTAGAAAAAATGTACACTTCTCATTTTCTTATGGGCTGGGGTGGTCTAATAAATATTTAACAACTGGCTTTTGGAGAAAAAATGTATGTGTGATACACTTTTAAATTTAATCTGTATTATTAACATTTTTCCCATCAATTTCTTAAATCTAGACAATCAATAAAACAATAAATCAAACTTTGAATTGTAGTGTTTGCCAATTTCTAAGGTATAAGTGCTCACACTGAAAATTTAACCATTGGTTTTCACAAATCAATTCAAGTGGGCTCTAGTACATAACTTCTTTGGATGATTCTGTTAGATTGAATTGTCTAAAATCATAGTGTTCCCTAATTCATGCAATGGAGCATCCCAGGAAAAATATTAGTGGAATCTTGGTATAACTGAAAATCCTGTGTATTTTCCCTAATGGAGTCCAGCCCATTATCTATCTTCTGTACAATCCTGGTCCTGGCTCACTCACCAATAGTAGGGCCTATCCATGAAATATATACTGGTGGACTAAATTGGTAGGTTGTCAATTCAAAGTGCATGTCATTTGGTCATCTGTGCAGAAAATATTATTCAGTCATGTTTATAATTGAATTATAACGCTGGTATCTTTGTAAAGGCTATGGTTTCCAATGATAAAGACCTGGAGTGTTCTTTGACAGAATATCATGTGCAGATAGGAAAATTTGAAAAACTTCATCACCAAGGGGAATTTTCCTTCCATTTGGATAACATGAATAGAATAGAAACTGTGATAGCTGGTAAAGAGTTGATCCCTTTGAATTAAGTATATAATTGCCAAGAGCATTATGATTTCATATGAAGTGAGGCAAAAAACTAGACCTGAAATTTTAAAGATCTGTGTGACTTTACATATTTAGTGCTAAGAATTTAATTTCCTTTCTCCCTGCCTTCTTTTCTTCTTTCTCCCTCTCTTCTTCCCTACCTCTATTTCTTCCTTCCTCCCTTCCTCCTTTTTGTCCATACATTCTTCTTTCTTTCCCTCTTTTCTTCCTTTCCTTTTTTTCTCTCCATTTTTTCCCTCCCTCTATTTCTTCCCTCCCTCCTTCCCTCTCTCTTCTTCCCTCCCTTTCTCCTTCCTTCCTTCCTTCCTGAAAAAAGTAGATAAGAAAAAAATTGAAGATTAGAGAGAAGTGGGGGGAGGTTGGTTGCAGTAATGATAGGCAAACTACTAGAGAACATGGAAGGAGACATGCCATCAGGTATACATACAGAATATTAACTTTAGTGATAAAAGTCACCTTTTTATTGACAGTAGAGTAAAGAAATATATAATGGGAAATTATGTCAAAGGGTTTTGAGATAAGGAGGAAAAAAGAGGGAGTTCATAATAAAGCTTCTATTTTCTCAGCTAAGTATGAAGTTGGTTATTGAACTAAAAGAGAGAGTGAGTTTAAGGAGGAAAATTTTGTGAGGTTCTGTGGGGAAGTAGCATAGAGATTCATTTATGAAGGCTTAATATAATTGCTTTGCTGTGGTGAGGACCCAGTTGAGATCAGAAAACATATATTTGGATACAATAAGTTTGGTGGGTGATTTCTTTATTCTGAAGCATGTGAATAGGAGCAGAACAGTAGGATGATGGAAATAATCAATATAGAAGGTTGACAATGAATGATCCAATAGGACAAAGATTTAAGATATTTTAAAAAAACAAAACAAAACAAAACCAATAAGGTCAATGAAGTACTGAACTATTTAACTAAAGTTCAAGGTTTAAAAAGGAGAAAAGTGAAATTTGAGTAGAAGTGATGGTATGGGTGAGTTCTTTAGGATTAGTAAGAAAGAAGAAAATGTTTCAAAGAAGTAAGGCACAGGCAAAGATGAAATTATACAAAACATCTGATAAGGAAATTTCAGAATTTTGATCAATTTGCCATAGCTACTGTCTTTTTATTTTTGAGGAAATCTGGGTTAAGTGATTTGCTTAGGTTACATAGCTAGTAAGTAATTAACTGAATTTTCAACACTGGGAGGTCCCTGCCCTTCACAAAAAAATGAAGATATGAACAGAGATAATGAAGAATTATTAGGTAATGCACATTCAGAATCTGAATCTGGATCACTGATCATTACTTCTTGTATCTGGAGCCTTCAGCATTTGAGTACTCCCTAGCTGAACTAGGCATTTCTGGCTAACAAGTTCCTGAGCGATTGGATATATGCCCTACTTATTGCGACTAAATCGCAAATCTTTTTAAGATTTTTAAGATTCGGACTAAAGAGCGGAAAGAGACATATATGTGCCAAAATGTTTGTGGCAGCTCTTTTTGTTGTAGCTAGAAACTGGAAGATGAATGGATGTCCATCAGTTGGAGAATGGTTGGGTAAATTGTGGTATATGAAAGTTATGGAATATTATTGCTCAGTAAGAAATGACCAGCAGGAGGAATACAGAGAGGGTTGGAGAGACTTAAATCAACTGATGCTGAGTGAAATGAGCAGAACCAGAAGATCACTGTATACTTCAACAACGATACTGTATGAGGATGTATTCTGATGGAAGTGGAAATCTTCAACATAAAGAAGATCCAACTCACTTCCAGTTGATCAATGATGGACAGAGGTAGATACACCCAGAGAAGAAACACTGGGAGGGGAATGTAAATTGTTAGCACTAATATCTGTCTGCCCAGGTTGCATGTACCTTCGGATTCTAATGTTTATTGTGCAACAAGAAAATGATATTCACACACATGTATTGTACTTAGACTATATTGTAACACATGTAAAATGTATGGTATTTCCTGTCGTCGGGGGGAGGGAATAAGGGAGGGGGGGTAATTTGGAAAAATGAATACAAGGGATAATATTATAAAATATATATATATATATATATATAATAAAAAAAATTAAAAAAAAAAAAAAAAAAAAAAAAAAAAGATTTTTAAGATTCGGTCTTCACAACTATCTTTTGAAGAAGGTAATATACAGTTGAGGGTAAACCTCTAAACCCCATCTCAAATCTTGAAAATCTGTGTAAAATTTTTTGACTTTTTCTTTGTATAAAGCAGAAATCTGAAATTTCTTTTTGTCTTTTATAAGAGTGTTTATATTATAAAATTTGGGTTTAAGATCTGGTCATAAACCCTGTGCTGTCTTCTGGACCTGTGTACCATCTGCATCTTCCACAAAGCTATAAAAGAAAATTCCCATTTCATTTCTTATGTCCACCCTAGATATATAGAAATTGGGATTGGGAAATTCAAGATGTGAAAGGGATAACTATGTTATTTAGTGACCCCTTCATTTTGTAAACAAAGGAACTGAGAGCCAAGGGCATTAAATGACTTATCCAAGATCACACACACACACACACACACACACACACACACACACACACACACACACACACACACACACACATACAACTAATAAGAGGAAGAGTTGGATCTTGATTTTTCTTCCACTTTCTTTTAAAGCATTTTGCCTCCAGTTTTCATTCTTGTTTATTCCCAGAAAACAATGTCAAGATTCTTCCTTATCCTTCTAAATTCCCAGAGAAATCATTGAGAAAGTTCCCTTTGCCTGGTCTAGCAGCTAATTTCTGACTCGAGTAAAAAAACGTTCAAAATAGCTCTTCCTATTTTTGTTTTGAGGCTGATTATAGCTATTAAATTAAGCTATTCTTATGTACGTAGTAACTGCCTTATGAAATCTCATAATGCAACCTCATGTTAACTGATTCACTAATTATATAATTAAATTGCTAGGACAATTATCCTACTTATATTTTATTAATGCTTAATTAAAGACATAGCTTAAGTAATTATGTCATGCAGTCAGGACTAGTGAACCAGAGCCTTGAAGTAAACAATGGGAAAGCTGAAAATTACTAGGTAGGAGATTTTCATTTGATGGGGTCTTTAGCTACATTAATAACTATATTCTATCATGGCTGAATTTTTTTTCACACCATATTAACCTTTTTGAATGAATTTTGGACACAGGAATGACACATTCGTGAAGGTGGCTTTCACTGGTTGTCCTAGAATAGGTATCAACATGACCTTTGGGTATTTTCAGAAATGGAATTTTTAGATCTGATGTCAATAGTGTTTTAGAAATAAATGGAAAGAAAAATCTACAAAAAGTCGTAAATTGAATCACCACAGGGACCTTAGTTTAGAGGCCTCAGGAGATTGTGGTTGTTGAATTATAACCCTGAATAGAGTTAAATAGTTCCTTTCTGAGTGTGTTTTCTTACTAGTCAGAAACATTATAACATGTTACATTTTGTAAAATAGAATAAAATGAATAGTTTTACTCCAAACCCTATTCTTTCAGGCTACAACTGGGGGACAACATATGGCCAAATCTGCAGATGTAGGAAATTGTGACAATTTTGTAATTAATTGGGAGGCAAAGTGGGGTCATTATACTTGAATTATCTGGATAATTGCCTCAATGATCCACTTTTCATCTCCTGTGTAGACACAGACTCTCAGTATCTTGATAGTTCTTTAAGAAACTGGAATTTTTTAAATAGAGACATGAAAGCATGAGAGGCATCCTTAGGAAGATTAATTTGATATGGATAGACTGGAGTGTGGAAACATGAGTCAGGGAGGCAAACTAGCCACTGCATATCTCCATGCCCCAATTTCTAGTTTCTAAATACTGAAAAATGAGTCCATCATAATGACCTCTTTTCTTAATAACTTTAAGAAGATTAGAGAAACATTGTTTCTCTGGAGATTTAAAAAAGATGAACCAGAAAATTTATAAGGATACCTTTCAACTTCATTGATTGATAATTCACATTTAAAAATGCTTTCACACATATTATCTCAATTGATCTTCATAATAACCCTGAGGGGGAGGGAGGGAGCACTTGCATTATTATATGCATTTTATAGATGAGAAAACTGGGATTCTAAGAATTTAAGTAATTTGTGTCTAATAAAGGATAGAGTAGAATCTTGAACTCAAGGCATCTAAATCCTTTGTGCCCTTTCTATGACACAAAAATTCCTTGTGAATTTATACATTTATGTTTCTAAAAGGAGCCTTCTTCTTCAGGTTAATTTTTCCTCCACATGGGGCTGTCCTCACTTGCACGAATTTTAAATGACTTATTGCATTCTTCCCATATTGCATGAGAGCACAGAGACATTCCATAAGAAGTATGTATGCTTAATTTTGTGACTAGTCATAATTTATTAAAAGGCATGTGGAGGATTTTTAAAAAATTAACATTTGTTTCTTCCTGTAACACATTAAAAAAGACAGCTTTATTGCCTTTGTCTACCCTTAAAAAACAGGGTCACCCATTCCTACTGATATGTTTGTAACAGGTCATGGGATTCAGTTCTTCCCTTGTACAATCTCAGCTGAATGTTGGACTGGGTGTGCAGAGAAAGCAGGCTGTGGTCTATGTTTCATTGGTTTAGGTATGTAAGGAAAGCAGCCTATAGTCCATTCTTCACTGATGTATCACAGCAAAATTCTGAAACTCTTTTTTGTAGCAATTGCACAAGATTCTCACAAGCCAAAACTCAGCATGCTGTAGTAAATTAAAAGTTTATGTAGAAATTTGAGAAAAAATTATTTATTATATACAGGAGTATCCACAAGCATTCTATGGTAGATAGAAAACTAGGCATAGAATCAGGAGGACTTTGGTATGCTTGTGTGATGGATTATTGTAAGGATAACTTTTGATGTCTCCCTCCAATCAGCTGAATATTATAGATCATTAATTTTGTCAGAAAAGGATGCCTTTTCTGGAGTTAGACACATACTCTAGAATTTCATTAATATGATGTGATGAACTCCTCCTATCGGTACCCAGTAATTGGAGTTGTTTCCTAATGAGCATTGTCTGAGAGTTATGGTGGGCTGACCCTTGTCTAAGCTCACATCCCAACTCAATGAGTGAGATGTGAAATGGCTCTTTAAATATAATATCAACATAACAACAACATTTATATGACACTTCAAGGTTTATAAAGTGCTCAACATGTATTCTCATTAGACACTTAACGATCATTGTTTGAAGGAGGTACTAACATTATCACCATTTTCCAGATTTAAAAACTGCATTTGAGTGAGACAAGTTAAATCACTTAATCAGGATTGCAGAGTAGTCAATATGGCACACATGATTTAAACCCAGAGCTTCCTCATTTAAGTTCAGTGCCCTTTCCTAGCCATTTCCTTTCCTTTTCTGCCTTTTTCCAAGTATTCTCTTGCTTGCATTTACAAGACGGGATGCCAATAAGGTAAAAAGGGTATTTGTCCTTTCCATCCCAGCAGCCATGTTGACTTACAGCAGAAATGTAATGCCATCAAATTTATGGGGTAGGGGAGAAGAGAAAACTCATCTGCTTGCTCAGAGTTTCTCCTGAGGTTCCCTTTTCCATTGTCATTAGTCTGTTTTTTTTTTTTATTATTATTATTAATTGTGTCTGACTTTTTGGCCCCATTTGGGGTTTTCTTGGTAAAGATACAGGAATATTATTTTCCAAGCTCTCAAAATTGAGTCAAACAGGCTTAAGTGATTTGCTCAGGGCCACATAGCTAATAAGTGTCTGAGGCAAGATTTGAACTCAGATTTTCCTGACTCCAAGATGGGCACTTTATGTACTGCACAACTAGCTACCCAATCCTTTCTCCATTACACTAGCAATATAACCATAGGCAAATCATTTAATCATTCTGAGTTTTACCTCATTTATAAAATGGGGATAATAATACTCATATTTCTTGTCTCAATTTTCTCATGTGCTAACGTCTATACTGCATTATACAAATTGAAAAGAATAATATAAATGTCACTCACTCTATTAAGATATTGAAGAAAGCAATATCGATTGCAAAACTGATGTTGGCTTGTGCCAAAGCTGTGGTTTTCATGTTCATTGTTGTCTTTATTAAGAGTGCAAAAAATGAACTGTTTTCAAGTCCATTGTTTTCTAAAATATTACATGTAAATGTAATGTAATGTACACAGGAAAAGCAAGGCAAGAAACATAAAATAGAGTAGAACTATTTAGAGATAATCCTCCTTCTGAAACTGAGGGGTTTTATAACTTCTGCAATATTCTCTAGACACTTTTCTACCTGCAAATGGAAAACATAAAATGTCCTAAGTACTAACATAAACAGGAGCTGTAGACTTAACTAATTAGCACCTTCAGAGGATATTATATGTTGAGCACCCTCTAAATACTAATAGCATATTTTATGTTTTGAATTTGTGATCCTTACAAAAAGTTCTTCTATGAATATTTGGACATACAGTGAACCTGTGTTTGCTAGATGGCATGGTCCAACTGTGTGGTTCTGAATTATAATCATTTAAGTGGGGAAAGAATGGGTCCTTTAACTTGCTGTAGAAGTTTGATTTCATTGCTCAGGAAACCAATTAATCAAATGGAGTCTGAGAAGACCAAACTTCTTCAGACGCTACCTTTGGATCCACACTCCTCTATTGGCCATCAATGCTTCTTTCTTCAGAGTCAAAGCAAGAATATTAATATTATGGCATTACTTTAATTGATACTTTTCAAGCAGTGACACAGAAAGGTTAGTGAATGATTTCAAAGATTTAAATTTGACCTAGATCAAGTCCCTCCCTCCCTAGTCTGGAAACATGCTACAGATGTTGACTACATATATGAATGACAGTTTTCCATTTCATTCAAATTGCTAGAAATAGCTACTGGGAAAACAGGATTTATGTAACATTGGCAGGGAAAGATGGGATTGAGGGGAAGACTGGAAGAGGGACAAAGATCTCTCTGTCCTCTCTGCTTCCTCTACATAGAGAAAATTTGGTGCACTGGAAAGAATACTTGTCTTAGTGTACTGTGTTCAAAGCTGCAACTTTCTGCTAGGGAAGTTTTCTATACTCTTGTGACCATTATTAGTTGTTTAGTTACCCAGTGGGCTATTCCTTTTAGAGATCTCTTCATTTAAAAAGGAAAGTATAGAACAGAATATTGGATAGAGAATTAGGATTGGAGGTAGGAAAACCTAAGTTTAAAAGCATATTCTGGTACATACAGATAATCACTTAATTTCCCCCAATGCTACAGACAACTCTTTAAAATTATAAGTGAAAAAGGGAGGGGCTGGAAAGAAGGGAGGGCAGAATTACTGGGGGAAAAGGTAAGAAAGGGAGAAGAGGTGATAGAAAATAAGGTAGTGGGTGGATGAGTTAAAAAAAATAGAACACTACTAAGGACAGGGTGGAAAGAGAACAAAAGTATATACAGGGAAGAAAATAGGATAGAGAGAAATACAGAGCTGGTAATCATAACTGTGAATGTGAATGGGATGAACTCTCCCAGAAAATAGAAACTAATACCAAGTGGATTAAAAACAGAATGTTGTTTACAAGAAACACATTTGTCACAGACATATCCAGAGTAAAGATAGAAAGCTGGAGCAGAATTTATTATGCTTCAGGTGAAGTAAAAAAAATCAGAGGTAGCAATTCTGATCTCAGATAAAGCAAAAGAAAAATAGATCTAATTAGAAGAGATAAGGCAAGAAAATACATCTTGATGAATGGTACCATAAACAATGAAGTAGTAACAATATTAAATGTATATTCACCAAGTGGTAGAGCATCCAAATTCCTAGAGAATATTAAGCCAATTGCAGGGAGAAATAGACAGTAAAACTATATTAATGGGGCCCCTCAGCCTTCCTCTTCCAGAATCAGACCAATCTAACCACAAAATAAATAAGAAAGAAACTATGGAGTTTAATAGAATCAATCCTAGAAAAGCTAAATATGATAGACTTCTGGAGAAAATTGAATATGGAAAGAAAGGAATACATATTTTTCTCAGTAGTACAATTTCAAAAAATGACCATGCATTAGGACAATAAAAACTTCACAATCAAATGCAGAAAGTCAGACTTAGTAAATGATTCCTTTTCAGACCACGATGCAATAAATATTATATTCAATAAAGGGCCAGGAAAGATAAACCAAAAAACAATTAGTTTAAACATATGGGATGCAGCCAAAACAGTTCTTAGGGGAAATTTTTATTTCTAAATAGCTACATGAATACAATAGAGAAACAAGTGATCAATGAAAGGGTATGCAACTAAAAAGCTAGAAAAAAGAACAAATTAACCTTCCCATTAAATACCAAATTAGAAATTCTGAAACTCAAAAGAGAGGAGTTGGTTATATAAAAAAGATCTGACAAAATAGATAATCCTATCAGTGCCATATTTGTGTCATAGAAAGAATTTGGCAGAACTCTTTCTTTCCCTATTTTTTTTCCAAAGAGTTTGCACAGTATTGTAATTAATAGAAAAGGCAAGTGGGTATATTAACTAGTTCATTAAACTCCTCCCCTAACTATTATAAGGCCTGATCTTACTCTTTTAGGCCTGGAAGCATAGACCAAGATTTCTTTTCCTGGATGAATTGAGGCACAAGCTTCCTTTTGAATGGGGCTGGAAGTGGATGGGAAGGGAATAGAGAGGATGGGAACAATAATAGGAAAAAATTGCATCTCTTATAAAGTTTTTCATTGGAGATTGGGTAGGGAAGGGGTGTTAGCCAAACATCAGAGGAAAAAACCAAGATAACTATAAAATTTAAAAAAAAAATTAGATTGCTTTGTAATTAAAAAAAAGAATAAAAAAAATGTAAGTCTTTTCATACAAGGAAGATACTTAAAATCTAGGAGAAAATATTAGTCTTTTAAGTTGGAGATGATAAAATACAAGAGTTCAACCTTAGTTAAAAGTTACCTTTACTCAGATTCATAGTGTGTGTGTGTGTGTTTAATAAAAAATGCAAAAAATAAAACTATAAATTGCCGAAGAATTATTGATTGGTCTTCACACTATGACTTCCCCATACCACTGACCTCAAACTCATAGAAACAGATACTTGCAGGCCATATATTGACTAATAAAACCACAAATTAACATTATCTATGTTGCATTTGCTATTTTTTTTGGTTGAATACTTTCCAATTATGTTTTTATCTGGTTCTAGTGGTACTGGGAGTTTTATGAGCCATTTGACACCTCTGCCCTACAACAATGAAATCAGAAAACTGAAACCCACCTCCCAACCCCACTTTAAAAATATGAAATCATTTTTTTTTAAATTATGCTATGTGCTTTTCTGGCAATGAAGATCTCCTGGCCAATCTGCCTCTTGCAAAAGACCTTCTGCAACCCTCTCCCAAGGAGGAGAAGCAAAAACACAAGAAAAAGCATTTGGTGCAGAGTCCCCAGGATGCTATAAAATCACACACAAAGTGGTTCTCTGTTTTGGATGTTGTACTGTCTTCTGTCACCCTACTGAAGGAAAGGGGAGACTTACAGAAAGATACTCCTGCAGACAGAAGCAGCACTAATGACTGATTCAGGATGAATGAGAATCTGTAAAGAATAAAACAAATTAAGTAAAAAATATAAAATTATACTATGTCATGCAAGTGCTTGCTTTATTACATAAATATATATATATATAACTTTTATTTTCACTTTTTTCATTGTTTGTCAGTTTACACAAATTTTCCAATATTTCTTTTTAATTCTTTGCATTCATCATAATTCTACCCTCTATTCCAGTTCACTTCAACAAATCTTAACTTTGGTTCATCTTCAGGATTTCTTAGAATGGATTAGCAGAGTCCCTTCTAGAAATGTACTGAGTGTGTATAGTAGATCAAGTATATGACAACTGTTTATTTCTTCTATCATAAAAGAAATGCTTAATACATAAAAGACTCATAAACATACATTGACAAAAACATAAAACATGAAACAGTAACCCACAGCTCTTCTTGTACTCTCCTAGGAGGCTGAAACTTATAATATTAAAACATGAAATACTTTGTGGGATTGATGAACAGCCATTTCGTCTTAGATTTGCACATCTGAGAAACTCACTCAAAGACTTTTTCCTTTAGTAAGCCAAGACATGATTTAGGCTTGTCCTTCTCTTGGGTGCCATATTTTTATCTTATACACATTATAATAGCTTCAGGGAATACTTTATTAACCCATGATGCTACACTTCCTTAATATAAAAGGTAACTACTTAGGGTTGAAACTATCTCTCAGTGTAACTGTTTATTCATTTATATTCAGGAAAGAAAACATAAACCATAAGGGGTCACTAAAGCTTTGAGAGTAAGTCTCAAGTTCACAAAGACAAATATATAGTTTTACTGACATATGAGAGCTGCTGCTATAGCTGTCAATGGTAGGTTGAAGGAGAATCCCTTTCCTACCATGGACAGTCCAAGGGAGAGTTGTCTGAGTTAGAAAAGAAGAGAAGAACAAAGGAACAAATGTAAAAAGTCTATTAAGTGAAAACCTCTCAAATTGCTGATAGAAGAGATTTACAAGTGAAATAATTCTGAGGTTCTACTTTATATCCATCAGATCATAAAAATGAGAAAAACAGAGAAAGGAAAGAAAGAGAGGAAAGAAAGAAAGAAAGAAAGAAAGAAAGAAAGAAAGAAAGAAAGAAAGAAAGAAAGAAAGAAAGAAAGAAAGAAAGAAAGAAAGAAAGAAAGGAAGGAAGGAAGGAAGGAAGAAAGAAAGGAAGGAAGGAAGGAAGGAAGGAAGGAAGGAAGGAAGGAAGGAAGGAAGGAAGGAAGGAAGAAAAGAAAGAAAGAAAGGAAGGAAGAAAAGAAGGAAGGAAGAAAAGGAAGGAAGGAAGGAAGGAAGGAAGAAAAGAAAGAAAGAAAGAAAGGAAGGAAGGAAGGAAGGAAGGAAGGAAGGAAGAAAAGAAAGAAAGAAAGGAAGGAAGAAAGAAAGAAAGAAAGAAAAGAAAGAAATGAAAGAAAGAAAGAGGGAGGGAGGGAAGGAAGGAAAGGGAAGGAAGAATGGAGGGAGGGAGAAAGGAAGAAAGAGAGAGGGAGAAAGGAAGGAAGAAAGAAAAAAGACGTCCAGAGTCATGAAACTCACTCAGATATAAAAAAAAAAAAAAGATCCTTATGTATGAAAATACTTAAGGTAGTTCTTTTTGTTTGGCAAAGAACTAGAGATTAAGAGGTTACTCATCTGTTGAAGATGGTATGGATTTAATAGAACATTATTGTACTATGAGAAATGACAAAAGGGACAAATTCAGAAAAACCTGAGAAGATTTGTATGAACTGATTCAGTGAGCTTAGAAGATCCAAGAGAATAATTGATAGAATGACTACAATATATGATATGGAAAGGACCTTGGAGTGCCCATTAGAACATTTCTAATAGTTGGCACGTTGTCTGGCATATAGGTATATATTAAATAAACAGTTTTTAGATATTTATAAAATAGTTACACAAACCTTTAATGAATGTAGAGATTAATTTTACTTCTGTAAATATATATAATAATAGCATTGCAGAAGTTCATGGGGTAGACCAATGGTGTCATAATCAAATAGATAAGCCATATTGACTTAAAACACTATAGATTAGCATTTCATATGTTGTGTTGTATTTTTCTTTATTTTGTTAAACATTTCTCAGTTATATTTTAATTTGTTTTGGGGCACCCTTGGGAATTTTGCTGCTAATAGGAAGCGAAGGGATGTGAATTTAATAACCTGAGGAAGACTATGACTAGGGAAAATATCATATGAAGTAAGCTAAATAATTTAATCAAATGATGTAGGGGTTATTTCAAAGTAGTTCTTGCCAGATCATCAGGAAGACAACCAAACCTACTAAGTGTTGGGAGGAGCCCACTCAATATGACAAAAAAAAAAAAAAAAATAGAAATCTTAGTTCCTCTTTCCCACTTTCCTGTAATACATTCCACTTTTTTCCAGTTTCACTGACTGCTGACACTGTGGAAACTTCAGCCAAGCAGCAATATATCAAACCAACAGCTCCAGGCACAAGGCTGTTTCAAATCAAAATGGATTTTATATTTTTTAATGAAACAGGAATGGCATATTGTGAATAATTCTAGAAATTTCCCAGTACTGTGAAACTTGTATATGCTGTTTAGATGTTGAAAGGTGTACATTTCAATCAGGTCTTTCCATATTTTTCCCATGCTGTATAGGATTTAAATGGGACAGAAATATTTCAAAAGTTATTGAAAGAGTCAATTTATTCAGATCCATTCAAATTCACAAAAAGAATGTGGAGTGTCAACATATATGTATATGTATAAATCAAAATATAACCAACCTAATATCATTGGTTCTCTTTGAAAATGAAGAACAAAGAACACAACACAATAATACATCACCAGAAATAGAAATCTCTACATCTCTCTCAAGCAGGCATCACACCATGCTTTGATTTCCAGGGTTGAGGAACAGACTATCTCCATATATTGTTCATTCTAATTGTGCTAAGTAGTTAGGAGAGGGGCAGTGAGGTGGTAGAGTGGAGATAGTATTAGGGTTAGAATTAGGAAGATTCCTCTTCCTGAGTTCAAATCCAGTATGGACTTAGCAATTTGTAACTCTGGGCAAAGTCATTTAACTCTGTTTGCCTCAATTTCCTTATCTATAAAATAAATTGTAGAAGGAACTGTTAAATCACTCCAAAATCTTTGCCAATGAAACATGACTGAAAAATGATTAAACAACAAAATGTTTAGAAGGTTTATCATTATGTATAGGTGCAGACCAACTAAATGTATTAATCAATTACTACACACTACTTAATATAATTAACAAGATTTATAAGCTATCATACTCAATAGTTTAGTTAATCAGACTTTAAATTTTTTTTAATTTAGACTTTATTTTTCCTATATTTTTCTACATAAATTCCTATAATTTAGATTATTTTTATTTATATTTCCTATTTTTCCTAGATTCATTAATTTTTGTTTAGATTTTAATTATTCCTAGAACAATTTTTGACATTGGTTTTTAAATCTTTGAGTTCTACATTCTCTCCCTCCCCATCTTATCCCACCATTGAGAGTTCAAGCAATTTAAATACATGTGTAATCATGAAAAAACATTTCCATAATAGTCGTGTTGTAAAAGAAAACATAGACCAAAAACAAACCTCAAACAAAAACAAAAAAATAAACCCAACCTCAAGAAAAAAAAAAAAAAAGAAAGAAAAAATACTCATTTACAACCAATCTGACACTATGGCTTGCTCTTTGAACACAGTACATTTCACTTTGTATCAACTTATGGAAGTCTTTCCAGGTTTTTCCAAGATGCTTTTCCTTTTTTGTATTTTTTTGTTGTTGTTGTTTTGTTTTGCTTCTATGGGAATACAGAGCTAGTGACAGTATTGCTAAGTCAGAGGATAAAGCGGGATTTTATAGCCCTTTAGGCATAGTTCCAAATTGCTCTTCAGTATGGTTGAATCAGTTCACAGCTCCAGCAGCAATGCATTAATATCTCAGTTTCCCCATACCGCCTCCACCATTTGTCATTTTCCTTTTTTACCCAATTGGCCTATCTAATAGATATGAGATGGGACCACAGTTAAATTAATCCAATCAATGAGTTACAACATTTTTTATGTGGCTATAGATAGCTTTGATTATCTCATCTGAAAACTGTCCATATCTTTTGATGATTTTAATTAGTTGAGGAATGGCTATTATTTTTTTAAAAATATGATTCAGTTCTTTATATGTTTGAGAAAGGACTTTATCAGAGAAACTTGTTTCAAATTTTTTTTCATAGTTACTCTTGTAATTCTTTCCATTCATTTCCTTTCCACCTTTTTTTATTTTATTCTCTCTCTCCACTCTGTCCCTCCTCAAAAGCATTTTGCTTCTGATTACCCCTCTTCCCCAATCTGTTCTAGCTTTTATCACCTTGTCCCTTCTCTCATCTCCTTCCCCTCCTACTTTTCTATAGGGTAAGAGTGATTTCTATATCCAATTAAGTGTATTTGTTATTTCCTCTGTAAGAGTAAGGTTTGCTCATTTCCTCCCTTTTCCCTTTCACTGTAAAAGCTTTTTCTTGCCTCTTTTGTGTGAAATAATGTACCCTCTTCTATCTTTTCTTTCATTACATTCCTCTCTCACCCATTAATTTTATTTTGAAAGATATTATCCTTTCATTTTAACTCACATTTTTGCCCTCTGCCTAGACATATTCCTTTTTAACTTCCCTAATGATAAATTATTATGAATTACAAGTATCATCTTCCAATGTGGGAACGTACACCTGTTTACCTTGTTATGCTTCTCCTGGGTCTTGTAAATTTGAAAGTCAAATTTTCTATTTGGCGTTGGTCTTTTCATTAAGAATGCTTGAAAATCCTCTATTTCACTGAATATCCATTTTTCTCTTGAAGGTTTACACTCAGTTTCATTGGGTAAGTGATTCATGGTTATAACCCTAGCTTCATTGCTTTCAAAAAATATCATATTTCAAAGCCACTAATCCTTTAACACAGAAGCTGCTAAATCTTGTGTTATCTTGATTGGGCTCTACTATACATGAATTGTTTCTTTCTGGATGTTTGGAGTATTTTCTCCTTGACCTGGAAATTCCAGAATTTGGGTAGAATATTTCTGAAATTTTTCAGTGGGAACTCTTTCCGGAAGTGATAGGTGGGTTCTTTCAACTTGTATTTCATCCTCTGATTCTAAAATATCAGGGAAGTTTTCCTGATAATTTCTCGAAATAGGATGTCTAGCCTTTTTTGATCATGGCTTTCAGGGAGTCGAATAATTTTAAAATTCTCTCTCCTGGATCTATTTTCCAAGTCATCTTTTTTTTTTTTTTTTCCTAATGAGACATTTTCTATTTTTTCATTCTTTTGGTTTTATTTTATTGTTTCTTGATTTTTCATAAAGTCATTAGTTTTCATTGGCCCAATTTTAATTTTTAAGAAATTATTCTATCATTCTAGGGCCCTTTAAGTTTTTAGTTCTTATAAGGTTGTATGATGTAAGGAGAGGGGCTTACCCTTTCCTGGCATGATCTCTGGTCTGTAAGTGACTATAGGCATTTTTTTAACCTGTGAGGAAGATCCCACTGTGTTTAGAAGCTCTGATATACTAGTGCACCTCCTTGCTACACCCAGATCTGAGTATGAGCAGAGCAACAGAATCCTTCTAGCAAAGAAATCCCTGTAATCTCCTTCTGACCAGTCCTTCCACCTCCTTACCTTCTCTTGCCTCTGGGCTCCAGAAGCAGCTGCAGCCTTCTGTTTCTGTGGCTCTCAAAATCTTCCCCTAGTTTTCTAGAGCTGGATTTATGGGATCGTGCTCCACTCTCACCCAGTTGTGACAAACCTTTCCTACTAAACTTCTAAATTGTCTTGGGCTGAAAAATTATTCCACTCTCTCTTTTTGTAAGTCCTGCCACTCTATAATTTGTTTAGAGTCATCATTTAAAAATATTTGACTGGGTTTGGGAAAAGAACTCAGGCAGTTCCTGTCTTTACACTGTCATCTTGGGCC
The DNA here is from genome assembly GCF_048593235.1 of Sminthopsis crassicaudata. Lineage (NCBI taxonomy): Eukaryota > Metazoa > Chordata > Mammalia > Dasyuromorphia > Dasyuridae > Sminthopsis > Sminthopsis crassicaudata. The sequence continues at coordinate 118,568,742 of NC_133619.1, read as the reverse complement.
AGCCCCTTCAATCATAGATTTTTGAAGAAATGTACAAAAATTCTTGACCATTTTAATGCCCTTAAAAGCCACTGAATAAACAGAATGATGTTGCTCAGGAAGCATGTATAGATTGGTTGAAAAAATGTGATCATTTCCTGTAGTTTATCCATAGAACTGAGCATCTGCAAGCACAAAGTACTTGAGAAAAAGTCACTTTGAGTTGGTTTGGGGGAAATACCTTGGAATCAGTCTTCCATTGCCCCCCACTTCTAACTTTGCCCTTTATGAATCTTGAAAGGTCAGAGAATTTTTGACTTTCCATTGACATCTAGGTTCTATCAGTGCCCTGGAAAAGCGGATCCAACATCTATACTGAGATCCAAAGACAAGGCAAGCCTGGAGAAAAATGGCAGTTTTCTTTTAAGAAAGATTCTATGAAGCCCAGCATAAAAGCCCTGTCACATCTAAGGGAAATGTCATCAGGTGCCCATGAAGAGGAGAAAGCCAGAAGCTTTGAGCTGCAGGTACAAATAGTAAGACTATATACATTTTAACTATGATGATGGTGAAGTTAGGTCGACTTAATCTTGAACTCTACATATACTAATGAAAAAGTGTGTCATAGACTTTTTTTGGAGAGGGGTGATTTGTATTAATCATTCTTAGTAAATCATCTTAGTAAATACCCTTTACTGAAAGCTAATGGTTTGATTAGCTGATAATCATGGAGTGAAAAACTCCACTTCAGGGTTTATAAGTGATAGTATTAGAGAAAAGCTATTCAAATCCTTAATGGGACCTCTAAACTCTAAGGGCACAAGTAGAAGTCACCCACTGGGGATTTGACCTTCTAGTAAGACTGGAAATTTGATGAGTAGTCTGAGAACATGTGATATGTTTATATCAAGCTGAAGTATTTTTTCCTCCAATTTCCATCGATTATTCTTAATTCTGTCAACTGGGAATCAAGCAAAAATGGTCTTCTATAGGACAATTCTTCAAATATACTGACAGATATTGTGTTTATGTGTCTTTTCTCCAGGTTAAGTATCCTTAACTTTTTAAGACAGTCCTAATAGGCCATGGTTTTGATGTGATATTTATTTAAAATACTTACTTCAAGTATGGCGGAATAGACAGAATGTTAGACTTTGAGTCAGGAAAATATTCTACCTCAGACACTTACTTGGTAGCTCTGTGTGAGGTGAGACAAATCACTTAATCTCTTTAAAGCTTAATATTCCTCTGTAAAACAGGGATATTATTCATGTCTATTATATCAGTTTTGAGGAGTATATAAGATTTTATATATATATATGTGTGTGTGTGTGAATATATATAGTGCTTTTTAAACCTTAAAGCACTATATGTATGTATTATTATTGATGATAATAATAACAACAAAACATTTATATAGTGCTGTTATATATGTATGTATATCTATATATATATCTATATGCTAAGAACTTTCCTTGGTATTCTTGTCTATTTTTTTCATAGTGGTAATTTTCCTACTCATCTAAAGATAATTATTTTCCCTAGTTTTATATGTTCACTTTTTATAATATCAGTGGTGACCTCTCTGTAGACATTTCCTAGCAGTTAATGACTGACTAGGTTAAGGGCCCTGGGCTTGCCTCAGGCCCTAAGCCAGCTTCTCGTTAACTGGGAGAAAATGGGCTCCCTTTCAGTTTCTTACTCTTATGTACCTTTAATAGAACAGAATCCCTGAGAAGTTACCTAGACTAAAGCAGACGGCTTTATACTTTCAGTGTCTCATTTGTAAATAACCCTGTTATGAGTAATAGGAAGTGATCCAGATGGTTGTAAAAAGACACAAGTTTAATGGGCAACTCCTAGTGGACTAATGGTTTTGCTTGAAAAACATTGCACCTGCAGGACATATTGCTCCAGTTTTTGTTCAGAATATAATGAGCCAATGCTCAAGCAGAGATGCATTCAAATCTCTCTGGGAGTTATAAACCTTGAAATAAATAGAAGAAAAATTAAAACAACAACAACAATCATCTAACCTACTTCTTTCCCTAGTGGCTGATAGGACACTCTCTTAGCACCATTCTTTTCCGAGGTTCAGTAATTTCCAGGTGCAAGCAGTCACCACTTTTATGCTCACTGTTATACCCCTTTAAAATTTTATTCACTGTCTCTGTTGCTTAAGAATACAACATAACAGTTGGACCACTACTACCAATAACCTACAAGTTTCTGTATATTTGCTGATATTGTGATTATAAGCTCATGGCACTTTTCCCCTCTCATCACAGACTGATTCCCAATTCAACTCTACTCCCAAGCATTTTACATTTATCTCCTGATTTCACAATTGCTTTTGAAGGCAGGACAGATTTGACTACATCTGGAATCCCGGGAGAAAAATTAAGAATTAAGGTTGCCTGTCTCTGTCTCTCTGTCTCCCTCTTCCCCTCTCACTTTTTCTTTCTTCTTCATTCTCTCTCTTACCGCTCTCTTCCTGTTTCTTTCTCCTCTTTCCCTCTCTCCTTTTCTTTCCCTTGGGGATCTCATCAAGTTCCTCAAGTTCAATTATGATTATTATGCAGATGTTTTCCAAATCTCCTTGTTTATTTAGGTGCCCAAGGCCTACTGTACATCCCCACCTGACATTTCATGTCTTACAATAGAACTCATATTTCTTCCCAAACCTAAATCTCCTTCAAACTTTCCCATTTCTATTGAGGACATCACCATATTTCTAGTCATTTAGGCTGGCAACCTTGAGGTTGTCCCTTTCCTTAGATTGTAAACTCTTTGAAAGCAGAAACTGCTTTACTTTTATCCCTGGTATATAGTATTTTTAATAATGTTAATATGATCATTAATAATATTAATTTTTACACTCTATTGCAATTAATTTAACAAATCTTCTCGTTTTTTCTTCTACATCTCTCATATCTACCTCCTATGTACTTTACATACCTCATCTAACTTTAGTTTCTCTTACATCTCCTCTGGACCATTGCAATTGCCTATTAGTAAATCTGTCTCCAATTTGGTCTTTCTTTGATTCACCCTCCATGTACAAGAAAAGTGATTTTCTTCCAATATAGAGCTGGTAATGTCATATCCTGTACCCTGGCTGTCCCCATCTCACCTCCTACCCCATCAAAAATCTCCTGTGGTTTCCTCTTACCCCAGTCTTTTACAATTTGGCTCCTACTTACTTTTCTAATCTTAATTCTTATTACTTCCTATTGTAATCCCCATTTCAGTTCAATTGACTGGCTAGCTATACTATATATATAGACTCCCATCTCTGACCTCTGGGCCTTTGTGGAAGTGACCTTTTATGGCTGGATTTTATATCTGCTTGCAGAACCCCTAGATTTCTTTTCAAAACATAACACAGCTATGGCCTTTTCCATAATAACTCTTCTGATCTGCCTATTATTGCCCTTTCCCGCTTGAAATTTCTTTGTCTGGAGTAATAAAAACCTTATTACCTAAAAAATTGAAATACACTTAGAAATTACATTGTATTATTATTTAATATAATTATGCATATTTCATACTCATGTATATATTGTTCTACTCCATCTCTTTCTCCCCAGTCAAATAAAATGCAAACTACTTAAGATCAGATAAAAATTTCCTTCCTTTCTTCCTTCCTTCCTTCCTTTCCTCTCTCCCTCCCTCCTTCCTTCCTTCCTTCCTTCCTTCCTTCCTTCCTTCCTTCCTTCCTTCCTTCCTTCCTTCCTTCCTTCCTTCCTTCCTTCCTTCCTTCCTTCCTTCCTTCCTTCCTTCCTTCCTTCCTTCTTCCTGTCTTTGTAACCGCAGCATCTAGCAGACTATCTAGCACATCATGGGATTTTAATAAAATGTGTTCAATTTAATTTGGGGAAAGTTAGATTGTACATGGGATACAATGCTGGTTTTGGAGATAGAAAAAAGTGAGTTCAAATTTGGTCTCAGACACTTATTAGCTTTATGAACCTGGGCAAATCATTTAACCCTATTTACCTCAGTTTCCTCATCTGTAAAATGAAGTAGAATAGGAAATGGCAAACCACTCTAGTATCTTTGTTAAGAAAACCCCAAATGAGATCATGAAGGATAAAACATGACTAAAACAACTGTATCCTAATTTAATTTCTGCACAACAATTTATTTTAATTAAATTCAATTTCAGAAGCTGTACACATGCAGTGAATAGAATGCTGTACTTAGAGCCCCCCAAAATATGGGTTCAAATCCTCTCTGTTTCTTATTTACTGTATTTCTTTGGCCATAATAATTCGCCACTTCCTATAAATTCTTATAAATTGATGATAGTAGTGCCTGGCATCTTCATCTTGAGGGTTCATTATAAAGTGCTCTTCAAACCTCAAAATATTATTAAAATATTAATTATTATTCATTGTTTACTCTACTGACTTGAAGCGCAAAGAAACTGGCATATTTTCTGTGATTTTATCAGACACAATATGCTATTATATATACAAAACTCATTTTTGAAAGCTAGCAAGACCTGAGTTCTAATCCACTCTCCAACACATATTTCCTACATGTACTTGTATAGTTAGGTAGGCTGTGTACAGTATTTCAGTGTTTCAGGCAACTCTAAAAATATAAATAGCAGGTAAGGTACCAATTTTCGACATTTTTATAAAACCGTACCTCAGTCTCAATTTCTAAGTTTTAAATAGGTTTTAAAGATGATTGGTACAGGAGTATGAGTTCTAGAAAAATGTGATAATATTGCATGAGATCTGCAGGCTGTAGGTCAGGTAAGATTAGAGAATAAGGTCACACAACAAGCTGCTGAGTCAAGTTACTGACTGTGGGACACAAAAGTAATGAGTACTTATTTGAGGCAGAGGGTGGGATTTCATGGCCCTCTGGAGGTTCCTGGTGAACCAATTAAATGGTTGAACAGCCCCTAGTCTTGTTACATGCACTATCCAGGAATGGTAGGTTTTGGTTTTATAATAGTTATATAACTACATGTCTTCATTAATTTATAAGGCAATGTGAAAGTTATGATGACATTAGGGGGACATTATACATACCACTCACTTTGATTTAGACTAGTATTAATGGCTTTTTATGAAAACATATTGAATAGCCCATGTCATGAGGGAATGGTCTTCCTTTTCTCTCTACTTTAGAAACATCACTGATCATTGAATCACTTAAATTTTGTTGTTTACACAACAGATTATTTTCTCCTCTTAATTCTGCCTCAGACAACTTTTCTTTAGTTGCTTTTTTCTCCCTGAGGCAATTAGGGTTAAGTGACTTGCCCAGGGTCACACAGCTACACAATGTTAAGTGTCTGAGACCAGATTTGGACTTAGGTCCTCCTGACTTCAGGGCTAGTGCTCTATGCACTGCTCCACCTAGCTCCCCTTAGTTGCTCTTTTTTGATATGTCATCAAATTTACCATCAAATAATGTTTTATCATATATGACATAGTGACAGTAGTTGGCAACTATATAGGATTTTACAAAGGATTTTACATACATGACTTCCCTGAATTCTAATGAGATTTTGTTGTTCATCCTTCATTCACAAAGACAGCCAGTGATGTCTTGTCTTGCAAGTGAATTATAACTCTGTGATAGAGGTAGTAGGGTACATAATCACTCCTTTTTTTTTTTTTTTTAATGAGGAAATGGAGAGAAGTTAAGTAATTTGCAAAAAAGTCACCTAGTGAGTAAATTAAAAAAAAAAAATTGAACCTAGGGCTTCCTTCTCCAAATTCAAATAGCTCTTTCAATAAAGAATTTCCTTTTCAGTTTCTAGAGATTAAATGTTATAATTTACCATATTTTCCTAAAAGATAAAATAGAGTAGACTATAATTAACAAAGTATTACATGGATCTGTGTATAATCCCATAACAAATTATTTCTCCCCAAGTATGGCAAATAATGATAATAATAACCTGATATATGTGTGTATGTATGTATATATATATGCATGTGTATATTTATAGACACACACACATATAATACATACACTTACCTCTATGGTAGTTGCTAGTGCATTTTACTTAAAAACAATATTGTAAAGGATTTCCAGAGTAAAACTTAATAAAGATATTTTGAGACAACAAAATTATTTAGTAATAACAACAGTAACAATTAACATTTATTGAGCACTTAAAGGTTGCAAAGTGTTATGTTAGATATTTCTATCCTCACAACAACCAACAATTTAAGAACTTAAGTACTCTTAGTAAGTTCATTTTACAGAAAAGAAAATAGATAGAGAGTAATAAAGTGATTTGCTCAGGATCACACAGCTAGTGTCTAAGGTAGGATCTGAATTCAAGCCTTCCTGATCCTGGATTCTGCATTTTATTTACTATACCACTTAGCTGCCTATAAACCAACACATATTATTTTGATATTTTCTATTTTAAATTAAAATTATAATTGTAATAACTACAACCCTAACTTAGATCTGTTTAGTATTTTATATACATTACCTTGTTTTGTAATGATATAATAGTGGAAAAAATACAAAATAATACTTCATCTTGCATGCTGCATATCTACTGTAGTCATAATGTCAGACTGGGAAAAAGGGGTGTAGAGGATGCCAAGAAACATACCATTTTTTTTGACCATGAATGTGAGATTCTTGCCCAAGAATATTATTGATTGAAGCATTCTTGGTATAAGGGAAATTGAAATTAAATAAAAGATTATTCTCTTTGGAGAGGTAAATAAAGGCAATGCTAAAATTGATCTAACTATATATTCAAAGGCAAAAGAAATATAATTTTGGCACATTTGATCAGTTCTTGAAGTGCTTATTTGTAGAAATGATCATTATTAAGTTTATTACAACTTATACATCAGCACTTATAAAAGATGAGGAATCAAACATTCTAGTTATTTAGATCTTATTTTATTTGTGTAAGATAAAGAATCAGTTCTTAAGACATATCAAGGAGAAGAAGGCACCAAATGATTGGAAAACATTAGATGATGGCAAATACATTTAAACAAAGTAAAACAAAATAAAACTACTCAAACGTACTTTTTCATCTACACAAAATGTATGAGAATTAGCTAGATATGAAAAAGCTATCCTTATGAAACTATGAGAAGTGAACAGGTAGCCCATTATAAATGTTATTCTTTGATAGACCATATTTTTATAGGCACACAATTGAAAAAAAGTTTTAGAGAATATATGAGCTTTTTCTATTTATAATTAATTGACTTTTTAACTCTAACTTGGTAAAAGACAAAAATGACACCTTATAGTCTTGATCTCATCAAGTTGTTACCTTATATATAAGTCAAGATTATATGGTAATTCTTAAAAGATCTAGTAACTGAGATTACTTGGTGGATGACCATTTAATTGTTATGTTATAGAGATAGAGCTAAAACAAGGAGCTATATTTTTGCCAAATGTGTTTGCCAGTATCAAGAAGGATGTTCTCTGAAGAGTTTAAATCCCTAATGATGACTGGATTCTCCAGATCTTCCTGTGTACAGATAACATTAAGCTGATTGTAACAAATCTTATTGTCTTACAGAACTTCTTGAATAAGACTCAAATTCAAACAAGTATTTGACCCAACTATCTATATAGGGAAAACAAAGTGGATGAAGAATGTCCATGGTCCAAAGCTAAAATATGAAGTCATATGGACAACTCAGAATGCTGATATATACATCTAAGGCAGAAATTGTGTATTGACAACAAATTAGCCTAAGAATTAATTATATAGGCTGAGATGAAAGAGCTGATTGCCTTAGGAAATCACACAGTAATTGGATAGAAGTTGAAGAGACAGTCATTGGGGGAAACTTCCAAATTATCACAACTGGACAAAATTGGAAGAAAGTAGTGAGATCCATAATGTTAGAAGTCTTCAAGTAAAGGGATAGATGACTATTTGCCAGGAATTTAGACAAACAACAAGCATTTACTAAGCACTTAATATCAACATCTCAGAGCTATTCAGAGGACAAAATGACATTTAATTTGTAAAGTACCTGACGTGTAGTAGATTCTGTACGAAGGCTAGCTATTGTTGTTATTGTTTTTATGATTGTTATAGACTTTCAGTTTTTTGAGATTCATGCCATGCAATTATTATCCTTATTTTGCCGAAGGGGAAATTGGAGTTTAAAGCAATTACCTTACTTGCTTAGGGTCCCATAGCTAGTATATGACAGCATTTGAATTAAATCTAACAAATATTAAATAAACATTTATTATTTACTGTGTTTAAAATACAGTACAAAAGATTGTAGGTTGCAAAGAAGGTGTCAATCTTCATTGGGAAAGGGAGTTCCTCTCTGGGACCCCTATATACCAATAGATCTGATTTTTAAAAGTATGCCAGATCTATCTATCTATCTATCTGTCCGTCCGTTCTATCTATCTATCTATCTATCTATCTATCTATCTATCTATCTATACATTAGTATCCGAATACTGCACTAGATAAAGCCCAGATCTACCAATTCTGAGTTCAAAGTTCTATTACACTATGATTCTTTAAAGATGTTAAGCATCTTCTAAATTATTTAGTTATAGGTTAGACTTCTTTGAAAGTCTGGCTAATTATCTCTCTAACATCTTTGGAAGTTACATTTGTTATCTCAAATGGATAAATCAATATACTGAATTGCTTATACTAATACTGCTCCATTTTCTAGGAATTATTCTTACTTTATTCCTATAACTGAGGCAAAAGTCCTATGGAAGAGGCTGGGGAATTTGTTTCCATCCATGCTTGATGATATATAATGACAATATAGTGTCATGCTTCTTGATTTGGAGCATGTACAGACATTCTGTAACTGGTTCTGGTTGGCTATGTAATAATTAACTGTGTAGATGGAAATAGGGAACATTCAAGAGGTACCAAATGGCTAGTGAAGTTGGTTCTTATTTCTACCTGGATAGAGTCAAATAAGGAGTCAGAGATTATGCAAAAAAAGTAAGATTCTAGTATCTCTCTTTTGCCATTCAATATCACTTAAAAGGAATGTTGCTAACTCATAGAAAAATAATAATGGAATGATTTTTTTACAAAATGTTTTTTTTAATTTTAATTTTACACATTTTTCAAAAGTAGCCTCAAATGTTGCTTTGCCTATGAATGTTATTGATGAATGATAGTAGAACAAATAAGCAGGGTTTTCATTTTAAGTAAATCATGGTGTTAATTGGGGATCAGGTGGTGTGCTTCCTGAAGTAGACAAAGGGAAAATAGTATTTATAGGCACTGTCAATGCATACTCCTGTCAAAATGGCAGATGGTGTATTTCAAGATATATTAGAAAAGTAAACTCTTTTTAGGTTAGCAAACTTGTCAAGTTGGAAGACTTCAAAGATAAAATACAAAGTAGATTTTCTCTATAATTGAAACTGTTCAAGTTTGTATAGTTATATTGGAATCCTAGTGTTAATGCTGTAAGATGTCTTTCTTGCTATTTAGCAAATAGATTTTTCCAATTATGGTATTAATGTTATATCTTTGTATAGTAGTTAGAATTTTATTTAACCTTAATAAGTCACTATAACTTGACAAATCAGATCTCCATGAGGGTAAGTGGGGCATCCCAACAGATAGCCTAGATATTTCTGGGTCTAAGATGAATGTTTTTAGCCTCAGTGATTTTTGTCTACATAGAGTGAATTTGCTATATAATTACTCAACACTCGACTTCATTTCCACTATTGAGACTTGGTGGCCTTTGAGCTCTTGGCATTTTGTTTTCAAGAAGGAGCCATACATGTATTCTCTGGCCTGATAAATGTAATAGCACATGATGGCGTGAATCCTAATTAGACAATCTCACATCTCTGCTATGTGAAGGTCAAGAGCCTTTAAGTACCAAAGGAGTGTGTTTATCTCATTAGTATATGCTGCTTCGGAATGGATTATTGCAATAATAATATAGTTTTAGAAAATTAGGGTAATTAAAATATGCAGTGTTTCCTTTATATGTTGTGTAAACGTTTGGTTTTTTTAAGCTACTTAATTTTAAGTTGCTATAAAATGAGTCTTTAGGGTTTTGTGTTCCTAAAATTTGTAGCTTTTCCCTGCAAATAGGCAGCTCTTTGGGGAAAAGCAAAGCATTTAACAGGACGGTGATAGCAGAACTAGAAAAGGAAGGAGTCAAGGTTTATTATGTTAAGCAGAGAATCAGCTTTGATACAAACAACTTTTTACCTGTGATAATTGCCTTCAAAGATGTTTTTTTGGTACAAATGCTCTAATTTTGCTCTGAATTTCTCTAGCAATAGCTTCCCACCTTAACTGAGGTTTAGCAAAACTAGATCATCTGGTGGTAGTGTATTTACTAATCATCAAGAATTGTTTTAGTTTTAAGTTGCCTTAAGGTAAAGGTGTGGACTGAATAATAATAACAGCTCATAGCTGTGGCATTTTACAGTTGGCAAAGCATTTTTCACTTTGCAATCATCAAATACCAGAGAAGTCCATGTGTTTACTTAAGTGCCTGCCATGTAGTCCTGTCATAAGAGAGTTTCCATTAAATCTACATAGATCACTCCTAATTCTCCGGAGCAAGAATGAGGAGTAACCTTTAAGGGTTAAATTGGGAGGCATAAAAAAGTAGAGTTTCATTAGAAGGAACTTTAAATATGAAACAAATACCAATGGCCCTAGAACAAAATGCAGAGGTAGAGCTAGACTTTGATAATTAGGTAACAACTTTCTATCAATTAACTGTCCAAAAGTGGAATGGGCTGTGTCCAGATTTAATGGGCTCAGGACTAGAATGTTCACTGCAGATGTTTGTGTAAAGGTTGGATGATGCTATGTTGGGTGTGTTATAGTTTCCTTTAAAATTGACTTCCATTGTCACTTGTATATGAAACCTTTCCAGATCCACACAGGTGCCAGGACCTCCCCCTCTCCATCTCCATATCCTGCACTTGTTTTGTATGAGAGGTCATCATCAAAGCAAGGAAAACTTGGCTCTAAGTCTTGTGTTCAAGTTATGTTTGTATGACAATGGATAAGTCACTTTACATTGTAGTATGTAATACAGGTTACTCTCAAAGATTCCAAATTGCAGAAAAGGTACTGACCTGCATTGTTACAGGGAATTTCTTTATTTTGGAGTTCCCTATACCAATGAATTCATCAATCTAGTTCCTGTCAATATGTTTTATATGTAACTATATGTCAATAAATTGTATCCTTTATTGTAATGTAGCTTCGTATGGGCTTAGCTTTGTATTCTTAGGCTCTGGGGAGACAAAATAAATGCTTATTGATTGGTTGAATGATTAATTGAAGAGGATTTTTTTTAAAAGGTACAAGAATATGGGTTGGATTTGTTGATCTTAGAAATCTTTTTTAACTCTTTATTCTGTGACTCAATAAACCTATAAGAAACACAGCTTCAATTTTATATTAAATCAAATGAGTGAATGAATGAATCAATGAATCGCCAAATTGAGTGGATGGAATTGTTCGATTCAAGAGCTCTAGAGAACTAACAGTTTATAATGTGGAGAAGTAAAGAGAATTGAAAAAATATGGGTGAATAACAGCTGGATAGGATGTGAAACAAGCAAAAATATTTTCAGGATTTTATTTTTAGAGGTGTTCTCTGATCATAAATATTGTTTTTTTCACTGCGTATAAGGTAAGCGCATATGAGCAAAATGAGAGTTCAGAATTGATAAAAGATTTTATATATGACAACCCTGTTGGTCATTTAGTACAATTATGATTATTCCTCTTTTGCAGGCAAGAAGACTAAGGCTCACAGGCAATAACCAGGGTTATAAGGCAGCTTATGAATCTAGTCCACTTGGTGCTTGTCCTAGAAACTTCCAATCTAAGTTCATAGGATTATAGATTTGAAAGAGATTTTAGAAGTCATCTATTTTGTCCTGTCTTTATTTTATAGATAAGGAAATGGAAGCTTCTAGAGGTGAACTAATTCATCTAAGGGCAAATAAGTAATAAGCATTAATGAAAGTATTTGCCTGGGACTTTTTACTCCAAAGACAGAAATCCTTCTCTGTGCTACCGCCATAGATGAAGTCTGAGAAGACAATAAAAGTACATCCATGTATTTAGCATGATAAAGGCTGAGACAAGTATCTGAAAACGAACGTTTATATGGATATTTCCAGGACCTGTTATTTTACTGGTACCAGATCTTGGTTACTTCATTTCTTAATAGATATTCTTGGTTAATTGTGATCGAAAAATTAATTTTTTTGATAGCCACCCTTGTTGAATTTAACTATATTGGTCTTTAGTCAGGAGGCATGCAGTCTGTTGCTGTGAATGTACTCAATGTTTCCAGAAGTTATGGCTTGTAATAGTCATTGGAATAGGGTTGGAGAAGTCAGGGTCAAACTGTGAAAAGCTATTAAGACTTTAATAGACGACAGAAATTAATAATTAATTATCAGTGCATTTTTTAAAATTTAAGTAAATTCACCCTTATTTTAAGACTCATTTTGTTCCTGTTGTATAGTCATTTATCAGTCCATGTTCAGCTCTTTGTGACCCCATTTGGGATTTTTTTTTTTTTTTGGGCAAAGACTTGCCCAATGTCACAAATCTGCCAAGTGTCTGATTCCAGATTTGAACTCAGGAAGGGGAGTCTTCCTGACTCCAGAATCGGCATTCTATCCACCGCACCATATTATTACCCTAAAAAACCCTAGGATTAGATAAAACCAAACTGCATAATGTCATACATCTCAAAATTACACTCTATTTGTGATGATGGATTCTAGTTCTGATTGTATTTCCTTGTGGATCAGTTTCCTAAACAATAAAGTGAAGGAGTTCATGACATAGTGAAGGATCTTTAGATTATCAGAGGTCTTGGCAATAGTCCTGATTCTGATATAAATTCAATAGCTGACTTTGAGCAAAGCACTCTGGTCAATGGTGTCTCTATTTTCTCATTTATAAAATGAAGGAGAGAGACTAAACAAAGAAGTAAGTTAGGTTATCTGGGAAGAGGGGTAGAGAGCTAGGGAAGGAAATTATATATTTTAATTTCAGTTGTCTTTGATAAGGCATTACATTGGGTACCAGTGAAGACTGTGATCCCATTGGTGATGGAGGGACTGGAAAGCAGGATAAATGGTCTGAGGAATGCTTCCACTCCCAGTGTTCTTCACTTAATTAATGCTTCTTGATTAGTTGATTGATTTTGCTAGCTTAAATAAAGACTATTTGTAGTATCATCTTTTTAAAAATAAATTGTACCGTAGTATGAAAATGCTTGTTTTATTCCATAAATTTAAAATAAAATATCTTTATAAAAGAAATCCAGCATGGTATAAAACAAAAATATCACATTCTTCTTTAAAATAAATATAAAGCCTATTTTACATTTAATTTACATTTAAAAGTATTACCTTTAACATTTGAGCATTATATTGAGGACTCAATCCTTCAGTTTGAGGATCTTTACCAATTTTTGTGAAAACTTAATTCTTAATTCTTAACTCTGAGTTGGAAGTGAAGATTTCATAGATTATAAAATCCAGAAGATTGAAACAAGTTAGTTGAAACAAGTAATCCTAGAACATTTGTTTTTTCTATGAAATGTTGAAATACTATAGTAGTGGACTTTAAAATAATTGCGGTTGCTTTGTGGAGGAGGTTGGAGAGGAAGGGAGATAAAAGGCTTTTGATATAGTCTTAATATGGATAAAAGAAGTGAAGCTAAAAAAAAAAAAGTTGAGGAATGATGATGATCACAGTCTCTTTTAGAAGCTAAAAAATCCTAAACATTTGAATATTTGAAAAATTTGGGTTCAGTCACAACAGTTTTATAAGGTTCATGGTTCACGCATAATAAATACTTATTACATGTTAGATATTATTACAAATGAAATCTCATTTTGGATTTTGACAATAGTAAGGTTGATATGAGTTGTGTATCTGTTAACAGTCTTCATTACTGATAAGGGAACTTTTCAGAGATATTTATAGGAGAATATCTACTTAAGTTATCATATACAATGATAGTCATTAAAATCAGAAATTGAAGAGGACTTTCTTTCCTGATTTTAAACAGAGCAAATTATAAGGAGAAAAGACTATCAAGCTGTTAGTTTGTAAAGTCCAATCAGGTAATGTTACATTGGTTCTGTCCTGGATATTCATATGTTCAGTGAAGTTTTGTGTCTGTACAAGTCAGGAAACTTGTCTTAGGATTTATTTTTAGTTTCCTTATCAAAAATGGAGAAGTTTCCTTCCTCCCTCTCTCCCTTCCTTCCCTCTCTTCCTTCCCTTCCTTTCCTCCCTTCTTTCTTTCCTTGCTTCCTTCCTTCTCATGTAGAGTTTGTGGCATTTTCAATTTTGTTCATTCAACTATCTCCTATTTTTCTGATATAGACACCCCCCCCAACACACACACACACACACACACACACACACAGAGATCTAGAAACACACATAAACACACAGAGAGAGAGACACAAATAACATAGGCAGTAAACCTGGCTAGCAAGGCACACATTGTAAAAATTATGATTTATTTTTTCAGTGACCCTAATGATAGTTTTAGTGTAGTAAATTTTTTATTAGAGTAAATTATTTATTATAGGAGAGACATAGAAGTCAACAAATAATGTAGAAATAATAATGTTGAAATTTATGCCATATTTCTGAAGGACTCAATTTTTCTTTTTCATCCTTCTAATTCTCTTATTTGAAGTAAATGCTCAAAATAACAATGAGGTGGGCATCGGACACTTACACAAAGAAGAGACAAAGAGTTCAATTCATGGCTTACTATAGTTTTTCAAGGACCCTAATACCCATTTTATCCCAAACCAGTTTTTCAATTATCCTCTTTTTGAGGTGATGAGAGTTTGGCACTACTTTTCAAAGCCATTATTTTATATTTATCAAATTGAAAAATATATTTTTGTATTACTCTTCTTTTATTGGTTGACCAGTGAGTCTATGCAACCATTTCAAAGTCTGGAAAAATCTAATTTTACTTAAAACACTCTTTACAGAGCAAAACCAGAAATTATTTGAATAATGACAAGAGAAATGAGTCTTGCAGTGGTCCATCTTTTGAGAGCCTTATAGCTATCTTTTTTTTTAAATTTGCTTTATCATGTGCTACTAGAAATCAAGATTAAACAAACTTTCTTTATATAAGATCTATCTATCTCTATCTATCTATCTATCTATCTATCTATCTATCTATCTATCTATCTATCTATCTACATTTCTCTCCCTTCCTTTACCTACCTAGTTATAGAATTCCAGAAGTGAAGACAACAAAAATAATTTTGATTAGAGCGGCCATAAGTTGTTGCATTGTTGGTTAATTAGTGAGATTTATTTTGCTTTCATTCAAGGAACTGAAAACCAAGGCATGATGGAAGTGGGAGGACTTAGGGAAAAACACACTACAGTCCTGAAAAAAAAATCCAATGACGTTTCATTTTAAAAGTCTATAATTTCATTTTTATAATTATAATTCTTATACTGGGAATACCTATAATAAGAAAATCTTCAGTTATTTTTGAAACTATGTCAATTTAGGAGCTTAGAATTTATTCTAGAAGGGAATTTGGAGATCATGTGCCCTTTCTAATTTAAAAAATGAGGAAGTAAATAAAATAATTTGCTTTTTGAGACATGGATAGGAAGTAGAAGAATTAGTATTAAGACCTGGATCAGGTACTGAGTCTCTAAATTCGATGTGGTTTCCCCATGTACCCTCTCCCCCCACCCCAAGGCAAGCTGTATCCTTTTGTTTTCCTTTTGTAACTCCATTTAGAGCTGTAATTAAAGCTAAGTGGTAAGTAGGGTTTTGTTTTTTTTTCCCCCAGGGCACCAAAATATATAGTGAGTTGTTATTCTTTCAGAAACATAGGTACAATCGAGATTAACACACAGTTAGCAAGAAAAATTAGCTAAAGTAGAAAGCTACCAAATGGCATGCTTCCCCACTCTTGTGAATAATTTCTCTGGACATCACCTTCCTATTTAGGATGCAAATATCATTCTTCCCCCGAATCATCTTATGCCATCTCTTTTCCTACAGAAACCTGAGAAATACATATATTCTACCACACATCCCAATACCTCAAAATTTGTACAATGGCTATTAGATACTAAGAAAGAAACTTTTAGTTTCAGCAAACATCTGAGATCAAATTTGACACAAGTGTAGTAGTTTTGTCCCAAGGTTCCTAAAGTTATTTACAATTTCGAATCAGAATCTACAGACTCCTGTATTGATGTTTGTTAACAATTCACATGGCTAACTCAGCAATTTCTGAGGCATGTGTTCCTTTTAGATGACTTGCTCTATTTTCTCTATATTTGCTCTATAACTACTTCAGCAAAGTACTCTGGATTAGTTCTTTGGAGGTGGAATTCCATGTTCATGGCCTAGTTTCTTCTTCATATCTTGAGTGAGCAGTAATATTTAGGCAGTAATTAGTGCTCTGGTTTTGGCATCAAAAAGCCTGTGTTTCAGCTGGGTCCACCACTTAGTAGTTTTATATTCTTGGAAAATTTGTTTAATCTTTTTTTAGTCTTAATTTCCACACCTGTAGGAAGAGAATAATCTGAGGATAACCTGAATTTCTATCTTGTGAGGCAGTTGTAATGAAAGTTATTTATTTATATTCGTTTTAAAATACCTCTTTAGACATTTTTTATTTCTATTTTTAGATAAATACAAAATAAGAAAAAACAAAACAAAAATAAAGACAGTGAAAAGAAAAGGAAAATAGAGGAAAGTTCTTTAAAAAAAGTTCTGTATGAATGCAAATTGTTATTACCAGAGAAGAACTCAAAAGTTTCCATCCTCTTCTGCTGTTAATGACTAATTCTTTTAAAGAGAAGCATAGATCTTGCTACAAAAATAATGGATTAGGAAATTTATTTTCTAAAGCAAACTCCACTGTTATGGTTCAATTACTTCTGAAGGAGCGAGGTCAAAGATCAACTATATTTAGGCTGAGTCAACTATATCTAACAGAACCTAGCAGGTTATGGGGTATTGGTCCTTGTGTACCTTGGTGGTGGTATACTACAGACTCTGAATTTGATTTTGAAATGACAATGACTAGGGTTATTCTAAAATTTGTATGTAATTCTGCTTATCCTTAAAGGAAGAAATACCTTAGTTTTCTAAGTGGTTTCAAAGCCACTTCAAAATTCCCCAGGAAGGCATTTAGGCAGTTATGCAAATGAATCACAACCCCATCACTCTCCCAACTATGGATTAGAAATTTAGAATGGGAGTGAATCTGAGAGACTGTATAATCTGATTGCCTCATTTTTCAGATAAAGAAAACTTTATCAACCAGAAATATGTGACTTGTTCAAGATCATTCATTCAATACTTGACAGAGCTGGGATACAAAAACCCAGATCCTCTGACTGAAAACCATCATCATTTCCATTATGACATGTAACATTTGTTACATCATGTTTAAAAACAAAAGGGTTACATAAAATTAAAATTAATGTATGGCACAAATCAAAAGAAGATGCTTGTGTTTTACACATAAAATAGCAGACATATGTAAGGACAGTTTAATAACAGAAAGAAAAATAATTAAAACCATTCTCCAATGGATAAAGGGTCAAAGGATATAGATAGGTAGTTTTCAGAGGAAGAAATCAAAGCTATCAATGTCCATATAAAAATACACTAAATTACTAACAATTAAGGAAATATAAATTAAAACAATTCTTAAGATAACACATTACATACATTAGCTTGGCTAAATGATCAAAAAAAAGTGACAAATTCTAGAGAGGATGTGGGAAAACAGGCAAACTAATGCACTGTAGGTAGAACTATGAATTAATCTATACATTCTGGAAAGCAATTTGGAACTGCATCCAAAATGCTGTTCAACTATTCAGACCATTTGACCCAGAAACACTAAGACATTATTCCTCAAGAAGATGAAAGAAAAAGGAAAAGAATCCATGTGCACAATTTTATTTAATATTAACTATTTTTTTGTGGTAGCAGAGAATTGGAAACTGAGGGGATGCTCAACAACTGAGGAATGGCTGAACAATTTGTGGTACATGAGTGTGATAAAATACTGCTGTTGTTAAGTTTCTCTGATTATATCTAATATTTTGAGCTCCTCTTCTGGGGTTTTCTTAGAAAAGATCCGAGTAGTTTGCCATTTTCTTCTACAATTCAATTTTATAATTGAGAAACTGAGACCTCAGCTCCTCAGGCAAATATAAAGTGACTTGCTCAGGTACCTGAGGCCATGAAGATGATTTTTTCTGATTTCAAATGAAGTATTTTATAGACTAAGTCATTTAGCTGCCCTGACGAATTACTATTATAGTATAGAAAATGATAAAGGGGATTGTTTCAGAAAAATCCAGGAAGACCTATATGAATTGATGCAAGAGTGAAATGAGCAGAAATAGAATAACAAGTCAAAAACAAAAAGAAAAAAAAATTAAAAGTAATTAATTTTGAAAGAATTAGTAATTCTGATCAATATAATAACCCTCCAGTTTCAAAGGATTCATGATGAAAATTGCTATATGCCTCCAGATGGAGGGCTGAAGGTCTCAGATGTCAGACTGAATTGTATCTTTTTCTCTTTTTTCTTTCACAATACACAGACACACATCAGACATTTATAATGGACTTCATTTTTCTTCACTTCCCATTGGATGGGCGAAGGGAGGAAGAATTTAGATCTGAAAAAAAGATTAAAGCTGTCTCTGTGCTTTAGCACAAATAAATGCTCATTTTATTTGGTGTTTGTTGAGAACAGAATAAAATGATAAAAAAGGAGAAAGAAAAAACTATAAAGCTACATCTTAAAACTGTGACTTTATATAAACCCCATTATATTATATACTTTTAAGATGTAGTTTAGGGTCAAAATGAGCTATTTGGAACTAACTGAAAATCTTTCTTTTTTAAAATAGTTCTGACATATTAGATGTTCAAACCAACTTCCAAGATCTGCTCTTCTTGAGTATGGGAGATAAGGAGCCAGGATTTATGAGCCAAGAAATTCCAGTTCCAACAATTTCTGGAAAGCAGTTTCAGAGGAGCTTGGCCAGAAATTGTGTAATGGCTGTTGTCCACAAAAAATGAAGAAAACAGACAATATACCATCCCAGACTGGGGGTGGGGTGGGATAGGATAAAAGTCTTATCCAAGTAAATCAAATGAGATACCTGTAAGAAGCATTTAGCACAAAGCTGGCAGGGCACATAGTAGGTGCTATATAAATGCTTATTCCCTTCTCTCTTCCTTTTCCCTATCCATGTTCAAGAACAATCCAACTAGAAATAAGGTGATAAAACGAAGAAGACATTTGTGATGAAAGACACTATATCTCTGTTGTTCAACAAAACAAAAATAAATCTTTTGAATATTAAATAATAGAAAAAGATTCATCCTGCCACTTAGAATATAATTTAAGATTTTTTGTTTTCAGGGATTTCCAATTAGGAAATATTTACTTTTAAATGGCTATTCTATATAAAAGACTCATAAAACTATCCAAAATTCAATAAATGAGAAAGCACACCCACCCATGCATAGTGTCCTTTCTACCCATTCCCAGCTCTCCATCCAAAAATACACATAATCACATATCTATTTTTTTTTTGCAATTTGCAAATAGTTATGCTAGGGTAAAAGTCTCATGTTTTAGAAAAATTAACCATTTGCATGTTGGGGCAGCTGAAAAATCTTGTTGATTCAAACAATGTTTCTAAGCAGTATGGTCAATAATTTAGCACTTAAGACAATATAAAATTTTAACAGACCCCCCACCTCCTAATAACATGGCTTACTTGGGATAGTAAATCTATATTTTATGTATATTTCTTTGCCTACTGGATTTCTGTGCTAGAAGCAAGTGTCTTGTTTGTTTCACCCTTGTTATAGTTCTAGGTATTAGATTAAATTCAAGAAGTTGGAGTCCCAAGTTTTAAGTTCCACCTAGAGAGAGAGGTTTATTGAACAGTTGGGTCCCATTTTGTGACACATTACAAACTATTTTGGGTAAAGGAAGCAAGTACTTCCAAATAATTTATTGGCTCTTGTAATGATAGAGAAAAGAAGTGATAGAAATCTGGGACATTTAACTGAAGAAAAGGAAAGTATTGGTGAGAAGTCAACCATGTCAGTGTAATCTTAAATAGTTTTTTTTTCTGAAATTTTCTCTATTATTTTATTATCGAAGCTGCCTCTGTGAATTATGAATAGTACTATGTCAGGGTCAATGTGTTAACAAGATGCATAGATCTAATTTTCCCTACTCTAAGATTCCTCCAGCATTCAATTCTTAGTTTGGTTTAAATCCATTCTTTTTTTTTTTTTTTTTTTAACTTTGGTAAGGATTGCTCTGGGAAGTACAGAGATGTTCACAATGGGACTGTGAATGTTCGTTAAAATCAGACAGCTGGCTAGAAGAGAAGTAATTAAAAAGAAAAGAATGGCATAAAATAAACATAGATCTACAGGAATCTGGATTAGAAAATAATGAATTGGAAAAGTTACAGTCCTATTCAAAGTAGAATGACTCGCCTAGTTATTATTCCTTTGACTATGACTCTTTTTCTTGTAAAATGACAAAAAAAAAAAATTACTTTAGATTCAAATATCAAGATACCAAGATGAATGTTAGATACTTTGAAAGTTAATTATTCCTTCACAAAGTTTATTTTTATAAATCTTATTCAAAGACACCTAATGGAAAATCACCTCCATGTGGTATTTCCTTCGTCAATTTTCATGAACTAAATCCCAAGAAATGATCATTAAGAAGTTTCATGAAAATCATATGATGTAATAAAGAAGAATAAACACATTCCTAGTTTAACTCACAATTATTATTTAGAATCAACAAGTAGTAAACTAAACTGATAGTAATTTAGATTGTTACAAAAAAAAGATAAAACAATGGGAAATGCCTCCATATAATGTAATCTGAACATAGGATAGTTTACCTTTCAGATTGATGGAGAAGGAAGGAAATTTTGTCCAAAGAAGAACTGAAACTCATAATTGAACAGCAGATAAATAATTTTGATTATATATTATATTAAGTTATATTAAGTTTGATTACATATAAGATTATATTATAGTAAGTATAAAAGTTTTTATACAAACAAAATTAGTGCAGACAAGATCAAAAGGGAAGCAATAAATTGGGAAATCATTTTTATATTTGAGGATTCTGATAAAGGCCTCATTTCTAAAATATATAGAGAATTGCCCCAAATTTATAAGAATTCAACCCATAATGTGAAACTATGCTCAAAAAGTTACCAAACTGTGCATGCCCTTTGACCCAGCAGTGTTACTATTGGGCTTGTATCCCAAAGAGATATTAAAGAAGGGAAAGGGACCTGTTTGTGGTAGCCCTTTTTGTAGTGGTTAGAAACTGGAAATTGAATAGATGCCCCTCAGTTGGAGAATGGCTGAATAAATTATGGTGTATGAATATTATGGAATATTATTGTTCTGTAAGAAATGACCAGCAGGATGATTTCAGAGAAGCCTGGAGAGACTTACATGAACTGATGCTGAGTGAAATGAGCAGAACCAGGAGATCATTATACACAACAACAACAAGATTATACAATGATCAATTCTGATGGACATGGCTCTTTCCAATAATGAGATAATTGATGCCAGCTTCAATGATCTTGTGATGAAAAGAGCCACCTACACCCAGAGAGAGGACTGTGGGTACTGAGTGTGGACGACAACATAACATTCTCACTCTTTTTGTTGTTGTTCACTTACATTTTGTTTTCTTATCATTTATTTTCTTTTTTTAAATCTAATGTTTCTTGTGTAGCAAGAGAATTGTATAAATTTTTATACATATTGGATTCAACATATATTTTAACATGTTTAACATATACTGGATTGCTTGCTATCTAGGCAAGGGGACTGGGGGAAGGAGGGGAAAATCTGAAACACAAAGTTATGCAAGAGCCAATGTTATCAAATTATCCGGGCATATGTTTTGAAAATAAAAGCTTTATTAAACAACAACAACAACAACAACAACAATGTAATCCTAAATGATAGCATAAAGTTCAGGGGGAATTGAATTCCCATATGACATCCCAGACAACCAATTGTTTCTTCCTCCATTTCAAGTTTTGATTACAATGGCTTCTCTCACCTTTTATCTTGGCAGTAGCCTAGTATGGATTCCCACCCCAACCACACCATTGCCCATACACCCCATAGAGATGATCACACTCTTAATTTTGCCATAATTCACAAGAGTTAGCTTCGATGATCCAAAACTCTAAAATATAGAAATCAGATCTTTATTCCCTATTATTAAGTCTTTCTTTGCCAGATTTAAATTGAAAAATACAGGAAAATAAGATAGAATTAGACTCATGGAAAAGTAGATATTTAAAATATATTTTCATTGGGAATATGAAATAATATGCCAATTTCTCAACATGACATAGTTAACTTTAAAATTGATTATGCATTAGAGCTTAAAGAAATCATAAATTATGATCAATAATGGACATGATTCTTTTCAACAATGAGATGATTCAGGCCAGTTCTAATCCTTGTGATGAAGAGAGCCATCCAGAGAGAGGACTGTGGGAACTGAATGAATCACAACATAGTATTTTCACTCTTTTTTCCTTGTTTACTTTCATTTTGTTTTCTTTCTCATTTTTTTCCTCTTTGATCTGATTTTTCTTATGCAGGATGACATTTGTGGAAATATGTATAAAAGAATTTTGCATGTTTAATATATATTGGATTTCTTGCTGTATAGGGGAGGGGAGGAGGAAGAAGTGAGGTTTTGAAAAGGTGAATGTTGAAAATCATCCATTCACATATTAAAAAAGCAAATGAACAAAAAAAATCATAAATTTAAAAATTGTAGAAATAATAAACACATCTTTTATAGACATAATGCATTAAAATTAATAAGTAATATAGGGAAGAGAAGGAAAAGATGCAGAATCAAATCACAGACTAAATGATCTACTTAAAAATAAATGGGAAAAATCAATCATAGAAACAATTAGTAACTATGGAGAAGAAATAATAACAATGAGACAAAATATTATTTTTTGCAAAGGCAGCTCCATCAATCCTCAGAGGATTTTGAAAATAGGGCTGCTTATCTTACAACTTGGATACAAAAATAAAAGGCAACAAAAGACCCAAAAGTAAAAGAAACAGGAGAAAGGATTTCACCATCACTAAAATATATTCATTACAGGAATGATTGATGCACTTTATTTATTTATTTATTTTTGCTGAGGCAATTGGGATTAAGTGATTTTCCCAGGGTCACACAGCTAAGAAGTGTTAAGTGTCTGAAGCCAGATTTAAATTTAGGTCCTTCTAACTTCAGGGTTGGTGCTCTATCCACTGTGCCACCAAGCTGCCTCAGATAGATGCATTTTAAAATTTTCATTAATACATTTTTTAAAAAATTAAATTATTTAATATTTGAATTTTCCCCAGTTATATTAAAATAATTTTAACATTAGTTTTTAAAACTTTTGAGTTCCATATTTTCCCCTTAAACACATTCCTAATCCCCATTAGGAAAGCACACACACACATAAACAAAACAAGCTTCAAGAATAACAAAGTAGAGAAAGTGAGCAAGGGAGCCTCAATCTGTATTCAGAAACATTCAAATCTTTTTCTGTGTATGGACAGGATTTTTCATCATAAAGTCCTTCAGAATAGTAGTATATCATTGTATTGCTGAGAATAGCAGTCATTTACAGTTGATCATCCTAGAACATTGCTATTATTCTGTCTATACACAGTACATTTCACTTTGCTTGAGCTCATGAAAGACTTTTCATGTTTTTCTTGAGAGCATCTGCTCATTGTTTCCAATAGGACAATAATATTCCATCATAATCACATCAGACATTCCCCAATTGATGAGCATTCACTAAGTTTCCAGGTTTTTTTTTTCTTTTTTTTGCCTGAGAAGAGCAGCTATAAATATTTTTGTGTAGATAAGTTCTTTTCCTTTAAAAAATATTTTGAAATTCATGCCGAGTAGTGGTATTAATAAGTCAAATATTACGCATGATTTTATAGCCCTTTGGGCATAAATCACATATTTTGATTATTTGTCTATTGGGACATGGCTCTTAAATTTTTTATAAATTTGACTCAGTTTATAAAGTTGACTCAGTTTTATGAATTTTCCCCTATATATTTGAGAAATGAGGTCTTTTTGGAGAAATTTGCTTCAAAATTCTTTTAGAATTATCATTGCTAATTGTATTTCTCTCCATTTATTCTATTCTCACTCTCCTTTACCTCGTCCCTCCAACAATAAACCATCTCTTCTATCCTCCTCTCCCCTTCCCATATCTTCTACATTCCTGCAAGGTAAGATGGATTTCCATATCCATATTGAGTGCTTATGTTATTTCCTCTCTGAGCCAATTCTGATGAGAGTAAAGTTCACTTATATACCCTCTCTTCCCCCTGTTCCCCTTTACTGTGAAAGCTTTTTCTAGTCTGTTTTAGGCAGATAATTTATGACATTGCACTTCTACCTTTCTCTTTCTCCCTGTACATTCCTCTCTCACTTCTTAATTTTACTTTTTTAGACATTATCCCTTCATATTCAAATCACACCTATTACCCTCTGTCTAGATATACTCCTTCTAATTGCCCTAATAATGAAAAATTCTAATGAGTTACAAGTGTCATCCTCCCTTAGAATGATGTAGATAGATAAATCTTATTGAATCCCTTATGATATCACTTTCCTGATTACCTCCTTATGCTTCTCCAGTCCTGTATTTGAAAATGGCTTAAACCAGGATTGTACACTGGCTCCATAGATCTTTCCTGCTGACCTTCTAGGATTTTCAGCTGGAAAACTGATCTTTTTGTGTGTTCTGATGCTCTAAACTTTGTTTAGAATAATTATTTAAAGGAGTTTAGAGTGGTTTTGGGAATAGCACAGCTAGTTCCTACTTTACTCCACCATCTTGACTCTGCCTCTGCTGGACATCTTTTTGTTTTTAATACCATAGTCATTTTATTGATATACTACCCTACAGTGAACCCTTCTTTATAACACAGAAAGCAGTTATATAAACTTAATGAAACAAAACCACCCAATGCAGTGAAAGCATCTCACAGTAGAGGCAACATTTTTCTTCTTTGTCAAGAATAATGAAGTGAGTTTTGTCATTTATGTTACAGGACCAAGAAGGGTCGTTGTAATTACCTAAATTCAGTAATCTTATAGTACCGTGGTAGTTTAATCATCAGAGATATTGTATAAATTGTAGATCTATTCCTTTAATTTGTGCTTATTCAAACAATTTTTTTTTCATTTTTCTCTGAATTTCTTCCTAGTGTCTAAGACTGTATTTGAACTCAGATCTTCCTGACTCCAGGCCCAATGCTCTGTATGCACAGAAAAACATCAGTGATTAGGACTTAATCCATTCATCATCATCATCATTATCATCACCAGCACTACACTCATCAACATCTTCCGTGCACACACAGAATATCTGCAAAGTATTATGGTGATTTGAAGATACTAAAAATTTATTTAATAGCTTAAAATTGCACTAAGATTTGTAAGACATCTTGTGCTTGTCATCATCATGTTATAGAAACATTTCATTATATTCCTATACCACAGGTTGCTCAGTCATTCCAGTTAATCGACATCCACTTTGTTTCTGGGATTTTGCAAGGGCATTAAGTCTTGCTACTTATGTTTTGGTATATATGGTAACTTTCTTCTTGTCTTTTGCCTCCTTGTTATTTATGCCCAGCGATCCAGCTGCAAGGTCAATGATCCCAAACAGTTTAGTTATATTCTTCAGATAATTCTAAATCATGTTTCAGAAAACTTGAACAAATCCACAGTTGTACCAATACTTTGTTGGTATGCTTGTGTTTCCACAATCCCTCCAAAATAGATTATTTATTTTATCATTTTTACCTATTTGTTAGGTATGAGGTGAAACTTTAGAGTTGTTAACAATTTGAATTTCTTTTATTAATAGTTAGTTATTTGAATATTTTATATGGTTAATGATAGTTTTCATTTCCTCTTTTAACAATTCATTGCTATTGATTTCTTCTTTCTTGGGAATGACATCATGGTTTTATAGATGTGTCAAATTTCTAAATATATGTCTTGGCTCGCTATTCATCCTGAGTGTGCACAGAAGATGTTGATGAGTAGTACTGCTGCTATTGATAATGCTAATAATGAGTGGATTATGTTCTAATCATTGATGCTATTTTGTGCATTAAATACTGTTACTCATGTTTAATACAAAGTTGAAAAGATAGCTTAAAATAATCAAATTTGAATGAAAACTCTAAATAAAATGTAATGTTTCTTCAGGTTCATTATTTTAGAGCAAGACTTATTACATCTTTCCTTTAGACACCCCTCAGGAATTGGATGTTTCTAATGCTATTAGCCCCAATTCAGATGTGTTGAGGAACTCCATTAACCCAATTAGCAAAGGTATATTTACTTCACACAAATATTCCTGTTCCCCTTTTCCCCCACCATTAATGTCCAGGGGATACACTCTATTCTATGTCTCCTTGGGGAGAGTGGACTCAGATCTAATAGTTTCTATACAGTATTGGTCCCATTAAATTCACTTCCAGATATAGCATATTTACTAGAATAATACACATTTTAAATATAGCTGTTGATATAGGCAAGTCACTTAACCTCAGTTACTCATTTGTAAAGTAGAATACACTAGACCAGTTAACCTTTCAATTCCCTTCTAGCTCTAAATCTATGATTCTATAATCTTTATGATCCCATTTTAGCCCTAAATTATATGATCTTTTACTTAGTACAGTTATTTGCAAAAGCTATTGGCCTTGCATGGGAGATTAACATTAACTTGGACAGGGGAGAGCATTGGGCTTAGAACTTTCTCCTTATTTTCTGTCTGGCCATATTCAGTATTAAATGGGTAGATAGAGTTCCTCTTATGAAAAAATGAATACTTTGAAACCGTATATTCACACAGGGAAACTGCTACTGCCACATAGTAAACCTACCCATGACTAAAAATATAATCTGTGAAAAATCAATTCAAAATGACATAGCAGAAGAGAGACTTTTACAATACAAATTCAAATAGACTAATCGTGACTAGTTCTGAGTCATAAAGGGGGGTGGAAAGTACAATAATTTAAAGTCAATATAATTTTCATCAAGTAGTAGAAACCCAAGTTAACACCACTTGGAAGTGGTAATAAGGAGCACTAGTAAGTGTATTGGCAATGACAGCTACACAAAAAAAGAATGACATTGATATAGAAATAATTGAAGAAATTAGTTGCTTGGCATCCATAAAAAAGCATTACTTCCAATAAAGTTAAAAACACAATCAATCAACTGAAGTCAAGACATTCTCCTGGGAGGGATGAAGAGCCTATTGTGAGAGACATACTAATTGACCTAGAGAAAAATGATTCATTGGATGAGCATTTAAACAACGTTCATGTAGGCTTGGATGTCATCATTGATTGTTAGGTTATAACATGAATTACTTGGGTTCCAAGCACACAGAACATTTATTTCAAAATCTCTGTGAAAGGTTTCAGTGTGGTCATTTTTTGCGATCTTCAGGCAAAAACTTGATATTTTAAAAGAATGCTTTCAGTTGTGTACTACTCTTAGAATAAAGCAATGGAATATTCAAATCTCACTTTGAAAGCAAAAAAGAAATGTATAGTTCATCTATCAAAGTAGTTCTATCTAACTGACTAAGTTCTGGTGAACAAATTTGAATCATAGCTTTATCTTATCCAGAGCCAACTTCAATACCCACATTGTTTATCCTAAAGATACTAGTATTTTAAGAATATTTTCATAGAGGACGCACAGGGTAGTGAGTAGAACACTTAGAATGATTAGATTGAGAAAGAGAATGATTATTAGAATGAGAAATATACAAGTTCAAGTCCTAATTCTCATATTTATGTTTTGTGATCAAGTCACTTAATGAAGATGTTTTGATTATGTTAATGCCCCTAGACAACTCTACAACTCTAGGTTATAGAGTTTGTATTTTTTTTTTCTTTTTTTTGGGGGGGAGTAGTAAAACAGTGTTAAGTGACTTACTGAGGGTCACATAGCTAGCAAGTGTCAAGAGCTCCTGACTCCAGGACTGATATGCTATCTACTATACCACCTAGCTACTCCCTAAAGATTGTATTTTTGAAGGAAATTTTCTTAGCCTAAAGAAATCACAGGTACAGATCCATAAAACCCAATCTCCACAAAAAAAAAAAAAAAAAAAAAAAAAAAAAAAAAGGTCGTGGCTTATATTCAGAACATTTAGTAAAAATGAACAATTAGACAATTCAAACAATTTTGTGACAAATCTTTCCTTCCTTCCTTCCTTCCTTCCTTCCTTCCTTCCTTCCTTCGTTCTTTCCTTCCTTCCTTCCTTCCTTCCTTCCTTCCTTCTTTTCTTCCTTCTTTCCTTCCATCGTTCCTTCCAACCTTCTTTCCAATATTCCTTTTCTCTCTCCCTCCCTTCCTTGTTCCTTCCTTTTTTTCTTCCCTCTTTCTTTTGTTTTCTCCCTATCCCTTCCAATCCTTAACCTCCCTTCTCCTATCCTCTTCTCACTTCCCTGTTCTTCCCTCAATTAACTTTCCTTGTCCTTCCTTCCCTTCCCTTATTTTCCCTTCAACTTCCCACTCTTGCCTTCTATCTTTTTCTTCTCCCTCTCTTTTCCCCTCTCCCTCTCCTTTTCCCTTTCTTTTTCTTATGTCTCTCTTATCCAGGCTGGAAGTCCAGTAGGCACTCAAAAATCCATAATCCCAATACTGATCATCAAGGAAGCTTAAACTAGCTCCATGTTTCTTATTTAGGTTAATTCGACTCCATTTTAGCAAGCAGCCTATTGGCTCATCCATACTATGTGGCTCATCATATTCTTAGAATCAGTGCAGACATCTGATTAACTTTGACCCTGCTGCAGTCTCAGAACTCCTGAATGCAACAATCCATTAGCCTCAGATTTCCTTAATACTAGGGATGACAGGTAAATGCCCCCACAGAACTCATGTGATAAATCTTCTCAATGAATCAAACAATGAATTGTTTGACACAACCTTGGAATGACATTTTATAATCTTGATTTTTTTTTATGGTGTCATGACAACTCATGATTCTGACAATTGAAATTAAAGAGAAATATAAGAATACACATTTGTCAAGTATTGGAGAGAAAGAAAGTCAATATATTCTCAACACTCAAAGTAGAAATTCAGGATTGCTTCTTTTGGTAGGAAAAATTATGATATCTCTGTAATCTTACCCTCATATGAGGTGTATTTGGTGGTTTCTGGAGGGATAGCCCCATGACATTATATGCTCCATGTATACACCAGAAGAAATATTTGGGGCAAGTTCAAGAAAGAGAGTGTGAAAGGTGAGTATGGACTTTTGAATGGCAAACAGGGAATGTCCTTGGAGCTGGAGACATATGAGGAACCTACCTCCTCTCTCTTCTTCCTACTAGGATCCTTGATTTGCAGTGCATACATCCATGGAGATTACTAAGAGTGGACTCTTTTCAGTGAGATCTTTTTCTCTTTGGGTGAATCATGAACTTATTTCATTGCCAATTAAAGAGCATTTTCAATCTTGTATAATCTTTGGTCCATTTTACACTGTATAACTTCCCAAGTTTCTGTTTATTTTTTCCTTTCAGAAAAAGGTTTATTGGTAATTTGTGATGGTCTTTGCATACCAGCATTTGGAAGCTAATGTTAGTAAGCTTAAAAGCTATTCTCCTCTAGAGTTTGGTAAGGGAAAGTGATTATGCTATTTGATTAAAAATATTTGAGGTATAGTATATCATTATAATTTGAGCCTGATACTCCTCTTGAGGTAGGAAAGGAAAGAGAGATTGAGCAACTATGGCAGTCCTCAGTCTTCCCTGTTCTCTTGTTCTGCTTGGAGGCATAGGGATGACTCTCTTCTCTCTGCAATGATGGAAATTGCAATTTCCCTTGGAAAAGGGTGAAACAGATTTCATATCAATATCTATCCATGTCATATCTATAATCATATATATTACAGCCACATCATAATCATATATTAGAGTTCAATTCAATAAAGTTTATTAAGCACCTACTATGTGCTAGGCATTACACTAAATCCACCAAATACATAATATTGCTTTTTAAAAGTCATTGGGGAGAGATAGGCAATTATTCTTAAGAATTTTAGAAGGCAAAAACTTCTGGATAATAGTGAATCATAAGAAAGTAAATTGAGTTTTTGCCAGAGGATAAATGAATAAAAGCTAACTCAGAAATTTCATTTTCTTTCATTAAATTCAACTCTTTAATAATGTGATAAAGCATCAAGGAGTAAAGGAATGAACCTATTTTATTTAAAGTTTTTTTTTTATAAACACACACACACACACACACACACACACACACACACACACACACACACACAAAGATTTTTTTAGTCCATCTGGACAAGACCATATTGTTCCCTATTTCTCTCTGAGGCTAATCCCAGGAAAGGTCTACTCTGTAACTTTTCAATTTTCATACATCCTTCAATCCCTATAGATATTTCCATAGGAATTTATAAATTCTGTCTATCTCGTTGAGTCTCACCTAATCAGGATACATAGTTTTACCTAAATATCTGAAGATAATCTTTGGGAATGAGAAGAAAGGCCTAAAGATGTGGGTGAGAACATGAAAGCTATCTTTAAACACCTAAAGGACTATCATATTGAGGAGAGATAAAATTTGCTATTCTTGGTCCCAGAAGATAGAATTAGAAGTACTCTGTATTAGTTTCTTTTTTTAATTAAGGCTTTTTATTTTCAAAACACACACATAGATAATTTCTAACACTCACCCTTGCAAAACCTCATGTTCCAAATTTTCCCTTCCCTTCTCCTTACCTCTCCCAGACAGCAAGTAATCCAATGTAGACAGCAAGTAATCCAATGTATATTAAATATGTGCAATTCTTCTACACATATCTCCACAATTATCATGGGGCACAAGAAAAATCAGATGAAAAAAGGAAAAAAATGAGAAAAAACAAAATGCAAGCAAACAACAACAAAAAGTGAAAATTATGCATTAGTTGTATTAGTTTCTTAATTGAAATAAAACTTATTAAGAATTAGAGTTAGCCAAAAAATGCAATATGTTAATTTGAGAGGGAATGGGTTATAGTAAAGAGGGAATAGTAAAGAGGGAATTCTTTCTCAGAAATGAGTTGGATTAGTAGGCCATTAAGGTTTCTTTCAACTTGGAAATTCTATGACCCTGATCTATCAAATTTTCTTAAATTTTTCTTAAATCTTTTTTTTTTTTAATTTCACTTAAATATCCCTTCTAGTGAGATTTTTCAACACACCTGGACACAGAACTGCTTAGCTCTAGCACTTTGGAGTGTAGTTGTTCTATTGGTTTTGTGATGTTCCTTGAGGGGATCTATCTGTAGAGTGAATGATTGATTTGGATTCAGCTTTAATATACTTCTTCCTATAGTCTACTATGTGTCTGCCTCCTCTTTATTCTATCTTTGGTTAAGAAATTGACTTGTCTGCTCCACATTCTCTTTCTCTTCCATGTTATGTCTCAGTTGTTAGAGCTGAGCTTATTTGATCAAGTGCATTTGAGAAGGAGAATAATTGAATTGAAAAATCCAAGTCAGGATGTTTCTATATTAGGTTCAAATTGTAAAGTTATTTCCAGGATCAAATATAAAATCTTCTGTTAATATTTAAAGTTCTTCACAACCTCGTTCCCTTTTTATTTCTTGGTTTTGTTTTGGTTTTTTTTTCACTTGACTCCCCTCTACAAACTTTATAACCTAGCTATGTTGGACTAAATGCTGTTCTTCACATATGATGCTTCCTTCATCTTCTGAATTTATGTACTTTGGGCCAACTGTTCTAAAAGTGTGCTGGTAAATGTTTAACAACTGGCTCACAGAAAAAATACACATAATTTAGGAGAAAGGTGGAATTTATGACCAAAGAACTAGAGAACATTATAAAAGGCAAAATGGACAACTTTGATCATATTAAATTAAAACGATTTTGCATAAACAAAACCAACATAAGCAACATTAAAGGAAAATACAAAGCTCGAAAAAAAATTTACAGCCAGTGTTTTTAATAAAGGTCTCATTTCTAAAATATATAAAGAATAGTATCAAATTTGTAAGAATACAAGACATTCCCTAATTGATAAATGGCCAAAGGATATGAACAGACAATTTTCATATTAAGAAATTAAAGCCATCTATAGTAATATGAAAAAAAAAACCTCTCTAAATCACTATTGATTGGAGAAATGCAAATTAAAACAATTCCTAGATTCCAACTCAGACTTCTCAGATTGGCTATGATAACTGGAAAAAATACTGATAATTGTTAAGAGTGTGAAAACTGGGACACTAATGCATTGTTAGAGGAGTTGTGAAATGACCCAATCATTCGGGAGAACAATTTGGAACTATGCCCAAAGAGCTATCACACTATGCATACCCTTTGACCCAGCAGGACCAGTATTGGGTCTATATCCATATCCCAGGGAAATCATAAAGGAAGGAAAAAAACCCACATGTGCAAAAATGTTTGTAGCAGCTCTTTCTATGGTAACACAAAATTGCACAATGGGTGAATGCCCAACGATTGGGGAATGACTGAGTAAGTTGTGGTATATGAAAGTAATGGAATATTATTGTTCTTTAAAAATGATGAATATGCTGTTTTTAGAAAGACCTGGAAAGATTTACATGGCCTGATGCTGAGTGAAATAAGCAGAACCAGAAATATATTGTCCATAGTAACAGCAAGATTTTGCCATGATCATCTATGAAAGACTTGGTTCTTCTCAATGCTTCAGTGATTCAAGGAAATCCCAATAAATTTTGGATACAAAATGCCATCTGCATCCAGAAAGAGAACTATAGAGATTGAATGTAAATAAAAATATAAATTCATTTTTTTTTCTCTTTTTTTTCATCTCCCATGTTTTTTCCCTTTTGTTTTGATTTTTCTCTCTCAATATGATTCATAAAGAAATGTGTATTCAAAAAGCTTATGCATGTACATACAACCAGAAAAAATAAAACAATTGATAAAGAAAAAAAGGATGCATAATATGCTTTTTAAGTTTAGTCTGTATCATTAACATTATCTTCATCACTTTCTAAAGTATAGACAATCATAAAAACAGGAAATCAAGACTTAATTTGTAACTTTTGCTAATTTCTAAGGTATAAATACTTGCATTGAAAATTTAACCATTGACTCAAAAGACAGTTTCTAATGGCTCCAATAGATCTTGACTCTACTTCATTGCTGGAATAGCCTTCTTTCTTCCCTTTACTTCTTAGCTTTCCTGCTTTTCTTCATGACTTAGTTCAAATACATTTACAGAAATCCTTGCTTTTTTTAAAGCTCCTTAACCCTCACTTCAGACCCAGGGTGTTCTTCTCTGAAATTATCTTCCATTTATTCTGCATAAATCACATATAACAATATGTGGAACACAAAATTATTTATATATTATTTCTCTCAATAGAATATAATTTCCTTTTTTCTTTTATAATTAAATCTTTTTATTTTCAAAACATATGTATAGATAATTTTCAACAGTCCCCTTTTCAAAATCTGTATTCCAAAATCTTTTCTCTCCCTTCCTCTTACCCCCTCCCTTAGATGGCAAGTAATCCAATATATGTTAAATGTGTGTAATTCTTCTATATATATTTCCACAAGAAATGCTGCACAAGAAAAATCAAATCAAAAAGGGAAAATGAAAAAGAAAACAAAATGCAAGTAAACAACAACAAAAAGACTGAAAATACTCTGTTGTGGTCTATATTCAGTCCCCACAATTCTCTCTCTGGGTGCAGATGGCTCTCTTCATCACAAGACCGTTGGAACTGACCTGAATCACTTCACTGTTGTAAAGAGTCACAATCTTTTTGTTATTGTGAACAATGTTCTCCTGATTCTGTTCAACTTCATTTAGCATAAGTTCATGTAAGTCTCTTCAGTATTCTCTGAAATTATCCTGTTGATTATTGCTTATAGAACAATAATTTTCCTTAAAATTCACAAAACATAACTTATTTAGCTACTCTCCAACTGATGGGCAATCACTCAGTTTCTTCTTTCTAGACACTTCCAAAAGGGTTGCTCTCTCTATATTTTTATACACATAGGTTTTTACACACATACACACACACACACACACACACACACACACACACACACACACACACATGTTATTTTAATACAATCTGATTCTCTGTAAATTTGCTTTCTCTTCCCCCATTAAATTTCTTTCAAATTGCCGTGAAGTTTACTTAATATTTCAACAAACTAAGCACCTAGGGAAAAAAAAAATCAAACAGCTTATCCCTATCCTCAATGAGCTTATATTCTACTGGGAAGAAACAACGTGTATACATCAATACTACAAAAAAATCTATCGTTTCATTGGTGTAGCTGTCCCTGATACTTATATAAAGACAACATGATGTCCTAAATAGAAGATTGCACCTGGGATTCAGAAGACCTAGATGTGAATCCTGCTTTTGCCATTGATTAACAATGGATATATTCATATTTATCTGATGGTGCAGTGGAAAAGGATTTGGGCCTAGAATAAGGAAGACCTGTTGTCCTCAGACACTTAGTAACAGATCATTTGATCTTTGGTTGCTTTGTTTTCCTCAACTATAAAATGGGACTAATTATTGCCATTTATTTATTTATTGCCAAGATTATTGGTCCTTGCATGGATCAAATGAAATAATATTTGTAAAAAGTGTTTAGCACAATGCTAGCACATAGTAGGCACTATTTAGATACGTATGGCTTTATTTTCTTTTTTACTTTTCCATCTAACATCTATAAATCCCTTTGAATCTTTGAATAATGATAGAGGTATGCATGGGTAAGGTAATAGATTCAAGAGAAGACTGAATCTAGGATCAGGAAGACCTGCATTTAAATTCTACCTTTGCTTCTGCCTGACCATGGGCATGATACTTAATATCTATGAATCTGTTTCATAATCTTTAAAATGGAGATAAAAAATTCCTATGGTACTTCACAGGGTAGCTGTAAACCTCTATAAAATAAAGTACATAAAACACTTTGTAAACTATACATGTCTTTTTCTATTATTGCCATCCAACTTTCAGTTAACCAGTCTTCCAGAGGTATAATAGCTAGCCTGATGTTATAAACCTCTTAGAACAGAGTCTGGACTTTGGAATATTCATTCATCACTTGACCCATACTCAAAGTCAAAACTAACTAGTTCTTACCTAGTCAAAGAACTAATCAAAAATGGTGTTTAGTTAGGTTCATTTTTACCTAGTCTACCCTGATTCTAAGATGAAATGTTTAACTGAATCCAGCCTGGAGGTATAAGACTGCCTATAGTCATCATTCTTAATAATACCTCACATTTATATGATACTTCATACTTTTTCAAAGAGCTAAATACATTACCTCATTTATTACAGTCTAAGGCTCTGAACAACATGAGATTGCTGGGAAATGCGTCTTTAAAAAAAGACCCAGTCTTAGTAATGGAGCTTGTGTAATAGATTACTAGGAAAAATATTCCAATTTAGGTGCATGAGGCAGAGCTAGATTAGTTAAAAATATATTTATACAACTAAAGGTATCAATATCCCATCATTTTTATGTCAGACTGAGAGATATTTCCCTTAGCAAGGTAGTGAATCTAAAAAATTCGGTGAGCTCCTACCTGATTTAAGCCCTGTTGTAAAGGCAAAACACTTTTCACATTTGTTTGATATTTATTATAGCATTTATATTCACTAAACATTTATAATATTTGTAAATGGAGATGAATTTGAATGCAGTGACACATTATGCATACTTTGAAATTATAATACATTTTTATCATGTGGTTTAAAAGTCAACACTGAAATCATTTTTCCTGAGAAACGTCTGGGTGCAATGTGAATAAAGATAATATTGAATAGTTGATAGTATATGCATCTTTCAAATAGGACTTTCAGCTGTGCTAAATGCCCATGTATGAGGGATAGATGTGCTTTTATAGTCTCCGTGAGGAGCAAAACCTATTTGCCATTCTCTTCCTAACAGAGAAACTATCAGTTCTTTGCAAATGGTCAATCACCTGACATGAGGGGGGGGGGGGGAAGGACTTGATATAAATGAAAACCTTTAATGCTTAAAGAGTGATGTCCCATAAATGAAAATAGAATTCACCTTTATTGATGTGGATCCTTTGTTGAAAGATAGGTGACTTAAAGGAGAGGGAAAAATATCACAAGTTATCAAACAACTCAATGCCTTGATTGCATAATGGAAACGAAAGTTATGATGAGAAAAATCCCTAAATATTAATAGACACCATTTTATTTCTTCAGGTGTCAGCCATCAATACTCTCTAAACTTAATGTATAGGATAACATATGAGTTGCTTTCTACAGAGTTTTTTGGAAGAATGTAAAAAGCCCCTTAAGTAAACTTGATTATTAAATGAGAAATGGTGGAAGAAAATAGAAGAGGAAAAAAAGCAGAGGAAAAAAAGAAGTTATAAATCCAATAGATTATGTTATTTGTAGTAAAGATAAATATCAAAATTGGTAATGTAGCATCAGTGGGTAGACAACTAACCTCAGAGTCAATAAATCCCAAATTCAAGTCCCTCATCTCAAGAAAGGGAAAGGCTCCCATTCCCAGCAGAATGGAAAGAAGCCAAACCTGAAGGATTCATCAGATGCCTGTTCCGTCACATCTTTAAATTGTCTACTGAAAAAGTATGGACTTACTGACAATTTTCTCATCCTATCTGTCCATGTACAAAGGAGGAAATTTCCCTGTGTATTTGTAGGGTTTTTTTTAGGAGATTTTTATCACAGCCCTTCTATTTGGAAAATGTATTTGGAACAGAGATTGATACTTAATTCATTTGTTCTTTACACTGCTTTTTACTTCTAAAGTAAATGTTGTTGTTTTTTGTTTGTTTTCCCTCTTGCATGATGAGTTTATAAAAAGTATTAGAATTGCATAAGAGCATGGACTGTGTTTTGCCAATCTCTTGCTGAAAACAAATTCACTAAAACATGTAAAAAGTAGCCAGATACTCCATAGTACAGGGTCTCTGACATTTCAGGGGCTCACTGTAATCATCTTATGAAAGTAAAAGCACATTTAAAAAAAATTAATGGAAAGAAAAATGAAGCTGCAAAAATACCTGACCTAGAAAAAATACACAAGAGAGTCAAATCTTTATAACAATAGATTCCTTTCAACTGTGATTAACTAGTTTTTATCTTAATGCAATCACCATATAGTGATGATAAAAATAACTCTAGTTTTGTATTGGCTAATCATTGAATGAACAGATTTATAAAGGCAAAAAAGAAAGAAACAAGTTTAATTTAAAGGATACTGCAGATAAATAAAGACAAGGAGGCAGGTGAAGGGAAGGGGCACAGGATGATTCTAGGGCCATATTTTTTCCTCTATTAAAAATAGGCAGGTAAAATTTCAGATAAGCTTATAGAGGCAATAGGAAACTTAACTAAATTTCTCATTACATTTTACATCCTTTTAAATTTATCTAAAGAACAGAAATATTTAAATAAGAAAATGTGTTCTATTTTGAAAAATCAAATCTGTTCCTTAGCTTAAGCTTTTATTTTACCATGCCTGGAATAGATTCCCTGATTTTAAACGGTCACACATTCTCAGACAAGACCAATGTGTTCAGATTATTTTGCTTTACTATACATATTTGTTAACAGGGAGGGTAAAGAGTTAGTGGATAGTGATAACCATAGAGAAAAAAGCATCAGAATGAATGTTTTTTTTACAAACTCATTCATTCACCCATTTTTTTGCCCCAGGTCCCATATGCTATATACTCTATAATTCAACTGCTTCATCTCAAGACAAACTTTGTAATGGAAGTTCAGTTTCTTCTACAACTATCAAATTCTATTAAACAAGGGATTATTTCATTTTCATTTTTGTGTCTCCAGAATATTTCATAGAGTCTTATACACATGTGGAGCTTAATAAATATTGGACAAATTAAAAATTAACCATTATAACAATTCACATTTAATGGGATCTTCAGGTTTTTTTTTCTCCCACAACAACCTCATAATATATCTTATCAGTACTATGCAGTACAAGAATTATTATCCCGATTTTATAGATGAGGAAGAGATTAAATGGTAGAGATTAAGTTAACCTTAGAGAAATTAAATGATTTGCTCGTATTCATCCAATTAGTTAGCAACATTATTCAACTATTACCCCATATGAAGGAACCAAACTCTTTCCTAAAATGAAAAATAATAAGGGATTGGATTAAATTAAATCCAAACAAACCACTGTCTATAGAAAATACATCAAACCTGTGAAAAATGTGTAGAAATATGGAAAGAAAGGATGTACTGAAATTTATCATGTTACAGCTAAATCAAGAAAGTCTAGAGTTCAGTGATGATATCTAACTCAAATTCAAACCTGGAGGCATTAAGAGAGATAAATAAGGAAATTATATCATGCTTAAATGCACCATTAGTAATGACAGCTTATCGATTTTAAATATGTATGTGCCAAATTATAAAGCAATTGACTATGTAAAGAGAAAGTTCACAATTACATAAGTGATATATAGTAGTATTGAAATAATCTATTAATTTTCTATCAGCACATAAGAAATTTTTAAAAAGACATAAAAAGTTGAGTGTTTAAGAAGCTAAATGTAATGGATAGATCAAAAGAACTTATTAGAAAAAGTTGGAAATGTGCTTTTAATTTCTAAATACACATGAAAGTTTCACAAAAATGGACAATGTTTTAGACATAAAGAATTTTAAGTAAATTTCAAAAGGCTGCAATGTTGAATACTACATTTGGTGATCAGAACATAAAATTAGACATAGTGATAAACATTTATTTATGTACTTATATGTTTAGTTTGCATAATCTTACATATGTATATTTTATCCCTTTGAACTGAATTTGAGCTCTCTGAGAGTAGAGATTGCTTCATATTTTTGTCTTTCTATTCCCAATACCAAATATAATTCTTCTGTATAATTCTTCGTACATAGTATGTGCTCAATAAATGTTTGTGGATTGAGTTATCAAAATGATGAAGTTATAAGCCTACCTAAAAGTTTTAAAAACATAATATTGAACTCTGCCTGGGTTAAAGTCTAAAATAGAATCAAGTAATATTATTATCAAACAATACTAATCAAATAATAACAATAATTTTATAACTAGCATTTATATAGTATATGGTTTTGCAAAATGAAAGTATTATGTCTTTTGTATATATAATGATATATGATGATATAGGTTCTCTCTTCTCTCTTACTGTCTCTAATGTTTATATATATATATATACACATATGTATATATATATATAAATATATGCATATACAATAATAGAAGTATAACTAATTTAAAATTTGTAAGTTGCTACCAAAGGATAATCCATATGCAAACTGACAGCATTTAATAAAGATAACAAGAGGAAAAGACTAATTTGATGAATTGCAACTGCATATGAAATAATAAATGAAAAAAATCAAATATTAAGGAGATTTTTTTAAAAAGATCAGATCATTGGTAAGAAAAATTGTTATTACTCCAAAACTTGTGAAAATTCTAATAACCAGAGAAATTAAATGAAAACAATTTATATTTATGACTTTGTCTAGGTTAATTAAAACTATAAAATTAAATTAAAGTGGATCTATGGGAAAATAGGCATGCTATTACATTGTTGGTGGAGTTGTGAATAGATAAATTAATTTTAAAGAATAATATGTCAGTGTATAACAAAGATTACGACATTGTTCATAATTTTAACCCATTATCCTACTATATAAATGTTAATAAGGGGAATGATCTATTATATAATATCCATATGTTTTATTTGGAATAGCAAGCAAAACAAATGGATGGAAATAGCATATTTCCAGTAATTGAGGAATGTTTGAATAAATTGTGCAATATTAAAGTAATGAAATATTATCACACTATACAATTACAACTTTCAAGTATAAGGAAAGAAAACTTGTGAAATAGCAAAATAGCAGAATGATAGAAAAACATATTCATTGCCTTTACTTGCTAAATACTATAATAAACATTTACAGTATACAATGAAAAAAATCAGATGTCACAGAAAAAAAAAAGATTTTTAACAAGCTCGAAGAAAGATAAGTGAGATTTCATGATGAGAACTTGGTTCATGAGGAATGGCAAAGAAATCTATATAATTCTATATTCTCTCACTATGTTTTATATAAAAGGAGATAATTCTCTAATGATACCAATACAAAAGAATAGTGTCAAAAAATACTAAAGTTAGGATGATTTGCAACAGAAATGGCTTTTTAAAAGGTATTTTGCAAGTAAGAAAAACAAGAAAGTGAGATGGCCACCAGATAAGGCATGTGGCATAATGTTAACTAGTGACTGGGAGAAAGCAGAACTGATAAAAATAATACTGGACATTTACAACTAGAAAGTGTCTGAACCAGTATTTTCTAATACCTAGTCAAACAGTCTAAGTTTTTAAAAAATGAATTATAAATCAATTTGTTTTTGTTTCCATCTTCAGTAAAAAAAAATAGTCTTCAAGCAAACTAAGGAGAAATTTGCAATATATTATTTGATTGGAGAAGTGAGGGAAATGATCCCCTTTCTCTTTCCTCATTCTCTATTAAGTCATATCAGTATCTGAAGAATTAGGCTAAAAATTAGATTGGATTTAGTATTCTCCTTGATCTTATTCAGACTATACCCAATTGGGAAAGTTTCAATGTGACCAAAAGGCAAAGAGATCTTAGCCTAGGTGGATTCTGATCCTTTGTGTTCTATTCATATATGGCTGAGTGATTTAAGTCATTCAGTTTTTCATTAGAATATCATTCTTCTCATTCATTATTAATCAGAGTTGATTGTCTTCTGTTGGGAACACCCATTCTTCCAAGGGCACATAGACCTCCATGCTCCATCTTTGCTTTACAAGATGATCAAATAATGATCCTTTTATTATTTGTTATTCATGAATAATAAAATAATTACCCAGAAATTATGTCTCTTGAACTTTTTATATGTCCCATAGCTCAAAGGGGTTCTATAACTTCCTTTGTATGTATTAGTTCCATTTTTTTAATATTTTCTTCTCTGATTAGAATGTAAGTTCCTTGAAAGCAGAGACCATCTTTTTGTTTGTATTTGTATATCCAGGGGTATAGTGCCTGTCATGTTGCAAGTATTTAATAAAAGTTTTGACTGGACTTGTCCAGAGTTCCCATTTCTAACAAAATAATTTGACGATATATTAAGTCCCAGAAAATTAGAAGAGCTTTGAATATGGACCTTAAAAAGGACCATATCTATTGTCAAGTTCTGGACAAAAGGCAGAAAAGCCTGGATATCAGATGATGATTTAAGAGGCAGAGTTGGATGGGTGCTATGACAATTAGTGAAGATTCTTGTAAGTTTAGAGGAATTATGATCTGCATCAAGGGGAACAGTATGCAATGAAGAAAGGTTCTAGAATTGTGAATTATTAGTACTGGCTCTTTTAGATACATTGTTGAATGTTCACAACCATCTGGTAAACCAGACACTGATATTCTTAATCAAGGAAACTAAGGCAATCCTGTTAGCCCAGTGTTACAAAGCAAATAAGTAACAAAGTCAAACTTTAACTGAAATCTTCCAACTCCAAATTTAGCACTTTTACCTCTGCATCATAGTATCACCAGGTGAGAAATGTGAACCCTGGAGAAAGTATTAAAATTAATCCTTAGGGACAGCTAGGTGGCGCAGTGGATAGAGCACCAGCCCTGAATTCAGGAGGAGCCGAGTTCAAATTTGGTCTCAGACACTTAACACTGCCTAGCTGCGTGACCCTGGGCAAATCACTTAACCCCAGCCTCAGGATTAAAAAAAAAAAAAGAAAGAAAGAAAGAAAGAAAATAAAGTGGTTTAGGGCAGTTAGTTGGATAGAATCTTAGTCCTAGAGTCAGGAGGTTAAAAATAAATAAATAAATAAATAAATAAAATTAAAAAAAATTAAATTAATCCTTAGCAGTAAGAAAAGAACTGAAATTCACCTTGATTACTAATCACCTGACCTATAACAGTTTTTTTTAAACTGTGGATTGTGAAGAGTCATGTAACTGAATGTAAGAGTTGTGAAAGTAACATTTATTATCAGTAAATAATGGATTTTATACCTATTTTGTATATCTATATACCCAGAATTGCATAAAAATTTCTTGGGTGAAAAAGGGTTGTTAATGAAAAAAAATT
The DNA here is from genome assembly GCF_048593235.1 of Sminthopsis crassicaudata. Classification (NCBI taxonomy): domain Eukaryota; kingdom Metazoa; phylum Chordata; class Mammalia; order Dasyuromorphia; family Dasyuridae; genus Sminthopsis; species Sminthopsis crassicaudata. The sequence continues at coordinate 118,526,383 of NC_133619.1, read as the reverse complement.
TAAGAAGCTCTGCATTATGAGATACTTGTTAGTTAGTAGGTAGATTGAGAAATTTGGCCATTTTTGTCAAAACCTGGATTTTCACTTACGTCTTCTGCCTCCATGTTTAGTGTACTTTTTAACTACCTGTATGTAGTATCATGAAAAGGGAGCTGGAATTGGAGTATTGGAGTCAGGGTAATACCTGGTTTCAAACCCTAGCTCTGGTACTTCCCAGGAGTGTGATCTCAAGCAAGCATTGTAAACTGAGTCTTAGTTTCCTTGTCTGAATAATGGGGATAGCGCTGCTAGCAACATTTTCTTCTTTGGGCTGTTGAGAGGAAAATGCTTTGAAAACCCTTAAATATGAGTTATTATATTAAGAATATTTGTGGCATGTGTGAAGCAAATGAGAGTTTGATATATTGTATGAAAAGGTGTGGGAAAAGTCAGTGATGTGATTAATCCACAAGCATTTATTGAGCATATTAATTTATTAAGCTTTTATGTTTCAGGCACAGATGAAACAGTTCCTACCCATAGGTAATTTACATTCTACAGGAGAAAAGAACTTATTTGCCCCTGAATGACAAGCTGATTTTCAAAATTACTTCCAAAATATGGCTAGGGCATCTGCTTTATAACTTGAAAATCCCTTCAGTAGTAGGTGATCTGAAGAAGCTGATTGGATCATTGCTTTCTTAACTAATATTGCTGGGCGTATGTGTGTGTGTGTGTGTGTGTTTGTAAAGTGGATTGTATATGGAAATGCAGTATGGAAGACAAAAACACTGGGATTTGAATCAAGAAATATAGAATTGTGGGCTAGGCTGATACTTGCAATTGTATGATGATGGACAAGGCAATTCGCTTCAGAAGCCTCAGCTCTCTTCTTTGTAAATGGACTTTAGAATATTTGTTCTACCTACCTCCCAAGTTGTTATAAAGGAGGTCTTTTGTTAACGTGAATGCATTGTGTTCATGTGAGTTATTATTATTCAGTTGCTTCAGAAAATGTTGACTAGGCACTAGAAAATATCATTCTTTTCTACCTTCCTCCCCTTTCAGACAGTAACTATTATGAGGTTGAAAGGTCATAGTGCTGGTCTCAGTTAAAGAGCAAAAAAAGAACCATAGTTTGTTCTTTCCTGGGAGTTGCTTTCATTCTCTGTCAGGCTCTGGCTCAAGAAAAAAATCTATACCCATTTGAAATAACATTATTTGAAATGCAAGCTGTTTGCATACAATAAATTTCTCAACATAGAAGAGATATTATTATGTAGTCTTTATTATAAACTGCAGGGTGTGACCTACAGTAAAAAGCATATTTTTCCTTGTCTTATTTTATACCATAATCAGTAGATTTAAGTCACAGAGTGAATCCTGAATATCAATCTGGTTAGCATGGCTCTGCTTAATTCACTAACAAAATAAAATATATGTGCATTTGGCAGTTGAAATGAGAAATAATGAGGCACTTAGAGGAATTAAATTTCCACATTATAATGTAATAAGATTTTAATGACATAAGAAACATATACCATTCATACATTTTGGTGTTTGGGAAACCACGCGATATTAAAAACTATGAGATTTTCTTTCATCCCCTGATGATTTTTGGTTGCCAGAAAGTGTTCATGTGATTTATGTCTTGATGTAATAATGTTGCCTATTGGGACAAAATCTATTATGACATTATATACGGCTTTTATTAATTCTATTCTATTGCATAATTGGAGACCTCCTGTGTTTTTTAAAATGACGGAGTAGAAACCTCAGCTCATTTTACATTTTTTAATTTCATGCTTGTCTTCTACAAGATCTTTTCCATAAATTTAAATTCAACAAAACATAGATACAGCACTAGAGAGGAGAGATCAATAAAGTGGTTAGAATTTCATCCAGAATTCAGAGAAATTGGAGTTTCTTTTTCATTTCTATGATTATATCCCAACAAGGTAAAGTTTGGTGGAAGAGAGCAAACATTGAGTAATTATTATACAATCAAGAATACTAAATGTACTGGAACTCATAGATACCAAGATATCATAATTAATATAAATAATTTAGATGAGATAGCCAATGTTAAAATCAGATATGCAAAGTTCATTCAAATAATTTCTAATTAAAAAAACACACTCAGAAATGCAAATTAAAGAGAGGCAATAAAATATAAGATTCAGAAACATTAACAAACTCAATTTGTTGTCTGCTATTTTTGTATGTGATGTTATTTACTCAAAGTGTCTTGCATGCAGTTGGTGTTTAATAAATGTTGAAGTGAATTGCATGGTATTAGTTTGTGAAAGGCTTTAATTTATTGTGTTACATTAAAAAATTGATTTTAATCTTCCAGTGACATATTATACCTAGCTGAATTTATCACTTTAGATCAACATTTACTTTGAGAATATTAACTGTTCCCATAAATATGCATCTTTTTTAGACTTTTATGAAAATGTTCCATCCTGTAGAAACAAAGAAGGAAACCAATTACAGAAAGCCATTAAATTAACAATGATGGTCTAACCAAAACAAAAGGATGGTAATTCCCCCCTAATTTGAAAACCTACAATTTACAAGTCTCAACTCAGATAAGAAAGTTTAGGCTGGGAGTGAAAGGTGTCTTTATTCTATAATTTGAAACTTAAATTTTTTCTTTATAGGCAACACTGAGCCAGAGGAAAACAGGTGAGAATACTTGCTTCATAAATGAATCAAGGCACAGGTAGGCACTTCAAAATGAAAATTGCCTGAAGGCTAATCTGCCCTATTATCTGCTAGCCACAAATCTCTTCCCACTCTTATGTGACTTCTTAAGCTTTTTCCATTGGAGATCCCTTTGGGCTCAACATATTTTTGCACAACCCCAGGTCTTAGGTATATAAAATAGCATACATTTACTGATAATAAATCATAATTTGGTGACCCCCACATTCAGTTAGGATATCCTATGTGGGGTTGTTGACCCATAGTTTAAGAAGCTGGGTATCCATTCTTTCAGCTGTCAAAGTGTTCTTTCTGAAAGGTGGTAACTGTATCTCTTCTCTATTTAGTAAAAACTAGTGGCTCCCCATCATCTCCATGTTCAAATATAAAATCCTCTATCTAATATTCAAAATCCTTAATGGCCTTCGACCTCTTTTTCTATCCATTAACACTGACTTTCTTGCTCTTCCTTGCTCAAGATACACCTCCTGAGTCCAAGCATTTTCCTTGATTTTCTTTTATGCCTGGAATTCTCTTTCTCATCTTTGCCACCTGGCTTTTCTGGCTTTTTTCAAACCCCAGGTAAAATTGCACTTCTATAAACAACTTCTACTTAATTTTCCTTCTCTTGATTATCACCAATTAATCCTGTTTGTACAGAGTTGCTTGCACATTGCCTTTCCCTATAAAACTGCAAGCTTCCTGGGAGCAAGGACAACTATTTGCCTTCCTTTGTATCTCCAGTATTTAGCAGAGTTCCTGGCACATTGAAGGTATTGCATAAATGTTTATTGACTCACTGATTGTAGACACAGAAGAGTGCATGGGGTTTGAGGAAGCAACAGGAAGCATTCTGGACTGGTTTTTCTAAGGGTTTAAGGAACTTGTAGAGCCCAAATAAGACAATAGATATCGATCAGGTACTCCCAAGAAGAAGTTCCAGAAAAACACAAGAATTAAAAGAGAAGGAAAGGTAGAAATCAAGTCACAAAGTAAGAATCAGGAAGAGAAAGAAATTGAGGAAAAGTCAAAGATAGCAATTTAAAAGCTAAAGATGCAGTCATAAAACAGGAAAGGGCAGGTTCTGAACAGTGAGGCAGAGCCTCAATAAATAAGCAACTGGGGAGAACTGGGTGTTAAAATGTGATTCAACCAGGAAGTTTCAGCCCAAAGTGAATGAATCAGGGCTCCAGGTGCAGGATTGCATGTTAAAAAGAATTATTTGTGCAGGTGATACAATTTTCATAAATATTGGATGAGATCTGATTTATTTTATTGGATTAAGAAAATCTGACTAAGGAAATTTAGTGTGGAGTTTGGTTCCATCATGGATAGAATCTCAGTTTTATAGACTCAGTTTCCTCATCTATAAAATGTAATAATAACACCCACATGTTTGTTGTAAGAAAATACCGGTACAATACCCTTTGACCCAGCAGTGTCTCTACTGGGCTTATGTCCCAAAGAGATCTTAAAGAAGGGAAAGAGACCCACAAGTGCAAAAATGTTTGTGGCAGCCCCTTTGTAGTGACAAGAAACTGGAAACTGAATGGATCCCCAACAATTGGAGAATGGCTGAATAAGTTATGGCATATGAATGTTATGGAATATTATTGTTCTGTAAACAACAACTAACTAGCAGGATAATTTCAGAGAGGCCTAGAGAGACTTACATGAACTGATGCTAAGTGAAATGAGCAGAACCAGGAGATCATTCTACATGGCAATAGCAAGATTATACAATGATCAATTCTGATGGATGTGGCTCTCTTAAACAATGAGATGATTCAAACAAGTTCCAATTGTTCAGTGATAAAGAGAGCCATCTATACTTAGCGAAAGGATTGTGGGAATTGAGTGTGGACCACAACATAGCATTTCCATGCTTTCTGTTGATATTTGCTTGCACTTTTGTTGTCCTTCTCAGGTATTTTTTTTCTATATATGATTTTTCTAGTGTAGCAAGATAACTACAAATATGCATATATATATATATATGATTTAACATATATTTAAACATATTTAACATGTATTAGATTAACTGACATCTAGGGGAGGAGGGAGGGGAAGAAGGGAAAAAGTTTTGCTAAAGTCAATGTTGAAAAATTACCCATGCATATGTTTTGTAAATAAAAAGCTGAAAAAAAAAAAAAAAAAGAAAATACCAGCACAGTCCTCAAACTTTAAAACTTTAAAGAACTATATATACCTGCTAACTAACTATTGCTGGTGCATATTGGCATCTGCTTTGCAATTTATAGTTTTAAAGAATTTCCTGGACACACTAAGAGATTAAGTGACTTTGGAAGAGTCACATAGTCAATATGTCTCAGATTTCAGGTCAGCTCTAAGCTAAGCAACATTGCCACATATATATTTGTAAACAGAAAAAACTATCTATCTGTGTATCTATCTGCCTAATCTATCCAATCACACACATAGCTAAATCTGCATATTTGCTGCTATGTGTATGTTTATATTTTATTGTTGTTGTTCAACCATGTTTGCCTTAGTTTCCTAATCTGTAAAATGAGCTGGAGAAGAAAATGGCAAATCACCCCAATATCTTTTCCAAGAAATCCTCAAAGGGGATTGGAAAAGGAAATGATTGTATATATGTTTATATTTTTTTGTTGTTGTTCATTCATGTCTGACTCTTCTTGATCCCATTTGGGTTTTCTTGGAAAAGATACTGGAGGAGTTTGCCATTTTTTTCTCTAGCTCATTTTACAGGTGAGAAAACGGAAGCAATCAGGGTTAAGTGACTTGTGCAGGGTCATAAAGCTAATATATGTCTGAGGTTGTATTTGAACTCAGGTCATCCTGAGTCCAGCAATAGTGTTTTAACCATTGTGCCACCTAACCGCCCTATGTTTTATACACACACATATTTCTATGTATATATGTATATGGCTATATGCATAAGCATATGTGCATGCATGTGGTACATACACCTATCTGTATGTCCTATCTTTACACACATATGTATATAAATAAGGACTGGATCTGCTACTTCTTTTTTTAGGAAACTCTCAAGTAAGGAACCTTGCCCTAGCAATGTAGATGGGCACCTTATGCAAAGTACCAGTCTAACAGAGTATTGGTTCTCAAAATTTTGTTCTAAGCATTCTTTTATACATCTTGCTACACTAGAAAAATCATATATTTTAATTTGTAGACCCTCCAAAAGGGTCCCCCCCCAGGATTTTCTGAACCACACTTTGAGATCCACTGTTAGAAGACTAAAAGTTAAATGACTTGCTTGGAGTCACATGACAAGGAAAAAGGACTTACACTCAAATCTTTTTGACTTTGAAGTCGGTCTCTCTCCCTTTTGGAAACCCAAGCAGTGAGTGCAGGAGAGGTGGGGTGGAATGGTCCCAGAAGATATTGTAACAATAGTTGATACAAAACATTCCACTTGAAATCCTAGATTTCATTCTTCTACAAATAAAATGTAATCTGTTGGAAGAGAAAGTATAAACTTCAAGTATTAGGGCAGTGAAATAATATAGAAAACGTGCTTGAAAAAGTGTTAACTCATGTCTCCTGTGTTAGACATTCTTTTATGGAATTTCCTGAAGGTATAGGATTCATCTATGTCTCTGTGTCTTTGCATTAGCTATTCCTGCAATGTATTACCTCCTTATCTCTACATCAAAGATTCTTAGTGTCTTTAAGACTTAATTCAAGTAACCCCTTTCCTTATTTCTCTTCAAGGGCTAATATTCACCCTTCAATATCTTTGTATTTATTTTGCATTATTCTATATAAATTTATATAATGCATATGTTATAAACCTCTAAGAGAAAATTAAATACTTAAATGCAGGGTGTGTTTCAATTTTTATTTCTTCATATCTCTAGCACCTGCATAATATCTAGCACATGGTCAGTGTTTAATAAATGTTTATTAATCAATTGCTTTTGTTAGCACTCCCCATAAATCCCACTATTGAGAGATAGGTTGTAATGTCTATATGGAAAACAGCAAGATGATATAGCAAAGAGAAAACATATTATTCCTGTGGTCACTTTTTTATTGTCCTGAGGCACAAGACCCCATTGTCCTTATCATTATCTTGTGATGAAGATCTATAAATATACTTAGTGACCAGAACGTTATCTAGTTCATTCTCAAATCCAGTGAGAGTCTTTGTCCCTCTGACCTTCCTGTGGCAGGCTTCCTTATGTGCCATTTCGAATAGCCTTTCCTTTTTTATCGGTTCAAAATGGGTTGTAACGCAAGTTTTGTGGTTTAAAATCACTCATGCTTCTTAAAATGTCAGACTTAGGCTATGCGCCATTTATCTCTAGAGGAAAATAGCCTGGCCTATTTCTAGATAAGAGAGACTTCAGACTGTAACTATTTTTTAGGAATGGAAATTCTGGGGTCAATATGTCTCTCAGTTTATCCCCTATATAAGATAGAGACTGAAAGTGGTGCTATTCTCAAAAAACAACCATTCCTTTAAGTATGGGTTAAATTAGGGCCCCTGCCCTTCTCTCTATACCAGAGTGAGGAGGCCTTTCTACCACCTTTATTCTGGGATCTAAAAGGAGCTTTTTAATGAAAGATAGGAATTGACTTTTGGTTTAGCAGACTTGCCACTGATGTCTCTCCTGCCTCCAAATCTCTACCCTTTTTGGAATCTTTTTACTTCAATTTATTATGCTTTCTAAAATTTCATCAGAAATATATTTAGATTAGTGTTTCACAAATCTGAATCCCTTGACATGAAATCCTGATGGAATAAAGGGTCAAGAATTTGTTTCTTTCTGAGGAAGGAGAGAATGGAATTTCCCTGCTTTGAATTCAATGACTTCACCTAGAATCATGAGACAATCTGGTACTGTTACAGCACAACCCCTCCATGTGAGCACACAAGTTAAGTACAGTAGGTTTACTACACAGACAGCAGAAAGGAGAATGAAGGAGGGAATCTACCAGTGGCCTTCTGTGTTTCATTCATTCTCCCTACTCCAAGTCCATAAGATTCTGAAATGAGCACCTGAAGGACAGCTTTCTCATAGGAAGCAGCAACTGAGCAAATTGTACACAACAAAGCTGCTTCTACATTGTCTCTGGTCTCCAACTGCCACTACTTGATTTCTCATTTCAGATTCTAATTGTCCTTGGATAAATTTACACATTTACATTGAATTAAAAAATTTCCCCAAAGTCCATGTGCATGCCAGTTCTCATTAAGTATTTAATAAATATTTAAATTTATTTCTTGCTTCTGAATGACATATAACAAGAAGTTTTGAGTTGTTAATATAAGCTGAATGTTGTCAAAAATATCAATGGAAAATTCAGAGCATTAAAGTTTATGAAGATTAGATTTCAAAAATTGAAAGATCATAGGATTAGAATGAGAGCTTACAGATGGAATCTACTTAAGAAGAGAAAACTAAGAAAGATCAAAAGGAGAGGATTCAGAAGAGAAATTTAATCAAGTAAAAGAGAGTAATCTCTTACCTTCTAAACTTTTCTTTCTGGTGCTATCTCTTAACTTAGAGAAGATATAGACTGGACTTATGACTTTACCTAGCAGGTTAGCTCCTTCTTTGCAACTTGTAGTACTACACAGTAATAACAAAATTATGTGACGATCAACTGTGATGAACTAGGCTCTTTTCAATAATGAAGTGATTCAAGGCAATTCCAATAGACTTGGGATGGAAAGTGCCATTCACTTCCAGAGAGAGAGCTATGGAGACTAAGTGTGGATCAAAGTATAGCATTTTCACCTTTTTGTTGTTGTTGTTATAGTACTTGTTTAATCTATATAGGATTGATTGCTGTCTTGAGGAGGGAGGTGAGAGGAAGAAAGGCAGAAGAATTTGGAACGAGATTTTGTAAAGGCGAATACTGAAAACTATCATTGCATGTATTTGGAAAAATAAAACACTATTAAAAAGAAACGTGTAGTGCTGGAGAGTTCTCTAGAGTAGAAGTGTTGTTGTCCATTCTTAGTTCTGCAGGACCAATGAGATCAGGAGAGTGTTGTCTTTACTTGCAAGTGAACTGGATTAAGTAAGGCAGGTCTTGTGCAAAGTCAATAACTTGATTCTGTCTCTAGAATCATCAGAGTCCAGTAGCAAAAATATAGTCAGGATGACTGGAGACCTTGATCTTTTCAACAACAGTATCATACACAAAGCCAATTAGCCACATATGGCTCACAACACTTTTGAGAGGTCCAAACCAAATAAAATATAATTGGAAATATTTTAAAAATAAAACATAGATAATATTACATTTTAAAATTATCAATATATAGCCCACGGGGATCCTTATGTATAGTCTAATGGTCCCCATGTCTATTTGAGTTTGATACCTCTGCTCTAGTTCACTGAGAGATTTAATAACTTGCCTCAGGTTACACAGCTAGGATTTCAGTCAAAAAGTCAATAAATGTTTATTAAATGCTTACTATGTGCCATGAACTGTGTGACAGATGGGACCCAAATCTAGGTCTTCCTCTCCCTGAAGTCAGTTCCACAATACTATAACTGCCTGTCTGTAATCCTTGGGTGGATCATCTTTTTTCTGCATGATCTTTTTGATACAGCTTTGCTACCAGACCTATGATTCCAATATGAGATTCATCTTTTTTTAGGACTTGGATTTCCTACTCTTTCTACCTTCCTAATTGATATTAGGTGACCTCATCATAATGCCTTTTACTGTGTCACTCAGAAGGCAAGGTTTTAATATATTTTGGCAAGAGCATGGACTTTGGGGAAAAATTCTAGTTCAATAAAAACCAGTAAGTCTATTAAAACTTAATTCTATGTATTTATAGCAGTAGGTTTTAACCTTTTTAGAGTCATGGCCCTTTCTGGCAGCTTGATGAAGTCAATGGATCCCCACTTAGAATAAGGTTTATTTGATTTTGTTTGTTTGTTTGTCTGTTTTTAATGGGTAATCAAAAGAAATACTAGATTTCAATTAGAAGTGAATGCAAACAAAGATGTAATCTTTAAGTTATTTCCTATCTCAGTTCACAGACCTCTTATAATCTATCCATTGACACGTTATGGGGAGGTCTATGGGCAACAGGTTAAGAAGTGCTGATTTAGAGCATTTTTAAAGAATAATTCTAAAGTTATAAATTTATATAAATTCTGGCAAATATGATGGTGTTAGATAAAAAATTAGTTCCTCTCTTGACATAAGACAATAAGAAAGAAATGGTGAAGTTCTTGAAGTGGCTATAAGAAAATAAAGACACATCCTTTGCTTTTTTGTGTGTCTGCTCCTCAAACTGGTACTAAGATGCACTGCCTTTCTGGACTTAAAGCCATAAGGTTTATTTTTGGGGTATACTACTAAAATCTTTATTTCCTTTGCTGAAGCTTGAGTTGGATGCAAAATTTGCAAAATTGCCACTCCCTCCCCAAAATCTCTAATATTTTTTCCTTCTCTCTCTATTTTTTCTGTCCTTTATTTTGCCACTTTTATTATGGAAAATTGCATTTATTCAAAATAGAATGCTAAGTATATAAAGCAGGAAAAATGGATCAAAGCACACCTGTGCCTCCTATTTCCCAAACTCTCAGAGAATGTAGTTTGTGAATCCCTGAGCTTTATTTCTGAAATGGCTTGTTTGCCTGGCACCATAAGTTAATAATACAGGAAAAAAGAGCTATAAAAATCTATTCTTCTGTACTGGTTCACATCCATATGTTCTGATGGCAATGCACTGACACAATTCAGCAAAGGGGAAAAACGATTTTAGTAGTATACCCCAAAAATAAACCTTATGGCTTTAAGGCCAGAAAGGTAGCCCATCTTAGCACCAAATTTCTGAAGAATGGAAGTCTTAAAACAAAAAACTTGATCTGGGAGGATATCTGCTGCCATTATTTCCTAATATGGAGGATCCAAATCTTCCTGATAGCAGCATCATGTATTAGACACCATTGCTAGAAAATCACTAGGCTCCCACATAAATTTCCTTTTCTCTCTTATGGTATCTGGTCTGCTCAATTTTACCTGAATCCCATCTCTCTCATGAGAATTCATGACCATTTTTCCAGTAGGATGCTGCCATTAGGCTCCTACCTAATGGTAATTCACAATGAAGGAAAAAGAAAGAAGGGAAGAGGAAGAAAATGAGTATTTATTAAGTATCTACTATAGAACAGGTACTATGCTAAACCTATCACAACCATTATCTAATTTGTCATCATCATCTACTCTGCTTCTTCTATATTTTTGGAAGGTATGGGAGGCCAGAAAGGCTTCTTTCTCTCATTCTAGGTTTTGCCACTTACCATTTTGAGAGGTCTGCAAAGGCTCATATGTTGTCTCTTCTCTAGAATTCAGTACAGTGATCTACATAGAATAAGAATTAACTATAAAATTCACTGTTCTTTTCACAGGGATTTAGTGCAAAGTGGGTCTTGAGATAGCCTTGTGAGAGGCCTGGAATTTCATTTTCATCTCTTCTATTTACTGGTGTCGGTAGTGTCTGAGAAAGGCCTTTTTTGGCTCTAGGACTCAGTTCTCTCCACTATAAAATAAGGAAATTGGGCTAACCAACATTTTCTCATCCTTTCTGCCCCAAAGTCTACAGAACCTATCGATTTCCGTACCTGACAGACAACCCTAAGATGCAGAAAGAAAAATTAACTCCTTTCTCATTTAGCAGGTTGGAGAATATTTGGCCCTAACTACAATATTAAAGAAAATTAGAATCTTAACTAAATTTTGCATAAAACCTTCAACTTAAGAGAGTTGTTTGAAACCATCTTTCAGACCCAGGCAAGATATCCAGTCTCTCAGAGCCTAAGTTTCCTCATCTATAAAATGTAGTAAAATATAATGATACTCACTCTTTTTACTATTTACCTCCTAGGGGTGTTGTGAGGAATAAGGTTTTGCATACTTCAAAGCACTCTAACAATTAGAGTTATTAGCAATAATGACTTTGTTTATTGATTTTTTTCACTTAATAGTATTTTTCCAATTACTTTGTAAAGATAGTTTTCAACATTCATTTTTATAAGATTTTGAATTCCAACTTTTTCTTCTTTCTTAGGATAGCAAGCAACCTGATATAGGCTATTCATACATGTGCAGTCATATTAAACTAGAGCACATAGGAATACATGGAGTATTCCTTAAAATAATAAGCAGTCTCTATCTAAAACAATTAACAGATATTTTATGTAATGGGTTTAAGTTAGAAGCATTTCCAATAAAATCAGGAGTGAAACAAAGATGCCTGTTATCACTGCTCTTAAAATTATTCAATATTGTACCAGAAATTTTAGTTTTTAGCAATAAAACAAGAAAAATAAATGAAAATAATTAGAATAGGTAACAAGGAAATGTAACTATCACTCTTTGAAGATAACATGATAATACTGTAACACATTTAATATGTATAGGATTGCCTGTCATATAGGGGAGGGAGGGGAAATTTTGGAAAAGTGAATACAAGGGATAATCTTGTACCAAAAAATTACCCATGCATATGTACTGTCAAAAAATTATAATTATAAAATTAATTTAAAAAAGAATATAACATGATGGTATATTTAGAATCAAAGAGAATCGCCTAAAACAACTACTTGAAATAATTAACAATGTTAGCAAAGTTGCAGCATATAAGATAAATGCTCATAAATCATCACCATTTCTCTGTATTATTAACAAAGACAAGCAGCAAGTTCTAGAAAGACATATTCAATTGAAAATAACTATGGACAATAGAAAATATATGGGAGTTTACCTGCCAAGACAAATCTAGCAGTAATTATGATTATTTTCTCTTCTATACCATAGTTCCATGTTTAATGACTGATGAATTGAAATTTTCGATGACTTGCCTTCAAATTCAGCATTTTTCCACCCTACTAGGTTGCCTTTGGGATCAGGGTTCTTCCATACACACAGTATAGCAGAAGTTCATCAATACCTGAGGTATCATCTGAAGCCAATTTGTGTCATTTAAAACAATTTTTTCAAGCATTTATTAAGCACTCTATACTGGGCACTCAGTGGTGTTCTTAATATATTGAAATGTTTGTATTTGTTGGTGATACTTAAATTCACAAATAATTAAAAAAAAAAAAGATTAGACCTACAACCCAGACCAAAATGGAACAAAGATATACTTCTCTTTTCTGTATTCATGGAATATGAAATTTCCATAGGTGTTGATTCCAGATGCATCATACATTCTGTAAAATGAAACGATTTCAGCAGAGAAAATAACTTGACAACCAAAAATAGGTCCTTGATATGCAGCATAACCTTTAGTATCTTTCCCCCCCCCCAATAGTATTTTATTTTTCCAAACACACATCTAGTTGCCAATATTCATGTTTGTAAGATTTGTGTGTTACAATTATTTTTCTCTCTCCCTTCTTTATTTTCCTCCTCCAAGATGGCAAGCAATCTGATATAGGTTACATATGTATAATCTTTTTAAACATTCTTTGATATGTCATGTTGTACAAGAAAAATCAGACCAAAAGGGGGAAAAACACAAGAAAAAAAAGCAAGCAAACAAAAATAAGTGAAAACGCTATGCTTCAATCCACATTTAGTCTCCACAGTCTCTCCCTGAATATTGATGGCATTTTCCATCCCAAGTCAATTGGAATTGTGAAAATATCTAACCATTCTGGAGAGCAATTTAGAACTATGCTCAAAAAGTTGTCAAACCGTACATACCTTTTGATCCACAGTGCTACTACTGGGCTTATATCACAAAGAGATTTTAAAGAAGGAAAAGAGACTCATACGTGCAAAAATGTTTGTGGAAGCCTTTTGGGTAGGGGGTAGAAACTGGAAACTGAGTGGATGCCCATCAATTGGAGAATGGCTGAATAAATTATAGTATATGAATGTTATGAAATATCATTGTTCTGTAAGAACGACTAACAGGATGAATACAGAGAGGCCTGGAGAGACTTACATGAATTGATGCTAAGTGAGATGAGCAGAACCAAGAGATCATTGTACACAACAATACGATTATATAATGATCAATTCTGATTGGTGTGGCTCTCTTCAACAATGACATGATTCAAACCAGTTCCAATTGTTCAGTAATAAAGAGAGCCATCTACACCCAGAGAGAGGACTATGGGAACTGAGTGTGGAACACAACATATTACTTTCACTCCCTCTCTTGTTATTTACTTGCATTTTTGTTTTTCTTTCTAGATCCTATTTTTCTTGTGCAGCAAGATAACTATATAAACATGTATACATATATTGGATTTAACATATATTTTAACATATTTAACATTTATTGGACTACCTGCATCTAGGGGAGGAGGTGGGAGGAAGGAGGGGAAAAGTTGGAACAGAAGGTTTTGCAAGGGTCAATGTTAATAAATTACCCATGCATATGTTTTGTAAATAAAAAGCTATAATTAAAAAGAGAGAGAATGGTTGACTTAGGTCAATTCCCTGCGATAAAAACTCAGTTTTGTGGGTTACCTTTTCACCCATTAGGAACCTGGACAACAATATCATTGGTCAATGGGGGAATGAGTTTCTACACTGGCCATTTAGTTAGGTTATATTACAGGTTAAGTAGACATTTATGAGTTGGGCTAAATTGGGAAGTCTACCATTTATAATGTTATTTCTGAGACAAAATATTTTTCAATTTTCACCCAATTCTTGAAACACAGTCCATATATAGACTGGTAAACTAACAACCTGTTCTTCAACTTTGGGGGGTTTTTTTGTTTTTTTCTTATTAAAGTATAACAAAGAGTGAGTGATTTGTCTATACCTCACAAATGCCCATGCATGCTATGATGTGATTAGCTACAACAAAGTTGAAGTATTTCCTCAGAAGGTTGAAGTCCAGTTATCATAGTATTTGAATGACCTCTCTTCTTTAGAAAGTAGAATCAAGTCAGGTTTCTAGACAGATTTTTTTTCAGGAAATTCATTTTGTCTCTGCTTGCTGGGTAAACCCGGAATAGTTGAGTTACCTTCATCATGAATTACTAATAACAATTTAAAGGAGAGAGAGCAATCCCTTTGGCATATGACCTCAGAGTTCACAAGTTTCTTGGCTCTGTTTCCTCAGTATAAAATAATCTTGGACTCTGTTGTTCAGAATCTTTGCTAGAGATTACTTCTATATTATTCTGCTAATGGGAAGTCAGTTAGTTAGCACTCACAATGAAAATTATATGTACAGGAACTTGCAAGATAAATATATTTTTAAACAGGCCTAGGGAGCTTAAAAGTGCAGAATCCTTAAACCTATCAGGCTTATGTAATCACATAGTCCTACTGAAATTCCTGCCTCCAGTCTCAAATTGATGGAAATAAAATGTTATAAATTTACCTTCTTAACTTTTTAATAATGTTTGCATACCTCTTAGGTTATTTGCAGAAGTTACTCTGGCTCTAGGAGCCATTAATGTTTAAATATTCTTTGGGAAAGATTTTCAGAATTGTGTATTTTGGACTTTATGGGCATTTTAACCTGTGTGGATTCATACTGAAGCTAGCATGCCTCAGAAAAAAACACCTCTACAATCCTTTAGCCTTCTGGACCTTGGGCTAGATTAGCAGCAGTAACTCCAAGAAACTTAGGGAAGTGCCTGCTCTATGGGGACCCTGAAGAAGTTATTAGTCAATAAACATTTATTACACACCTACTGTGTGCCAGATATTATATTAAGCCTGAAGTCCATATCTACTCTGAAAATATACTGAGATGGAGAATAATTCTGAGGCTAAAGGAGCTAAAGAGACCCAGTGTGCCCCTCCCTTTTTCATGAGTCTAGTTTTGCTCAATGCACTGGACCTTTAATTAATGAGTTGTGTAATTGTTCAGAAATAGACCTCTATTAGCAAAACTGGCCCATCCTTGGGCAGTCTTGGCTGTTGTCTATGACCTCAGCCCAGTTATTTCCTCTCAAACTTCTTGGCTTTTCCAATTCTGAACACAGTCTGTTAACCACCTGCCTATACTATTTTTCTCTGTCTTAGTTCTTGCCATTGACCTTTCCCCAATCTGGTCTGCTGGCTCCTCTATGAGGAGGTGGTTTACATGCCTCCTTCAGACTACCTGAGCAGCCTTCTCCTTATATTTTGCTTATATTTGTCAGACTTTTTCCTTTGCTCCCAAAACAAGCATTACTCCATCCTCTGTTCTGATCAAACATCATTGCCATCTGCTTGCCTGTCCATTCTCCACACCTGAATATTCAATTATGGCACCTGCTGGCCTGATACCTGTTCCATGACTGGATGATGGCATGTTCTGTTCAGATAGAAATTTGATTTCCAGATTAGTTTTTACAATCTCACTATCCCAATGGTTCATCAGAGCTCCCAACTCAGCTTTTCCAACTATATCTATTTGTATTATGACTCTCCAATTTCAAGTCAAGTAATTTCTTTTCTCTCTCACCCCTATGGACTATGCTTCCCATTCCCACGCCCTTATTTATGCCATTCCCCTGCCCCTCCTATCTGTCCTCTCTGCTGAAACAAATCTTCTCCATCTCATTTTCAAAATAAGTTGAAACTCTAAAATCATTTTGTATCAAAACTCATAAAAAAAAATAACAAATCTGAATGCCCCCTAACCTAAAAGGAATTATAAAATGATTAACACTTTGCTGCCAAAAAGGAGAGAGAGAATTAATAGACACTTTCAGAACAAATGACAAACATGAAAAATCTGCAAAAATGCTTTTGGAATCAGTAAACATCACTAACAGGCAACAGGAAAGAGTGATAACAGGAAACCACCTTCTTCCCCGCATGGGTCAAATATAACAAAAAGTAGTTTCCATCCAGATGGAGCCTATAAAATGATTACAGTCGAAGAATGGAATAAATAAAGTACTTTTATGGATACCATCTCCACCAACTCGGGCAACCACATGTCAGCAAAGAAGCTCTTTATAAATGGAGAGGTTTTTTGAAGGATGATGGTGATTGAGAAACTATGGAAAGGTTACTTTTAAGTAACCTGGACTTAGTGTTCAATGTAGTTGACTCAAGGAATGGGTAGAGACAGTGTAGCGTGTCATAGTAGACTATGAAACTTTATTACTTTCTGAATACCTGGTGACTAGTTATACATCAGAAATTAGTTACCTTTCACAGATTGACAGATGACAAATGTCTAGGCTTTAAAGGAGTTAACTAATTAAACTCTACTAGGACTATATTATCACAAACTAAATCACAATCATCAGGAAATATCATCTTGATTCATAAAAAAATTAACAACTTCTTTAGGAACATCATCTTATCAAATCCTCATAACCTTCAAAATTAAGTCCATCTCTAGGTCTAGGTATATAAAAGAAGAGATTTGAATGGAAAAGTCCTTGGGCTTTTTGAGTTCTTTGAGAAGATGGATCGCTCTCATTCCTTGTGTCTGTCCCAGAGGTCAGTCAGGGGAGGAAGAGGCAAGAGTGAACCTAGGGGCAGTGACACATTCTCCCTTCCAACTCCTTACTATTGAATGTGTCTTCAAAGAGACTGGTCCAGTAATGTAATACATCCAGCTGGGAGCTGGGAGAAGGCAAACGAGATACATCAAGGAAAAATAGCTTCAGGGAGTATAATTGCCATATGGTAGAAAGACATATCTATGTGGACCACAAAGGTACCAACTTTGATGCCCAAAAGAGAGCTACTCCTTAGAGGGACATTATGAGAACTGCACAAAGAAAGAAAAGAGATCCAATAAATACAGAGATGTGAATTTATCCTTTGATCACAAAGTTCTCTAAGCTTAAACTCATTTTCCCCTGGTCTCTTGTGGGAAAGCACGCTTCCAGTTTGGGGGAATGTTTTATACCAACTATTCTTACTATAACACCATAGTAAACACCTATTTTCAAAAGTTAATGAACTCAGGCTGGCTAATTAATCATCAATGAGGCAGCACATTGATGGAAGTTCAATTCCTGAAGCTGTGCTTGAGGGGAAAGACTGAAGGGTAGTGAGTACTTGGACAAAATAGCTTGGCCGGCACCAGACTTAGAGAAATGAGTGGCAGACAACTCCTTATTTCTTTAGCAGAATTTTCCACCCTCGACCCTCTAATATACTAATATTACTGACATTTATGCAATGACTCATGATTCGCAAAGCACTTCACATAACGTTGTAATGGTCTTTTAGTCAAAATAAGTATGAAAAGACTTTTTCATAGTACCCACTTTCAAATGTCACTGAAATTGATTTTGTTTATGTGGACTTGAAAACTGCTTTGATAGAAGCCAAAAAGAAATTCTGAAGAATAGAACTTATCCTAAAATTAACAGAATATTATGTACGGTTCTTTATATTGTTGGTTTCATTATTATCATTCTCTCAGGTCCTCCTGGATGAGGAAGCTATGTTCTTAGGAAGATTTCCTTTTGAGGAGGTAATTTATTTTCTAATGGAGAACTTTTTAGAAAACATGACTACTTACTATGACTCAATATAGCATACATAATGCCCATTTCACCAAATATCAAGTAACAGAAATAATTTAAATTTCCAACAAAAAGGTAGTCATGAACAGGAAGAAAAATAATCATAGCTAATTATAGCTAACATTTATATTTCACTTACTATAGGCCAAGTACTTTGCTATGTATTTTACAAATACTATCTCACTTGATGCAACAATCCTGGGAGGTAAAGGCTATCATTATTGTCCCTGTTTTATAGGTATGAAAACTAGAGCAAACAGGATAAGTGACTTGGCTGGGATCACAGTGTCTGAGGATGTATATGAATTTGGGTTTTCATGACTCCTGGGCTGTCACCTAGGTTAACCCTGTGGTTCAGAGTCTGTACTAGGTAAAGATGAAGGCGAAAGTTCAGTTAGGATGAGATGCCTAAGACAACAGGAATGAAAACTCGAATCCTGAAATGTGCAACGTCTTCTCCGTTAGTAGCCAAGGTTGGTCTTCTGAATGGTGATCCAAGTCATACATAATATTTTATATTACTGCCTTTCTGTGACTTCCTCACTTTTTTCACGTTTGCCACTGATTAAATAACAAAGGGGGAATGTGATGAAAACTAGTGGGAGGCAAAGTCAATGAAAAATGCAATTGTTTCTCTAGTGCCCCCGGCACCTTGCAAGGACTGCAATTCCAAAAGGGCCAGGATTCTTATTGCCTCCTGAGGAGATAGAGGCTGGTTGGCCTGACTCCCTGTGTCCGCTTGAATGACTTGTGAAGAGCCTCTGTGTACCATTCTGGTGCTCCAGGTCATCTGTTTCATATGCCTCCTGTGGGAGAAGAAAAAATATGGGATGCACTCTAGAGGAGCTGGAAATGACTGATGATATCGTTACATTGCCTTGCTTTGGACAGCAAATTAGGTGCCGTGTCTTTCTTTTGTTTCTGCTTTCTGCTCATCCCTGGTATAGGAAATTCAAATTCAGATAATACAGAATATCTTTTCTAGAGAGCAAATTTAAAGTGCTTTCTGGTTAAATCTGCTTTGATCTTACTGGAGAGGGTAGAAATGAGCTCATCATAATAGGGGTTCTAAATTCAGGCTTTCCAGGACAGCCTCTTTATCTGTGGCTCTCCACATGGCTGCTTTGGGGCCCGTAGTTTCTTTGAGAAATGCATTTTCTTTAATATGGGCCCTGTACTGCCTTTTCAATATTACATGTTCTTTAATGTATAATGCTAATATCAAATTTTGTAGCTAGACCTATTGTGTTTCATGAATAAATTTATTTATAATTCAGAAACAGTATCTATCATTTTCTTATGGTTTTACAGCAAAAATAAGTATTTAGTCCCAAACTAAAGTGTTATGAACCTTCCTTGAAAAAGGGTTGGGATAAGTGGGAAGCTCTGTAAAGGCTTTGCCTGTGCTAAAAGCACTGGGCATTTTCTGAGGATTGATGGCTAGCTAGGAGGAGTTGATGGTCCTTGGCTGTACCTTGGGCCATTAACCCCAACCAGTCATTAATTGCCTGGAAATGTCCTGGGCTGAGGTCATTATTGCTATTATAAACTGAATTAATGCCCTGTGCATTGGCCAATCAGATTATTTGAATTATCTCTACTTTCCATTCAATTTATAATTTTAAACAGTACCACAGGCAATCAGACCAGATGATAGATTAATCACATGCAAAATTACATTTTAAATGAGTTGTTTTTGATTCATACAGATAACCAAAGGATTTGAATGCATTAATCTTGTCAGTATTTGGCATTTATGGAAGTTGATTGGCCATTCCCTCCACCCCTAACATTTCCTTTTCCCCAACACCACATGTCCACATTATGAGGAAAACAACAAAATGAAATGATCTTTTGCTTCAAATTGAGGTTTTTTTGGCACTTCTCTTTCTAGAGAATGTTTGCATGCAAGGTTTTCATATTCTGATGCCAGGGAATCAGAGTGGAAATGGTGACGTACATGCACTGTGTCCAAGAGTTGGTGCCTCCCAGATGAAGGCTGAAGTGGTCTGTTCATGTGATGATATGGGCCAAAGCCTCATTGATAATTTTTTTCTCCCAAGTTGGTCTTTGAAGCATTATTACTGGGATTTCAGAGAACCATCAGCGTCTTCTTTTCTCTTCCTTTCTAGTTTTGGTACCATTAATGGTTTGCTCCATATTTCTTCTCCAGAAATACATTTAGCATATTCATTTCTGGACTACTAGAAACCTTCTATCATCTCACCTTTTCATTTTCAAAAAGGAAATTCTTTCCTTTCTTTTTCAATCTTCTTTCTTCTTTATCTGCTGCTCTGATTCTCTCAAAATATTTCTCTCCTTGGGGAATTTTAAAATACATTTTTTCAAGTCTTTTGGATTATCTCAAGCTCTTTGGAGGAAAGGTGTCTACTATTTATGTGGCCAGTAGAGTAATTTGTCATGTCCTGACTAAATAAATCATGTAGATAGATTTGTTATTTTGGCTTCTAGAGTTCAAGATTACAATTTGGACTATATTTCTAGATCACATTTGGTTGGATCTGCTGTCTAGTTGGATATTCTGTGTAAAATACAGATTCAAAAGCAGAGGTTAATTAAATAATATAACAATTATTTAAACTTCATGCTTTTGTGAGATGAAGCCACGATGCACAGTTGGAGAGGGGACATATTGTCTGGCATCTAGTCAGGTCACATGTTTAGAAAGTCATAGGATCTCAGGGATGGTAGAAACCTCGTTGGATATCTAGTCCCCAGCTTCTAAAATTGTGGTTCAGGATGCCATATAGGGTCTCATAATCAAATGTAGGGATTGTGAAACTATGGTTTATTATCAATAAATGTTTGCTATGTATACCTATATTATATACCTATATACTAGATCATATACAAATTCCTCAGGTAAAAAACCTTCATGAGTAGAAAAAAGTTTAAGAATTCTGTCCAATCCTAATTGAAATATCTGTGAATCATTATATCAATAAAGTCATTAAGTGCTCAGCTAGTATTTGTTTGAGGACCTATAATGAGGAGAAACAGCATGATGTAATAGAAAAAAATAAAACTACTCTTATCATTTGCTGTATAATATTGGTCACTGAATCTGTTTCCATATCTGTAAAAAAATGAAGAAGAATATATATATTTTTCTGCTTCTTATGGTTATTATGACTTCAAATAGCACAGTATAGGTGGAGTGCTTTGAAAACTCCACAGAGATATGTGTCAATTATTGCTATTATAATTTCTCTCCTTCTTCCTCAATATCATTAATTATTGTAATACCAGATTTTAAATCTTTATTCTTTTATTAGCTACTTGTGAATTGGGGCAAATCTCATTATTTTCATGTGTCTGTGTTTGTTTCAATACTGAAGCCTGAGCTAGATGAGCCCTAATTTCCTTTCTGATGCAAAATCTTTTGATTCTTTGAGGATTTCACTGGTTCCTAAAACATTCCATTCTACTCTTAGATAGCTCTAAATGTTAAAATGTTTTTCCTCATATTGAACTGAAATCTTCTTTCTAATTTTCCTTACCCATGTTTTAATACTCTGCAGTTTGGGAGTGAGGGGATGAGGGGAAATATATTTCTGTTTTAGAAATATCCAGGACATGAAATATCCTTGTGTCACATCAATATTTAACAAAGGAAATACTAAAAGAGTCAATCAAAAAATCAAGGCAAGACCTTATCAGGTCAAGAATATGGACGAGGATGTAGTGTTGAATATGGAAGCAGGAAATTATAGATTGATCTTGCATTAGACACTTAACTTTAATCTAGACAAGTCATATAATCTTTCTTCATCCAGAAAAAAAAATTAGAGATTATCATAACACTTTAATTTCCAGAGTTGTTGTGATGATCAAATCAAATTTCTCTTAAATATCTTGCACATCTTAAAGAGCTTTGTAAATCATAGCTATGATTATTGTCATTTGTCGTGTTCTTTTCACTATATTATTTTTATTATCATCATTATTTAATAATAGCAAGCTTCTTTCTAGTTTGTAAAGCACTTTATAGCTTAGGGTTGAAAGACCCTAAGAAGGCAAGAATCATCAGGAGCGTGTCTAGAAAAGTGCAGAAGGTAACCTTGATCGTTTATAACAAAGATTAAAGATGGAGAACACAAAGAAGAGATTGCAACAGAGCAGGCAAGAGTTTTCAGAGACTAAGTATTACGTTTTTGACCATAGAAGGACACAAGTCCAGTACTTCCTGAGTTCTTAACTGCAGAAAACCAGAATATGCCATAGTTTTGAAAAGAGTAGAAATGCTTGTCTTCCCTGCTAGTTTATTTTGATGTCACTCTTGATGACCAGTGTAAATGTGGCACAATGGTGATATGGAAGTGTTGTTACATTTGGACAATCAGAAAATGAAGGGACATGTTTTTCTGTAGATCATCTCCTCATGTTACCATGTAAAGAGTTTTTCCTCCATTGGACATAGCTACTTTGAATTAGGAAAAAAAAGTGGTGAATATGAGCTCAGCTGGAATTAATATTTTTAAATGCCTAATAAAATAATGAATAAATAGGAATAGTTCTCTATTAAATTGTTTCTTCAGATTTTTAGGCATGACATTAGATAGTATTTAGATCAGTTGCTTTGTTAGTGTCACATGTCCCTGTCAATCAAAGTAAATCTAACATTGCATATGAACATTCTACTTGGAGGAGAATTTATTTTTATTTCGATATTTATTTTTGGTTTGGAACTGTGACAGGGATGCAAGTACAAGGAACTTCCAGTAAAGAAACACCTCCTGCCAATTCAAACTGGCATGTGCTCTGCAACATGGAAATTTTTTTATCTTGCAATTTATAATTTTAATGGTATTTTTTAAATTACATATAAAGACAATTTTGAATATTTATAAGATTTTGAGTTTCAATTTTTCTCCCTCTTCCTCCCCTCCCTCTTCCCTAAGACAGTAAGTCGTTTGAGATAGGATATCTGTATTTGTATCTATCTATCTACACACACACACACACACACACACACACACACACACACATACAATCATGTAAAATATATTTCCCAAAATGGAAATTTTAAAGAATTGCCTAGCACATTGAAATTCAGGTTCACGCAGTCAAGATGTGTTGGGGATGGCACTCAACACAGGTCATCCTACCTCTGAGGCTCTTTCTGGCCTCTATACCATGCCTTTCTTAACGTTGGAGAATTGTAATACTCCTCACACATTTAAGCAAGCTCTCTCATTTCCACTTGCTAAGGTAATATTAAAACCATCATTAAACAAGCATTTCTGATAACTCATTATCCACTTAATTTCCTGATAATGCATATACTTTCCCCTCAGAACACTCTTTTCTCTCTATTTGCTAATCTCATATGGCAATTTATTGGTTGACTTTTCCATAATTTTTCTTTGTTGGAAGCAAGTCCAGGGCCTGGTTAATTCTGATATAGAAGTCCTATTTCTCTGTGTCTATGGCCTCCTCTTTTTCATGAACTATATATGCATGTTTTGGGAATGTTCCTTGTTTTGTTCATTTATGGTAAAAAAAAGCACCCCTTTTATTATTCAGAGCTCATAGCATAGAGACCCTAATAAAGTGCCATGTACCCTTTGGGTGATAAGTATTAATAGGCTGAGAATTGAATGACTCCTAAATATCTTTTTCTCTTCACAGAATCACTCTATCCTACAGCTCTGTTTGTCAGAGCCTCTGATTATTTCCAACACGTTAAGTCTCTGTTCATCCTTGATGTGACTGTTAATCTTTTTGTTATAACCTCATTATCTTTCCCTCTGCTTGGATCATTGGCACAGATTCCAGATAACCAGGCCAAAATGGTTTAAAGGAAGAATAAAGAGAAGGCCCATTGTATTTCTCTTTCATAATGAAGGATGCATCTAGCCAGGGACAAAGAGAAACCTTGTCCATTTGCTACCAAGGTAGAAGACTAAGAAAATTGAGCAAAGATTCCAGGGAGGATAAACAGAGAAGAGTCTGTAAAGAAGTCATTGTTTTTGTTTGCCCAGAACACGAATTAATGTTGCTCTTTGGCAGGTGCAGTTTGTGCATGTAAATGGCCGGGCACAATTATGCTGTTTTTCTGTCTCTTCTGTTCATCTTTATGATGAAAACTCTCCCTTGTTATTTGAATATTTGTCACCATTTCCCATTAGAAAAACTTAATCTATCACATATTATTATTTCAATAATACTATTTGACCACACTCCTGGAAACCCGTTTTTTATGTCTGGTGTTTTAAACAAAATGTGTGTGTGCGCACACACGATATTCACATGTGGATATGTTTATATGTGTGTACATGTACATGTACACATGTATGCATGCATGCGTATGAGAAGCAGCATGATTTATTGTTTATAAACTGGCCATAAAATCAGAAAGAATTGGGTTCAGGTCCTGCTTCTAACAACATTAGCTGTATGACCATGGCTAAGTCACTTAACCTCTTAGTTTTCTAGGAAATTCAAAGGAGGTGTTAAACTTCAGTTCTCCTACATTGATGTAATCACAGGTTCAGTCTCCATCCCCACTCTAACCTCATGTTTTATATTCTCCATGAAAAGATGCCTCATTATGGCATGGAGAAAACCCTGGTTTTTCAAAGGTTGTGCTGACATGTCATCAGCTCTGGAACTGACAAATAGACAAGATTTGTCCTTCATTGTCTCATAGTTGATTATGCAAATGCCCTTTGAACCTGCCTTGGATTGGACTCCCCAGATTTCATAGTGACCCAGGCTCAGTGGTTAACAAAGAAACCAGAAATCCTTTGTTGCTTTGACCAAAAAAAAATGCCATGACTCAAAAAATTTTCTAAAGGGATATGTGTATGGGTATATACTGGTAGAAATGTCTAATGCGTATAAATTTGCATAAAATCAAACATCGTTCAAAATAACTCTTCAGTAGTATGATCAAATATTATTGCTGAAATGATCACATTCCATGAATTAAATTTTCTTAAGGGGAAACACACATGTAGTATCAACAACGACTAACACTCTCACCATCATCATCACCTTCGCCGTTACTTTTATTACTGCTATCACTGTCATTATCAATCACTCTCACTATCTATATAATTTATCTCCATCCATTCATCCATTTATTCAATAAACATTTATTAAGTGTCTATTATATACCAGGCATTGCTCCAAGTGCTAAAAATACAAAAGAAACAAAAGAAGGAAAAAGAAACAATCTTTGCCCTCAAGGAACTTACAATCTAATAGAGGGAAACAAAATGCAAATAAATATATACAATGTAAGATTTTATACCACAGTGACTTAAAAACTATTTAGTACATTAAAATGAGTTTAATGGAGAGAATCTCCACATTGACACTCATAAACCCTTGAAATGCTTTTTCAAAGATAGTGTATATTCCATTTCTCCTTCTTCCTTCAAATTAACAATAAACATTTATTCTTTTCCCTTATCCAATGTAGATCATAGAGCTAGAAGGGAGTGAAGATCATTGAATCCAACATCCCTCCCATGTAGAAAATTGAGATGCAGAGAGCTTTCATGACCGACTTAATGTCATTCACTCTATTCATGGCAAAACTGGCACATGAACCAAAGTTTTCTAAGTTGCAAGCAATGGGCTTTCCACCCTACTATATTGCTTCCTACTTGTGTATGGAAAGCTTAGGGTCCATTCAACAATAAAGTCTTTGAAATATCCCTGTGAGAAGACATATTTGAATTAATGCAAAGTGAAGTAAACAGAACTATAAAAACAATTTACATAATGACTACAGCAATATAAATAGAAAGAACAGGAATAACAAAAATCAAAACTGAATACCATGAAATTGTCCTAACCAAACTTGGTCTTAGCCAAGAGATGTAAAAATATAGCTCTCTTCTTCCTTTGCAGAGGTAATGAGAAACATTACATATAGTGTTGGTTTTGATGAATGTTGGTTAATTTTACTGAATTGTGTTCTTTCCTCCTTCTTTTTTATTCCTAGTTATAAAGGAATGCTTTCTAAGAAAGGAAAGGATATATTGAGAAATAAGTATGATATAAAAATAAAGCAACTAATAACTATTTTTGAAAGCAATAACCCTAAACCTTATTTGAAGGGAAAGTCCTATTCTACTGCTGGCAAGGTACACACCAGCACACTAAGACATTACTGTACATTGTTTGGAGAGTTATATAAAAGAATAGTGGACCAATGCCCATACAACCATTTCTGGGTGTCTAGAACATTCCTGGGAACACAGCTGTCAACAATTCAACCAGTCAGGGACTTGCCATCTAGAGAAGAGATGAATTAAGTAGCTTCAAAGAGAAGTATTTACTTATATACACCTTGCTCCCTGCTTCCTGCATGGCAATCACAGACTGTTTTATTTAAATCTGTTCTCTGATCTGTGGGTGAGATATTGGGTTAGTTAAGGAATTCATTCAAAGAGCCACTTAAATCACTGTTTTCCTATTCATTTAAACTGGTTCAAAAAAAAAAAGCTGGAACTCAAATAATATAATTATGCATTTTCACTTGATTTTAGCATTAGATGTTGGTTATGTAAATAATTAGTAAGTAAATATATACCTTTTGGTGACTCCTTTATCACCGAGGGCAGAAAATCTAATAATTTTCAATAGACTCTTTCTTTAATTTTACAATTATTAGTGAAATATCTATTGAAAATGGAGTCAGAATGAACTCTGCAATAGGAGAGTTCAGAATTATGTGCTTATGTATTTTTTATCATAACATTTAATTGTGTATTAAAAATGCATTACCTTTGACAGAAACAAAATGAACCCTGGGGAATAAACACACCAAGCTGTTCCGGTTTTCTTAAACTGAATGGAATTTATAATTTGAAAATTATTTTGCATCTTAGAGACTTGGGAAATTGTTTGCCTTTGTTGGACAATTGAATAGTTCTTAGGGATTCAATGTCAATCTTTTCCTGCACAAAAGCAGTCATCTGGTCTGATGCAGAAGACATTACAAAATGCTAATTAAAAATAATCAGGAGAGTATCCATCGACTGTATAACTTACTGGCTAAATGAATAAATGATTGGATATCCTTGCAGCCACATACCTGGGGCAAATATTTTAGCAAATCTTAAGAGCCATCTGAGTTACAAGTGAGGTAAAGTAAAAGATATGACTGCTGGCGCAAATAAGTGACATAAGAGAATACTTTGATCAGTCCTTTAGAATATGAACCATGTTCTTCTGAGACAATCTTAGTGAGGATTATGGCTTGAATCTGGCTGGGATAAATGGAGGTACTATCTCTTGGAAGCTTTACTTCTGCAGAATTACAATTTTGTTATTGAAAGGGACATTTGTGGATATTTAGTCCAATCTATGCTGGAAATTTTTATTTCCAGTGTAAGATAGCCATTGATTTTTCTGTGCTTAAAGATTTTCATAGAAGGGAAATCTACAGCCTCCCGAGATTTCATAGTCCACTTCTGATCTAATTGTCAGGAATTTTTTCTTAATGTCAAGCCAAAATTTGTCTGTGAACAATTGGTCCTGATAAGAAAGTACTAAGATATCAAAAAACATTTTCTTATGCTTCCTAACTTCAAGCATGTTTTCAAAACCTATTTTCAATGCATAGCTTACTTTATACTGTTCTTTCTTAGGTATTGCCTTGAAATGCTCTCTAGTTGTTTCTTATATAGATAAGATGGCTTTTCTCTGAGGAAGAATTCTATCCTCTATTTTCTGGTATTCCCTCAAATTATCTAATAAAAAGTAAGCATACATACTAAATAAAATGCACACACACGTACCCAAAATTATTATTATTGTTGTATTATTTCTGATATAGTAGATAGAATACCTGCCTCAGAGTTGAGACAAGTAGGGATCAAGTGATCCTGTGTGTGACCAGCTGTGACCCTGATTAATCATTTAATATCGTCTCATAGTTCCAGACTGTGTAACCCTGATTAATCATTTAATATCTTCTTATTATTCCAGAAAGACTCTCTAATAATACTGTAAATTTCAGAATAGTCTTCTATTTACAATAATAAAGAATGTTTCCTTAATGGGAATTCTCCATACCAATGAAATCATGTTTTTTGCTGGAACAATATCAATAATAATAGAAACAGCATTGCTAGTGTGAAGCAGCATCTTTGGAAGTAAGGCACAGCTTCTATTACTAAATCTCAGTGGTATGACTATAGAAGGTTGCTCACTTTACTTGTTCTCTCACTAGCAACCATGTTTGAAGGGAAGGCGGGGCATTTCTTCACAGAAAATTTATATCAAGAGAGTTTGAATGTGCCCTGTCATACTGGTGACTGTCACAGTATAGTACAGTGATGGATTGGTATGGTCTCCATTAATTGGCACAAGGCTCAGTGTGAAAAAAAAAATTGGAGGAGTTTTGAAAATGTCATTGAGTTTAGTTGTCCCCTTGGTAACTGGGAGACTAACAGTGTGATTTTCCAGCATTGTACAAACACCATAGAAAAGTGGTTTCTATTTATGTGAGTGTGAAGTTGAGATTCCTCCCCACACTCATTTCAATCCATGATTGCCATTCAATAGAGAGTTATGCAGGCTAGCTTGCCCATGCAGAGAAAAAAATGAATTCTGTTAAATTAAAAACAGGGAGTGTTAGTGGAGAGAGAATTGACCTCAAAGTGAGGAAGATGCATCAAGTTGCATTTCTGACATATATTCCTTATGTGACTCTGGGCAATTTAATGGTTTAAGTTACTCTGAGGTTATTAAGTGAAGAGAAGCTCCAATCTACACTAGTGGATGGAATTCCCTAATCTGGGAGTTCCCCTTTCCATTGAAATCACTAGCGCAGTTTCTATTTCTATCCCTAAGTTAAATAAATCTTTATTTCTTATTTGTGATTATGAGAAATAATAAACTACTCATTTCTGAAAGGAAAAACTTTTAGGTGAGCCTTGAAATAAACGTTAAACATTCTTTCATTTAGATAACAACAGATTTCCATATTTTTTAAGAATAGTTGATATTTAATAGGAACCAAATAAAGGAATTACATAATAATTGGGTCTTTGAAAAAGGATCACATATCTAGTCAGAATAAATAGCATCCCTTTCATTTTATAAATAAAGAGACAGGCTCAGCTGGGTTAGGTAACTTGGCTAAGGTCACATAGGCAGCAGTGTTAGAGGGGAATCAGAAGGCTCCAGAGCACATTGTAGTATATTGCTATTCAGTTGCTTGTGAAGTCTTGTTGGCAAGAATGCTGGAATGGTTTGCCATTTCCTTTTCCAACTCATTTTGCAGATGGAAAAACCGAGGTAAATGTTAAATGAATTGCCCAAGTTTGCATGGCTAGAAAGTGTCTAGAGCTAAATTTGAACTCAGGTCTTCTTGAGATCAAATTTATCCTGTGCACTATCCACTGTACCACTTTATAGATGGTGCTTATAGATGTCCTAAAGAACCATAAATAACCAGAGGTCTCCTGATTTCCCAGTGCAATTACATCCTTGTAAAGTTAGTGAATTGTTGTTTGTTGTTTTTAGAAGAAAAAGCAATAGACTTCCCCAGTGAATGATGGATCCCCACTGTAGAACATTCAAGCCATTTTCTGAACACTTAAAAAGCCTGATGCATGGCAGATTTCTTTGGTCCAAGATTTTATATATCCTTTTCTGTTTGATCTATAAGTGGAGAAGAGGAAAATCAATAAGCAATATTCCCCTTTAAGATATCAACATAGAGGAAGGGATTGGTCAGCACTATATACCATCATTTGTTTTCAAAAGTCCTTATCCTCTAAGTAATGACATTTCTTTATTTAGGGACTTATTTTCCATGCTAGCCACATAGTTTTCTCTTTCTTGGGCCCCAGGGCCCCCTGAATTGCCCATAATTAGAAGTGATGAGCTTTAGTTAACCAAAAATCCCAGAGGTGATAGGATTTCGCTAAGTGCTGTGATCAAACCCTGGCTATCTTATTCTCTTCTTGTTCTATATTCTGTGTCAGGCTCTTGCTGCAAATCTTTGTTACTTTATGATTGGATAGTTTTCTCAGGAGACTTAGACTTCCATGAAAAGAATTAAATGTGCATTAGCTAGTCTGACCCTTTAGGGTATATTTACCCTAAGATTATTGGTTCTTGGATAAAATCTGTATGAGTCAGAGCAGGAATTAAGATTTCCTATATAGACCTCATTCTCTTAGGGCAATGTTAATCATTAAAACTTTCCTCAAGGGTGGGATTGGCTGGTTGGTCTAGAGTCTACCTATGATTCCATCAATTTATGTGTTTGTGGGCCAAAGAAGCCATTATAAATTTTACAGGTGTGATTTAGATATAGATATTCCACAAAATATGTTTGTGTCCAGCTGTTATATTTCTTAACATTTACTAATTGTAATTATGTGAAAATATAATGAAAAATCAATAGCATATCAGTAAAGCTCATATCTACTAGATGCGTGGCCATGGATAAATTGCTTAACTACTCCATGAGTCATTTTCCTCATCTTTAAAGTGAAGATGTTGGTCTTTATATGTTCGGCCAAGCACAGGTTGGTCATTCTGAGAACTCTTCTGTACTTGTGTGAATTATATGTATATTATAAAACATTTGAGTGTGAGAGGAGATCTAATGCTTATCTTTACTCTATTACTGCATATACACAGTTGTGATTATAGCCATAATTATAGTATACCAGTAAATAGATCACAACCTAGTGGAATTAATTGGAGTGCTATGTAGCAGAGAGTCCATTGGCAGACAACCCCAATTGACTATGGGGAAATGGGCCTTGAGTTACAGTTCACTGTACAAATATGATAAACTTTCTTAATCTATTTTGTTTGTACTTTGACTAAAATCCATAGTCTGGCTCATGTTAAGTACTACATTAACCAAATATATCATACAACATAAGCTTTTTGGTCTATATTTTAGGAAGGAACTTTAAAGTATCAATTTCCAGAGGAGAATACTAAAAGTTGGAGAAATGAAATGATTTGGCCAATACAATCCTAAGTATACAAAACTCACATTTATATAGTGCCTAAAGATCTATAAAACACTTTTATCACAACAATCTATAACATTAGCAACCTAGAACTAAAATAAATTTTATAGATGAGGAATTGAGAATAAATTAGTGTAAGTGACTCATCCATGGTCATACAATTTAAGTGTGACACACACACATATATATATATATATATATATATATATATATATATATATATATATATATATATAATCACATAATTTTAAGATCAGAGGCAGGCTGTGAAATCCAATCATACCTGGTTTTCTAGATTTTGATTTCCTCTTCAGCTAATAATGTATAAAATCAGAAGTCTAACCTCGTTCTGATTTAATATAGTATTCTTTTCATTACAACATACAGTTTTCATATAAATGCAGGAAGATGTATTCTAAGGGAAAAAAAGAGAATACTTACCCCTTTGTGTCTTAAAGCTGCTTGGAACAAAGTGGTAAGTCCACTAGTTGGATGCTTATGGACTGGGTAATATATTGGGCATTGGAGATACCAAGACAAAAATTAACCAACCAAATAACCAACTTGGGGAAAACAATATGTGCATACATAAGTGTAGAGAAAATATATATGAAATAATTAGAGGGTGATTTTGTGAGAGAAGGCAGTACTAGCTGAGGAGTTAGAAAGGCATCTCTTATAGTTAGTGCCTGGGCTGAGCTTTGAAGGAAAAGAGCGATTCTAAGAGGTACAGGTGTAAAGGGAATGTGTTTCAGAGATGTTCCAAAGGCAAGAAGATGGGAAATTAATGATATTTCTTGTGTTAGGAGCATCAAGAGCAACATATAATGGATTGTAGAGGAAGTAATGAATAAGAAGACTGGAAAATTAGGTTTGAGCCAAGGTGTAAAGGTCTTTAAGTACCATGAGTTAATACATATCTTAATATAATTAATATTTAGGAGTTAATATAGAACTTTATGATAGGGATAAGGAGCCACTGTCACATATTAAGAAGGGTATAACACAGGCTATCTATATTTTTAGAGATATCAATGTGTTTTTGAAACATATAAAACTATTGTTATGATAAAGATATTTTATACTATAAAGGTGATTTGCTTTTTATGTTAAACAATAAATTATCACATCTCTTAGGGACATATTTATTGTTCCTTATTTCTTTTCTTCTTTCCTTCCTTCCTCCCTCCCTCCCTCCCTCTCTCCTGTCTTCCCTTCCTTACTCCCTCTCACTATCTCTCTCTCCATCCCTACCTCCCTCCCTTTCTCCATTCCTTCTTTTCTTTCCTCTTTCCCTCTTTCTCTACTTCCTTCCTTTCTTTTCCCCTTTATCTCTCCCCCTTCCTTCCTCTCTTCCTCCCTTCCTTCTTTCTTTCCCTTTCTCCCTCCTCCCTTCCTTCCTTCCTTCCATCAATTGAGCTAACTGAACTGATTCCAATAGTAATCCAAAGAAAACTTTAACTGCTCATTTTTTTTTCTGACCTGGACTGTTACAAGTTTCCTTTGGCTATACAGTATACCTCTTCACTTAGAAATTCACTAAATTCATAAAAGACTTAATACAAACACCTTCTTGCTACTATGAGGTGTGTTAGCTCTTCCCAGCTTGAAAAAGTCTTTGTTAAAATTGTTAGTGTGATTCTTGACATTTAGAGATTGACTCTGCTAAAAATCAGGTCTAGATTTATTGTTTGCTTGATTTCCTAAACTTCAGAAAGTGTTTAATACTAGAGATTAAACTTAAAAATATATTGCATACATCTTTGCCCCTAGAGAGCTAGTTGTTAACTAGTTACCACTCCACTCCTGTATTCCTCTATAAAATATCCCTTGAGGTCAGCAGGAATGTCACAAAGGACTCTGGGAATGAAGTCATCATCAGACTAAATATCTGGTGACTGTAAGTTAATAATAATAACAACAATAACAAAAATAATAATAATTGGAACTTAATAGCACTTTAAGGTTTGCAAAGTGCTTTATCATACATTATCTTATTTCAGTCTCATAACACCTCTGCTTGCTGCATCTCAGAACTCAAAAGTAAAGCAACTCAACAGGCTCTCCTTCAGCAACAGAAATTATAGGCAAGTACTTCCATGTCCATCTCCCTTTTTCATTTCAAATTTTTCTGGGCACTAACAATCTGTTTTCTTCATTATCAGTGATAATCAAATGTGAAGAATTGGTTTTGAGTTTAATGTCTGGTGTTCTCTTTCCCATCTGAAGAAGTTAGAAAACATGGGAAGAAAAGCAATATTTGAAAAAGCAGACTATAATACTCACCATCTTGTTACTTTTCATTGTGCAGGTTTTTTTTGGACCACTTACTACAGAACATTTCCCCACAGCACTATTAGAGTTGAAATGTAGATTCAGACTCTGGTGAAGAAGTGCAACTGATAGGACTGAGCATTCTAAGCAACAAAAGAGTAGAATAAAAATTGAGCATTACTTTTATCAACCAGAACAAGAATTGAATGCGACTATTAATATAGCTAGGATACAGAAACTACATTGGTTGTGCTCTGAAATCTTACTTCCATTAAAGTAACTGAGACTGCGATGACATAAATGTATTGCAAATCTGGAAATCTTACAAAATGGGTTTTTTCCCCTCTTTTCTAAAACATCCTCTCCTTTTTGCATGCCATTACCCTGGCAGCTCTAATGCAGGCATAAATTGGACTCTCCTAAAGCAATGTGCATATTCCTCTGTGTGATCTTCCAATGCCTGTAGCAGAGTTCTTTTCCCTAGGGTAAGGTGAGTGAGCTTAGCTGACAAATCAGATATGTAACTCTTAGAATGAATCTGGGATGTGGCTCATCTTCACTTTTGATGACATCTGTGTTCAGGATCTGCAGCAGCAGAAGCTCAGACTCATACAGAAGAAGCAAATATACATGTATCATCCAAAGCAGAAAGGGGAATAACCAGGAATCCCAGACCACCAGCACCATGCTACAGTATGCTTCTAGAGAGTCTCACCTAATTACAAATCAATCAGAAATTGAATGCCTTGCCCCTTGAGCTATCACTGTTTATTCTATTCTATTCTATTTATCTATTCATTTGCCAAACCATAGTCGAGATTGAAAAAAACCAGACCACTCATTCCTCTACATTTACCCATGTGCTGCCGGACGAGCTAATGTTATCCTCCTCCAACAGAGACTCCACTGAAACAAAGAAGTGCTTTTATTTTTTTGTACCTGTTTCTCTATCTCACAACCCAATAGAAACTGTTTCTATTCTTTTTTTCCCCTTGAATCTTGTCATCTGTGTTATTGTTTATTTCTTTCAGTCATAAATCGGACTCTTCATGATGCTCATGTTATTGGAATGGCTTGCTATTCCTTCTGTAGCTCACTTTATAGATGAGGAACTAAGGCACAAAATCACAGCTAATGTCTGAGGTAGGATTGGAACTCAGGGCGATGATACTTCTCGACTCCAAGTCTGACGCTCTATCTATCCTGTCAACTAGCAGCCCCTCCCCCCATGTCTTTGCCTCTTACTTTCTTGAGAAAACTGAAGTCACTGTAACTGAGGTTTCTGTCCACTTTCTTTTCATCTCAAAACCATTTGATGTCAATGCTCACACTTCTCTTATTTGCTTTAGTCTCTGATTAATAAATGACCCTTCTCTTTGTCAAGATCAATCCTACTATATTTGTGCTTGATTCCATCCCTTACCATTTTCCTCAGAAAATTGCAAGCAAGATACTACTTGAATCTTCAATCTCTCTTTAGCCAATTCACTTATTCCCCATTTCCTTCAAATCTGTCTGAATTCAGCCATACTAGAAAAATAAACAAACAAAAAAACAAACAAAACAAACAAACAAACAAAAACACACACACACACACACACACACACACACACACACACACACACACACACAAAATCCTTCATTCTTGCCATCCCCTTAGCAATTACCTTCCATCTCTCCTTTTTGGGCCAAATTCCTTGAAAACGTTTTCTACACTTGATGTCTTCATTTCTGTACCTTTTTATCACTCCTGAATCTTTGGCTTCTGGTCTTATTAATCAACTGAAACTGCTCTTTCTAAAGTTACCAATGATCTAACTGATTTTCCTCCTACCTGGGCAGCTGTTCATTCTCATTCTTACTTGCTGCCTCATGTCTCCTGTGAGTGTTCCCTTAAAGTTTTGTGCTAGTCTTTACTTCTCTCTTTACACACTCTTTTAACAACCTTTTCATTACCCATGGGTTTAACAATCATTTTTATACAGACAAATCATAAATCTACTATATAACCTCAGTTTCTAACTTGAGCTTTAGTTCTGAATCGCCAATTATGTATTGGACAATTCAATCTGGATATCTCAGAGCTATCTCAAATTCAATATGCACAAAACTGAACTCATTATCTCCCCATAACCCCAACATTCCCCTCTTCCAAATTTCCTTCTTTCTGACAAAAGCACAATCATGTTGCCAATATTCCATGTTACCTTGGAATTAATGCATTTAATCCACATGTCATGGTTGCCAAATCTTGCCATTTCTACTTCTCTTGCATCTGACCACTTCTCTTCACTCACAATTACCACCTCAGTTTAGACCTTCATCACCTCTTAACTATATTATTTCTATAGCTTTATGATCAGTTCCTTTTCTTATATGCAGATTTTACCTTGACACTCCTTTGCTCAGTCACTATAATTATTCCCTTTTGTCTTTAAGATGAAATATAAATTCCTTTGTTTAGTTCTAAGGGCCTTTACAAACTGGCCCCATATTCATTCCAAATTCATCAAATATTACTCCTTCCTCACATTCTGTAATCTAATCAAACAAGCTTATTTATTCCTTAGACATCAAACTTCTATCTCTGTGTCTTCACATTGATCATCCTTCATATTTGGAATTTATTCTTGCATTATCTCCACCTCCATAGATAATTCCTCTTCCTTGAAGACAGGGCTCTAGTACTTTTTTCTGATTCTCTCAACTATGAGTTCTCTTTTATAAAACCTACCTTGTATTTTTACTACCTTGAATTTATTTGTATTTATTCCCCTTATATTTTTTCTGTATCAATTAATCAATAAACATTAAGTGTTTGCACTGTATTAAGTACCATGCTAATTTCTCGGGATAAAAAAAAAAAAAAAAAAAAGGAAAACACAGACCTTTCCCTCAAGGACCTCAAAATCTAATGAGGAAGACAACATGCAAACACATATTTGCAAATCAAGCTATATACAAGATAAATAACAAATAATTGAGAGAGAAGGCACTAGAATTAAGACTGAATTAGGGAAGGCTTCCTATAGAACATAGGATTATTTATTTTTTTTCTGAGGCTGGGGTTAAGTGACTTGCTCAGGGTCACACAGCTAGGAAGTGTTAAGTGTCTGAGACCAGATTTAAACTCGGGTCCTCCTGAATTCAGGGCTGGTGCTCCATCCACTGCACCACCTAGCTGCCCCCATAGAACATAGGATTTTTGTAGAAGGAAGAATCCTATAGAAAATTAAAGTGGAAGAGGGAGATATTGCAGGCACAGGGAGAGACAGAGAAAATGCCTATAGCTAAAAGTTGGAGTGACTTATTTTTGAAATAGCCAAGAAGCCAATGTCATTAATTTAGAGTAGTTGTCAGGAGCATGGCATAAAAATTGTGGAAAAGTAAGGTATGGCTAGGTTATAAAGGATTTTGAATGTCAAAACATTTTATATTTGCTCCTAGGCAATAAGAAGTCAATGGAGTTTAATCAGAAAGAGACCTGATCAGATCTGTGTTTTAGGAAAATAGCGTCATTGACTGAATGAAGAATGGATTCAAATAGGGAAAAGACTTGATGTAGGCAGACTATTATAGTAATCAAGCATAGGGATGATGAGGGCCTGCACTAGAGTGGCGACAGTGTCAGAGGAGAGAAAGGGGGATATTTGAAAGATCTTGTAAAGATGAAATTTATGAGCATATTAAAGGGCAAAAACAATGAAGACTGTTGATATATTATTTTAAAAACTTTTATTATTGAAATAATCATTTATTTAATGGTTTTGCTTCTGCTAAACCATCCCTGCATTCCTGGTATAAATCCAACTTGATCATAATGTATAATCTTTGTAATATATTGTTGTAATCTTTTCACTAGAATTTTCTTTAGGATTTTGCATCCAAATATATTAATGAAATTGATGTCTATAATTTAATTTTTCTCATTTTTACTCTTCCTGATTTAAATGTCAGTACTATATTTGCTTCATAAAAAGAGTTTGGTGAGTTACCTTCTTAACTTATTATTCCAAATAATTTATTTAATATTGGAATTAGTTGATCTTTAAATGTTTGATAAAATTCACTTACAAATCCATCTGTTCTTGGTGCCTTTTTTTTCCTTAGGAAGGTAAAAAAATATATGTCCTGTTCAATTTATGTGTCTAAAAGAGGTCCATTTAGATATTCTATTTCCTCTTCCTAGATTATGAGACTAGGGAAGTGGGAGAGTCCTTTTGCCCCTTGCAGTAATAGAGAAGGTAGGAGTAGGAGAAGGTTTAGGGGGAAAAACAACCATATTGATTTTAAGATGTGTACAGGACATCCATTTTGAGATACCTGAAAAGCAGCTAGAGATGTGTGATTAGAAGTCACTAGAGAAAGTGGAGTAAGAAAGGTAGATTTGAGAATCATCAGCATAGAGATGGTAATTAAATCCATGAGAGTGGTTAAGGTCATCAAATAAAATAATATTGGAGGAGAAAAGAAGAGAGCTGACAGAGCCCCAGGGAACACCCACTTTTATGGACATAATCTGCAAGAATATCCAACAAAGGAGGCAGAGAAGGAATAGAAATGTAAGAGGAAAACTGGGAGATGGTAGTTTCTAAAAAATGTAGAGAGAAGAGAATATCAAGGAGGAGAAGATGGTCAAAAGGGTCCAAGAATACAAAAAAGTCAAGGATTGAGAAAAAGCCCCTTGGATCTGGCAACTAAGAGATCATTAGTGGGCCAAGATGGCAGAAAAGACACACACACATCATTCTAATCTCCTCTCACTACTAATTACCAAATTCAGCCTCAGAAGTAGTGCTTGACTGATAAAATCCACGAATACTGGGAGTACAACAAATTACCAACTGAAGATAATCTGGAAGATTGCCAGAAAAGATTTGTCCTGATTGGTGGGAGCAGGCCAAAGCAGCCAGGGAGGTTAAACATAGAGACTAGCACACTGAGCTGATGGGGGGTATCCACAGGTGAAGATTTTGCAGGGAAGATTCTACCACAGGTTGGCTGTTTTGCTTTGGTTGCAAAACAGTAGATAAGCAGAGAAGTTACAAAAAGTCCAAAGATAGCATGTACTCCAAAAAATACCAGAATCTAACAGGATCTGGCTACACCCACCCAGCACTGGAAGTGACTCAGCACAGACCACAGCACAGCTGTGCAACCACATTCTGCAGCATGGGGCTTTGTCCAGGGCAGTCACAAATCTGCACAGCAGAAGGGTTCTGCCTGGTGCAATAGTACTTCCACAGCTTGGGTGTGCTTCCTAGGGCAGAAATACTTTACGTGCAGGGCTCTTCCCAGGGCACTTCTGCAGTTCCACCATACTTAGCAGCCCATTTATAGGACAGATACTGTCCATATATCTATCCCTGCTCTACAGAGGAAGCTGATAATCTCCTTGCCCTGAAGACAGATCCTAAGGGCTTTAAAAAATGAGTAAAAAAGCCAAGCATACACTAATCATCAATAGCTTCTATATGGAAAGAGAACAGGTTTTCAAACTCAAGGAAACTAATAGCAGACAGTCTCCAGACAAAACCCCAAAGGGGGATATAACCAGGTCCCCATCACACAAGGCTCTCCTAGAACAAATTATAAAAGATTTTAAAAGAGAACTAGAAGAAAAATGGGGAAAGGAAAGAGAAGCTCTGCAAGAGAATATGGAAAAGGCATATAATTCACTTGAAGAAAAATTATAAGAACATAGGATAGTTTACCTCTCAGATCTATGGAGGAGTAAGGAATTTGTGACCAAAGAAGAACTAGAGATCGTGATTGATCACAAAATAGAAAATTTTGATTATATCAAATTGAAAAGCTTTTGTACAAACAAAATTAATGCAGACAAGATTAGAAGGCAAACAATAAACTGTGAAAACATTTTTACAGTCAAAAGTTCTGATAAAAGGCTCATTTCCAAAATATATATAGAATTTACTCTAATTTATAAGAAATTAAGCCCTTCTCCAATTGATAAATGGTCAAAGGATATGAACAGACAATTTTCAGATGAAGAAATTGAAACTATTTCTAGCCATATGAAAAGATGCTCCAAGTCATTATTAAGCAAAGAAATGCAAATTAAGACAACTTTGAGATACCACCACACACCTGACAGATTGGCTAGAATGACAAGGAAAGATAATGCGGAATGTTGGAGGGGATGTGGGAAAACAGGGACACTGACACATTGTTGGTGGAATTGTAAATATATCCAGCCATTCTGGAGAGCAATTTGGAACTATGCTCAAAAAGTTATCAAACTGTGCATAGCCTTTGATCCAGCAGGGTTACTATTGGGCTTATATTCCAAAGAGAGCTTAAAGAAAAGAAAGGGACCCATATGTGCAAAAATGTTTGTGGCACCCCTTTTTTATAGTGGCTTGAAACTGGAAATTGAATGAATGCCCCTCACTTGGAGAATGGCTGAATAAATTGTGGTATATGAATATTATGAAGTATTATTGTTCTGTAAGAAATGACCAGCAGGATGATTTCAGAAGGGCCTGGAGAGACTTACATGATGCTGAGTGAAATGAGCAGAACCAGGAGATCATTATGTACTTCAACAACAATACTATATGATGATCAATTCTGATGGATTGGCCCTCTTCAACAATAAGATGAACCAAATTAGTTCCATTTGTTCAATAATGAATAGAACCAGCTATACTCAGCAAAAGAACTCTGGGAAATGAGTGTGAACCACTATATAGCATTTCCAATCCCTGTATTTTTGTCTGCCTGCATTTTTTATTTCCTTCACAGGTTAAGTGTACATTATTTCAAATTCTGACTCTTCTTGTGCAGCAAAATAACTGTATGGACATGTATACATATATTTTATTTAACATATACTTTAACATATTTAACAATTGGTCTACCTGCCATCAGGGGAAGGGGGTGGGTGGAAGGAGGGGGAAAATTGGAATAAAAGATTTTGCAATTGTCAATGCTGAAAAATTACCCATGCATATATCTTGTAAATAAAAAGCTATAATAATAATTAAAAAAAAAGAGGACATTAGTTACTTAGGAGAGAGAATAATAAAGTCAGAAATCAGATTGTAAGAGTTTAATAGGAGATTGTGCTTTAAATATGTAATTGTTGCCTTCCTCATTAGGGTGGATAGAGATGATTTTATTCTTCCTAATTGTATTTCCAATACCTATCTCAGTACTTAGCATGCAGTATGCATTTAATAAATATTTGTTAGTTGAGTGACATAGGTACTTATTAAGTATTAATTGAAGTGTCAGGCATTATATTAGGTAGGGGCAAGGGGTAGAAAGACAAAAATAATGAAGCATATCTGGTTATCAAAAAGCTAATATTCCATACCAACTCTAACTAGTCTTTAAAAGTCTTGCTTTATGTATTGGAGCATGACAATTTTCTGGCATACTATGTGCTCTTCAATGTTTTTTTTTTTTTTTTTTTTTTTTTGCTTAACTATTTATACTTCCTGATCCAATTCCATATAAGCTGTTTCCAACAATAAGCTTAACTTTCACTCTTTTCCTTTAAAAAGCTGTTACACTGTTCAAATCATGATTATGATTAGAACTTTTAAAAATCCTAATTTTTCTCAGAAATATTTGCTCAAATTCTTCTTTGTCCAACTATAGAACAATGAGCACTTACATGTAATTATTATAACTGTTTTTTTATCTTCTATTATGGATGATAGTCTATCAATCAGCATAGTTTGTGCATTTAGACATTTAATCAAAATATTCTGTCCTGTAAGTTGGTTGTTATATGCACATATGTGGGTGGTTTAAGATAATTGAAGGAGATCATGATAGATGCCTGTTCCTCTAGCTACATTTCAACTCTGAAATAAACATTTCTGCCAATATACTTTTGGACCATGACCTGCAGTGATCAAAGGCAAATACCAATGCACTCCTCTAGCTAAATGGAATTGCATATTAGAATTTCATTAATGATGGACAAATGCAGGCCTCTGACTTATCCTTAGAAGTGATTGAGTCAGAGGAAATTAAGGCAGGGAGGGAAAGCATGGCATGCTATCTCTAAAGCTATAGGTATACTCCCTATCATCTAGTAGCCAATGTCTTCTGAATGAGTGATTATATGGTAATAGTGTCAGTATACTAGAGAAGTGGAACTACAATGCATGTATAGAATTTACATCGACATTAATTCATATATTATCACCGTTGGTGGGCAGCTGGTACTACAAAGGATAGAACACTGGGTTTAGAATCACAGAGACATCTTCATGAATTCAAATATGGCCTCAGACACTTACTAGCTATGGGAGCCTGGGCAAATCACTTAACATTGTTTGCCTCAGTTTCTTTATCTGTAAAAATGAGAGAAAGGAGGAAATGACAAACCACTTCAGTATCTTTGCCAGGAAAAAAAAATACGGGATCATGAAGAGTTGAACATAACTGAAAATGACTCCACAACAGAAGTCACAGTTGGTCAGACCCCATGATGATGGGGCAAGGATGCTGGAATACAACTGCCTCAAAGATTCCTCCTGGGCCTCTTCAGATCTTTAATTTGGAAAATAGACTATTACTCATGTAGATACTTGAGGATGGTTTGGACCAATCTGGTGTGCTGGGAAGAGTCTCAGGAACAGATTAGTGTATAATTATCTAAATACTACCCTTTGCTAATCCAGTAATTCTTGAAACACTGAATTCATGAACATCTGAAAAACTGTTGGAACACTATTCAATTAAATGTCATAGTCTCATAATCATAAAGGTCACAAAACAATCTAAAAAGCTATCTTTCTTTCATGCTTTAAGATCTGAACTATGTTGTATGTGACTTAGAAATCCATTCTTTTGAATATTGCCACTGTTGCAAAGTGGCTTAGATAAATTTGTACTTAGATTGGGTATATAAGGGATATTGGTTCCAGTATTAGGTTTCTCCCTTTTTAATGAATAACAGCAGAGTTCCTACAAGAGAGGTAGAAAATTGGATTTAATTCGTTTTTGTTTCTTTCCCAGGAACTCTTAGAAATATTGCCTTTAACTTCATTGATGATGCAGGCAATTAAGGCTAGGGGCTCCAGTACCATCTTATTTGGGCCTTATTTAGGCTTGCCATTTATTCTGATAAAGCCTTACCTTCCTGGTCACTGGTATGAATTAATTTATTAGTGTTATAACTATCACTGAAGGAACATGAAAACTCTGAATCACTTATCTTTGCAGTCCACAAAGTCAGGCTAAATCTCTGATTTTGCTGTAAAGCCTTAGGAAGTTCCTCTCACTAGAAGTTATCAAGAACTATTATTTACTGGATATTTTAGGGGAGAGCCTTTTGAGATTTTCCTCTCCTTGAAATAACTTGAAAAGCAATTGCTCTATAACAATGCTTTTAAGATATTTGGCTCAGCATGAGATTCCTTAAAGTATTATTGTTTTAATTATTGAAATTTTATTTGAATTTTAAACGTTTCTTTGGGAAGTAGATTTGATGACACAATTCCAGAAAAGAGAAACACAATTTTCTTAAAATAATATCTTAAAACTTTCCTTTTAAATTCTGTACCTATGTAGCTCTAAATCTATAACCCTACCTTTGACCTTCCAATTTTGTTGGGATGATTTTATGTCAGCTTGTTTGAACTTCTCTTGCCTTCCACTTTTTCAAACTGTTCATAATATTCTGCCAGCATCTTCTGTTTTAGTATTTCATAAATGAGTTTGTATTCTAAATAGATGCTTCCCTTGACTGTCATATCTTTCTTCCTGGTGAAAAAGAAATCAAGAGTTTGTTCTTTAGTGTTTTCATCACAGAGGCTATTTATGATAATTAAACTTTTTAAGGAAATAGTGATTATCAAGATCAAAATTTTTGCTTTTTAAAATTTTGAATTTTTACTATTGATAGATCTGACAGATTAAAGATATTACTATTATTCTTAGTGTCTTCTTATTTTTATCCTTTTTTAAATTGCTCAATGATTTTGATCTTTATTCTCTATAGATGAGCACCTGATTATACAAAAACAGCTATTACTAATATGATTCTCACATCACAACTCATCATTTCTTTTTTAATAATTTTTAGTCAACTTCATTTTTATTGATGGTGTTTGATTCTTACCATGTCTAGGGACTTTGGTTTGTTTCTATGTAGTACATCCTCTGGACTTGCTCCTCCAATCCCTATTTTGACTATTACTTCAGGTTTTTAGATGGCAGCCAGCTATGTCTTTCCTCTGAATTCAGAGGTAGCCCTAGAAAGATTTTTTTTTATATTATATTTATTTATTTTTAATTTATGGAATAAAATAAGCATTTCCATAACAAAGTATAATAAAAAAGGTTGGATATGAAATTACAAATCTGTTATGTACAACTTGCTAATCCTTTTAAATATATAATAAACTTACCATATAAATCTTTTTTTTTCTTTTTTTTCTCCTTTTTTTTTTTTCCTTCCCCACCCCAGGCCCATGATAGAGATGGCTCTCATTAGATACACACACAAAAATAATATATATGTCTGTGTATTGTGTAGATATGTGTGTGTAAATATATATCTATTTATATAAATATATATACATATACATATATAAAATCAATCTACACATAAGAATGGTTTCCTAATATTCACAAAGGACTCAAGTGTTGATTTCAATTTATTAGTCACAGACTTAACTATTAAAAATAGAAGTTTACTGAGGTGATATGATTAGTAGCAAAAAAAAAAAAAAAAAAAAAAAAAAAATCCTCCCTAAGAAATGACCATATGCTCCCACAAGTAAATATGGAATTTAGAGGAAAAATGAACTCAAGCCTAATGAGAACATGATGCAACTAAGAAGTAACTCATAAAT
Source organism: Sminthopsis crassicaudata (assembly GCF_048593235.1). Classification (NCBI taxonomy): domain Eukaryota; kingdom Metazoa; phylum Chordata; class Mammalia; order Dasyuromorphia; family Dasyuridae; genus Sminthopsis; species Sminthopsis crassicaudata. The sequence goes on along the minus strand of NC_133619.1, from coordinate 118,482,157 downwards.
TCTGGTGTCTGGAAGTTTAGATAACCTTTCTTAGGAGTGGTCCTTAGACTATGTCCATTAGAAATATTATAGCTTTTCTGCTATGTTCCTTTAATCTGCCTTTCCTTATTGCACTCAATCTATTTTGGGCTCCTGATGTAAATATTACTGCCAGCTGCTGTTATTTCAGGAATGTTGTTTGTACAATGAAGAAAATTCTAAGCACTCCAGCTCCACTTGCTTTTCTGTCTAAGGTAGAATGAGCATGATGGAAAGGGAAGGAGATTGATGCTATTGGTTGCTGTTGTTTTTTTCCTTCTCCCCTTCTTCCACTCCTCAACCAATTTCTCCTCAGAAACGCGGCTGGGAAGGCTTCTACATGGCTCATCCTTGCTTGAATCCTTCAGTTCCAAACTGACTCACCATTTTATTGAATGAAAAACAGAGCATGCTGAATTTCCTCTTCCAGTCACATTATGATATGATTTTAAATGACTTTTAAAGACATCTAAATATATCAACAACTTTTCACACTTGGACATACTTTCTCACCTACTTCAAGTATCAAGACATGATATTTTACCATTTACTTGAATTCAGGTGAGGTAATTGATGGGTTGACTCAGTGATCCCCTTCCTGATATCTACAGGAAGCATTATGAAAAATAGACAGGATCCTTCTGAATAGTCTACAATTTAAAAAAAAGTATTACTCTGGTAAATACAATAATTTTTTAAGATTGCTTTTGAAACACCTGCCTCAAATATTTGGAGAACACAATTAAGTAGACAAGGTCATGCATTTGTTCAGTGATTACATTTTTTAAATGACCTCACTGAAATATCATCTAGTTTTGTGTACAGGAATTGTATCGTTTGGTCTGGAAATCTATTACACAGTACTTGATCACTACTTTCTGTTAATCATGTCTTTGACCAAAAACAATAAAATATGTTTACAATAAATAAACAAACAAAAAATCCCACCAAAACCAAAACCCAAAATACTCAAAGTCCAGGATAAATGTCCATTGGCTGTACAGAAATGTTTAGCTTGATTTATTTAAAAGCAAAGTGGAGTGTCCTTAAAGCTTTTGTGTGTAGCCTTTAATTAATTGTAGTTAAGACCTGATGTTGTTGTATTCTAAACACTTGAGCTTTCTGTATTTAGTTTGCATCACTTAACTCCTACTGAAGCAAAAACAAATATTACATGGCTTTAAGATGAATTGCATGGCCTCCTGTGTGTTCACCAGTGATCTTGTGGAATGGTTGCTTATTAGCTGCAAAAGATTAAGTGGTAGTTTAAAAAAATATTTCTTGTATCCATCTCAAGTCATCCCATTAGAAGATAAAAACACTGCACTTATAACAGTTGAACTGAAGGTTTTTTAAGTAGATGATTATATGTGTGACAGAGTGACCTTCTCAGCAAAAGAAGTCTGGGAACTCTGATATAATTAAAATGTAAGAGAAAACTAGAGTATCTAAGGAAATCTCTGCACTGTATTAGGTTAAAGATCAATTTGAATGAGACATCTGTAAGCATTATAGAAAAGCCCAGCTCAGATTTCTCTACCTGAAGACAGGGAAGGGAAATCCATAAAAATTTTGATTTTGATCTTTTTTTTTTTTATAACTTCTTATATGGTCTTTTCTTTTTAGAATCAAGAGATTTCTGGAAGATAAAAAAAGAACATTTTTTTAAAGTTTTTTAAAACTTTTTAAGAATCATCCTCATCATAATAGTAAATGAGAATATTTTAAATTTTAAATTATTTCTCTAAATGCTACAATCTCAAAGATTCAAGAAAATCAGGCATCTCTTAAGAACTAAAAAATAAAAATTTTGTATTCCTTCTTTTTCCCTCAATTTTTTATAAGTGTTTTTTAAAGTGGCCTTTTTTTAAAAAAGAGACTGCGCCAGGCACAAGATTCTTTAGCAATAATATCCATCACTGCTACCATCATCATCATTATCATCATCATCATCACTATAACCCTCAGCCTCTCTAGTTACTGGCTGTTCTTCACTTTGTTCCTGGGGTATTATTAATGTCTGATGAACTAACTGAAATGAACTGATTACCATGGAAGGAGTGAATATCAGAAAACCACTCCTATGTGTAGAATGATTTTATATGTGTGTCTATATCTATATCTATATCTATCTATATACACATACACACACATATATTCACAACACTGACATATACAAATATATATATTATTTTGTCTGTGTGCTTAATGAGAGCCATCTATATGGTAGGCCTGGGGTGGGGAAGGAAAAAAAAAAAAGAAAAAAGATTTATATGATAAGTTTATTATATATTTAAAAGCATTAACAAGTTCTACATAGCAGATTTGTAATTTCACATACAACTTTTTTATTATACTTTGTTATGGACATTCTTATTTTATTTCATAAATTTAAAATAAATAAATATATTTTATTTGTAAAATAAAACTATATTTTATAATAGGGAGCTGTTGTTTTTGTTTTTATTTTTCTGTTTGTGTTTTCTGATTATGTAAAACTAGTACCTGAATATATAAGCTATTAATGAATATGACATGGAGAATCCAGGATCTTTTTTTTTTTTTTTCCTACAGTGACTTATCTATTTATTCTGCCTACAGCCAACTGGTTAATCCCTAGAAAAAGTGTAGTCTTAGGATTTTGCTTCCTGTTTACAAACCTCTAAAAGGCTTAACCTCCCTCCCTCCAACCAGAGCCTACTTATCTTTCTACTGTTATCTTCTCTAATAATCTGTTTGGCTTCTAGTCTTATAAACTTCATTGCTCTAGCCACTTAATCTTTAGCTATTAGTTTCCTGGATCTTTCCTTGAGCAAAAGCAATAGAAGGAACCTCTGTCAACAGCTTAACACCTAGTTCAGCTATGACATAGTCTTACTACTAGTTCTATTCTAACCTGATTTTCCACGAACCAGATTTTGTGTTTTCCCTTCGTGATTATTCTCTAATTTTGTGGAATGATTTTAATAACTACATCTTAGTTATGTCCCTCATATCTGCTATCTTGGTGGTCTGCTAATTCCCCCCTTAGCTTTCTGAGATACCTTTCAGGGCACTATTAGAATTCAAGCTTCTGGAAAGAAGGGATTATTTTATCATTGGAATTTGTATCCCTAGAGTCTGGGTACAGTTTGTACTTAATAAATGCTTTCAGCTTGATTGGAATTCTGTCCTTGAACCCCAATACCTATTGACAGATATCTCAGACTTTTACTCTTCCAGGATGCCTAATGAACAAATTTCTGGCTCCCTCCTGCTACCCCTGCTCAATTCACATGTAAGCATTTGTTTGATCTTTGGGTCCTGGCTTTCAAATAAAATCATTGTGTAGCTAACTAAGCTCTGATTAAAATATACATAATGCAGCCAGTTCATCAATTACTAAATCACTCAAATGTAATTCAGAGAATGCAGAATTTTGACATAAAGATAGAAGTGACCATAAAAAGATTTTTTAAATGCTGACAAGGATATGAGCTTTAGAAAGAGCTTGAAAGGCTAATCATTTGACTGTAAAGCATATCTATCAACATTTCATCATTCTTCAACTCACATATTTTAAAATCATCCAGTATGTTAGTTATCTCTCCTAGCTTTTTCTTATCTGGAAATTCAATAAGCATTCCACTTATGACTTTAAGGAATTGATTTTTAAAAAAAGTAGTGAACATACCATAAACTAAATATAGATCTCTAGTGTATTCCCTTGGAGAATTCCTGCCATATTGATGTGAAATCATTAATGGGCACTTTTGGTGTCCAAACATTAAACCAGTTCTGAATTCATCTATTTGAATTACTATCTAATCTACATCTTTCTTTATTTTCCATAAAATAAGAAGAATATTTTATGTTATCAAATAACTTTGCTAAAATTCAGGTAAACTGTGTTTCAGCATCTTCCTGATATCTTAGGGAAATAGTCTAGCACTAATCTTTGCTTTTATGATCACTACAGAATTTTTTAAGAAACCAAAGTTAAATTACTGGCCTGCAGTTTATAGATGCTATTCTATATCTTTGTTTCGGTCTCTTTCTTTGTTTTTTCCCCCACCCCTCTTCACATTGGATTTCCCTATCCTGCCTAAGCAAGAAATAAAGCAATAACTCAACAACTTCTCTCCATTGTGATTGTCAAGAAGACTTTGAAACATTTTCTTTCTGATCTGGATTGGTATGCCTCTCTTTAAATAGCCTTTCCCCATCCCAAAGAATCACCTTACTTTTATCCAACAGTGTAAGACTTTAGATCTCCAGGATCTCAAAGACCTCTTGAACTTAACAGATGACTAGTCTCAGTGTCTCCTATTCAGGCCCAAACTTTCTTCAGAATTCTGGCTTCTATTTATCAATTATTAAATATTTTGAACTGAATGCTCCTTAGACATCTCAAACTCAATATATATAAAATAGGATTCATTATCTCATCCCTAGCTTTCTTCTGACCTCCCCTATTTCTGTCAAGAGGACCACTATTCTTCCAGTTACCTTATTTTTACTCATCTTACATATGCAGTTGGTTGCCAGATCCCTATTATCTTTAAAATATCTTTACATCTATCCCTTTCTCTCCACATATATAGCCAACACCTCAGTTGGATCCTATTCACTTCTCCTGAACTTTTATAATAGTTTCCTAATTAGTTATCATGCCTCAAATTTTTCCCTATTCCAATACATCTTACATAGCATTGTCAAAATGAATTTTTAAGGCACAAGTCTATTATTATTATTCCCTTTCTCATCAAATCCCAGTAGCTCCATATTACTTTTAAATGCCTAACAGAATAGTTTGTATATTTTCCCAGAGGTTATAAGTGCCACTAGAGTTTAACAGGAGAGGTTATAACATGGTTTTATACATGCTTCAAGAATATGATTTTGTTCAAATTGAGACAACTCTGAGATGCTATTTCACACTTCTCAGATTGTCTAGATGACAAGAAAAGATGATAAATGTTGGGAGGGATTTGAGAAAACTGGAACACTAATACATTGTTGGTAGAGTTGTGAAATGATCTTACCATTATAGAGAGTAATTAGGAACTATTCCCAAAGAGCCATAAAACTGTGCATACCCTTTGATTCTGTATCCCAAAGAGATAATAAAAAAAGAGAAAAGGATCTATGTATGCAAAAATGTTTGTAGCAGCCCTTTTTGTAGTGGCAAGGAACTGGAAATTGAGTGAATGTCCATCAGTTGAGGAATGGCTCAGTAAGTTATGGTATATGAATGTAATGGAATATTATTGTTCTATAAGAAATGATAAGCAGACTGATTTCAGAAAATCCTGGAAAGACTTGCATGAACTGAAGCTAAATGAAGTGAGTAGAACCAAGAGGACCTTATTTGCAGTAACAACAAGATTATGTGATGATCAATTGTGATGGACTTAGCTCTTTTAAACAATGAGGCCATTCAAGGCAATTCCAATAGATTTGTGATGGAAAAATGCCATCTGTATATAGAGAACTATGAAGACTGAATGTGGATGGAAGCACAGTATTTTCACTTTTTTGTTGTTTCTTATTTCCTTTTTTTTTTTTCTTTACTTTCTTGTGTTTTTTTTTTTTCTCCTTTTGACCTGATTTTTCTTGAGCAGCATAACAAATATGGAAATTTGTTTAGAAGAATTACATGTTTAACATATCTGATTGTTTGCTATGTTGGGGAAGAGAAGGGAGGAAAATTTGAAATGCAAAGTATTGCAAAAGTGAAAAAAATATTGTAAAAGTGAACTATTTTCTATGTATTTTGAAAAAATAAAATACTATTAATTTTTTTAAAAAAAGAATATAATTCTGGCAATTGTGTGGAGTTTGTGTTGGAGAAGGGAGAATCTTTAGGCAATGAGAACAATTTGTAGACTTTTACAATAGTCCTGCTTACAAAGATAGGTGGGAAGGTGTCTCAGTGGATAGAGGACTAAGACTTGATTCAGGAAATCCAGAATTCAAATTTGACATATGATACTTAATAGTTCTGTGATCCTTAGCAAGTTATTTAATCTTTGTTTGCCTTAATCCACTGGAGAAGAAAATAACAAAACACTCCAATATCTTTGCACAGCTAAAATAGAGTGCCAAGCCTGGAGTCAGGAAAACTCATCCTCCTGAGTTAAAATCCAACATTGGTACTAATTAACTGTGTGATCCTGAGTAAGTCCCTTAATCCTTTTTGCCTCAGTTTCCTCATCTATTAAATGAACTTCAAAAGGAAATGGCAAACTTTTCAAATATCTTTATCAAGAAAACTCCAAAAGATGTCATAAAGAGTCACAACTGAAAATGTCTGAACAATGATATAATACAAAGTCTTGAAGGAAATAAAATGAGAAGTGTTATAAAAGTAGAATCAATAAGACTTGAATAAATAATGCATGAGTATATCTTCCTAATGTACTTTTTACCTATCATATTTCTTTTGTATAAGGTATACACATCCAAAACCTTATTTGTTATTAATTTCATCTACCAATATTGATTATATCCATGAGATCAAATTTGTTTACTTGTGTTAAGATTTCTAGTTCTTCTTGATTCCTGATTAAACTTTTGGAATTGTATATAGATATCATAGATTGACAGAATAGTTATCATGTGCTTTTTAAGCCCTAGGTATAAAAATATAAGCAAGCAAGAGAGTCTCTTCTCTCAAGAAGCTTATATTCTAATAGAAGAAATCAAAATATCTGTAGGCTGGGGAAGGGGAATAATGAGGTATGTCTTCTTGGTTTGGAAATGGATCCAGGAAACAAGATCAAAACCTGGATATGGGAAAGATAAGATTCATGTATCAAACCCAGTGGAATTCTAGGGGTAAAAGCCAAATTTGAGAGGAGAGTGAGACATGGTCTGGAGATGTCTAAAGAGTGATGCCATAAGTTTTTGTACTGTCTTCTTTCTTGGATTTTATTCCTTGTGAACTTCCTAGTGTCTCAACTAATAATACTTCTTCCTTCATTTTTGTTATTCTCTCCAATATCCAACTTGGAAGAGAGAGACACAAGTATTTTTCTTTCTGCCACCCTTTTGTTTAGATTTGCAAGACTCCAAACAGTAAAATTATTTTTTCTTCTGGGTAATTATAATTTTAATGAATAATTAATAAAAAGGATGCTTATTTGGGTTTTTCCTAAATCAAAGATGATCTATGGAGGCTTCTCAATGTTTATATCCCCTTGGAAGAGGGGCATTTCCAAAAAGTGGTAATCATCTCTGATTGGTGAACAACTAATGAAAGAATGAATATTATAATGAAATATAGACCTAATCTAATAAGAGGTGGTGACTTTAATTAAGTCACTCTTATTCCTAGTTCACCCCTGCTCAGGACAATCTAGACAATTATATTTTTATCAGCTTTTGTTAGGCACACTTTTCCCTTGGCCAAGAGTTTTTCATTCCAGTAACTTACGTCCAAATTCCCATTCTCAGATATAATCTTATTCTAGCTATTAACCGGAAAAATCACTTTCCCCTCCTTTTTGCATCCCTTACTTTTATTAGACAGAAATGAGGAAAACATCATTTGTGCCCTATATTTTTCAGTTTCTTGCCTTAGACTCATAAATTGGGAATACATTTTAGATTCTTTCTCTAAGAATGATTTACCAGGAAGAAATATTAATCATTTATTTTGACAAATCCATCCATCAATCAATCAAAACACATTTATTAAGTGCCTACTAAGTGCCAGGCACTGTGCTTATCTGGGGCATACAAAAATATGCAAATTATTTTCTAAAAGTACTTGAACTCTAATGAAGTCATAATAATTACTCTATTATATCTTGGATACAGGCTCAAGAAGACAATAGATCTCTCTGTTATCATCAGAATGTTTCCCTGAGCAAAAAAGTATTCTTTTCTTTCTTTATGATTCTTACTAAATTATCTTTTTTCATCAGACAGAAAACAAGTGATATGTCCCAAGCACTGTTAAGCCTAATAATACAAAAATGACTGAATCAATCCTACAGCAGTAGGAGCTTACCATTCTATGTGATAGTTTCTGTGGCTTTACTTTATCATTCCTTGAAAGGCAAACAACAGCCTCCTGAGATCTCAATCACCTCAGGAAGAAGCTGAAATTTATTTTGATTTTTGTTTTTTTAGCTCCAAGGAAACATTTGCACTTTTCTTTTCTACTCCCCTCTGGGACAGTTTTCTATTATCTCATTTCTTCTCAAGGATTATTTATAATTTATGATTTCTCTCCTTTTTTCACTCTCCATTATATTCTAGTTTTATTTTTTTTTAAGTAAAGGAACACTTCATTGCATCATAACTGGAGTGTGGAAAGCTATTTCTTGAGTCACTTTACTATCTCTTCTAGGAATGTGGCCAACCTGCACTAGTAGCATAGATAAGCAATCGCTTGGTTATAGCAGAAATACAAACATTGAATACTCAATGCAACTCACTTCAAAATTTATCATGCTCCATAATAAATGAGATTTCCAATCTTTTTAAAAGAAGAACTATTTGTGGGTGTTTATGCTTCATTTCTCAAATTTAACCTTAAGACCCTTTTAACTTCTTATCACCTAAAAAATTGAAAGGCACACCTAATGTTCTTTCTTTGAATTCAACCAAGTACTACTTCATTTTCTCCTTGTTTCTTCTATTTATCAATTTACTTTGCTTTTGTGTTCTACTTAGTTTTTCTTATTTTGTCAACTACCTTTTCTCCTTCTATCCATTCACCTTTCCCACAAATTATTTTCTTCAGGTGTTTAATCTTTATTCCTTTTCTTCCATCATTTCGACTATTCCTAGAGGATGAATTATTTTTCAGTTCAACATTCATTCATCTAATCCTCAAATTGTCCAAGGTTTCTTTTCACTTAAATTCATTCTCTAAATTTATTCAAGAGTCTAAAATCTTTAATAATCACTTTCTCAATTTTTTTCTTCTACTTATTCAAGGTAAGTCCTTGTAACCTCTTTATTCCCTTTTCCTGTAACCTCACAGAAACTAGAAATAAAATCAAGTAGATAGTTCTCCTTCACTTTTTCTTTATTTACCTATATTTCTCCATATTAAACCTTTGTCCTTTTTTTCACTTTTACAATTTCATTTTAAATTCAGTCAGAGCCATCTTTTCTCTCACAAAAATCATAAGAAAAATCACATCTTCCTTTAATTATTACTCTGGATTGCCAACTAATTCTATGTTTTTTTTCTTCAGATAACAATATTTAGTATATACATCATCTTTGTATTTCTGTAGTTTTTACTTTACTTTGCATTATTTCATAAAGGTCTTATTCCTCATACTTGTCCACATAAATTGCATTATAGTGTTCTATTATATTAAGATGCATCTGTGTTCCATGATTTACCTAACTATTCCTCTACTGCTAGATATAGAAATTAATTCTGGGTTTTATTTTTCATTGTTATGACCATATTTGAACAGGCAACTTTTTTTTTTAATTATATCATTGAAAACACTATCATGCTATAATGACAACAATAGAATTAGTGGCTAAAAAGGTATAATTATTTTTATAACTTTAAATACATATTGCCTGATTGCTCTCTTAAGGAGTCCACATTTGCAAATTTACCAGCAGTGAATGAGTGTACCTGTTTCTTTAGAGCTTCTTCACTCTCAGTATTGAATATCATTACCTTTTGTTATTTTTTCCTAATTTAATTGGTATTACTTTATAGACTCATAGATCTACAACTGGAGAGGACTTTTGATGCCAGTATTCCAATACCATTTTGTGCATGAGAAAGCTAAAGCCAAGAAAAGCTAAGTGACAGAGGTAATAAGTTAAGGATTAGCTGACTTCAATAATTACTTCTCTTATTGCATTATGCTACTTCCTAAGATGTTTTCTCAAAGTTATTTTTTACTCTCTTATTAGTGACTTTGATCATTTCCTCAAGTAATTATTAATAATGTATTTTAACTTTTGAAAATTATCTTTTTATATTCCTTAATCATTTATCTGTTATGGACTTGAAGTTATAACTCTAACTACATAATAGTTTCTTATATATTTTATGCATCAATGTTTAATTTATTATGTTAGGCATAGATTTTCCTCCAATCCATTCTTTTATTTTCTTTTAATTGTATTTTTTAATTTTCATGTAGTCAACCCCAATGCTCTTTTCCCAATAATTCCTTTCATTTGCTGAATAAAGAGGTGCCACTTCACAATAGAGAGAAATATTTCCTATTTTTCCAAAGTTCTTTGAAAAAAAGTTTCAATTTCTCATTCTTATGGAATTCAGTGAGGTAAGTGATATAAGATTTGGGTCCAAATCCTTTTCCCATCAAAATTGCAAACCAATTTTCTCAAGTACATTTGCTAAATAATACATTTTTCCTACTTAGTTTTTATTTTCTAAAATCTTTTCAAGCTCATACGTTTTGTATACATGGATGGGATGTTTTATACATATATAATAGATATATATATATATGTAAAATACACACACATATATATAATATACCATAGTATACATATAATATACACATAATATACATATATATACAAACTCACATACACACATATATATAGTATATTTTTAATTTAATTGATTTTTCTATTTCTTCCCTAGTACTAGGTAGTTTTAATTATAACTATTTTGTAACATGTTAAAATCTCATAAGACATAAATCTTCTTCATCAGTTTTTCTTTTCAGTATAATATTTAATATTCTTTTGATTCATTTGTTTTCAAATAATTTGCATTATGAAGACCTTTGGTCTTCTATAGTATTATAATAATCCATAATAATATAGATTCATTTGGAGTAATGTTGCCATTTTTACTGTATTAATGGAATAATGGATAGATATCCAACTTCACAATCAGAAACACCTGGGTTCAAATAATTCTGATAAATATTGACTGGGTGATCGTGTCACTTAACTTTCAATGTCCAAGATAATTCACTACAATTTTAATTTCAGGGCAGGTACTAATCTACATTGGGTAAATAAGATTTTGATATAGGAAGTTCCCTAGACAAATTAAATCTCAGATTTAGTTGGGAAAAAAATCCAACCTTTTAATGTGAACATTTAATGTGTCTCCAGATGTTTAAGTCTTTCTTTATTATGGTCATTGTAGTTTTATAGTTCTTTTTGTCCAGATTCTACATAGTCCTATGTAGATTAATTTCCAAATGTTAAAGCTTTTGTTGCTCTTGTGAATCTTATTCTTTTTTTTTAAAGATTACATCTTTTTAAATTTTATTATGATTAAATAATAATGCTGATTATATTTTATGTATCAAACTTATATTTGGTAAAGTGCTGAATTCATTTACTGTGTCTTAATTTTTTAGACTGAAGTGATTGGCTTTCCAAGTTAAACTACTATGTCATCTGCAAATAATGACATTTTGACATCTTTATTCCCAATGTTAATCCTGCTAATATATTTTTCCTGTTTTATTGCCATTGCTAGAATTTTTAATACCATATTAAATAAAATCAGTGGATATGGAAATCTTTACTTTGTACTTATTTTTAGAGGTACTGCTCCTAAGGTTACTCAACTGAATATAATATTAGTTCTTGGATTAAGGTTGATACATTTTTCATTATATTAAGGGAAAAAATCCTCAATAAAATATCTATCACTTTTTGTCTTTTATTATGAATGCATATTGAATTTTATTAAAGGCTTTCCTATATCTTATGAAATATGACCTTTTTAAAAGTTTCTTAGTATCTTTTTGGGGGGATTATATTTACAGTCTTTGATTTGGGAACCGTGTTTGTTGCATGTCTGATTTGAACTCTGATCATGAGGAATACTTTTCTTTATGCATTGTTATATTCTATTGGTTAATATTTAGCTTAATATTTTTGCCTCTATATTGGCAGCACAGTACTATAAGTTCTTTTTAAGTTATTTTTGTCTCATTTTAAAAATCAATGCCACATTTTTCCCTTTGGCTTTTTCTACATTTATGAATAATATATGTAACATAAGGATATTCTTCAAAGTTTGAAAGAATTTTGCTATGAACTTGAATATTCCAGGTATTTCTTTTTGCTTAACATGGTAATTTTTAATGACTTGTCTTATTTCTTCCTAGAGATCAGTCTACTTAGAAATGTTCTTTTTCTGTGATGTCATTTGGCAGTTTATATTTTTTGTAGTCCCATTTCCTTTAAAATTTTCTATTACATTAGAATTAGAATATGCATAATTAGAATTAGCTGTGAACAGACATTCCTTTATAATTTAAAAAAATCTATTTCAAAAAATTTTACTTAGTTTACCATAAGTAATTTTTCAAATTCACAATTTTCTCTCTTTAAAAAAACAAATTTGTTAATGGCTTATCAATTTCATTGATCTATTAAAATAAATACTCTATCAACCAAAGTATTTCTTTCTTTTCTATTTATTTCTGCTCTTTATAATTTCTTTCTACCAATTCAGCTTTATTACGAATAATAACATTTTGAACATAACATTTAAATGTTGTATGGAACATAAATATATATTTGAAAGAGGTGTTTGCTACTGCCATGGAGGAAATCCAGGATTCGTGTTTAAAAATTTCTAATAAATGAGTGACTACATAGATTCTTGTTTGCAGATGGTGTTCTGCAGATAGCATAAAATCCAGAGATAGTACAGAGTCTCCTAAATTAAAACCATAATTATTCCAAGACATTTGCTTAATTATCCTCATGAGAAAAAACCAAGTGGATAAAAAAATATCTAATGTTTAGACCCAAGGTGTCAAATATTCTATGATTCTCCACAACACTCCATTGAGGGCTGGACAAAATTAAAATATAATTGGAAATACTTAACACAATAAATAAAATATAATAAAACATAGAAGATGTTAAGATATGGTTTTCTAAGTCAGTATGCCACTTCAAGGAGATCTTTATGTATAATTTAATGATTCCCAGTTTTTCTACAAGTTTCACACAACTAGACTATATTATTATGAATAATTGAATGGACAACCTTTAGTTTGGACATGTTTATCAGTATGTAGCAACACACACATGTAAATTTATATGCCTGTGTGAATGTATAGTTACTTTCAAAAATATTAAGGAATAATTCTTTCTAGTTTTTTTCAGTGTTTTAAGAGAAATAAGTTCTATGTTTTGTCAAAGGCTTTTTTGCACCTTTAGAAATATTCATTTGGTTTTCATTTTTTAATTGATTCTTTTTTATTTTTCTAATGTTTCTAAGTTTAATTTTAATCAAATCTCATCATAAGGAATATTACAAACTATATCATTCTCTTTTATTTTACTTTTACTTAATATTTTACCTCAATATTATCTTGTGATATTGTTGATAGCCTTTCCTCTTTGCTTTATTCTCTCTGGTTTTATAGCAAAAAGATATTTGTCTTTGTAGACAGTCTTGTAGAGAATCTTACAAGGTGTTTTTTCTCTACTTTTATGAACAATATATAGTAGTTAATGATTCTTTGAATGTTAGAATTCAGTTGTGAATATTTAAGACTATTGTTCCTTTGCCTATCCTTATAGTGTTCCCAATTTATATTTCTAAGAGTGTTATTTAGTTCACCATTTTAAATTTTGTTAGTATAGATATTCAATTACTCATATTTCGTTTCATTTAAGTTTCAGTTGGGAAGCTATATATTGGGTATAAGGTTTTTCATAAATTTCTTTATTTCATTGTGTTTTATTATAAATTTCGCTTCCTAACTTTTTTATTTATGTAATAGGAATTTTCATCCTTTTAGGCATCCAATTTAGCAGCATTGGAGTCATCCCCATCTCTTCAATTGTTCTAACCCTGCATATCTAATCCACTGTCAAAGTTAAATTTTTTGCCTCCACAATATTTTTTGTATCTTAACCTTTCTTTCCCTTCAGAAAGTCCCCATGTTAATTTATGTTATCATTATTTGAACTAGTATAATAGTTTCTTACTTGATTCTCCTGCTTCCAGGCTCTTCTAACTTTATTTTGGTATCCATACAACTACTGATTGTTATTCCAAAAATGCAAGTATGACTATATTACTTCCTAGTTCAAAGATTAAACTACCACCCTGAAAGCAGCTAAAGTTAAGTGCTGTGAAGCACTTAGAAATTGTTCAGACATCAAACATGCCCAAATCATCCAATGCCTCCTGATTTATTGCCACGACTTGACTTTTGTATTGCCATTGGACTTCATTGGCTTTGGAAGAGTGAAGCTGGGGACTTTGTACAACTCTGTCTCAAGTCCAAATCATATAGGAGTCAAGACATCACCCATGATATCAGTGGTCCTCTTTGAAAACAAAGGATGAACATTTTGTTTCATTCAAAGTCTTTCAGAATCTGGTTCCATTCTCTATTTTCTGACCATTTTCTCTTTTTTTCCTTCTCTCATGTAATCTACATTTTAGTCAAAATGACCTACTTTCTTTTCTTTAACTCAAGAGTCCATCTTGGTACTCTATTCCTTTGCACAAATTGTTTTTCTCCTTGTAAACTCTTAGGTCCAACTCAGGTGTTTTTTCTGAGCACTGGAGTTATTAACACTATTATTGAAAGAATAGGTTAGGTCATTTATATTAGTTCAATAACTTTCTACATCCAGAAGCACCAACACTTTTTACAATATTCTATATTTGCTAAAGCACAGGAAACAATCTTGATCACTGATTAAATTTTTAGAACTGAAAAAAATATGCACATGAATAATAATGAATTAAAGCAATTAGTGTGGGCACATCATCATGGAACACCATTATAATTCAGCATCACAATGGTATCAAAAGACTATAGTTCCAAATTTTCCAAGTCAGCTGTCAATCAACAAGCATTTACCATGTGATTGTCATTGACCTAAGTCCCAAGGGTACAAAGAAAAGGCAAAAACAGTCCCTTTTCTCAGGGAGGCTATATTCTAATGGGGAATATGACATAGATAGATAAGACCAGATGAAAATAGGGTTAGAGGCAACTAGAAGAACTGGGAAATGCCTCTTACAGATCATTGAGATGATTATTATAAAAAATTTTCAAGATGTTGCATATTCTTTGAAATTAACACTATAGTTATCCCTTCCATATTGCAATATACATATATATACATATTTGTGTATATATTATAAAATTATAAAAAAATTAAATGGAATTTGGGTGGAACATTAAGGAAGTCACAAATGACCTACAAAGGCCAGCAGATGATGGAGAACATGTCTCTTAACACTTAACCCAAATTTTACTACATGACACTGAAAATACTCCATAAAAGAAAAAGAAAAGAATCAGATTTCTTCTATGGTACAAGAGGAGAGCCAAAAAAATTTACGTGCATTTTCCAGATCAAGGGGGTGTATGCTCCTAATCCTCACGATGTGGAAAGGATAATGGTATATCATTTGTGCCATGTTTGCTGACCTGAACAATTATCACTATGGCTGCATGGCAGTAAAGAGTCACAAATAGGATCAACACTAGGATTACTGTAGAATATATTGAGTAGGAAATGTTGACACACATGATAGCCTCTGATGACATAACTTATACCTGCCATACTGGGCTTGTAAAACTATCAGTTTCCCGGGACATGATCCAAAAGATATATAAACTAACTGGACTTTTAGTAGAATAGAATTTTCTACGAATTTCACCACCTTCCTGATTGAAAGTCAACTAGGAAAAGTGAGAAGCAAAGATTTTTGATCTGAGTCTGATTATGATGGTAGCCTCCAATGATTGAAAATTTAGATTTCTGCTGGAAAAGAATAATAATTCTATTTAACCCAACTAGAATCTATTAAATATTTATTGGGAGGCCAGGACTCCATTCTGTGCTGTGGAAACTAAAAAAGAAATGGTTCATTGTCCTTAACCCCAAGGAATATGTCTATGCATACATACAAAATAGCTAGAGAACAACATATTATTAACTCTGGCTTCTAACCAACAGAAATGTCATAGGACTTGGAACTCAAAAAGGACCTAAGATAGTAATGAATCCAATCTCATTTTACCAGGGATCTCTGCTGCTGACTTCTTTTGTGACCCATGTCATCATTTAGTCAAGTCTTTTGCCCAAGAACACACAGGAAATCAGTAGCAGAACAAAGATCCAAATGTAGATAGTTTGACTAGAAATTCAATGTTTATTTCAAATTTTAAAAATGTTTAATACTATATTGTTGTCCTTCTAGTATAATCTAGCTCTGTCAAGCATTGGGGGGCTAATATAATAAAAAGTCTAACATCTCATTTCTGTGCCATCCAGTGGCACAGTAGGGAGAGCAACAGCTCTAGATTCAGGAAAACCTGAGTTAAAATCCAGCCTCCCAGACTTATCCTGAGAATTAAATGAGAAACGTGTAAAATGCTTAGCACAATGTCAGGCACATAATCGATATTATATAAAAGCTTTATTATCATTATTTCTCCAGATCATTTTTGTAAACTGGATGAAAGGGATGGAATGGAGCTGAGATAAATGGGCTTCCTGAGAAAGTCAGGAGGGTCGGTGGGAAGGGCTTACTGAAGTCTGATGCCAGGAGGTTAATGAGAGACTTCAACTCAAATGATCTGTTGCAAATAATTACTCAAAAAAACAAAAAAAAAGAAATTATGGTAAACTATTCAGCCAGAACAAGGTCAATGATTTGGGTATTTGATGGATCACATCATACTGTAGGATAACAAGGCAGAATAACAACAACAGAATGCAATAATAATAATAATAATAATTTACAATTTGAACAAATTTGAATAAATACCATAGAATAAGCAAATACCAACATTTATATAATGCTTTAAGATTTCAAAATGCCTTATAAATATTTTCTCATTTCTCATAAGAACGCTATTAAGTAAGTGCTATTATTATTCCTGTTTACAGATGAGGAAATTGAGGCTAGAAGGTTAAGTGACTTCCCCAGGCTCACACAACTAGATAAAACATCTGAATTCATATTTGAATTTCAGTCTTCTAGACTTCAGAGCCATCACTCTATTCCCTGAACTACCTGCTTCTAGTATTAACTAAGTGGAACAAATATGTGGCAGAAAGGGTACAGTGTATTTATTCAATTTTTTCTATTTCTGGACATTCTCACATGTCAGTTTGTTTTTTCCTCTGAACATCCTTTAATGATTAACTATCCTACATGTTATAAAATAAAGCAAGGAAATATTAAATGTTTAAATAGCCCCTCATCTCCATCCATGGGTAGAGTTGAATGTAGACTGTTTCACCCCTAAATATGTTGGGAGGGCAGGACTTCTTGGATCTTTTGACTTTGGATTTGACATGCCAACAAAACAAATGCATAGTTTTGTCTATGCAAGGGAGAGATCAAGTCCATAGATTATAAGATAGAAGCTCTTAATGAAGGGACCTGTGATTTTGTTTATTTAAAATATTCAGATAAATGGATTTCAATAAAATTGATTTCGTTTATAGCTCTGTATACTCTATTTTATGCATTTAAAACCCTCACTCTAATAAGGGACCTATACATTTCATTAACTTGACAAAGAGGTCTATGATACATAAAAAAGGTTTAGAACCCTTTCCCTGGAGGGGAATTCTTAGCTTGGTAATGAATCTATCAGTCTTAAAGGAACTGATCAATAACTATGTACTAACTATGACATTCTGGAAAAATAGTAGAGCTGTAAATACAGCTATAAAGGGTCATTTAGTAATTGTGACATTACCAAGCAGAATGGAGAACTGGGGACATCTCATGACCCTCTTCCCTCTGATAGACAGTTGCCCATCATTATTTCCACCATATTAACAAGGATGGGCAGATGGAAGGATGCTTTGTACTAGCAGAGTATAAACTCTAAAAGGGATGGCATGAAATTATATTCATTTTTGTATCCTCCCAGAATCTAGTACAATGGCATGCATATAATGAGCACATAATTATTTGTTTTCTTTAATGGACTCCTCCAATATCATATAGTAAATCAATAGTAGAGGGGAATTAGGAGTAGTCCTAACTCTTCTCAGTATTCTTTCCACTAGACCGTGCTAAGCCAACTTAGCACTTTATAGAAAACAATTCTAATTTAGAGCACATCCATAATTAGAGATTGGGTACATCTTCCGTATCCATAATAATGAAAAGAATAACTTCAAATATATCATAATGACCAATTACTTAAAGGAGCTCTATTCTGTGTGTTGAACATGAGCCCAAAGATCAGCTTACAAGGTTGATGATGGGGATAACAGACACTACAGCAATGTGGAGTCAATGATCATTTTAAGTGGCAATTTTCTTTAATCATCTACTCATATAGGAAAAGAGAATTAAAGGCCCCGCAAGCTCTTCTTGCATCCAGAAGCAGGTGGTTAGGGGTGGGAGAAGAGAGTAAAAAAATGCATGTAATATTAAACATGGTTATTCAACTCTGTAAAAACACTTCTTGATTAATCTCTGTTATTTAAGCACCTAATCTGGTACCTTTTGTATCACTTTTTTAAAGATGATAGTGAGACAGATCCTCCTTGCAGACTAAGTAGTAGAAAATACTTATTGAAATTACAGCACCAATTTGCTATTTATTAAAATTTTGAATTCTAATTTAAATTTAAATTCTAATTAAATTAAATTTAAATATAATTAAATTCTAATTTATATTTTAAACTGTGCTTTAATGTTAATTGGAATATTGCAGTGCAGTGTAAAACTGTGGAAAAGCAGGCTAGATTTGGAGTGAAAGGATCCATGTTAGAATCCTTTCTCTATCATTTATTATCTTTATGATCTTCAGCAGCACTTTACCATAATGTGCCTCAGTTCCCTCATCTATAAAATAAAGGAGTTGGACTAGATAGTCCCCTAGCTCTCTTGTAACTCTTAATCCATGATCCTATATAACAAAGAACTTCCTGTGTATCAGAGAATCGACTTAGAATAAGCATTACATCATTATAATCTATTTAAAAATTCAGAAAGCAAAATTTTGAATATCTTTTTAAAAATTTACTCATTAGAAATTTCATTCCAAGTTCCTCACACAGTACCATCCCTCATTAAGAAAACACAGAGACTTCAGTCTTTTTTCTTGGCTTTGCATAGGGGAGGAAAGAATAGGGAGAATCTGTTTAAGAAAGGATTGCTTACCTATTAAGGAGAGAAGGTCACTGGTGACTGAGCTAGCCAGTCACTGCATTGTCAGTAGGTGTGACTGAGACTCACAGCTCCCTAATGACTAACTGCCATAATGCAGGTTACAGAAGCATCTAGAAATATGGGTTACAAGGTAAAGGGAGGGGGAGGGGGAGGCCAGGGGTAGATCAGAGGGTACCTTCGATAAATCATGAAAATTGGTCCACAGATGAAAGAGCAAACAGCTTTTGTTTTCTAATGAGCTCACTGGATTCTGAAATGGAGCCAATGCAAGCAGAAAGACCCTAGGTGGATTCAGGAGTTCTTCCTTATCTGCCCCCTAAAACATGTTTTTAAGCTGTAGTTTAGTTTTATACATGACAATTATTTTCCAAATCTCCTGTGGATGATACAGATTCATTATGCAAATAGTCTTTGTTAAAGTATTTATTTTATAACCCATCCAGAGGCTAAAATTCCCCATGGTGTCTCAATTCTGATATTTCTAAAGAGGCTCTCCTTCCAAGGAAATGCCAGACCCTGAAACCCCACTTTGGCTGGCTTTCACAGAAGAATGGAGAGAGATGCTGCGTGTGAAAGAGACGTTTCCTACCTGGACCAGAGAACATGAACATAGCTTTGAGCATAAAGCAGGACTGACCCCAGGGATTCATCATTTGCAGACTGATCATCCAACTGCTTGCTTAGCTGAGTTCATACACAGTGTGACAAATGAGTGATTCTGGGGGCATGACAATGTCAACCATTGTTCAGAATACACCATCCTTCGCCCCCCCCCCCCATCTACAGTGAACCTGTTCACTTCCCCCTCCCTCTATCTTTTCATAGACCATATGGAGAGGAGCATTACTAAGCTAACAGATGTGTCCTGGCAGTGTCTGGGATCTCCAGTGCACATAAAGGTGTCAGGAGTCCATAAGGGAAAGAAGGCAGACTTCAGAGTCCTTATGCTGGCTTTTTTCTGCTCTGCTCGGTGTATTAGCATTCTGCTGGTTCTCTTAGAACCTAGAACGATATATCTAACTAGAGCCACATTTTTATAATAAGAAATACTGTGAAGCAGTCATTAAGAGTCCTTGATTTATTGTCTCTTTATGGGCCCTTTGCTCTGCTACCACGATGGATACCTTGGCAGTCCCTTTCATTAATATCCCATAATAGAGTATTTATGGTACTACTGTTGACTCATAGAGATATATTTTACATCTCTGCATAGGAAGTTAAAATGCTGGGTGTAGAGAGGAGCTTTGGGTTGGAGACTAATAAAAAAATGTGGTTTGGTTATAATTATGGCAATAGGATTACTGTATACAGTAGGCTAGCAAAAAGCAAACCAGGGGAATATAAAAAGTCTGTACAAAAATACATAAGTACAAATCTGGCATTAGGATGTTTCCTCGATCTGAATGATAATAGATAAATTCTCTGCTGGTGAGAGATGCAGTAAAGTAAGACTTTATAGTGCAGAACAGTTAGCATGTGGAATCAGGAAAACACTTAAAACTTCTGTGGTTATTGATTCTTTTCCTCTGAGGAAATGGAGTTTGGAATCATCTAGTTAATAATTTCATGAATGAGGTTTTCATCCTTTTTTCTTCTGCACATTTTATTATTTTTTGTTAAAAGGAAGTCACTTAGGATTAGCTTATATTCTTCTCACTTTTACAAAACTGAGTTGTTATTGTTGTTTTAATTCTTATTACTTTTTCTGGAATGATTTGCCAAGATGTGATTCACTTCATTAGGCCATCTCTGTGACATCACGCACCAATAAATTCAATTTAGAGGAAAAGAATCATTTACACGATAACACTTAAATTACCTCTGATGACAGAATCATTAATTGCATATGTGGCCTTCAGAGCCATGCAGAACTATTGATGACACTTCAGAAAGGCTATTTCCTAGATACCTGTTATTTAAATTTATTTGTGAAATATAGTTTGCCTTTTTAGGAAGCAATGTGGAAATCCCAATAATCCTGAAAAATATAAGATCTAAGTTCAAAATGAGGAGGTTAGTCAAGACAGATTCTTACATTCCTTTTGGCCCTAAATCTACGATCTTATATAACACAAATGTGGCAATAATAAAACATGTTATTTTGAATAGAATGTACAGGTCATGATGAAGGAGAAGCATCATAAAAAGGTGTCATCAAAGAAAAGTACAGGAGAATGGTCACTTAGGCTAAGTAAGGAATGGACAATTCAATGGGAAGCTCATGATGTTAAAAGGAAGTGAGGAAGGCCTCCAGCACAATAAGTGAATCCTATTATGGCAATCTTATGGAAGGACACGGACAAGGATTACACAGCATGGGAAATCCTAGGTAGGTTGTGATCCACACTACGAGTAGAAACTTCCAAATAAATGAGATGACAAATCTGTGTGAGTATGTAGGAGTGTGGCAGTATGCTATATGGAGATTGTATAAGTAAATGTAAGTTTTTTCTAGAGATGACTTTTAGGAATATAAGAATAAACATCTCCATCATCTCTTCCCTCCATCCTTCTATGTGTTTGATTCTTGCCAGAGTGCAAAGTAGGAGATAAGGTACCAGAAGCTGGTCATTCTGTTCTCAAAGAGAAGGGATACTGCACTATAATTCTATTAGAGTTAACTTGGGAGAAGCAATTTTTAGGTTCAGGTAAACTCCTGACTACTATTTTTTAATAAGGATGAAATATCCCAAGGTCTATATCCAAGACTTGATTCTTTTCTTATCAGATGCCAGTTTCACAATGAACACACATATCAAGTAGCAAAACAAAACATATTTATCTCAATCAACAGAAGTCAGAAATGTGTGTGTAACTCAATAAAAGGTAGAGTTCTCATATTCCATAAAGTATCTAGCAAAACAGGTTGGAAATAGGACATGCTTGAAGTTCTAAATGTTGGTTTCTTCCCAGTCTTTCTTCCTTTAAGTTCCCATAGACAGGTTAAAATCACACATCTTTTCTCTTGAAGTTGGAAGCCAGAAGAGATCAGGTCCTTGTATTTTCCTGCTCTAACAGCTCCTGCCCTAAGGGATATTGAATAATCAATCTCCATCAGTGAAGAGAAGCTTATACAACTAGCCATTTTTGGCCAAGCACTACAAGTATTCCAATATTTTCATTAACCCTTGTAAGTTAGTGAGGAAAGGTATTTTAACGATTTATGCAATGGTGAAACTGAACTACAAAGAAATGAAAAGAGACTTGCCCTGGATACCTGTTAATCTCAGTGAGATTAAGAGCCATGGACATAGTCTGGTTTCCCAACTTCCTAGACAGGTCTATCTCTACTGGCAAGACTATATTGATTATCCCAAGTCCTTTACTACAGTTACATGAACTAGTTTGTAATTTTAAAAAATCAAGAGATTAAATATGAATTTCTAAAAGTTATTAATTACATTTTTTCCTGAGGCAATTAGGATTAAGTGACTTGTGCAGGGTCACACAGATGGGAAGTGTTAAGTGTCTGAGGCCAGATTTGAACTCGGGTCCCCCTGACTTGAGGGCTGGTGCTCTATCCCCTGTGCCACATCTTGATAGAGAATTCTTCTTAAGAAAAAGACTACTAAGGCAAGATTATTTCTTACCCGAAAATGAATCTCTTTAATAGTTTATATAATTTCTGTGAACCAATGCATATGGAGTCTGGCACATAATAGATGCTTAATTGTGGTAGTAGGTTTATTAATTGGTAGACCATATGATTTCAGTCAGAAATTGAAACTATATAGGTTTTGTAGAGTCATATTTATTTACAAAATTAATGGTGCAAGACATCAAGTATTTTGAGAAAGGTAAAATTCTTGGTCCTTTTATCTTCCTCTGAGCTTCTCTAGAATGCATTTCATAATTTAGGACTCCAATAGACCATTAGTCAAATTAGAACAGTTATCTCATAAAGGCTACATAAACTTTCAACCAAAGCTCAACTCCATAGAACAAAACCACTTCATCTGGAACAAATTATTTTTACTCACCTTAAATCATTGATGTGGGGGTATGACTTTTGAATGTCTTCTCTTCGTAATTGTCTGCTATCAGAAAAGTTTCATTTCCAGGCTTTATATGTCTTGTGCACACATTGAAGTTGGCCATTAAGTTATCCTGTAACTATGTCCATCTAATTAGTCAAATTAATTATTCATTTATGAATACATTCATGTATATACACATACATACATATATAGCACAGGTTTATATCCATGCTTATATCTGATTGCATAAACATATATATTCTCCTGAAATAGAGGATCCTTTATCTTTGAAGTTTTTAAAATATAAATGATGAATAATGAAATGCTTTTTGAAATTGGAGTTTCTGAATGGATGTTGAAAGGGATTTGAGAGGTCATTAATTTAACCTCTAACTGAATAAGGATCCCCTCTCCAACATATCTGGAAAATTCTTAGCCAAGCTTTGCTTAATGCACTCCTTTTAAAGGAACCCAGAGGAAATCCTTTAGTAATGAAATTTGAGAGAATAGAGAACTCCCACAGGAGGAGAATGTTTGCAAGGTTCATAAGTAGAAATATCCAACTAAACTTTGCCAATGTGTATAGGATGCCAACTACAGTTATCCCTTTCATATTGTGGTGTTAGGAGCAGGGTAGTCTGAAAATCTACCTAAAATTTCTTGGGCCTACTTTCATACCAGAAACAAATCTTAACAATTATGGCATTTAAAGATAAAATATGTTGATATTATACAATACTTATACATAACATTTATGTATTTCTGAGTCTCTAAACTTTTTCTGTACTGTCTGCTGGCCATTGTGTTCCATCTGCAGATTCCTCTAAACTCTCCCAAAATTCCCATTTAATTTTGTATAATGATCTGTGATGCATAGAAACCATATATAGATAGTGAAAATTGTGATGTGGAAGAGATAATCATATTTTCCTTTGAATAATTAAGTTCATCTCACAAGCATTTATTGAAGGCCTATTCTATTTACACAACTCAATGCTAGTCCTGAGAATTTAACGACAAAATTAAATCAGTGAGAAATATTGATGACTTGACATTTCCTGGAGTAGGAAGAATTGAGAGAATACTACATGCACAAAAATAAATACAGAAAAACTGAGAAATAAGAAAGCACTAACATCTTGGAGAATTAGGAAAGGTTTTATGTAGGAAATAGCACCAGAACTGAACTATGAAAGATATCAAGCCTCATGTTACACATAGATGAGGAGTCCAGGAGGCACCTTATCCTAATGTACTAAGGCAGGAGAGCAAATATTGGGAAGAACTTGTAGTGCACTTTGCTTGGAATGTAAAATTCATAAAGAGAGGAATGTGAAATAAGTTAGGAAAGGAAGCGGGAAAGGGGTATGTCAGTTCATAGCAGTACTTAAATTTTAAGTTCAGGGCATTATATTTGATCCTATTGTTGATAGAAAGTCCCAAAAGGTTTTTGAGTCAGAATAGCCTGATAAAACCCATGACTTAAGAAAATTATGTTGGCAGTGGTGTGGAAGATTGGAGAACAGAAGAGACAGAAAGCAGAGAGTAATTAGGAGGCTATTATGATAGTCAAGTTAATGAGAGACTGAGGTAGTAGATGAGTCAATGGAAAGAAGGGATGGATGGAAGTGTTTTTATTCAGGAGATATTTCTTCTAGAATAGATAAAAGATGGCTTCTAAATAGAAGGCTAAAAAGAATAAAACTTAGAAGCATTGCTAGGCCTTTCAAATTAGCCTTAAAATTATCTATAGCTTTATCAAAAGGAGAACAAGGTAAAAATGTATTGATATTGTACAGTGTGTATAAATATACCAATAATATTCATCTATATTAAAAATATCTGTTTTATTCACCAGTTATTTCTTTTCTATTTCACAGACAAAATATATAGCTAATTTCTGAGCTCTAAAAATATGGATAGATATCATGAGTAGAGCTGGTCAGTGACAAACTCCACTAGCAAATAGGTTACTGCATTATTCCCAGGTAGTATAGGTATGGAGATCATGACTAGGCATCTTTTTGCATGCAAAGAAGAAAATACATTGTGATCTAAACAGCTATTAAAAACATCTCCATTATATATTACCAACTAAGTCCAATAGCAAGAATACAAAGAAAAATTCCATTTAAAATAACTGTAGATAATATAAAATATTTGGGATTCTACCTGTCAAGGCAGTCAGGAACTATATGAACACAAATTACAAAACACTTTCCACACAAATAAAGTCAGATCTAACCAACTGGAAAAATGTCAAGTGCTCCAATCTTTCTTTTGAGCTGTCTTATTGTTAATACCAATCTTAAACATATGGCACATATTTCCCATTCACCAAAAATAAATAAATAAGCAATTTGTCCCTGTTGAGTTCCTTGAAACTGATCTTTGATATTGGCTCTTACATGTTAAATTTTCCACTAAGTTCCGGTTTGGTTGATAGAAAGCCCTGAAAACCTACAAGTTTATTAAATGTCAATTTTTTTCTCATACAATATTATGGATAATTTTGCTGGATATGATATTTTTGGCCATTGGCCTAGTTTTTTTGGTTGTCCAGGACCTGCGATCTTTTATTGTAGCTGATAAGTTCAATTCTAATTGTAGCTCCAAAAAACTTGAATTGCTTTTTTCTTGCAAAATTTCCTCTTTGATATGCAGATTTTGAAATTTGGCAATAATGTTCCTGTGTGTTTTCCACAAAGGATTTTTTTGAGGTGGTCATCAGTGAATTTTTTATATTTTCTACTTTCCCCTCGTGTTCTATCATTCCAGAACAGTTTTCTTGGATTATTTCCAGCATTATTATATTAAGCTTGTTTTCTTGGTCACAATTTTCTGGCATCCAATTATTCTTTTATTTTCTCTTCTTGATTGGTTCTCCAAATCTGGAATTTTTTTCGTTTCACATTCTGTTCTATTTTTTCATTCTTTATAATCTATTTTGTTATTTTTTTTTGGCTCTCTCATAGCTTCATTGGCTTCCCCTCGCCCAATTCTAATTTTCAAAGAATTACTTTCATCTTTGAAACTCTGCATCTCCTTTTCTAGTTGGTTAACTCCCCCCCCCCCAATAATCTTTTTTGTTTTTTCTTGGATCATTTTATTTTTAGTTTTTCCTCAATGTCTCCAATTTGAGTTCTAGAATTCTCTCTGGGCAGAGAGCAGTTTTACATTACTTTTTGGGTAGAAGCTTTTTTCTTTTTTTTTTTTTTTTTAAATTCAGTCTTTTTTTCTGAAGATGAACCCTGGTCTTCCCTGTTCCTATAGTATGTTTCTAGAGGTTCTTTCTTCTTTGCAATTCATTTTTTGTTTAAATAAGAGATGTTTTAAAAAAGCACCTCTAATCAAGGGGTGTCTGTGGCTTCCCTTTAGCTCTAGGCTCTGACCAGGAACTTCAAACCAAGAGTTCCATCTTTCTGCAAATGCCCATAGCCAGCAACATCTCTAACCACTACTCTTCACTCATCAGGTGCTAATTCCTTCTCACTCAAGTCCACCTCTGCAGCACAGCTGGGCCAAGTATTCCCAATCAGTCAAGGTTCTTCAGTCTTCAAGTACACAGATCCAGATTCCACAAGCATACCAGGAGGTAAAAGTGTTTGTGGTTGGTGCTGGGGATCCAGCCAGCTCACCCCAGGACTCCCTGCTATTCTTTTATTATGTACATTATATAATTGCTTGTAATAATAATATACTATATAATACATATTCTTTATTATAGAATATGTCTTTCAAGAACTAGTGCTCAAACTCTCTTAAGTCAAAAGACATAAGAGGGCTACTTTTGGATTGCTCACACACTCAACATTGACATAAAAGATTTGTATGAACTTAATAGTTCTATATGCAAAGAGATCTTTTGGGAGTGGGTTGGAATGAGGAGATCTTGAAGCTGTACTTCCATCACTGTACAGAACTTCAAAGGAAGATACTCCTTCCAATGGATACTGGCAATTTTGTACAATTTAACAAACTTAGAGTGTTACCTGGAAGCACTAGGACATTAAATGGCTTTTCCAAGGTCATACAGCCAATATGTATCAGAGGCTGGACTTGAAAACAGGTCTTTCTGACTCCTAAACCAGTTCTCCAAAAACTAAATGAGACTACTTCTCACAGAGGTAGCCCAGATAAGGAAAAAAAATTATAATTGTAATTAATTTATAATACACATTGAAAGTATAACTTGATATTCCTTTCTTCCTTCTTTTTTTCTTTTCTTTCCTTCTTTCTTCCATTTCTTTTCTTTCTTTCATTCATTTTTCTCTTTCTTTTTCTGTCTTCCTTCCTTTCCTTTTTTCCTTCCCTTTTCTTCCTTTCTTCCTTCACTTTCCCTCCTTCCTTCCTTCTTTTCAAAACATAACTTGATCTTCCTTCTTATTTTCTTTTCTTCCTTCTTACTATTTTCCTTCTTTCCTTCCTTTCTTTTTACTTTATGTCTTCCTTCCTTCCTTCTTTTCAAAACATAACTTGATCTTCCTTTTTCTTTTCTTTTCTTCCTTCTTACTATTTTCTTTCTTTCCTTCCTTTCTTTTTACTTTATGCCTTCCTTCCTTCCTTCCTTCCATTTCTCTCTGTCTCTCTCTTTTTCTGTCTCTCTATTTCTGTCTCTGTCTGTCAGTCCCTGCCTCTGTCTCTCTCTTTGTCTCTGTGTGTGTCTCTATGTTCTCTCTCCTTATCTCCCTCTTCCTACCCCCCCACATCCCCCCTCTCTCTCCCTCTTCCTCTCCCTCTCCTTCTGGTGCTCGTGAACACACACACACACACACACACACACACACACACACACACACACACACACAATCAGAGTTAAGTGACTTGTCCAAAATCAAACAGCTAGCAATACCTGAGGCTGGATTTGAATTTGTCTTTCTGACTCCAGGCAAGTAAATAATATAAACGCATTTATATTATTTACAAAGAGAACAATGGGAGCAGATTAATGCTCTTCAAAGTTTGATCTAAGGATCTCTGGGGATCTTTAAGATCATTTCAGGGATCCACAAGGTGAAAATTATTTTCTTTTAAAAAACTAACATTTTAACTTCTTACATGCTAAATATCAATAGATAGAATCCAAAGAAACAAGAGCTCTATCATTGTCAATAATTTTGGAGAGAGTAAAATGCTCCTTATTGGAACTGGGCTAGATGCTATTTGAGATCCCTTCCAGCTCTGGCAGCCTACAATTCTGATGCTAGTTATGATTTTAAGAAAACATATCTATATCCAGCATCCCAGTCAATCTGATTGGCTTCTAAAGTTAACAAAAAGATTTTGCTGTTTCAGATCTCCTGTAAATACCCAGATCAATTTCACATGTGAGATGGATTTTCCTTTCTACCCTTGTTATCTTACAGTGTACGACATTGCCAGGTCATATGATTGCAACTGGAAAAGCATATGAAGTCTTCAAAACTAACCTATGTTGATCTTCTGTTTTCAGACCAATATAAAAATTGGATTTGGTTCAGTCATCCAAACCAGACAAACTTTTCCCCCTTTTAGAGCCCCAAGGCTATTATAATACCTAAACCTACAATATGTCTTGGTGTTCTATCTCAGATGAATGGTTTGTTTAGAAACATCCTTAGAAATGTTTCACATAGTTTATTAAGTACAATTCAATTGAGTAGAATGTAGAATTTAAATTTTACTATTGTCTTTTCTGAAATTGTACTCATGTGATTGGATTTACAAGTCTGTGAACATGAGTCTTTTTCTTGAGTTCTAATTTCCTGTTGAGCTGAAACTAGGAGTTTTTATATTTGGAACAAATACCAAACTCTGCTTAGGACAAGCTATGAAACATTCCCTTATTTGGAGAGAAGAAACAAGACAGGGCAAAAGGAGATACTTACTCTAGCCTGCCATCTGTCAGTCAATAAGCATTTACTAATATATTATTGACATACCTGTGTCAGGCATTATGTTAAGCACTGATGATATAAAGAAAGGCAAAAGGCAATTCTTACCCTAAAGAAGCTCACAATCTAACGGGGGGCAGGCAACATGCAAATAGGTACAAGTAAGCCCTATGCATGATAAAAAGAAAATAAGCAACAGAAAAAAAAAGGCTTCTAAAATTAGAAGCTGGGAAAAATCTATAAATAATGGGATTTTAGTTGGGACTTGAAGTCAGGGAACTCAGGAGGTAGGGACAAGGAGAGAGAGTGCATACCAGGTATGGAGGACAGTTAAAACAAATATCCAGAACCAAATCAATAGAAAGACTGTTTAAGTAATAGCAAGAAAGCCAGTGCTGATGGATGGAAATTGTTGAAAGGTGTGAGAAGACTGCAAAAGGGAGTGGGATTAGTCTTTGAAGGGCTTAAATGCCAAACAGAAGATTTTTAGATAGGAAAATGACTAGAGTTTATTTACTGTGGGAGGGAGGCAGGAATGTGACATAACCAAACTTGAACTTTAAGAAAACCTTCTCACTTCTCAGTTAACTAATTTTTCTTTTATTCAGTTGTTATTTCAGTTGATTTTACGCTAATGAAGGACTAAAAGTGCTGACGGTGGCTTCTAAATTTATAGCCCTGGAGCAGAGCCCCATTCAGAAACCTGTACTAGTTACAGCAGTCACTGAAAATAAGTCAGTGTGAACAATAAGCTAAACTAAAAATTTACATGCAGATAGTACAGACACAAAGGAAAATATCCCATTCAGAGGCTATATTTTAAGTCCTTTCCCTATATCACTCCTCATAGCTTTTTCTAGCAGGAAGAAGCAATATTTTTGAAAAGCCATCCCTGGTACAAGAGAGGCACAAAATGACTGGAACTGTTTATCTAATCATTTTGCCCATTAATAATTGAAAGACCTCACAATGACCCGTCCGTTTCACTAGATCAGGTTTTGAAAAATAAGCCCTGGTGTGGCTTCCCAACAATCAACAAATACTTCACCACCTGCTCCATGGAAGGCTGACCCTGTCTAGCACCCTGGCTTGGGGAGAGCACATTGCCGATGACAAGCAGCATCTATAAAGGGGAAATTAGAACATCTCCATACATTAGATGTGCCCTTTTAAAGGAAACGCTCAGAGCCAGGCTGTGCTTTAGGCTAAAGCAAGGTAATTTAATTTCAAGTACTGTTCAATGAAAAGCGTAGGATGCTGGAATCTGATTTGAATCATTTGGCTTTGTGTGTGAATTCTATCTCAGATAAAAATGGATGCTCAGATTTTTAATGTGTAACTAATGTGGTGTCTGAATGCATTATGGTCCTGGAACCTTCCTGCTGTGCTGTGAGCACCTGAGAATAAAGGGAATACTTCTTCACAAAAGCAACAAGGGCCCAGACCCACATGATCATTTTGAATGTGCTTGTATGTGTGGGTTCACACATGTGTGTGCACATGCATGTTTCATATGTGCATATCCTGTGCACATGTATGTGTTCCATTATTTGCTTCATGTATGCACAGTTATGCCTAGATATGTAGTTCTATTTTCCATGCTTCATTTGTGTGTGCACATATACATACATGAATCATGCACACACAAATACATACATGGCAGGGGAAACAGAATCAATTCTGCAAAATCACAATGAGGAACACAGGTACAGAAGTAGGGAGTAACTGAAAGCTAGAGAAGCAGATGGAGTGCCTTGTAGGATATTTTACATGCCAGGAAAAGAATCTTGGCTCCCGAAAGGTTTTTCCATGTTTCCAGTTGGTTTTTTTTGTTTTGTTTTGTTTTGTTTTTTTTAATGAAAATCACCTAGGATTTGCCTTTGAGTAAAACTATAGGAAGATTACATTTTCTGACCTGACAGCCTTCATTTGGCCATATAATTCTCTTAATGATGTTTTCCCTTTCATCTTTATTTCCCTCTCCAGTTCTTATAATCACTCTTGTTCTTCAGGTTAATGAAAGGGACTGATTAAAAAGGTGGTGACAAAAAGCTCAGATGCAAGAAAGAAGAATTATTAGAAAGTTATACACTTGTCCTTGGGGAAAGCCCATTCTTGCAAGCTCTTTATGTCCATTTTACTGTGAGATCCTTGAGAACAAGAACTATTTTTTGTTTATTTGACTTCCTTTGTATCCCTAGGGTTTAGCCCAGTACTTGGCACATCGTAGGTAAAATCACTGATGCTTGCTGACTGACTGACATATTATCCAGTCCTCCTGGATTTAGGTTTAGAATATGGAACATCTAACCCCTTCTCAGTTCAGAAAAGCTGAATTGTTCATTCAGTATCATACCCAGTTGAAGAAGGATGGGTGGGTTAGAATACGACTCATAATTCTCATTTATTATTCTAATTTTCTAACCCATCTAACATCTCCCTTTGATTCCCCAAGGTAAATAAGCATAAATTCATGTTTGCCAAACAGCTACTGTTGTTCCCTATCACTCTCCTCTCCTGCCTAAAATTACCTTGTATTTATTGATTATGGGCTTATTTTGTATATTTTTATATGTGCATGTTGTCTACACCTAATAATATGTTTCTTCAGAGCACGGACTACTGTAGAAAGAGCTAGAGAAGGAAATGGCAAACTACTCTGGTGTCTGCCAAGAAAACCCCCAATGAAGTGTCAAGCAGTACTGAACACGACTGAACAGTGGTAGCCTACTTAAAAATCAAAGTGGAGCCCCCACTTCAAACCTGCTTTCTCCTCCATGAATTTTTCCCTTACTGTAGATTTCTACACTGATCGCTGTTTTTTCTGATTCTTTGAGCACTAATCCTGCGGGTACTATTGTTCTCTAGTTTTGTCATGTCTATAAGCCTTGTGTTCCCAACAAGTTGGTAAGCTTTTTGAGGTCAGGAACCTTATCCTATATATCTTTTGAATTCCTTACAGCATTGGATAAATAAAAGGAACTCAATAAATATTGATTAAATACTGTGTAAGTGCTATTCAAGATCATGACACTCTATTCTGTTTGGCCCCAGAGGATAGAACTTGGGACAATGGGTAGGAATTGCAGAAAGGCACACTTTAGCTTGATTTAAGGGAGATCTCAACAATTAGAGCTGTCCAAAAGTGTAATGGATTGCCTGGTGAAGTATTGGGTTTCTCTTCACTGAAGAGTCTGCAAGTAGAAACCAGATGACCACTTGCCAGGAAGGTTATAAGAGAGATTCTTGTTCAATTGGATTTGACTAACTGGCCTCTCTGAGATTTTGTGTTTTTCCTTTTTTTAAAAATCTCATTATGAAGCTTGAGTGAGGAGTCTTGCCAAGATAGAGAAGGTGTGGGGTCAGAAAATTCAATCAATCAAAATATATTTATTGAGTCCCTACTGTGAACAAAGCACAGTGGAGGTGGAATACATATGTAAGGGCTTTTATCCCCAAGAGGAGCTGTCCTATACTATCTGTTGCTGGATAGTAGTAGGGCCAAGGTCAGGACCCAGGAGGTAAGAAAATTGGGCGATTTCCAGGAGGCTAGGTAACTGAGACATTGTGAGAAATGGGGCTAGCTGGTCAGTAGATAAATAAACAATTTCTGATGAACCAGAACAGAGATCTATCCATAGACCAAAAGCAGAGGTCATAAAATCAAAAACCAAATAGAGTTCAAAGGAAAGAGATAAAAGCAGAGGGATCTAAAAAGCAAGGTCACAGGCCATAAACCAGGGCAATATGCCAATTCTGAATGACTGATAGCAATTTGCTTAGTTTAGCAGATAGAGACTACCACTCTTTTATGATCTGGGGAGAAAAGAGCTAGCTAGTCATACCTACCCACCTCTCATACTACTTTAAAGTAACATGACTATGCTTTTATAAATACTATGGATAAAAAGTAACAACAATTTTTGAAAAATAAAATGTACAATATTAATTCTATTCAGTCAACATTTATCAAACAACTACTGTGTATAAGGTTCTGGAGAGAAAGTTACAAAGAAGTTCTCCAGAATATTATACTCTAATAAAAAGGTATATGACACAGAAAGAAGCAAGTATGATAAAAAAAAAAAAAAACAAGCTAGACAAAGTGTTATTAAAAAATACCCGCATGTTATAGTAGAAAGATTACTAGCTTCACAACAACTTAGAATTAAAATACTCTCGACAACTCCCTAAGTTCTACAGAATTTGTTTGCCTACATTGGTAGAAGGAATTTCCTCATGTGGAAGTTCCTTCTATACAGTCTATCTTCTATCCCTACAATGGAAAGTTAAATGGGAGTTAGTTAATGTGTCAGTGTATTACTGATACAAATGTAAATAGTAAATAACTAATAGAAAAACAAAAGGTGAAAAAAAAATCAAAAAATTTAAAAATAGTAGGAAGAAATTTTTTTTTCATCTAAGGATTAAAGATAAGAAAAGGCTTCATAGAAAAGGAAAAAAATAACTGCTCTTACAATTTTAGAATATATAAATGCACAGAAAATAAATATTAAAGGTTATATAGAAGGAATGTTCATGTATTAGGAGAGCTAGGATATGTTTTATGGAAGAAATGGGAATGGAGAGAGATTTTTCAGGGATGGTTAGTGTTTGGATAAATGATAAGACCCAGAGAAAGAATTCTAGGCTAGGTGTACAATATGAAGAGTTGTCTAGTAATATCTGCCCATAGTTACAGAAGGAAGGATGATTTTTAAAAATGTTAAGACCATCATCTAGATTAAGCCAAAGGATTGGTTAGTGGGAATATTAGAAGTCATAGCCAAAATTGAGTAGAAAATGGAAAGAACTATTCTGGGGAGGCCAGTAGCAAAGATATGGCAGATCCATAGTATTGGAGTAAAATAATAGTAGAAGTTCAAGTAGCAAGACAGAAGAAAAGTAAGGTAAGCAGGTAGGTAAGCAAAGGTCATCATTGCCAAGAATAAGCAACAATTAGAGACCCTAGAAGGCAGGAAAAGGTCCTAGCAGCAGCATGAAGTTTAGACAGGTTGAAGGGGCATAGGACTGTGGACATTTTAGGTTTGAGTAGTACCAGCACTAATACTAGGCATGTCATTTTACTTTTGTATGCCTTGTTTTTCTTATTTGAAAAATGGGAACATGTAATGCAGTGAGTCAAATTTCCTCATTTTATATATAGAAAGGTCCCAAGAAATAAACGTATTAACAGGTACAAATGAAAGAACTAGAATTTTAATCCACATTTCCACATTTAATTCAACACTTTTAAAACCACACTACCTACCTTATAGAAATGATATGAGGAAAACACAAACACAGACATACAAACCTACTTGGGCACACACACACATACATACACACACACACACACACATACACACACATGCTATACTCATTAATTGTTACTGAAATGGAAGCAGATTGAAAGGACTCAGGAATCCAGGAAAAGATCTTTAGTGCCAGGAAGGAATAGGATTTGCCACATGGCCATATTCCATTACCCATTTCCCTTTTTTTGCTTAGGGATTGATAATAAATGTTATCATTGCTACTAAAGCGACCTGACAAAATATTCCCCCATTGGTCCACCAAAAATCCCTCCAATTCAAAGTCCCATGCTGACTAGATCTGAATGACTTCTGGCTTCTATCTCCAGTCCTTGTTGAAATAAGTGAATTCCAGAGTCTGTGACAAGTTATACTTACAGGTAGGTTTTAAGTGGTCCCTTCTGCAGGATTACAGAGCTACAGGGGCAAGGAATCAAGTATTGCAGTGTGTCAACTATTGAATGTTGTAAAAGAGATTTAAATTTCAGACTTGCATGCTTCTTGAAGATTGCTAGATGAGTTAATATTTATACAAAGTAGACTTTGACGGAGCTGCTGCTGATTGCACAGGAGATGGAAGGCTTTCAGGGAGAGAAGAAGGGTCAGAATATAAAAAGAAATGATGATGATACAAACTCCTTCTTAATTCACAGATATTTCTTCCAAAACATATTTCATCAGCTGGCTCTATGGTAACTTGCATTTGTCTTTCTGCTTTATAACATTAAAAATCGATGTATTAGGCAGTTGATTCTCCCCCCTGTCAATTGTCTGTGTCTTCTGTAGTCTGTTACTATGGTAAGTATGACCTTGTGGCCGGGGAGGGCACCAAAAACTTCCATTTATCATTTGGTCCCCATAAAAGTTATGGCAAAATGAGATTTTTCATCTCTCAAACTCATGAAAAATGAAAAAATGTGTGGTAAATTTAAAATATTCCACCTTCCCATCCTTGCCTTTCATAAAAGTGACTGCTTCTCTTTGCAGTCCAGCCATTAAACCTATTCTTGGGAAGCTTTTCATATTCATTCACCATGGAAAGATCTCTTTCTGACATTACCAAGGATACAATGAATAGAGAATGTGGACATTAAACTTTAAAAGCAAATCCTCAAGACTTGCAATGAGTCCAGTGAGTAACCCTTTCCTTTAAAGTATATGGATTTCTGGGGCAATTACATGGTGCAGTGGATAGAGAGCCAGCTCTGACGTCAGGAGGACCTGAGTTCAAATTTGGCCTCAGACACTTAACACTTCCTAGCTGTGTGACCCTGGGCAAGTCACTTAACCCCAACTGCCTCAGCAAAAATAAATGAATGAATAAATGAATGAAATATATGGATTTCTTTTTGCTGTCGCCTTATCTTTCCGGGTTAGGTTCAAATGCCACCCTCCACATGAAACATCTCTGTATCCTTTTAACTGCTAGTGTCTTATCTTCAAATCACCCTAAATTTACTTGGTATATACTTATAGATGGTATTGGGAGGGGCAGAGAATAAACATTTA
Organism: Sminthopsis crassicaudata; assembly: GCF_048593235.1. Classification (NCBI taxonomy): domain Eukaryota; kingdom Metazoa; phylum Chordata; class Mammalia; order Dasyuromorphia; family Dasyuridae; genus Sminthopsis; species Sminthopsis crassicaudata. Next base: position 118,446,363 of record NC_133619.1, on the reverse strand, counting down.
TATAACATCCATCATGTGATAGAGCAGCTAGGTAGATAGTGTGCCTGGGCTGAAGTCAGGAAGATTCATCTTCCTAAATTCAAATCTGCTCTCAGACCCTTACCCTTAAGTGACCCTGAGCAAGTAATTTTGTTCTGTTTGCCTCAGTTTCCTCATCTGTAAAATGAGCTAGAGAAGGAAATGGCAAACCATTCTGGTATCTTTGCCAAGAAAACCCTAAATGGGCTCTTGGATCATTAGGACATGATTGTAATGACTGAACAACAACCAAAAAAACTATGTGTGAGGCACTAGGCTAAGTGCTTTTTATAAATATTAACTCATTTGATCCACACAGCAACCCTGTGAAGTAGATGGTATTATTATCCCCATTATATCATAGAGGACAAGGGAGACAGAGATTGACTTGCACAAGATCACATACTTAGTAGAGACCAGATTTGAACTCAGATCTTCTTGGCTCCAGGATTAGCACTTTATCCATTGAGCCACAAGCTGTGTATATGTGTATACATACACATATGTATGTATACACATATTATATATATATAGTTATATGTGTGCAGGTATATTCATATATTTATACATATATGAACATTGTGTGTGCATGTATAGATATGCTTTGAGTGGGTATATAACATATATTATACATACACACATAAATAATATACCCATGCACGCATATAAATATAATATAATTTCCTTGAGAATATATACAATTTTTCCTTTAGCTTTGTATCCAAAAAATTGTAAAATTTTTTGTCTGGCACATTGTAAATGCTTATTGGTTAATGGATATGATAAATGCTCTTATGTATATTTACAAATAATATTTTGTCTTGGATCCCCAAAAAATGGATTGATGGAACAGAACCATTAATCTGGAGATGTGAGTCTTGTCTCTACCACCTTAGTTGCCATATTACCTCAGGCAAATCAGTGAACCTCTCTAAGTCTTATTTTCTTCATCTTTAAAATAGAGATAATAAAACCTGCCTCCTTCATGTGTGTGTGTGTGTGTGTGTGTGTGTGTGTGTGTGTGTGTGTGTGTGTATCAAATGAAATAATGTATAGGAAAGAGATTCATAAACCAAAAACTAAAATAAAATCATGGCTAAAACCACAAACCATCAGGTACTAGTGTTTTCATTATTATTGGTTCTCACCTGCCAAACCAACAACTTGGACTAGATTGTTTCTAAGGATTTTTCCAACTTTGTCAATGTAATGGCTTCTGTATTTCTTTGGTCTTGCTTCTCATTTCATATCAACTTCCAATGCTTTTATTTATTTTAACTCTTTAAGGATCCTCAATTGTATCTGAATGAGTAAGTCCCTTCACTGACTCAGTGAATAATTTCTCCATGCCACAGTTAAAAGTTTTCTGAGCTGTTGTGGCTGAACAAAATCATTGTGAATATTATTATGGTCAATAAATGATGAAATGGATGGATTCAGAGAATTCTGGGAAGACTTATATGACCTCATGCAGCATGAAGTGAGAAGAACCAAGGGAACAATTATATAACTACAAAATTGTAAATGAACATAAGTGAGGAAGAATTAAAGCATTACAACTAATGAAATGGTCAATCTTGACTCGAGAATTCTTACAATGAATGCCATTGAAATGATATACTAGAGGTTTAGAAAGAGACATACATTGTCAAAAACAGTCAAGATGAGGATTTATCTTGCTTATGTTAATTTGATACAAAAGAGGAATAATGGGAAAGGAGCTATGTTACAGTGAGAAAAGGGAGAAGGAAATGATAATGACACCAAAAAAGAAGAAAAGAAAGAGAAGTTCCAATGAAACATTTTTTGAAGCACAGAAGAGAACAGAAGGACGTTCAGGAGACAAGTAAGATTACCATATTGAATTTCCAACATGCTTTAAAAAAAATCATCCAATTGTATGCAATAGTGGTTCTGTATAAAATTTTCTTCTCTTCCTTGTACAATGAAATTACCATGTTTGCTGACATTTGTGAAGTTCATGGTGACAAAAAAATAATTTTTATTATTTTATTTGCAAAACATATGCATGGACAATTTTTCAACATTCATCCTTGCAAAACCTTGTGTTCCAAATTCCCCACTCTCCACTCTTCCCATCCTCTTCCCTAGATGGAAAGTAATGCAATATATGTTAAACATGTTAACAATATATGTGCATATATCCAATTATCTTGCTGCATAAGAATAATCAGATCAAAAAAGGAAAAAAAATGAGAAAGAAAACAAAATGCAAGCAAACAACAACAAAAAGAGTGAAAATGCTATGTTGTGATCCACATTGTTCCCACAGTACTCTCCCTGGGTATAGATGGCTCTCTTCCTCATAAATAATTGGTACTGGTCTCAATCATCTCATTGTTGAAAAGAGCCACATTTATCAGAAATGATCATTGTATAATCTTACTGTTGCTATATACATTGTTCTCCTGGTTCTGCTCATCTCACTTAACATTGGTTCATATAAATCTCTCCAGGTCTTTCTGAAATCATCCTGCTGATCATTTCTTATAGAACAATAATATTCCATAACATTCATATATCATAAGTTATTTAGCAATTCTCCAACTGATGGACATCCACTCTGTTTCCAGTTTCTTGCCATTATGAAAAGGGCTGCTTGAGAGCCCTTTGGGTATAGTTCTACTTGTTCTCCAGAATGGTTGGATCAATTCACAATTCCACCAATAATGTATCAGTGTCTCAGTTTTTCTACATTCTCTCCAATTTTGTCATTATCTTTTCTTGTCATCTTAGCCAATCTGAGAGGTGTGTAGTGATACCTCAGAATTGTCTTAATGTGTATTTCTCTGATCATTAGTAATTTAGAGCATCTTTTCATATGATTAGAAATGGTTTCAATTTCTTCATCTGAAAATGGTGACCATTTATCAATTGGGGAATGGCTTGAATTATTATAAATTAGATCCAGTTCTTTATATGTTTTAGAAATGAGGACTTTATCAGAACCTTTGAATGTAAAAAAAAATTTCCCAGCTTATTGTTTCCCTTCTAATCTTATCTGCATTGGTTTTGTTTGTACAAAAACTTTTTAACAATATAATCAAAAGTATCTTTTTTTGTGTGTTTAATAATGAACTTCAGTTCTTTTTTAGTCACAAATTTCTTCCTTCTCCACAGCTCTGAGGGATAAACTATCCTAAATTCTTCTATTTTGTTTATAATATCATTATGTCTACATCATGAATCCATTTCAACCTTATCTTGTTATACAGTATTAGGTGTGGGTCAATTTTCTGCCATACCAATTTCCAATTTTCCCAGCAGTTTTTGTTAAATAGTGAGCTCTTATTCCAAAAGCTGGGATCTTTGGGTGTATCAAATGCTAGATTACTATAATCATTGTCTATTTTGTTCTATGAACTTAATCTATTCCATTGATTGATGACTTTTGTTTCTTAGCCAGTACCAAATGGTTTTGATGACTGCTGCTTTATAATATAGTTTTAAATCTGGTATACCTAGGCTACCTTCATTTTCTTTTTTTTTTTTTTTTTCATTAATTTCCTTGAGATTCTTGATTTTTTGTTCTTTCAGATGAATTTTGTTATTATTATTTTTTATTCTGTCCAATAATTTCTTGGGAGTTTGATTGGTATGGCACTAAATAAAGTAGATTAATTGAGGTAGTATTGTCATTTTTATTATATTAATTTGGCCTACTCATAAGCATTAAATAGTTTTCCAACTGATTGGATCTGATTTTATTTTGTGGAAAGTGTTTTGTAGTTGTATTCATATAGTTCCTGACTTTGCCTTGGCAGGTAGACTCCCAAATATTTTATATTATCTACAGTTATTTAATATGGAATTTCTCTCTGTATCTCTTACTGTTGAACTTTGTTGGTAATCCATAAAAATGATGATTTCTAGGGGTTCGTTTTTTTCTTTATTGCAACTTTACTAAAGTGGTGAATTGTTTCTAGCAGTTTTTTAATTGGTTCTCTAAGATTCATATCATCTGCAAAGAGTAATAATTTGGTTTCCTCATTACCTACTCTAATTCCTTTAATCTCTTTTTTTTTCTCTTATTGCCAAAGCTAATATTTCTAATACAATATTGAATAATAATGATGATAGTGAGCTATCTTTTTTCACCCCTGATCTTATTTGGAAGGGTTCTAGTTAGTCCCCATTACGTATGATGGTTTTAAATAGATGTTAAGGAAAATACCATTTATTCCTATTATCTTTAGTGTTTTAATAGGAATTGGTGTTAGATTTAGACAAAAAGTTTAAGACTTTTTAAATATTAAATTTTTTTTGAATATTAAATAATTAAATAAAGATTTAGAAATTATTGCCTGAACTCTTTTTGTGATGATTAAGATTTGGAAATTGAAATGGAATATTAATGTGGAATAAGAAATGAAAAGCAGAATAATTTTACAAAATCTGGACTTACATGAACAGATGCAAAGTGAAGCGAATAGAACTAGAAAAATGTTATACACATATAATGAGGAACTGTGAATGACTTAGTTATTCTCAATAATACAATAATCCAAAGCAATCCCAAAGGATTCATGATGAAGCATACTATCTGCTTCCAGAGAAAGAATTGGTATTGTTTTAATAGACTATTACTTAAAGACAAACTTAATTAAATTAACTTTAAAATTAAAAAAAAATTCTGATAGCCAACCTTCTACTGATAAACATCATTTAATTTAGGTCTGAAATGAGTTTACATATATTGCATATATTTTAAATGAATAATTGTTTTTGCATATTGCTTCCACATTAAAATCTGAACTCCTTAAGGTCAGGGATTTTGTTTTTGCCTTTCTTTGCACTTCTAATACTTAGCACAGTGCCTGGCACACAGTAAGTGCTTAATAAATGCTTGTTGGCTAAATAACTGAGTTAGATTATGTAATATAATGTAAATAGTAGTGTATTTTGATTCAGAAAAATAACTTCTCTGGGACTCAGTTTCCTCTGCAAAATAAGAAAGTTGAACTAAATCAATTCGGATGTCCCTTCCAGCTAGAAATCTCTGGTCCTGTGTCTAATTGGACATATATTTGAAGCCCTTGGAGTTTGGCAGGACTGTCCAGAGTCTCCATTATCTGCTGGCATAATTCTCACAATCCCACCATGACTGGCTAAGCACGACTCCATAGGAGGATTCTTCTGAAAGCATTTTAATAAAGCAGAATCTCTACATTCAGACTAGCTCCCTATCAGGTCAAAAGGATTCTTCCAAGCTTCAGATTCTTACCTTTCTCGCCTCTAACATAGTGTTGCTATGGTACTCTGTTCTTATTAAGAAAAGGTTTATTCCAAGTGGACACTCCCTTGTGTGCCTTTTTCAGAAATATTCAGAAATGTTCAAGATGAAGAAAAATTAAGACAAAGACTTGATGAAGTAATGCAGCTATTTTGGGTGAAGGAATCAAATGCTAAGATTTAATTTTATAAATGAGGTACTCAGGATATTCTTTTTCAAAGCTGGCAATCATAGAAATCCTTCTCAACAGCAAGCGTTGAAGAATCCCTGATACAGATTATAAAATCCTACTCACATTGTTTGGATGCCACGTTCACTCACTCTTAGTCAATAAAGCACCACTCCCTGTATCCAAGGAGGGCCTGGATAGGTGCTTTTTTTTATTTTTATTTTTTGGACATTAAGTAAATCTTACAAAACTACATTTGTTCAATTACACTTGAGTGAATCTGAGAGACATAAATTAAATTTCCCATGAAATACACATGGAATTGAAAATTAGGAGGAAGAAAGGCTTAATGATGCATTTCAGGTTTTGACAAGTGCTTGAACCAAAGCTCTTAAAAAATGAGAATGTGAGGGACATTTTGGGTACAACTAACCATCTTACACTGCTAACCTCAGCAGTGTGCTAGAGAGTAAGCAACTTCCTTATGAACAAAGAGCTTGGATCAGGAGATGGAAGCCTCTTAAGCTGCTCCCCATGCTATCTTGACCTCCTCCTCTCTCAGGGAGTGGATCTATTAAAAAGACCCAATTCAGCCTGTAGAAAAGCTTTGGTGACATCATACAATAATCTGTTAAATGACTGTCATTATTCTACAACAATCCAGGGTTTGCCAAAGTCAGATGATATTTTCTGAAGGATACCTCCTTGGAGGCAAATTTTCTCCAAATTGTCCTCCAAGGTCAAAGGTAAGTAGAATAATATAATTTTTGCTTATATTTTTGGAGTATATAGAAATGTCTGGTATACACATCTGTCAGTTTAATTGAATGCAGTTTTATTACATTCATGTTTAAATTACATTCAAATTTAAATTACATTCATATTTATATTTAAATCATTCATATTTCAATATTCATATTTAAATCATTCTTTTACAATAGCTTAGAATCTAGGAAATTAAAAAAAAAACACCAATAACTCCTGATACTATATCCTTTTTTTTTTTTCTGTGAAATCATTTTCAGGATACTAAGAGTAGTAGACTTGCTCTTAGATGTTGTTTCTTTAAAAAACAAAAACAAAAACCTCTCCAGAATAGACTTCCTCTTAGATGTTGTTTCTTAAAAATAAATAAATAAACAAAAATAAAAACCCTCTCAAGAGAGCAGGTGCAGAGCTTCAGATGTCCTGAACTAATTTTTTTTACATGGGGATCTGGCAAATTCAGATCCAGAGTTTTGATAGACTTGTATACCAAAGCAAAATAGATTCAGCTTTCGATAAAATAAAGAGGGAAGGCCTCTGAAATCATTCTTTTGTGCCACCAGGATCTCAGTGTGGTCTACTCCCTGAATTGTGTTCTATTTAAAAATCAAGGGAATGGAAATAACATACCTGAGAAGAGCTAGGCAGAGACTACCTCAAACTACTTCCTACATTAATCACAGCCAGCTTTCCTTCGAAGGGTTCCAAATTAGCAATAGAACAACCTTTTTTTTTTTTTTTTTTTCCTTGCCCCAGTCTGAACAAGCAGGTGTTTCTTTCATGAGGCCCATATGTTCTCCTACAGGCTTTATCCAAAGCACCTACAGTATAGCCCAAGGCAATGTGGCACAATGCCAGTTTCCCTGCAAGAATCTTTATTTCATTCCAAGAAGGGTGTGTGTATTTGTGTATATGAGAGAGAGAGAAAGAGACAGACAGAGACAGGCACAGAGACAAAGACAGAGAGGGAAAGAGACAGAGATGCAGAGAGAGACAAGAAAGACTCAGAGAGAGATGAGAGATAGAGAGAAAAAGAAACAGAGATAGAGAGACAGAAACAGAGAGACAGACACAGACACTGAGAGACACAGACACTGAGAGACACAGAAACAAAGACAGACACAGACACTGAGAGACACAGAAACAAAGACAGAGAAAGGGGGAGAGGCAGAGACAGAGAGAAAGAGAGACAGAGACAAAGATATAAACACAGAGACAGAGAGAGAAAGAAAGAGAGAGGGGAGAGACACAGAGAGACAGAAGGAGGAGAGCTAGAGACAGGCAGAGAGAGAGAGAAAGACGAAAACAAAAAAACTGACAAAAACACAGAGACAGAGACAGGCATAGACAGAGAGACAGAAGAGGGAGAATAAAAAGAGACTGAGAGAGACAGAGAAACATAGACTGAGAAAGGCAGAGACACAGACACAGACAGAAAGACAGAAGGGGTGAGAGAGAGAGGGAGAGAAAGGAAGAGAGAGAGAGAGAGAGAGAGAGAGAGAGAGAGAGAGAGAGAGAGAGAGAGAGAGAGAGAGAGAGAGAGAGAGAGAGAGAGAGAGAGAGAGAAACAGAGTAATTTCATATCTATGAGAGATAGAGCAAAGGAAAAAGAGACAGAGAGACAGAAAGTGAGAAAGAGACAGAGAGACAGACAGAGACAGAGAGAAACAGAAAGAGAGATGGAGACAGAAGAGTACTTTCCTGTCTGTATGAAAGGGAAAGTAAGGGAAAGAGACAGAAAGAGAAAATCAGAGATAGAGAAATTTTTTAAAAATTAGAAACATAAGGACAGAGAAAAAGAACTGTATCTTGGAATAGCAGACCCATGTTCTAATTATAACAACCAGCCAAAATGAAGATATGAATGTCCCAACTGACCTCTTCTCCATATTTTAGCTCCTTTTCATATGACCATGATAGAACCCTGAAAGCAGCTGCCTCTGCCTGGCAAACAAGCAGAAGTCTGACCAGGTGGATATCTCAAATTTAAAATCACAGTAATTACCAAAAAAAAAAAAAAAAAAGCGCCACTCAAACTGAAAACTCCTTGTTCAATCAGGATCACTGAGAAGAACCCAAAGGGTGCCAGAAACACCATGAGTCTGGGGAAAATCAGTAAACAGAGAAGCTTGAGCTACAGCCATTGGGAAATGGGAAACATCTGGGAGCCCAAGTCAACCCGGCAGGGAGGTAGCTTGCTGGGAATGATTTTCTGTGTGTGATCACAGTTAAATGTATGTGGATTACTGAGCAGAAAGCAAACATTGTTTACTAAAGACAAAATTCCTGTGTGTAAGATTGAGGGAATACTGTCTCAAAGTCAGTAATGTAGAGAGGGAGGAAAGTCATTTTTTAAACAAGCCAACCACTGAACCTGTTATTTCTGGTCTGACCATATGTGTTTTGGACTTAATGTTAGGATAGAACTGGAAAATACGAGATTCAATTTCCATTTTGACCAGTGGGTCCCATTTTAGGTACATTAAAGTACCTGAATTGACATGAGTTTTCTCAAAGGGCTAAATGTCTTGAAAGACATAAATATTCCTGATGTTATTTCTATATTCTGTCCACATTGAAGCTTTAATGTATACATTATATGATGATGTACATATGCATATGTAAGTGCATATATACATATATATTATTATATTGACATATACTTACATGCATGCCCATATATACATTTATCCCTTTCACATCACAACTTTCCCCATTGCATCTTTGATATATCATAAGTTGGCATAGAAATTAATTGAGAATTGTGGAGGATTTTTGTGGAAGTCGCAGACAACATATGAGGCCAGCAGGCAATACAGAAGTTTAGAAACTCAGAAATGCATAAAATATATATATAGTATCATGCGATATCAACCTATTTTATCTGTTAAAAGGATAACTGTACATACACATAAATACATATCCAAAGCCACACAATAATATCTATATCTATATCTATATCTATATCTATCTATCTATCTATATATATATATATATACAAATATGCATGAGTACAAACACTCAACACATATATGTACATTGTATTTATGTGCACAATTGTACATGTGCACAAATGTATGTTTATAAATGCATGTGTACACATATACAAGTGTGTTTCCTGGCTATGGCTACCAATGCTCTCACTCAAAGTGCTCATCATGTTCATGAAACATAATATGGTATTGAGCAAAGATCAATAAATAGATTGTTTTCACTATGGCCTTAATATTATTCCCCCTATTTCCCATCTCTTCCCTCTCTAATCTGTCCTCTACTCAATTGTGCAATTAAGCTTCCTAAAGCACATATTTAATATTTTTTTAATCCTCTGCTCAGAAACCTTCAATGATTCACTTTTCCCTTCAGGTTAAAATATAAACAACTCAAGCTGGTATTTAAATATCTTCTACAATCTGACTTTATTCTATCTTTCCAGTTTTCCTTTATATTATCCCCTTCTGTATTCCCTCTGTTCTAATGAAACTGCATTATTAACTATTTCCCAGAATTAAAATTCTATCCCCTCTATGTACATCACAAGAGCTAGCCCTTCCCCCAATACCTAGAATATATTCTCCCTTTCTCACTATCTTTGAGAATGCTTTTTCCCCCCCAAGGTGCCAAAGTTCAGGTGCTAACTCCTCTGGAAGGCTTTTCCTGGTTTCCCATTCATCCTATTCTTTTTCCAAGTAGAAATAATCTCTTTGAAGAAGAAAACTGGGCTTCTTGAGACTTTATATGCTAGTGCCTAGCATGGAACTTTAAACATAACCATAAGATGATAGATTTTGAATTTTTAAAGCAATCTAGTCCAAACATCATGAGCTGAACAGGCTGTGGGAAATAGTGAAGATAGTCTGGTGGGCTACATTCTATGGGGCCATGAAAAGTTGGACATATCTGAATGGTTGACTGAACACCAAAAATACAAATATCCCATTTTGTAGGTAGGGAAGTTGAGGTAAAGAACTGTTAAATGACTGGCTCAGCATCATATCTACAGTAATCAGCAAAGCTGAGTTTTATGCTCAGGTCCTCTGCTTCTAAACCATTGTTCTTTCCAAGAACTATTTAAAACCTGAAACAAGACCAGACAGATAGAACAATTGTGTAGCTTTTAAATAGATTGGTGAGTATTATAAATAATAGGACTTTATAGAATCCTGGAAAGACCCTTGGAGGACATAGGACTTGAACCATAGGATTTGTGATATGCAGAATATGTGAAAATATGAGTATTGGAGAAAGGGAAGAAAGAGGAAGAGGAGGATGTAAAGTCTAGAGGGGACTAATGCCTGGGCTTGAGCTAAGACTCTTTATAAATGTTATTTGAATTGAGTCAAAGACCTTGTATCTATCTAAAAATGAGCAACTATTACTCTCCCATAAATCTCAGCTAGTGGAATGACAGACAGGTGGAAATGGAATGAGCCAATGAAATAGGAAAATCAAAAATGGGACTGGCCATGTTTGGCTACTGCACTTTCAGTCAGGGTGAGATAGGAAGACAATCTCAAAAACTATAAAACTACTCTCCAGTCACACAAATCTCAGAATGTGAGCTCATCTCATGTGCCCTCATTGCCCGTTCTTGTCCCTCCCAAAGCCCACCATAGATAGAGGACCTTTCTGTTCCTGCTATTAATATTTTTCCCTGAGGGAAAAAATTTGTTTTTTCTAGATTTAAAAAAAAAAAGTTAATTTTGTGTGTGCTTAATTTGGAAGGATTCTTCCATGGAAGTCTTCCACAATTAATAAATAAAGCTTCCTCTAACCTGAACTCTAAATTTTGAACTGCCATCAGACTGTGGCCATCAATTAACATCTGTGAATCTCAGTTTTCTTGTCTGTAAAATTGAGATAATATAACTTATACTATTGACCTTAGGTTATGAGCAAATTTTAAAGCGTTGATTAAGGTAGGCTTTTATAACTATACTTTCTCAATACTGTTCTGATTTTGCTTCTAGAATCTTAGTTTAAATCACTTTGAAGAGTATCAGTTATTCTCAAAGTACTTCTCATGACGAAGAATTGGTTAGCTAGAGATGAATAAGAAAATCCAATTTACAAATATTGAAATGAGAACAAGAGATGTGTAGAAAGTTGTGCAGTGAATCAGAGTCAGAGAACTGTACATTAACCACATTAGGTTATTCATTCCCCCATTACTTTACCTTCTCCCCATTTTTACAAATAAATTTTTATTGATATAAGTAATTTTCATGTCACTTAAATTTCCCCCATATCACTTTCCTTTTCTTAACAGACAGCATTCCTTAGCACAAAGATTTATTTTAAAAGTATAAAAATATAGAAAAGAAAAAAAATCTATAAAACTAATTAATATGTTGAAAAGTATGAGAAAACATACAATATTCTCCTACTTTAAAAAGAAAGCATTGTCGAATAGCAGAGCAAGTCTTTTCTCTTGCATTTTGCTGCTTAGTATGATACCAGACACAGAGTGAGTGTTTAATTAAATTAAGGTGCAACAAATCATACAACCCTTCTGCTTTACTAGTTTACTTCTGGCCCAACCCCTGGAGCCATCATGAGGCAAGCAATCATATTGGCAATGATGATGAAAAAAAGGCAAATGCCTGAAAGACATCATGAAAAGAGGCACTGTTGGTGGAACCGTGCACCCAATGATTTTTAAAAGCAATTTGAAATTTTACACAAAAAATATTAAATGACTCACAGATACCACTCCTAGATCTAAACCCCATGGAGATCATAGAAAGAGGAAAAGAAAAATATATACAAAAAATATTTAAAGCAACTCTTTTTGGTGGCAAAAGACTGAAAATCAAGAAGATGCTCATTAGTTGGGGAATAGCTGAACAAATTGTGGTAGATGAATGTGATGGCTATTGTGTGGTAAGAAATAAGGAGGGATGATTTCAAAGACATGGATAGATTTGAATGAACTGATGCTTAATGAAGTGAGCAGAATCAGAAAAACAATTTATATTCTCACATCAATATTATAAAAAGGAGAGATTTTTGAAAGAGAACCAGACTAAATGATCAGCCATGACACCAGGTTGATGAATAGAGAAAGAGAGTTGAGAGAGATAATGAACTAATAGGCGAGTAAGAAATACATTTTTGGATGTGATCAGTGTGGACGTATTTTTTTTGTTTGTTTTTAGAATTATGGTTTGTTATCACAAGTAACAAACTTATCGTGGTTGTTCCTTAGGCTGCAAATAAACATTCCTTAGCCTGACTCATGTTAGAAATTTTCTTATTAGGTACAATCTGCTAGACCTCATATTCCACTTTAAAGCCTTTGAAAATTTAGGATCTTCCTAGTACCATGAGGAATGGGATTTGGACATTACTACCATATAATGCTTGTGAAGTGTTAATTTTTTGCACATGTGACCCTTTTTGCCAAGATGCAAAAATAATAAATTTTAATTTTGTGGGTCCCCCCCCACATTCAGTTCTATGACCCCATGTAGAGTCACAGCCACAATTTAAGAAACTTTGGGCTAAATGATGTGTTGCAAATAGTACTTCATCTTAAGTCAAAAAAACCTGGGTTTATATCTCAGATTTGCTGCCTCTTATCTGTGTTACTTTCTGGACCTCAGTTTCCTCAGAAGAGGTTTGAATTAGATGACTTCTGGGGTCTCTTTAAATTCTAGAATGTTGATAAAATCAAATAGTTTCATAGCTATTAGGGTATCTGTTGTTGTTTGTTAAAGGCAATATTAGTTTTTATGGTTAGAAGTGGTTGCAAAAATGCTTAATCACTTGATATCTTTTAGTTTCTATGGACAATCTGAAAAAAAAAACAACAAAACACACATCGAAAACAGGAAATTCCTTGACATAGTTTTCTGAAATGAATTTCACAGAGAAAATTTTAGTTCCCAGAGCAATAAAATCAGAGGAAAACAAAGAAATAAACAAAAACAAGGTCATATATGTTTATCTCTTCATCTATTGTCTCTCACATGTTTTATTCCAACACTATCACATGGTGCAATATTACAGTAGGAAATTTTCTTTTAAGACAATCAATGGCTTAATAAATTTCTTGATTAAAGATATTGATTAGCTACTAAGAAGTCATCTGAGAATGACATACCAAATCAATTAAATTGCACACGCATGTCTCAGATAAGACTGTATTTGCAGGATCAGATAACTGAATGTGTGCTTAATATGAGGTAAGAACCCATTAAAGAGAATTTAAAATAAAGGAGGCTCTTTTGACCCTCAAACAATGGTGACAAAGGAGTCATATTGACCATTGCTGTTATTGACCAATGAAGCATGAAAGACAGGTTCTCAAATCCATTCTAAGAGGATGTAATACAATATTAGGAGGTAGAGGACACTTGAAATTCATTTGTTCCTGGGCAATGCTCTTTGTGACTATTCTTAGGGTTATATCCTGCTACTGATTTTATTCTTAGAGCTTCAATTGATTCCAATGGAAGTTTTGTACATGAAACAATGGCAAGATACACCATGGACAGACACAAAAAAAAATCCTGGATTTTTCAGGGAGCTTTTTAAAAAAGCATCATTTATGAACTTATACATATTTTATATGTCTTATACCAAATGAGCCATTTTAATAGCATTTGAGGAAATTCCTAACCTATCAAATTTGCTATTTCAAGTAAAAAAAAAAAAAAAAAAAAAAAAGATGGTTTTTTTCTCCTACACCATCAAAGATGATGATTATGATGATGATGATTTAATAAGTCACCATGCCAAAAATCCATAATCTACAAACTATATGGAACAAAATGCTTTGAAGATATAGAGACCTAGTCAAGGAGATCAAATTCACATGGGAGCAGAATGAAGTACGTGCCCTGTCTGCTACTGGAATCAGAAAACATAATCTTACATCTTAAAACTTGTATACAATTAAATAATGTGGTTACTTATCTTTTTGTCCAATAGTTCATTAGAATATTAATTATAAAGGAAAAGTAATAGGATAGCATCTTATCCAAGTACTGTCTCTGTTTGATCCCTTTCTTTTGAGACCCTAAATATCTTAGAATCAGCTGGAGTCAGGATTAGCAAAAGTCTTTATTCTTGGTCTTTTGGGGGTCTCTCTCAGGGGATTAGATACAGGAAACTCTACACCTTCTTTCTCTCTCTCTACCTCCAAAGAATGAATCCTCCTTCTCCTACTCTACCCGCTGATCTTTCCTCCCTTCTCTCACCACACCCGCAGATGGAACCAGCATCTAGTTGAGTAGGGTCATCCTCCAAACATGTTAATAGAGAATTTTCCAACTGGTAATTAGCCCTAAGTGCTGGATTACCTCGCATCTAGGTCAAGTACATCTGCTTAGTTCTAGCCCTTTACACCTTTTAAAATAAGATAAGGAAAACTTTAAAATTATGACATATTTGCATAGCATGTTCACATGCATTAGCTAATCTATTTCTTAGGAATGTAGACCCCTTTGTAAAATTTTCCTGGGGGAAAGGGGCAGAAGCACACATAGTTATGAGAGAACTTCTAGGAAAACAAGACCTACATTTACTATAGCCCTGTAAGGAAGCCAAGAAGGGTTTTCCTACTTATTTTATTATTTATTATGCAGATGAAAAAACTGACTCAGGAAATAAGAAAATCAGATGACATAGTAGTGCCAAAAATAGATCCATAGAAGCTACAGTCATAAGATGGCATATTTAGAAAGCAATCTCAGCAATAACTTTATCCAACAGACTCATTTTACAATGGAAAAAAACTGAGACCCAGCTAGATGCATAGGCATATATGCCCAAACTTTCACACCTAGTAATGACAGAGGTGGTTCCTAAACCTATCAGTTAAAGAGTAGATTCTGCTAATTACTAACTATATGACCTTGAGCAAACATATACACACACACACACACATTTGAACATAAATCCTGATATACACGTGTATATGAGAATTGCTCATCTAATCTCTGCATCAAATGAGCATGCATGCTTCAACAAATCTATCTCCTCTTTTACTGATTTTCTAAATTCAATCATCTAATTTCGTGGTAGAGGCAAGTAGCACACTGAAGCTAACTTTTTTTTTTTAATTAAAGCTTTTTTTTTTTTTCAAAATATATGTATGGATAATTTTCAACATTCACCCTTACAAAATCTTGGGTTCTAAATGTTTTTCTCTCCTTATCCCTGCTCCCTCTCCTAGATGGCAAGTAATCCAATATTAAACAAGGACAATTCTTCTATACATATTTGCACAATTATCATGTTGCACAAGAAAAACCAGATCAAAAAGGAAAAAAATGTGAAAGAAAACAAAATGCAAGCAAATGACAACAAAAAGAGTGAGAATGTTATGTTGTGACCACACTCAGTTCCTACAATCCTCTTTCTGGGAGAAGATGACTCTTTTTATCACAAGATCATTGGAACTGGCCTGAATCATTTCACCATTGAAAAGAACCATGTCCATCAGAATTGATCATCATATAATCTTGCTGTTGTCGTGTACAATGACCTCCTGGTTCTGCTCATTTTACTTAGTGATGCTAACTTCTACCTACCAAATCTTTAAATCTATTTTAATCACTCCTAATTCTCCCAATCCCACGTCAATCTCACATACCTATCACCTGTCTCATTTCATCATATACTTTTGGAAACTTTTCTTCCCTCTCTCTCTCTTCACTCCATTGTTACAAATCTTTCTATCATCAAGATTTTCAATAATCATTTCTTCTATATCCTTATTTAAATGGAAATTTAGATCTCCTCTGAAGATACCTCATCTCTTTGGATCATCACTCCATTGATGGTCATTCTTTCTCTTATTCCTACTGAGAGGCTCAAAGTGAATGTACAACTTTATATTCTTTAAACATATAATTCTTTGACTTTAACATTTTTGAGTTCTATGCAATGGTTTTATTACTATCTTGTTGCTTTTTGTTGTTGTTGCTACCATGCTCTCACCTTTAATAATTGACATACTGACTTGTGTTTTTGTTTTCCATAATATTTCCTGTCATCATCAATGTGGGCTTGAATAGCCATCCATTTTGATGATCTTTCCAACAAAGTCACTATAAGAATCCATACTCTTCTCAATTCCTATTCTTTTCTTTACCCACTTCATTTACAAACGGAAATATGTACAGGTGATATCAACATATCTCAGAATTACACCATTGCTAAGATTTGGAGTTTTTAAATCCTAGTGTCCACTTTATGTTTCTATCTCTCATATCTTCTCACTATACTCACTATACTCACTCTTCACATTCAGTAAAACTTTACATTCCATCCCCATTGTCTTTAATTCAGTCCATTCATTCTGGTTTCTTTTCTTTCCACATCTAGCTGTGATCCTGTAGTTTGCCATATTAATATTTTACTAGTCTCTATTGTGGCAACTAAGTGACACACTGGATATATTGCTGGCCCTGGAGTCAGGAGGACCTGATTTCAAATCCAGTTTCAGACACTTAGTAGATATGCCATTCTAAGCAAGTGACCTAACTCTCTTTTCCTCAGTTTCTTCATCTATAATATGAGCTGGGGAAGGAAATAGTAAATTACTCCAGTATCTTTGCCAAGAAAACCTCTGATGAGACCACAAAGAGTCAGACATGACTAATAACAAAAGCCACTATCTTGGAATCTCCTACATCTTGGTCTATAAATCCAAACATGAATCCTGATTTGTTTCTTCTTCAGGGATATCAATTGTTAAATTTTTTCTTTTTAGTCAGTTATTGTTCTCACAAACATTCTTGTACCCAAAAGTATATTTGGGTCCTATCCGGAGTGCCTTTATGCTCCTCATTTCTTCTCACCCTAAATACTACCTTTGTTTAAGGGCTGAAACACTCAGTTATTGCTTCTTCCTCTGAATTCCTGTAAGAACTTGGCATATGGCACCGTACTGTCAATTAGATAGTAGGGCCTTTGAAGACAAATTGTGTCTCATTCTTTTTTCTATCTCTAGCACCTATTTGCTAATGACAATACTGAATAATAATTTGCATATAAAAGTTTCTTCATAATCAAAATTCTCAAATTATGAAGTATATAATAAAAGTGAGCACTTTTAAAACCAAGGAGTCATAAAATAGTCAGATGAAGACAGGTGAATCTTTGGACTTTTACTACCTCTAGCAAAATCTGACATTGAGATTCTATAAATTGCTAAACTTTGAGAATTATTTGACAAATGTGAAATTACTAAGATACTTTATATTAAAATAATACAGTTATTTCGAGCAGCCATGGTTCAACTTGAAATGGAATCTTTATTTTAGGAACTATAGAAGAAAAAAAAGGTTCGTATCAATAAGTTTCCTGCTTTATTATTTAATAGATTGTCATTAGTTATAAGAAATGGACTTTAACTGTTGGAAATACTATATCTTATGTACATCAATGTCATGTGGAATTACTCTGATTTTCCTTTTCAAAGGCAAATCAAAATAATTTACAGTATTATAAAGATGAAAAAATAGCTCTAGCCAAATGGTTTTTTTATGTTTATGCCATATATGTGTATGTATAGGGTGCATTAAACAGAGCCCTTCTATTGCTGACTCTGGTTAAATTGTGCTTGGATTTACTTTAATGCCTTTATGGATAAATGAAGGATGTGCTGTGCATAGATGGTTTTAGAGCAGGGCCTCATTGTGTTCAGAGAGTTAAAACTGTGTCAAAATGTCCATTATAAATACCTAATTTCAAAAGTACATAATTTTCTGGGTGAAATTTGACATCAAAAACTCAGGATTAAACTGTTCTATTGATTAAAAGATTATTTCACAATGTTAAAAATGTAATGTTATGAAAAGAAGTTTGTTGGCTTTATCATTGTGCTTTTATTATCACAAGATTCTTTATAGAGACACAAATGATTTCCTAGAATCATTGGAGAAAAAGGTTATGCAGCACAGTATACAGGAGGCCTAACTTAGAGCCAAGACACGTAGGGTCCAGTGCTAGTTCTGCTATTGATTAACAATGTTATTTCTCTGGGCCTTAAATTTCTTATCTATTACATGAGGTATTTGAAGTGGAGGATTCTCAGAAGATAGTAGAATAAGTTCTTAAGTGCCAGGCTCTCCAGATTTTTCCCACATATAGAACAAATTTACACCTCAGGGTGAATATAGACTGGTAATCAAGAAGATCTGGAACAGAACAGGGATTTTCCAATACAACCCAAGAAGATTTGAAGAATGACCTCAGGTTCTGGATTAACCTTTGTGAAATCCAAATGCTTCTCAACTAGCTCCACAGAGCACCAAGTAGGGAGCTCTGAGGCTAGGGCAGGAACCTCAGCCAGAATCACAGAAACTATCACCTCCTGATAGAGTGTGGAGTCAGGGATCTGCTGACTGCAGGCCCTTGCTGAAGCTCCCAGTTTGGGGTTCTAGATCAGAGAGGAGCGATCGAGTGAAGCTAGAGTACCATCCCCCACAATCAGGAGTGCTAACACTAACATCTCTTATTTTAAAAAAAATTAGCCAGCAAAGAAGAAAGAACCCCATCATAGAAACTTATTAGGGGAATAGGGAAGTGTAGGGTTCATCTTCAGAGGAGGGCACAAGTAAAAAAAACTTCTACCCCAAAGAGTAACATTAAATGGCTCCTAGCCCAGAGAGAATTTATAGAACTCAAAAAAAGAATTTAAAAATCAAATGGGGAAAAACTAAAAAAAAAATAAATAAAAACCATCTTGTTAACCAACTAGAAAAAAAGATCCGAGTCTCAAAGATGAAAATAACTCTTTGAAAATAAGAATTGAGCAAGAAGAAGCCAGTGAAGTTATGGGAGACCACATAATAACAAATGAATTCTAAAGAATGAAAAAATAGAACAGAATGTGAAAGATCTTATAAGATAAATGACAGATCTGGAGAACAGATCAAGCAGAGAAAATAAAATGGACTGCCTAAGACTTGTGACCAAAAAAAAAAAAAAAAAACCAGTTATAAAATAATGCAAGAAATAATCCAAGAAAATTGTCCTAAAGTGATAGAACATGAGGGGAATGTAGAAATAGAAAAAATCCACTAATCACCACCTCAATGAGATCTTTTGTAGAAAACACATAGGAATATGATTGCCAAGCTTTAAAAACCCTAGATCAAAAAGAACGTTTTGCAAGAAAAAACAATTCAAATACACTGGAGCTATAATTAGATTATACAGGGCTTTTTTATCACAAGATCATTGGAACTGGCCTGAATCACTTCACCATTGAAAAGAACCATGTCCATCAGAATTGATCATCATATAATTTTGCTGTTGTCGTGTACAATGACCTCCTGGTTCTGCTCATTTTACTTAGTGATGCTAACTTCTACCTACCAAATCTTTAAATCTATTTTAATCACTCCTAATTCTCCCAATCCCACGTCAATCTCACATACCTATAACCTGTCTCATTTCATCATATACTTTGGAAACTTTTCTTCCCTCTCTCTCTCTTCACTCCATTGTTACAAATCTTTCTATCATCAAGATTTTCTCTATCTGGCTCTCATTTATCTAGAAGAGCTAGATGGCACAGTTGGTAAGAGTATTGGACCTGGAATCAAAAACTGAATTTGGAACCTGGGCAAGTGATTTAACCTGTTTCTCTCCATTTCCTCTACTGAAAAGTGGGAATAAAAATAATATCTCTTTCCCAAAGCTTTTGCAAAACTATAATGAGATTATATTTGTAAAATAGTTAGCACATACTAGGTGCTTATTATCATCCAATCTTTCCTCCTTCCCACACACCTTTAATTAAATTTCAACAATATGATGAGGAAAGGATCTCCTTAAAACAGACAGACTTTTAATCCATCCCAGATAATGAGTATCTATTCTCTTCTTAAGAATCTCCAGGAAAGAATTTCTCTCAGTAGCTAGTTTCAATGTTTAGCCACCCTTATATAATAAACATATCTTTTAGAAAGCCTTTAAATTGGCAAAATATATAACTTTGTAAATTAGCTACATTAGGGTTGCAATAGATACATTGTAAGTAAATATTAGCATCTATTGTACATGAGCATAGTGTGCTTTGGTGTAATTTAGATCCTGAAAGATTAATTTGCATAATGGACTATGACCACTTAAAATTAGTGACAATAATGCCTAGCCCAAAATACTTTATCATAAATGCAGACACAGACATGTAGGAGCTAATTTTCTACTCTGTCTCTACTGTTAATCATTATCTGAGGAAGCTTAAAGTTTCTCAGTCCAAAAACAGAATGGATTGCTCTGGGGGAAAAGATTCCACAATTTGCCAGTGTTTAAAAGTTTTCAGTGGTAAGACAAAAACAAACAAACAAATCCTTTTATCTTTAGTAATGCTCAAAAATAATTGCATTAAGTGCCTCATTGCATAGAGAATTGAGCCAGGTTCTGTAGTAGCAGATTTAAATATCAATTTCTGGACCCAAAGCAGTTTCAAATAGCCAGTGCTATTGAAAATGTATGCTTTAGTATATTAAAAAAACAGGTAAGTCTACTTTATTCTAGCCAGAGGAGAATTCATTTGATTGAATTGAGGTGGAGAAGGATTCGCTAAGGGAAAGATAGAGGTAGACACTTTACAGAAGAGAAAGAATCCTTCTCACTTCCAATTAACCTAAATCTTTTAGTTTCTGACTCAAGCCTATGCTATTCTGAGTGGGCAAAGAGAACATTTATTACCTTTTCCCAAATAAGAATCTTTTATATACTTGAAGATGGCAAGTCAATCACTCTTAAGTCTTCTTTTCTTCAGGCAAAATAAACCCAGATCCTTCAACATTTTAGCACAGGACTTCTTCCTAATGTCTTTCTCCTCCCCACTGCTTAGAATCTATAGTCCCTGTCAAAGTTTTCTTTGATTTCTAACCTGATTGTGCCCTATTTATATAATTATTATTTATATATTCATTATTTGTTTATTTATTACTTAAATTTATTACATATGTATATGTTTTGTATATATTTGTATGCAAAAATGCTGTCTCTTGATACATTTGTAAGCTCCTTGAGGGCAAGGATTATTTTATTTTTATATTTGTATTTTTAATCTGTAGCACAGTCCCTGGCACATAGTAGGTGTGAGGGATGTAGAAGACCCTTACCCAAAATGACTACTCAGAGATCACTCAGTAGAAGGCAGAAAAGTTGTTTATTGAAACCTCCATCCCATTGTGAGATAAGAAAGGGAAAGCTCGGGGTAGGAGGGCTAAAGAAGTAGTAAGATACATAGCTTTAATACAAGAAATTACATCACAAGTAAGAGAGAATTGAGAAGGGGAGGGAGAGGCATCTAATTGGTTGTTGCTATTTGGAGAGACTGGAATGGAAGGTTTCTGTTACAAAGGATTACATCATAAATTGGGGAGCATTCAGAAATAGGTTCCCTCTCCCCTTAATTGAATGTTAGACATGGGTGCCACAGACCTTCAAAATTTAGATTACTAAGCTAACAGCATTCAACTAATAGTCTAAATATTGATAACATTGAATAGTGATAAATGTCATCATTTCAGGTCAAGTAAATATGATTATAGCTGGCCAAGGCTCAAGTAAATATGGGGCTACACATATTATACAGGTCATAGGGGAAACACAGAAATAATGAAAATAAAATACAGAAAAAGAATTCACATATTCCTGTAAGTTCTTCACCTTATCTCACTCTATTCCCCATGTAGGTGTTTATAATTGTTTGATTATTGATGATTCAATTAATCATCTCTGCTGTAATTCTTCTCTGGGTTGCCCATTTGCCTCAATAGTTATGAGTCTCTTCCTGTGATGATCTGATTAGTCCTAAAGTTAATAGCAGAAGGACCTCCTGAGTTTTCTCATTTTAGTGGAACATTATTTTCCACTTTTAAATTATATTTTTCACTCACTCCAGGGCCAACTCATTATCCACTGTAGCTCCCTTTTTTTCAGAAGAAGCATAATGGCAGAGCAAAAACAAGGAGTAAGGTAAAACCTGGGTTTGAATTGTTACTTTAACACTGACTAGCTATGTGATCATAGGTAAGTCACATAACTTCTGAACTTCAGTTTCCTCATGTGTAAAATGAAAATAGAAACACCTATATGTCTTGCTTTACGAGGTTGTTAGGAAGCTCAACAAAATACATAAGCTATTTCCCAGTTAGTCACGAAGTATCAAGAACTAGAGACCTCACAAAGTTATCAAACTGTGCATACCCTTTGATCCAGCAGTGTTACTACTGGGCTTATATCCAAAGAGATCTTAAAGGAGGGAAAGGAAGCCACATGTGCAAAAAATGTTTGTGGCAGCCCTTTATGTAGTGGCTAGAAACTGGAAACAGAGTGGATGTCCATCAATTGGAGAATGGTTGGGTAAATTGTGGTATGTGAATGTGATAGAATATTATTATTCTATAAGAAATGACCAGCAGGATGAATACAGAGAGGCCTGGAGAAATATGAACTGATGCTAAGTGAAATGAGCAGGACTACTTCAACAACAATCCTATATGATGATCAATTTTTTTTTAATTATAGGTTTTTATTTATAAGATATATGCATGGGTAATTTTACAACACTGACAATTGCTAAGCCTTTTGTTCCAATTTTTCCCCTCCTTCCCTCTACCCCCTCCCCTAGATAGCAGGTTGTCCAATACATGTTAAAGTATAAATTAAATACAATATATGTATACATATCCAAACAGTTATTTTGCTGTACAAAAAGAATCGGACTTTGAAATAGCGTACAATTAGCCTGTGAAGGAAATCCAAAATGCAGGCAGACAAAAATAGAGGTATTAGGAATTCTATGTAGTGGCTCATAGTCATCTCTCAGAGTTCTTTTGCTGGGTGTAGCTGGTTCAGTTCATTACTGCTCTATTGGAATTGATTTGGTTCATCTCATTGTTGAAGAGGGTCAGGTCCATCAGAATTGATCATCATATAGTCTTGTTATTGAAGTATATAATGATCTCCTGGTTCTGCTCATTTAACTAGCATTAGTTCATGTAAACTCTCCAAGCCTTTCTGAAATCATGCTGTTGATCATTTCTTACAGAACAATAATATTCTATAATATTTATATACAACAATTTATTCAGCCATTCTCCAATTGATGGGCATCCACTCACTTTCCAGTTTCTGGCCATTACAAAGAGGGCTGCCACAAACATTTTAGCATATACAGGTCCCTTTCCCTTCTTTAAGTTCTCTTTGGGATATAAGCCCAGTAGTAACACTGATGGATCAAAGGCTTTGCACAGTTTGATAACTTTTTGAGCATAGTTCCAAATCATTCTCCAGATTGGCTGGATGTATTCACAATTCCACCAACAATGTATCAGTGTCCCCGTTTTCCCACATATGATGATCAATTCTGATAGACATGGCTCTTTTCAATAATGAGATAATTCAAACCAGTTCCAATTATTCAATAATGAAGAGAATTACCTACACCCAGAGAAAAAACTATGGGAAATGAGTGTAGACCACAAAATAGCATTTCCACTCTTTCTATTGTTGTTTGCTTGCACTTTTGATTTCCTTCTCAGGTTTTTTTTTTGTTTTGTTTTGTTTTGTTTTTTGTTTTTTAACCTTCTTTCTAGATCCGATTTCTCTTATACAGAAAGATAACTATATAAAAATGTATACATATATTGTATTTAACATATACTTTAACATATATAACATGTATTGGACTACCTGAATCTAGGGGAGGGAGTGGGAGAAAGGAGGGGAAAAGTGGGAACAGAAGGTTTTGCAAGGGTCAATGTTGAAAAATTACCCATGCATATGTTTTATAAATAAAAAAACTATAATAAATTTTAAAAAAGAACTAGAGACCTTTCAATGACTTTAGGAAATGCTTTTTTTAGCTCCATGGATTCTAAATATCACCACCTATGTATTCCAATAAAAATCAGTCTGTTTAAACCATCTTTCATCAGATCTTTGTCATTCTAATCTTAATTTTCTTTTCTCAAATCCATTGTGGAGCAGTGGAAAGAGCTCTGACTAGACTAAAAGATCTGAGTATCAGGGGCTGAGTATTAGCCCTTCCAATAACTAACTCTATGACTTTGCACAAATCATATAATTTCTCTAAGCTTAAGTATTCTTATCAATATAATTGCCTTGGGGTGGGGAGAGGTGTTGTCTATTTTTAACTTCCTCTATTAAAGAAGCAATATTTTCTTTTAGCTTTACCTCGATTATGCTGAATTTTAACTTTCTGCTTTCCTTTGTGCATATTTATCCATCAGTGAAATCCTAATCTTATACTTCCTTATGGTGAAGAGTTGACCTTGAGATCCCAAAGGAACTTTGGCAATTTAAAGTTCATGTACATACTCTGGGACATTCTCCTAACTACATACTCTTAAGTACTAATTTAGCAATATGCTGTGCATTCATCTATCAGGGGCTAAATTATCTAAGTCTAAGCTAAAAATCAGGCTACTAGATGATGAATCTTTTCAAAATAAAAAGAATCATGAAGGCTGTAGAAAGGTTGTAAATTGTAAATTGCTGAGACTGCCTAAACCATGAAATTATAGCACTTTGAAGAATTGATGTATTCCTTTATGGACCTCAGTTTCCTCATTTGTAAAATGAGAAGTTTGAATTCAATCATCTTTATCATCTCTTTCAGCTCTATAAATATATGATCTTGTGATTCAATTCCAATGCTATTAAATTCAGTTAATATCAGATGTTCAGTTTAATTCAAAGAACATTTATTAAGCATCAACTATGTAGGAAACTCTGAGATTCACAGGCAAATGTGCAAATAGTCCCTACATTCTCAAGAAGACTCTCCTAAATATGATAACCAGTTCTGTCATCACTTGTCATGAGGCTAATGTTAAGGGAAAAGCAGAACTAATGATCCCAGGTTCACTGTTACCATTTTATAGAAATAACTGTATCATTGGTTAAGCAAATCCAATTTTTGGCCTACTATTTCTCAGTGAGCCCTTAGCGTCCCTTTATGTATACTGATTTTCCATTCTAAGGCTCATTGTTCACTGTTTACTACCATTTCAATATAAGCTTTGATTGTTTTCGTTATTGTTGTTGTTTTTAACTTGAGTGCAACTAAGGATATTTTTGTTATTTTGTAAGTAGTATCTGAGAGATGGCTCAGCTAGACCTGAATCAGCAAGATTCATCTTTCTGAGTTTAAATCCAGCCTCAGAGACAACCAGTATGACCTTATACATATTCATCCCTGTTTGCCTCAGTTCCTCATCTGTAAAATGAACTAGTGAAGGAAATGGCAAATTACTCCAGTATCTTTGCTAAGAAAACTCTAAATAGGATCACAAAAAAATGGACCTGACTGCAACAACTGAACAACAATAAACAGATAGTATATAATCAAAGGTGAAAAGTTATTTGTATGTGCACATGCACACGGATATTTTAAACTAATCCTATATTCCTATTGAATTCTATTTTCCTAAAATTCACTGTTTGAAAGAAAATCTGTTTTCTGTCTGAGAAAGGAT
The DNA here is from genome assembly GCF_048593235.1 of Sminthopsis crassicaudata. Lineage (NCBI taxonomy): Eukaryota > Metazoa > Chordata > Mammalia > Dasyuromorphia > Dasyuridae > Sminthopsis > Sminthopsis crassicaudata. The sequence continues at coordinate 118,420,673 of NC_133619.1, read as the reverse complement.
TCATGGTTGCTTAAATTGGAAGATAATTCAATTATAAAAGAGGAAGACAATTATAATTATTAGATATAGAGTGATGGTTTTATTTGCTTGTATAATACCTGATAACTTAATTAAGACAATATTCATAGCCAAGAAACCAAGATGAAATAATTTGCTTGCATAATAATTTTTAAATATTAGGAGAATAAACTGCAAGAAAAGTCCATCCAGAGCTACATCATATACCTCTTTCCATAAGTACTATTAAGGGAATTTTTTCAGTGTTTTAAAGTATTTATGATTTTGCATTGTAGGTATTTTCTTACCTGATGAAAATCACAAGCTTTTTAAGCTTTTGTAGATGGTTTTGATGAGTTTTCGTAGCCAAGAAAATTCATCACTTTGTGGTCAACCTTTTGGAGTAAGCCTTTCTGCATTTTAATAAACTCATCCTGGGATGTTGGGCTTCCTCAAAGCCTTGTCATTTGAGCAGGACCTACCAGAGTTTACACTCTGCTAATATGACTTTTGATAATTCTGACTCACCTTTAAGCCATAATCAGATTTTTTTCTTGTTCAGTCATTTTCAATTGTGCCTGACTCTTCGTGACCTCATTTGGGGTTTTATTGGCAAAGATACAGAAGTGGTTTTTATTTCGTAAATGAACATAGTATGTCTAGTTTACTTTTGACCATATGAGGGGAAATATAGACCCTGGACACAGATTATTTTTCCTTTTCAATTTCTAAATATTTTCAAAAATAATTACAAATACATAAAAATATTCTGTTGGCTATGGGAACTTGTCAATATGGGTATTCTCTTCAACAACATATGAAATATCTATGCTTGCAAATTTAGCATATTTCTAGTTTATATTCTTCCACATTTCCCATAGAGAAGCTACACAACATGCTTCTTTTGTTTTCTCTTAGCATTTAATGGAAATGAGTAGAACCCACAGGCTGTCCACTCTTAACCCTCTCCTTTGACATATGGATCAATCTTTGTTATTTTTCAATAATGATAATCTCTTTGATGATAATTTTACTCTACTTCTTCCATATAATTTCCTGTTTATAATATGTCACATTGCACTTACATATACCATAGCTATGCCTCTTCATTGATGAGTGATACTCACTGGTAAATCTTTAGAGATTACAGTGTCCTTCAAGTAGTAGTCATATAATTGCCATTGAAAAATAATGGTCATAAAAGATGGTCTTTTGTTTCAGGGAGAAATTTGGGGTTCTTAAAAGAAATACAGTTTCCCAAAGGCAGTCCAGACTAGTCTTTTTTTCCCCCTTTAATGCTGTACCCAACTCAATCTCCATTTGCAATATCTGCCCAAGATAGCTATATTGAGGGACAAACAATATAGCCTTTTACTCTAATTGCAGATCATAGTTTGGACAACTATTTCATGTCATTATAGATCTTGTCCAGGAGCCTTGGTAATATTTCTGATATTGTTTGACAACAATTATTACAATGTAATCAGTAAACCTTTTACAGGAAGATCTGAAACTTCCCTCTGTTCTCACCCCTGCCCTTTTTTGAACATTCTTCTTAAGTGAATAGGAAATACATCTTTGACTCGAACATTTGCTGAGTTTTTCCTATGATTAGGCAGCTAGGTGGTACAGTTGATAGATGCTGGAACTGAAGTCAAGAAGTCTTCAATTCAAATTTGCATCTTTATTAGTTGTGTGTCCCTAGGTAAGACACTTTTCACTATCTGCTTCAGTTTCATCATCTTTAAAATGGCAATAATAATAATGATAGTAATAAAATAATAATAAATACCTACTTCCCTATTTTCAAACCTTAAAGCACTATACAATTCTAAATGCTAATTGTTAAACATCTCCTTATTTTCTGTCTTTCATTATTTTGTCCACAGGGACATGAAACAAAGTCACTTCTGTTGTTAAATTTTTGAAGGAGTCTAGTATCATTTTGATGCATAAATGGGAGACTTGAAAAAAGACTATGAAGTGATGTTTGCTTTACCAAATCTAATCAGTCATTTTATCAATGAACATTTACTAAGTACCTTCTATATGCAAGCACTATACTAAATCCTATAGACACAAAGACAACACTAACCACCATCTCCCTTCAAGGAACTCTCAGTTTAATGAGAGACACAACATGCAAATTATGTACAAATAAGATAAATGCAATATAATAGATAATAAGCAGAAAGCATAATGGTATATTGTATTATGCCTTTTAGTCAATTTTAGGATGGGAAAATATGGTTTACTATGGAATATTGCTTGTAGAAGCCTATTTATACCCTTCCTCTATCCCCTTCAAATAATCTCTTGATACATATCTAGATTACTCATAAAAGTTTTTATAAAGATGAGAAAGTAGGCATATTTTTCTATTGTCCTTTTTGGTGATATAAGGTATGAGAAATTTCCTGACATTTAAATATTTTTTCTTCCTTTAGATACCTTGAAAGCTGATCTCTAAATGCCCTCAACAATTGTGTCACTTCCAGCACATACCTTGTCTGTTTATATTTGGCCTAGTTCAGCTGATTTTCCGATTTCTATTTCCTTTCAAAACATCTATAGAATTAAAATCTCATAATAAAATTATCTTAATGAGAAATTAATGATTAACAAAAATTCATGAAATTAAAAAAATTGGAAATCTAAAACAAAATTTATGTGGATCAGAATCCATTTGGGATAAACACAATTTACATAAAACCTAAAAATTCTTTTGATCACATAGCCATACTTAACATAAAACATAAATATTGGAAGTTTCTTCTTATTCTTAGATTAGGAAATATTAACCTCTGTTCTACCATGAAAGCATTAAATCTCTTATCTCTAAAATATTGTGACCCACAGAAAATTTTAAAATGTCCATCAAGCATTCATATAAAATAAATCTGGGAAGGATAGTCAATGAAATGGCAAAAGAATCAAGATTCATAATTATTTTACGAGGTTGAAATATGAGACAAAAGCTAACAAAATTAAATTGGCTTGGTTTAAGTATATAGTTTTTCCCCAAAGTCTTACCACTTAGTCATACTGTTACTTTGGTGATAATAATCTTTTCAGTTAAAAACTGAGGCTGGTTGGATCTCTTAAATTCTAGAGTTCTGAGCTAATTTGATATCCACACTAAGTTCAGTAGTAATGTGATGACTAGACCCAACCAATATTTTTGTGAACCCTGGAATTTTTACAGGTTGAAAGATAGAAAGTTTGTTAGATGATTGTTCAGGGAAAAGTGTCCTTCTTATGTCAAAGAGTATAATGGGTGCAAGGTCACTGACAGGAACACATATAATTCTGAATTCAAATACAACTTTTAAGTTGAGTATTTTACTTTGAGATCAAACTTTAAGAGGCTCCTCTGTGGCTTGTGAATGAGCTTTCATGTGCAAGTAGAGAAATAAAAAATGGCCAGCATAAAAGAAAACCTCTTAAGCAATTACTTTGCTGAGTATCCCTATGGGTGTGTGGGTGTGGGAAATGGTAAACTACAGGAAGTAGTGACCTCAGTGTTTTGTCTTAAAATATATTCGTCTCCATCTCTTAAATAAGTTAAAACTATGATGTCATTTATATCAATTTATCTATGAGACATTTCTGTAAATATAAAGAAAATTATATTAAAGCTTAGTTTCTATCATAGGAACCACAAATTAAGTGAATTAATTGTGTTTAATGAAATGCAATTGCTACACTGACTTATAGGTTTTTAAATGATATAAAGTGAATATAAATATTCTCATATTGTCATATAATTATCTATCTGCCATTGTTGTATATGTCATATCTTCTTTTCAATCATTTTCAGTTATATCCAACTCTTCTTATTCAGTCATTTTCACTTATGTCCAATTTTGGGGGATCCCATTGAGTTTTTTTTGAAAAACTGGAGCGGTTTGCTATTTCCTTTCCTAACTCATTTTTTAGATGAGGAATTGAGGCAAATGGGATTAAGTGATTTGCATAGGATTACACAGATAGTATCTGAGACCAGATTTGGCCTTGGGTTTTTCAGACTCCAGGCCCAGTGCTCTATTCACTGCACCTCTTAGCTACATATACTATGAAAAACACTCTATAATAAGGCTCTAGCCTACTTTTTCCAACCTTCTTTTATACTATTGCCTTTATGCACGCTATAGTCAAGCAAAATGGAACTTCTAGTTATTTCCTAAACTTGAGATTCCATCTTCTCCTCTTCACATTTGCAAGGACCATCTCCCTTTCCTCTGATATCTTTTCTGACTAGCTTATGTCTTGTACCAAAAAGGCATATCATACATCATATTGTCTTTAATTTAATCATCATCTTAGGTTCTAAGCTTCCTGGCAACTAGGATTATGTTTTATCTAAACTTTGTAACATCACCAAATAGTAGCATAAATGTTTTGCCCAAAGTAGGTACTTAATAAATGATTGCTAAATTGACTCTAGACTCTAGATTGCTTTTTCATCACTGTCTCACAACTATCACCAAGACTATTCTCTTTATTTTTCCATTATACCTCAATCCTATTTCCTTATCATTCTAGCCAAAGCAAGAATCAGACTTGATTGTCCTCCCCAATTCATTCAAAGCTTCTTATTTATTGTCTCCTGTCACTCCGAACCTCACAATTTTTCTAGAGCCAAACTATTTTTTTTTTTCAGGCTTGTTAACATATATTATGGTGAGAATGGGGGAGTCTGGTTAAGAAAACTAGAAAATGACCATGGCGTAACAATCTGGTGGGACTTTAAAATGAAGTTTCAGATTTTAACTAATATGCATGAATACAGGAACAAATTGGGACAAAGCTGTTAGATGCTGCTCCCAATGCTGTTTCTAAAAGAACCAATCTATTCTTGTCCATTTGGGTGGCACCCTTAGCTGCTTTGTCACTGCATCAATCAGGCTTCTGGCTTTGATTAATATCCATGCACCTGTTATTATCAGATCTAAAAGATAAGAGAAAAAGCAAATAACCTTGGCCTAAAAATTAAAATTCAACCTTGCCTGTACATCCCACAATTGCTTTGTATGGATGCATTTCTAACCTCTTGGACTCTAGACTCTCTTGATTAGATGTGTTATTCTTTACTATTTTCCATGACTTAGATGACCTTTTTGAATGTTATCCTTTGTCTGGATGAACAGTTTTAAAATTTTTCATTCTTTTACTCCTATATCATCACCATTTCATTCCTGGATCAATAATCTCCACAACCAAATACTTGATATTGGCCTCACTTGGGTTAAGTGAACTTTTTATGAACCATGTCTTTAATAACTAAAAAAGCAGTTATCATTTTTTGAAGAACACATTTATTGACTTTACAAATTGCAAGCTATTCCTTCTTCCCTAAAAATCCACCTTTGAGCCATGTTGAGCCCAAAAAATACTATGAGAATTTTCATCTTCCAAGTGATGCATTTCCTAGTTTCTTTTGCCACATATATAAAAGAAAAATGGGTAAAAATCAATAAAAGCAGAGAAGAAAAAATAAACAAGGTTAAAAAAAAACTAGCTCACTTATTTACACACTGGATACAACAGTGAAAGCTAACATTTTAATAATTTTTAGTTATAATAATTTAAATAAATAATTTTAATTTTAAGGTGCAAAAATTCTTGTTACATTTCTATAGAAAGACAATTTATCAACTATAAATTTTATTCTTCTACAAGATATGTGCTATTACTATTCTCATTTTATTATTATTGTTATTGTTATTGTTTTGCTTTGTTTTATTTTTTTAACTAGCCAGCCTTTAAGGTCTCTTCTAGCTCTAAATTTATGATCTTATATTCACCATTCCCATTTTGTAGATGAAGAAAATGAGATAACAAGTAGGACTTTTCCACAATCACACAGCTAAGAAAATATCTGGAGAAGTTTTTGAACTAGATATTTATGACTCCAAGGCCTGAACATTTCTGCTATGCTAAAGGCTATGCAAAAGCAATAGAGAAATGCAGAACTGTTATTTGTGGCTTGTATTGGAGTTCAATTGATCCAATTAACTGAGAAAATGCTAGAGATTAAAGCAAATCATAGAATCGTTGGATTCAAATTCTAATTTTGTCACTTTTACAGATTAAGGAAATTGACACTGAAAGACTTGAAATGACTTGCCCAACAGGTCATAAATGGCAGAACTAGGTCAGTCATTGGATGAGTGACATTAAGTGCCTTCTTTGTGCCAAGCAGGCACTGTGTGCTAAGGTCTGGAGATACCCCCAACACACACACACACACACACACACACACACACACACACACACACACGCCAAAACAGAATAAAACCAAAGAATACAGTCTCTAGTCTAAAGGATCTCAAAATCTAATGGGAGATATAACATGTAAACCTTCATGTGAAATCAAGCTATAAACTAGATGAATTAGAAATAATCCATAGAAGGAAAAATCTACAAAAGGCATCAAAAAAGGCTTTTTCAGGAAGATTGTATTTTAGCTAGAACTTCATGAGAGGAAGGGAAAAAGAGGATCCAGGCAGGAGGAATAGCCAGGGGAAATGCTCAAAATAGAGAGATGGAATATCTTGTGTGAGGAACAGCAAAGATATTAGTGTTACTGGATCACAGAGTATTTAGAGAAAAATAAGATCCAAGAAGAATGGAAAGGGAGGACCAGAGAGCTTTGGAAGCCAACCAGAGGATTTTATAATTGATATTTGATCTTGTAGGGTTTCAGCTCTGATTGTCTTTCTTCCCATTCACTCAAACCTCAGTGAGAAAATCCCTTTTATCTTCTGTAACCTTATATCCCACAATTTTGTTAGAAGCAATCTAATCTCCATTTGGGTGGTATTCTTAGCTGCTCAGTAATACAGTGGATAGAACACCAAACCTAGAGTGAAGAAGACTGGAGTTCAGTCTCAAACACTAGCTGTGCAACCCCAGACAAGTCACTTAAGTGTGTTTACCTCAGTCTTCTAATCTACAAAATGATGTAGAGAAGAAAATGGCAATACACTTCAGTTTTCTTGGGAAAGAAATGAAAACATGAAAAATCAAACATGACTGAAAAATGAATGAACAACAATTGAACTTAGCTGCTCTATCACTAGATCATTCAGAATTAACAGGGAGGTGATAGAGAGCCACTGGATTTTATTAAGTGCAGTGGGAGAATGATGTGGCTAAACTTATATATGAGGAAGATCAATTTGGCATCAAAGAGAAGGATGGAAGAGGGATTGCAGAAGCTGGGAGGAGAGACTTGAGAACAATTAGACACTAATGTTGAGGTGTGAAAAATGAGGCTTGAGAGAGCCCCTGACAGCAATGGGATCTCCTTTGGTCAGTTGCAGGCTTTGTGAAAGAATTCATAAACCTCAAAGAATATAGGCTCAAGGTTTGTGGCAAGAACGGGTTTATTTACTCTAAGAAAACAGCTTTCTTAGCAGGGAAACTCCTGTTAGGATTTTTGCTGAGATGAGTTTACACTGGGAAGAACCAACTTCTCAGTGGGGTTTCCTGATTAGGAATTAGCAGAGATGGAGTGACAGGCCTTCTGTTTTATGGGTTTTGCCCTGGCCCTGAGCTAGGGAGCAGTTTGAGAAACTAATCTTCAATTCAATAGCAGAATAGACCATGTCCCTGGCTGAGATTTCCAATTGAATGAGATTGTTTATGAACAGAAGGGTGTGCTCCTTCCAGAGGCTGGGAGGGTTTGAGACCCCTTTCCTACTCTTCTCCCCCCCAAAGATTAAAGGGGGCATAGTTTATATCACTATCAAAATTGTCTAGAAATGAATGGCTGAGGTCCTGCACTGGAATAGTTGCAATCTAAAGGAGAGATAGAGTAGAATAAACAATCTTTGGCAACAAATCGAATATAGGAAATGTGGAGGGTGATGGTGAGAAATATCAAAGGAGTCAAAGATAACACCAGGTTGTAAATCTGGGTGACTTAGAGGATGGGGGTACCTTCAAGAGTAATAATTATGAAGAGGGGATGATTTGTGGGCTGGAGTGGAGAAAATGAGTTCTGTTTTGGACATCTAAAAGATATGTAGCTCAAGACATCTAACAGGCAGTTGGAGGTGAGAAAATGGAAGATGGGAGAAAAAATAGGGCTGAATAAGTAGATCTGAGAATCAGTTTAGAGAAGATAACTAATTCAATGGGAGCTATTGGGATCATCAAGTAAAATAGTATAAAGGAAGAAGAGAAGAATGTTCAAGACAGAGTCTTGAGGGTACCCACAGTTAGTAGGCAATACTTCCTTAGAGATATATCATAGAAAATTGAGAAGGAGTGACCAGACAGGAAGAAGGAAAACTAGAAAAGGTTAATGTTTCATAAACCTAATGGGAAGATAGTATCAGGAAGAAAGGGGTGATTGTGTCAATGGCTGCAGAGAGATCCACAAAGATGCTGATTAAGAAAAATTCATTTGACTCTAGATTCTGCCTGCTTTCCATAGTGCTAATATTCCTTCCCTTATCTCTCAGAGAGTAAAGTAAAGCTGACTCTGGTCTCAGGGTGAACCTCTCTGTGGGTCAGCTGGTCTTGTACAACCTATCCAGAAATGATCCACCAGCTGTTCTAGTCAGTAAAATGGAGGAGGTTATGGTAAGGGCAAGCTGTCTGCCTCTCCTAATGTGACCTTGTTGCTATGTTATTGAAAAGAAAGGGAGGGAATTATAACTGGAGGCCACACAGAAGCCATGTGGTACTAACAGGTGGATGTCAGCAGCTTGGGAAGGGCTGCTGGGATCTAGACAACAGCTGCCTTCACTACCTATGCCAATAATGGAAACTCTTAATCCAGGGAAATGAACTGCCTATTCTTAGGCAAACTGGTTGCTAATATCAACAAAGGAGTTGTTAGTTTTCAAGTGGAAAACTTTTCTCGTGGAGATTCTCTCAGACTCATAGAATCTTAAAGTTGGAAGGGACCTCAGAGACCATCTAGTCCAATCATTATATGAATAGTCAGACAGTCAATAAACTTTAGTAAGTATCTACTTGGTTTCTTGCACAGTGATAAGTATTAGAGATAATTAAAGAGGTAGGTGATAGCTTCTGCCCTCAAGAAGTTCACAAGCTAATGAGGGAGGCTGCAAGCAAACAAATATGCACAATCAAACTATATCCAGGATAAAGTGGAAACAATTAGGAGAAAAGACTTTAAAATTAAGAGAGTTTGGGAAATGATTTTCATAGAAAATTGGATTTTAGTTGGAGCTTGAAGAAAGTCAGGGAAGTTAGTGGGTAGAGATGAGAAGAGAGAATTCTAGGTATGGGGAATAGTCAGAGAAAATGGCTAGAGCTAACAGATGGAGTCCTTTGTACATAGAATAACAAGGAAGACAGTGTTACAGAGTGTATGGAAAGAAATGATGTCTAAAAAGCCTGGAATGTAGGAGAGAACTAATTTATGAAGGGCTTTGAAAAGAGAATTTTCATAGGGAGTGATAGGGAGCCACTGGAAACTATTGAGTAGGGGAGTGACATGGTTGAACCTGCATTTTAAGAAAATCACTTTAGTAACTGAATGGAGGATATATTAAAGTGGGGAGAACCTTGAGGCAGACTATTGCAATGGTCCAGGCATGAAGTGATGAAGGTCTTCACTGGAGTGTTAAAAATGTCAGAGAAGAGAAGGAGGAATATTCTAGAGGTTGCAAAGGTGAAATCAGAAGGTTTTACATATGGAGGTATGTGACTAGTGAGAGATACCGAGAAAGGAAACCAGGATAACTTCTAGGTTGAGAGCCTGAGGGACTAGAAGGTACTATGGTTCCTTTTAAAGTAATAGGGAAAGTAGGTGGGAGTGGAGGATATAGATAAGGATTTCTGTTTCAGATATGCTGAGTTTAAGATGTCTGCAGTTCATCCAATTCAAAATGTGTGAATGGTAGTTAGAAATGTGAGATTGGTCTGTAGAGAGATTAAGATAGGAAAGGTAGATTTGAAAATCATCAATATAAAGATAATAATTAAATTCATGGGAGCTAATGAGATCAGGAAGTGACATAGTATAAAGGTAGAGAAGACCCAGGACAGAACCCTAAGGAACATCTACAATTAGAGGGCATGATCTAGATGAAGATTTAGCAAAGGAAACCGTGAAGTAAAAGTTTGGTAGATATGAAGGAAACCAAAGAGAATAGGGTATCAAAGAGAAGGGATTGATCAACAGTGTCAAAGCTGCAGAGGAATCAATAGAATGAGAACTGAAGGAAAGCCTTTGGAGATGGAAATGAGGAAATCATTGAATATTTAAAAGGAATAGCAAGTTGTACAAAATAGATTTATAGATTATATATATCATTATTTCCAAGTAGCAATAATAGCAATAATTAGACTACTATTCTCAGTACAAAAGGAAAAGTTAGAACAAGATGGGGTGCATGGGGGTAGATGGTAGATTTGTACACATTTGCAGACTAGATAGTAAGATGTCCCTTCTGTGTAAGCTCTGACCTGGCTGATGATAACTGATGTCTATCTCAATAAAATCCATATAGGTATTCAAAAGTGGCTATATAACCAAAATTCCTCCCTAAAATGTTATTTAACATTAGACATTCAGAAAGGAGAATGGCATGGTCAGAGAAACAGGATACATTATTTCCCACAAGATATTATATATTGTGAAAGATGAGATAAACTAGAAACACATCAATTCCAACAATGTTTAGGACATGTTCCCTAACTTATATTTTGCAGACCTGACTCAGCCAGATTACATACAGAAGTGGTCAATTATAGATCAGTGGTGGCTAAACTCTAATTAATTTGTATCAGTATTTTTATCATCAAAAACATATTTGTAAGATAATGATGAAATAAACAAAATCCATAGATTACATAAATGGACAGCATTTATTGATACTGAAAGAAAATGAATGGGTAAATAAGTAACTGAGATACTTATCTATTAGAAATTATTAAAGCCTACTTAACATAGTAACTATGAAATAATATTAGCTGTTGTAACATTTCTCATGAAACCCTATATTTCAACCAGAAACCTAAACATTAAAAATGTTCTCCAGAAGCTTATACTATAATCCATACCTGTAAAGCTGTCACTCAGCAAAGCCAGGCAGATAGATCTTATCAATTAAGATGTTATAGTAGCATTTACTTCCTTTATATTATATTTATTCAATGTAATAGGACTTTCAGTATTTTTCTGACATATTAAAATTTTGCCTCTGTAGAGTCCCACATTCTCAAGTATTATTGAATTATAAATTATTTAAAATGTGATTGTATAGCAACATAGCTAGGTTAACACATCCTATGTAATTACCTGAGGTGACTTTATGTTTGTTGTGCAGTTCTAGTCCGATTTAATTTTCAAATACTGGTTCTCTCTGGACCTTTGCCTTTGATATTTCAGGCTGCTATTGTTTCTGGGATTTCCTATTTATTTCAGAATGAGAAGATCATTGCACCTTTTATTCCAAATCTGAGTGTTATTTCTTTCAACATTTTGTTTTCCAGAATTATTTGCTTTGAGTTGAATAATTGCTAGCCTTTTGTCGTTTTCATTTTCATTTTCAGATCCCTTGCTGACAGGTTTTGGTTGTTGGACTTTAGCTTAGACAGTAACCTCATTCTCTTAATGGGGATTGACCAATGCAGGGCAAATAGGTGCTGAGGCAGATGAAAATAGTTGAGGCTGTAAGGTAGAAACGAGTAATGAATATATGTCTCTGTGGGAGGAATACTTTTTGTGAGAATCAGGAAACACAAAATCTAACTCAAATTCTGCAACTCTCTTCTCACAAGTCACTTAACCTCTCTGGGTTCCTTTACATATAGCATGAAGAGTGGGATTTATTATGCACTCTAGCATGGTAATTCACTGTGGCATAGTAGAAAAGTATTAGCATTAGATTGCAATACCTAGGATCACATCCTACCCTGGTCACCATAAATTGATCTTGGACAATTCATACAGAAATTGTGAGCCTGCTTCCTCAATTTTAGAGGGGAAATAGTCAAACCTGTTCTATCAACTCTATGGACTTTTGCAAAGGAACCAATATTATATGTGGCATAAGTGAAATCTGCTTGTGATTCATGAAAAAGAGTCAATTGACATAAAGAGATATCTGAACTAACAATCAGGAATTCAACCCAATAGTATCTGTCTTTACTACCATGTCACCATGAGCCAATAATTAGCTTTTTTAGGCCCCATTTTTGAACTTTCAAATGAGAGAATTTTAGATAAGATCACCATTTCCTAAGTGAGATGATAGTGGTTTGCAGTAATTTTTTTTTTTAATCAATTCACCAAACAATGGCTATCAACGAGCCTTACTTAGTACTATTTTATTTACATTTTCTCTTTCTGTATCATTCAGGTTTCTTTAAGTATTTCATTTTATATTTCACACATTAGCTGATTTCTTCCACAGTGTGAGGTCTCATAACAAAGTAAAAAGATTAAACAAAACTACTAACGAATGCAACATTTCATCTTTTAATCACCAGCACCTTCACCTATTTTTTCTAAAGAGCAAAAATCTATTTTCTTTCCCTCCAATACCTTATCCTCCTGGGAAAAAAGAAAAGAAAAAAAAATTGATTTCTTGTGATAGAAGTGCATGATCAAATAAAAGGAATTCCTCCAGTGGTGGTACACAAAAAGAAATATCTCATTTTGTACCCTAAAATACATCACTTCTCTGTAATGAATAACATGTTTCATTATTGGTTCTCTGACATCATGAATAGTCATATATTAATTATAGTTCTTAAAGTTTTCAAAATTGTTTGTTTCTACAGCATTGTTGATATTGTATATATTATTCTAGTTCTGTTCATTTATTCATCAGTTTTTTAAAGTCTTTAAAATTGTTTATTTTTAAATATTTTACATCATACATTATTCTTTGTGTTTTACTTCATTCTGCATTAGTTTGTGTAAGTATTTTTATGTCTTTTTTTAATCATCCATTTCATCATTCTTAACAGCATAATAATATTTTGCCATATTCACATACCACACCTCATTCTGGAATTCCTTAATTAATGGACATATTGTTGGTTTTCAGAATTTTTGTACCATACAAGGAGTTGCTATAAATATTTTTGTTTGTAAAGCACTTTTCCTTCTTTGATCTCTTTTGGATATAGTCTATAGGTGGGTCAAAGAGTATGAAGTATATAGTAATTTTTTTTTTTAATGGACAATTCCAAATTGCTTTCAAACTGGTTTCTCCCATTTAAAGATCTACCAAAGTGTTTCAGTGTGCCTGTTTTCCCACAACCCAAAACATTAATCATTTTCTTTTTTTTCAACTTTGCCACTTTGAAGAACATGAGATAAGATTTCAGATTAATTTGCATTTCCCTCTTTAGTAGTAATTTGCAATATTATTTTTTTTTTATGTTGCTACAGACAATTTAAGTTTCTTCCTTAAGCCATTTATCAATTTAGGAAGGATGCCCTTAAAGATTTGGATTCATTCTTTATAAATCTTGGCTATGAAACCTAGGGAAACTTAGAGCAAAGGTTTTCCCCCCAATTAGCTTTTTCTCTTTTGATCTTAGCTTTGTTAGATTTGTTTGTGCAAAAACTTTCTTAATTTTATGAAATCAAGATTATCCATTTTATTCTATGCTCTTCTCTGTGTACTGTTTGGTCACAAACTTTACTCCTACTCATCTGTTTCACAATTTCCCTCCCCTGCCCCAAGTTTTTCTAATTTGTTCATAATGTGACCTTTTATATTTAGATCACATCCATTTGGAGCTTATCTTTCCATAAGGTATTGATATTAGTCTAAATCAAGTAGATTCCAACAGTTTTTGTTTAATAATGATAATAATGAATCCTTATCTCAATAGCTGGGTTCTTTGTGTTTATTGTATACTACTATAATAGATATATTTGTGTGATATATACCTAATCTATTCTACTTATTGGTCTCTTTTTCTTAGCCAGTACTATTTTTTTTTTTAAATCTTAATTCCTTTGTAGAATAGTTTGAAATTTGGCAGTTAGGTTCCTTTTGTTCCCATTTTTAAATTATTATTTTCCTCCTGAGATTCTTGACCTTTTTGCCAATATTTTAAGAAAAGGTCTGTTCATTCCTATTTTTCTAGTGTTTTTAAAACAGAAGTGGGTACTTCTGCATCTATTAATTCAGTTATATGTTTTTGTTTTTGTTGATTTTGTTATTAATGCGGTAAATTAAATTTATGCATTTCCTGATAATTTATAATCAAACTTGAATTCCTGATGTAACTCTAATATGGTCACATACTACAAACTTTATGATATATTGTTTTAGTCTCTTTGCTAATATGTTGTTTGAAATTTTCACATCTATGTCCATTATGGATGTTGGCCTATAATTTTATTCTTTCTGTTTATATGTCATATATCATATATATATCAGATCAAGTTCTTTGAAGGAATTTTCTAGGGTACCTTTTTTCCTTGCAAGCAACTTATGTTTGCAAATGTGACAGTAATTTAACAATTAAATTTTAAAAATTCATTTGGTACTGAAGTTCAAAGGTTTTATCAATCACTTCAGACATCAACTGCAAATGTAACAATTTTATATCAAAATAACACAAAATGGACTGGACAGTTACCACAATGATCAATGGAATAAATAGTAAAAGACTCTCAGTGGGCTAGAATGAGAATAAAAAATCCAATAATAACAATAAGAAGAATCTAATAATAAGAAAATTCATATGAATAATTTTGTAAAGTTCTATACCTGATCAATGCTAGATTCAAAACTAGATGGAGGATACTGAATATAGTAAGTGTTTAATAAATGTTTTCCTAATTGAACTGGAATCTGAAATGTGAGGTGATAAGACCCAAACACCTCAGGACTATGTTTTTCATGTCTATTTCACTGTCACTTCTCCCCTTTTTTATCCCAGTGCCTGGTAGTACATGGTAGCCAGGAACTCAGGAAAAAGTGTAGGGGCATCTTTGGCCAAGGGTGAGGCAGAGGAAAAGGTAGGTGATGGTTTATAATAATCTCATTCCCCAGTGAGTCAAATGATAACCCTAAAGCTCTGCCTGCATTTCTTTTCTTTTCTTTTCTTTTCTTTTCTTTTCTTTTCTTTTCTTTTCTTTTCTTTTCTTTTCTTTTCTTTTCTTTTCTTTTCTTTTCTTTTCTTTTCTTTTCTTTCTCTCTCTCTCTCTCTCACTCTCTCTCTCTCTCTCTCTCTCTCTCTCTCTCTCTCTCTCTCTCTCTCTCTCTCTCTTTTTCTTTCTTTGTGCCGTGTTATCAAGTTTGGTGATGGATTTTCTTGACAATGTCAGTGAATGATATTTTTTCAGATGGAAAATCATTTTCTATTGCCTGAGTAATACTGAAGAAAGTTATTACTTTACATCTGATTTCAGAGGGTTTTCATTCAGATTTACCAGCAAGAGGGTTAATAAGCAGACCTACAACCAATAGCAATGGCAAAATATTAATTTTGCATCTGACTACAATTTTTCACCTTCTATGTTGCATCCTACAAATAGGCCTGGTGACAGCACTTTGATAAGACAGAAGCAACTGTATCATAAAGTGAATCTGAAACTCATTTTTAGATTTGTTCTTACTATGAGACCAGTTTAATCAGATTGTTCTACTAGTTTTGAAAGTCTCCTACCTGAATAAAAGTGATAAGAATAAGATTAAAAAGAAAAGGGACCTGTTTGAAGATGGGAGAGTAAACATGATTTAATGGGTCATAAGATAGATTCAGTATGAGGTAAACATGGGTTTGAGTCCCACCTTTGACACTTATCAGCTATGAGACCTAAGTCACATAGCTTAAACAACTCTAAGGACTATAACTTTTAGAGGAGCTACATACATCATATGAAATTTGGTGTTAATATTTGAGGATGAATGTGTTAATGTTACTAAATTTTTAATCAACTTGGGATTAGAGTAATTTTTACAGCTTTTTCAAGTTCCAACATCCTATGATTTCATAAGTATGTGGCAAAAATCAGCTATAAGAATATAAAAGTCTTGCTTACTGATTTATTATGTGATCCATTCATTGTAATTAGTTTGCTTTGCCTAAATCCATTCGTGGCTATATAGTTGAATGTTCTCATCACCTGAAGCAGAAAAAAAGAAAAAAGAAAAGAGATGAAGCTACACATTTCAAGAATAGACCATAAGATCTGAAAATAAAAGGGACCTTAGAGATTATTCAGTCCAGGAAAACTGAAGCCCACACCTTTGCTTTAAGGTTATGCAAAATTACATAGAACTGAAATTTAAACAAGTCTTCTAGATCCAAACTCCAGTGTGCTGTATACTATCCTACACCAACTTCAGATACTAAAAAGAGCACAAACCTTCAGATCAAAAAAGAACCAACTTTAAGACCCATCTCTAATATTTTGTAGTGTGTACATGGCAAGTCATTTAACCTGTGAGAGGAAATTAGGGTTAAGTGATTTGTCCGGGGTTACATAGTAGAAAGTATTAAGTGTCTGAAGTCAAATTTGAACTCAGTTCCTTCTGACTCCAGGCACAGTGCTCTATCTACTGTGCCAACTAGCTGTCCCCTTTTAAGCTTTCTGAGACTCAGTTTCTTCATCTGTAAAATTGAGATTATGAGATCTATACAAGATCTTACAAGATAATTTAAATAACTAAATATGTAAAAAGTTTTGAAAAACTTTAAGCTCTTAATATACATCAAGCATCATTATTTCTTAAAAACTAAAATAAAATTTCATTACATGTGTTTGACAAGAAAAATAAAATTTTTTTATTCTATTTATTATTATTATTATTTTTTAGAAAAAATGTATGTTGTAGCAGTTTAGTGCAGATAGTAAAGAGTTTATGTTTGGAAGATCCACATTCAAATGTCACCTCTGATACTAAGTAGCTATGTAATCTTGAGTAAGGCAACTAGTTTGTATTTGCTTCAAGAAAGTCCCTAGGACTTATCTAAGTCATATGGGAATCTGCCTTGGTGGAGAGAATTCTAACAGTGGGAGTTTCCTATAGCTAAAGAAATCATGTATGATTTATTTATGTACATACTTCAATATGGAAAATAAAAACTACAACAACAAAACCTGAAAACCAACAAACCTAATAAATAGCATATTTTAAAAGTCTCAGAAAATCTTATCTGGAGATAGAATAAACCAACAAATTGCCTTTATTTAGGAAATTAAGCAACCTGAGTTCTGATTAAGGCAGGATAGTGGGTGAAACTGATCATAGTGTAGTGGAAAGCATTTTGGACTTGGAATGAGATGCTGTGGTTTTGAGTCTTGGCTCTGTCCCATGTGATGTTGACAGAACTGACTTTTTGTTTCTTCATCTTTTCAAGGAACCAAAATTCATTTATGAAGCCTCCACCATGTGCAAAGCACTGTGTTTGGTCCTGGGGAAACAAAGTATAACAGGAAACATTTCCTGCTCTCCAGTCTCCTGCAGGCACATAAGAAACAACATAAGTGTAGACAAAATAAACACAATGTAGTAATATAAGAATAGTATTTGTATTAGCAAATGCTTAATAAATGTTTTAATAAATTAATTCCAGTAGGTGGGAGGAGGGGAGAACAAGCTTCAATATCAGAGAAAGTCAAGAATAGGTTTGTGTTGAGGCTCCCAGCTATCTCATAGCTATCTCATAGAATTATTGTGGAGATTGAATGAAATAGTTACTTTAGAATCATGAAAATGTTATATTATCATTATATCTATATAACATTGTTACTGAACTGTGAAATAACCATTCATTCATTCATTTAACAAATATTGAATGCCTTCTGAACAGCAGACATTAGGCTATGTTGGGGTGCAGTGTGTGTGTGTGGTGTGTGTGTGTGTGTGTGTGTGTGTGTGTGTGTGTGTATGAACACAGAAAGATGTATCCCTTCAAAGAACTGATAACTTAGTAGGAGGGAGGGAAAAATGACAAGCAAACAAATAACTCTATTACAAGGCAAATTAGAATAAGACAGTCTGATCATTTGGTACATATTGATGACTGGTTCTATTTTTCATGGAGATCCATGAAAAATCTTCCATTGGCAATACATAATAATGAGACCATCCTAATTATCAGTCCTGTCATGGTCCAAATGTTTTAGCTACCAAAACCAGCCTCAGTGTTACAGTAACTGGAAGCCAACAAATTGTGCTGTCTTAAACTTTTCTTTTTGGCAAAATGATGATGAATATCTTCTAATTTTATTCTATAAGATCTAAATGAGTGGATGACTAGAAACTTGAAGTACATTTTATCTTAGAAAATAATATAATATAAATGTAGGGTACAATAGTAATCATATAAAACACTCCAAAAATTAATAATCAGAAACTTTTAAGAGATTCAAAATATAAGAAATCTATCATTTATATGATGGATAAGGACACAATTAGGTAGCACTAGAAGAATGAAATTTCAGTTTATCTTATCTTTTTTTAAAATGAAAAGCTTTTATCTTCAGTATTATAATGCCTTCTCTTTGCAACAGGAATAATTTTCCCCTAAATTCACTAAGAAAATGTTATGGTAATAAGTTATTCATTCAACAAAAAAGGTATTGATTTTGTGAGGTTCTTTTATAGGGCCTTCTCTGAATCTATCCATCCTCTATTACGCAGCAAAATATAACTGACCCTCATGTTAAATTACATATGTAGAATACTTAAGAGACTGAAATAAGAGGGTCATAGTAGAGTGGTTAGTGGAGGCTTACAGTGGTAAATGCTTGTTGATTGACTGACTGCCCAATTTGAAATCCTGCCTCTGACATGAGAAAGACTTAATCTCTCAGTATGCCCAGATGAATCCCTAGAGCTATATCTTCATCTGGGAAATAATTTCCACACTGGAAGTTCTCCATCAATGAATCATCTAATGTATATATGCATATGTATGTATGTATTGATTAATGAGCTATTAAAATATATATGTATATACATATATGTGTGTACATATATTTCCATATCATTAATAACTTAAAATTGGGCTAAAAACTTCAAGGATACCCTATGTTTGACTTCAGCCTTTCATTGGTATGAATAACTCCTGTTATAGAAATTTCCTCTACTAATGAAAATATCATAGACAGTTATTTGAAGCATTAAAAGCTTATATCTTTTTTGTTACATAGCTAACACATGTCAGAGATAAATCTTACTGACTTTAACACTGGATCTCCATACACTCTGACATCATCATCATACCATTTTTGTCATCATCATCACCATCATCATTATTCTCATTGTCATTTTCATTGTCTTCATCATCACCTTGTGATTGTCATCACAGCTAATATTTTTATTCTGTTTTAAAGTGTTTAAAGTATACATATGTTCTCTGATTTGCTCCTCAAAATAACACACTGAGATAGGTGATACTATTATCCCCATTTTACAAATGAGAAACTTGAAGTTGAAGCAGAATTAAGTGATTTGCCTAGAATTACAAACAGCTAATAATTATCTGAGGTAGGATTTAAACTCAGGTCTTCCTTGTTCCAAGTTACCTACTTTCTATGATGCCGATCTTCTATCTCTCTTTGTCTCTCTCCTCCCCCCACCCTTCTTCCCTCTGTCTTTTATACATATATGTGTATGCATATAAATATGTTTATATACATACATACATACATATATATATACATATATATATTTCATATTTTTACATGCTATTAAGTTCTTACATTTACCAGACACAGTGCTGGAAATACAAAGAATATCAATAATAATTCATGCCTTCAAAGAGATTACATTTTAATGAGTGATACGACATGTAAATATATATAAAATTCATACGGAATAGATGGGAAGTAATATGACAGGGAAAGACATTAGCAGTTGATTGGGGGTGGGGAAAGGAATTAGGAAATGCTTTCTGTAAATGGTGGGATTCTAGCTTATTCTTGAAGGATATAACAAAGTCAAGATACTAATGAGGCATGAGGAAGACAATTAAATTTTCCTCTGGGTCTTCATTCTGTGCTTGCTGAAATTCACTCATATGGCAAGAACCTAAGGATTTGAGTTTTGAGGGTTTGAAAAAAAATAAAAACAATGTAGTTAGTCAAATATACACAGCTCCATACAAGTCCTATGTGAGAGCAACTGTCCCTCTCCCTGGTGTTTTTTTTTTGTGTGTGTGTGTTATGTGAGGCCAAAGAGCATCTGGAAACAGGAGTGTTGTATCTGGTTTGTGGGGTGGGCTCAGATGCAAAAGAGAAGTGTCCCCAGGTGTTATGCTTGGAAAGACATAAACAAGCTAAAGATTAAGCAGAATAATGATTGGAACAGTAATGTTTCTTGAGACCATGTCATGTAAAAATATTCTTTGACCCAACAATACCACTACTAGGCATATTTCCAAAGATGGTTAGGGAAAAAAAGAAAAGAACTTATATGTTCTAAAATATTTATAGCAGCATTCTTTGTGGTGGCAAAGAAATGGAAATTGCAGGAATGCTTGTCAATTGGGAAGTGACTGAACAAGTTGTGATATTTGACCATGGTAGAATACTACTATGCTATAAAAATGATGAATTCATTGATTTTAGGGGGAAAAAGATAGATGTATGATATAATAAAGAACAAAATTAGGAGAATCAAGAGAATATTGTATGTAGTAACAACAACATTGTTTTAAGAACAGCTGTGATTGACAGTTATTTTCACTATTAGAAATACCCAAACTAACTGCAAAACACCCATGAAAGATTAATTCGATGAAGTAGGTACAGAATAATATTACACACACACACACACACACACACACACACACACACACACACACACACACTTATTTCTCCAAATATCATATGTGTGTATAGATATAGATATATCTACTTAAATCCGGGAAAGAGGTGATAATAGAAGTAGGTACAGAATAATGTTACGCACACAAACATACACACTCACACACATTTATATCTCCATATAGATATAGATATAGATATAGATATGTATCTATCTATATATATGTGTGTGTGTGCGTGTGTGTGTGTACACATACTTGAATCTAAAAAAGGAAGTGATGTACAGAATGTTATACACACATTTATATCTCCATATATCAGATATGTATACATACATATTTGTTTCTAATGGTAGCCATTCTAGGAAGGGGTGAGGAGGAAGAAAAAAAGAAAGTTACATGATAACTTTGTCATATATTTTAAAAGGATAGCAAATCGTGCACAATATGTTTGCAGTTTCTTGTATAATCATCTTTTTTTCCATTCTACTATGTTTGGTAATGCTTGTTTTATTTCATATATTGAAAATAATAATTTTAAAATTAAAAATTAAAAAATGAAGGATTGAAATGAAATATTAAAGAATTGAATTGAAGGAAATAGTAATGCTTAACCTAAAGAAGAAAAGACTTAGGAGGAAAATCATAGTGATTTTTAAGCATTCGTTAAGACTCTCATGTGGAAGAGGTACTGATCTTGTTTTGTTGGCCCAATAGAACTAAAAGTTATAAGTCAAAATTGCAGAAAAGCAACATTATTTTGCTTTTCTAATAACAATTAATTTTGGTTCTAAGTGGGCTGACTTGCTTTAGAGGTTGTGGGTTTTCCTTCACTAGGAAGTTCAAAGAAAAGATTGACCACTTATTGAGAATATTACACTCAGGTCACCAATCGCTTATTAAGTGCCTACTATGTGCCACATAGTGTGCTAATCAGTGGAGAGGCAAAAACAGTCCAAGTCCTCAAGGTGCTAACAATTTAATGAAAAATTAAACCATGTTAAGATAATGGCAGGTATCTGCCTTTGGATGGAATTGTGGGAGCTGGAAATAAGAATAATTATCTTACATATAAATTTCTATATGCAAATAAGACATATAGATAGATAGATAGATAGATATAGAGATAGATAGATAGATGATAGATAGATAGTTGTATACATATATATGTATACACACACCCACACATATATATAGGAAACCAAGAGTCCACTATAAGAAGAGAAGAGAATTCCAAGCATGAGGGACAGTCAGAAAAAATGCAGAGTTGGAAGATGGAGTCTTATGAGAACAGATGGGAAGGAATTTGTCCAAGAGGTTTTTTTTCCAACTCTTAAGTTTTGTGGCTAAAAAGATGCTTAGAGTTAGCCTAAAGACAATGGAATAAGATACTGTATTAAATAAGAAATTTGACGGTAGTAAATAGGGAGCTGGATTTGGGAGTCAATAAACTAGTTCCCATCCTATCTTGGATCTTGCTAGCTGAGTTAGTCACATGTCCTTTCTGTTCTTAATTTCTTTATCTCTAAAATGAGTTTGGATGACCTCCTTCTGGCTCTTAAATTTGATCCTATGATTTCAGTAGGTGACATTGAAAATTTAAGCAAGACAAATTACAAGCAAGTAAGCAAGCATACATAATGTGACCTCAGAATTGAGACACCCACCCCTCCACCTTAGCCAGAAAGTCTTTTATATAAGTTTTTAGATACAGAAGATAGGCTATAACCAATTTCAGGGTCACTACGAAGGAAAAAGTGAACCATGTTAAGAAGACGGCTGGTATCTGCCTTTGCATGGAATTGTGGGAGCTGGAAGTAAGAACAATTCTCTTAGAAAGCAGGAAAGCAACATTTACCTTCTTGATGCTCCCACAGGAACATAGGAGTGAAGAATTAGATCAGTTCTCTAAGTGAATCTGAGCTCCATAGAGAAAAATACCATGTGAAGATAATATATTATTTTCACTGTTTTCCATTATATCCAGAGTGAATCACAATTTTTTTTTTATATACACAGATGTGCCATGAATGATGTCTAAAGCAAAATGCATTGACCTTTATGAACAGAATAGAAAGACAAACCCTCCTGGAGTTCCATTGCATATTGTCACTCCTCAGAATGCCATTTCTGTCTGAGCCTCAAGGAATTGAATATTTTTAGGTATTCCTACCTAGCCAGGATTTGTTTTTTTGGTGGAAATAGTTACAATAGAATATAGGTTGCTCTGGTCTTTGAAATTTGCACAACTGCTTAGGAAGTGATTAGGCAAACTGAACAGTATGATGTCTAGGGGGATAGTGCATATTTGGAAGATGAAATGAATGAAAGCTGAGGATTGCTCAGGAATCTTAAATAAATCGTGTACATGGTTTACAGTCATTCCAACTGTGAAAGACTGGGGCAAAATAGCCCAAAGTCAATGCCTGTCAGTGTGTGATATGTGAGTTTAGCAGGGGACTCCAGCTGGCTGTCATCAGGGCTAATAGAGGATTTTGCACTCCTTTACCTGGTGTGCATTTGTCGGGAGAGGGAGCCATAAGATGGCTTTTATGGGGAGACTGCTTACTCTTCTAATTTGATTATTGTTTTAGTTTTATTGCATGGAGGAATTCCCATCCCAGTATTCTATCCAAATGGATCTCTTTTAAACCAACTTGATAGAACTCTTAGAGAATTTTGTCTTGAGAGGATAGGGCTACATTTCTCTTCTACCCACCTCTATTCTCCCAGCTGCCAGAGGCTATTAAGGTCTTAGAACACTGTTTATTAGCTAGGGGTATTGAGATTTGCATCAGTGCTGGTGGGTATATGTGTGTGTTATCTCTGTGACTCACTGGTATCCCAGAGTACTATGTCATTGTTCAAACCTGGGCTTTAGAATGCGGATGCCAGGAAGGCTTGCTTTTAAAAGGCAGGAGTGGCATTTCATGATACATATCCGTTATTTGTCTAGGCCGCCTTGTTCTAATATTAATAAGCACTGAAATACCCAAATATAAACAGATAGCCAAGCTCTTAAATGTCTTCTGCAATCTTAACAATGATTCCTTCCTCTTTCACCTTGCAGTGTTTTACATTTACAATAATGGTAACATAAATGTGTGTTGCAAGGTGGTACAGTAGAGTACCAGGAGTCAGGAAGACTTACCTGAGTTAAAATCTAGCTATTTATTATGTAACCCTAGGCAAATAACTTACCCTGTCTGTCAAAGTTTCCTTATCTATTAAATGAGTTGGAGAAGGAAATGACAAGACGCCAAGAAAATCCCAAATTGGGTCTTTAAGAGTTGAACATAACTGAAACAACAACTAAAAAACCAACAACAAAATATAAGTGAAGCACATTTTAAAAAGTTCCAAGGATGAGATGAACAATATTATCGTTTTCTCATCAGGTATTGGGCATATATATATAATAATATGTTCACAGTATTCATTTTCTTTTTCTCTTTTTCATATATCCTTGATCCCAGTTCAGGTGCTTATTACCTCTCAGTTCTGCTACTGTATGTAATAGCCTCTTAATTGGTCTCCTTGCTTCCAGACTTTCCAATTCATCCTCCATATAGCTTCCAAATTTATATTCTTAAAATATAAATATGGCCATATCATTCCTCTATTCAAAAATCTCCAGTGTTTCCCAATTGCCTAGAACCGAATATAAAATCCTCAGTATGGCATTTAAAGCTTTCTAAAATCTGGCTCCCAACTAAACCATTCCAGTAATATGTCATTATTCTCCTTTATGCTTCCTCCATTCCAATATAATTGGCCTAATAACCATATAAGGTACACAACATTTCATCATTTTCCTTGATATCTTCACATAGATTCTCTCTCTCCTTGTCTCCATCATATGTGGAATACACTACCTCTTTCCCTTTTGCCTCTTGTAATCCCTGTCTGGCATATGTCATGCGCTTAACAAATGCTTTTATCTATCTATCTATATCTTTGCATGTTGCATTATTCCCAGTAGAATGCATTCTCCTTAGGGCAGAGGCTGTTTCATATTTGTCTTTGTATACCTTAAAGGGAAAGACACCATGGCATAGTGGATTGTGACCTAGAAACAGCTGGGTTCAGGTTCTACTTCTGACACAAAAGTTCTGGCCTTGGGCCAGCTACTTGATCCTCTCCTGCATATAATTATAAGGGTCTAGCCTCTAGAGTTTGCAAGATTTTACACATAATAAACACTTAATTGCTGGTGAGAATTTAATTCTGTGAAATTTTGACTCTTTAGCTTTTTTGGAGAAAAAACAAAGTAGTCAGTTTATGGATAAAGCAGGCAATTAAGTCCTAGGATAATTTGGACCAAAAGCTTTTCAAGATATGGCTAACCTCATATTTGGAGACTTGGGGCTAGCATGAATACATAGTCTGAACAGGGGCATAAAAAGTAGTGAGAAAGAAAATCCAAGGAAAAGGAAATGTAATTTGATCATGAGTAACATGTTGTCCTATTAAATGAAGGTTAAACATAAAAGGCAGAGGGATATTCAATCAAAGAGGCAATAAGAAGGTAGCTGAGAGATTTTTTTCCTGAATGAATTATAACTGGTCGTTTACAGAAGCATAAACAGCATAGTTTCACAGTATCACATTCAACCTGATGGGGCTTAAGGGACATAGAACCAAGGGATGAATTTCCGATCTAGTCTAATCTCCAGTCGTCCTTCTTAGGACTTAGGTATTAGAGAAACCGCAGCTGCCTCTCTAAATGCCTAGAAAGGCATCTTTGAAGCTCAAATGATAGTTTGGTAAACTAAATGTTTTAAGAACTGCTTGATGATTTTTAATAGCCTGTTAAAGTTCTCTGAGAAGTCAGAAGAACAGCTGGTGGCATTTCCCATAGAAAGGCTGTGATTTATAAAAGAGATTTATAGAATGAGAATTATTTTTTCCATGGAGAAGTCAAAGCTAAACTATGTACAGAGGGCTGGGCTTCAGTATTTGAAATCCAACAAGTTTCTAATAAGATTCAGATCAAGAAAAGAAGTGCCAGAAGTAGCTCAGAATTCTTTAAAATGGAAGACAATGTTATAAAGAAAATAAAAACATTCAATGGGCCGTGGAATGAATGAGCTAAGAAGAATAAATAGAAGGAAAGGTCATTAGAAAAGTAAGATTAGATGAATAATAGAAGGTGGATCAGGGCCAGAATAGAATCTTTAGACCATGGACAAAATGGGAAATTGTCTTTGGTGATTGGATTCTTTTTCTGAACTGTAACTCTGAGAGTGGGCACAGAGTAAAACATTTATTAAAACCCTCTTTTGCCCAATGAGCCTATGATGGATTAAAATATTGGAATGTAAAATTTGATCATTCTCACTTATTACTAATAAAGTATACAGCTACAATTATAATATAACAATAACAACAGCTACAGTTTACAGAAGCATAGATGTAGAACTGGAAGAAACCTCTTACCCAATTAGAATCAATCCCTCATTTTAAAATTGAGGAATCTGAGATTAAAAGGTATTTTCAAGGTCACAGTAGCAGAACTAAGGCTGTAACATCACAGCAAAATACAACATTTGGAATCGTTAAGAGGGAGACAAGGAAATAACATTAAGAAAGTACCAATGAATTAGTTACCATTGTACCTCACTAATTCCTTACATTTAATAATGGTATTCAGGTTGATGTCTTATCCCTCTACTACATTATAAGGGACACCTTTAGACTTTAGTAAATGTCTTTCAAAGCACAAAGTACGGTGCTCTTTACAAGATACATAAGTAAGAAGTTTTTGTTAAATTGAATTAATCTCTGTTTTTAATACTAGGTCATTGAGCCTCCATAAGTTTTAGCTTCTTCATCAATGAAATTGGGCTTATAATATTTGCAGTACAAAATTTATAAGGTTGTTTTGAAGCATAATCAAAATCAGAACTGTAAAACTTTTTGCAAACTTTAAAGCCAAATATTAAATATTACTCATAATATATACTTGTTGCATTTTGTGTGTATATATATATATATATATATGTCATTCTTATTGTTTGTTGTTAAGCAATCTACTTCTCATCTGTCTTATTGAAGTTCAAATAAATATGATCCTGGAACAATTAAGCTATTGTTATTATTCTTATATACTAAATGTTCAGTGGACTATTGCACAAATGAATAAACTTTTTTGTCATTAAACAGTATTTTTTAGGACGCAATTTCATTTTTAATAGGTTCACTGAAAGTAACAATGGGAGGAGACAGGATACCTTAGCCATGAATCTTATGCTGTTCCCAAAATGATTTTCATTTCTTCTTAATAACTTAGATCTTTATATGTTAAAAGTTTTATTGTTTATTGTTTCATATATCTTATAGAATATGAACATTTGGTATGACAATATGTTTTAAATGTTCTTAAATACTTATGGATCAATATTGGCAACAGTTCTATCTGGGATAATAATTAGGTTTCAGCAAAATATATTTGGAGAGTTTCCCAGAATATTTTGAGATCTGTATTTAGAGTGTATTTTTCATTTGTTAGTCCATTTAAAAAAGCAAGCTTCCAAAATATAATCCTAAATTTTAGATAATTTCTTGCTAGCTATTCTATAGGTACTAAGTTTTGACAGCCTGCAATTATGTGTTGCACAAGTTCTACCATTTTCTTGAATAACTTGCATTGTTTTGTCCTTAAGGACTTTTCTAGTTTCTGGTGACAGTGGCCTGGTCCTAAGTTTCTGTACTAAACATCTAATCTTTTTAACAAACTAATTTATATTACAGTTATTTGTTTGATCCTTCTTTGCCAAGATGTTGACAGAAACATAATCATTTGGCCAACTGAAGAACTTTTAATTCTATTCTTATATATCAGTTATTTTGAAGACCTACTTTGGAAATAAACTAGTATTATTTTACATTCAATAAATGCAATGGAATATATCTGTTATTAGTTTACTATTTCTAAATGAAGGGATGATTGCCATTTCAAAATTATTTTCATAGATTTTTTTTACCACTTTACTACTTGCTTTGAGAATATCTATTGATATTCTTCTTCCTTTATGGCAAAAAAATAATAATTTTTTCTATACTTATATTAGGATAGTGGGCTCTCTATTTTCTTTACAGGTTTTTATTAGAATTCTTTCCAAATCTGTTTATTGAATTTTGTAATTCTAAAGGTGAACATTAAGATTAATATTACTCAAGTTTTAACTGTTTTACATGTGCTTTTCTAGTTAAATTTTGCCAGTTTATGCCAATAAATCTTTTAGCATTTTTGGCCATAACCTTCTCTTTGACTCGTTATGCTCAGTGTCTTGCCTGGAAGAGACCAAGATATCTATTAGGTATCATTTTCATCTATTGCAACATTTACGGATTCAAATTAAAATCTTTCAGTCTCTATCTTCCCTAAAGTACATTAAGCACTTATAGATTCCAAAAGATATTTTGATATTTTAAAAAATCTCTCCTGAGATAAAATATTTAATGCCTCCCCTCACCAAAGACCCATATTGCTTGATGCTTTTCAAGGATACAAAATGATAAGATATTTTGGTTCAAATCTCTCTCAAATTTAAAAAATACATTTAGCACTATTTAGGAGAAATTGTCATATAGAGTTTAGTGCTAGGCAGAATTATAAAAGGCTTAAAAAAATGTCACATTTTATTTGAATTGTATTGACTTTATTGGCTTAGATAGAGAACTCAAACACTATAACATTTTTATCAGCCCAGGTCTATTTGTATATCTTTATAGTAGGTGAATAAGCCATGAGTGCAAAACCAAGTCAAAGTCTTATTACTGTAGTTGCTTCTATTAAGTTAGCTACTTTATGATTTTTAAAAAGCTCACTTTGTATTACACTTTTTAGTTAGTGAAGTGTTTTATATTCATTATCTCATTCATTCCTCACAACACTGCTATGAGGCAGGTGTTATTATTATCCCCATTTTACAAATGAAGAAATTAAAGCTTAAGTGGTTTGACCAGGATAACATGGCTAATGTCCAAGGAAGTTATTAAACCCATATCTTCCCTTACATGTTTAATTAAAATAGTCTTCTTGCCATTTCTCACATATCACATTCCAGTCCCTGCCTTTTTACTTTCACAGTGGCTTCTTAGACTTTCCATTTCCCTTCAAGATTTAGCTCAAGCACCATTTGCTGCTCATGATTCTCATAGATATTTGGTTCTGTGATGGTATAAAAGTTCGAGAGACATAGTTTTTAGGTAACTAATCATTGTAGTAACAATGGTAGCATTTTATTAATAAAGGAAATAGTTATTTGGCTATCTCAAGCCACTCATACCACTCATAGTTGTGGCTCACAGTTTAAATTCTCTTGGAAGAATGAGCATTTCTGAGAGTGGCAATCAACTTTGATTGGTTAACAATTAATGAAAATGAATATTATCATGAGAGGTGAACTTATTCTAGTCAGGAATTAAGGGATATGCATTTATTTCTACCTGTCCCACTCAGTTCCACTTTAGATTAAATTCCTTATTAGATTGGGTGGGGTAACAATACCCAGATAAAGGAGAATGTTAAACCTGTCTGCTATTGTCATTCCTGTCCTTCAGAGGCTAAGCCTTAAAATGAGAACTGTAGAAAAAAAAAAGGGGAAGAACTCTGGATCTCCCCAAATCATTAGTTATTAATAATCATTTCTCTCAGCCTTTATCCTAAAACATTCTGTTTATTTTGTATCTGTTTTGTTTATATATATTTGTGATGTTGTCTTTCCCAATAGAATATAAAATTCCTGCCTGATGAATGAATACTTGCTGATTAATTCCTGACTCCAAGTATAATACTTTTTCCACAACACCAATGGAGTTAATTATTTTTATTTCTTGGACACATAAAAAAAGATAATTTAATTTCCTTATTATATCATATATTTTATCAATAAAATATTATTTCATAAGTTAATTTTTAGCAATATATAATGTAATGAGTAAAAATAAAAAAGCAATTACTATATGTATACATTATGTTGGTTCATAATGAGTCATATATAAAAATAGTGAGGGGTTTTAGTATAAGCCAAAGAAAATCAAGTCAACAAACATTCCTCAAGAGCCTATACTATCTGTTGAACATTTGCTTGGGAATACAACAAAAGATAAGTTCAGTCTCTGCATGCTGAATGAAATAAAAAGAACCAAGAGAAAATTATATACAGTAACAGAAACATTTTGTGATGATCAACTGTTATAGATTTGGCTCTTCTCAGCAATACAGAGAGCAAAAATAATTCCAAAAGATTTGGGATAGAAAATGCCATCCACATCCAGAGAAAAAAAAAAACTATGGAGTTTTAATGCATATTGAAGCATACAATTTTCATCTTTTTCCTCTTTGTTCTGATTTTTCTTTTACAACATGACTAATATGGAAATATATTTACATGATTGTATATATATGGTCTATATCAGATTGCTGTCTTGGAGAAGGGGAGGAAAGGAAGGGAAGGAGAAAAATTCAGAGCTCAAAATCTTATAAAAATGAATATCAAAAACTATTTTTACAGTAATTGGCAAAAAAAAAATGCTATTAATTGGGGATGGTGGGGAAAAACAGTCCCTGCCTTCAAAGAACTCACCATTTCAATGAGTCACCTCTTTGATGTGGAGACTCCAAAACTAAATTTAATCTGAGGTTGTAGTATCAGAAAGCTGGTTCCAAGGACAAGAAAAGTTTTGATTTGTTATTATTGAGTATATGCTCTTCTTCTCAGACTGTTTCTGGAATATTATATACATTTCTGGGAATTACACTTTAAGAAAGTCTTTGATTAGCTGAAACACAGATAGAGGAGAGTGAAAGAATGAGCTAGCATATTTGAAAATCAGATGAAGAAAATAAGGATTTTTCAGACTAGAAAAAAAGAAGACTAAGTGGATATATCATAGCTGTAATCAAAGGACTGTCACGTGGAAATAGGATAGATCCAGAAGGAGGGAAATAAGCATTTATTGTCCACTGTGTACTAGATACTGTGTTAAGCACTTTATAAATATTGTCTTATTTGATCTTAAAAACAACCCTGGGCGGTAAATGCTATTTATCCTTATTTTTACTGAGGAACCTGAAGCAGATACAGATTAAGTGATTTACTAGGAAATATTTGAACCAGATTTGAACTTAACATCTTCCCAACTCCAGGACCAGTAAACTTGGAGACATATTTTGTTTCAACATAAGAAGATTCCTTAAAAATACAGTTGTTCTCAAAGCAAAATGGGCTGTCGGTAGACAGTGATTTCTCTATCACCACAGGTCTTCATAATGCTCATTTGTTAAGGATGGCATAGAGGGATTCCTGTCAGATACGAGTTGAATCAGATGTCAGTTTCTATCTAATTTATATCTTTTGTTTCTATGATTTTATGATTCTAGACTACTGTGCATGAAAGGATGCTCTGTTATTTTTATTTCTAATATATCATTTCTATCAACTTTGACAACAAGAAATATGATTACAATCTTTCTGTTGTTATTCAGTTGTTTGAGTCATGTCCCACTCTTTGTAACTCTGTTTAGGGTTTTCTTGCCAAAGATACTGGAGTAGTTTGTCATTTTCTTCTCCAACTTATTTTACAGATGAGGAAACAGACGCAAATAGGGTTAAATCACTTGCCCATGGTACCACAACTAAGTTAAATGTCTGAGGTTAGATTTGAACTCAGGAAGATCAGGCAGGCCAGCACATTTCCCACTGCTGCTCTGGATTACTATCCTAGAGGAGGATAAAGTACATTGGTCTTGTTGTTCCAGAAAGAAAACTTTCACTGCCTGTCCTCCTTGACTGTCCTCTCTGGCTTCCTTCATACCTCAGCTAAAAATCCCATATTCTATTAGAAAATCTTTACCAATCTCTTAATTCTAATGCCTTTCCTTCATTGATTATTTCTTCTTTATCCTTATATATAGCTTGTTTGTACTTTTTGTTTACATATTTATATCCTCACTGATTGTAAATTCCTTGAGATCAAGCACTATTTTTTTTTTTTTTTTTTTTACTCTTTCTTCTTATGCTAAGTGCTTAGCACAATTCCTGGCACAAAGAAAGATCTTAATATTTATTGATTCTTTCCTCCCATTCCCTCAAAAAGGAGGAGACAGTACTAGAATCCAAAAATGAACAAATATGATCAATAATCTTTACACCAATTAAAAGAGGAGACAAAATTGGATATTTGAATGTAGATATTGTTTAATCATGTACAACTTTTCATGACCTTTTCAGTGTATTATTTTTTTCTGAGGCAATTGGGGTTAAGTGACTTGCCCAGGGTCACACAGCTAGGAAGTGTTAAGTGTCTGAGATCAGATTTGAACTGGAGTCCTCCTGACTTCAGGATTGTTACTCTATTCACTGCACCACCTAGCTGCCTCTGTTGGTGTATTCTTCATGAAGATGCTGAAATGATTTTCCATTTCTTTCTCCATCTCATTTTACATGTAAGGAAACTAAGGCAAACAGGATTAAGTGACTTGCTAGGTCACACAGGTTAGTGTTTCTGAGGCAGTATTTGAACTCTATTCTATAACTAAAAATGTTGCCCTCTCACAATGACTATTTAGTCGCTGACAAACTGATTTTATTAACTAGACACTAAGGACAGAGGTAGTAGGAGTAAAAACATTGTCAATATCTTCTAAATTTCAGCACCTCTGGCAAAAAGGCCCCAACAACTGCCCTAGTTATACCTCTGCCACTCCATTAACAAGGCTATTTAACAGTATAATGCACAATGTCTTCTAAGATTTAACTCTAGGTTCACTACTCGATCCACTTCTATGACCTAGGTGGCCAATAACTATGTAGCCACATTAGATGATAATATGGGATACTAACAGGAAAAACTTTAATTCCTTGTTCACTATTGCAATATGAAAATACATATTTGATCAAATTAACATTTGTGGCATTATTCAGATAATGATCATATTTCCAAAATGATCAAGTTGAGGGAAATGAGTCTTAGAATGGATTTGTTAAATAATCATTGATTTATTAAGTTATTTAAGTGAAAGACCTGAATAAGGATATAAGATGCAGTCTTTAAAACCAAATGTTTCAACTTGAACCTCATTATTAGACAAAGCCCCCAAAAGATACTAAAAGCCTCTAATGTTTTAAATTTGTGTTCTTATTTTCTTCAAAATGTATATTATTCATAGCTAATCTCATTTTTAAAAACAAACCTAAATTTGTTGATATTATTACAAACCTATGCCTGTGGACTAAGTGGTGTCTCCTTCCCATGCTCATCTCCCATGAACTACACAACCCAGAAGCCTCTGAAAGCAAAGAAGTACATAAGTCTTAAAAGATTTCTAATTTCCAGGTGTGAGAAGATGTGTCACTAACTACAGACTTTGAAGGGAAAGACCAGACATCCTTGGTAAGAGATGGTACAGCTACAACTTTCCTTGACCTTGATTGATTATATTTGTATTACCATCAAGCTACTCTGCTACACTGAGGTATAGTGATAGAATGCTAGAATTAGGAAGACCTGAGTTCAAATTCAGACTTAGACACTGACTAGCTGCATGACCCTAGACAAGTCATTTAACTTTGTTTTGCCTCAGTTTCCACAAATATCTCTCAGGATTGTTGTGAGGATTATATAAGATCATATTTGTAAAAAGCTTAACACATTGCCTGGCACACAGTAGGTGTTTAATAAAACCTTCCTTTCTTTTTTTCTCCTCATTTGATATAAAATACTAATGACATTAAAATTTAGAAGGAAGATTACAACAAATTGGACTATGAGTTTTAGTTTTAGTTGTGATGTGACCTTAGGGAGGTAATTTAGACAAATCACTTTAATTTCTTTAGGTCTCAGTTCCCCTATCTGTAAAATGAAGGGGGCTGGAAAAGAAATAATCACTCAGAAACTTTTTGGCTGAATTATTCTATCATTCTATAGTGAAAAGTATATAGTGAAAATTATTTTTGTGGTCTGAGACTTAAAATAAAAAAGAACAAAAAGAGAGCATAATGTTTGGATAAGGAACTTATCTAATAAAGCATATTATCATGGCATAATAAATTTATTGATCATAGATCATATGAGCCTGTACTTCTGGTTGGGATTAACCCAAATGGGTTTGAAGTGGAAAAAGAAAATACCCCACCTGGGTGCAGTGTTGTAACTCAAGGAATTTATAGGGGTGTCAGTGGAGTGGCTGCAGCTCGTACAGAAGCAGGTGGATGCTGCTGGTTTCCCATACATAGACACAATTCATAGCCATGCCTTTAGTTTCAGTAAGAAGCCAGAAACATATAAAACTGGACATCTGGTAAGTAAAGGCAATCCAATTGTCTGGGTGTCAGACTCCATTACCACTTTTCTCATCTCTTGGTCCCAGTCCCTGAATCTGATTCCTTAGAGAATAGGGTCCTTCTACCTTTACATGACATGCTCAATCTAGAAAAGCAGTGCCCTATTTAAAATATATTAAAAGACTTGGGTTTTTCTTTATTAAAGGCTGCACAATGCTACACCTGGTTACATCTCCTGTCAAAATACCCCTGAGAAGGAACAACTTAGTGTTAAACACAGTGGCTTCCTCAAACAATGGACATGAAGGCATTGGGATGTCTGCTGCCCTCACAAAATCCACTTCTTTGGGGATCTCTTCTAGAAATATGTTGAGAAAAAAGAAATTCCAGACATGGGATTTAATGCCATTGCTTATCAGATGATACTATTGCTAAACATGCAAATCTCTCTCTGGTGGTGTTTGTTCCCTGACGATTTAAATTGTTACTTGCTCTCTGACAGAGATTTATCTGACAAGACATAAATCTCAGGTGGTCACTAGCTAATGGAAATTTTATACTACTCTTTTACCTCATTCCTAAAATGATGTTTTGTGGAAATTGGGTAAGTCCATCCTCTTCTTTAAGATCACAGAAGTACAGGTTTAGAGAGAGTTTGTCATTTTACAGAGGAAGAAACTGAAACTAAAAGCATTTAAGTATCCTGGTAAAAATCACACAGCTCAATAATAGAGCTAGAATTTGAACCCAGATCTGCTGGCTATGATCCAGTAATGTCTGTGTCTGAATTGGAAAGATAATTAAAAATTATATTCAATGGCTTGTTGATAAATGTTGATTAACTGATTCTTCAGTAAAAACCCAAACATGTGTTACATGCACGCATACGATATATAGACATACATTTTTATTTTAATCTGCTTTATTATTTTCTTCATATCTTTCCTAAGTCTAGACAATCCACAAAACAATAAATCAAACCTTGATTTGTACCATTTGCCAGTTTCTGAAGTATAAATGTTCACAGTGCTTGGTTTTGATTATACTCATTCTGAAATCAGACAGAAACCTATGCTGTCTACTGAAGAAATGCTGGCAGGGTGCAAAGACAAGCACAAAACTATTAGCAGAAAATACTCCAGACTTAAAGATATTTGCTGTTGTAAGTGAAACTATTGGTTGCTTTCTTGGTTTTGTTATTTTCTTTTTATTCCCTTTTGTGAAAGTAGGAGTACAGGAGGAAGTAATAAAAACAATTATGGGGGATTAAAAGGATAAAACACACAGACCTATTCATGGCAATTATCAAACTGAGAAAAATAAAAGGAAGAGAAAACACTTTAAAATGAATTTAAGTGAATTCATTGCATAGGAGAGGTGCATGGTTGGTTGGGTACAGGATGCATTAATTACCAAAATTGGTATCAGAAGAGCAGGAACAATACAATGAATCTTGTTATTTCTGTCCTGAAACCCTTGCTAACCCAGTGCAGAGACAAAAATCGGTATGTGTGACTTGAAAGGGATGTTAAGACTTTATGTTCCAGATCTCTGACCCTCTCATCACCACCGTTGTCTGCTGGGTTGGGAGAAAGGATATTCAGGGTCCAATTCTGTCAATGGCACCATCTTCATATAGGATTTTGGCCATTCCACTTTTCTCTTTGGGGCTTTAACTTCTTCAACCATGAACTGAAGGTAGAACTAAATGATCTCTAGGGTTCATCCCAGTTTTCAAATTTTATGATTGAAAGGATTGCAAGATAATGTTGGGAAATTAATGCTGGATATGCATTTAAGGCCAAGAGTTCAAGCCCTGTCGCTCTTATGTACTACTGAATGAACTTAGACAGATCACATACCATGTTGGGATTTCATTTCCCTCAACAAACATCAGAAAACCTGCCTTGAATTCATTTTTTCAGTCCTGTCTGAATCTTTGTGATCTTATTGGGGGTTTTCTTGGCAAAGGTGCTGGAGCCATTTCCTTCTCCAGCTCCAGATGAAAAAACTGAGGAAAACAAAAGCAGGCGGCTTCCCTAGTAAAAGTCTGAAGCCAGATTTGAACACAGGATGATGAGCCTTTCTGACTCCAGCCCTAGCACTCTATCCATTGTTCTACCTACCTATCCCTGTTAAAAGTAAGCAGAAACATTTTAAGTGTGAAGATGAGACAAATCATATGAGGACTCGACCAATTTTTAAATTTTTAGTTTA
This sequence comes from Sminthopsis crassicaudata, assembly GCF_048593235.1. Lineage (NCBI taxonomy): Eukaryota > Metazoa > Chordata > Mammalia > Dasyuromorphia > Dasyuridae > Sminthopsis > Sminthopsis crassicaudata. The sequence goes on along the minus strand of NC_133619.1, from coordinate 118,384,428 downwards.
ATCATTTACAACTCAGACATTGACAAAATGCTACGCTACAATTTTATGGCTTATGGTTTTGTTGACTATCTTGACTTAAGAAGATAATGGAGAAAATATTGTGTTCAAATTAAATTTAAAAGTATAATAAGTAGGGGGCAGCTAGATGGTGCAGTGGATAGAGTGCTGGCTCTGAAGTCAGGAGAACCTAAGTTCAAATCCAGCCTCAGACAGCTATGTGACCCTGGGCAAGTCACTTAACCCCAATTGCCTCAGCAAAAAAAAAAAAAAAAAAAAAAAAAAAAAAAGGATAATAAATACATTTACTTACATATATATACACACAAATATATAAATACATGTATACACATATGTATTGTGTCCCTATATACATACATACATGTAGATAGATAGATGTGTGTGTGTGTGTGTGTGTTTAATTGGGGATTTTTTGAGGGTTTCTTCTGATCATTTTCCAACAAATTCCTGAGAAGTAACAGATAGATCTTGAAGCATGAGGTGCTTCCATGGAGGGTAGACCTAAGGGAGAGGCAATGGTTAGGATTCCTGAATAGTCAAGGAAAAGCATGAAGTAATCAGACCCCTGTAGAGAATTTTGATGTAAGTTGGCTCCTTATGAGAAATTACTCAGAAATGATTGCAAACTATCCATTGACTTTTATATAACATGGGAAGAGGCATTTTCTCCCACCAGTACAACTCCCTGAGTCTCAGTAATTTTATTTTTAGTTCCCTATCTCTCATAAGCAAAAAGCCAAAGCATGACTCTACTAAAGAACGTTATCACTTACAGTGTCCCAAAGTTGCTAAAGCTTGCTAAAAACAATTTGGGATTCAACCTTTGACCAATGGATTTTATTGAGTCATTTTTCCATCATGTGTGACTCTTGATGATCCCATTTGAAGTTTTTCTTGGAGTAGCTTATCATTTCATTTTCCAGATAAGAAAACTGAGGCAAACAAGTTTAAATCATATGTCAAGAGTCACACAGCTAGAAAGTGTCAAAGACCAGATTTGAACTTATGGAGAGGAGTTCTGATTTCAGACCTGGAACTCTATCCACTGGGATGCCCTGGATATGATCTTAGGACCCTATATTTAGGGTCAGAGAAATGTCAGAGCACATTTGTCAGACACAGCAAATGTTATTATCCTTAACTTTTTTCCAGATGTGGTATTATATTCACATAGGAAACTTCTATTAAAGGAACTACCTATCAACAACTGTTTTGCAATTGAGAATTTCAGAGATGTTGGCCCAGACTCTGGAGAGTTAAATAGCTTGCTCAAGCTCACATAGAACAAATGGACAAAGATCACATAGGTAGTCTGGACCAGACTAATGTGGAACTAGAATTCAGGTCTCCACCATGCCCCATTCACAGTCTCACTGAACCTTCAGCTCCCTTTTAGAGCTAATCCTATCTGAGCAAATAAAGGGCCAAGGAAGTTAAATTCGCAGCAGAGTTAAATGTCATTCTGGTCACATTAATAATCTTAGAGGCAGAATTTGAATTCAAGTCTTGTGACTCCAGGTAGAGATCTTTCCACCTTTGCTCTTTAGATCACAGCTAGTATGTTGTATAGTTGCTAACTATTAAATACAAATATAACGAAAAATCCAAGAATGTAGTTGAAGAAAACTTCATACCAAAATATTCATGAATTTCAGGCATATTGGATTAAAGTGTATTTTAAAAATCAACTTGGTCTATCCAGAGTTTATCTAATCAAGTATCAAATTTTTAGTAAGCAAGTAATTATGGACAGTCCCAGTGGGATTTGCCCATTGAACTGCTAATCTTTAGAAATGCCCTTCCCTCCCATAGAAGAGCTCTTCCTCTGCAATCCATTTTTCATCAATAGATAAGTCGCCACTCTCTGTGGATAGCATCTGTTTTAGCATTGTTTGTCCCTACAGGTGCAAATGTTTGCTGGTTAGACCCAAATATGGACTATTTTCTACTTTAGGGAAAATTAAATCTTTTTATTACAACATATTATGGCTGGGTTGCTGAGAAAAGAACATCCCTTTGCCTCCCTCCTTGGTGCTGGGCTACACCTGGTAAAATGTTGGCAATATGATAAAACTGAAAAAGTACTAGATGACGCATGCATTCTTTCACAAGTTAAATTCTAGGTGTAGAGAAACAAAAAGGGAAAAAATAGTTTTTTAAACTTCTCAACATGTCTACATTGAAAGTTATACATAAACACAAGGCAGAGTTCTGGGGAGGGGGGAGGATACTCTATAGGTAAATCAAGTCAAATCAAAAAAGCACTTATTAAGTATTTAAGATGTGCCAGAAACTGCGTAAAGTGTCAGGCATTGCACTACATGTATAAAGAAAGACAATTTCTGCCCTTGGGGAAACTAACATTCTAACCAAAAAAATATTGCATAAAAGGGAGCTGAAGGTTCAGTGAGACTGTGAATAGGGCATGGTGGAGACCTGAATTCTAGTTCCACATTAGTCTGGTCCAGACTACCTATGTGATCTTTGCCCATTTGTTCTATGTGAGCTTGAGCAAGCTATTTAACTCTCCAGAGTCTGGGCCAACATCTCTGAAATTCTCAATTGCAAAACAGTTGTTGATAGGTAGTTCCTTTAATAGAAGTTTCCGATGTGAATATAATACCACATCTGGAAAAAAGTTAAGGATAATAACATTTGCTGTGTCCATCATGTGATGATTTCGTAAAGCTCAAATCAGAAAATGCAATGGGCATTTGCCCAGTAAAGTATCAGAACTAATTTCTAGTTCCATCATTTAGCCTCAGTTGCATCATCAAAAATAGGGGAAATTAATTAGCCTGTTATCATTTCTTTTAGAGAAATGTGTGAGAAAAGTGCTTCTATAAATTGTAAAGTGCTATTAATGTATGTGAAAGTACTTTGAAAAGCATAAAACTCTATGCACTATAAAGAAGTAAATCATTTTCATTAAGTTGGTAGAAGACAAAAACTATGGTCCGTCTAGGGAATTTCAAAGGCTAGCTAGCTAGCTCCAGGCTAATCTATCTAATGAAAAGACATTGTAGATAGACTAGAGTGGCTTGCTAGTATAATCAAGAAAAGTTCAAAGAATATTTCTGTTACCACCATTCTCTTGAAATTTTAGTAAGAAACTTTGCTTTCTCTGATTCTGTCTTCTTTTGCATTTTCCATAATCCATTGGCTCCAAGTTCAAGTCCAGTACTTTATTCACCATGTCTCCCTGCTGTCTTAGTTTCAAGACTGATGCATTCTATAATAAAAAAGGCAAGGTTTTACCAACAACAATAACAACTGCAGAAGCAACAGTACTGTGTTTTTAAAAATTAATTTTATTTATGCTTTTATTTTTAGATCACCTACATTTCCAAGAGAACAATTCCTTCTCCCAGAGAGTAAATCCTCATAACAAAGAATTTTTTTAAAAAGTCCAGGGAAGAAAATAATACAACAAAAACTAATAGTTGGATGGATGGAGACATAGAGATAGATTTATCTCTATAGATAGATACTTATGTGTGTGAAGACATACACATACTTATACATATTCATACACGCAAATTTATGTATGTATATAGTCTGACATTATATGCAGCATTGTATAGCCATAATATTCTAGCTCTGTAAAGGTGGCACGGTGGTTACAGCATCAGGATTGGAGTCAGAAAGACTCATTTTCCTGAGTTCAATGGTAATCTCAGATACTTCCTGGATCTGCAATCCTGAACAAGTCTTGTTTGCCTCCATTTCCTAATCTGTAAAATGAACTGGAGAAGGAAACAGCAAACCTCTCCAGCTTCTTTGTCAAGAAAACTTCAAGTGAAATCAAAAAGCATCAAACACAACAGGTAAAAACAAAACAAAATAAAACCCTAAACAATAACAAAAAGGTGAGATACTACTTTCTTATATCACTTATTTTGAAGCCAAGTCTTGGTCATCATAATTTTATTCTGTCATGTGTGACTATTCAGTTCAGATCATAGTGATACCATTTGATTCTAGGCCTTTTGTCACTTCTAAACAATACTATTATAACAGCATCTCAAAGGCCTCCTTATCCCATACTCTTCCTCAACTTCCCACAGCTAACAAAGTGATATTCATAAAGTAGTTTGATTAATTAGTTCCCATAGGCTACCTCTGTACCCTTAGGATGTGATAAAGCTTCTTTGTTAAATCTCTTCAAAGGCAGACTCCAGACTATCTTTCCTATAGTTTAGCACAGTTGGTCTTTTTGATCTTCCTCATGAGGGGCAATCATTGTGTTCAAGCTGTCTCCATGCTCCCTCCTTTTCTTCATAGTCTTAAAGTCCCTAGTTTCTTTCAAAAATCAGCTCAAGTTCTACCTGCCCCTTTTCCTAACCATCCCAGCTTCTACTGGCTATCCTTTGAAATTACTTTGTTTACATGTGTGCTTATCCTTTCCCCTAGCAGAACATAAGCACCCTTGAGGAAAAGCATTATTTAATTTTTTTTTTTTAATCACCAGCACCTAGCACCCAGAGCTTGGCACATAGTAGAAATTTTAAAACTGTTTGACTGATACATGGATTCATTGATTGCCTCAAGCATGGTATTGATTACAACTTCCCAAAACTTCAATAGAAGCGTCAAATGTGTGTGTGTGTGCCGTGAGGTGGGCGTGGAATGGGGGGGCCAATTGGGTTCCCCGCTGAATTTTGTACAGTTGGTATTTTAACACTAATACGGCTTGAGAAATCTCAAAATATTGTATAAAAGTGACATTATTTATGTTCAAGAGAAATATGATAGCTAAAAATGGTTAATCATCTGGGACACAGAAGACCATAATTCATTATCAAGTACAAATAAGTGAGATTGCCAGGCCAGCATTCTATTTAGAGTATTTTACTCTATGTGAGTAAAAAAGAGATTTTTTACACATGGATTATGCTCCTAAAAAGGTCAATGGGGTGAAATTCTGAGCTAAGTGTCCTTAACTCCTGGCATTGCCCCTGCCTACAGGCCAGGAATCAATACAGAGAATAGTGTTTCTCAAACCAGGGTCATGACCCACCAAGAAAGGTTCTGAAGAGAACATAAATCTCTCTCTCTCTCTCTCTCTTCTCCCTCATCCCAGAGTGCTGCTAATGCTTGAACAACTGGAAACAATTGTCCTAGACTCCCTTCCTCTTCTCTCTCCAGGCAATGTCTTCATGCCCAGTGTTACAACATTTCAGCTCCTCATTAGGGTGAAAGGCCACCTTGGTCAAGTCCCAAAAGATCTCCTTTCTCTGAATTAAAACAGGTGGTACATGTCACACTAGTGAGTCATGTGCGCTGAGATAACTGGAGTGGGAGCCCAAGGACCTGGATGGAAATATCTTCTCTAACTTTTATTCCCTCTAACTTTGGCAAGTCCATTTACCATCTAGACCCTGCCCAATTTATCTGCTATAAGAGAGGTTTTTATTAGATCATATTTTAAGCTTCTTTCTATGAAACCCTTTATTATTAAGTATGATTATTCAAATTATGCAATAATAGTTTATTCAATGGTAAGCAAACAAACTTACCATTTGTCTAGAATTATGTATGTGTATGTATATATGTATATATGTATGCATCTATATATCTGTAAAATTTGGAGAGATTTACATATTGTGTTCATACATACACACGTATACATGTCTTCCCAAAATTTATATGTATATATATGTATGCATATGCATATATATGTATGAATATATTCAAATGGTATTGATATATATATATATATACATATATATATATATATCCCCAAATTTTATATATTTGCATGTATGTATAAATATAACTAAATGGTATTGAGATATATATATATATATATATATAAATCTCCAAATTTTATTTGCATGTATGTATGTATGTAAATGTTTCTATCTAAATGGTATTGAAATATATATATATATATATCCCCAGATTATGTATGTGTTTATATATAATACATATATATAAATATAAATCTAAAATCTCTCCAAATTAATGCGTGTGTATGTATATATATATATTTCTATCCAAATGATAAATTTGTTTACTTATTATTTAGTAAACCATTATGTTCATGTGTGAATACATATACATATATAAATCTCCCCAAATTACATATAATTTTTTCACAGATGGTATTGATATATATATATAGTCCTCCTAAATTATGTGTGTGAATATATATATATATATATATATATATATATATATATATATATATTTCAAGCCAAATGGTGTGCATGCATATACGTACACATACATATAAAATCTCCCCAAAGTATATGTATGTGTGTATGTAAATACATACATATATACAAATTTCCCCAAATTCCATATGTATAATGTTTATACAAATGGTATTGATATTTATATGTAGTCTCCCCAAAGTATACATACACATATATATATATATATACACATATATGTATGCATACATACATATATATTATATAGTACGCATATATATATTCTAGTCAAATGGGTATGTGTACATGCATACATATATTATAAAATCCCCCAAGTTTTTATATATATATACAATATTTCTATCTAAATGCTAAGATTGTTTTGTTGCTATTAAGCAATGATGTACATATGTGTATGCATATACATACAAACATATTAATCTTTCCACATTTTGTGTCTGTATATGTGTACAGGGCAGCTAGATGGCACAAAGGACAGAGTAAAGTACTGGGACTGTAGTGAAGAAGACTCATCTCCTTGAGTTCAAATCTGTCTTCAGATACTTACTAACTATGTGATCCAAGGCAAGTCACTTAACTTGTTTGCCTCAATTTCCTCCTCTATAAAATGAGTGGGAGAAGGAAATGACAAACCAATATCTTTGTATCTTTGCCAAGAAAACTCAAATAGAGTCACAAAGAATTGGACACAATTGAAAAACAACTGAACAACTATATATACATACACATACATAAATACATATGCAAATATCCCCAAATTTTAATTTCCTTTGCTCACCCACTTCCCTCAATCCCCTAAAGAAAAGTGTAATTTTGCTGATGGCAGTGTTTCCACCACTGTCACATTGCATCCTATAGGAATAGCAGACTAAAATGATATTAGTTCTTTTTTAAACTCTAGTTTAATTCAGGATTTATATCCTGAATATGACTTTATTATGAAAACTGAGTACTTTATCATCATTGGCCAATAAGTACCCTTCAAATGATTTTGAAATTAAGGGAATCATTAAGCCTGAAAGAGTGGTGAGATATTGACATCATTCCTTGATTTTTATTATATGTGCTTGTTTTTAAGTATTCCATAAAGCCAAATTTATTGATCTAAGATGTTACTAAATTAATCTGTTGAGAAATCTCTTCTCAAATTAGAACACCAATCATTTTAAAAGCTGACTGTATTTGCATGTGAGTTGAACTGTGCAGGAAAAAATACATATATACCATATACATATACATATATATATATATATATATGTGTGTGTGTGTGTGTGTGTGTGTGTGTGTGTGTTAGATTTAGAGGAATTGTAACCAATTAGACAAAAAAAAAAATCACTTGTGTTTCTCTTTTCTCAAATTTAGAATAGTTCACAGATTTATAGGACTGTCTAGCTCACAGAGAAAGAGTCAAATGAAGCAAATAGTTCACATTTCTTCACCCTTATTTTCCAGAGAGGAAACCAAGCCTCAGAAAGTTTAAATTACTTATCCACAGTTGCAGCGCTGGTAGGTAAGCATTAAGCCTGAGACTCAAATGTTGGCACTCTTATGCCAAACACAAGGTTCTTTCTAGTATACCGTATTAATTTTGATAACATTATTTTCTGAGAACCATACTATCTTGATCAATGGGTACTAAGTACAGACTAAGACCTCTCTTTGTTGAAGCTTTCAATGCATTGGAACTAAGCTACCAGCTAACTTTTTACTACATCATTCATCCCAGGCAAAAATATGCTGTGGTAGTACATACCATGAGTTTACAGTTCTCACCGAATTTAGCCACTGAGGCAGGAGGTTCTGGTTGGATTCCCTGTGGAGAACTGAGTCCAGAAGAAATGAATAGAACCTTTCAGAGTAAGGACATCATATATCCATGCCTTTAATCTGGCTTCAGTTGAAATATTATGGTGCTATCAGTCACTTTTAACTTATTTTTTAATAGCCAAACACCTTAGTGTATGGGTTTAACCTGCTGTTTAAACAGCTGGACCTAATTTACAAGATGGAAATCATACCATGTGAGGACCAGGTACTAAAATAACAAAGACCATGTGCAGGGGTAAAGCCTAAACCTCAAAGAATGCATAACAAACTCTGCCGAGTGGTCAGTGGCTTAAAGATCTCTAAGGCTCAGAGCTGAGGCTCTGGCTCAGAGCTGTCTGGGGATAAAGGAAAGATGCTAATTCTGGGCTTGCAGTCGGTCATTTTTTAAAGGGGTTATGAGATCTTCACCCTTCTGAATATGGACTTACAATCCTACAGAGGCAGAATTGCTAACCACTGGTTATTCAGAAGTAAATAGGCATGTTGGCAGCGGACAAGGAAATCCATAGGATTTATATTGGCTCCTTCTGTTTAGAAATGAATTGCAGAAGTGGTATGTTTCTGATTCACATCATAACCCTTGGAGTTTTCTTTATGATTACATGGTTGCTGAAGGATACATTTCTTGAGAACCAGTTCTTTCTCAAGAAAAGCTCCTACCTTTTTTCTTGGGGGATGATCCTGATTATTTTCAAGAAGATAATAAATGACTAAACTAGATAGAAAGAAATATACATGTATGTTTATATATTTATATATGCCTTCATTATATGTAATGTGTTTGTTTATGTGTGTGTATGTGAGTAAGGGTTATTTGTAAAGCAATTATAACAAGAAAACTAAAATACCAGAATGTGCAAGAGTGGCAATGTATAAAAGATCGTGGCTTAGATAGGAATACTTGTTGTGAATTTTTTTCAAGGGCTAAAGTTCAAAACAACAAAAAATATTTATAGTGTATGAAAGTACGTAAGACTATAAATAGGCATCAGTCTTCACAATTATCAGCCCATGTATGTCTCAACTCGCACTTTAGACAGTTCTATGGAATGTTCACAACGATGTATGAGAATTTGGCTCCTGATAATGTGGGATGGAAACACTCAAAGGCACATATACCCTTAGCCCAACACTACCCTGACAGGATGCCAATGATACAAAATCAGAACAAGTTTCATGCATTATGGTCTAGTGATCATATTTTTCTAGCTTTGGGTTGATTTCTAGCTATGGGATCATGGTTTGGTGGAACCATAAAAATGTCATTTTTAGGTCTTGTGCTAGTGATTAGTCTAATAGTGTAAGGCATATTTATTCAATATCCCTTAGGCTTTCTGGGGAAAAAGAATAGCCCAGGAAATATAATGGATTGAACAAAAGACAAGAGATCTATAGGTCTTAAATTTTGATCACAACACAGTCTTCCATTTTCCAGTCTAAAGTCTAGGGTACCACCATTTTCCTAGTCACTGAGATATGCAACTTTTTCTTATCCTCACTCATTTCACACATTCGAGTGGTTACCAAAACTTGTTTCTATCTTTGCAATGTTTTTTGTATATGTCCTTTTCTTTTCATTCTTACATCCATCCCCATAATGCTGACATGCATTCATTTCTCATATGCTAGTGGAATAGCCTAATTGGTCTCTCCCTCCTCCAACCAATCCTCCACATAGGTGCTAAAATATTTTTCTTTAAAGTGTGAGTCTGAACATATCATTCCTAACCTCATATGCAATAAACTCCAGTGATTCTCAAATCTAAAGTCCTCTGTTCTGATATTTAAAGATCTCTATGACCTGGTCCATTCCTATATCTTCAGTTATATATACATATATGTAAGAGATCTGGCTACACTAACATACTTACTTTACTTTTGTACATGACACTCCTTCTCCCATCCCCAGACATGATACTTGCTGACTCAGATGCTTGGGATGCTCTCCCTCTTAATTTCTATATAATAAATTTCCTTGCTACCCTCAAGGGTTCAGATCAAATGCTACCTTCTGTAGAAAAAAATTTCCCAGTCTAGAATCTTCAAAGTCTAGAACTTTCTGTAAAGTGATTTTCCACTTATTCTGGATATATCTTGTATTACTGACATATTTACCTGTTACTGCATGAAGCATGAAGCATATTGATTCAACTTTGTTTAGAAAAATGCTATATACACAAACACACACACATGCCCACACACGAGCAAAGGACGAGAAATCTATAGCTCAAGCTTAGCTCAAAACATAGCTACTATCGATTTTACTTTAGAAAAAACAATTTGATTCTTCATATTTCTGCCTAAGGTCTAAAGCATCAACCTAGCCATGACTTTCTCCCCTATTAGAACGTAAGCTCTTTGAGGATGGACTCTTTTATTTTTTTCTTAACCCTATAACACTGGACAATGCTTGTTTGACATTTATAAATGCTTGTTTGACATTTCAAATTTGAAGAGAAACTTGTGAATTGGAAATCAATTAAATGATGATAATATGAATGTGATAATTACTAATAAAGACCAAGACTACAAAACTAAGGTTCAGCAAAAGGCTGTCCAACATGGATCTCCTTATATAGCCAGCCCAAATGACCTAAATGAAATTGTATAAATATACTTTGAGTTAATATCTCTGATCTGAATAGATCAGAGAGGAGCTGAGCTCTTTCACAGTAATTTCAGCGTCAATAGAACACCAGAAATCTTCTGAAAATAAAGAAATCTAGCAAGAAGTAGAATATGACTCCCCAATTCTACCCAGAGCTATCAAAAGAAGAAAGGAATTGGAACAAAGGGGGAAAAAATAACAAAAGGCGAGAAAATCTTATCTAAGTCATGTATTTAGTGAAAAACAGAAGAAAATGATTCCATGAGACAGTCACACATAGTGTACCCTCATTTCTGTCTTCTGTCTTCTTTCAAATCCCATTTAAAATTCCACCCTCATAGGAAATCTTTCTCATGCTCTTTTAATTCTGTCTTTCAATTATTTGATTATTTCTAGTTTGTCCTGAATATAGATTGTACAAAGATGTTTGCATGATGTCTTCTCTCTAGTGTGTGGGTTCCGCAAGGGCAAGGCACTTTTCCTTTCTTTGTATTCCTAGCATTTAGTTCAGTGCCTAGAACATAGTAGATCTTAGTAAATGCTTATCATCTGACAATTGACCTAGAAAACTCATGGAGAAGTAATTTTAAATTCATTGGACTCCCTTAAAATCATGACCAAAACACAACCCTAGATTTAAAAAAAAAAATCATGAAAGAAAACTAAGACTCAGAAGAAAAAAAGAAAAATGAAAAACTCAAGCAATCTATCATTTCCAGAACAAAATATTAGACAAAACAATACCCAGAATTTTCAAGACAAAATCCAGACCTTCCAAGTCAAAGAAAACATATTTCAAGCATTCAGAAAAAAAAAAAAAAAAAGAGCATAGAAAGCTAAGCAGGGCTCCAGGGAGACTTTGCTTGAAGGATTTAGTCTTCTTTCCTCCTTTGAAGACATGGGAAACTATTGAGGGAGAAACCTTTTCTGACAAGGTGTGGATTTTGAATTGAGAGTGCTGGTGACAGCAAAGGAAGGGGTGACTAGCTGTAGATACTGTCACTGCTGATGCAGCAGCAGTATAAATGATATAGAGAGAGCAGCTTCTCAGGAGAGAGAAGCAGCAGGGTGGATGGAGACTTCATTCATTAGAGCAGATGAAATGATTGTAACCAGAGCAATGGGAAGTTGGTGAACAATTTCCCCAGGCAAGAATCCAGGCAGTAAAGCAACTTTCTCCCTTCCCCCATCCCTGTATTTCCAAAGAAATGTCAATATAGTTTTCTGTTCTTTAAATTTCTTTCTTTACTGTTTAAGTAGTACTTTTAAAATCTGGCTTATCTGACCTGTTTTAATTGATTTTAATTTGTGTATTTTTTTATTTGTGAAGAAGATATGGGAGAAAAGAACAATGTGTGGTTTTGGTTTTGAGAAACACAGAAAATTTCAAGGTTCAAGCTGTGGTTCTAAAATGGCAGGATTTCTCCAAATGTCAAACTAAACATCCATTTTATAGTTTTGCTTTACTGGGGATTTTTTGAATAAACTTTCCAAAAAGCAGAAATAAAGAGAATATGAAATTTTCTTCCCACTCTACAGGATAAAACAAATTGTCACTTCGCTATCTGGGATAAAGCTAAGTTATAAGGCTATTTTGTTTTGCTCTTTCATTCCTTCCCTTCTCCTTCCTTCTCTCCTACCCCCCCATCCCCTTCCCTGTAATGAATATTTCTAGAAACTCAATAAAAGATGGTCACTAGACAGTAGGAACTGCCAGGGAGGAGAATTAAAAATAGTGGCTTGTTCTAACTAACATTTCCAATATCCCATAGTTGAAAAGATGTTTTTCCTTTTTGGCTCTATCTCCAATCTCACACTTAGGTATAAATGTTACACAAGGTACCATAGCCAGGAACACACAAGACTTGGCTGCAATAACTACAGGGAGAGAAAATCATGCAATATGCCATTCCAATAGGTAAAAGTAATTTACCCTTCAAAACAGAATTAAATATTATAAGGTAATAAATGGATCTTTTATAGAATAGAAAACTTTTAAGCATTCTTGTGGGGAAAAAATAAAGCTAGGCAGGAACTGAAATGTAAAAAGAAGAGGCTAAAGAAGCCATGAAAGATAAACATATTTAAGCAATTAGGGGGAAATAAATAACCATGAAGTGTCAATATTGCAATCTAGGGAGAAGATTAAAGTTTTCCTTCAGAATCTTAATGAATTTAAAGATAAGAGAAGTTGAATAAGACAAACATGAAACTTGTATATGGTTTTGTTCTGTTTTCTTGGGTTTATGGGGGTGGGAAGAAAAAGGAAAAAAAATGCACCAAAGTGGGCTTTGATGTGTTGAAAAAACTATTCAAATATGCTGGAAAAGATAAGAGGCCAGTTCATTTTTGTTCTTATCTAATTCCCCTCAAAAGGAATTGAAAAGAGGAAGCTAGGTGGTACAGTAGATAGAGCACCAGCCTTGAATTCAGGAGGACAAGAGTTCAAATCTGGTCTCAGACACTTAACACTTCCTAGCTGTGTGACCCTGGGCAAGTCACTTAACCCCAGCCTCAGAAAAAAGAAAAAAAAAAAGAATTGAAGAAATATTCATATACACAAATACAGATGCACAAAGAGCTCATATTATATAAATTTTTGTGGTTTTCCTAATATTGAAACAAAACAGAATTCCAATTATAAATCCATATTGGCAACAGTAAATTATCTTTAAAAATATTTTTGCTAAAATGTATTTAAATATTTTTCTTTGATACTCAAATATATCTTTGTTCAATAGAAGCCAGATGATACCATGGAATCTTATTTTTCCAAACAATATTTGTAAAATTGGAATTAATTGTCCTTTGACAATTTGACAATACACATTAAAATCAATAGGGATACAGATTAGGAAAAATAAAGAGGAAAACTAGAATCTGAGAAGGAATGCTTATAAGCAAAAAAAAGACTCCCAGTAATTTTGGAGAGTTAATCATACAGGGATGATAAAAATGCAAGAACAAGAGATCAGCGTCTTGACTTGGTGAAGAGAGGAGGGGTAGAATATGAACAGATCCTTTCAATTATAGATTGATAGTGATCATCAGATTCCTCTTTCTCCACTCAGTTCTTTCTAATGAGGGACCTACGAGAAATAGAGGAAAATATATAGAAGCATATGATGGAAGCACAAACACAATTAAAAGTCATTATAGTGAATGTAAATGAGATTAACTCATTCATAAAACATGGAAAAATAGCAAAATGGATTAGAAAGCAGAACCTGATGATATGTTGTATACAAGAAATAACATACAAAATATAAAGATTTATACATAGTGAAAGTGGTTGGAGTAGATTAGGTTTCAGATAAATATTAAAAACAAAGGTACAAATCATCATCTCAGAAAATAGAGATGTAAAAACAGAAATGGTTAAAAAGGAAAACTGCATTATGTGTAAAGGCCATATGTTACCATAGATAGCAAAATAATATCAATGCCTCATAAACGCAAACATATCCCAACGGATATACCATTTAATTAACTGAAAAATGTTAATTAAATATATGGAGTAATTGAAAACAAAACAATAATAATCATGGCCTTCAATGTGCTTATTTTAAACCTCAACAAGTCTAACAGATAGTTAAGCAAGAAATTAAGGATTTGAGTGGAATTTTAAGTAAAAATATATGTATTTGGCAATTATGAATGGTAATAAAAATAAGCATATATATTACTAATCTTTGTATGGCATCTTTGCAAAAACTAATCATGCATTCTAGCAAAGAAATATCATAAACAAGAAATATAGTAATATTAAATATTCTTTATTGATCAAAATGTATTAATAATGATAACCATAATGATTAGACATGTAATTAAAAAAAAACTTAGAAAAGCAATAATTTTTCAATAAAAAAGCTCAACTATATAAAAACATCTCAAAAATGAGTTCTGAAAATTAAAGTGATAAAACAGAAATGAACAAACTAATAAATATTAAACCATATTTTTAAAATTAGAAAAATAGGAAAACTTTGCCTAACCAAACTATACAGAAAGCAAAATCATATTGCCAGCATAAAAAAATAGTAGAACTTGGAACAAATGAATTAGATGAAATAGATTTAATCAGAAATTATAGGATGGTATAGTACAGTATAGGCCATAAAAATTAAAGTATAGACCATCAAAAGTGATAAATAAATTAAAATTTTTAAATCCCCAATTGACATAAGAAGAAATAAAGAATGTAAATAGCCTATTATCAGAAAAAGAAATTGAACAAGTTATAAATGGATACCCTCTCTTAAAAAAAAAAAAAAAAAACCCTCTGAAAATTAAGTGCACTTACAAGTGAATTCTAGCGATGTGGGAAAACTGAGACACTGATCCACTGTTGGTGGAGTTGTGAAAGAATCCAACCATTATGGAGAGTAATCTGGAATTATGCCCAAAAAGTTATCAAAATGTGCATACCCTTTGACCCAGCCATACTACTACTGGGCTTATATCCCAAGGAAATACTAAAGAAGGGAAAGGGACCTGTATGTGCCAAAATGTTTGTGGCAGCCCTTTTCATAGTGGCTAGAAGCTGGAAGATGAATGGATGTCCATCAATTGGAGAATGGTTGGGTAAATTATGGTATATGAATGTTATGGAATATTATTGTTCTGTAAGAAATGACCAACAGGAGAAATACAGAGAGGCTTGGAGAGACTTACATCAACTGATGCTAAGTGAAACGAGCAGAACCAGAAGATCATTATACACTTCAACAATGATACTGTACGAGGATATATGCTGATGGAAGTGATTATCTTCAACATAGAGAAGAGCTAATCCAATTCCAATTGATTAATGATGGACAGAATCAGCTACATCCAGAAAAGGAACACTGGGAAATGAGTGTAAACTGTTATTTTTACCTTCTGAATCCAATTCTTCCTGTGCAACAAAAAATTCGGTTCTACACACATATATTGTTTCTAGAATATACTGTAATATATTTAACATGTATAAGACTGCCTGCCATCTGGGGGAGGGGGGTTGGGGGAGGAAGGGAAAAAATCTGAATAGAAGTAAGTGCAAGGGATAATGTTGTAAAAAAATTACCCATGCATAGGTACTGTCAAAAAAAAAAGTTATAATTATAAAATAAAATAAAAATTAAATTATAAAAAATAAAAAAATAAAAAGCCTTAATTAAAAAACAAACAAACAAGTGAATTCTAGCAAATATTCAAAGGACAATTAATTCCAATTTTACAAATATTGTGTGGAAAAATAAGGAAAGATTTCATGGTATCAGCTGTCATATCAGACAAATATGATTCTGATATTTAAAAAAATAAGAGATGAATCAGAAAAAAAGAAAATATAGACCAATATATCTGAGTATGAAGAAAAAATATTTAAATATATTTTAGCAAAAATATTGTAAAAGATAATTCACTATCACCAATATGGATTTATAATTGGAATTCTATTTTGTTTCAATATGCCAGAAAAAGTTCCAAAATAGATATATGACTTCAAAGTGAAGAAAATGAATGGAAAGTACAAAACTATGACTATGGAAATGAAATCTTGAGCAAACAAAAGATAGAATCAGAAGAAATTTAATAATTTTGATTGCATAAAAGCAAAGCTTTTGCATAGATAAAAGCAACACAGAATGAAAAGGGAAATAGTTCATTGGTTAAAATCTAGGGGTCGTTTTTTCTGATAACATCTGATATCCAAAGTATATTGCAAATTTATGTAAATATCTAAGAACAAAAGTAATTCCTCAATAAATAGTGGTCAAAGGACATCAACAAGCAGTTTTCAAGGGTAAAGATACAAATTGTTAATAATCCCATTTTAAAAAAATGTTCAAATCACCATAATAAAAATGCAATAAATTATAACAATAGTAAAAGAAAAATAATACAAATAGTAAATAGTAAAATAAGTTAAAACAAGATGAGAAAATAAAATGGATGGAATAAGAAGAAAGAAAAATTAGTATTATTTTTATTGATGATATAATGATGATGATATAATAGTTTACTTAGAAATCTTTACTTAAAATTAATTGAACAATTAATAACTTTAACAAGATGTGAAATAAACCCAATAAATCATGTTCCTTTATGTACGTTACCAACAAAACCCAGCAGAAAAAGACAAAACTAAGCATTGACTCTCTTTATTTTTTATTAGATACAAGCAAAAAGGTAGCATTTGAGTGGATACATCTTCCATTTAAAATTGCTTCAGACATTGACCAAGATACACAAAGGAATTATATGAATAAAGCTATAAAACAACTTCTCATAGAAATATAGACCTAGCAATTAGAGGGATGTTAATTTCTCATCATTGTTACTTATCAATACAATAAAAATTATGTGATGAAGATTAATTTTTAAGTTATATGCAATGTCAAACTTATAAGTTTTACTTTAACAGATTGGATAATGAAAAAAACAATTGTTTTAAAAGTGATTTAAAAGACAGGTATATTAATGCCATTTTACTCTATGCTCAAATCTAATTTGTGTATACCCTTTGACTCCCGAGATATCACTACATATGCCCAATGGGATCAAATAAAAAGAGTTAAAAATCCCTAAATACAAACAATACTTTCTGTTGTAACAAACAACTATAAACCAAGTATTTGCTCATTGAATAAGGAATGATGAATAAATTAAAGTAATGAATGTAGAGATATGAATTAGAAAATTACATATGAGTATCCTGCATTTCGGTGCCTTTCTGGACGAGTGAGGAAGGAACACTCTGAAGACTTCCAAATCCTCTCCAAACAACTGGAAAACCACCTCAGAATTGATTTAGGATCAACTTATTAGCTGAGCAGAAAAGATCTGTCTAACTGGTGTGGAGGGAAATAAAGTCCAAGAGCAATAGCAAAAACACCAGTAGCAATAGGCACCCTCACAGCAGGGACCCTGCAGCAAGACTCAAAAGCTTGGAGCAATCTACCAAGGAGGAGCCTTTCTGAAAACCAACATCACCCTATGCAAGTAAGCAAACAGAGTAGCATTGCAATGACCCATTCTAGTACCCAAAGCACCAGAAGCCTAAACCTCACAGTTAATCAGCAACAAAGCCCCACCCAGGGCTGGCCTATATTCCCAGAACAATCCAGCAGCAGGGCCCCACCCCTCAAGCAAAGCAGCCACAAAATTTCTCCTCCAACCCCATCCCTAGGGCAGACTAGAAACAAGATTCCTATTCCAGGCCAGCCATCAGAAAAACTACTACCATAACAACCCAGCACAAGATCCTCCCTCAGAGCAGGCCATCAGCTGAACCCCAAAAGGAGGAGAAGCCAATTGGGAAAACTATAGTCCAGAGAAAGCAAGTAACAGAGCAAGGAGAATTTATAAACAGAAGATATGGACATTAAGTAAGGGATAAAACAGAAAAAGAAAATTATAAACCAATTTCCCTAATGAATATAAGTGCAAAATTTTTAAATAAAATACTAGTGTTGAGGTAAAAGACACTCCAGTAATGTTAGGGTCTCAAGATCCCTGTGGTAGATATGGCCAAAAAAATTTATAAACTCAATTTGTTTTCAAGTTAAGGGGCAAAGATTTATTGTGCTACTAAGAGATTGAAGTACTCTATCACAAGGATTATCACTTATGACTAGGTGAGATTGATACCAGGAATGGAGGACTGATTCAGTAGTAGGAAAATTAGCAGCATAACTGACCATATCATAATCAAAACCAAA
The DNA here is from genome assembly GCF_048593235.1 of Sminthopsis crassicaudata. Classification (NCBI taxonomy): domain Eukaryota; kingdom Metazoa; phylum Chordata; class Mammalia; order Dasyuromorphia; family Dasyuridae; genus Sminthopsis; species Sminthopsis crassicaudata. The sequence goes on along the minus strand of NC_133619.1, from coordinate 118,366,093 downwards.
GGAAATCATGATTATCTTAATAGATTATTGTAATGTGCTGTTGTCTCCAGAAACTGTTGATTGCTCTCTGGAAGGAGATCTGCTGTGTCAACTCAAATCTCTCAAATAAATTCTTCTTCCTGTAGAGAGCCGTTGTCTCCAGACAGTTGCCATCAACTCTGGTCCAGAGTAGTGATTTCCCTTCCTGCAGAGAGCTGCCTCAAGTCTGGTCCAGACAAGACTCTCTATCTTTCGAGTGCCGCCCTCTTTTATCCTCCCAGAGAATGGGCGTGGGATAATGCAAGGGCTTCTGGGAAAAATCACTTCGACCAATGAACTTGCTCCTCCTAAGCATGCAAGCTCCTCCCCAGGAGTTCAAAGGGGTTAAACTCCTAGTAAAGACCAGAACTAGAGAATTGTTAAGTACCGACTTAGCACTTAGTAAGAACTTATCTCATTATCTCATTAGTACTTAGTAAGAATCTAACAGATTATAAAAAGAGCCTTTGACAAAATATAGCACCTGTTCCCATTAAAAACACTAGAGAGCATAGGAATAAATGGAGTTCATCTTAAAATTGTAAGTGATGTGTATCTAAAACCATCAACAAGCAATATCTGTAATGGAGAGAATCTAGAAGCCTTCCCAACACAATCAGTGATTGAAGAAAGGATACCCTATAGCATCTCTATTATTCAATGTTGTACTAGAAATGTTAGCTTTAGCAATGAGAAGAAAAAAAAATGAAAAGAATTATAATAGTAATGAGGAAACAAAACTATCACTCTTTGCAGATGATATTCTTAGAAAATCCTAGAGAATCAACTGAAAATGATTTGAAATTATTAACAATTTTAGCAAAGTATCAGGACATAAAATAAACTCACATAACCATCAGCATTTCTATATATATATCACCAATAAAGTCTAGCAGGAAGAGATACAAAAAGAAATTCCCTTTAAGATAACTGTAGACAACACAAAATATTTGGGAGTCTACCTGATAAGACAAAAGAAGAAAATCCATAACCGAATGGATGACCATTCTCCAGCTGGAGAATGGCTGAATAAATTGTGGTATATGAATATTATGGAATATTATTGTTCTATAAGAAATGACCAACAGGATGATTTCAGAGAGGGTTGGAGAGACTTACATGAACTTATGCTGAGTGAAATGGACAGAACCAGGAGATCATTGTACACAACAACAACAAGACTATACTATGATCAATTCTGATGGGCGTGACTTTCTTCAACAATGAGATTATTCAAACCAGTTCCCATTGTTCAGTGATGAAGAGAGCCATCTACACCCAGAGAGAGGACTCTGGAACTGAGTGTGGTTTACAACATAGCATTTTCACTCTTTTTGTTGTTGCTTGCTTGCATTTTGCCTCTCTTCTTTTCTTATGTGGCATGATAATTGTAGAAATATGTATACATATATTGGATTTAACATATATTTCTACCATGTTTAACATATATTGGATTACTTGCCATCTAGGGAAAAGGAGAAAATTGGAATTTGCAAGGGTTAATGTTGAAATTGTCCATGCATATGTTTTGAAAAATAAAAAGCTTAAAAAAAATAAAAGAAGGAAATCCATGAACACAACTATAACACTTTTCATATATATAAAGTCAGATCTAAACAACTAGAATAATATTAATTGTTCATGGGTAGACCAATCCAATATGATGCAAAATAATAGAAATGAAAATTTTACCTAAATTAATCTTTCTATTCAGTGGATTACCAATCAAATTATGAAAAAATATTTTCTTTTCTTTTCTTTTCTTTTCTTTTCTTTTCTTTTTCTTTTCTTTTTTTTTTTTTTTGAGGCTGGGATTAAGTGACTTGACCAGGGTCACACAGCTAGGAGGTGTTAAGTGTCTGAGACCAGATTTGAACTCGGGTCCTCCTGAATTCAAGGCTGGTGCTCTACCCACTGCACCATCTAGATGCCCCCAAAAAATATTTTATAGAGCTAGAAAAATTCTTCTGGAAAAACAAAAACTCAAGTATATCAATTGAATCAATAATGGAAAAAAAATGACAAAGATGGTTTGGCCATACCAGATCTTAAACTATACTGTAAAGTAGTAATTATCAAAACAATCTGCTACTGACTAAGAAATAGGGTAGAGGATCAGTGCAATAGATTAGGTACAAATTACATTATAGCAAATGACCATAGTAAACTAGTATATGATAAACCAAAAACATGCAGCTTTTGGAACAAAAAATCATTATTTGACAAAAACTGCTGGGAAAAACTGAAAAACAATAAGACAAAAACTAGATATAGAACATCTCACACCATGTAATAAGAAAAATCAAAATGGGTATATGATTTACACATAAAGGGTAATACCATAAACAAATTGAGAAAATTTGAACTAGTTTGTCTGGCAGATTTATGAATAAGAAAAGAATTTTAAGATCAAAGAATAAATATAGAGTTATCATAAGATATAAAATTTATCATTTTGATAATATAAAATTTAAGTTTCTGCACAATCTAAACCAATGTAACTAAAATTATAAAGAAGGCACAAAATTGGGTAGCATATATTCCAGAGAAAGAACTGATTTTCCATGAGTAGAATTTTAACCCAAGTCTTCCTGGGTCAAAGTCTAGCAATAAAATTCAGTCAGTTATTCTCTCTTGTAAATTTTTAAAAGCCAAATTTATTCCAACATGATTGATATATTAGAGATCATTTTGCGTATAATATGACATTTCCTGGTTGCTTTGGGCTCTAATTCTTTGGCAAGAAATATCCTTATTTCTTTTTACTGTGTAAAGTATAGAAACGGTACCACTTCTTGATAACTTAAAAGTTACAACCATTTGATACATGCTTCCACAAACAAACTTCAGGTCTTTCTCAAGATGAGGTGACATTTTTAGTGTATCTCTTCTGGTACAGTAGGTGGTGTAGATTGAAGAAGTCAAAGCTGACCTCCCCATCCTCACCTTCTTCCACCATGACAGGAAGCCTGAAGTTGCTACCTGCTCAGTTTGTTTGAGTAACTACTCATTAGTTATGATAAATTTATGTGTTTCTTAATCATTTAATATGTATAAATATGTATAAAACTTTGCTGCTGTTTTTGTTAGTTTCCTTTATTTTATGTGTTACTTGATGAAGTCAGGGTAGCAATTCCTAGATCAAAATAAACATGTTATGAATTCACAATGACCATTCTCTGCAAAAAGATAGATTTAGTTAGAGGAAATTACAGACAAAATAAGTGATAAAATAGTTACCAGGAGTGGGAAATATGAAATAGATTTGGGAAAGCATTAAGGTTATTGAGGAAAAGATCAAATAAAGGAGTCTGGAGAAATCCATTAAATAAAACATGCAAATCCATTAAGGAATCCATTCAATGTGCCATGAGATGGGAGTATTCCCTTGACTGGCTAGTTAGATCCATAGAGGGGTTTATCAGACTAACCAGAGTTAGCTATAGTAAAGAGAAAGATACTATTAAAAAGATGGCACCATGAGGTAGGAAAGAGAGAGTGCCTCAGAGTGGGCTTAGTCCTGAAAAGGACTTTAGCAAAGATCTTCATCGTGGGCACATCTTTTATAGGGATTTCTCAAGGGAGGAAGGGAAATAAAGGTGGGTATTCAGAGGGAGGGATCAAGTTGGAGCCAGATGGAATACCTGGCAAATCAGGTCCCAGATGTGTCTAAAAAAAATTGCTAATCAATATCTCAAAGATTGTTTAAAGATGCCCAAATGTTTGAAAGATAGACAACAGTGGTTGATAATGAGTTCCATTCTTACAAATCACTCTCTAAAAACAGGGTAGTATGGGGAATTGGTTGTGCCTGATAATGGCTAGATAGGATTCTTCCTGACAAGAGAAGAGAGTAAATTCGAGATCCACATCATTACTGATGAAGTTTTTGCCCCAACCTCATTTTCTGTCTAAAATTTGTGGTTTTGATTTTCTAATCATGCATACAACAATGCTTTTTTGTTAATTTGCATGTATGTTATAACTTGTCTCACTAAGCTGCAAGAAAGAGACTAATAGAGAAAGCTGGTAAGACTTGCTTGAACTAGTGTAGAATGAGTTGAGAAGAAGCATGAACACTATTTTATCTAATGATCACAATACTGCAAAGACAAACAACTTGGAAAGACTTCAGAATAAAGATCGTGTAATAGCCAGTTATGATTCCAGAGACTGGTGATAAATCATACTTCTCACTTCTTGGTGGAGAAGTGTTGAACTCTAGGTAGGTGAGGAAACATGCAGACAAAACTTTGTTTTATTTGACTACATTTTTGTTCCAAGAAAGAGCTTTTATTGGAGAAGAAAAAGTTGGGAGGGGGGAGATGATGCTACCTCCCCCAAAAAAAGCATCAATAAAATGTGTGAAAAACACACAAAACTGAGAAGAAGAAAGTTTGGAATAAGGCAAAGACAAGCAGGGCAATGTTGGGACTAGCAATGTTATGTACTTTATATAGTGAATCCCCAAAGTTTCATATAGATTGGCTTAAAACTGTGCTAAGACTTTTGGGATACCTGGTATATATTTGAAAAAAAAAAACAAAAACACTGATGGAATCAGTTTCAAAAACAATCTCTATTTCCCTAGACTTCTGAGGTTGAAACTTGGAGTCAGTAAGATCACAGTTCAAATCCAGTCTTAGACATTTCACTTAGCCTTCTGATGATAGACAAGTCACTTAACCTCTCTCTCAGCCTCTTTTTTTTTTAATCTGCAAAATGTAGATAACAATATCATCTACTTCAGAGAGTTGTCATAAGGCTCAGTTAGTCAATAGAGCAACACTATGTGCCAAGCATTAGATTAAGTACTGGGGTTACAAAAAGAGGCAGACAGTTCCTTCTTCTAAGAGCTTTCAATCTATAGATCAAATGAGATAACATGCAAATCACCTTACTAACACTACATAAAGGTAAGCAATTATTATTATAAGTAGTAATACTAGTATTAGCAGTAGCAAGTAGCATATTCTTTTTGTTAAAGATTTTATAGTTCATTAAAAAATAAGAAATTTCATTGGTTAACCCAATCCAATTCCGCATCCCAAAAAGGAACATATTTCTTTTTCAGGATACTCTGATTGAGAGAGAGATAGCATTTCTGTTCTAACATTTTTCCCAAATGGCATAATTTTTATGTAATCAAAATTTCTAGCTCTTCTTATACAGTGTGCAGCTTACAAAGGAATTTTCTTGGGGGTTTTGAATAACTTATTTGATAGTATATCCCAAGGGCATGTATTTAAGTCTCCTAGCCTCCCAAACTGCAAGAAAACACATCTAGCCAACAGAAAGTGAGCCAATTTTATTTTTTAAAATAAAGACTGGTTTTACTTCCACCAGATTTCATTACACCTTTGTTTCTATCAGTTTGTAGTGCTTCGGACTTGTACATCCACCTCTTTCCTTGTCCTTCTGGTTTCTGACTTCCTGTTTGTATAGCCTTCCATTGAATCTGAAATGAAAGGAATAAGGATATTGAATAGTTTGTCGGTGAACCCAAGTAAAAGTTAAAATGAGACTATATCCTTGAGCCTCCTGGAATTTGAAATATGTGAGAGCTGCAAAAAATAATATCCATGGAAAATTTTATGGAATGTGTCGGTGGCTCAAGAACCCCTTCTTAGGAAAACCCCAGAGTTTTAAACTGCCTTGAAAAGTAGAGTATACAACCCTGTAATGCAGTAATTGCTTAGAAGGTGGCTTTGAAACCAAATTTTTACTCAACATTGATTTACTCTAGACTTTAAATGCAAGAATGATTATTCCAATTCAATACGCATTTATTGAGTATCTACTATGCTGTTTAATATCATTTATATCAACTACCTTAAAAATGTGGTCATTTTGCTCAGTGCTTTTGAAAAGTACAGAGAGGAAAGTATTTTATATCAAATAAATCCTTAGGGGTTTTTTTGTTTTTTTGTTTTTGTGGTTCTTCATTTTTTTCCTGCTCCTTTTTCCATTTTGCCTTTAACCTATGTTCTCTCATCAGGAAAGGTATAAATATATAATTTTCTTGTAAGCCTGGAAGTAGATTCTGAATTATGGACTTATCAATCCTCTGTTATAGGTCTTGGAAAAAATAGAACTCAGACAAAAAAACATCGCCCTTGAATGCTTCAGTACTATTATGACCTTGTAGCTTTTCCTTTAGACATGGAATCTGACTGTCACTGATATCTTATAGTCATTTTATATGAGAAGGAATATAGGGTCAATTCAAACTTCATAAAGCATGTCCTAATAGTCACTTGAATAAAAAACCAAATGACTGGGTTAGTAACCCACTTAGTTTGAGTGATAGTTGATTTTCAGCACTGAAAACGGAGACAACAGCAGCCTCAAACAACAGCCTAGAAATATTGGCCAGGACCTAACAGCCTGAAAGAACAATGAAGCCCGTTGACTTTCAAGATTAAAACAATTTATAAAAACGGTTTCATTGTGCCCTATGTCTTAAGCAAAGTCAGGAGAAAATGAACAATATTCTTCCAGGTTCATGTAACCTTAATAATATGTGCTAACATTTCTTTCAAATTGGATGTCGAAAAATTTTCCAGAAGGTAAACTTAATCGAAAATTTCAATGAGAATTTGTGGGAGATTAAATTTTAGACCTGGTTGAAGAAATGGCTTTGGCTACATTTTGCAATTCAGCAGCCTAAGAAAGATCCCTATAATGTCAGAAGAATAGCTTGATGACTCTTAAAGTATGGAAGAGATTTATTTAATAGCTGGGGAGCACACTTATAAGTACCACACACTGGGACTACACCTTTTTCTTTAAACAATCCATGTTTTTGATGTTATTGTTGATTTTTCTTCCTGAATACAATGCACTAAGAAAAGTCACACAAAAAAACATAAGATTGTTGGCATGCTTTCTAGAATAATTTTTAATCATACAATAAAATTTCTCTATTGTCAAGTAATGTTTCTGAATAACAGAGCTAGTATCACATTATCAGTTACATGTCAAAGAACTCTTCAAAACTAAAGTTAAGGTTCATTTTCCTAGTCTTCAGAAAAATCACTGGAATTGTAGTGTTTCTTAAGCACTTCCTATGCATTCTTGTACTGCAGGACTTGTGAGAGATAGAAAGATGAACAAGACAGGGTCCCTATCTTCAAGATCAGTACAAACTATTAAGGGATATAATAGTCAAGAGGTATTCAAACCAAGCTTTACAACAATTCAAAGGAATCATTTTGGGTGGAAAGAAAAGGAAAAGCTTCATGGTCAGGCAACATTTAAATAAGCAAAAGTGAAAGGAGAGCACTTTGAACACAAAGGAGAGTCTATTATAAGCAAGGTACCCAGGAAATCCAGGAGGCAGAGATGGGAAGGAAAAAATGAAAGGAGGGCATTCTGAATATGTTTATACACAAGGTACCCAGGGAATTAAGGAGGTAGAGATGGGAAGGAAAACTATTTCAGGCACAAAGGTCAACCAGTAAAAATGACAAAAGTGGGAAGATAGAGTGGCTTATTCCAGACATAGAAAGGGAAAAGTGCCACTGAACTGAAAAGTTCTTCGGATGAAAGAAGCCTGGAAAGATAGGAAGGGACCATGTTTTTTAGGGCTTTGAACACCAAACAGAGGATTTTGTATTTGATCCTGGAAGGGATAGTGAGCCACTGGATTTGCTATGTGGAGGTGGAAATATAACATAATGAGACTTATGCTTTAAGAAGATCACTTTGACATCTGAGTTAGTACAGACCAGAAAGGGCAGTGACATGAGGCAGGAATATCAATCAGCAGGCTATAGAAATAGTTTGTAGGTGAAATGATAAGGGTCAACACCTAGATAGTTGTATTGTCTGGGAAAAAAAAAGAAAGAATATAAGAGAGATATTATAAAGATAGTGATGCCCTCGAGATGTAAAAATGTAGGGAGAGAGGAGGACTTGTAGGAAAAATAATGAGTTAAGCTATGGAAATGTAGAGTTTAAAATGTCTACAGGACATTCAGTTTGAGATGTTGTATAAAGAGGTAGAGATGGGTGCTAGGAGATTTGGACTAAGAAAAATTGTATAATCTTTTTTATGTCTATGTTCATCTTTTTATATATAAAGTTAGAATGCAAACTTGTCTTTAAAAAAAAAAGGCCATATAATATAGTGGAGATCCTTTTGGGAAGTGTTTTCTAATTTGTGGAAGGAAGGTGCTATACTAGCACAATTTTATTCATTTCCATACTGAAATTAATTCCCTGAGCTTGTGAGATCATAGAGTAAAATAGTATAAAGGGAGAAGAGACAAAGGCCCAGGACAGAGCCTTGGGGGACACCTACCATTAATAGTTGTGATCATGATGAAGATGCAACAGAGTCTAAGAAGTCCAAACAGGTAAGACGAGAACCAGGAGAGATAGTGTATAAAAATTAGAAGAGTACTTCCTTACTAAAGTAAGGAGAAAAGGGTGATCAACAGTGGCAAAAGCTGCAGAGAGTTTAAGAAGAATGAAGATGGAGATTTGACAATTAAGAGATCATTATTAACTTTAAAGAGAGCACTTTAAAATGAATAATGAGGTCAGAAGACAGAGAGAGTTAAGATGATAGAGTAAAGAAAGGGGAGCATTCATTTTATATGGCTTTCTTAAGGAGTTTATCCCAAAAAAGGGAGGAGAAATATAAGGTAATATTTAATGGGGATGATTGAATAAAGTGAAAATTTGTGTTTGTTTTATTTTAAGATAGGAGAGACTGGTTTAGAGGCATTTGGAAAGCAGCCAGTAGAAAGGAGAGATTGAAGATAAATGAGAATGGAGATGGTAGAAGGGGAAATCTGATGGACAAGATGGGATGCATTAGGATCAGGGATGCATGTAAAGAGGTTTATCTTGGCAAGGAGAAGGGTCACATTTTTGTGTGAGGCAGAGTGTAAAAGGAGGTAATTGTAGAAGACATTTGAGTGATGTGAGATGAGAAAGATAGAAGAAAAGGAAGCTTTTGGTGAACTTTTTTTCCAATGAAAAATGAAGCAAGGTTCTCAGCTGAGTGGGTGAAGGGAGAGATACCATGGAAATTTTGAAAAGGGATGAAAAACTTAGGAATAGTCACTGCAGTGAGTGGAATAGTGAATCAATTAGGGAGGTTTGTCTGTCATAGTGAGGGTCTAGTTGAGATTACATAATATGATTTTGTAGAAGACTCAATGAGCACAATTTTGTAATTTTCTCCAGTTTTATTCAACAGCATGTGAAGTAGAGTGAACTCAGAGGATCCAACACTAGGGCTTGATAGGGAAAGAATCATCAGTAAGACAAGGGTACTAAGGGCTCAAGAGAAGAGGACAATGTAGAATTGAACTCATTTATCAAGAGCTCAAGGAAGGAAAGGAAAAGAGGTAGACCTAACTCAAGGAAACTTGGTGGTTAATAAGATAGAGTGTTCAGCGTGGAGTCAGGAAGTTCTGAGTTCAAATCTGTACCCTTACTAGTTAGGTAACTCTTATGCAAGTCATTTTATCTTTCTCACTAGAGAAGAAAATGGTAAACCACTCCAATATTTTTGCCAAGGAAATACTTGGACAGTATTGGCTGCTATATGACCAGACTTCTATTCATCCCTTCAAGCACAACATAAACATTACCTTTTCTATGAAGCTTTTCATTTCTCTAAACCCATAAAAACCTTTCTCCTTAGAGGTCATTGTTTTGTTATCTTTAAGTATGAATCTTGTATTATATGTTATTAATGTTGGTGTTTTTATTTCCTTCTTAGACTGAAAGCTCCATGAAGGTAGGACCTATACCCTGTTCAATATTTCCTAGGGCTCTAGCTCAATACTACACATCCAGTAGCTACTTCAGTTTGTTATTCTTTGTATATAAAATGATTGATGAGAAGCAATAAAAACCAAATACTCTGCACAAATATATAGAAGACATTTGAATAAGATAGATTTTTCATTCAGGACCCTTCAATTTTATTCTCCATTTCCATTCAAGTTCATTTTTTTCCCTTTCCCTATTTCATGTTCTTGCCCTGAATATATCTGCAATAGTTCTGCATGCTACGTTTATTACTGGACATCTTGAATTTTATTTAAGATGCATTTGCTCTGTTAAATTACTTAGCTTTAAAATTTCCAGATGAATTTCACTAATTTGGTTGTCAAATTATTGAATGTCATTGCTATTACAATAGTTGCTGCCTGTGCTATTTTGAAAGGCAAAAGAACTTTATTGGGATTCCTAGTTGTTTTTTTCTATCATGGAAAATTCTCACATGTCATCACTAATAAAGAGAAAAGACACTGGAGAAAAAAAGGGCACAGTAGAGAATCCCACTTCCCTTGTCTGAACCAGTGCAGTCTCTCCACTGATCCATGTACTAGTGACAGGAATACATCCCTAGACTTAATTGGAATGGGACTAAACATTTTTATGTAGCCAGCTGAAAGTCACAAGAAAATAACTTGATTTTCCAAAGAGTAAGTTGAGTGGAATGTCTTAAACTGCTCTACACCTCAGTATTTAAGATTCCAGTTTCAGGATGGCAGGTGAAAAAGCTTTAACTTCGTAGAATGATTTTCCAGCTTATGACAACTTAGAAGGTCAGCAGAAAAAGTCTATGGTACCAGGGTAGGAATCTACTTTGTAGACACCATGCCAGAGTAGTCCCAGCCCCAGCCTCAGTTCTAGTCCTGGAACCAGCAAAGTAAGAACTGGAGGCAGTACTGGTGGCTTCCAGACCGCTCTTCCCAGAGACACCAAAAACATGTTGGAAGTCAGCAGAAAGGGTCTGTGGCACCAGGGTGGGCCCAGAGAGCAGTCTCAGTTTAGACAGTGCCAGTGCATCCCTGGCTCTGAGCCCAGTCCCAGCAAAGCAGGAATGATCCTAGAGACTTTTCTATCAGCAGCATCACTGGTGGTTTCTGGACCTCGCACACCAAAGATACCAAAGACTACTTGTAAGGTCATTTGGAAAGGTTTGTCAATAGGATGAGAGGGCTTGGATACCAGGATGCCAGGATAGCAGGAGTGAACATGGGCAATGGTGGCAGAGTCCTCAACTCACAGGAGGTCTCTTTATTAGCACTGCGGAAGGACCTTATTGCTTTAGCATACTAGATCTTATAGCTACAGTGGGGCAGGGACCCTCTTCATAATTCCAGGATAGAAAAAGAGGACTTATGGTCAGATTCCTAGAAGAATTTCTGAATATAGTTGCATGTAACGTGCTCTCCTGGCAGTTACAATTACTAGTCTGTCCTAGACCCACCAGAGTACCTTTGACCACTGTCCTTTGCAGTGTGAGCTCTACCCGGCTCGCCTCCTCTGAGGCCTTCTAAGGTCTCTGGTCACAATCTCTTGAATCTATAGCTTAGTAACCGGTAGCGCACTCAAGAACAACCACGTGTAATCTTAAAAGCCTTTATTATACCTACTCACATAATGCCCTAACTGATGCCCTGACTTGTTGGTTCCCAAGTGAACACCTGGTCAGAAGACCCATGTGTTCACTACCAAAACCCTTACCTCTTTCGGCTACCCATCTTGGCTTGGCCACCCAGGCTAGGAGCCAGGGTGAACAGCACGAGGTTAAAGAGGGCGGTTGCTGCCTGCAGTGGGCTTACATAGGGCCTGTGAGGTCACACACACAGCCAATCAGCGAGAGAGTCACCCATTACGAAACTATCTCAATATGGCCAGGATCCCGCCCAAGGGCAGTCCTAATATCCACAGAAATTACTTCCGGGCCTCAATCTCCCGATGCACTGTGTCCGCCCATTTAAAGGGCCCTTACAGTTGCACAAAAATTGAAGTTGGGGACAGAGCACTCTGCAAACAGAACTGTACTTTAACAAAAAGTTAAAAGCTGAGTAATAGGTTAGGAGAATGAGCAGACAACAGAAAAAGATTCTGATCATAGAAAGTTATTATGGTGACAAGGAAGATCAAAACACATACTCAAAAGAAGGTAACAAAGTCAAAGCTCCTGAATCCAGAGCCTTAAAAAAAAAAAAATAAAATAAAAAAAGAATTAGTCTTAGGCCATGGAAGAGCTCAAAAGGGATTTTAAAAATCAAGAGAGGTAGAGGAAAAATTAGGAAGAAAATTGAAAAGTCTTATCTTTTGGGAGGGGCAGAGGGAGTAGAGTGATAATATAACTCAGTTTGTATCTGGGCAGTCTCAAAGTTTTGTTGCTTTCTCTTAGCAGGTATAAAATGTTAGAAGGCAATCAATTACAATATATTTTTTGTTTACTGTATGCCAGATAAGGGCAGCTGGGCGGCATAGTGGATTAAATACCAGGTCTGAAGTCAGGAAGACTCTTCTTTCTGAGTTCAAATCTGAGCTCAGACACTTACTAGCTAGACAAATCACTTAACCTTGTTTGCCTCATCTGATGAGATAGAGAAGAAAATGTCAAACCATTCCAGTATCTTTTTCAAAAATACTCCAAGAAATCACAAAGAATCTGACAAAAATGAAAAATGACAGAACTTGATATGCCAGACAGAGTATAAACCACCAAGGACATAAAGACAAAAACACAATCCCTGCTCTCAAGAAGCTTTAATTTTATAGGTGGAGACAATGTGAAAATAATTCTGTATTTATATGATAGAGTTGGTATAAATGGAAAGTATTCCACAAGGAAGTCGCCAGCAATCGTGGGGAACATGGAAAAACTCTTGAAGAAGATGGGATTTAAGCTGCATATGGAAAGAGACAGGGAATCCAGAAGGTACAGAACAGATTAGAAGGGAGAATGGTGCAAGCATGGGAGACAGCTAGTAAAGAAGGCACAAAATTTGACAATTAGGAATCATTTGTGACTGGAGATAGCCAGAGGAATGATAAGTTTGGAAACTGATTTGCAGTGAGTGAGAGTGTAGAGACACATTTTGTATATGACATTCTCAAGGATTTTAGCTGACATGGGGAGGAGAATATAGTTACTGAGCTGGGACGGTAGGATGAAGTAAGAGCTTCAGACAGGGGCATGTTTGTATACATTGAAGAAGAAGCCATTATATAAGGAGAGACTGCAGATTAGAGAAATATTGGAAATAATGGATGGGACGATCTACTGGAGAGGACTAGAGGAAATGGGATGAAGGATTCCTATAGAGAGATTTGCTTTGACAAGTTTAAGTTCTTTATAAGGGGACAAATCTACGTGAGGAAAAGTGCCTGTTTTAACTGTCATAATTCTTTTCCCCTATTTTTATCTTTATAACAAATACCTCATATTTTCCTTTCTCAATCGAATAGGAAAAGCTACTTTCCATCTTTAAAAAATGGGAATTAAAGCTTAAAGTGATTCCTTCAATTTATAGATCTCTCTATAAGGATAAGGATTGGGTCTTATATAATTGGTAGAGGGAATTCTCAGTAGAGAAAATTTCCTCTATCAATACAATCAGCACCTTTTCTGCAACTAAGTCTTAAGCCTCTTTCAAGTGACCTCCCCTACGTCACAAGGCTTCTAAAATGTCTGAGACAGGACTTTAAAACAGGTTTTCCTAGTTCCAAGTCTAGTATTCTATCTACTATTCTTTCCAACTTCCATGATACAGCACATTAACAATAATTAATATAACTTTTATCTAATATTTATTGAATTTTTACAGAATATAAAAACATCCTATTCAAGATATCCAAGGCAAGAATTTATTTTTACAGAGTGCTTGGGGTGCTGTGACAATGGGGAAAAGAAGAAATCATCAGATTTGTAGGAGCTCCCCTGTTTCCTTACTAATGGACGCTGACATCTTGGGAATGTGATAGTTTGGGATAGAAATGGTTAACAGTTTGTACCATTTAAGTGAGAAAATTTGACTGCAACTAGGGCCCTGTAGTGCATCCCACAAGAAAGAAAGAGCCTCAGGCTGATTTGTTAGTTAGTATGTACCAGATGTTGTGGTTTTGGTGTTTTGTTTGTTGGGTGAGTGAATTATAGTCCTCATAAGAACTCTTCTGCCCCAGCTGGTAGAATCATGCTTACCTTTTTGTCAATAAGGAAAAATAACATTAAGGGCAGGAAGTCTTAAAAGGTTGATAGCAACTCTTCAGATCTAAATGAACATAATGGCGATGTAGTTAATATGATTGGAACTCTAACCCTAAATTTGTTTGAAAAAGAGGACTGCACTAGGTGATTTAAGATGTGAGATCTCCATGTAGCAATCATCAAATAAATCTCACAGTTATGTTTAGAGCTGGCTTCTCAAAAAGGAGAGAAAACAGAAAAAAATTTAAAGGAAGTACTTTACAACAAGATCATTTCCTCTCAATTATTTCACTCAACCACGAGATGAGGGCAGCTTGGCGATTCTCAACTGTGAGGAAAAACAAACAGACTTATTTATTAATCTTTGGCTTCTGATTTACCACTAAAAGCCTATATTCAAACATTTCAGCTTTATGGCTAAGGGGAACCTGAGAGATAATAAGTGGCTTGCCCACAGTTACAAGAACTAAAAAGTATCTGAAATGAATGTTACTAAATCCCAATACAGTTCTCCATACTAAGATGACACTTTATTTCTATACATGGGCACTTAGGTACCTCCTCTGTAAAATGGAGATAACAATATCACTGGTCTCACAGAAATTAAATTAAAGTTACATAAGTAAAATGCTTACAAATCTTAAAGCACTAACAAACATTAACCGTCATTAATTGATTAATATTAATATTAATTATTATTAATCATTAATTTTCATTAATAATTTATTATAAATTATGATTATATTATTGTTTATGTTCATTATTAATATTTTATTAATTTTGGATTATTTATTAATAAATATTATTGAATTGATTGTTAATATTAACAAATAGTGTGATAATTTGAATTATAGAAGGATACCAGGGCCATTTTTAGCCCTATGAATTTGGGAATGGAGCCATTCTCACGCCTCTGTAACTCCGGTGTTGACCTACCAATCAATAACCATAGACAAATTATTAATATGGAGAGGCATCTAGGCAAAAGAAATGAAAAGGGGGAGCAAGATGCCTTGCATATAATAAGTCATAAATCCATATTTGATAACTAAATAATCATTAGGGAAGTCAAAAGGCTAACATATTAGAAAGCAAATGGAAGATATTTAGAAAGTTTGCTTAGTAAGAAGTTTACAGAAAAGAATAAGAATGAGAAATTAGAAATAAAAAGGAAAGTAGAGGGAGAGGCTAATTTGAAACCATAAAATAAGTGGACTTATAATTTGTAAAATACCAGAATTTTTGGTATTAGGTTTCTAGTTGAACTGCAATAAGATCTTATTGATTTGAACCCCCCAATTTAGAATTATAAATCATTTAGCCATAATGTAGAGTTCTTTTAAAATGAAAATAATTTTTAAAAATTTCTAAGTGATATCTAGCTCTATGATATATTATTACATACTCTAGGCCTGCTGCAAATTATAACTTCTTGCATTAACCAATTTTAATTATATGTTCTTATATATTACATACATATGTATATATGTATGTGTATATGAAGATATATGTGTGTATATGAATGTCAGTTTAAAATATGCAAAGTTTTAAAAATAAATAAAATTACATTTTTTAATATATTTTTTACAATTAGTATTTTATACTAAGGGCTTCAGCTTCTCAATTCTGAATTGGTGATATATAGTAACTATAATACTCTTCTAAATTTAGTCTGTATTTCCATATTGGTAAAAAACAGATTTTATTTTTTAAAGCTGACATAAAACTCAAGTTTCTTTGAAGAATCTGCCTCACCCTTTCTGGTATAAAATCATTACATTAACTTTGTGCCTTATTCACCCTAGTCATTTGAACTTGTTTTTTTTTTTTTTTTTTTTTTTTTTTTTTTTTTTTACAGTTTTGGAGATCTTATAGTTCATGGGATTTATTTTGCTCTCAATAGTTACTAGATTTCTGATGTCAGGCAATTAAAATCAACAATGCCAAAGTACACAGTGAGTACTCTTCTCACTCTCATCCCCTACCTCAACTAAAGGAAAAAAATAAAAATTATAACCATTCAACTGAAATACTATCATGAAAAACTTCTCTTATTTTGCATAAGTCCCTTTCCTAAGTCTATTATTCAAAAACTAAGATTATTATAAAACAGAAATCTTATTATCTTTATTTTTAAATAACAACATTTTATTCTTAAAGTATTGAAGAAGACAAATCTGGAATGAGGAATACTTATATATTTCAAAATATCATGACTTTGTTAAAAGTCCTTATGGCCCACCTCAATCATGGCAAAGAAAATAATCTCATTATATTTTAACAAATGGATTTATTTTATAAGTTATTCTATTAAAAGTGTGTGTGTGTATGTGTATGTGTGTGTATACATGCACATATATAATCACCTATGAGCCAAACTTTTGGTGTTAAATCTCTTTAAACTGAACTAATTTCATCCTCCAAAAACTATTTTACTCTTTATTTTTAATCAAAATATGTCCAATTTGGTAGCAAATTCCAGTGCTTTCTTTCTGCATATATATATATATATATATATATATATATATATATATATATATATATATATATATATATATATATGTGTATATATATATATATATATATATATATATATATATATATATATATATATATATATATATACTCCTCTATAATCCAGCCCCATTTCTAAATATTGAAGAAGAATGGCAATTGAACTTTAGAAGAGAAAGGAATAAATCTTCTTCCTTCCTTCTTCCTTTTTTCTTCCTTCCTGGATCTTTGAAGTTTTAAAAAGTTTTGAACTGATACAACTTTAAATTTCTTTTCATTTGCATTATGAAATAGGAACTATTAAATCAGGTATAAATACATTAGGAGCTAGGTTGCTAATTAACATCTTTTTGGATGTGCAGAGATAACCAAGCATACAAAAAGTTAAACAAGTTTGACTTTAATTTAATTATGGAGAAGACTAATTTAATCAGATATTTATCAGATTTCCCCCATGGATTCTTGTTGAAGCAGCAACCTTAATATTGTTTTCTTTAATATTCACTAGAGTGAAATGTGTGATTAGGGGATTCATTCATAGCTTCATAGGCTATATACTCTATCTAAGCCCTGTTACTTACACACTCACACACACACACACACACACACACACACACACACACACACACACCCTTGCAGCTCCAGATACTCTTATCTATGAAGACTGTAAAATTTTGGATAATAACTGTGCTATGTGATGTGGATGCCAGTATATGGCTGGCTGATCCCATTTTGATCAGCTAGTGTTGAGATTGCATTTCCACTAATTGCCTATCTGATTTTTCAAAGAATCCCCTAATGATCCTAGCAAGATGAGGGAAACTGGAAAATACATTGACAGGTGTACACAAAGGTGTCAGGAATCTGTTAAATCCAATTAAGTTAAATATTTAGTGCCTTCCATAGAAAACTTTATTTAAATCTATTCTCTTAATGAAAAGTCTCCCATTCCCAAAACAGAATGTTTCCCCTTGACTTAGAAATACAAAAAGGAAACTATTCAAAATTATACAAATATATAGTTATTTTTGTCTCTGATGCTTACATTTGCTCTGATACTTCCACATCATTGATAGCTGGTGCCTTGACTTTATTACATATTCGATAGTGCTTTTTTATTTCTTGGCACAGAAATCATTCAACTCTTTGGAATTTAGAGCTTAATCATCATTTTGGGTTTTAAGTTTAGCTGTTATTGTGGATCTTCATAATCCATTCTTTCTTCCTCTTCCCTTTTTAAGTGCTCCCTAAATATTTTACAGACCATCTCTTCCCCTTGCTTTTCCTTGTGAAAGTATCCAATGAAAGCACATGCAATGCTGCTGTTGATTTTGGTGTTACATTTCTTTTATTCTTTTTTTGCTGAGGCAATTGTGGTTAAGTGACTTGCCCAGGGTCACACAGCTAGGAAGGACATTACATTTCTACAAAAAAAATTAAGCTAAAGCAATTCATGTTATTAAATGGATGACATTAACTTTTCCTTCATTTAAGTCTGGGGTTTGTGACACCCAATTTAATGTGGGATTGGTAAATTTATTTCTTTCAAAATATATTGATAACTGTATTAAAATGTAATTGATTTCCTTGGCAAGTCTATGTGTTTCATGCATTTAAAAGCCCTTTATTTTATGCATTTAAATCATTATTCCCATAAGCCACCAGACTGCCACAGGGTCCAAGTAATCTCTGAATTTTAAATGCATTAAAGTAGGAACTAAAGTAATGAATGAAAGAATGAAAAAATAAATAAATAAATGAAATTTAGTAAATTCTCACTGTGTGCCATGAATTTACCATTATTCTCTACTTTGGCCTTGCCTTTGAATAATACATTGAGAGTGAGAAAAGGAAGGAAGACTCAGAGTGTGGTAATATTCATGAAAATGACCACAGAAAGAAATATGTGAAATTTTGACCTTGATCATTTTGCAAATTATTTTAAAATCTTTGTGTGGCAAAGGAAATACCTTTTAAGTATGTACTTGAGTATGTAATGCAGATTAATGTGCGCTACAGTGGAGAAGAAATAAGGTTGCTAAGAACAACAAATAATGGTTTGCGGAATCTAATAGCTTTTCCCAGCTCCCATAATGTCAGTAACCACCCTATAGCCTGTAGTCATTGATTACCATTTCACTCCATGAATGTGTGCACGTTTTAGAAGGCATGGTGTGCTATATAGATGGCTGATTTTCTTGCTTTTGAGAAGAGGAGGAAGAAAGTCCCAGTAAATTGCTACACAATCACTGTAAACATTTCTTTTCAGAGGAGGGACTGTGTTTCAAAGGTTGAGGTATAATTTTCCCTTGGTTTATTGTATGACTGAAATACATTGCTCTGAATGGTATTTGGAATCTATAGCTGTTACACCTGTCTGTCTGCTGTACTCTGGGTTTGAGATAAATAGGAGCCTCAGGCAGACCAAGAAAATCCCAGGACACATTAGTTAAGCAACAACAGCGAATCACAGTTTCTTATACTCTTTTCTACCCTCCTCCCTTCCCCCATTCCCTTCCTCTATTCTCCTTCTTTGCTATGGAATAGCAGCTGTGTTCAACCCAGTGAATTTCAATAAGATATGACAGATGTTGGAGAGACCCCTGTTAATAACAAGCAACAAGGAAATATTAAAAATTACCAAGAATCTTTGCAATTCAAAATATTACCAAAATTCTCTATGTCTAGGTCCAATCTAATAACTACCTACTGGTCAACTCAGAGGAACTTAGATAAAAAATGAAAGGCGACTTCCAAATAGGGTGTGGTCCTGTTCTCATGAAGAATGATAAAAATGATGTGTCTAACTTGGCTAGACTAATCTACCTTTAATTACTAAGACCTATCAATCATAATAACAATAGTGATGTGGTATAGCTCTTAGGGAGATATAGCAGTAATTTTAAGGTTCCCTGACCTTAGGGGGCTTCTGTTCTAACAATCTATCAGTGATTCTAAAGTCCTCTGGTTTTGAAATCTCTGACCCTGATGCCCACCACCCCCCTAAGATTACTATCGTTCTAACAATCTGTCAACAAACATTACTGTCTATTGGTCAGTGATAACCAAATTCTTGACCACTCCTTGGTTTTACCCTTAGGCCATAAAATTAGCATATCTATAACTTGAAGAACTAGATAAATTGCTTCAGGTTCCTAGCCAAATTCTCTTGGAATTTAGACCATTTCAATTGGCATTACAATTACAATAAACTTTGCCCCTTGACTTGGATATTGAGTTCAAGCCTACAAATTCTTCTGAGATACCTCAAGATACTGGTCTGTGACCCCCAACCTTTTGGGGTCCCTTCCCAACCTCAACAGTAGCAATAATCACTTTCAACAATTATAATTATGACCATAATTCATATGGCATGTATTTTCCTGATGTGAATCCAAAATTTAATTATTATCTCCCTTTTTTCAGGAAATGCTAAAATGTTCTTCCTGGGAATTTGGTTTCCCAAACTGTTTTATTACCATAGTTAAAGCAAATATAATGTGCCCAGACAGCCTTGAACAGCATCTTTAAGATACCTCCAGGATACCTATGATGAGAACTTTCCAGATTGTTTTGTTAAGCCCAGATGGGAAGCAACTTTTTCCAGAATATCTTAAAAACAGTCACAAATCTCAATATACATCTTTTATCTTCCCTAGTCTTCCCTGGTACTTCCCTTCTTCCCCTGAGAAACCTCCAACGCTATATTTCCCCTATAAAAACATGTGCTTATAATGAAGATTTTTTATAAGTCCTTTTCAGAACTAAGCTAGCTATGAAATACTCTCTCCCTCCACATAGCATCTTCCCTTTAATGGCATCTTTCTTCTTACTATAGCTAATTCTGGTTAGTCTGCCAGTCAATGGTGAACTCATAACTCATGGCACTTTTAGTGACTTCTTTCAAATGCTTTTCCTTCTTAACTTTATTTCTTTCCTAAACTTATTTCTATTTATCACTGCTGATGCCTATTTTACCTCTTCATTTTGTCTTAACCCCTTCCCTTAAATAAAGATACCTTTTGGCAAAGAGAACACCTTTTTTGAATTTATCACATATGCCTTGAGCCTTGATTTTGAACTAGGAATTGCTACTTTAACCCCATCAATCCCCTTGATCTTCATAATAACTCTGTAAGATACACATCCCTATTTTACAGAAGAAGAAATAGATTTTAAAAAGGTTGTTTGATAAACAATACGTGTTTCTATGCACTGATCTTCAAGAGTATGGCCTAGAGATTTGGGGAAGAAAGCTGACCTTAGAACAGCTCCCATTATTGTTAATGAGCTCTAATTGTGTGTGAATTCCCAGGACCCACCCTAAAAACCTTGCCAAAGGTCCTCCCTTTGAGGACTAGCTCCAGACAGGAAGTTGAGTCAAGGGTGAAAAGGGTAAAATTGTGCCTTTAATCCTCCATGTAGTACTTGTTCATAATAGTTAAGCCTCTACAATATGTTTTTTATGACTTGAGACATAGGCCTGTCCAAGGTGACCCAGGCCCTGCTTTCATGTCCCTTCACTAAAATTTGGAGGTGTTGCAGTTCATATGGAAATAATATTACAAGAAAATGCTTATTAGTGTTGGACAATAAACATTTATTGGACTGGATTAAAGATGACTGGAAGATAAAGTATTAATTTAATATTTCCCTTCATTCTGGAAGGAATAGTAATGCCATTCATAGTTTTCACTGTTTTGTAACCAAAACAGGTGCCTATCTTATAGATTAAATCAAATTAAATAATAAGCACAAGGTATTTTGTAAACCTTAAATTTTGGTTTCCTTCTAAATAGTCCAATTACTACTTTCTATATTAAGGTTTTTCCAATTTGGCCAGTTGCTAACATCTGTCCCCATCAAAAGGAGCTTCTATTTTATTGTGTATATATTTTTTACACATACCCACATTTCTATTTACCCCCATAGAATATAAGCCCCATTAAAGGAAGGTATTAACTATTCTTTTTGTGTCCCCATCCTACCACTGGGATTAAATTCTTATTAATTGAGTGATTAATTAAAGAGTTATATAAATCATTATTATTATTATTGTTCTAGTTTCTTCTGATATTTGACATCAGAAAGTTGAAGGAAACAGTTATTAGTATAATTTATAGAAATAAGTTATTTATATGAATAACCTATGGATTTAAGATGGAACTTTAAATCAAGATAAAAGTCTAGAGCTCTTGACCATTAACATTAAGGTACATTTTTCTTCTGAATAATCTAAATTTGACTCAGGAAGCAAATTTGGTGTTTTGGGGTTTTTTTAACTGGTTTGGCAAAATATGTACTTATTGAGAGGTGAAGTTTTTCCCAAAAAATTAAAATAAGATATTATAATATATTGTAATTATCATTAAATATAATGTGCTATAGAGTTGTATTATTATTAATGATGTTAATATATGATGTTCTTTTTAAGTTTTCATTAAGATAAATCTAATGTCATACATACAGAGAAGAATCCCAAACAACATACTGACAACATCCTTGCATCTGGGAAGCATGTATATTTCAAGTTTATAGTTATATATGTTATATATAATATATATAAGTTCAAATCTCCTGTTAAGGGACATTTTTAAATTTAATCTTTCAGGGGCTACAACCCCAATGACACTACTCCTATATATGATATGACTACCACTGGAAGCAACGTGGGCCATCAATTTCTAACTAGTCTTTAATAAAAAGGACATTTCTCATATGGAACTCAAATATATATATTTCACCAGAATGAATCACCATCAGTTCCAAACACCTGCTTGTTCTTGACCTCAGGATTTCAATATTAAGGAAACAATATCATAAATTTTGAGCTGAAATAGACTCCTGATATCATCAGATTTCCATTTTTTTCTGGACAATAAGGATAAAGTTGTGATTTGTCCAGGATTAAATAGATATTTAACAATAGAACCAGACTTCAAACCTAGGATTTCTATCTCTAAATTGCAGGTTTCCCCCCTATGTCATATTGTTTCATATTACTGTTTTCATTTTAAATTAGAAAATTCACTATCTGGTAAATCTCTCTCGGTTTCTATATCCATATCTCTATCTCTGTCTCTGTCTCTGTCTCTCTCTCTCTCTCTCTCTCTCTCTCTCTCTCTCTCTCTCTCTCTCTCTCTCTCTTCTCCTTCTCTTCCTCTCTCTCTTTCTACCTCAAAATGTAGTGATTAGATCTCAAGCCATGCCGGTAGAGATCATTTTTACAAAAGAGCAATAATTATGTCCATTCCTCTCTTATCACTGCCCCTGATCAAGAAGATATTTCTGGCAGATGGCAGTAATTGCTCATTGATGAAGCAGTAAATAACAACTGTAAAGTGAATTATCTATTGAGACAGGGTGAAGCAGAATTTCTAAAGGGAAACCCAGGATCCCATCAAGGGGACTATGAAAGCCAGAGCCAAGAAAGAGCAAAGCACAAATTGTTTTGAGAGTCAGACCCATGAGAGGTGTTTATCAGTAAAGTGTGATGAAGCCTTTCTAGTAAAAGAGCTGAAAAGGTGTTGATTAGTCTCCCAGGTATGTTGGCCAAGAGTGGTCTTAGAAAAATATATCATCAATGCGTTCCTATTTTTGTGACAGTACCAACACCCCACTAAGCAGCTTTGGCGATTGACATTTCTAGGGGCAGGTTGATGGAAAAGCAGAAGTCTAATAACTTTGTAAGGAGACTAGAGAAACAATATCAAAGTGAGCTCTTAGAACATACAAAGAGGAGGAGATTTAAAAAAAGAAGACATAACAAGTTACCACAAGTTAAAGGTATTGGAGATGTTCCAGCCATGATAGGATACTTTCTCACCTTAGATAGTAAGCACTCTGAGAGAGTGTACTCTCCCCCCCCCCCACTATACTATGAGAATCTATGGGAGATCATCCCCTTTTAAATTTGATGGACTACAGCAAGATGCTATTGCTTCATTTTGTACGTTATTTCCTTTTCTATTCTGTCTTGATTAAATGCTTTGCAAATTTGGTTTACAGTTTCTCTCTTGTC
Source organism: Sminthopsis crassicaudata (assembly GCF_048593235.1). Taxonomy (NCBI): domain Eukaryota; kingdom Metazoa; phylum Chordata; class Mammalia; order Dasyuromorphia; family Dasyuridae; genus Sminthopsis; species Sminthopsis crassicaudata. The sequence continues at coordinate 118,342,559 of NC_133619.1, read as the reverse complement.
TACATATCTCTGGCTTTTGCCTGGGGAGAACCCTAATTTTTTGCATATTTATGATGATTCAAAACATCTTCAAAACAGAAAGTGGGATTCCTGAGTTATGTGGGAACCATGCAATTTTTGTTCTATTCATTAACTTTATCTAGCAGCCCATGTCAGGCTACAAGGAAGTTGTGTTCTTAGTCCTTCCAGTGATAAGCAAAGCTTGATTTTCCTTAGTTAATTCTATGTTCTCTTAGAATGGTGGCTAACATACTGTTATAACTCATTTGCAGTGATTGTGCTTCAGTTGGACAACATGATACTTTTTGTGATATCTCCAAATTTTGTTTGTTGATGGAGGTGGAGGGTGGGAAAATAATTAGAAACAAACTGATCTTTAGGGATCAATGAGCTTCCAGAAGGGGCTTCATAAGAGAATTGTTAAAGCATTGCCCATGTAACTTTGTCGTTCAGCAATCAAACTTACATTTTGCCTTCTTTGATCTAGTGCCCTTGAATTGGGAAATATATAATCTTTATATCATTGTTGATATCTGACATATGAATTCACTTGGCAGAGGGTCTAGAGGTTTGTCCACAGTCAGAACAACCTGGATTCAAGTCTGGCCTCTGATCCATAGTGGGTGTGTAAAGCTAGAAGACACTTTAATATCTAAGTAATTCTCAATTATGGTGATTTGCAGAGAAAATACAACCCTGCAATGGTAATGGGAATTCTTTTACTGGGAACTCTTTTAGTCAAAGAAATCACAGGTCTGGACCAAAAAAATTAGAAATGATAATAGCAGATAATATGAGGCAACAGAATCTTTTGCTTTTTTCCTTCTGAGCAAGAAGAATGAAAAGCACATGCAAACAGGACATTTTGTTGTGACCATATTTAAAAGGTATCTTTGCCCTACATATCAGTGCATATCTAAAGTAAACTTACTTTGGAGATTGTAAATTTTCAAAAGATTGCCAAGAATAGATAAAAAAAAAAATTCTGGATTCTCTTCAAAGCTTCTTGATATGTATGTCAACTATTCCCTTTTTATTAATTAAAACTTACTAGATCCATAAGTTATACTACTCTGAAAAGGAAGATGTTAGGATTACTAAGTGAGAACTCAGGTTGTCTGGACAGTGACAAGGTGAGAATTCAGGTTTTCTGGACAATTACAAGGTGAGAACTCAGGTTGACTTGATAGAGGGGGCAAGCTCATTGGCTGGGGTGGTTCTTCCCAGAAGCCCTTGCATTATCCCACGCCCATTCTCTGGGAGGATAAAAGAGACAGCACTGGGCCCAGAGAGCAGATCGGCCTGGAGAAGGATAAGAGCTGGAGGAGATTCAGAGCCAGGATTCAAGAAGAGGGTCTCTGCATTACATCAGGCCTGACGGGGCTCTCTGCAGGAAGGGAAGTCACTTCTCTGGACAAGAGTTAACAGCAACTGCCTGGAGACAACGGTTCACTACAGGAAGAAGAATCTGTCTGAGAGATTTGAGTAGAAGACACAGCAGATCTCTTCCCAGAGAGTGATCCGGCAGCTTCTAGAGACGACAGCTCGCTACAATTGGCGCCCAACGTGGGGCAAGGACTTTTGCTTATCCTGACAAGAGGAGCTAGACCAGACCTTCGCAAAATGGCGCCTGAACAGGGACAGACACAGTCCTGATTCCAGTGGAAAAGCTTCCGATCTAGATCTCAGTCTTTCTGACCCAGAACCGTGAGTAACGAGGAAACTTTGTTAAAGATTAAGTGAGCGTGCTAATAGATAAATAAGGAACTTAACTTGTTAAGGGCTAAACCAGGAATCTCTTATAGCTGAAATGGGGCAGATGTTAGCTATATTCAATCCCTGGACCTCAGCCGACTCAACCCCAGCCCCAGAAGCAACCTCAGCTCCACCCCCATTCAGGAGTGGTACTATAGAGAGTATAATCAAGATAATTGAGGAGCAGAGTTTACTTGTAACCTGGGTACAGATTGCTAAACTCTTGGCTGCATTAAGTCGCACATCCCCTTGGTTCTTAGAGGAAGAAAAGATAGATGTAGAGAAATGGAAGCTAGTGGGATATGAAATGAAAGAATTTCAAGCAAAAAATGGGCCTCGTTCAATTTCTGCAGAAGTATTTTATATCTACAACATAGTTCAATTAGCCTTAAACTATCAAGCAAGTTGTAGGAGAAGGAAAAGTTTTAAAAATGAACAGAGGAGGAAGTGTGAGGAAAAAAGGAAAGATCAAGATCTTGCCCTAGAGCAAGAAGATTTAAATGAGGAATTATGGTATGATTCTCTTGAAGAAGCTTCAACTCTGCCTAGAGAACAGATTATTGACAGGCCCACATCAACCCCACCTTCAGAGGTGAAGGAAGAAGGAGGGGAAGAGGCAGAAACACAAACAGAATTGCCTGTGAAGCAGCCTAAGCCTATGACAAGATTAGAAAAAGCATTGGTTACAGCTAAGAGAGAAGGACAGGATATAAGTGATTTTATACATGCATATCCTGTGATTGAAAATATTGACTCTGTAGGTAAAAAAAGGAGAAGATATGCACCTTTAGATTTGAATAAAATTAAGGATTTGAAAAACGTTGTACCCTTTATGGGGCTACATCAGCTTATGTCAAAATGTTACTAGATGGTTTATCTTATGAAGTCCTAACCCCAAATGATTGGAAATCCATAGCAAGGATATGCCTGGAACCTGGAGAAAATTTATTATGGCTTGCGGAATTTCATGAATTATGTAAAATTCAAGTCAGATGCAATTTGGAAATAGGAGTTAACACACAATTCACTTTTGAGCACTTGGCTGGTGAAGGTCAGTATGGAGAGAATTCGGAACAGATTAATTATACCATGACAATATATGAACAAATTGCTAAGGCTGCAATAAAAGCTTGGGGTGTCCTCCCTGGACAGAAAGAGCGTGGAGAGGCTTTCACTAAAATACAGCAAGGTCCCAATGAACCTTTTGCAGATTTTGTGGGACGTTTGCAAACTGCTGTCAAAAGAACTATTGGAGAAAATTCAGCTACAGAAATAATGACCAGACATCTGGCTAAGGAAAATGCCAATGAGATTTGCAAAAGAATTATATGGGGATTAGACAAAGATGCTCCTTTAGAGGAGATCATAAAACGCTGTGCTACAGTGGGAACAAATGCTTTTTACACCCGGACAATGATGAATGTGGAAAGGCAGGGTCCCTCCTGGCAAGGGACTTCTAGAGAAACTCGGCGATGTTTTCAATGTGGAAAAATTGGACATCTAAGAGCTCAGTGTAGATATGGAGATACAGTGAGAAGACAGGGTGAAAGAAGACCTAAAACCCCATGTCCAAAATGCAACAGAGGACTCCATTGGGCATCAGAGTGTAGAATAATTCAAGGAAATGGGAGGGGCCCAGGTCCAGGGCCCCAGGCAAAAAAGACTTGGGGCATGATGGCAGCTGATGTTACACCCAAAGAGCCTTTAGAAAGTCAGGACTCTGATTTGATCAACCAGCAGAAAAGCAATCACATGGCAGAAAGGGATTACCTGATAAGTGAGCCAAAAGGCAATCAGATTGCAAAAATGGATTACACTTGGGGAGAATACAGGCCTTTTAAACCAACAGGGCTGTGTTCAGTGCAAAACAATTCCAATGTAATTGCCAGATGATGAGAAGAGATTTAGAAAGTGGTAAATAGAAGGTAATTAGATAGGTTAACTGCCTTGGGGAGAGGGTTTGCTTGTATTTCTTCAGCAGGAGAAGGAATCAGATGGGTGCCAACGAGTCATATTCGCCTTATCCATCAGAGAGAGACAGAAAAAGAGAAAGACCTCAAAATAAAGGAGAAGATCTAAGAAACATCTGACACTGAAAGAGCATGGATAATAAGAAGACTGTTAAAGAACTTTAAAACCAGCAGGAATCATTGGACTTCCTCACACAAGATGCGACTAATGGACAATGGACTTATGGACATTTATAAATTTTCAATTTATGATTATGTTATATACTTCTAGCATGTGTTATGTTACTATGTTACTATGTGCTTATGTAATTTATGTAATTATCTGTAATACTTCCCATATTGATGGATTTATGTTTCAAGGTCATTTATGTAATTATCTGTAATACTTCCCATATTGATGGATTTATGTTTCAAGGTCATGACTGTCCTATGTTCTAAATCAAAAGAAAGGGGGAGATGTTAGGATTACTAAGTGAGAACTCAGGTTGTCTGGACAGTGACAAGGTGAGAATTCAGGTTTTCTGGACAATTACAAGGTGAGAACTCAGGTTGACTTGATAGAGGGGGCAAGCTCATTGGCTGGGGTGGTTCTTCCCAGAAGCCCTTGCATTATCCCACGCCCATTCTCTGGGAGGATAAAAGAGACAGCACTGGGCCCAGAGAGCAGATCGGCCTGGAGAAGGATAAGAGCTGGAGGAGATTCAGAGCCAGGATTCAAGAAGAGGGTCTCTGCATTACATCAGGCCTGACGGGGCTCTCTGCAGGAAGGGAAGTCACTTCTCTGGACAAGAGTTAACAGCAACTGCCTGGAGACAACGGTTCACTACAGGAAGAAGAATCTGTCTGAGAGATTTGAGTAGAAGACACAGCAGATCTCTTCCCAGAGAGTGATCCGGCAGCTTCTAGAGACGACAGCTCGCTACAACCAATGATGAAAAAAGAATGTATTTAATAATTTCTTCCATTTTGTTAGAATTTTTACATTAATGTCAACATAGTTGGAGGCATTCCTCCCCACCCCAGTTTTACTATAGGTCTGATTCCAATGTACAGTGAGAATAATTTTCACTAAAATGCATCTCTTAAATTTCTTTTGAATCTAATTCTTACATGGTAAATTCATTCCAAATATTACATATATAGCATAGGTCCTCCAAAAACAAATCTAATAGTTTGTAGAGGAAGAGTTAGGACAAACTCATTCATTCTCTTCTCTCTATTACCCTTTGCCTTTAAATGTAAGAAGCTGTTGTACCTGTTAAATTTGGGGGATCCTAAAACCACTTCTACTTCTTTAAAGCTAATGTCCTGGAAGGAAAGGCCCTTCCTTAGCCTTCTTTTCTGAGAGACAACTGGCTCACTTTTTCTGGAAAAAAAAACAAAAACAAAAAACAAAAAACAACTTCCTTAAACAGCATAGTTAAATAACATTCTTTAACAGAAGACTGGCAATCTATATTAGAAGCTGGCCACTTCTACCACTATCACTCAGAGGATTAAAAAGCATCCTCCACTTTAAACATCAACCTTGGGAATATGGCTCTGCTATTCGGATTTGTTTTCTTCTTCTTCTCTGAAATTAATTATATACTTAGTCAGATATGTATGCACATTCACCCAGAAATATAGTTGGACCTGTGATTTCATAGGAATAAGAAATTCTGGGTGAAGAAATTACTTAATTTTTGTCTGCCTCAATTTTTTCAGCAATTAAATGGGGAATAATATCATCTACCTCCCTGTGCTTTGCTTATTCAAAATCCTTTAATATTGTAAAGCCCAGAAAATAAGTTCATGACTCAAAAATATGGGGTAATGTTTGTAAAATATTTGTAAAAGCACTTAGTATCATGCCTGCCACATAATAGATGTTTAATAAATACTTGTTTCCTTCCTTCTATTTAGAGGGATTCTTAAACTTCAGTTCTTTCAGTTATAGAAAAATAAAGGTATGGAGGAATTTCATGTTACCAAAGTAGGAATGTTTTCTGCAGTTTTTTTTTTTCTTCTTATGTTTTATCTACTCTGATGATGGTCCTGAAATGGCCTTCCTATACACACTATGTTTGTTCCCTGGGAGGGAATTATTTAATTCAATGAATCCTGAATAACACTTTAAATGAGCTATTTGGTCCATAAGCATTACTTTCCACATTTCAAGGCATGGAAAAATTAATGAAAAAGGGACCCTTAGTATTTGTTATCCTTTTAAAAAAAATAGCTATCAGAATAAGAAAACTTTTATGATCACATTACCTTTTGGATCCCTATAATCCTGTAAATTTGCAACCTATGAATATGTCTCTGGTTAGCTGGATTCCCTGAATTCCATGAATACTTTTCTTCTTTTCATTGTAGTCATTTCTTTTGATAATGACCACAATGGATTGTGTTCACTTATACTGTTCTCTACTTCACATGTGTATATCTTGTATCCCCAATGACATTGTAATTTCTAGAGGGTGGGGGTCCACACCATATATCTCTTCTTTATCCTTCTTTGGGATCTATAACATTGTTGGGCAAAAAAGTAGACAAGTCAATAAATATTTACTTGAATTAAATAATCTTTTCCAAAATATTAAGTGATTCCAAAACTAAATTTTAAACTAAAATTAAAATGTATAGTATATATACATATGTATGTATACACACACACACACACACACACACACACACACACACACACATATATATATATATATATATATATATATATATATATATGTTATATTTAATTTATACTCTATTATATTTAACATGTATTGGTCAACCTGTCTTCTGGGGGGGGGAAGAGGGGAAAAATTAGAACAAAAGCTTTGGCAATTGTCAATGTTGTAAAATTTACCCATGCATATATCTGGTGAATAAAAACTATTAAAAATAAAAATTTAAATTAAATTAAAATGAATATATGCCATTTTCTTTCACTATCTTGCCTTTTACCACTGCCTAATAATATATAACTATTAGAAGGAAATCATCAAACATGTGACTAATATCAAGATTTAGCAGAAATAGCTACTGTTTTTTTGTTTTGTTTTGTTTTTTATTGTAGAAGGAAATTAAATTGAGATCCATTCTTTGAAGATGGTCTTTTCATAACATAAGACTTACTAATATTATGTTAAAATTATTTAAAGTGTTCTTTTTGTACACACTCTTCCCTTGTGCCTTCAATTTATACAACATTGATTTATTGGTTCATTTTGGGCTGATCTTCTCTTAAAGTGCTTTATGGTTACCTAAGTATGGTTCTTTTTCCCCAATTGGAATTCTCAGAGTATTATTCTTTGATGATGGAGAGTATTTCCCTGTGTTTTGCTTACTCAAAGCCTTTAATAATGTAAAGCCCACAAAAAAGGTCACTAAACTGGCATACTCTTTGACCCCGTGATACCAGTCTTAGATATTTGACCATAAGAAGTCAAAGACAAAGGAATAAAACTCATGAGTACAGCCATATTTGCAGCACAGCAAAGGAAGGGAAGTAGTTGGTTGAACAAATTCCAGAACATGAATATAATGGGATATAATTGTATCATAAGAATATTTCAGATAAATTAGAAATACTTTAATGAACTGAGATATGAACAGAACCAGGAAAAAATTTTACAGGATAAACACATAAAATAAAGGCAAACAACTTTAAATAAATTTGGAGTTCTGAACAATTCAGTGACCAAATAACAAGCATCAACAAAACCTTAAAATACATAGAAGATGGCAAAACTATTCAAGAGGAAACACAAACAAAAAGGGCAATATTTTATTGATTTGTTAATTTTTATGTACTTTAAAAATATGCAGCAAAAGATCATGATTGTGAATACACTCCTTTTCTTCTTTGTATATGAAATTCTATTGATTGTGTTCATAATGAAAATAATTTGTGTTCACTGATTTATTCAAAAGAAGAATTATTTTGAAATTTAATGGGAATGTAAGAAAATGTATTGAAATTGTATTTAAACAAAGTAAAAGACAATCTATAGATAAAACCACATCAAAACAACTGTTCATTTAGTTAGTCTTTAGGTCAATGTAAAAAGCTACAGTATAGTTAGGGTCTCAGTAGTTCGTCTGCCTGAATAACTTTGCTTCCTTCAGAAATGGCCATGTTGAAGGGGCAGCCGTGTTTGAGAAGATTTTTTTTTATTTGAACGCTGTTTTATATATATATATTTTTTTTTCATTACATACAAAAGCATAATTGGATATTATTTTAAGTTTGAATATCTTTTAGCCTCAAGTTCCTTGATGGGTCTTTGGACTTCTTTTGGAAAGAACTTGAAAGCTAACTGCAAACATAGATATATGTCCCATAATAGGCTACTTTGTAAGATATGCTAATATTATTGCTAATTACTTATTTTTACAAGAACTCATTACTAATTAAAATGTTAGCTTTCATAGGACTGGTGCTATAAATATAGAATATGAAAAGAGATTTCCTATTATATTTAGTCTTCAGGGAGTTTATGCAGACTATCCCCTACCCTTCCAAATCTCTCTCCCCCAAGCTTAAATTCCAAAGAAAATATTTTAATCTTGAGCTAAGAATGCTCACTATTCTTTCAAAATGCTATTTAACTGGGATATCCTGCCAAGCATCTTCCCAAGTACAACAATCTCACTTGTCTTGTTTTTATATGGATTGTTCATATACAAACAAAAGCAGAATCGAGCTGCTCAGTTCTCAGTCCAGAACCACTTGTATGTGGCATCTGAAAATAATGCTATAAATTGTACAGACTATATTTAATTAAAAATTACCAATGGGGTTTTATGCAAAAACTGGGTCATGTGGTCTTAATGTGAGGCTTATTTAGTCTTTAAAATGAGCAACTTTTTTCTGTGTGGTTTTAGGATTTTGATTTCTAAATTAATTAATTCATCCCACTGATATAGAGTGCCTATTATTTTTTTTTTTTTACCACAAAGCCATGAGATTTCAGATCTAGGAACAACTTTCTTCTCTGATTCAGTTTCTTCACCTTTCTTGGTTTTTTTTGTTTTTGTTTTTGTTTTCATTAAATTCCCATATGAATGGAACATAATAAAATTTTACAAATGTCATTTGGTTGGCTGATCTGTACCTCTACAAAAATCTTCCCCCTACTCCAACATGCATTTGGTATTTTAAGTGCTTATATAGGAATTAGAAGTCTCTCTTACCCACACTTAAGGAAATATGAATTATATAACCTGATTATATGAGATGGTTCTAAAGTAATGGAGAACAAAGCAAAGAAAGAAAATTACTCTTAAGCTCAACCTCCAAGAATGAATCAGGTCCACATCAGCAAAGAGCCTTCTTATATGATCACACACTACATTTCTAAGTACAAAATCTATAGTAAACAAACAAAGAAAACTCTCTGAATAAGGATCTAAATACTGACTCTGATACTTTGCTACTTTGGCCAATTCACTCAATCTCTATAGAGCTGTTTTCTCAACTATAGAATGAGAAGATTGTACTAGATAACTTCCAAAATTTGTTCTAGTTCTATGATCTCATGTCTTTATGATAGCTTATATAAAAGAATTTCAGGATTCTGAGAATGCTCATAATTAAGTAGAGTTTGGGGAATTCTAGAAAAAACACATCATAGAATGTGACTCTGAGCCTTTCTTTGAAGGAAGCTGGTGATTCTACAGGGGGAAAGGTTGTTGTTTGTCCTTAGTTCTAGAAGAGGACCATGACATCAGAGAGGTGATACTATAACATGCAAATGAATTGGATTTAAGTGAGGGAGGGCTATGTAAGGTCACATGCCTCACTTTCCCCTTCAGAGACATCTGGGTCCAGTGACCAGATGTAGATCAATGGATGCAATGGGAGACCTTGGCTTTTTTAAGCTACAGTCTTCAAGAGGTCTCAGTTGGACTGTGGGCACAGCCATTCAGTGAATAAGGTAACAACTGAGGTAAAGAATCATCTCTTTCACCTATTCCAAAAAAGATCTAGAGGAAGAAGAACCAAATATCAGATGTGTATGGAGGCTGCTTAAACTGCCTCGGGAGCTTGTTAACATTTCAATGTGGGTATTTACATATCAGAAATCAGCAAATTCTACAAATAGGACTTCACTGATTATTTTGTTCATTGTCCAAACTTAAAAAAATAATAGAGAAAATGTTAATAATAAAGATTAAATATCAAATAAATATTATATTTATATAAATAAATATTATTATAATTAATAAATATTAAATATAAAATTGTGTCCTGTAATAAACTTTTTTTTTATCCAGAGATATGATTATTAAGCATTTACTAGAACAGAACTGTATATGAGGGAACCACTTATGAACAGCCACTAAAATGTTTTAAACATGTCAATTTGGCAGCTATTTGAAGGATAGATTGCAGAAGAGAGAGAGAGGCATGAGTTAGGGAGCCCAATTCCTAGACTATTTTAATTATAAAGAGAAGGTTAGAGCCTGAACAAGAGTAGAAGTCGTATGAATAGAGAGAAGGTGATAGAGACAACAGAATTAACCCTTCTATGATCCTCACAAATAAACCATTACTTTAGTACCTTGTGACAGTTTCTTTTTCTGGGTAATGATGAGCACTAACCCACTATAAAGAGGTATGGATCCCAAGGAAGAATCCTCGCTTCAGTGAGAAAGGATATTAAAAGTCCATATGGAGCCAGCTAGAGCCAAATCTCTCAGCTTGATTCCCTTCTTCATATGTATGCACTGCTTCCATTAACTCCAACTGATGTTTTTCCCCATGCAAGAATGAGAAATTCAAGTAGGCAGTGGAGTTAATGAGATATGAGTGACCCTTTGAATATTATAGTAAGACAGTTATAGTTCCACTCAATAGGAAATGTCTTTGTATAGATGTGTTTTCAATCTGATAGCCTTCAGTCTTGAATCAGTCAGCAGTAAAGCTATTTTACCCAAACTGTTTAAGAAATATTATCAATGGTTATATAGAGAACATTTACACTTTTAGCCAGGCAATCTCTGACTTATGGCCACTTGACTGAAAATATTTTATGCAATAATGCACATATAATAAAGTATATAATGCTACATTTAAAAAAAAGCAAACAAATAGCCAAGCCATACTGAGAACTTGTTTTCCTCTGCCTTACTGCTTGAGATTTCCTATCCCCTCCTGAATTTCTATGCTTTTCACCAAGCTCCAAGGTTCTATCCAAATGTGTATGTTTATGGGAATAGTATTATCTCAGCTGTAGGTTAGAAGCATTGAAGAAAAGGATGAGGGAAAGAGAGATTTTTAAATGATGCCTAATCCTAACTCCTCTCTACTTGGATTTCCACCTTTAGTTCCAGCTAGGTGAAGTGGATAGAATGCTCACCTGTAGTCAGGAAGACTTAACCCCCTTAGTTCACATATGACCTCAGATACTTACTAGCTCTGTGACTTTGGGCAAACTTTGTCTCAGTTTCCTCATCTGTAAAATAGTCTGGAGAAGGAAATGAAAAAGGAAATTGCCAAGAAAACCCTGAATGGAGTCATGAAGAGACAGACATTACTGAAAAATAACTAAACAATAACAAAATTCTTCTCCACTAACATCTTCAGCTTCCAACTGACTTCCGAAATCTGTTTTTTTTTCTAGGCTTTTCCTACCCACATTTCCTGATCTTTATTACAGAGTCCTAGTGCTGCTCAAATACAAGAAGTTCTAAATCTAATCTGACTTTCCTCTAAAATATAAGGAATCAAGTTTTAGCCTTTCCATTAGCCCTGGCATGCAACTTTTCCCATAGCATCTACCAATACAAAGAAAGAAAAGTAAAACATGGTTAATAATAATAACAACAATAATGACAAAAAATACTATTAACTACCAGGAGGACCTTTAAATTTTTAAAGTAGAAATTGAAATAGTTTGCTCCATCCTTTGTATTTGTATCATTGATTTGATCAGCCAATCATCATTATTAGAACAACCAATTTGCATCTTGGATGCTTTTTGACATTTTCTTAAATATATTTCCTTACTCTCCTTTTAAACAAAACATTTTTTTCAAAATAATAGAATATTATTTTATGGAATCCCTTTTAAAAAGAAAAAGAATAATTCCATTTCTAGGACTAGGGTAAGCGAGCATTTCTGAATAAACATTTATTGAATATCTTTTGTGTGTTGATATTGTTGGCAGAAGACTAAGGAAATTTAGGCATGGTCCCAATGGAATTTATAGTTTTATTATATAATTATATCCTTTGGCCTAGGTTTCCCTATCATTCTACCTACAACCATCTATTCTATTTCCTTACATATATATATATATATATATATATATGTGTGTGTGTGTGTGTGTGTGTATGTGTGTGTGTGTGTGTGTGTAAGGAAATAGAATATATTTATATAGAGAGATAGATATATAGATATATTCATGCTCCTTTCCTTAGAAGTCCAGTATTTAAATGCATTCTGTAGCATAGAATCCAATTTTACAGAGTCTCATTACTCTTGGTATACATTGTGGGAAAAGGGACTCCTGGAAAGGATTTTTACAGCAAGTTCTTGAAGGCTTATAGCTTCCATCCTTTGCAGTCACTTATTCCTCACTACCAATCTTTGAGAGCACAATCACACCATCTCGCTCTCCAAACCAATACAATTTCTAATATACTTTTACTACAGGCATATAGATGTATCTCCTATCCCTCCATCATCTATCTAATCACTCTCATCTAAACTGATGATTCTCTTCCCTTTGGTGCTGAAATTCACAGTTCAGTCTCCCAGATCTTGTAAGGGCTTAATGATCCTAGAGTTTTGTTTTTTTTTTCCTCTCCCCAATGTCAGACATTTGTTTCCTGTATTTAAAGTCAGTGAATCTTAGTTATACAGCTTCTTAGTTATATGACCAGAGGTAAATACTTTTTTAGAGTCCATTTCTTTATCTATAAAATTATAACCATAGGTAATATCTGTGGTCCATTCTAACTCCAAACTATGAAATATACAATTGCCCTTGAAGTGACAGGAGAGAGGGAGGAATTAGAAAATATCTATGTTAGTATTTTCTCTTCTCAACAACACAAGATTCTAACTGGATGAATAATTAAATAAATGAATGAATGAATACAAAAGAAAAAGGTATAATGATATAAAGTAATATATCTGGAAATGCAAAATTTTATAACTCAAAGTAAGTATGTAAAAGTATCTCTTGGAAAGAAGTGACCAGTTAAGTGAGGTCAAGGAAGGCTTCCCAGAGTGAGTCAATGTTAAGTAGTGTATTAAAAAGATAATTTCATCAATGGTGTTTTCCTCTAGACTTTAAAAGCATAGTGGCCAGTAGCTGAAGAGAGACTACAACTTGGGAAAATGATCAGAATTACTTTGGATTTTAGTTGCATTTCTATTCAATTGTAGTAAATGTTTTCAAAATTAATTCAATTATCTTATCTTCAGTAATACTTGTCAATGAATAATGGTATGTTCTAATCCCTTAGGTAAAAATTTAAGCTCCATTGGTGTTTTTACATAATTCTTATAATCAAGGAATAAGTTCTCACTCAAGCTAATGAATGATCATCTTTGTCTCTGAAAAACTTTACAATATTATGTGTACACAGAACCTTGAGGGATAGAATTACTTATTATTCTTAAATGTTTAGAACTCTAGCTTTTTATGCTATAATAACTAGCCCAATCCAAGAAAAGAATGAGGGAAACTGAGAAAGAATAGTATTTCCATTAGAAAGATCCCTTTCCTAAGAGTAAGGCATTGATGGCTTGAATCTCTAGAGTAAAAGCAGAGAACAACGCCACTATAGGATATGATATTCTTTCTGTTCTTGTTGCTTCTTTTTGAACTTTGTAAGGATTGTACATAAAATAGCTGAACTTGTTCTGGGAATCAGATTTACCATTCAGTTGCCTAGAGAACAGATTTTAATAATCTAAGATGTTAACCATACACACCAATGACCTGTGCTGCTCACCTCCAGACTTACTTGAATACTGATGAAAGGATCTGTGATCTCATCTGCATAGGTACTCCCTATTGTGTGAGTGAGAGTCATGGAATACCACAGTTGATGAAAAATTGATGTTGAGGATTACTGAAAGGGCAATACAATATGCAGTGGGCATGAACAGGAGAAAAAAAAAGTGAATTGAACAGGAGAAGCTGCATAAAAGATATGCTTAAAAAGAAGTTATTATGGAAAAGAAGATGAGCCACTGAAAGGATAACTGATATACAGTTCACATATTCTGTTACCCAGAAAGTTGTTTGGATGCCCTGTCTATTTGTAGAAACACAAGGACATAAGTTGTATAGTATCTATAGGCATAAATAGGTTATGATTTGCATTATTGGAGAAAGTATAATTGTCTGTGAGATCATCAGTGTATCAAAGTAAGAAAGTATTCCCCACATTGACTTGCTTGGGGTCCACTCTCTATTCAACCTTCAAGAGCAGTTGTGGCTGGTTTAATATCTAATTATAAAACTTTCAGACTAAGGTAAGTTGATCCTTGGACAACAAAACTCCCAGGCCCACCCATATTCAGGATCTCTTCATCTTGGTACGACCTTTTGTAATTTGACCTTACATGAGGTAACCTTCAAGAATCCAGGTCATCATCTCTAGGACCCAATGAAGTATCACAAAAGAACTTTAGCAGATAGTACTATCTCACTGATTTTCACATTATAAGCAGTGAATTCATTTAGAATATTTTTTAATATGTTTGTGGCAGCCCTTTTTGTAGTGGCTAGAAACTGGAAAATGAATGGATGTCCATCAATTGGAGAATGGTTGGGTAAATTATGGTATATGAATGTTATGGAATATTATTGCTCTGTAAGAAATGACCAACAGGAGAAATACAGAGAGGTTTGGAGAGACTTACATCAACTGATGCTGAGTGAAATGAGCAGAACCAGAAGATCACTATATACCTCAACAACAATACTGTATGAGGATGTATTCTGATGGAAGTGGATATCTTCAACATAGAAAAGATCTAATTCAATTCCAAATGATCAATGATGGACAGAATCAGCTACACCCAGAGAAGGAACACTGGGAAATGAGTGTAAACTGTTTGCATTTTTGTTTTTCTTCCCAGGTTATTTTTACCTTCTGAATCCAATTCTTCCTGTGCAACAAGAAATTCGGTTCTGCACATATATATTGTATCTAGGATATACTATAACACATTAACAGTATGGGACTGTCTGCCATCTAGGGGAGGGGGTGGAGGGAAGGAAGGGAAAGAGAAGTGAGTGCAAGGGATAATGTAAAAAATTACCCATGCAAATGTACTGTCAAAAAAAAGTCATAATTATAAAATTAATTTAAAAAATAAAGTCTAGGGGCGGAGCCAAGATGGCGGAGAAGATACACACAATTTTGTGAGCTCCCTTCTTCCCTCAATACCAATTAGTTAAATCACCCTCAAAAATAACGCTGGACTGGTAGAAACCACAAGGATTGGAAGCATAACTTACCAGCTGAAGAGAATCTGGAGTTTCAACAGAAAAGGTCAGCTCCCAGGGGAGGAAGGAAAAAAGCCAGTGCAGACAGGGTTAGGTGCTAGCAGGCTGCGCCGATCAAGCTGGGGAGAACTCTGGGATCAGAGAAGCCACTGAGATAGAGGAATCTGGCACAGGCTGTTAGCTCCTTCTTCTCTGCTTATAAAACAGCTGTTCAGAAGAGAAATCAAGCCGCTTTAAAATATAAAACCAGATACTAGAACCACCCCAATCCGGAAGTGACTCAACAGATCTTGGCACTGTGGGTGTGGCTGACTTAGGCTGTCCGGGCTTCTCCTTGGGGTAGTTAAGAACTTGAAAGTGGGGACACAGCCTGAGGCAACATCTAATTCACTTAGTGCCAGGTTTGGCTGGAGGCTGTGGCACTCAGCTGCAGAAGTCCCAGAGAAGCAGAATCTTTGAAATAGGGACTGCGTTTCTGGGCAGACACTTCCAGTTTGAACGCAGGGACTTTTCATGTCAGCTGCTGATATCCATGCCCCATGGAAAGCATTGGCTGGGCTTAGTGTCACCTTTACAATTCAGTCTTAAACCTCAGGGAAGTCTCTAGGACACGCAGCGGGGTCCTTCACTGGGCAACCTTCACAGCGCAGTTGTACTAATCACCCCTGAGGCACTTCCAGGGAGGGGGAGGGGAACTCTGTCCCAGAGCTCTCTTTTAGCTCAGGCGCAGGAGCCGCTGCATCCATCCGGTCTGGGAGGAAGCTGGTAAAGAAATAAATAAATAATTTCCTATGCCAGGGACAGACCCCAAAAGATTTTTAACCATGAGTAAAAAGCTAAAGAGAATCATCGATTCTTTCTACACAGAGAAAGAGCGGGTATCCAACCCCAAGGAAGTTAACAGCAGAGAGTCAGCAGATAACAGCCTAAAGGGGAACGATTCCTGCCCCCCATCACATAACCCTCTCCTAGAAGAGACTATTAAAAAATTAAGAGAGTTTGAAGAAAAATGGGGAAAGGAAAGAGAAGCTATGATAGAGAATAACAATGTTCTGAAATTTGAGTTGCAAAAAATAAAAAATTCACAGGAGATTCAGGGAAACAAAATTTGTGAATTAGAAAAGGTTAAAAAATCACAGGAAAGTAGGATTCCTGAATTGGAAAAGATAAAAAATTCTCAAGAAAATAGGATTTCTGAATTGGAAAAGATAAAAAAGTCTCAAGAAAGTAGGATTTCTGAATTGGAAAAAGAAAATAATTCTCTAAAAAAATTAGGGAAATGGAAACAAATTCAATAGAGCAAAATAATTCATTTAAAAACTCAATTGGGCATATACAAAAAGAACTAAAAAATGTGAATGAAGAAACAAATAGAAATGAATGATTCATTGAGAACCCAAGAATCAGTCAAATAAAACAAAAAACAAATAAAAAATGAAAAGCTGGAGAATAACGTCAAATACTTACTGGGAAAATCTATAGACCTGGAAAATAGATCTAGGAGAGATAATCTGCGGATCATTGGACTTCCCGAAAACTATGATCAAAAAAAGAGCCTAGATTCTATTTTACAGGAAATCATCAAAGAGAACTGTCCAGAGATAATAGAAACAGAAGGGAAAATAGGCGTTGAAAGAATTCATTGAACACCTTCTGAAAAAGACCCTAAAAAAATAACTGCATGGAATATTGTGGCTAAGCTGCAGAATTACCACACAAAGGAAAAAATATTGCAATCAGCTAGAAAAAAGCAATTCAAATATCAAGGGGCCACAATAAGGGTCACTCAAGATCTGGCTGCCTCCACATTAAAAGATCAAAGGGCCTGGAACCTGATATTCTGAAAGGCAAAAGAACAAGGATTGCAAAAAAAAAAAAAAAAAAAAAAGAACAAGGATTGCAACCAAGAATAAACTACCCAGCTAAGTTTAGCATTTTCTTCCATGGAAGAAGATGGTCATTCAATGAAACAGAGGAATTCCATTTGTTTCTAAGAAAAAAAAAACCAGACTTAAACAAAAAATTTGATCTACATCCACAAGACTGAAGAGAAATAGAAAAAGGTACACAGAACCCTTGAGAACTGTATCTCTGTTGTGGATATATAGAAAGTCCACATGGATAATTTGATTTTACTGATATAAAAAAAAGGAGGGGAGTGGTAAAGAGAAGGGGCTAGTATCAGAAAAAGGGGAAGGAGTGATAAAAAGAGGGAAACTACATCCCAGGAAAAGGCATAGAAAATATACCATATCTGAGGGAATTTAGAGTGGGGGAGAAACATTGTGTGAATCTTACTCTCATCAGAAGAGGCTCAGAGAGTAAATAATTGACATATTTGTTTTTCAGAGAATTCTCTCTCACCTCATTAAAAGAGGGGAGAGGAAAAGGGAAAAGGAAAAGGGGAATAAAGGAAGGGACTTGGAAGGAGGGGGAAGGGATACTAAAAAAGGGAGGGCTGTGCGTCACAAGTAGGGTCTATAAATTAAATATTGGGGAAGGGGTTCAGGGGGATCAAGGGAAAAAGCATAATCTGGGAATAATATGATGGCAGGAAATACATAATTAGTAATTTTAACTGTAAATATGAATGGGATGAACTCTCCCATCAAACGGAGACGGATAGCAGACTGGATCAAAAGTCAGAACCCTACAATATGTTGTTTACAGGAAACACACTTAAAGCAGGGAGATACATAGAGAGTAAAGGTAAAAGGTTGGAGCAGAATCTATTATGCTTCAGGTAAAGCCAAAAAAGCAAGGGTAGCCATCCTTATCTCAGATCAAGCAAAAGCAGAAGTTGATCTAATCAAAAGAGATAAGGAAGGAAACTATATCCTGCTAGAAGGTAGCATAAACAATGAAGCCATATCAATACTTAACATATATGCACCAAGTGGTATAGCATCTAACTTTCTAAAGGAAAAGGTAAAGGAATTGCAAGAAGAAATAGACAGTAAAACTATAATAGTGGGAGATCTCAACCTTGCACTCTCAGATTTAGATAAATCAAACCACAAAACTTATCTCAGATCAAGCAAAAGCAGAAGTTGATCTAATTAAAAGAGATAAGGAAGGAAACTATATCCTGCTAAAAGGTAGCATAAACAATAAAGCCATATCAATACTAAACATATATGCACCAAGTAGTATAACATCTAACTTTCTAAAGGAAAAGTTTAAGGGAATTGCAAGAAGAAATAGACAGTAAAACTATAATAGTGGGAGATCTCAACCTTGCACTCTCAGATGTAGACAAATCAAACCACAAAACAAACAAGAAAGAAATTTAAAAAGTAAATAGAACATTAGAAAAACTAGGTATGATAGACCTTTGGAGAAAACTGAATGGCAATAGAAAGGAATATACTTTCTTCTCAGCAGTTCATGGATCCTATACAAAAATTGACCATATATTAGGACATAAAGATCTCAAAATTAAATGTAGGAAGGCAGAAATAATAAATGCCTTCTTCTCAGATCACAATGCAATAAAAGCTACATTCAGTAAGAAGTTAGGGATAAAGAGACCAAAAAATAATTGGAAACTGAATAATCTTATCTTAAAGAATGACTGGGTGAAACAGCAAATTATAGGAACAATTAATAATTTCACCCAAGATAATGACAATGATGAGACATCATACCAAAATCTTTGGGATGCAGCTAAAGTGGTAATAAAGGGAAACTTTATATCTTTAGAGGCTTATTTGAATAAAATAGAGAAAGAAAAGATTAACGAATTGGGCCTGCAACTTAAAAAGCTAGAAACAGACCAAATTAAAAACCCCCAACCAAAAATCAAACTTGAAATAAAAAATTAAAAGGAGAAATCAATAATATTGAAAGTAAAAAACTATTGAATTAATAAATAAAACCAAGAATTGGTTTTATGAAAAAGCCAATAAAATACATAAACCTTTGGTAAATTTGATCAGAAAAAGGAAAGAGGAAAATCAAATTGTTAGTCTTACAAATGAAAAGGGGGATCTTTCCACCAATGAAGAGGAAATTAGAGAAATAATAAGGAGTTACTTTGCCCAACTTTATGCCAATAAATTTGATAACTTAAGTGAAATGGATGACTTCCTCCAAAAATAAGGCTTCCTAGATTAACAGAGGAGGAGATAAATTGCTTAAATAGTCCCATTTCAGAAAAAGAAATAGAACAAGCTATTAATCAACTCCCCAGGAAAAAATCCCCAGGACCAGATGGATTTACATGTGAATTCTACCAAACATTTAAAGAACAATTAGCCCCAATGTTATATAAACTATTTGAAAAAATAGGGGATGAAGGAGTCCTACCAAACTCCTTTTATGACACAGACATGGTACTGATACCTAAACCAGGTAGATCGAAAACTGAGAAAGAAATCTATAGACCAATTTCCTTAATTAATATTGATACTAAAATCTTAAATAAGATATTAGCAAAAAGACTTCAGAAAATCATCCCCAGGATAATACACTATGATCAAATAGGATTTATACCAGGAATGCAGGGCTGGTTTAATATTAGGAAAACTATTAGTATAATTAACCATATTAATAATCAAATTAATAAAAACCATATGATCATCTCAATAGATGCAGAAAAAGCATTTGATAAAATCCAACATCCATTCCTACTAAAAATGCTTGAGAGTATAGGAATAAATGGACTATTCCTTAGAATAATCAGGAGCATATATTTAAAACCATCAGTAAGCATAATATGCAATAGAAATAAACTGGAACCTTTCCCAGTAAGATCAGGAGTGAAACAAGGTTGCCCACTATCACAATTACTATTTAATATAGTACTAGAAACGTTAGCCTCAGCAATAAGAGCCAAGAAAGAGATTCAAGGAATTAGAGTAGGAAATGAGGAAATCAAAGTATCACTCTTTGCAGATGACATGATGGTATACTTAGAGAACCCCAAAGACTCTGCTAAAAAGCTATTAGAAATAATTCAGAATTTTAGCAAAGTTGCAGGATATAAAATAAATCCACATAAATCCTCAGCATTTTTATACATTACCAACAAAATGCAACAGCAAGAGATACAAAGAGAAATTCCATTCCAAACAAATGTTGAAAGTATAAAATATTTGGGAATCCATCTACCAAAGAATAGTCAGGAATTATATGAGAAAAATTATGAAACACTTGCCACAAAAATAAAGTCAGATTTAAATAATTGGAAAGACATTCAGTGCTCTTGGATAGGCCGAGCGAATATAATAAAGATGACAATACTCCCCAAACTAATCTATTTATTTAGTTCTATACCAATCAGACTCCCAAGAAACTATTTTAATGACCTAGAAAAAATAACAACAAAATTCATATGGAAGAATAAAAGGCTGAGAATTGTAAGGGAACTAATGAAAAAAAAAAGTCAGATGAAGGTGGTCTAAGTGTACCTGATCTAAAGCTATGTTATATAGCAGCAGTCACCAAAACCATTTGGTATTGGCTAAGAAATAGACCGGTAGATCAGTGGAACAGATTAGATACAAAGGACAAAAAAGGGTACATATATAGCAATCTAGTCATTGACAAAACCCAAAGATACCAACATTAGGGATAAAAATTCAGTATTTGGAAAAAATTGTTGGGAAAACTGGAAATTAGTATGGCAGAAATTAGATATGGATCCACACTTAACACCATATACCAAGATAAGATCAAAATGGGTCCATGATTTAGGCATAAAGAATGAGATCATAAATAGATTAGAGAAACAGAGGATAGTCTACTTCTCAGACCTGTGGAGGAGGAAGGAATTTATGACCAGAGGAGAACTAGAGATCATTATTGATCACAAAATAGATTTTGATTACATCAAACTAAAAAGTTTCTGTACAAACAATACTAATGCAAACAAGATTAGAAGGGAAGTAACAAATTGGGAAAATATTTTTACAGTTAAAGGTTCTGATAAAGGTCTCATTTACAAAATATATAGAGAACTGACCCTTATTTATAAGAAATCAAACCATTCTCCAATTGATAAATGGTCAAAGGATATGAACAGACAATTCTCAGATGATGAAATTGAAACTATATCCACTCATATGAAAGCTGATCAGAGAAATACAAATTAAGACAACTATGTGATACCACTACACACCTGTCAGATTGGCTAAGATGACAGGAACAAATAATGATGAATGTTGGAGGGGATGTGGGAAAACTGGGACACTGATACATTGTTGGTGGAGTTGTGAAAGAATCCAACCATTCTGGAGAGCAATCTGGAATTATGCCCAAAAAGTTGTCAAACTGTGCATATCCTTTGATCCAGCATTACTGCTATTGGGCTTATATCCCAAAGAAATACTGAGGAGGGGAAAGGGACCTGTATGTGCCAAAATGTTTGTGGCAGGTCTTTTCGTAGTGGCTAGAAACTGGAAAAATGAGTGGATGTCCATCAATTGGAGAATGGTTGGGTAAATTTTGGTATATGAATGTTATGAAATATTATTGCTCTGTAAGAAATGACCAGCAGGAGGAATACAGAGAGGTTTGGAGAGACTTACATCAACTGATGCTGAGTGAAATGAACAGAACCAGAAGATCTCTGTACACTTCAATGTTGTATGAAGATGTATTCTGACGGAAGTGGATATCTTCAACATAAAGAAGATCCAACTCACTTCTAATTGATCAATGATGGACAGAAACAACTACACCCAGAGAAGGAACACTGGGAAGTGAATGTAAATTGTTAGCACTACTGTCTATCTACCCAGGTTACTTATACCTTCGGAAGCTAATAATTAATGTGCAACAAGAAAATGGTATTTACACACATATATTGCATCTAGGTTATATTGTAACACATGTAAAATGTATGGGATTGCCTGTCATCAGGGGGAGGGAGTAGAGGGAGGGAGGGGATAATTTGGAAAAATGAATACAAGGGATAATGTTATAAAAAATTACTCATGCATATATACTGTCAAAAATTATAAATAAAATTTTAAAAAATAAAATAAAAATAAAGTATAATAAAAATAGGATATTTATTAATAAAAAACATTTTTTTCTCTGTGAATGAATGCACTAACTAAAAGGAGAAAGTTTAAATGTGATTAAATTAGCAGAGCACAAAGGACTGACATAATTCAGAATGACAGAATTTAAACACCACTATTTCGTATTTATGAATGATGCATTATTTATATTATGGCATATATTTATATTAATGCATACATTATCTAGTCGTTAATATAATAAGGATAGTTGATCAGAACACTGCTTATGGGACTTCTCCTATAAAAGGTTATGTTTTGGTTTAATAAGACTCCCCTGGAACTCCAACAGAGTTGAATACCTCGGAATAGGTGGATAAAGATGATTAGAATATCATAGAGAGAGAGAGATTTTCTTTTAGTTAACCTAAATTCAGCTACCTCTTACCATTAAAATTAATATTCTAGTCTGTATTGATCTCCCATTAAAAATGAGAGAAGATGATTATAAGAATTGCTTCACTAAACATCAAGAAAATAATCAAAGTATATGGAAAAGAAGATCACAAGTTGGCACACAGGTAAGGGTTCAAGATCCTCTCAGATATTCTTTGTGCCTTTTGTTCCTCTTTTCCCCCCTCCAGTCACAGGCTGTAATCACAATGGGGAATGGAGGAGGAAGAAATTAAAGAAAGTGAATAGAGGACAATCAATTCAATTAAAGATATTTAATAAACACTGTCTATAGGTTCAATGTTAAGCTTGAGGAACAGATGTAAATCAAATAGGATAATGTATTTGAGTCAGCTTCAAAATGTAAGCATCTATTAATAAATTACCTTTAGCAAGGGAAAGAGGATATAGCAGGTGCACAGGTAAGTAAATACAAAATAAATTCAGGAGGAAGGGAATAGTCATAACTTGTAGGAATTAGGAACTGCTCCCCTCAGGAGGTAGCACCTAAGCTGAGACTATAAAGGAGCCAAGGAAATATGAGAGCAGAAAAGGGGGAGAATATGCAGTCCCAAGTATGGAGCAGCCTGTAGAAAAAGTACAGGAGATAGCATCCATGAATTCACAGGTAGTGAAGAGGATAGCTTGATTGGAGTATAAAGTGTATTAGGGGGAGTAACATCAAATGATTGGAAGGGTAGGTAGGTTCAGATTGTAAAGGCTTCAAATCCCTTCCTTCCTTCCTTCCTTCCTTCCTTCCTTCCTTCCTTCCTTCCTTCCTTCCTTCCTTCCTTCCTTCCTTCCTTCTTCCCTCCCACCTTCCCTCCCTCCCTCATTCCTTCCCTGCCTTCCTGCCTTCCAATCAGCTTTCCTGTGCCTGTTTCTTGTCTTTCATGAGAATACTTTTAATTGACTACTGAGACAAAACTTCCTGGATACACTAAAGCTACAATCTCTAACCCTTTGGGCCTCTCCTTTCTGCTGTTTTGAAGTGAAAAAATAAGTCGTTGAGCTCAGAAGGGTCCCTAGGGGATGTCTGGGACATAGCCTAGTGAGAACTCAGATTGAAGTGGCATTTTCCCCCTTCCTGAGCACCCAAGCAGCAGTGAATTTAGGCTTCTAAAGCAGTTGCACAGCAAAAGCAAATCAGAAAAAAGAAAGAGTTCTCCAAGAAAGAGAAACCACTGAAAAGAAAAGAGCTTCCTTGGCATTGATTGATTGAGGTATACTTGGTACGAAATGTAAGAAAAATTGTTAATAAGAAGCTCTGTTGCCAATTTCCCAGTGAGGCTTAGAAACTAGCTTCTGAACTGGTTGTACTTATAGGATTGTAGGATCAGAGATTTAGAGCTGGAAAAGATTATTGTCACCAAGCTGAACATTAATTTCCCTATTAAGGAGATGGGCAAACTTAGAACACTGATCCCAAGTTAGAATTGGACAAGGTTGCAGGGCCTGGGTGACTCAGTGACTGGGCATCTAATATTCTAGATGAGGAATAGCCCTGACATTTGGAAGTTGAAGTGTGAAGGAAGAAAAAGGGGTTACATGCTAAAGCCTACCCCTTAAATGGTTAAGTATATGTATTTGACTTAGAAATTGGCTCCAGTTGGAGGCTCTGGTCATGGTGGGAAGTTAAGGACACATAGAGAGGGATTTCAGATTACCAAACATTTGTTTTCAACCTGGTGATGCTCCAGCCCGCCCAATTTCTTTAAGACAACCAGTGTATAACTGATAGATAAAGAATAGTAGTATGTGTTTCCCAGGGTTGATATAAGCCAGGGTAAAATGAGATCATATTTTGTAAAGTGCTTTGTGAATCTTAAAGTGCTTAGCTTTAAGGTTTTAAGTGCTGACTAATATTATGATGATGGAGGAAGGAAGGAGAAAGGGGGGAAAGGAAGAAAGGAAGGGAGGGAAGGAGGGAGAGAGGGAAGGAAAGAGAGGGAGGGAGGAAAGGAGGAAGGAAGGGAGGAAAGGAAGGAGAGAGGGAGGGAACGAGGGAGGGAAAGAAAGAAGGAAGCATATTTGTTGGAACAGCACTCATTAAGATATCACTGAAATCCCTGAATAATTTTTATACCTCTTAAGAATTCTCATCTGGAGGAAAACTGTTTTAGTATGCAAAGAGGTTAGACTTAGGATGCTGTAAGTTTCTTCTCAACTCTACAAGTCTATGATTTTAGAACTCTTATGTAACATTTTAAATCAAAAGTTGCACATCTTCACTATCACCTCTTTCTCTCCATTTCCCCTTCCTTGTTCTTCATCTCTCTCCAACCTCAGGATATCCACTCTTCTCTGCTGCCTCTCATTGATGCTAAATTAACTTCACTTTCCTCTAAATTCTGTAAACTGTTTTTCTTACTAGGATTTCACCTTGGCTGTCATCTTGCTTACATTGTTTTGCATGTTTACTCCTACATAGTATTTATTATATTAAAGTAACCTGATTCTTTCTACTTGAGCTGCCTGGAGGATAGAAGCTTGTTTGCATCTAATCTGGCAAAGAGTGAAGAATTCTCCTGTGCTCTGCACAGTACATAGATACTAATACCAAAACATATTAAGAACAATTCAACACGTTTTCCAGAATCAAATAAGGTGTCAGTGTAAAAGATAGAATAAACAAATAGGATTAAAGGCAGAATGCATCAACTGAAAATAATAGAAGCCGAGTCTGACAATACCAAAAAGGAAATTATGCTTTCTTTAGATCTTCATCCAGCTGTAACTGTTCAGTACAGTGCAAAGAGCAACTGTGTCTGTACTCATCTGCCACATTTGGCATTCATAGGCTTATTACCCACATTCAGCATTGGTCATTGTATTTATTCTGAATTCAGTTGTCTTTTTTGTATTTTTAAAAATTAAAATTATCACAGTAAATAGCTAGATTGTTCTTCTGGTCCTTCTTAGTTCTTTTTTCATTGATACATACTAGTTGTCCCATGTTTTCCTGAATTTCTCCTATTAATTTATGTATTACAATTTGTTCAACTGTAGTTTAATCAATGGATGCTCTCATTCTTTCCAGCTTTTTTGCTACCAAAAATGTTCTCCTATTAAAATTTTGGTAGAAAAAGCTTAAAAGAATGTGTGTCTTTTGATTAGAGTACAGTTGAACAAATGATTTTTGTTTTTGTCTTTGACTTTCTTTTAGCACAAGCCTAGTAGTGAATGTAATTTCATCTATATAATCCAAATTATTTTCTAGTATATTCTAATCTTCACCAGTAGTAATGTCTCTATGAATTCTCCCTGATAAGTCTGGGTTTTCAGATTCAATTCACAATAAGAACTCTTAGACTACAGCAGTGCTATTTATACCATTAGTAAGAATCAAAGATGCACTACGTGAATTCAGACATGAGCACCATTGCCTCTCCTAGCTCTGTGAAGAGGTTGTTTAAGGTCCTGAAAACACCATGTACAAATGGTGAGGATCTGGCCAGGTCAGAAAAGCAGCAGCTCCTTCCTTTACCTCAACTGCTTATATTATACAAATGCTAGATGCCATGTCAAAGGGACAAAAAGGTTGGGAGAGGTGACTCAGAATTACTTTTCTAATTAGGACTAAGTAAATACTAAATACATTCTAGTTGTAAGCACTGCAACTAGGATTTGAGGGAGTGGGGTCACAACAGAGTCTCACCAAAGTCCCCTATAAGCTATCTTCTCACAAATGTTGTGGTATTAACTACTTCCTTTCCTTATCAATTTTGTTAGCTTGTTGAGTGTTAGGTAGAACTTCCTGGTTGTTTTAATTGGTGTTTTTCTAATGGCAGAGAATTTTTTTCATATGGTTAATGATTGCATTTTTTCATTGTTAAAAACTTAACAAATAACAAACAACAAACAACTGCCTTTTCTTACCTTTGATGACTTATGTAAAAGGAATTGTTTCTTGGTCTTAGGCATTTGTTTTAATTGTCTATATGTCCTGGAAATCAAATTTTTATAAGATATGTTTAAATGCTTCAACTAACAGTTTTTTTCCCACTACACAACTTACTTTTCTAGTTTATCTTTATTGATTTTTTTTTTCTTGGAAAAGCTTTTTAATTTTACATAATCAAAATCATCTTTTTTATCTTTTGTGATCTTTTCTATCCATTATTTAAGAATTATTTCCCCCACCTATAGCTGAGAAATGTGCATTCTTTCATCCTTTTCTAATGTTTTCTTTTAATGATGTGACCTTTTATATTTAGGTTGCAGATACATTTGAAATGAAATGAGACATTCTAGATAATATGCCGTCCTAAATCTATTTGATGGCAAACAATTTATCACTTTTCCCAGAAATTCACAAGTACTTTGTATTTTGGGGTTTTTTAAAAATGAAATTACTATTAACATTATTTTTTTGGTTTTGTTTCTCTACTCTGTCCCACTGATCTATTTTTCTGTTTTCAAACAACATCACATGATTTTGATAACTATTGTTTTGTATTGTGCGATAATGCTTAACTAACTTCCTCCTTGAATTTTTCATTATTTTATTGAAATGTTTGTGGACCTTCTGGTTCTCCAAATCAATTTTTTCATTATTTCAACTAAGTAGAATTTTGGAACTTTGGCTGGTAAAACATTAAATGTATTAATTAATTTACATAATATTATCAAGTTTTATATTGGCAACTCTAGCCACTAATGATTATTATTACCTTTTATGTATTTGTCTTTTTTTTTTTTAATTGGAAAGGTTGTTTTGAAGTAATTTTATTTAATTATTTCTCCCTTTTTTTGTATGCTGTCTCTTTTACTCTGATATACAAGTAATTCCTGCTAAAATATAGCAGCATACAAAATATGCTGTTTAGTTACCTGCTTCAGAAGTAATTTCCTATTTGTTGCTGTTTGTGCCCTTCCTCCTCCCCAAATTACTTTAAATTTATTTTTTTCTCATAATTTATAATGATTTATCAGCCAGCCCTGTAGTTTTCCCCCCCAATAGAATATAAGCAACTTGAAGAGAGGAATTTTTGTCTTTGTATTTTCAGTGCACAGCATAGTGCTTAGAGTGCAGGTCTTTAAAAAAAGAGCTGATTGATTGAATAATTAATTAATAAATGTGTATTCATGTTTATTGAACATTCCTTTTATTTTCTATAGTTCTTCCTGAAAGACATAACATAATGAGTATTTTAAAAGACATCAAAATGGAATTTGATAACTATATAAAGTATAGAAATTCATAGGAAAATGAGAGTAGCATAATGGAAAGAGCACCAGGTTTAGATTTTGAGAGATTTGGGTTTAAGACTCAGTTCTACTAGTTGCCAACTTTGTCCTCCTGGAGAAATTCACTTAACTTCTCTTTGTTATTAGCAAAATGGAGTTAAAAATGATTTAAAATCTTTATTCTTGGGTTTGGTATATCCGCTAAAATCAGACTATATCTATATAGATAGATAGATAGATAGATAGATAGATAGATAGATAGATATGGATATAGATATACATATGATGTATATGTATGTGTATATATCATATAGAACATATACATATTAATCTGACACACTGAAATGTAAGTCTTATATTTTTAATAATAAAGCAATTTGTTGGGACAAATTTGAAACTTTACAGAATTTTATTTTCCTTTGCTGTACTTTCTATGTTATATTTTAATATTCTCTCACCTTGAAGTTTAGGGATATAGGACTGAGTAATGAGGAGTTAAAGGGAAATGATGATTTTCAGGTACCCAGCTAGTTAGCAGTTAAAGTCTTCAGAAAGTCATCATCCAGGAGTTCTCATACCACCTATGGAGAACCAAGTGATTTTTTCTATGCACTAATACATTTCATCCTGTTGCCATGAGAACTAGAATAAAGTATCATGGAGAAGGAGAATATGACTAAAAGTGACTAAATAGCCAGCCCTAAGGCTCATTGAACTTGTGGCAGCTGCCACCTGGTCCCAAACTGAGGCAGTTGAGAAAAACATGAAATGGAATTGCCTTTTTTTTTAATTGATTTTTTAATCAACAAAGATTCACCTTTTCTCTTTCCCACTTTTTCTCTCCCCCCCCTCCACCATGAGAAAGAAAGAAAAACAATAATCCATGTTACAAATCAATATATTCAAGTAAAACAAATTCCCACACTGTGTGTGTGTGTGTGTGTGTGTGTGTGTGTGTGTGTGTATAAATAGTTTTAATCAGCTCTCTAAGTATATGTTTCATTATTAGTCTTCTGGAATCATAATTGGTCATTACGATAATCAGAGTTGCTACTTGTTAAAGTTATTTGGCTCTTCAATGTTCTTGTTATAATAAAATTTATTTTCCTGGTTTCTATCACTTACTTAATTCTGTATCAGTTCATATGTTTTCTGAGACTTCTTTGAAATCATCCCTTTCATCATTTCTTTTTAAAAATATTTTTTCAATTACATTTAAACAATTTTTAACATTCATTTATTAAACTTTTGAGTTCCCATTTCTCTCCCATCCTTACTCCCTTTTCCCTTCATTGAGATAGTATGCAATTTTGATATACATGTTTAGTCAGGCAAAACATTTCCATATTAGTCATATTCT
Source organism: Sminthopsis crassicaudata (assembly GCF_048593235.1). NCBI lineage: Eukaryota > Metazoa > Chordata > Mammalia > Dasyuromorphia > Dasyuridae > Sminthopsis > Sminthopsis crassicaudata. The sequence continues at coordinate 118,313,406 of NC_133619.1, read as the reverse complement.
GAAAGAAAATATTTGTGATTCTTTTCCATCACAAAAATAGTTGCAATAAATATGTTTGTCTATATAGGCCTTTTTCTCTTTAATTTTTTTTCAGATGCAGATCTAGTAGTGGTATTACTGGGTCAAAAAGTATAAAGTTTGATAATCTTTTTGGCATTGTTCCAAATTCCTCTTTAGAATGTTTGGATCAATCCACAATTCCAGCAATAGTACATTAATGTCCAAATTTTCTCACACTGCCTCCAATATTTGTCATTTTCCTTTGTGCCTCTCTGAAAGGGGTGAGGTAATACCTCAGAGTTATTTTAATTTGCATTTTTCTAATCAATAGAGATTTAGATTTTTTTTTTTCATATGACCATAGATAGCTTTGATTTCTTCTTCTAAAAACTGCCTGTTTTCTTTTCCTTTGACTATATCAACTGGGGAATGACTTGCATTCTTAAAAATATGACTCATTTATCTATTTGAGAAATAAGGCCTTTATCAGAGAAACTTCTCAAGTTTTCTGCTTTCCTTCTGATCTTCACTTATTTGTGCAAAATCTTTATTTAATGTAATTTGACTGCCAAACCGTTTGATGCTCTTATGTTTAGCATTGACATTATTTCATTGTTTATGATACCTTTTAGCAAAATGTAGTTTCCATTCTTAACTCTTTTAATAGATGTTTAGCAAAATGTAGTTTCCATACTTATCTCTTTTAACAGATGTTTTCTTGCTTCTACTTAGTCTGAGATTGTGATTGCTACCTCTGTTTTTTATTTATCTTTAAAAATTCAGCTAAAGCATAATTTTTTTTCTTGTCCTTTACTTTTACCTTTGCTCTATGTGGCTCTGCTTCATGTGTGTTTCTTATAAACAACATATTGTGGGATTATGTTTTTTTAATTCACTCTATTATGTACTATATGCTTCTCTTTTGTTGGGTGAATTCATCCCATTCACATTCAGATTTAGAATTACTATTCTACTCCACCTCTATTTAACTTCTCTCTCTCTCAATCTCTCTCTCTCTCTCTCCCCCCCCCTCTCTCTTTCTCTTTCTCTTTCTTTCCTTCTCTCTCTCTGTCTTCTCCCTCTCCCTCTCTCCTTCCCCCACCCTTTGCTTGAAAATAGAAAAATATACCAAAGGGACAGAGTAGACAAATAAGACCTAAAGATAAAAGAGAAAAGTAATTTTGTGTTTGGAAAACCAAAGAATAAATGTACTTGTGAATTACTGGGAAAAGTGACAAGAAGGGTGCCATCAAATAGATTTAGAAAAACTTATTATCTAGGATGTCTCATGACATTACAAATATATCTGCATCCTAAATATTCCATGGTCTGCTATGGATGATTCCATATCAGTTTTCTAATAACATTCCAAAGCCATTTAACAGTGAGTCTGCTCCATGAAATAGTTGATGGTCTTTCTACTGTTTATACCTGGACAATTTACTAAGAATGTGACAACCCAGACTGCTTTTTTCTGGGATCTGCTGTTTATACATCCAGTAGTTAATATCAATGAAGATGAATAGAAGGCTGCAAAGTTTTCTCATGATCAGAGGTCATTTTTTTTTTTAATTCTTAAACTTTTTTGACCACTAGGAAAATCTCTAAATACCCACTAATCCATCTTGGTTGCTGAGAATGTGACTGATTTGATTTCATCTTCCATGAGTCACACCTTCTTTTCCGTATGTGATCCCCAATTGATGGGAAAAACCAAGAGTCCTCCAGTGAATACTTCATTCCTAGCATCACTGCCATTATGTGACAGAGCTGTAATTAGTGGGGGTGTTTTCCACCTGCTTGCACAGCTGGGTTCAGGACTGCTTCTTTGGTGATTCAGTGATTTGTGTAAGAAGTGAAAGGGCACAGCTTCTGGGGTGAGTGTTGCTCAGGAGTTGTCATCTTACTATATATTGATCCCACATTGAAGACCCCCAGAGAGGGAAACATCACTCATTCAATTCTCATCTTGTTGCATTTTTTCCTACATTTTTCAGGTTAATATTGAGAATTTTTTCTTACCAAAGGAACAAAAATGTAACATTTCTCATTTCCTAGTTCTTTATTTTGCTTTCAAGTAGATGAAAGCTAAATCTGTTTGGACCAGTTTCCACAGTAAAGGAGTGATGAAGTTAACATCCAACTCTTTGGCAAAATATACTCTCTAAGTCAATAACATTTTGAAACTAATTTTTCTATATGTGTTATTGTGCCTTTGGAAAATAAGGTGACATCTCATAAAATATCACTAAATGAATTGGCTTCAACAGAAGAACAAAATCATAGACAATTTACCTATAAAGCATTGCCATAAGAAAAACACAATTATTTTTATTTGCTAATGAGTGTAACAGGGACTGGTCAATGAAAGCCTAGTCTTCATGAATATAGACTTACATTGGTTAGTCCTCATTATGGAGGAACTATCACAAAGTATTCTTGAATGTTTTAGAGTCCATATAGGGGATTGCAAAAAGCCAAGAATACTGTGCATAGGGGTGGGCTTTCAATGGACAGTTTCTGTTATGATTACTATCATTATTTTTTTTAATTCCCATGAACAAAACATACAAAGCCCCAAAGAATAATACTATGGCCTGATAGAATTAGACCCAATTCATTTAACTTAATTTGGGGAGGGTTTGACCAGATTTGTTATTTTTATCTGTGTAAAGAATTCCTGATGTGGAAACTTCTTCCAGCAATACAGACCAACTTCTGTGCATAATATAACCTTAGAGAGTTGCTTGGGGTATCAAAAAATTATTTCATTTGCCTGTAGTGATAGTGCTAGTATTTGTCAGTGGAAAGACTTGAACTAGATCTTCCTAAAGCCTAAGCCAGAACTCTATGCATTATACCACACTACCTTTTTTTGTTGCTAAATAACATCTTATGTTATTAAGTGAGGCATAGAAAAATACCTTCTACCATGAATTGATTAAAATCCCCACTCTCCATCTGTCTCTGTCTGCTTGACTATCTGTCTCTGTCTTATCCTGTCTCAAGTTTCCCCTCACACATAATCAAATTTGATGGCAGAAAGATAGAATGATATTTGCCTACACTGATGAGACCAAGAACCTTAAGAACCCATAGGAAACAGGATAAGTTTTTATGAGTATGATATAAAGCCAATAGCAATGAGATCACTAACACAGTTAAGCTGAACTTTGAAACAGTGTTGGGTTTAAATGGCAAGCATATTCTGAATTAATTCTTCCTCTTCAATTAATTTTTTTTAACCAAGAACACCATAGTCCATCTCTGCAGGGTGGAACTGCAAAATTCAAATTGCATTCTTAGCAATGTCAGAAAAAGTTAACTGTGGGTTGAGTTATGTAAATCTGAGAAAAACATGATATTTTCCCAGCTTATTCATATGAAGAGTTAAGAGAATAAAAGGGGAAAAAAGGAACAAGTCATTATTTTTTTCTCTTATGCAACCAGATTTTTAAAACTGATTTTTTTTATTATCAGGCCCTAAATGTGTCACTAAATTTAATCTGAGAAAATATACTTCTTTTTACTGGTTTTAATAGTTGTCTTAATATTATGTTAAATTGAAAGTCATTTTAATACCATGAAATATCAGGAAAAAGGAGGAGGATGATACTTTCAGGTAATATGGCAATGTTTCTTCCACATAAATTTCTGTAGACATCAGCAAACTAATCATAAAAGATCATGGATAAAGAAAACAGAAAAGAAAAACACTAAGTTTTCCACCCAATCCAGAACTGAATACAAAGAAATCAGAGGCAGACGGAGGGTTCTTAGCAGAAAAGTCAGTGTGATCGCTATAATTCAGAATGGAAAAAATCAGGAAGGATATGGAGAAGGCTCATCTAGAGAAGTCAGTAGGAATTTACATGAACCAATCAAAGACATGTATAATCCAAAGCAGGAACCCACCACGGAAACTAGTGCTAATATAAATAAATGGGATAGAAACTGATAGAGACCGAGGAACTGTGCTAAGGAAGCTGACTCTTGATCCTTCTAACACACTTAAAGTTAGGTAGGCAGCATGGGAGACTGGAATGCTATCAAAAGCTCTAATAGCAAACTCTGGTCTGTCAGTACATTAGCAATGAAAGAGATCACTCTGCAATTTAACTGGACCCAACCATATCCCTCTCGGATCACTTGAGAGCCACAGTAGAAAACAAGGACACCTTAGCCCCTAACTAAGAGATCCATGGAGGGCTGTGCCCAAGGCCTATGATTAATAGGATCTCCAGGATTCCCCTGGCTCTCATCAGGGATATAGCAGAAAATGGAACCAACTTCTAATTGTGCATTGAACAAAGAGAAGATTCAGCATGGATAAACTCAGAATTCACAATGGATCACCAAGAGATTGAGGCAGAATTTAGAGATTAAAGTAGAGAATGGTGGAACCTAATATTATACACTCCTTTTAAATTGATAGTAAAAGCAACATCCAACCTACATCAGGGATAGGACCAAAAAAAAACATATACAACTTCTTCAAGAAGAATGAAAGGAGCAGGGCCAAGCCCAAAATCTGAAACCAAGAACTAAATCTGACAGTATAAAAAAATAGGGGTAAACACTGAACACAACAAAGAAAAAGCATGATTTTAAAGAAGATCAATGGCATAAAAAACAGCTATAAGCAGAACTTCAGGGAATAAAATAGAGGGGAAACTATAGGCGTGGTTTTCCCCTTTCTCTTATCATTCCTTTTTAATAGTCACACAGAATCCATCCCGGATAGCCAAATGTAGAAAAAGCATCCCTCTCTCCATGCCTTCCCTTCATCTCCTCCAAAAGTACTGGCTACTCAGAAACCAACTGTGGTGCTTGACTGCTCACTCAGCTTTTAGGTGAAATGGGAGTTACAAATCCCTTTCTGATGAGATGCAAGATTACCAGTCTTCACCATCTGTTTCATCATTCCTGAGATCCACTAGCCACCATATTGGCCCTACTACCTATGTCCTACTGAACTCGTGGCACTGTCATTTGAACTACTGTTAACTTGAGTATCCCTGGTACTTGCTACTGCACCCTTCTGAATTTTAGGTCTTCCAATCACCCAGAAATTGAATGTTCTTTCATATTTTTTCCCTGAGTCCCCCAGGTTATAGCAGAGTGCTTGGCACATGGTAAATGCTTACCAAATACTTATCATTCACTAATCATCAAGAATAGCTAGAGGAAATTAAGCATGAAATTTAAAAGAAAGGAATTAAAAATGGGTAATAAGAAGGGGAAAAAATTAAAAGGAGAATTAAAAACAGAACAAAAGGAAATTGTTATTCACATAATGGCCTTCACGGATTATGAGAAAACAAGAAAACAATTCAAATAAATTTTTAAAATTGGAAAAATAAACTAGAGGTATGTAATTTCAAAACAACTGAAACAGAAAAGATATTGAGAAGAGAAAATTTAAGAATCATCGGATACCTTGAAAATTGTGTCCAAACAAAAACTTTAAATGCCATATTTCGAGAAAGAGAAAAGACCAAAAAACTTTCCAGGTCTTTTAGAATCAGAAGGTCAAGTAAAAATAGAAAGAATCCATAGGTCACTTCCTGAAAGCAACTACAAAATGAAAACACCCAGAAATATCATATTTCAAATCCAGAACTTCCAAAAATTGCTGTTGGCAAACCAAAAAAGGAGTTCAAGTATCTAGGATCATGCAAGATTTACTAAGTGTCTACAATTAACATGTAGGCAAAAAAAAAGAAGAAAATATGGCTGAGGGGAGGAGGGGCACGGAGAGGGGAACAAAGTCAAATGGCAGAGAAGAGATACATCTCTATCTGAGCTTTCCCTGATGTCACTCAGATCAACACCAAATCAAGCCTCTAAACTGATTTTTGGAGTGACAGAACCCAGAAATATTTAGAGTATAACAAATTTCCAGCAGAAGATATTTTGGAAGAACTGCAGAAAAGGACTGTTTCAGTCGGACATGGAGGGAGGCTGCTGAGCACAGGCACAAAGCAGAGACCCAGGGTATTGTGGGCCTGAGTAGTAGAGGAACATAGTAACTAAAGGAATCTACAGCAGTTATGGCTACTCTGTCAGTAAGTCTGCAAATTAGCTGTGAGACATCCAATACAAAAACAAAAAGCAAATAGTGAGCCCCTGAATTCAGAATAACTCAACCTGGCCATGCCTACCCAGCACCCAAAGTTAGTCAGCACAGACTCAGCAGAGCCACTGTCACCTGTAGAGGAAGCTTGCACAATCTCCCCATTTGCCCTAAAAGCAGAACTCAACCTTTTTTTTTTTTTTTTTTGCAAATGAACAAAAAAGCAAAAAAGAACTCTGATAATAGATAGTTTTTATGGAAAAGAGAAGAACAGATTTCAAACCCTCATCTCCAGATTATCTCTAGATGAAGCCCTAAAGGATGATATAAATTAGTCCCCAACTCACAAGGCTCTTTTGGAAGAATTCAAAAAGAATCTTAAAAGAGAGTTAGAAGAAAAATGGGAAAGGAAATAAGAACTTTGAAAGACAGTTTGGAAAAGAAAGCAAAGAAATTATCTAAAGAAAACTCCTTAAAAATAGATTTAGTGAAATGGAAAAAGCAAATAACTCCTTATAAAATGTACTTGATGAAATGGAAAAAGAAAACAAATCCCTGAAAAACAGAATTTGTGAAATGAAAAAAAAATCAATTGAACAAAACGACTCATTTAAAAATTCAAAGGAGCTTTTAAAAAAAAGAAGAAAAAACTAGCAACATAATATTCTAAAATGTAAAAGGCAAGGAGATTGTGCTGAGACAAGAGGCACCATGTGATGGGCAAGTCAAATTACCTTCATCACCACCACCATTTTTACCACCATCTCCTTTTAAACTCTGATGATAATGGTTCAGGGCTCTAAACCAAAGAATCTTGGAAATAGTGATATTAAATAATGATATTAAGGGGTTCACCACTGAACCCCAAGAACCATGGGACTTACAACTAAAACCGTTTATATATATATATATATATATATATATATATATATTTTTTTTTTTTTTTTTTTTTTCCTCATTAAAATGAAAACCCTTTAAGAGTTGGGACAATCTTATTTTCTAGCTGTTATTTTCTTACTTACCTTGTGTTTCAACTCCCTATTATCTTTTTCGAATCTGTCTTCTCCAGGTCACAGATTGGTTTCCTTGACAGATAAAAGAGATTCAAAATACATTTTGAATATTTTTATATTCTTATCATTATCGGAGATTCATTCACTCAAGGTAAATAAAAAACAAAATGAAACAAATTCAATTTTGCTATCTTTAGCTTTTCTTGCCAGCTTCAGCTCAGTCTGAGCATTAGCTCTCCTAGCACTATTTTGTCCCAGGCTTTTGTATTCATCCTCATTACCTGCCCTTGCTCCCATCTTCACATCAATTTCTATAGACAGTTCTCTATTGCCCTTCTTATCATAAGTATTTCTGTTTGTGTCTTTAAAATTTCATTCATGAAAGTGACCCATTTATCCTTAGCCAATTTCCTTGTGGAAATAGTGGCCATAGAATCCTATCTATCTTTTCTCTGAAAGCTCTGAAATCTACTCTTTCTAAATCTAAAATTTTGAGAAATGGAAGAAGCTAGGGGCACTTTTCCTTTCCTATTCTAATTTCTTATCCTATTCTCTCCTTTCCCCTGTTTCCCTTCTATCTTATCCCTTTCCTACCCTACCCAACGCTACCCTACCCCATGCTATCTTATCCTATCCTATCCTGTCTTGACCTGTTCTATTCTATCAAATTCTATCCTATGATATCTTATCCTATCCTATCCTGTCTTATCCTATTCAGTCTTGTCCTGTTCTGTTTTATCCTATTCTATCCTCTTCCTATCTTATCCTATTCTCTTTCTACCATATCTCATCCTCTTCCTACCCTACTATACCCTATCCTAAATTATCCTCTTTCTACCCTTTCCTATTCTACACTTTTCCCATCCTCTCCTCTCTTCTCCTCTTGGTATTTATCTTATCCTCTTCCAACCCTACCCTATCTATTATTCTATCTTATCCTATCTATTCTATTCTATTCTATTCTATTCTATTCTATTCTATTCTATTCTATTCTATTCTATTCTATTCTATTCTATTCTATTCTATCTTTTCTTATCCTCTTCCCTACCCTATTCTATTCTAACCTATTCTTTTCTTATCCTCCCCTATCCTATTCTCTCTTCCTATTTAAATTCAGTCAGTACCTTAACACTCAATCCATGTATGCTCTCTTCCAAAAGCATTGTTCAAATACTCCAGTCTCTTTGTTATATCTTCATATATATTGCCCGTACTACCACTAGGCACTTATAATGCTTCTATGTGGCAGATCTTGTCATTATTTGGCTTTATATATTATAGCTTAATGAAAAAAATTGTTTTGTTTAATAGATTCAATTTCCCATTAGATAATAAGTTCTTTAAGGGAAAGATGGATTTTCATTGGAGCTTAGTTATAGAACACTTTAGAGTTTACAATTGCTTTCTTCATAACAACCCTCATAGGAAGGTAGAAAGTGTTATTATCTTCATTTTAGGGAAAAGTTAATCAATTTGCCTATCATCACAAAACTAGTAAATGTATCTGGTTGGACTCGAACCCACTTCCAAGGTTCTTTCCATGGTACTGCATTGTTATATATTTCACTATGATATATATATATATACATATATATGTATATATATATATATATACATATATATATATATATATATATTTTTTTTTTTTTTTTCCCTCCTGAGGCTGGGGTTAAGTGACTTGCCCAGGGTCACACAGCTAGGAAGTGTTAAGTGTCTGAGACCAGATTTGAACTTGGGTCCTCCTGAATTTAACGCTGGTGCTCTATCCACTGTGTCACCTAGCTGCCGAGAGAGAGAGAGAGAGAGAGAGAGAGAGAGAGAGAGAGAGAGAGAGAGAGAGAGGGAGAGTAAATGCTTAATTAATGTTTGCTGATTCAAACTGAATTTTAGGTGCTCAATAATTTTTTTATAGAATGAATAACTTTCCCATGCATACTAGGAGTCACACATTAATTGAAATTCTAGGCAAAGTACCACTATTGGGTCTCTGCATAATCACAAGAATTCTCTAACTTTCTAAGCAGCACCTGTCGACACGAGGAGAAACAAGCTCGTTCAGAGTAACATGTCATTTCTGGAGAATTGACTTACACTTGTTTTATTTTTTTCCCCCTCAGCAACATTCTCATCTAAACCCAGCTGAAATGAACATTCTTTTTTTCTGAGTTCACAGAATTTCTAAATCATAGGTTGGACACTTCTTGCATAATTCTGTGGTGTGTTTCTTGGCAAGCTCCAGGCTGCCTTTGCTGGATACATTTTAATTGCGCCCTGATCACATATCCTGTAACAGCTCATCATGCTACAGTGCTGGTTGCACACTTTGCATTTGATATTTGAAGGAACTGACTTTTCTCTTCTCTCTTCAACTCACCAATTCCTTCTTTATCACAAAATTACAAAATAGCAGCAGCTGAGTGACTGTCTAATTACTGATTTCATTAGCATAGAGCAAAATGTCATTTAAAATAAAAGCAAATAGCACTGATCCATCACTGTCCTTCAGGAGTGGCAGATGATGGGGACTTGTGGCCGATCACTATCTCGATGCCGGGGTGTGGCTGAAGAGATCAATATGTGACTGGCATCTTTTTCCACACTGTGCACACATTAAGATAATCCTTTGGTTTGCAGCTGCAGCTACTGTTTGCCAAGCCTGATCCTGTCTGCTCCTGTCTCTTTTTTCACTCTGCCTTACTCCTTTTGTCAAAATAAGACAGTCCATCTCCAATTGCAATATGCATTTATAATTTTCCATTCATTTGGCATTTACCATTTAGAGGCTTTTATTATTATTCATAGAGAGGGATGAAAACAGAACTGGACCTGAGAATCAGAGACACCTTGTCTTTGGGTCCAAATGCCAGTTCTGTCACTTATTGGAAAGTCTTATATCACTTAGGGAAATCACTTAAAACTCTGAGACCCTGTTTCCTAATTTCTAAAATTCATGTGATAATATTTATGCTACTTAAGTATGAAAAGAAATAACATTTGATTCCATATCGATTTATTAAATATCTACTATTTATTTTTAAGGACTTATGGAAGCTTTTAAAAACTCTTCCTATAGTCATGGATTTAGAATTAGAGTTATCCTTATTGATGATTTATTCTAACTACCTTATCTTATATTTAAAAAATTCAAAAAAGTAAAATAACTAAAAATAACAATAATAATAGTATTTCTATAATGCTGAGCTTTGCAAAGGATTCTTCAAATATTATTTCATTTTATCCTCATAGTAACCCTGGGGATTAGCTATTATTATTTTTATTTTACAGATGAGGAAACTGAGGCAACACAGGTTAAGTGACTTGGCAGAATTACACAGCTAGTGGGTGTCTGAGGCCAGATTTTTACTTGGGTCATTCTGCCTTCATGTCTACCATTCTTTTCATTGAACCACCTAACTTCTAAGGCCATGTGGGTGGTTAAAAACAGATGGAGAATTTAAATCAAATGCCTCTAACTTTATATTCAGGGCTATAATTCCTGCACTATATTTAAACCTTACTCCATGTATTATGATGGTACAAGGGCACTTGATAGATGAAGCCATACATAAAGCTGATTTATGTTTTTAAAATGATAAAGTATAAAGATTTTGGATTTAAGAATAAAAATTCATTACTTGGTAAAAAAAAAAAATGGGGGAAAACTAAAAAGCAGTATGGCAGAAATTGGACATAGACCAGTATCTTACACCGTTTACAAAATAAGGTCAAAGTGGATATATCAGCTAGATTTAAAGAGAGAATTTGAAGAACACAAAATATTTACTTAGACTTACAGATAGGCAAACAACTCATATAAATAAATGAGATGAGAGCAGAGTAAAGAATAAAATAAATAAATTTTATTACCTTAAATTTAAAAGTTTTTGTACAAATAAAATAAATGTAACTATGATCAGAAAGCAAGCATAAAATTGTGGAGGGGGTTACATACAGGTCCTCAGATAAAGGTCTCATATTTCAAATATGTAAAAAAAATTTTGTCAAATTTATAAGAATATGTGTCATTCCCCAATTGATAAATGATCAAAAGATGTGAACTGGCAGTTTTTCAATAAAGAAATCAAAACATTTTATATTTGTTCATTTGAAAAAATGCTCTAAATCATTATTGATTAGAGAATGCAAATTAAAACAAATTTTTATATTTTTATGTATCAGATTGGCTAAAATGATTGAAAGGGAAAGCAAATGTGGGAGAAGATGTGGACAAATCGGTACACTAGTTCACTGCTGGTAGAATTATCAATTGTTCTAAACCATTTTGCAGAAGAATCTGTAAATTATTAAAGAATTATTAAATTGATTATACGCTAACCCAGCAACATAAGCACTAGGTCTATTTGAAAAAAAATGATTAGGGGAAAATGAAAATATGTTCTAAATATGTATAGCAGCTTTCTTTATGGTGGCAAAAACCTGAAAATTGAAAGGATTCCCATCAATTACGGAATGGCTAAACAAGACATGATATATGATTGTGATGGAATATTATGAGAAAAAAATATACATGTATAAGAAACACATATATATGCTATAAGAAATAATGAGCTCCATGACTTAACAAAACATGAATAGACTTGCACAAAATAATGAAGAGTGAATTGAGCAGTACCAAGAGAACATTGTATGTAGTGGCAGCATTTAAGGTTAGGGTTAGGGTTAGGGTTTTAAGAACAACTTTGAACAAGACTATTATAAATACCCAAATAAACTACAGATCTGTATCCAGAGAAAAGACTGATAAATAGAAGTATGTACATAATAGCTTTTACATATGTACATGTATTTATATGCATATTTGTATATATGTATATGTGTGTGTGTATATATATATATATATATATATATATATATATATATATATATATATATATATATTTAATGTCCCCCAAAATAGACATCTCTTGGATGGGGGAGGAGGAAGAGAAGAAAAAAATGATAATGGTATATCTAAAAGGAATAGCTAGCTGTATGTAATAGATTTGCAGTTTCATGTGCAATTATTTTTTATATTATACTATTATGTTATCATTTGATTCTTTTATTCTATACATTAAAATAAAATAAATATTTTAAATGCTAATATAAATAATTTTCCCCAATATGATTATATTTTTCCAAATACATGTAAAGATAATTGCCATTGTTCATTTTTTAAAGACTGTGTTTCTAAGTTTTCTCCTTCCTTTCCTTACCTTTCCCTTCCCCAAGACAGCAAGCAATTGGATATAGGTTAAATTGTAAATAAATGTTAACAATACCCATTAAAAATAATAAACAAGGTATAAAACAGGGAACTGTTTGCTCTCCAGTTTTGTTTAATAATGTGATAGATGTCTTTGCCATAAGCCAAATGGAAGAGGAATTCTCCCTAAATGATGAGACCTCCTAGATTTTTTTGGTAGGTATCATTTAGTCTCTTATATACACACCATCATCTCTCCCCCTTCACTTCAGGCCATATCACCTGGCCTCCTCAAAGAAATCCCTGTGCAATCACAAGAGATCAATGTAACGATCTATATAAGAAGAAATAAATAGATCAAAATACTTTTTTTGCTGAGACTATGACAATCAGTTGAATGAGAAGTCTGGTGAGACAATATATTATACTATAACAAACCCTAAAGATTGGGGCCAGCTCATTGTCCTAAAGATTGACAATGAGCTGGCCCCAGAATTGAATAAAAAGAATGAAGGTTGAAGGTAAGAAATTATGCAGTATTACCTCCTCTGTTAGGTACATATCTAATATACATATATTATTATGCCACATTGCTCCCTGAAACAAAATTTAATTTAATACTAATATTTTCTAGTTTCTTTATGTCCAAGGACCACATGGAACATAACGGTCTCTGAAAAATAACAAGGATGACTCCCCACAGCAATAGAGACATGTGTGTTGGCTGTCAAATTACTAGAGATTTACAATTAAAGAGGCAGAGTGAGACCGCTAATCAACGTAGGCTTTTCCCAGTCAAGCAGCATGATATAAACCTCATGATCTCTCAAAAAGATAGAGTGATCACAGTTGTCTATGGGAAGCAATTATGGTATTGTTGGTATATATTAACTCAAAGGTATATTAGTGTATCTCAAAGTGAAGAAAATCAACCAGTCCTAGAGGTGAGAAGTAAGCAGTTTGAAATATATTACTGTTGGTGATTTGAATAACAGAAGTGTTCTAAGTGATGTCATCCAAGCAATGTACATGGAGAAAAGTGAGAAAAGTAAATGTATTTTATCACGTAGTGAGATAAGGGACAGCAAAGGCAACATGAGGGCTGCTCCAGTTTTCATGAAATAGTGATTTGGAATATGGTTGTTGTGTAGATTATCTGCAGAGGATTTATGGCAGTACATTGACAAGAGTGCATGGACAAGAAAAGAATCACACAGGATGAGGAAATGCAAGTGCAATGTTTGTGAAGTTATAAAGAAGTACCCATGAAGATGATATCACAAATCCACTGAAATATTGAAGAACATGTTGAAGAACAAAGAATACTAGGCAGAGATCCTGAGAAATTGTCTGGCAGTGTTAGTAGAAATAAAGATCCTGCCCTTCATAAGTTTATAGTCTAATTGAGAAAATTGAAGTACATCTATCTATAATACAAATTAAAATATTACACATACACCAAAGGTCAAGTAGAGTTAAGGAATTGAAAGGAATAATTACAATATGGAGGAATAAACCCATAACTTGCCATTCACTGGTACTTAAGAATATGTGGAGTGTGCAGATCCAAAAAAAGTGTGTATGTGTGTGTGTATGTGACCTTACATGAAATAGAAAGGACTCTACTTTTATAGGCATGTATATATTCCTGGGGAAATGGGACACATTGGAGTAGAAAGAATGCTTTTTATTTTTTAGTTATTTATGTTTCATTACAAATTATTTTGCATTGTTTTGATCAAAATGTCCTATTTTTAATGTTTGGGTGCATATAATGCTGAGCTAAGGGTTCTTTATCTTTTGTTGCAGACACTCACACATGAGCCCAATTTGGATGTTCCCAGAGGAAATCCTGGGTGAGGGCAAAACAAATTAAGTGGTATAATGATTGAGACAACCTCTGTACTGAATCCAATCTCTGGAAGCAAGAGCTTCAGTTTGGCATTACAACTTACAGAAAATTCAAATTAAAAAACATAGATTTGCTCATCAATTTGGGAATGGCTAAACAAGCTGTGGTGTATGATTTTGATGGCATACTATTGTTTTATAAGAAATGACAAGAAGGATGATTTCAAGAAACCTGGAAAGACTTACATGAACTAATGCAAAGTAAAGTTGAGCAGAACCAGGAGAATGTTGAGAAGAATTGTGAATGATTTAGCTATTCTTAGCAATACAGTGATCCAAGACAATCCAAAGGACTCATAATGAAGTATGTTATCTGCCTCCAAAGAAAGAATTGATACTGTCCAAATACAGACTGGCTATTTTTCACTTATTCACTTCCTTCCTCCCTTCCTCCTTCCCTTGTCTCCCTCTCCTCCCCTCCCCCCTCTCTCTCTCTCTCTCTCTCTCTCTCTCTCTCTCTCTCTCTTCTCTCTCTCTCTCTCTCCTCTCTCTCTCTCCTCTCTCTCTCTCTCTCTCTCTCTCTCTCTCTCTCTCTCTCTCTCTCTCTCTCTCTCTGTCCTGTCTCTGTCTCTGTCTCTGTCTCTGTCTCTCTCTGTCTCTCTCTCTCTCTCTCTCTCTCTCTCTCTCTCTCTCTCTCTCTCTCTCTCTCTCTCTCTCTCTCTCTCTCTCTCTCTCTCTCTCTCTCTCTCTCTCTCTCTCTCTCTCTCTCTCTCTCTCTCTCTCTTCTCTCTCTCTCTCTCTCTCTCTCTCTCTCTCTCTCTCCTCCCTCTCTCTCTCTCTCTCTCTCTCTCTCTCTCTCTCTCTCTCTCTCTCTCTCTCTGTCTCTGTCTCTGTCTCTCTCTTTCTCCTCTCTCTGTATCTCTGTCTCTGTCTCTGTCTCTCTCTCTCTTTCTTCCTCCTGTCTCTGTCTCTGTCTCTATCTCTGTCTCTCTCTGTCTCTCTCTGTCTCTCTCTGTTTCTCTCTCTCTCTCTCTCTCTCTCTCTCTCTCTCTCTCTCTCTCTCTCTCTCTCTCTGTCTCTCTGTCTCTCTCTCTGTCTCTCTCTCTCTCTCTCTCTCTCTTTCCCCCCCCTTCTCTCCCCCTCCCTCCTTTGCCCCTCTCTTTATCTCTCTCTCTCTCATGCAAAATTTCTAATATGGAAATGTTTCACATGATTACTCATGTATAACAGCTATCAGATTGCTTGCCATCTCAATGTGGGGAGAATAGAATTCATAACACAAAACTTCTTAATAAGTTTAAAATTGTTTTAAAATGCTTTTAAAAATACCATAGACTTAAATTAACCTTCTATTTTTAGGGTCTTCACCCTAATTCTACAATTGAATTAATTTCTATAGCTTAAGGTAATTGTCAAATCACTTAGAATATATTAAAACCTCAGGAGCAGGGAAAGCTTATCTCAGCATTTCTACAGTTTGTTTACAATGCTACCTTTGAATAAATTTCACAAAACCAATAGAATCTTAAATTTTTAAGAAGTCTTAGAAATCCCTTCATCTATTTTTTTTTAATTTACAGATGAGGAAACCAAGGTACAAAAAGATTTGTTGATTTGTACAGGGTCAAAGAGGTATCAAACTTCCTTGTAGCTATTTCCTAGTGACCGTCCTTCAAGGACAGAAGTAAGGAATCACTTAAAAATTAGCATGGTTCAATTACAAATTTAGGAAATATTATGTGCCCATTGATTAGATTTTTCTAGACCAACGTATGGAGAAATGTTAATGCCAATGTTAATAAATAATAATGATAATAATAATGCCAATGTTAATAAAGATAAGAGTAAGAAACTTTCTCAGAAAAAAAAGATTTTTCCCCCTTGAAAATACAGTTCAGATAAAAATGAAGCTCAGGTTTTTAGTATGTATGATATATGCCATTTATATCATATCAAGGGTTTGAATGTGATATAAAAATAGCCTATCAATTCATCTACAATATATTCATACTCAGAAAAAGTGTAAAGAAACTTCTGCCAAATCATAGTGCAATAATTCAGTTTTAAGAGCAATGAATCCCAAAAGGACTGCATGCAATATTTTGGTCACTGTGAAAAGTATGTGTAGGGATATTTGGAAGACATTTTAAGAATATGGTGAGTTTCAAAACACTCATATTAGCTATAATACTTGAAGGAGGTCTAATGGTGACATGATTGCTTGATAAATCTTTCTTTTACTCTAGTATCATAGAATCTTCAACTTAGAAGGAATTTTTGAAACTGACTGCTGTAATCTATCATCCAATGCAAGGATGGTGTCTGCAATATCCAAAAATAAATGATTAGCTTTGATAGGCCCTCTCCAGAGATGATGTATTCATTACCACTAGAAGCAATGGGGCATAGTGGAAGAAGCTCTGGATCTGGGGTCATAAAAGAAGATTTGAATATTAGTTACTCTGTTTACTAACTCCTTGGCATCTTAGGTTTTTCATTTATAAAAATTCAATTCAGATCATTTATGAATAGAAATAGATATTTTGAAGAGGAAGATTTGATTTTTTAAAATGAAAAATGCCTACCATCAAGGAGCTTGCATTCTACTTCGGGTGGAAGAGAAAGAAATAAAATCTAGATAAATGCAACCCAGATAAATTAATATCATATATATGTAAAGAACCAAAAGGTATTTCAGTAAGTAGAGGATACTAGCAGTTGAGATTAGGAAAAATCTCCTATGAGAAAAGGTACCTGAGATAGGATTTCAAGAAAGCTTGCATTTTGTAAGGTGGGTCACAGGAAGGAATACATACCAGAAAAGGTGTATTTCCCCAGAAAAGGGAAATAAAATTGTAAGGAATGATGTTAAAACAGAGATTCTCATGTATGAAGAATAGCTAATAAAACAGCTTGATTAATATGGAGAGCTAGTTAATGGAAAAAAACTTAAAACTAGACTATCAAGGAAGGTAGAAAGATTGTAGAAAGCTTTAAATAACTAGGTTAAGAGTCTGAATTTTATATCTTTGAGGGAAAAGAATGTGAAGGACAGATTGTTGGGAAAGTATAACAAATTTTGTTTTGGACTTTTGAATTTGAGATGTTTACAAGATGTCCAGATGGAGATGTGCCACAGTCATTTGGTTAGTGTGGTATTGAAGTTTAAATTAGGGATTAGAGCTGAATACACAGATGTTTAGGGTCATCTGATTAGAGATAATAATTGAACCCTAGAGAACTGTTAGGAGAATCAAAGGATAGAATTTAGATGAAGATGAGGTAAAAGGCCAAAACAGGGCCCTGGGGGATTTGGATATTGTCTCACTGGCAGGAGAAAGCTTATACAGCAAAGGAGATTAAAAAGTAATAATCATGGAGCAGCTAGGCTGCACAGTGGATACAGCACCAGCCAAGAAGTCAGGAGGACCTGAGTTCAAAACTGGCCTTAACATTTCCTAGCTGTGTGACCCTGAGTAAGTCACTTAATCCTCCCCCCCAAAAAAACAAACAAACAAACAAACAAACAAAACAAAACAATAATCAGGTAGAAAGAAAACAAAGAGAAAGCAAAGATAGTGAGGACTTTGGGAGAGAAAATATTGACAAAGAGGTGTTTGACAATATCAAAAGTTACAAAGAAGAAAAAGTAGAATGAGAATTTTTTAAAACCCATTAGATAGAACTGTTAATATCTAATATAGTGATGAGACCAAAAGGAAAAATGCAAGCAATTTAGAAGTGAATAGGAGGGGGGAAGGCAAGATGGCAGAGAGTAGACAGGTCTTTGTGATCTTCCTGGCTTCTCTCAAATCAATAGCAGATCAAACCTCTAAACTGGTTTTGAAGCAACAGAACCCAAAGAAATTGGATGAGCTATTAATCAACTCCCTAAGAAAAAAATCTCCAATGTCAGTTAGATTTACATGTGAATTTTATCAAACATTAAAAGAACAATTAATTCCAATACTATGCAAACTATTTGGGAAAATAGGGAAAGAAGGAATCCTGCAAAATTCATTTTATGACAGATATGATACTGATACCTAAACCAGGTATGGTCAAAACCCAGAATGAAAATTATAAATGAATTTCCCTAATCAATATTGATGCCAAAATCTTAAATAAAATATTAGCAATGGAATTACAGCAAATAATTCCCAGGATAATACACCATGATCAAGTAGAATTTATACCAGGAATAAAGGACTGGTTCAATATTAGGGAAACAGCATAACTGACTATCTCAATAGTCAAACTAACAAATCATATAATTATCTCAATAGATGCAGAAAAAGCACTTGACAAAATCAAATATTCTTTCCCATTAAAAACACTATCTTTCAAATGATTAGTAAATCTATTTAAAACCATTAGCAAGCATCATATGTAATGGGGATAAATTAGAACCATTCCTAATAAGATCAGGGGTGAAACAAGGTTAACTACTATCACCATTACTATTCAATATTGTATTAGAAATGTTAGCATTGGGAATGAGAAAAAAAATTAAACAAAGTAGAG
This sequence comes from Sminthopsis crassicaudata, assembly GCF_048593235.1. Classification (NCBI taxonomy): domain Eukaryota; kingdom Metazoa; phylum Chordata; class Mammalia; order Dasyuromorphia; family Dasyuridae; genus Sminthopsis; species Sminthopsis crassicaudata. The sequence continues at coordinate 118,294,736 of NC_133619.1, read as the reverse complement.
TAGGTAATTAGAAAACCAAATTATCACTCTTTGCAACAGATATGATGGTATACTTAGAGAATCCTAGAGAATCAACTAAAAACCTACTAAAGACAATTCACAACTTTAGCAAAGTTGCAGGATACAAAATAAATAAACATAAGTCATCAGCATTTTTATATCACCAACAAAGAAATATAAAGAGAGATTCTATTTAAAATAACTGTAGACAATATAAAATATTTGGGAGTCTACCTGCCAAGGCAAAGTCAGGAACTATATGAACACAATTACAAAACACTTTCTATACAAATAAAGTCAGATCTAATCAACTGGAAAAATATTTAATGCTCATGGATAAGTTGAGCTAATATAATAAAAATGACAATATTACCTAAATCAATCTACTTATTCAGTGCCATACCAATCAAACACCCAAGAAATTATTTAACAAATCTAGAAAATACTAATAACAAAGTTCATCTGGAACAAAAAGTCAAGAATTTCAAGAGAATCAATGGAAAAATGCAAATGAATGTGGCCTAGCTATACCAGACCTAGAGCTATATTATAAAATAATGGTTATCAAAACCATTAGGTACTGGCTAAGAAATAGAATAGTCAATAAAACAGGTTAGATTCACAAGACACAATAGTCAACGACTATAGTAATCTAGTGCTTGATAAACCCAAAAACCCCAGCTTCTGGGATAAGAATTCACCATGTGACAAAAAATTGTTTTAGAAAATTGGAAATTAGTATGGCAGAAACTAGGCCATACCTAGAAACCCATACCTAACACCATATACTAAGATAAGATCAAAATGGGTTCATGCTTTAGACATAAAGAGTGATACTATAAGCAACTTAATTGCTTATAGTCTACCTTTAAGATCTGTTGAAAAAAAAAAAGAATTTGTGGCCAAATAAAAATTAGAATACATTATGGAATGCAAAATAGATAATTTTGATTCTATTAAGTTAAAAAAGATTTTGTACAAACAAAACCAATGCAGACAAGATTAGAAGAGAAGCAATAAACTGGAAGAAAATTTTTACATCCAAGGGTTCTGATAAAGGCCTCATTCCTAAAATATAGAGAGAATTGATGAAAATTTATAAGAATTCAAGTCATTCTCCATTTGATAAATGGTTAAATGATATGAACAGACACTTTTCAGATGAAATTAAAAACCATTTATAGTTATATTAAAAAATGCTCTGAATCACTATTGATCAGAGAAAGCAAATTAAGACAACTCTAAGGTGCTACTATATACCTCTCAGATTGGCTTAGATGACAGGAAAAGATAATACTGAATATTAGAGGAGATAGGGGAAAAATGTGATACTGATTGTTGTGTGGAGTTTTGTACTGATCCAACCATGCTGGAGAGCAATATGGAACTATGCCCAAAGGGCTATACAACTGTGCATACCCTTTGACCCAGCAGTGTCTCTACTGAGCCTATATCCCAAAGAGATCATAAAAAAGGGAAAAGAATCCACATGTGCAAAAATATTTGTGGCAGCCCTTTTTGTAGTAGCAAGAAACTGGAAACTGATGCCCATCAGTTGGAGAATGGCTGAATAAGTTATAGTATATGAATGCTATAGAACATTATTTTTTTATAATAAACAATAAGGATGATTTCAGAGAGGCCTGGAGAGAGTTACATGAACTGATGATAAGTAAAGTGAGTAGAGCCAGGAGAACATTTTACATGGCAACAACAAGATTATACAATGATCAATTCTAACAGATATGGCTCTTTTTGACAGTGAGGTGATTCAGGCCACTTCCAAAGGTCTTGTGATGAAGAGAGCCATCTACACCCAGAGAGAGGACTGTGGGAACTGAGTGGGGATCATAACACAGTATTTTCCCTTTTTTATTGTTTTCTTGTATTTTGTTTTCTTTCTCATTTTTCCCCTTTTTGATCTGAATTTTTCTTGTGCAACATGATAATTTTGGAGATATGTATAGAAGAATTGCACATATCTTCATTTATTGGATTGTTTGCGGACTGGGGGAGAGAGTGGGGAAAGGGAGGAAGAAATAATTTGTAATTCTGTGTTTTGTAAGGGTGAATGTTACAAATTATCTATGCATATTTTGAAAAAAAAAGCTTTAATATTTTAAAAAAAAGAAGTGAATCAGAGATATAGTAGTAATAATGTCTTTCAGAGTGCCCTACTTCTTTTCTTACAAAAGAAGGAAGCCATCTGCCCATAAGATTGGTTCAGAGGGCTAATGGCTCGAGAGAATTCTCATTGATAATTCTTGATCATCTAAGAGTATGATCAATACCCTTAAGTTGGAGAAGGACATGAGATATACCTACTAAAGGCAAGTTTTGTATCTTTACTGAGTATTCTTTGCATGCTATGGCTGAGTAAATACCCTTTTGTTAGCAGTCAAGTAACCCCTTGAATACTTCATTTTTTTTATACTCTTAAATTTGAGCCAACAGCCCAATTGTCTACTGCAGGAAATAAGGAGATGAAGACAAATGTGGAACATATTTTCTAAGAGTCTGGCTGTGAAAAATATAAGGAATATCAGGGTAATAGCATTAAGAGATAGCAGAATCGAGTGAAAGATTTTAAAGGATGAGAAAGAATTGCTGAAATTCTGGTCAGCTGCCATTATTGAGCACATAAGCCCAAGAGCTTCAAGACCAATAGTGTACTCTCAGGTAGAATCTTTGCTTATAGCATAGCCCTGATAGATAATAAGCACAACAACAAGCTTTGAGCAGAAAGAGGACTACCATTTCCACCAAATGGTAATCAACTGTCATATAAAGAGAAGACAAATCAGCTTAACTATAGAGATAAAAGGCAGCATTAAATCAAACTACTGCTCCCACCTCCCAGCTACCACCAATGACTCCCCAATACTCACAGTTACTAATGAAGTGAAAATAAAGATTCCTTGGAATTGTAAACATCAGAAATGGATATGGTTTTGTTAGTAGAAATAATAATAAAGAAAAAAATAAGAAATAATAATAAGAAAGGCAATATTGCTGCTACACCCTTAGGATGTTAAAATCTTTCCATCTGACTGTTAGTTAAAATACATAATTTCTTCCTGAGAATATGAGTTCTTTGAAAACAAGGATCGTACTTTGCACATAGAAAATACTTAATAATTTTTTTATTCAATTCATTCACTCATAATGATATCTATACTTTCTGTTTTGCATGGTTGTCATGAGGAAAGAATGTTTACTAGTCAAATTACTAGTGAAATGGGACTCATAATACTTTGACTGAGGTAGCCCATTCTATTTTCAGAGAGCCTTCATTATTAAAATTTTTTCCTTTAGCTGAAACCATAATTTATTTTCTTCTACCCATGGATCCTACTTGTACTCTTTGTAGTCAAACAAGCGTCAGTCTTTTCTCAAATAACAAATTATTTCAAGACAGCATCATGTACTCCACCAAGTTTTTTTTTCTTCTCCCATCTATATCTTCCTATCCATATATGCCACATGAGGGACTTGGGAATCCATGCTATTACATATTTCACTATAAAAACACCAGTGGCATTTGAATGATGCCATACATCTTGAAACAGAGGCCAGGACACATATGCTATGCTTTTATTGAAGGAGAAGTCATATAGGAGATACAAGTCCCCATTTCTGCTCTCTCTAGACAAGTGTTTTTCTGAGATGTATCACAGCAGTTTGAAAACAATAGAATCAACAGAGCAGGACATTGGTGTGGCAAATATAGTAAAGAAATTCAGGCATTTGGAAACTCTTGAGTAGCCCAGGCCATCTGGAGAAACAGGAAAAATTGCAGCATGGTAATATAATTGCAAATTTGCAAAACAGTCAGGTTGTACAACTAACAATTGATTACATTTGCTTTTTGCTGAAGTTTATGAGTTCTTGGGGGCAATGTGGGGGGGGGATTGCAAATCAAGATGGAATTTCCATATGGTGTTCAGATGCTCTCACTTTCATATTAGATCTCAAACTCACATTCCAGTCATGACTTTTCTCTTCTACTTCCCTTGAGGATCATAGAATAATGCAAAAATCAATTCATTTCAATTTAGAAAAGATTTATTCATCTCCTACTATGTGCAAGGCCTGGGGATACAAATAAAAATAGTGAAATAGATTTAGCAACCAAGAGATCATTGGCAACATTGGAAAAGCCAGAGCTAAAAAATTACATTGAAATACAAATATTAGAATGAAGAGAACTTTAAAAGGCAAATAGAAATGAATAAGAAGGGACTTTATAAGAAAGAATTATTAACATTTTAATGGAAAAAAGGGATGATACAAGGATTCTTTGAGAACCTTAATGTCCCCAGGGATCATAGAAATAATCAAATGAAATAAAATCTAGAACTGGAGTATGTGTATGTGTGTGTATTGATAATGATGCTAAAAGATGAAAAAAATGGAGTGGGAAAAGATACACTGGTAGAAAAATGTGGAGGAAATATAGAGGAACTTATTAACCTATGTAATTGGATATACAAACGTGTATGAATATCAAAAGAATGGGGGGGGGGCATTATTTGAAATTCACTTTCATCCAAATTGGTCCAAAAAACCAAAACCAATAAAAGAGAGCAGCACACAAACACAAAGAATTTATTAAAGAAATGCATTCAACTCAACAGGATTATAGAAAAGAATGGGAAGACAAGAAAGCAGGGATGTGGTAAAGGGGGATAAGAAAAACACAGAAAATAATCTAATAATCATAAAGAAATGTGTGCAACAAAAGAACAAAACTAAGAACATGTAATAAAGACAGAGTTGGTAGGTAAAAACTTTTAAAAGTATAGGATGATGGAAAATGCACAGTTAACTAAAAATGTAAAAGTGACCGGGATGAATTTAACCATAAAGTAGCATAAGATAGCATACTGGATTAGAATTCTGAATCCAACAATGGATTGTTTAAAAGAAAAACATTTGAAACATGAAGGCTTAGAGTGAAAATAAGCAAAATCCATTATGCCCCAGCTGAATTTTTTAAAAGCACAGGTAGAAAATAGCATAAAACAAACTTAATTAAAAGATATAAACAGAGAAATGGCATTTTACTGAAATATATCATAAATGATAAATTAATTTCAACCCTTTACACATATGCATCAAATGCAATAATATCTAAATACTTTAACAGAAAGCTAAATTATTTACAGGGAGAAATTGGCACATATACATATGTAGGCACATATATACAATCGTTTATAAGTATAGATATATAGAAACATACATCTATTCTTATATGTTCATGAAATCTTTACAAAATTTTCCATATATTAGGGCACTTCTCACACAGAAAGGCAGAAAAGTAGTAATATTAAACACTTCCTTTATTTGTCACAATGCAATTAAAATCGTATTAAATAACTAGGCACTGGGGAAAAGTATTGAAAAATAAACTGAAAACATAATAACTAAATCATAAGGATTTGATGCACCAAAGAAGAAATCAAAAATTATATGCAATTTTATGGAGGTAATGATGAAACAGAATACAAAAATGGGGGTGATATAGAGTACAAATAAAACAATCTTTAAGGGAAAATGTCTATCTTTCCACACTTTGATTAACCAAAGAGGAGGAAAAACCCAGAAGAATATCATTAAATAGGAGTGATACTTAAAAAAAAAATAAAGAAAATCAATATATTTTAAAATGAAAACACTAACATAGAAATACTGAAAATCAAGTAAGATACTTAAAAATTAGAAGGAAAAAATTCAATTAATAGATTAAAACTAAGAATCAATTTTATAAAATAAAATAGACCAACCAATAGGTAATTTGATTGAAAAGAAAAGGAAAATAAAATTATTAGTATCAAAAACATGAAATTAGTATCATTAAACATGAAAATTCAGAAGAAATAAATATATTATGAGAAAAATTTTATCCAATTATATCCTAACAAAATGAATTAGTTTTTTTTTTAATATCCATATTTATAGAATGAGAAACAAATAACTTCAGTACTCTAATCTCAAAAAAAAAGGAAAATGAATATACTACAAAAGAAGTCTCAAAGGACAAAAAAATTAACCAGATCCAGATGAATTCATGAATGAATTCCATGAAACATTTGAAGAATGATTTATTTAATATCCCAAAAACTATTTGCAAAAATAGCAAAAGAAGGAAACCCAGAAAAATAAACCATCCCTAATGAGTATGGATACAAAGATTCTAAATTTTAAAATGTGCAAAAGGGCAATAGCAGTTTATCACCAGATTGAATTTATGGCATAAATTCAGGTTTGGATGAATATTAGTAAAATTATAAGCAAAATTAACCATATTAATAACAAAATGGCATGATTATATCAATAAATGAAGAAAAAGGTTTTGACAAAATATAAATATAATTCTATTTTAAAAATCACTACAAAGCATAGGAATAAACATCCTTGGCCTAACATGACAAAAGTATATTCTAATTTATTCACAATACAATAATGTAGTTTTCTAAAATCAGAAAACTACATTATTGTATTGTGAATAAATTAGAATCCTTTTCAAAGTGATCAGGGGTGAAACAAAGATATATATTGTTACTGCTTCTATTTGGCACAGTTCAAGAAATAATAAGTAGAGCAATAAAAAGAAAGAAGAAATTAAAGAAATAAGCATAGGTAAGGAATAAACAAAATCATCACCCTTTTGAGTAATACAATGAATTGTGTAAAAAATCCAAGAGAATCATGAGAAACTAATTTAAGCAATTAATGACTTCAGCAAAGTTGCAAGACATAATATAAATCTACACAAATTTTTTTGGTATAAAAGTTGGAAGACATCGAGATTTCATTTTAAATAAGTTTAGAAAGCAGTAAATACTTGGGATCCTCTGTATCATGATATCCACAAGAGCTATATTACCACAACTACCAAAAAGTTAATAGAAGTCAGAACAGATCCAGACATTTGGAGATTATGTTCATTCTTCACAGATAGACAGAACTAATAAAATAAAAGACAATGTTACCTAAATTAATTTACTTAGTGTCATACCAATCAAACTACCAAAGAATTATATTATAGAAGAAAAAAATAGCAAATGAAAAAAGGTCTAGAATTTCAAGGGAAATTAAAAAAAAATAGATAAGGAAACTTATCTGTAACCAGATCTCAAACTCAGTCAGTCAATAAACACTTCTTAAGCTCCTACAATGTGCCAATCACTGAACTAAATGTTAGAGATATAAAGAAAGTCAAAAGACAGTCCCCAAGGTGCTCGCAAGCTAATGGGAGAGACAACATGCAAACAACTTGGACTTATACCTAATGCAGCAATATGCTACTAGTTCTTTACTCCATACAAAAATCAAAAAAAAAGAAAGAAAAAGGACTTATTTGCACAAAATATTCATAACAATTCTATTTGTGATGACAAAGGATTGGAAATTAAAAAGATGCCCAGCAATTGAGGTATAGCTAAGTAAGTTGTGGTAAATGGTTGTGATATAATATTGTTGTGCTATTAGAAATGATGGTTTGAGAAAAAAATTGATATAAAATGAAGTGAAGTGATCAGGACCAGGAGAAAATGTATACAGTAAAAGCAATATTATAACAATAATCAACTGTGAAATGCTTAGCTACTCTGTTCAATGAGATTATCCACAAAAATTTCAAAGAACTCATTTTGAAAAATTATATCTACCTACAAAGAGAGAATTAATCAACTCTAAAGATTAAATCTTTTTTTCATTTTATTTTTCTTGCTTTCTTTGGCAATGTGGCTGATATGGAGATAGGTTTTTGCATGGCTTCATATGTACAATTAATGCAAATTGCTTGCCTTCTCAAGGAGGGGAGTAGGGTAAGAGTAAAGCATAGGATTTGAAACTGAAAAAAAATTTAATGGATGTTAAAACAAAGTATAATTTTATATAGATATATATATACATATGCATATATGTATATATATATATGTATATATATATATATATATATATATATATATATATATATATATATATATATATATATATATATTTTAAAGACAACACCATTTAGCCAATCACTATTACTACTACTACTACTACTACTATTACTACATATATACCCATACTACTCAAAAATAAAAGAAGGATCCTTTTGAGGGTTTCCAGTAGGGTCATACATCTACCTGAATAGGTATGCTGCTTCCCTAGAGTATATCTATTTGAATATAACAAAGAACTGTCAGCAAATAATATGACAAGAATAATGGAGAAAATATGATTAAGGATTATGAGGTCCAAGGCAAGAAACTAGAGACTTTTGAAGCTACTACAAAAAGGGCTGTCACAAACATTTTTGCACATGTGAATCCCTTTCCTGCCTTTAAAATCTCTTTGAGATATAAGCCCAGTAGAAATATTGCTGGGTCAAAGGTTATGCGCAGTTTGATAACTTTTTGGGCATAGTTTCAAATTGCTCTCCAGAATAGTTAGATCCATTCACAATTCCATAAACAATGTATTATTGTCCCAGTTTTCCCACATCCCCACCAACATTCATCATTAAACAAATAATTAAAATAGGATAGGGTGACTCTAAAATTACAAAGGAGAAATTAGAATGGGATATCCCAAAGAACTGAGTCTAATCATAAAAATTAATATTCAACCAAAGAGATGTTGAATCATTCCTTCAAAAGAACCAAAATGCTAGAAGAATATTCAGCATGCTAATGCATCAGTTGAGAAGCAATTATTGAATGTAATCTCTGTGCTAGGCATTATGCTAGGCCTTGGGGACAAAAAAAACAAAAAAGAAACAGTTCCTGCTAAAGTTAAATATTTTCAGAAAAAAATGAAATTTATTTTCATGTGACTAGGGTTAGATAACAATAAGAATGTGGAAGAAGACTTTTTTTTTTAATTTTCTATTTGCAACTAGGTGGTGCAATGTATAGAGCATTCGGGTCAGAAAGTGAGTTTAAATCCAGCTACAGAAACTTATTGTTTATCATTTAACTTCTGCTTACCTTAGTTTCTTCAATTGCAAAATGGAAATAAAAATAGCACTTACCTTTCAAGGTGGTTGTTAGCATCAAGTGAGATATTCTTTCTAAAGCATTCAACACAATGTTTGCTAAATTACAAGTATTTTAAAAATTCTTATTTCTTCCATGTTTGATTGTCTTTTTTTTAATGTTTTTTTTTCCTAGAGCAATAATAAAAAGACCAAGGTGACATTTATTGGGCTAAAGAATCTAAGGAGCAAAAAGTGTAACAAGAAAAATCAGAACTCTAGTGTGTGGAAAATATAAATTAATATTTCAGTGCAGGGGGAATTAGAAGGATTCTGGGAAGATGGCAGAATATTCCACATTCTTCAGACTTCCATCACAAGTAAGACAAAAATATTCCCTCAGGGTGAAAATAAACATGAGTTGAGGCAGAGCAGTGGTCCTCCTTGGACAACTAGAAAACACCAAGGAAAGACCTCAGCAATATGTGATGCCTCAGTGAAGTGCAAACATTTCTACACTATCTTTACTAAAACAGCAAACAACAAGCCCTGGGGTCAACAATTGTGAGGCTGCCTTAGCCTCAGTCAGAGGAATTTTCACCTCACAGAGTGTGGGAGAACAGATATTTGAGTAAAGGAAGATTGAAGAATATTCATTCTATGGAAGGGTATTAACACATGCCTGGTGAGTGTAGAAGTAGGGCACAGGGATGCTGCTGACTGTGGGCACTTACAGAAGAGCTAAGTTCTTGGTTATGGTTCCAGACCAAATACCTAAACCAGGAAAAAGAAAAAAAGAAAAAGAAAATTATAAACCAATTTCATTAATGAATATGGATGCAAAAATCCTAAATAAAATGCTACAATATATTGCAAAGATTATATATTACACACAAGCAGGATTCATGCCAAGAATGCAGGGATAATTTAACATAAGAAATACTATTAACATAATAGGTTCTATAAATAATAAATGTAACAAAAAAAATCACAAGGTAATATCAATATAAAGAGAAAAAACATTTGATAGAGTTCAATATTTACTTTTCCTTAAACAGATAAGAGGCATTTACCTAATTCCACTAGTAAGGATCATTTGTAATGGGGATAAGCTAGAAATCTTAATAAGATCAGATGTGAAGCTGTCAGCATATTATTTAGTATTGTATTGGAAATACAAGAAATAACAAAAAAAAAAAAAAAAGAAAAGAAAAGAAATCAAAAGAACCAGAATGGGGAATGAGGTAATAAAACTATCTCTTTTTGGAGATGACATGATGGTACATTTACAAAATTCTAAAGATTCAACTGAAAAGTTAATTGAAATAATAAATAATTTTGGCAAAGTAGCAGGATATAAAGTAAACACATATAGTCCTATATGTCACCAACAGGATGTTGCAAGAAGAAAATAACTTTAAACATTATAAATTACCTGGGAATATGCCTACCAAAACAAGCTCAGCATCTATATGAACAAAAATTTGTACACAAGTAAAATCAGATTTAAATAAATGCAAAATATTAATTGTTCAGGAGTTGATAGGACTAATATAATAAAAATGACATTTTTATCAAAATTAATCTATATATTCAATATCATTCCAATTAAATCACCAAAAATAATTTTAAAAAGCTAAAAAAAAATAACAAAAATCATTTGGAAGCACAAAAATTGAAGAATATCAAAGGAACTAATGGGAAAAAATGTAAAGGAAGGAACTTCAGCAGTACCAGATTTTAAATTATATTGTAAGACTATAATAATCAAAACTATCTGCTTATAGCTAAGAAACAGAAAGACAGATCAATGAAACTGAGTAAACATACAATCTACAGGAGTAAGTAAATATAGTTACCCAGTGTTTGACAAGTATAAAGACTTTAGTTTGGGGGATCAGAATTCATTATTTGATAAAGAGTATTAGGAAAGTTTGAAAGAAAGCTGGCAGAAATTGGGCATAGACCAACATCTTACACCATATACCAAGATGAATTCAAAATGGATGCATGATCTAAATATGAAGGGATATATTTAAGAAAATCTGAATAAGAAGGAATATAACACTTATCAGACCTATGGATCGGTGAACAATTTATGAACAAATAAGAGATAAGAGTGTTGATAGAGCATGTGTAAAATGAATAATTTTGTTCATATTAAATCAAAACGTTTCTGTACAAATAAAACAAATGTAGCCAAGATCAAAAGGAAGGCAGAAAAACTGGGGTAGCATGGGGAGGAGGTGGGAGAATTTTTATAGATTTTCTCAAATGAAAATCTCTTATTTCTAATATTTAAAGAATTTTGTCAAATCTCTAAGAATATGAGACATTTCCCAATTGATAAATGGACAAAAGAATTTATAGTCGTATGAAAAAATACTCTCTCTCTCTCTCTCTCTCTCTCTCTCTCTCTCTCTCACACACACACACACACACACACACACACACATACACACACACAGAGGAAATTTTTGTAACAAAGGTTTTCAAATCACATAGCCGATAATTTAAAAATCTTAACTTTTTATTTTTTTCCAATTCACCTAGTCTGATGGGAGATGGATCTTCAGAGTTGCTTTATTTTTTTTAAATTTATGCAAATATAATAAGCAAAAAAGTAGAGGAATGAAAAACAAGGGAAACTACATGAAAGATCATTGATAAAAGTCTAAAATTTAAGATGCATAGGGAATCAACACATATATATATAGATATAGATATATAGATATATATATAGATAGATAGATAGATAGATAGATAATAGCCATTCTCCAATGGACAAGTGGTCAATATCTTTCTCAAAATAATTGTAAAAGGTAAATGATGAAAACATGTTCCAGATCATTAGGATCATTAAGAGAAATTCAAATTCATACAAGGCTTTACTTATACCCTAAAAAACAGGAAAAGATTATGTCAACTAGCTGCCTCTAAAAGAAATGGTTTCCACTCATGGAGATCTTCCATTGACAATTGGATGGCTTTCTGTCAGTAGTTCTACCGAAGAATTTGTAATCAGATTGGACTAGTAGATCTTGAAAGGTCCCTTTCAAATCTAGATTCCTGATTCTAAGAAGCGAGATTTTTATCTGTATGTGTTATAGTATCATTATCCTTATTGGGTCAGTCTGTATATGAAGCAAACTTTTCTGTGATGAGCTGTCAGAGTAAGAACATGGCATATTCTTCTGGTAGGAAGAGTTTTTAAAAATCATATTAAAAATAATGGAAATAATTTATTTGCATGAAATTCACATAGACACTATCTTACTATGTCTTTAAGAAATAAACAAGATAGAAATGAAATGGTTTTCTTCAATTATTATTTTTATTCATTTAGACATTTCCTTATTAATTCAACATAATCCCGTTTGCTTTTTAAATACCAGCACTTTCTGCTCCATTCCATTTACAACTCCCTCATTATCCAATTGACTCATGATTAAATATCTTAATGAAAGGATGCTCCAAAAAAATACCCATTCCTAAAGCTTATCTATGATAGTCACAGGATCATAGGATCTTAACTTTAAAGGTAGAAGGGATAAAGATTGTAAAAAAAAAATTACCTATGCATATGTACTGTCAAAAATGTTATAATTATAAAATTAATTTTTTAAAAAAAGGGATAAAGAAAATGAAACCCTGAAGAGTGTGAGAACTTACTCAAAGATACTATCAGATAAAGACAAAGCAGGGACTGTCATACAGAATTTCCTAGCTCTTCTACTAGTGCTCACCTTGAAATAATATAATTTTGCAGAACAGATTCACATTTAGCATCTTGATTCTCTCTTGGTGAAGTAAGCACAAAAAATTAGTTTTGCACTATGTAAGTAGACACTGACTAAGTGGGTGGAAGGAAAGATTGGTAAAAGGAAGGCTGCTGTTTTGGTTGGGAAAAGTCAGGTCAAGTTGAAAAATTTGTGAGTCACTGATCTCATGCTTCACATAATTTTTTTTTCTTTTTACTTCTTCCTTTACTTTCTGTTAATTCTGGAAAATGCCTGCTGCCTATTCATTTGATAACTCTGTTTATATTATCTTTATTTGTCTAGCAATAAGATTGTTTACTTCTATGATGTAGAAAACTATAGTACTTTAAAGATGCAATCTACACACCATGAAAGACTCTCTCTGTGTGTCTCTCTGTCTTTCTGTGTCTCTCTGTCTCTCTGTCTCTCTCTCTGTCTCTCTCTCTGTCTCTCTCTCTCTCTCTTTCTCTCTCTCTCTCTCTCTCTCTCTCTCTCTCTCTCTCTCTCTCTCTCTCTCTCTCTCTCGGTTGAGTGTGTCTGCTGTCCATATCTTTTGTCAGTAAAAAGTAAAGAAAGAAAAGTACTATGGAGAAAGTGTTACACAGATGTCAAATTCATAAAGAGGTTAGTCATAGTATTTATGAATCATATTAACACAAGATTCAGGTCAGACAAGACACAAGCTGCATTATTGAGATGTCTTCCGGAGAATACCTGACCTTTCACTTGCATTATGGAAAAATACTTTTTTTACTGTTTCAAAATGAGTCTCTAAACTCATCAGGATGATATATCAATACATTGCACTGTCATGATTATGCTAAAGAAAAAGAAATATTTTTATAAATTTGGCTGAGTTTGCTGTGAATTCAGGATATTCACACACATATACCAGCAATTTTCACAGGCAAAAAATGTACATCCACTCAATGTTGTAGTGCAAAGAAGATCAAAATTAGGTGGAGTTTTCAGGAGGAAAAGACTCCTTTTAACAGAAGGATATAAAATTCTGTCTTATAGATTTAAGTGGAAGGGACTCAGAACTATAAAAAAAGCAATAAAAAGAATGTGTTATTTCTTGAGAGTTAGAGAGGATCTTAAGAATTACCTAATTCAACCTAGTCCCTAATAGAATCACTAATATAATGTAGCTGGCAAGTGGTCATCTACCTGCTGATTGAAGATTTCCAGTGAGATTCTTGAGAATCATCTAATTCAACCCAATCCTAATAGAATCACTAATATAATATAGCTGGCAAGTAGTCTTTGACCTGCTGATTGAAGATTTCCAGTGAGAATCATCTCCTAAGGAAGCCCATTCTAGATCCAATAGAAAGGCTGGACAAATAGTGCTATATCTTAAGAAAATCTACAGTTATAAATAAATTCACAAAACTTTAGACAGCAACATAGTGAAATATGCAGTAAGGAGCAAGGTATATAAGAAGGCAGCCCAAGATAAGGCAAAGAGCATTTATTAAGTATTTACTTAATAAACAGTGCCTTAAGAACTGGGGATACAAACACAGATAAAAAGAATGCTAATTCCTGCCCTTAAAGAGCTTACTTTCTAAAGGAAGAACATCCACAAAATGGAACTGAAAGGTAGAGGGTGAGGGTAGGGGATGAAGTTACCTATTTACGGACAGAAGACCAAAAAGTCAGAAACCTAGTGCAAAAATGGAGCCCTCAAAACAAATTCATTCATAAGAGAACATAGTGAGCAAAGCTGAGGGATTCTTCAGGAATAATAGGCCTGAGGTTGAGGGATTTCTAGGAACCAATATGGCAGAGTAAGCAAAAAATTGCTGTAATTCTCCCATATTCAGCTCTAAACAACTATAAAATAGCAGCTCCCAAAAACATATTATGGAACAACAGACCCAAAAAGTCAGGGAGAAACAATCTATCAGCCCAAAAAACTTAGAGGATATAGAAAGGTCTGTCTTACTTGGATCAAAGGAGAATGCAGCCCAGGGCCAGAAGAGTCCCAGCAAGCCCCAGCAGTAGATCCTGAGCCCCAATGCAGTGGAGCAGGCAAACACCAACTTGAGGACCCCCTACCAAGGCCAGGACCTCCCACACGCCTCCTCATAGCTACAGGAATGGGCTGACTCCAGCTCTGAGAACCATCGCAGGCTTCAGGGTAGCCCTAGGCAAACAGGTAGGTACCAAACCTATAAGCACCTAAGCAAAGGACAGCCACCAATATTGCCCATCAAGTGCTTCCATGTTAACCCTGGGCAAACAGGCAGACAGTAGCAACCAGGTCTCTAAGTGCCTCCCCTAAAGAAATAGGACAACAGTGTCAAAATATCTACAGGCAAAACCCAAAGAAAAAATGAGAAGAGTTTGCAACTCCAAAGAGAACGCAATAAAAAAGCTCAAAAAGGAGCTTAAAATCATAGAAAAGTGGTAGAAGAAAAATTGGAAAAAGAAATGAGTGATGTAAGAGAATTATAGAAAAAAGAATAAACAGTTTATAAAAAAGAAAATAACTGATTGAAAAGAAGAATTGACCAAATAAGAGACAAAAATCCACTGTGGTGAAGGGGAGAGCAAACTTAAAAAGTACAATTTTTCTAACAGAAAAGACAGTACAAACGGTCATTAATTGAGGAAAATAACTTTTTTAAAAGTTAGAATTGGGCAAATGGAAGCTAATAACTCTATAAGACATCAAGAATAAATCAAATAGGATGAATAAGACCTCCAAGACCCCTAGAACTGAGGAAATATGAAAACTAAAATTAGACTGTAATTGAGATATAATATTGAAGTTTAAAAAATCAGAAGCACAGCTAGAAGGAGAGTAAAAGAAAGATATTATATCATCCTGGCAACATACAATTAAATATCATAGACAAGCAAATCATGTCGATGATGATGCTATAGTATAATATGCTTTATTACAAATAACAAAAATTTAATCAAAAATAGATATGGTACTTATGGAAGACTTTCCTGGATATAAGCTGGAAATCTAATTCTGATAAAAGTAGATTTACCTGATTTTTGAAAAGATTTGCTAACAGTTACTTCTCTTAGAAGGTTAAAGAAGCAATTATTGGAAATGTGAGCAGAACTTAATTCTGATCTTCAAAGAATGAATGCTTAGAGATGTAGGAAATACAGAAGCATTGAAAGAAAATAGTCATATAGGAGTTTATAATAGTGAAAAAAAGAGTATGTTGATTGTTTTTAAGTCTTGAAAAAAAATAGTCATATAAGAGTTTATAATAGTGAAAAAAAGAGAATGTTGATTGTTTTTGAATATACATCTTAAGAAAGTTGAATTTTTAAAACTCCAGGAAAAAGCAAGATGATCCCATAGACACAGACTATAAAAAGAAATACAAGAGAAGCTTTGTGGTGTAGTGCATAGAGTACTGTACTTGAAGTCAGGAGGACTTCCAAGTCCACAACCAGCTCAGACACTATGTGACCCTGGGCAAGTCGTTTAACTCCTAAAAAGAATGGGAAGCTCTAGAAGAAAGAAATTACTAATTGATAATCAGATAATACTACTAATACTAATAATAATCTCAACTAGTGAGAATAAGAACAAATTTATAAATGGATTCAAAAGACTTCTAAAGTTCTTTCCAATTCTAACATTCCATTGTTTATTATTTATTTAAAACAATAACAACAATGTGGCTGCACAAGGAACTCTATGCTGAACTCAGATTTTAAAATATTGTACCAATCACTAACAATTTATGTTTCTCTTTCACTTTATAATTTCCTATACTCCTTTATATACACTTATATCTCATCTGATTTTCCTATGTTATATATGTATGGCAGGGATTATTATCCTTATTTTACAGATGATAAAAACAGAGGCATAAATGGTTTATATAACTTGTGGATGGTCATCAGCTAGAAAATGACAAATTCAAGTTTAAAATTCAGCTCTGACATTTAAAGAAGAGTGACAATGAAGGTGATATACAAAAGAATTCTATAAGACAGAAAGGCTGTCATGAAAACTAAATCCCAAAGTAAGGTAACTTGGGGAAAAATGCCCAGAACCGAAAAAAGAAAAGATCATAGAAAAAAAAAAAATTAGGTCCATGACAGGCAGGATGTAATATTAATAGATAATGGACAAGAGAACAATCTAACACTAATATTCTTCAATATAGAAAGGATAGAATGATCATTGTTAAGAGTAAATTGAAGCCTGAGACAAGTAAAGTGGTAATGAGAGGACACCTAGCTGTTTAAATGGTTTCAAGTCACTAGCCCCATCATTATTGAAAGAACATAAAGATATGATCTTTTCACCAAATGCTCATCAATCTTTGAAAATCTTGGAGAACAAAAGAGGTACTGAAAAATCAGAGGAAGGCAAATGCTTTGATTTTTAGAGAAAATGGTATATCTAAGAATAGAAAATAAAATAATAGAAAAATATAATAGAACATAAAATACAAATGAAACTGGGAAATTCTATTTCAATCAGCAAAATTATATAATGATCAAATAAATAAAAGAAATAATTTGAAAAAGGAAAGGTGATAACTAGAAACTAGCATAGATTTTTCAAGAACAAATCACAGCAATCTGAACTTTCTGGCTTTTTGAGGAACAATTTATAAAATGGTAGATTAGGAAAATATTCTAAATATAATATCATGATATCCTGGTGGACAAAATGGAGAAAGAGAAACCAGATCACAGTTTAGTTATATGGATTACTAGAGGATTGAATGAACCATTTCCAAAGAATATTGATGAACGGATCAATGAAACACTTAGCACAGGGCCAGGCATGTAGTAAACCCTTAATAAAAATGTTCATTGATTTATTGAATGAAGGTCTGCCTGAGGGCTATCTATTTGACTCTTCTGTTCAATATTAAGGAAAAAATTGTTGTTGTTTTTAAAAAATATAAGATAATTATTTCCTCCTAAGTGTCTACTCCCATTAAACCCTAAATTATAAAAAAAAAAAAAAAAAAAAAAGATAAATTCTTATGTAAAAGCAATTAATCCACAAGTCTGTAGCAGACACTTTTCTAGGCACTGGGAATGCAAATGCAAAGAATTACTTACAAGGGGCTTACATTTTACAGGAAAAATAAGAAAGTCAATAACTGAAAGTGTAATATTCCAAATCCATAGACCTTTACTTCTCTACTGAAAGGACAGAGATATGTTTCATTGTCAATTCTCAGGGAAGGTGATAATCATTTCTGTTAAAAGAAAAAAAAAAAA
This sequence comes from Sminthopsis crassicaudata, assembly GCF_048593235.1. Taxonomy (NCBI): domain Eukaryota; kingdom Metazoa; phylum Chordata; class Mammalia; order Dasyuromorphia; family Dasyuridae; genus Sminthopsis; species Sminthopsis crassicaudata. The sequence continues at coordinate 118,276,778 of NC_133619.1, read as the reverse complement.
AAAAAAAGTGGTACCATGGATAGAGAATTGCATTTGGAATCAAGAAGACCTGAGTTCAAATCTAATTTTAGATACTTATTCTGGACAAATCAATTAACCCGTTTGCCTCAGTTTCCTCAACTATTAAAATGGGGATAATAGCAGCTACTACATAGAGTTGTTAAGAGGGTCAAATGATATGTTTGTAAAGTGCTTAGCACAGTGCCTGGCAGATAGTAGGCTCTAAAAAAATGCTAGCTATTAATAATAATATTTATAACTATATGGTATATTTATTGTATATTATATGTCATTTTTCTGTAATAATAAAAATAATAAATATTTTAATTACTGAAGTAACTAAATGTTGGTGGATTGTTGTTGCTGTTGTTGTTGTTTTTATAAACATAGTCCTGTAGCAAGAAAATACCTAACATATTTGCAGGAATTTCACATATTATTTAGGTTGATAGACCTAGCAAAATTTATATGCTATGCAATTTAGAGGGCAAACATCAATTACCCTTCTGAAAAACAGTATCCTAGAAGGTTATGTTGAAAAAAAATGAAAGAAAAGACAAAATATAAGAAACACAACTCATAATCCCAAATACTCCACAAAGTAAATTTTCCAAAGCCACTCTTTGTAACTAGACATGGGTCTCATTCTGGATCTTCACAAACCTCCCCAATAGTTACCTTCTCCTACCTCTATATGGTGCTTCCTTCATCTTTCCTTCATTGTTGCAATATCCTCTCAGTACCATAGACTGATTTCTGAAAAGTAGCTACTCTAGAGTGTTTGCCATAGCTATCATCTGCTACCCTCTGCTTTAAAAGGGGATACACTGAACCCCGATTGCCTCAGCAAATAATAATAATAATAATAAGTAAGGGGACAAAGGACAGAATCTCAGGTGTTCATCACTTGGTCTGAACTGTGATTACCACTCTTCTTGTAGCCCTATAAGTACCAGGCTAGGGAATGTTTCTGAGAATCTTCTACTTTTAAAAGCTTCCAACTAGTATACACAAAGCCTTCTATAGCATCGTTTTATGTGATTCTTGATTTACCAATTTACTATTTCCATGGAATTTTCCTCATCTATTTGGTCAGCTTGTCAGATTTTCTGGTACAAGCCCTATCTGTAGGTGGAGTGAATGTATTCCTATTCCAATCCTAATACCACCCTACTCCCAATTTATTCTTCTTATATTTCTGTGGGTATGGCCATTAGATTTCAAGCTGACAGACATCATAACTGCTCAGCAACTCATTCTGCTACTAAGCATATTAAGCATAGTTCTGGTTCTTGGAAACAATTCCCTAACTCTCATTGTTACTCTCATTTTTTAATCACTGTCACCACCCATTCTTTCATTCTAGCTATCCCACAGAACTAGATTCAATAAGAACAAACATACAACCCACTTTTACAGAATTTCCTATTGATCACTAAAGAGAAACAGATTTAAAAATCACAAATTAAGAGAGAAAGTTATAAAGTTATTTTTAAGTCTTAAGCAATCAACACATAGTTATTCAGCACCTACTATGAACCAAGTTCTACATTAAGCTTTGAGGATAGAAATAGCTTAATAGTTAATGCTATTCTTCCAAGTGGAATATAGATAAGACTAGTTGGTTTTGTTTGTTTGTTTGTTTGTTTTTATCTTTTTTTAACTCTTTATCTCTACTTGAACTCTTCATTGTGGTTTATGCCCTGGGCACTAGAAGTACAAAGACAAAAAAAGAAATAGTCCATCCCTTCAAGGACTTTACATTCCTTTGGGAGAGAAACATGCATACACATATATCACAATTTTCAGTTATACATATATATATATATTATATATAATACACATCTATCATATGCAATATATAATTTTGTAAAATAAATGTAAGATAAGTGGGGAAGGGGTTGGAAGGTTCTGGCAGCTATGTGGATGAGGAGAGATTTGATGAAGAAGATTCATATTTGAAGGAAAGCATACATTCTAAGAAGTAAAGGGGAAGAGAGTGAGCATTTCAAAGATGGAGAACAGGGCAAGACCTTACACATAGAAGATAGAGACCTCAGTGAGAAACTGGAAAAGAGTCCTTTTTGATTGAACCATAAAATAGGAGAAGAGGATTATAACATGGCAAGACTGGGGGAGGAGGGAAAGGATAATGGATTTTCAGTAGAAATGGAATTTAAAAAGGAGTGAGATTTAGAAAAAGATAATGAGTTCTATTTGGAGCATGTTGAGTTAGAGAAATCTGTGCAATATTCAATTTGAAATTTTTAACCTGAAGTTAGTTATGAAGGACTAAAGCAAGCTCTGGAAAGATACTAGAATTGTATATATATCTGGGAGTAATCTACCTAGAAATTATAACTAAATGTCTGGGAGTTGATAAGATCACCAAGAGAATAAGTATAGCAAGAGACTAAAAGCCTTCTCATTACTTTGGCTTTCCCCTTTCGTGGTGATTTCTAAATTTGTCTTTTTTCCATTTTATCTATCCTCTATATTATCTACAAATTATCTTTATGATCTCTTATCTATCATCTACTACCTATCATCTATATTATTTATCAGTCATCTGTATCATATACTATCAATTATATCAAAACTTCTTGAATTGTGGGTTGTAGCTCCATGATCACATAACTGAAAGTAGGGATCATGAAATTATGATTAATTATCAATAAAGGTTTGATTTGTATTCCTATTTTATATGTCTATATAACCAGAGTCACATAAAGATTTCTCAGGAGAAAAGAGTTGTAAGTGGAAAAAGCTTAAGAAGGCTTGATCTACATCATCTATTATCTATCTCTCATCTTTATTATTTGTCTATATCATCTATCTATTATCTTTCTGTCAAAGATCATACTAACCTTAGGGGATAGAGGTTAAGTCACACTTGCATTGAAATGCTAAAACACTTTCACACTTTAGTTCATCACCACTGATACTACCTGGGTACTAGGCCACATAGACTAGCTCTGTCCACTCTGTAATTCTGGACATAAGTTTCAGATGATGATAAACCTATGTGTTCCCAGCAGAATTTATCATCTAATGGTTCACTTCTTAATTATTTCACATTTTGCTTTTATTCCTATGTAAAACTGCAGAATCTCAGAGTAGCACAGAACTTCAGGAGTCACAGTGCAAGCTATATCTGAAAAGGAATTCCCTTTATAGCTTGAAGTTTTAATTAATGCAATCAACATCTATTAAAAGTATATACAAAGACAACTGAGGAGTGCTGAGGCTTGATAAAGAAAATATAAATTCATCTCCTGTTTACCTACAATGATCCTCTCATTCCATTTCCTCTCTTCTTCAACTGTATAATAATAATAATAAACATTTACATAATGCTCTAATTATTTCAATGTGAGATATATATATATGTATATAATGAAATGAGGCTCTCTCTCTCTCTCTCTCTCTCTCTCTCTCTCTACATATATATATATATATATATATATATATATATATATATATATATATATATATATATATATATATATATATAGCTTCATTTCATTCTTACAGTTCACTGTGACTGAATAGTGGTCACATGTTGAGGGACTAAAAGAGAGGGAATGGACTAGTAATTTCGTTGGTATGCAGCAAAGTCCCCAGTGAAGAAACTCTCTTTCCTAATGCAGCTCAGAACCCCTTATGCATTGTACATTCTAGAAAGTTTCCTGCAGCATTAAGAGATTGCATGACTTTCCTAGTTTCACACAACCAGTACATGGTCAAGGACAGAATGTGATCCTTCGAAGCCTATTCTCTTTCCAGGAACCCACATTGCCTCATGTACAGATGTTCTATAATAGGTATTATTATCCCCATTTTATAATCAGAAAAGTGAACCTGAGAGAGGTGAAAAGTCTAACAGCAAAATTGCTAATAAATAGCCAGGGCTATATTTAAACCATGGTCCCTTCTGAATCCAGGTCCATCACCTTTGATGCTATAGAATAAAACTCATATTTTAAAATACAATTAAATATAATTCAAGAAATATTCTAATGCCGACTATATGCTGGACACTTTGATGGATAGGTTTTAGGGTATACAAAGACAAACAAAAACAAAAATCTCTGCAGTCTAGAAGCCTAAAATCTAGTGAAAAGACACTAGTCCACAATCATTTCATGGATAAATAAATGCAAAAGCTATTTATTATATAAATAAGTAATTGTGTAGTAAATACAAGATAATTCAAACATCTTCCTACTTTGATGGTTGTTCCTTAGCTTCCAACAATTCCATCATAGCCATCCAGCCAACCTATTGCTGCCCTGAGAAAATAGTATGTAATGCAGAAAAAGTGTCACAGTGGGAGTCAGAGGCCCTGGGTCCCATCCAGCCTCATGCATTTACTAGCTATGTGACCCTCGTTTAATTTCTTGTATTGTTTTCCTCATATATAAAATGAAGATACAAAGTACACCTACTTCCCAGGGTTGTTGTAAAGATAAAATGATCTAATATTTTCAAAGGACTTTCCAAACATTGAAATGTTAATGATCATTATTATTATTATGAAAATTCTTAACCACCTCGAACCTAAGTTTCATCATCTATAAAATGGGGAGATTAAACTAGATCAGTGGTTCTTAACTTTCATGGATTTGTGTTTAAAAAAAAAATTTGATGTTTGAATTTCAAAATAACTGGCATTCTTTGTAATCCTTTAAATTAGTATATATTTTAAAATATCATTTTGAAAAAGGCTCCATAAGCTTCACCAGACTGCTAAAGGGATCCATGATCCAAAAAAAGGTTAAGAACCTGTAAAGTAGGTAACCTATAAAATCTCTTTCATTTTGAACATTCTATAGTTCTGTGGAAACCTGAAAACACTCAGGTCATGACACATTGGTCCACCTATGACTCAGGTAAGATTTATTTGCATCTCAGAAGAAAAATCCAGGTTTGCAGCCTTCATCTTGTAATCTTGCTAATTCTCAGGGAATGTCCTCTGAGGTCATTTGTTCACATCTGGCCTCCAGAAATGGAGGATGGAGGAGGGGTAAGGGCAATCTTTTGGTCCATTATCCCTATGGCTTTAACCAGCCAGCACAGTAATGTCCTAATTATTTTCCAAGGTCTTCTGTGTGTGGCAGATTTCAACAGTCACCCTATTATGCTGTAGTAAAAATCACATTCAAGATATGGTGACATTTTTACTGTCCTGAAAGTATAAGCTTAAGGTTTATTTTCTGCAATTCTCAGCGAGTGTTTCAGCACAGTGATTCTTGCAACATCTTTCCCAAGTTTTATTAACAACATATTTATGTCCACCACATTATAGCCTGATGAAAGTAAGACTTGCCAGTGGGCATGTGAAAAACTCAATAGGAGTCAGTTAGAAGGGTGATATTGTAACTAATATGAAATTCTGGGCTTGCTTCTTCTATTAATAAACTCAAGCTATATAGCACACATAATGAATATCTCAAAATATTCTGAGGGGGATATATATATATATATATGCATATATATATATATATATATATATATATATATATATATATATATATATATATATATATATATATATATATATCTTTTCGTGAAAAGAGACACAAATACACAAACAGAGAGACAGAGTCTGTAGTATTTCAGGTTCAGAATAAGAAATCTTACATAGTTTCCTTTAATACAGTAATTTTATATAGAGTATCCCAAAAGAAGTTTTTAAGAAGTTTTATAGCTTGAAACTACACTAAGACTTTGGGACATCCTGTTTCTATGCATACAGAACCAAAATTCATTCCCTCTGCTTTGACAATTTGAGTTTTCATTTTGGTTATCAGAATTAGAAGGTTGGTTGGGAGTAATAATAAGAACCGCTGCATTGCTATGTAAGATTATGATATTGATCCCCACACAGAAGGAACATGATTTGACTTGTATCTACAGTAGTATGGATGAGTTTTGTTAGATGGCATGGATAAGAGTGATAGAGATAGCTGACTAGAAGAGACAGATGGGTTGTAATCCATACTACTGGAAGAAGTAACTACATTGATGAGATCATGAAATTGATTCATGAAATACTATAGCATAATGATGGATATTCTTCATTAAAATTGTACATTAATTATTTTTATAGATTGGAAGTTTTCCTAGTTTCTCGGGACTTTCCCAGTGGAATATAAGCTCCTGGAGGTCCTATCAATATGGTGTAATAGATATGGGCTGATAGACAAGAACTCCTTTACCTTGATGCCATGGGACCGGTGCGTACATTTAGTGAGGGAAGAGAGCCAGTGGGACAGGGGCAGGAAGCATTAGGGAGTTTCTAGGAGTGAAGGTATTAGTTTAAAAATTCAAAACTGATTGGTCAAATCAAAGAAACTGCAAGTCAAGTGGTAAAAGGCACCTGAGTGCAACTAAGCAAGAAAAATGGGATATTCTAGAGTAGCTGTGCAGAGTGCAGATACTGCAAAACTGGGAACTGAGACTGATACAGTCATATGGATGCTAAAGCAAGCAATAATGTGACATAGGCAGATTTCAACTTCCCAAAGTTCTCAACTTCACTTAAGTTATAGGAATTTCCTTTATTGATGTCACAAGTTCAAATTATATTGAAAAAGAGACATATTCCTCTCAGCAGAGAGGAAATGACCTTTTCTACCTTTACTACCCAAGATCAGAAGCAATTCCCATGGATGTTTTATGTGCTTTGTAATAAAAGAGGTTTTGTTAGTCAAGTATTCATTAGGAACTTGTTCAGAAAGGAGACTGAGAGAGCAATAATACATATGCCTAAAGGAGGGTTAGTAAATAGCTAAATTCAGCTATTTGGGAAGGCACAAGCATGAACTATGCTAATATAGAGTAGAAAAAATTCCTCCCAAATAGAACCCAATATTTATATTCTTGATATATAGATTATATTCTGAAATCTTTACAATGTATTTCCATTATCCAGGGTTCTTACTAAATAAATTTGGAAAGATTCAGAACCAGAAGGAAATCTGCCTCAAGTCCCAAACAACTTATAATAGGTCTTTACTAAGTTGTAGTAGTCTGTGATTTGTACAGACGAAGGGGGTACCAACATTAAAGTGTTTCAATGTCTGTTATAGCAAGTTTGTGATGAACAAATTACATTCTCTCAAGTTTCCTATATTTTGGAGAGAACTGGTTTGAGTGTAACCCAAGGCTACGCTATAAAATTATGGTAGCTAATGCCCAGGAGAATGAACTCACCATTTTGAAGCCTTTAGTATTGTACTCTAACCAACTGTATTAAGTAGCCACTCATCTTGTTTAAATAAGTGTTCATTTAAATTTATTCTTATTTATTCATTCATAACCATGTATTGCATCCCTTTGGCAGTTTATATACATATCCCTTCTCAGAATATTTCTAAATGCCTATTATAAAATGCATAAGGTCACAAAGGAAATAAATTTTATTTAAATAAGTTATGAAATAACATTCATGGATCCCAGGTTGAATCACTGTTAAAAGATAGCCCTGGAGTGAAAATGGAAGCTACCCAAGTATATTTGACAGGTCTTTGGTTGATGACACAATCAAAGATCAATGTATATTATCCCTGATTTGCATAATAAAAGGTTTATATCCATGCTGGGATGTCAGGGCTGATGAAAACCAGAGTTCCAATGACTGTCATGAGCCCAAAGACATTGTGCCAATACTGATGCCAGAGTTCAATCAATTTGCTAATTCCTCAATAGAAGATTCCTCAAGGACAATAGCTACTAATCTGAGTTCTTCTATATTGTCTTATTAAGCATTATAGATGTGTTGACAAGTAGATTAAAATGTCAGTTATTGGTACCAATTGTGACCATGTCTCAATAAAGTTAACTTATAATCTATAGTGATAAAGTTCTGAAGTAACCACCTTCTAGATTTTGTCAAAAAGAACTCAACCTCCTGCTTCCAAGAGAAGCCTTTGATTTTTCTAACCGCCTATTTCAAATTAAAGATCAGTTAACCAATATCCTATTTCTCTATCTGTGTACTTCCACAAAGTCCTACTGGGGAACTTCATCACAGTGGAGAAGTGACCCTGAAATTTTTTATTTTAATTTTAAAGCTTTTTATTTTCAAAACATAGGTATAGTTTTCAACATTCACCCCTGCAAAACTTAGTTTTCCAAATTTTTTTCTGTCTCCCTTCCCCCATCCCATCCCCTAGAAAGCAAGTAATCCAAGAAACTTGTGCAATTCTTATATATATTTCCACAATTATTGTACTGCACAAGAAGAAAACAGACCAAAAAGGAAAAAAATGAGAAAGAAAACAAAATACAAGCAAACAAGTGAAAATATTATGTTGTGGTTCATACTCAGTCCCCACAGTCCTCTCTCTGGATGCAGATGGCTCTCTTCATCATAAGTCCATTGGAACTGGCCTGAATCCTCTTACTGTTGATCATCATACAATCTTTTTGTTGCTGTGTAGAAAGTTCTCTTAGTTCTACTCACTTCACTTAGGATCAATTCATGTAAGTCTCAGCTGAAATCATCTTGTTGACTATTTCTTATAGAACAATAATTTTCCATAATATTCATACACCATTATTTATTCAGCCATTCTCTAACTGATGAGCATCCACTCAGTTTCCACTTTCTGCTGCTACAAACATCCTTGCACATGTGGGTCCTTCTCTCTTTTTTATGATCTCTTTGGGATACAGGTCCAATAAAGACACTACTAGGTCAAAGAACATACACAGTTTGTAGCACTTTGGGCATAGCTTCATATTGCTCTCCAGAATGGTTGGCTCAGTTCACAACATCACTAACAATGTATTAGTGTCAAGGGTTTTCCCACATCCCCACCAACATTCATCATTATCTTTTCTTGTCATCTTAGCCAATCTGAGAGGTGTATAGTGGTACCTCAGAGTTATCTTAATTTGCATCTCTCTGACCAATAGTAATTTATAGCATTTTATATGATTATAAATGGTTTTAATTTCTTCATCTGAAAAAGTGTTCATACCCTTTGACCATTTATCAATTGGAGAATGGCTTCAATGCTTATAAATTTGAGTCAATTCTCTCTAAATATTAGAAATGAGGTTTTTATCAGAATCCTTGGATATAAATTTTTTCCACATTACACTGTATCCTTTCTAATCTTGTATGCATTGTGACCCTGAAATCTTGAAGGATATTCCAGTGGAGTCAAAGGATGGTGGAGTTCAATGTAAAAGCTTCAAGTATGGTCCCAACAATAGAATTGTGTCTGCTGTTCAGAGTCCAGGAAAATTAAGGTGACCAATATACTGGTCTTTTTGTGATATATTTTCTTGATGCATGGGGGGTGAAATATAAATTCCTTTGTTTTACTTTTAAAGATCTTCACAACCTGGCTTCTTCCGACATTTCTAAGGTTCTTATATTTTTGTATTCTCCATGATTTCTGTGTTTCAGCAACCTTGGCCTCTTGGTGGACATAAGACATAACTCTCCATGTCCCATCTCCATGTCTTACCACAAGCTGTTTTCCACACTTGGAATGCTCTAATGTTTCACTTTTGCTTATTAGTTTCCATGACTTCCTTTAAATCAATTCAAACCCCACCTATTTCAGGAGGACTTTCTAAGTTCCCCAATACCACCATCCCCAGCTGTTAATGACTTCCCCTCCTTGAGCACCTTTCTTCTCTTCTGTTATATATATACTGTCTACAGCAATGCAAAATGTGAGCTCTTGAGGGCAAGAATTATCTTTTTGCCTTTTTTTTTTTTGTATTCCCAATTCTCAGCACATTACTTGAAACATAGACAGTATTTAATAAATATTTGTTGGCTTGAATTCACTTTAACAATCAGTGAAAGAAAGAAAAGAAAATGACCCATAGTCTTCCACTTTTGTAGAGGTTGTGCCATTGTGGTAGAAACTTGAGTCTTGTTCCTCTAATGTGAGACCCATATCCAATGACAATAAGTGGGCAAACTAAATGACGAATTGAATTCAATCATCTTGACATTTTCACTAAGGAAGTTAAAACTAAAAAGGAGTGGCTTACAGTTTCTCCTTGGGGAAATAAGGAAAGTGGTAATTTTATGATGTGTCCAAAGGCTACAAAGAAACATCATTACATGGATCATTTCATATTGCCAAGCTCATAATAAGTATTTGCAAAAAGATCACCAGGAATATAATTGAAGTTTATGTACCTATATCAGGCAAAGGATAAAGATGTAAAGTAATTCTACAAATAACTCAATAAGACCTTCCAAATTAAATCAGAATATACTTTAATACTGTGACCTCAACAACAACAACAAAAAAAAGTGGGTAAAGGAAAAGATGGAGAAAAAAATGTACCAGAAAATATGTTTCAAGAGTAATAAAGACTTCTATATCATAAGTATTTTCTTTGAGTAAAGACTTGAAAAACATTGGATACTGAAAAAACTGAAAAAATGAAATTGATTCTATTTTGACAAGAAATATAACTCATTTTTGATATGATAGAAATAAAAAGAAAAAATAAAAATTAGTATAAACTTAGAATAAAAATAATAAAAGAGTTGGAAAAAAAAGAAAAAAAGGCATTCAATTAAAAATAATTTCTAACTTTATTTAAACAAGCTATTGATTACTCAAAAAATGGTAAATGGATGGAAGAAAGGTCATCAACACTAATTTCAACCATTTCATATGGAAGTTTAACTGATGTAAATCAATTGACATAATGAGGAGACTAAAAGAGCCTAGAAACTATCTTAGTTAAAAACATTTATCTTACTTTGAAAAGCAAGAGAGATATGACAGCCAAGGGCAACACCAGCTAAGAATATAAAGTCATTTGTAAACTTTATGAAGAAGGATGGTGGAGCATTAGTAGTATTATTGCCTCATAAATAGTAAGAAGCAGTGAAGGGAAAAACAATTTAAAGAATGCTAAATGACATCTATTGGGGAATAGCTAAAAAAAATTTTTTTGGCACATGAAAGAAATGGAATGTTACCAAACTATAAGAAATGATAAGTATCAGCAATATGGAAAATCATGGAATGAATTACTCAGAACTGATGCAAAATAAAATAAGCAGAGTCAAGAAAACAATGTGCACGAGTTCAGTGGCATAAATGGAAAGAATAAAAAACACAAAACACCTGAAAACAAATGTAAAAGTACAATGACAAGCTTTCCCCAAAGTAAAAATCAGTTCTTTTGCATAGGGTTATATATTGTCAGATTTTTTCAGATCCATTTTGCAGATTTTTTTCCTCTTATTTTTCTTTCTTTTTTTTTTTCATAAAAAAATGTTATGTCTGATGGTGCTATAGGAAGATAAAGGAAATGATAGAGGAGAAAATTTAGTGATGTAAAAACAAAAAAATATTATCAGAATTTATTTAAACAAAAAAGTAAGATTATAACTAAGTAAAGTCATCTTGATAGCATCTAAGAATGCAACTGGAAGTACTAGATGTGTTCCATGCAATGGATATATAAAAGATATGAAAATATTTTTATAATTAATTATTTCATAAGCTTTTTCTATTGCTAATGTGTTAAACCCTGTGCTAGTTACTGGGATACAAAACAAAAGAAAAAATAGTCCCTCCGCTCAATGGGGAGGTGGTAGTGGGGAAGAGTAATACAAAATAAGAAGATAAGTTTACAAAGTAATTTCAGAAAGGACATTAACACTGAGGGAATTAGGAAAGGTCTCTTGAAGAAAAGTGGCACTTGAACTGATCCTTAAAAAAAAATAAATTACGTTGCAATAGTTAGAGGTGAAGATAAAGTACATTCAGACTGATCAGACTGGGCAAAGGTGAGAGGTGAAATGACATGCATGAAAGCTGCCAAATAAACCGTTAAGGACAATGGACCCATAATGTTCTAACTCTAATTCATAGCACTAGAGGTATTGCAAGAGAAAAAGTTCTTAACCTGGGGTTCGTGAACTTAAAAATTAAAAAAAAAAAAAAAGATTATAATTTTAATTAGTTTCTTATCTTAATTTTTTTTTATTTTCTAAAACATTCTAAGAAGAAATCCTTTGCCTTAAAAGGAATAAGTGACATTTTTCTAGATAAAGTGGAAAATTATTCTGAGTAGTACAAATGAGATTTTTTAAAAAATACAATGGACTAGACCAAGTATACACAAAAGAGGTCTGTTCTAGAAATATCACAATAATGATAATATTAAGACACCAGTTCTCAAGGTATCTGAAGAAGTTCAAGGAAGGAAAAATTTTTGAAAACCAAAACCTATCAGTAGCTGTTGACTCATTTATCCACTTTCCCATTCATATAAAAATGTGAGAGTAATATATAAATTATATATATATATATATATATATAAGAATATCTTTGATAATGGCATTAAAAGCAAAAGACAAATTTTCATGAACAGTATTCTAAAATAAACCATATTTTAGCCATTATTTAATGAATTAAAATATGTAAAGAATATGAGATACCAATTAATTTACTTTTTTTTTGACTAAAAAAATTGATGGCCTAATGCAAAATGCTATCTCAGTGACTCTACTAAAAACGTTTCTCTAATCCATACATTAAAATTAAACAAATTTTATAAATGATATAATGAAAATATCAGGTGCAGCATAATTTATAGATATGTATGTGCATATGTTTTTGTCACTGTTACAGAGAAGGTCTAGTGAAGAATCTAAGTGGAAGAGTTGAAAAAGATTTCCTAAAGATAGTGAAGAGTTCTAGATATATATGTTCACAAATGAAATGTGATTATTTCATTAAGCACAAGAACATTGCAGAATTTCCAAAATTATATCCATAAATATTCTAAAAAGTTTGACCTACATTGAAAAAAATCATGTGGTTAGATGGACAATCTACAGAACTCATCTGTCAGTATACACATCACTGAAAATAGGCAATGATTTACAATCCTAAATTGGAAGACAGTAGAGTGGATTGCCTTTGGGAAATTATAAAACTATTTCAATGAACCATAGCTTTTCCATGAAAGGCCCATCTTTTTTAGTGCTAATATTCTTCTATTGGTATTATATGGCTACAAATTATAGACATATTTTCCAAAAAACTGAAATTGCTGATCATTTAGGGGGTAATAGAAAGGTACATGGAGCCTCTGAGCAAGTTGCAACAAATAATAAATTATGAATGAATAATGGCATAATGGATATGACATCAAAGAACTATATTGTGAAAAAAGAAAACATGGCTAGTCATGTCATGAGATTGAAGTCAATCTACAGAGAGTCTACATGTTCAGTATTGTCCTTTTAATTTCAAGATAACTTCAGAGAAGATACCAGTATGATAGGTTCTTTTTTGTAAATTTATGCGAAGACATTGACAAGAATGAAATAATACCAGCAGAGATGGCTAGGCTGCACTCAGATCATGGAAAGAAATAACTACATAATCTCACAGATTTATTTGAGTGTTTGAGTTTATCTTGGTCAAGCAATTGCACTTTCCTGCTATTTATAAACTATCTATTGAAAGTTATTCATGCTAAAGAAATCCTCTGAGAAACATTAATCTATTGAAGTTCTGGTACCTAAATATAGCCCCTTATAGGAAGTACTTTGTCTAAAAGAGATGCACTGGTAAAGAAGAATCTGATTTGGGGGATTCATATTGTATTTTTTGTAGGTAAGAAAGAGGGTCAAAAGAAGAGGATACTAGGTTCATTCAGTTTGATAATGTGGAAAAGTTCTTAACCAAAGCTCTTTATATGAAATTGAGAGTAATACTTGTGGAGTTTATTAAGAACCATGGTTTTTATTAAAAGATGAAAGTGCAGGTTATGTAAATATGCTTACTCTGCTAACATACATTGCCACCTAATATTACGCTAGCATTCTGCATACCAAATATGAAATAGTTGAAAGTAAGCCTGTAAAATATGATAATTAGCTGAACATCCCACTTTGGGGACCATTTCATTAAAAGGTGGGGAAAATTAGAAATCCTTGCAAAACCTAAAATAAATTCTTTCCCAGCAGAGGATGGTGATTGCATTTCCAAGCTGACACTATTATTAACTTATTTCTCCAGTTAATGTAAAATGTCATTCAGAGTTCCTATCTTGGCAGTGAACTTCTGCACCACTAGAAGGTGGTACATTGTGGACTAGATCCATTTGTAGCAATTTCCTCCAAGTTAGTGCAGTCTGGCAATAAATGTGTCACTGGCTTCATTTATAATGAATATTCAGAAGTGTGTATGGGCCAGAATTTAAATGCTTGACACTAGTGAATATTGACGTTATTCCCCAGAATACTCCAAGTAGCCATTAAAAGGAAATCTGAGAGAAATTTGGTCCTTGACCATTTCTGGGTTCAACCCCATATTCTTCTGATTGGTAAAATCCTCAATGAATTTTGAATGAATGAAGCATTAAGCCTTCTAATGTTTCAAATATATTTTAAGAGGGATTATTTGGATATTTACTGAATGATTAAATTTGTTGTCCTAAAGAACAGACAATATAACTCTAGATAGAGTCCATAATAACAAATGATAAATGTCCAGAAAAGAGTTCTTAATGATAAAAATAAGTTTCTTACTAAAGGTGTATTGCTATGGGTTCTGTAGATAATTCAGTATTTAAATATAATTGAGGTCATTATGACCCATTTTTAAATGAGGAGTCAGTAAGATAGAAGCTAGATATTTTAAATGAAATAACTGACCTACTCTTAGTTTGAACCTTTTATTCCAGATAAATACTTATTAAGTACTAAAAGAAATTAGAGATACAACTGTTAATCATTGAAGAATCGTGGAAAAGGGAAGAAATATGCTAATTGAATAAAGCAAAATAAGTTATATAAATAGGACAAATATTCCTTTTCCTTTATACATATACATATATATATGTGTGTATATATATATATATATATATATATATATATATGTATATGTATATATATACACATAAGTATGTGTATATATATATGTATATGTATATATATATATTTCTTTATAAACACACATATATTATTTCTAGTACCATTCCCCATGTGTGTGTGTGACAATGGCACTAGAAAATTGAGCTAGACAAGTGATCTAAATTTCAAAAATTGAGAAAAAGTGAAAAGACAAACTGAAATAGTGAAAAGAGAGTTGAACTTCAAGTGAGGGAGACACATAATAGCTCTATGATAGTGGGGAAGTCTGTTCAACACTATTCATTTCTCTGATTGAAATTTAAAGTGTTGCCAGTCTGCATTGGTGGAAGTTTCCCTTACTCCATTTTTAGAGGAAGTTTCCATGAAATCAGATGGCTTAGACCATTCTCCCTACTTGTGAATTTTCAGTTACAATCAAGGGGAGACAACAAAAGTCAACAAACAAACCATAGTTTACAATCATAGAACCTTAGCATTCAATTCAAAAAGCACTGTCATATGTACCAGACACTGTGCTAAAAGCTAGGAAGACAAAGGCAATAATAAAAATATTTTTTGGTCAAGGAGCTTACATTCTATTTGAGAAGGAATAACAACATAAATTTAGGAAATACAAAGAATTAGAAGGAACATCAATAGTCACTGAATCTGACTTCCTGCTTCAAGCAAGTGTCATGGCTATCACATCTCCTGCCAGGTTATTTAGCTTCTGTTTAAATATCTCCAGTGATTGATGAGATTCCAAGAAATGCTGTTGATAGAATGTGAGCTCTTCAAGAGTAGAGATTGTTTTATTCCATGTATTTGTGTCCTCTATGCCTAGTAAAAGGCCTAGCCCTTAGGAGGTGCTAGTGACAATAAATGTTTGTTGATAAACTCTTAATAGGTTTTCCCTTATCCTTGTGAATCCAAGAAAGACCTGTGATTTTGTTAGCATGAAGAACTCCTGGTTAGGGAACATCTGCTATCAGGGCAATTTTTTTAACCTTGTACAACTAGATTGATAAATGATAAAGTGTAGCCTCAGTCACAGAGAAGCTAAATGACACAGATAGTAAAGGTCAGAGACCAGATTTTGGTTTTCCATGTTGTCTCTACCAATCTTTTTTACCCAATCAATTTTTTACCCAGTAAAAAAATTAAAAATCAGACCAAATGGGAAAAAATCATGAGAAAAAAAATGCAAATAAACAAATAGGTGAAAATAGCATACTTTTTATCCACATACAGTTTCCATAGTTTTCCCTCTGGATGTAGATAGGATTTTCCATCCCAAGACTATTAGAATTGTCTGCATCACCACATTTCTGAGAAGAGCCAAGTCAATCTCAGCTGATCATCACATAATCTTGGTGTTACTGTACAAGATGTTCTTCTGGTTCTGCTTACTTCACTCACCATCAATTTATGAAAGTTTTTCCAGGCTTTTCTGAAATCAGCCTAAAGCAGGAATTCTTAATGTTTTAATTTGTTATGGGACCTTTTGAAATCCATTAAGTCTATGACATCTCAGAAAAACCTTTAAAAAAGGTAAATACATACATATACATACATGTACATATGTGTAAGTATACATATATGTATATATTTGTGTTTGTATACATATATAGTATGTATATACACTTAGCTAGCTAGCTAATTGAAAAAGAATTCGCTGAACTTTAATTAGAAGTTAATAAAAATAAAGATGTAATTTTTCCCATCTAAGTTTCTTGACTTCCCTACTCCTCCATGTTAAGAAACTCAGCTCATATATGGTCCTCAGTTTGCCATCTATAAAATGATAGGGTTGGACTAAGAGGTCCTGAAATCCTGTTGAGCTTTAAAACTATGGTACTTTGGTCTCCTGAATGTATTTATAAATATCTAAAAATATGTTATGGACTAACTTTGGGTAAAATTCTCATTGGCAATCTATGATGTCATTTCCACATCTCTATTAGCACAAATATTCAGTTTTTACAGCTCTCTAAATTTTTATGCATAAATTCCATTTCAAATTAATAAGCAGACACTTAAGATAGAAAATTACATAGTCATCATTATGTTTCTGAGATTGATTAAAGTCACTCTGCCTGTGGGCTCATTGCTACCAAAACAACTCTGGCCCATAATAGTCACCTGCTAATATATTCTAGGAGTAGGCAATTGTTTAATCAAGGACCAAAGGACATTCAGCCAATCAGATAAACTGCCCATTCAGAGCCTTTCTTATCAAATCTGATTGAGCATACATCCTGCAGTCATGCAATCTTCTTTAGAAGTGCTCAAATATAGGAGCAATCAGAGACTCGTTGGTTATTACTATTAGGGAGCATCTTTAATTTTCTACAAAATAAACTTTGGTTTCCTAAATGAAAAAAGGTATTAATAATGCAGATAATTATTAATAATTATTTTTGTTGTTACTATAGCATTACTTGCATTTACATCTTTTACCTGAAGTAAATGTGCTCAACTCACTAATTATATATATATATATTATATATATATATAATATATATATATATTATATATATATAATGCATATATGTGTGTGTGTGTGTGTATGTGTGTGTGTGTGTATATATATATAAAATCTGCTGTATAAATTTAAACCATCTGTGGGTGCTTAATAATATGTTAATACATGCACCTGGTGATGTTTCTGCTCATATGAGAGTATGAATCATCACATTCTTAGTTTGGAGGGAGGACAGAATCCTTATCTCTATCTTAAAGTCATTCTGGGTGCATCCATCCTGCTCTAGCAGAGAGATTCTGATATGAAAATGGAGACTTCCTCATTTAATTCAGGTCATGTCACTAAAGCTGATGGTTTTGACACTTGTGCTCTTTGGCCAGTGGTGGATGCATTACTTTAAAAACTAACTCTGACATGGATTATGGTGTCAGGCTGGGCCAAAACTAGAATCCCAGGTGCTGACTATGCAATTGTCTCTAAACTTCATTTATCTTGATTTTGGAAATGTTACATTGAATATAAATGGTTTTCTGTATTTGTTACTTATTCCAATAAACTTAAAGCATTTAATTGGGCCACTGAAGTTATAAGTAAACAATTTAATTTCCCTACTTATTTTTTTAATTAAACCTGCCCAAATCCCATCTCTGCTTCAGTTCATGTAGGTTTGTGGTATTTTATTCATTAACTATTTTTCTAAAAAACTTCCTTTTCTTTTTTTAAACTTAATTTTAGAAATTATATATTGTAATGGATAGAGTGAAGGACCTAGAATTAGAAAAACTTGCTTCATATATTTAGTAGCTGTATGACTGAGTTCACTTTTTAACTGGGTTGAAAATATCACTTAATTCTCAGAATTCCTGCAAACCTTAAAGCCTTACATCAGTGCTTTTTTTTGTGGTTATTGTCCAGTCACATTTGACTCACTGTAACCCTGTGGACTATATTTCTTGTTCCTGGGGTTTTCTAAGCAAAGATAGTGGAATGTTTTGTCATTTCCTTATCTAGTAGACTACAGCAAACAGATAAAGTGATTTGGGTGGGGTGGGTGGGGTGGAGAAGGTAGAGGAGTGGTTGGGGAGGGGGGGAGTGTCACATGGCTAGGAATGTCTGAGACCAGATTTCTGACTTTAGTCTATTTACTTAGTTCTTTAGCTCCCTTCAATATAAGTGCTAGCTAATATTTTAGATCTAAATTATGATTCTGTATATTTTAAATATAGAAGTGAAGCTATATTATATAAAGGAAACTTGAAAAGATGAAAGAATCCTGTTATAATATGAATAGGCAAACTTCCATATCTGCCAAATACATTGAGAGAAGATTGGGTTATATTGATAGTAAGAGGCATAAAAGTAGGGCAGACAAAGCATAAGTGGTCTCCCAAAGAAAACCCAGTGCCCCATATTCTTGAGGAAGTTGAATGAAGAAGGTACCGGTAAGATGGGAATAACTACTGAAAAGACAGTCTTTATCTAAGTCAGGAGATGGCACTCCAAGATCAAGCTGCCCTAGACCCCTAGGACCTGCTCAGATTTGGAGCTTCTAGCTTTCCTTTTAATATCTTATTAGTTTCATCCTAGTCTATAGTCTAGTCTAGCAGGTAGTGCCAGTATGATCATTACCACTCATTTCTCTTAGTTAAAATCTGGTCTTAGATACATACTAGCTGTGTGATATTGGGCAGGTCATTTAAAATCCTATTTGCCTCAGTTTCCTTAATTGTAAAATAAACTAGCGAAGGAAATAGCAAACCACTTCAATATCTTTGCCAAGAAAATCCCAAATGGAGTTGCAAAGAGTCAAACATGACTGAACGAGTTTAATCAAGTGTAAAGGCATGAAAATGTCCAACAATAATCCATAATTTCTATAACTCATGTTTATACCCATCCCACTAAAGTTCTAATTTCCTAGTAACCTAAAAAAGATTTCTACCATAAATAAAGGATATTTTGTTAAAGAAGGATTGATATTAAAATACAAAGTTAGAAATTTTTGGTTGCAAAGCATTTGGTTGCTCTTAGGCCCTCTTAAAATCCCAAATCTCCAACTGGTCAATCAATATGGATTTATTATGTGCCTGTTTGTGTTAAGCACTAAGAATAGAGTGCAAGAAAGGAAAGGAAAGTTTCTGCTCCCAAGTAGATTTCTTAACAACAGTGAAGAGAAATGAAAAATATCAGCTTTAAAAGTTCTAAACAGAAGACAAATAGCTGTTCCTAATGAAGTCAGAAATATCAACTCCCAAAGGTAAGATTTGACTCAACATCCCCAATCCCAATGATTATTCTCTCAGAAATAATGATGCCCCTAAAAACTTTTTGACCAAGCATGTTATGTCTCATTCACTAAGTGCAGGAAAAAAGGCATTGACTGGTCTCAATTCTACTGACTCCTCCTTTGTGAGTGACCAGTGAAGATTATCCACTTGAACACAAGTCTGGATGGTAGTCTCTTCCTGGCCAATAACTCAGTAAATCCTGGGATCTAATGTTTCAGCAGACTAAACTTAAAAAGATCCATGGATAGGCATTATCTCAAGAATTTCTGCTGTCTAGGGGGTAGAAGAAAGATATACTGAGACATATCAACTCCCAGCTACAGAGGCACTGAATGTCTCTTCTGGTTTGCTTTGAAACTGTTCCCCACCCCTGAATAATCTCAGGAGACTAACTGCCTCCTTACTAAATGCTTAGAGCAATTCAACCCCACCTTTCCTGCTTTTCTCCTTTCTTAGGGATGTCTGGGAAATGCTGAGGAAAAGAAGGGGGGAAAAAGTTGAGATTACATATGTAATTCTATTGTTTGCTTTAAGAAAGAAGAAAATGATTTGGATTAACCTTTTATAACTTATTCATAACAGCAAGAATAATAATAGCTAACATTTATACAGAGCCTATTAGGTGCCAGTCACTGTGCTAACTGCTTACGTGATCCTCTGAACAATCCTGAAAGGAATATGCTTTTATTACTCCCATTTTTTCTAACAAATGAGGAAATTGAGGTAAATGGAGGTTAATTAATTCATTCAGTGTCACAAACTAATAAGTAAATGGAACTGGATTTGAACCCAGATTTTCCTGATTTCAGGCCCAGAATTCTAACCACTGAGTCACTCAGCTGTCTTCCATATTGATTGTACCACCTAGCTAAAATTGGAATGGTATACTACTGGTCGAGGATAATTTTAAAAATATGATCCCAATAATAGTTTATATTAATGGTGTGATGGAAACGCCAGCAGATTTGGTTAGCTTTGAATCTAGTATTGCAGTTAAGTGTTTGACCTTGGACAAGTTAATTAACCTCTCTGGGTCTTAGATTCCTCAAGTGTTAAATTGCACTAGATGACTTCTAAGTCCCTTCCAGTTCCATATCAATAAGCCTGAGCTGTTCTCTAGGTACAAGTGATAAAGACCAAGAAATGATCCGTTATTATATCCATAAAAGTTCACCTTCCCATCTTTCTCCTCATTGTTGGCATTATTTGCTGAACATTTTAAGTATGTATACATACGTATATCATATTCATCTATATTATCCTATAGTATATGCATATAATAATTACACATATACACATAATATACATGGGTTTATGTTATATACACACATAGACATAATGTTAAGTGCATTGGTTGTTCAGTTATTTCTATAATTTCTGAATCTTCATGATCCCATTCGTGGTTTTTTGGGAAAAATATTTCCTTCTCCAGGATGTTTTATAGATGAGGAACAGAGGCAAACAGGGTTAATTGACTTGCCTAGGGTCACACAATTAATAAATGTCTAAGGTGAGATTTGAACTCATGAAGATGAGTCTTCCTGAATGTAGGCTTGGCAAGCTGTCTACTGGACCACCTAGCTGCCCCTTAAATATATGTGTGTGCGTGTGTGTATGTGTGTATATGTATATAAAATATATGCTCATGTAAATATATATGTATGTATATGTGAAGTAAATGTACATATAAATATATTCTATACATATTCATTTGTGGGTATACAGTTGTATATACAGAAATTTAATATCTATTTATATATACATATGAGTACACATATTTTATATACATATATGTATATATAGTCATCATAGATGAATGTGTGTAAATGCATGTGTGTGCATGTAAAATAGATATTACATATATATATTATATAGTATGTATACCTATATGTTTACACACATATATATACATTTATTTATTTGTTTATTTCCAATATGGATTTTATCCAGGGTTATAGACTGCAAGCATAAAGCTTAAATCTTTTATGTTAAAGCTGATGTGGTTCAGGAGTTTTAGGATGAGTAGAAGACCCTCAAAATACTAGATCTTTTGTAAACATGTGAAAGGGGGTGATGAGACTTCAGGATCAGTGAAAAGGTAAAGGGTCCGATTTTTGGCAGCCACTGAATGTTTCCCTCTATGGGGGAAAGGTGCCAGTCCTCATTCAAACAGATGGCTGTTACTTCATGATTCAACATAACTTCCCTCGACATTTCTATCTCTGCCAATTGTTGGTCTAGATTTAGTATCACATTTTTAGGAAAGAATATTGAGAGTGTGATCGAGAAGCAATTCCAATGATATTTAGCTTTCCTCCCCTTCCATATCATTTAGCAATAGAGATTTAAGCCAAGGTTGCAGTGGAACCCATACTGGTTTTAACTGTGGATAATTTACATAATAGGTACAGTACAAAGAACACTCCCTCTGAAGTCATAGAACCTACATTCACATCCTTTTCATGATATTTACTACTCATGTCACTTGGAAAGTCACATATTGGTATTCAGTCTTAGTTTCTCCACCTGTAAAACAAAGGGATCAGACTACATGCTGTCTAAAGCTCCTCCCACCCACCTGTAAATTTATGATGGAATGATTTATTCCAAATAAAAAGGAAAAAGAAAATATTTTTAATGATCCTTTAGTACTTACTGGTAATTTCCAGTTTTTAATACTGGTGAAGGGAAAGGAAGGAAAAATATCCAAAAGATGGTTAATAAACATTTAGAAAAGAAGGCAGAGCTCATCAAGAAAGCAAATTGTGCTCCTTTCTTTGACATCTTGCTTAGGCTGGGAGATCTTTAATTTTTTTTTTAACTTAAAACCATGAATTTAATATGCAGTTTACAATTCAGTATGTTAATTTAAAATTTGCCCTGTGTTTCCTGCTCTTGGGAGAATGTTTTAGATACAATTTACCTAGATTTTTAGCAAAGCATTTTGAGAAAGTCTTTCATGGTATTCTTGTCAAATTGAAATAAGGACTAGATGGATGAATTCTTAGCTCTGGAGATTCAGAGTTAATGTATTAACCATATTGTTATAATATCAATGCTAGAGAGATTACTAAGAAGGATGAACAGGAACAGGTACATAGTGTACCTAAAATACAAGCTCACTCAATGATGATTGAGTTCACTCACAGCTTACTCACTTGCCATTTGGCATAAGATACAGTATATTATACCTATGCTCCTGCAGCTGCACTCATTACCTATCTTCTTCCAAGTTCTATAGCCATGGGAAGCCTGGGTTGCCTTAAAAAAATGAAGTGCAGCTGGGTCACTTTTGCTAAAAAGTTTGGCACTTGAACAATCCAGAAGCAGAATATTTTCTCTGTCTACAATTCCATAACTCCGCTGGCAATGTTTGAATACAAGCTGTAAGACAACATTTTAATTCTGTTGCATTTGAATGTTTTGATGATTATTAGAATACTTTGGTTTTTAGTTTTCACTTTACTTGAAATTTCACTGGTATAGGGAAATCCCAGGTAAGGAAACTCCCATTTCCTACATATATAAGCACCTATTGTTACTTACCTACCCTTAATTATTGAATGGTTGCATCAGTTAAATGCAAAACATCAGTTTAAAAAGGTCAAAGGCCATCTCCCATCATACTGATCTACATCTGACCACTAGAACCCATAGTTCTGAAAGAAAACCCTCCCTCACTCAAATCCAACTCACTTACATGTCATGGCATCATGCCCCTGATGTCATGGTCCTCCTCAAGAACACAGAAAAAGAACAATAACAATCTCTATGAAATTTAGTCTTAGAGCAGAGTCTCTTAACCTGGAGTCCATAAACTTGTTTTTTAATGAAATATTTTGATTACTGTACTTCAATATAATTATTGAAAAAATATTTTATTTTATACAGTTAAAAACATTTTTTTAAAGGGGGTATAGCTTCACCATCCATCTGTCAAAGGGATCGTTTTATACATGATATTTAAGGACCTCTGTCATACAGATTTGTTTGAGACCTGAGAGGTGAAAGACTTTCCTACACTCTAAGTCAATATGTGTCAAGATAGGGCATCAGTCTAAATCTTTCTAGCTCTAGAACCAGTTCTCTATTCATTAAACCAAGCTGCCACTCTTCAGTGGTTAAAATACACTTAATGCCTTGAAATCATTTAATAGCTTAAGGCCATATTTAAGAAAATTTTAAGCACTTGTTATTTCTTTGGGTAAAGAAATATTCCCGGGAGGAATGGATAACAAGGATCAGAATAATGGAATGGTCACGTGGGTAATTTAGAGCCATTAGCTCCAATTTTTATTTTGCCTTCTGTTCTTATTTTGCTTATCTAACAGATAGAGATCATATACCTGAATTACTTAACTGAGTATTATTGAGATTATTGAAAAATGTATATGAAAGTCCTTTGTTTCTTTAAAACATCATATAAATGTAAGCTACAATTAAATTCATTTGAAACATTTGAAAATTAGAGTGAGAGGTTATGATACTTGTATCAGATTATATAATCAAGAAGTCATACCCTTATATCCTTTTATTACACATGTAATTTGAAAAACAAAACAAATGTATCTCCTAGCTTAACTACTAGAAAGAATATCTATCTTAGGTCTGTTGTACAATGTATAAATACTACCCATCAACATAAATATGTCATTCCTACAGGGATAGTAAGAAAGGAAGGGTTCTTTCCTCTGGTGATCTTTTAATTATGAAATTCAAAGGATATAGCAATTCCTTCTGCAAACTTTGCTTGGGGCCTAGAATCTCAACTGGCATTTCCAAGTAGAAAAACAATGTTTTCCTTTAAAACTTTAATCTAAAATCATTCATTTGAGGCTAAACTGGTGAGGATGTGCTGGGAAATATTGTTCACTTTGAGGGAAAAACATGGTTTCTGCAAAAATAGATCCCCCTGCATTGTACAGGTATGATTCCAGTCTGCTCAAAACAGGATGGTCCTTCTCTACAGAAACATTTTAAAAACTGGCATAAAATTCCTCTTTTTTGTGATGGCAGAAGGAGAACATATGGAGGAAGCTGGAATTGATGATCAGAATTTGAAGGGCTGTCATTCATGAATTCTTTTTCTAAAATACTGCAGACTCTGAATTCCTGTTCCCTGTGACTGTAACCAGTGGCTTTAACTGAAGGAGGCAGCAATAAAAATAAACAAAGCTGCCTTTGCATTTTGCAGGTGTGAAATGGGTGATTGTTTGAGACACAGGTCGCTCAATGGCTTAATACTAGAAATGTCTTCTTCCACTTGAAATAATGTTTTTATGGAGTGGAGCACTGTTACAAGCTGCTCTGAGGAGCAGTTCTGTGGGTTTAAAGTCGAGTGGGATGGATTATTCCTTAAGGGACCATCAAATTGAATATAGACCTATAAAGAAGGGCAACCCTTTACTTCAGAGGGCTGGTATTGGTGCCTTTGACAGAGATATCTTTGACAGCCTTATTCAAAGTCTTTTATATGGATCCAAATCCTAGGCTATATTCCACATCAGCCTGCCACAAGCTAGCCAAGTACTTTGGACAGGTCACACAGCTTTAGCTTTGTCATCCCTAAATGAAAAGGAGAGAGAGAGGTGAACTTGAGTATATGAATGTGATAAAATATAGTATTGAAATCTAGAATGATAAATATAAAGAAATATGGAGACATGGAATAAGGGAAGAAAAGGAAATAGAATGAAATTGGTGAATGTATTGGCAGTAGTTATATAAATGGAAAAAAATATACAAATTCATGCTGAAAGGACAAAGACAGTGGAAAAGGACATAGGAGGAGTTTTGCATGCACACATGTATATATGCATGTATGTATGTATACACACATATATGCTCATATTCAAATATGTTTATGTACATATGTATTATATGTGCATATATAAATGCATAACTGGATTTTTATAATAAGGAAAATGAGACCTAAAGAGGTGAAGAGAATTGCTTTTGATCATATAATTGGTAATTATTCTAAGACAGTCATTTAATTCAATTTAATAAATTGAATAAATAATTTGTAGTTAAAAATAAAACCAATTGAATTTATATTTGTAACTAACTAAATATTTTTCAAAAGAAAGAACAACATAAATGTTTATATGTGACTTGTGGGTAGGAGTAGGAAATCCAAGTTTTATTGTTTTATTTAAATTATTTAACAAAATAAAGCATAGTTTATCAATTTATTAAATAAGTGTGGTGGAAAATGATTCACTACTTGTGTTATCTTGGATTATTGTGATTCTCAATGTCCTCATTTGGAAAATAAGGGAATTAAGTTAAATTATTCATTCATTAAGCACTTACCATATTCCTGCCACATCTGCAAGAGGCAGTCTTTGCCCTCATGAATTTTAACACATGAAGTACAAACACAGATACCTATAGAACATAGTGATAAATGCAGTCAAAATATACAAAGAATGCTATGTGGAGAAAAAGGTGAAGATTATTAATGCCCATGGAGGTCAGGCAAGACTTCTTGGAGAAGATATTATTAGAATAAGATTTGGAAACATGGGTTAGAAATCAACAGTCAAAAATAGGAATTATACTTATTCTAGCCAGAGATGGTAGCATGAATGAAGACATGGAGCTGGAAGAGTTCAAGAATTGTTTGGTAAGAATCTGTGCAGAGAGTAGAAACAAGAGCAATATAAGATAAGACTAAAAAGATTAGGTGGTTCTAGACCATGGAAAACTAAAAATGTCAGATAAAGGGGTTAATCAAGAGACAATAGGAAGCCAGTGTATTTTTGGCAAAAGAACAACAAGAACAGATCTATATATGAGAAAGATAAAACATGAAAAAAAAAAAAAAAAAAAAAAAAAGAATTGTGAGTGAGTTAGAGCCCGGAGTTAATCAATCAATAAGCAAGCATTTATCATGTACTTTTTATCCTGTTGCTTTGCTGTTGGGATTTGCTGGTGCTTCACTTTCCAACACAGACAACACAGACAGAGAAGCTCTGAATTCCACAAAACTATGTTTGCAGATATTCATCTCTGTCATTTTTTATCTTGTTACATAGTTTGTACCTTTACTTTACCTCCTTGTCACCCTCTGCTATAATCAAGTTAACACTATATTCATTGACTATGGAAGTGTAAATAGACTCCTTAATTTTCTGCTCATTTCTGTGACATCCCAGAGCAAAATATTCTTTTCTAGTCACCACTCATCTATAAATATTTTCTAATCTTATTAGAATATAAGTTACTTGAGGGTTGGGACTCCTAGAGATATAAGATCACAATCTGAGGATAATAGATCAAATGAGGGATTTAAAAAAACCTGGGAAACCTTGGTTTTATTTGTAAGCAGCCTGGCAAGAGCCATTAACTATGGAGAAATTAAAGATGTAGAGGGGGAATAATTGTGGGGACAATCTGCTAAATGAGATGAGAGTAAATAGGAATCAAGAGCCTGAGTAGAGGAATTGGTAGAGATTAGGTGAATAGTTATTCCTTCATTAGACATTAGAGAAAAGGGAAAGAAAAAGAATGTATCAAGGTGTTATGAAATAGAGATAAATTAAGAACATTAAATGACAACTATTAATAAAACTATAGATTGCAAGGAGTGATCAGAATGGCTGATCAGTTTGATGAGTCCCCTGAATCAACTTGTTGAGATTTTGGGGTATAGACTTTTATTAGTAGGAAGTGTAAATATATATATATATATGTATATATATATACATTATCCTCTCTCTAAGAAGAAACTGGGAGCTCCTTCCTATTATTGGTCCCAAATGACTAGAGTATGCCTCCTAGCAATTAGAATTTAGGAAAAGAGAATTATTTCCTGAAGTATTATTCGGTATAGAAAAGTAATAATGAAGCAGTGTATGGTAGGACCCTTTTTTTTTTTTTTTTTCTATGTTTGCTGCTTTCTTCTTGGACTACTAGATCATAGTGTAGGAATCGGGAAGGAAGGGAGATTTCTTTCCCACTCCTCCCTTCCTTCCCACCTCAAACAACAACAGAAGCATATGATAATTGAGACAATTTCAACAGCCTGAGAAGGGAGTTCTCACCAGCTACCAATACCACTTAAATCTAGTCCAAATCCATGACTTCCAGACTTAGCTGCTCTCTATTTTCTGTGCTATTCTAAGAGTTATCCAAAGTTTTTGGAGGCCATATTCTCTCTGCTATGGGACCTCTCCAAATTAGTCTCAGTTTTCACTTTCATTCCACTTACTAGCTTCTTAGTGGGGCCTTCTACCTCCATGATATTGCTCAAAAGAAAAACACCAAACATACTTTGAATAGGTTTCATTTTCACCCCATCCTCTCTGGCTTCTTCTTTGACGGTAAGATGGGAACATGTGCTATCTGAGAAATGTATGTCCACATACATTTCCTAGCTTACCTGAACTGTCATGGCCCTTTATTCTAGTCACTTCTGGGAAGCCTGGGAAAACTGGATTACATATACTTAGTTATACAAAAGAAGGCTTGAATGTCTGCCAAATTCACCAATATGAGATAAAGGAATTTCTGTATTTGTATGAACATATCAATTACATTCAAGTCAATAGAAATTGGTGGGAGGGAGGGAGGGTGAGAGAAACCTTTATATTTGGCTTCAATAGTCTCTAGAACTATTTGGGTTTCTTTGTGAATCAGCCAATTATAGCTATCTACCTTTTCTCATGATTCCTTCCCACCTTTTTCCATGGAGCAGAGGGATAAGACAGAGCTGAACTTGCCTTACTCATCTAACTAACCATGGTGGTTCTACTAACAAAAATTTGAATGAAGATCTGCAGAGAAATCAAAATTAATAATTGATTTGATGTTAAATGTAAAACTTCTTTACATATTGACTCTGTGTTGAAAGAATATTCAAATAGGTAGACATCATTAAGAGATTAGGCCTAGTGGTAAATACCTATAATTCTTTCTACCAGGAAGGCTGAAGCTAACAATTTCGATTTCTGAGCTCTGTAGGGCTGTGCCAATCAAGAATACATACTAATTTCAGATTTAATGTGGAAAGCATTTAGAAATAAGGGGGCAATAGATTGCCTAAAGTGCGGTGAACTGGTCAGGTCAGAAATGGAGTAAGTCAAAACTCCAGTGCTGGTTCACAATGGGATCAAGCCTGTAAGTAGCCCTACATTTCCAAGCTGGATGTGAATGGGAAAATTAAGGTTGGAAAAAAAAAGATATAACCAATAGACTTTTGGAAAATATGTCTGGCACTCAGAAAGAAATGTTAAAACCTGAAATATAGATTTAAGAATGTGAGAATGATAGATGACATTATCATTGACACTATGTTAACACATTCATTGATTAGATGAATAGATGAAATTGCCAAGCAATGAGTGAAAAGAGAATAAGATGTTAAAGAAAAATCCAAAAAGGATATAGAAAAAGAATAGTCAGAGACAGAGGAGGAGAACTGGAGGGGGGGGAAGGGGACACATGTCATAGAAGCCTAGGGAAGAAAGAGAGTCAAAGAGGTGGTCAATGGTGTCAAGTGAAACAGTTAAATAATAAAAAAGGATCAAACTCAGGTCTTGGATTTGATAGGAAGTATATTACTAAGTTTTTTAGAGAGAAGCTTTTGTGAAGTCAAGAAGAAAGTCATTACTGCAAGATACTAGAATGAATGAATAGTCAGGAAGTTTCAGAATTTTAGGTCATAGGTCAATAAAGAAGATGAGATAGGAATGTATGTGTGCTTAATCAATGTAGCCACAAAAATATAGGGATTGGGATGAGGATAATAATTTACTGGTGAATGTTTAACTATCCACTCTCCCCCCTGCAAAAAAAAAAAAAAAAACACTCTCAACACTTTTTAAAGCTTAATTTGCATATTACATTTTCTCTATAATTTTCTTAAGTCTAGACAATCAACAAAACAACAAATAAACTCTGTTTTATAGGATTTCACATTTCACACTGAAAATTTAATAATCAGACTTCCAGGTATGGAGCCAAGATGGCAGAAGCTCCTGGTGCTCCTGGAGCTCTCCCAGTTTCCTTTGAAAACCACATGAAACCAAGCCTCTCAACAGTTTGTTGGAATGAAAGCATCTCCAGATCAAGATGTATTGAAAGCACTTCAAGAAAGGTCAGTCTCCCTGGTATGAAAGGATGTTCAACCCAGTACAGAAGTCTGATAAAGGCAGAGAGAGAGTTTTAAACATAGCAATTAAGACCCTCATTCCTGGCTCAGCAGAGAAGCAGCCCAAAGGGGCATCCCCTAGTATCAGCTCAAAAGGTAAATTTTGGGAAATCAAGCTGTCTCCTGGAAAGAGTAAATAAAGATACTCCCTGAAAATACAAGGGACCCTTGTGCTCAAAGTCAAGGCTCAGAGCTGCACAGGAAGCTTGGAACAGAGCCACCTTTACCCTGGAAGTGAAACTCAATTATAAAAGTAAAAATAGAGGAAATACTAGAAGAAAAGGAAAGAAAATGAGCAAGACACAGAGAAGAACTTTGACCATAGAAAACTTCTAGGAAGACCAAAGCACCAATTCAGATGAGGACAAAATATTCACAGGAGAAATCTCAAAGAGTAATATAAATTGGTCTCAAGTCCAAATAGAAATGGTCATAAAAAGATTTTAAAAGGCAATTAAGAGAGGAAGAAAAAAATTAGAAAAGAAATGAAAGATATTCAAGAGAGAGTCAATAGCTTGGAAAAGGAAGACAATTCCTTAAAAAATACAATTGGCCAAATGAAAAAAGAAAAAAAAAAACACTGAAAAAAAAAAAAAACAAACAAACAATCTTATAAAGTAAATCAAATGGAAAAAAGAGATCAAAAACCACCTGAAAAAATTCACACATTAAAAACTAGAATGGGACAAATGGAATCTAATGACTCTAAAAGACATCAAAAATCAGCCAAACAAGCAAAAAAAGAATGAAAAATTGGAAGAAAATGTAAAATAACTCATTGGAAAAACAGCCAACCTGGAAAATAGATCCAGGAGAGTAATTTAAAAATTATTGGTCTACCTGAAGACCATTATCAAAATAAGAACTTGTATAGCATTCTTCAAAAGATCATCCAAAAAAACTTCCCTAATATTCTACAAACAGAGAGGGAAATAGTCATTGAAACAATTCGTCGATCATCTTTGGAAAGAGATCCCATAATGAAAATTTCAAGGAATATTGTTGCAAAACTTCAAAACTACAATCTCAAAGAAAAGATACTGCAAAAATACTATAGACAAAAACCATTCAAATATCAAGGAGAAACAATCAGGACTACCCAGGATCTGGCAGCATCTACAATAAAGGATTGGAGGGCATGGAATACCATATACCTGAAGGCAAAGGACCAGGACTAACAATCAAGAATTAACTACCCAGCAAGACTAAGCATAATAGGGAGGCAATGAATCCTCAATGAAGTAAGAGACATTCAATTATTTCTATTGAAAAAAAAGTAACTAAACAGAAATTTTGACTTTCAAACACAGGAATCAAGAGAAATATAGAAAGGTAAACAGGGGGAAAATATATATTATTTAAAGGTTAAGCTGTTTATAATCCTAGATGGGAAAATGATATCTGTAATTCTTGAGAACTATATCTGTTATGGGGAAGCTAGAGGGGGCATCATATGGACAGAGGGTGTGATTGTGAATGGACTATGATGTGGTGATATAAAAAACAAGACATTAAGGGATAGAAAAAGAACTACTGAGAGAAGAGGAAGGGGGGGATATAATAGGATAAATACATCACATAAAGAGACACAAAAGACCTATTACAATAGAGGGAAAGAGGAAGCCTGCTGATCTCATCAATTTTGATTCAAAGAGGGAATAACTTAATCATCCAGTTAAATATAAAAATTTATCTTGCCCAAAATAAATAGGAGGAAAAAAAGAAAAGAAAAAGTAGCAATTGAATAGAAGGGAGAGCAGAAACACTAAAAGAAAGAAGTAGAAGAAGGGGGGAAAGGGAGGTAGAAGATAGATTATATAATGGGTGGGGAGGTGGGAGCAAACTAAGTGGGGACATGTGGAAAGAGAACAAAAGTATATAAAGGGGAGAGAATAAGATGAAGGGAAATTGAGGGCTGGTAATCATAACTGTGAATATAAATGGGATGAACTCTCCCATCATGGAAGCAAATAGCAGAGTAAATAGAAAAACATAATCCTACGATGTTATTTACAAGAAACACATTTGAAATAGAGAGATCCATAGAGAGTAAAGTAAAAGGCTGGAGCAGAATTTATTTTGCTTCAGCTGAAATAAGGTAGCCATTCTGATCTCAGATAAAGCAAAAGTAAAAAAAAAAAAAAAATGGATCTAGATAAGGAAGGATAGTCTGATAAAGGTCTCATTTCTAAAACACATAAGGAACTGTGTCAAATTTAAAAGCTAACATCTCCAGGTCAAGGAGCAAAGCTTTATTGTAATGCCACAAGGCTGGCAAAGTTTTTAAGTTCTCAAATTTATAAGAATATGTCATTCCCAGATTGATAGATGGTCAAAAGATATGAAGTCAATTTTCAGATGATGAAATTAAAGTCATCTAGGATAATATGAAAAAATACTCTAAGTCACTTTTGATTAGAGAAATGCAAATTAAGACAACTCTGAGATACCATCTCATACCTCTCAGATTAGCTAAAATGACAGGAAAAAGTAATGATAAATTTTGGAGGGGATTTGGGAAAACTGGAACACTAATGCATTGTTGGTGGAGTTGTGAAATGATCCAACCACTCTAGAGAACAATTTGGAACTATGCCCAAAGCACTATAAAGCTCTTCATATCCAAAATTATAAAGGTGGGAAAAGGACTCACGTGTGCAAAAATGCTTATAGCAGCTCTTTTTGTGGTGGCAAAGAATCATAAAATGAGTAGATGCCCATTAATCGGGAAACTTCTGAATAAACTGTATTATATAAAGGTAACAGATTATTATTGTTGTATTAAAAAAATGACAAACAAGCTGGTTTTAGAAAGGTCTAGAAAGATTTACTAAACTAACGCTAAGCAAAAGAAGCAGAATCAGAAATACATTGTACACCGTAACAGCAAGATTGTATGATGATCAACTATGAAAGATTTGGTTCTTTTCAGTGCATCTTTAACCCAAGGCAATGCCAATAAACTTTGGAGAGAAAATACCATCTGCATCCAGAAAAAGAATTATAGAGATTGAATATAAATCAACACATGCTATGTTCACAGTTCTTTTTTCTGATGTTTTTCTCTCTTGTGGTTTTTCCCTTTTGTTCTGATTTTTCTCTCTCAACATAATTCATAAAGAAATGTATATTTTAAAATTTTGATATAAATGTATAACCAGAAATTTAAAAATCAATTAATTTAAAAAAAAACAAAGAAAAAAAAGAAAATTAACAATCGGTCTAATTAGTTCAAACAAGTTCCAATACATCACTCCAAGCCCAGATTCATTCTATTTATACTTGCATCTTCTACACCTGAAATGCTCTCCCTCCTCAGTCTCTGTCTTCCCCCTAGTTTCTGTCACTCCTTTCAAGAGAACTCAAATCTGATCTACTCCAAGAGGGTTTTCTTAGTCTCCTATTTCTTCTTCCCTATCAGTACTTTCAACTTGTACTGCATATGTCTCATATGCACATAGTTATTTGCATATCATCTCCTCCATTAGAATGTGAATTTGAGAGCAGCAATGGCCATTTTAAATGTTTTATTTTGTTTATCATTTCTTGTATCCTAGTGGTCATTATAGACTATGGCACACATTAAGTTCTTGTGATGACCTAATAATTATAACCCATATCTCCGAGCACAAATAGCTTGACTTGGAACTTGGAAGTATTTCTCTTTTAATGATCTATGACTCAGCCTCAAGATAGGGTTTCCCTGGGAACATCAGAATCTATCTGAGTATTGCTCTTTTCACCCCACTTATTCCCAAAATCCCTGATATCAATAAGATAAATAATTATCAATTAAAATCAGATTTATTAAAGACAGTAAAAATATTTTTAAAAGACATAGAAAAATCCCCTATTCTATTCCCAGCAATGGACACTCTAACACTTGGTCTAAGTCTCATCTTTGGAAGGGGCTTGAGGGTTACTGAAGGAGCAATATCTTCCTGACACTGGTCTAGTTCTCTGTATGGAATTAGCTTGCTTCTCTACTTGCTGCTGTCACCATTCCTATATTAAGTGCCCTCATTCTAAGGACAGAATTTCTCATCTACAATGTACTCAGATTCAGCTTATTTGTTTCATGTGCCTTCAGGTTGATTGGCAGCCTTACCTAGTTCCTGTGTGCTTTGTGGACAGTGGACAATGGTATTAGTCCAGCTCAGTATAATGTGCCTATCAGTACCTTATGGCCCTTTAATCTCTGTTTCTGTTCCACTGCAAGTGTCTCAGGCCTAGAATGGCCAATGAAAAGGGAAGGAAAGATTCAATAAGGACCACATAATAGAAAAACTCATTTTTAGTGCTTTCTTATGCACCTAGACCCTGACCTATGTCAAAGGAAAAGCCACTATCACTCTATAAAACAATAGGTGATATTTATGCAATATATTTAAGATTGACAAAAACCTTTTTATAAATTATTTCATTTGACCAGTAGATTAAGAGCTATACAGTATTAATGGTATTTTAGCTGTAAAGGAGGAGGAAATCTAACTAAGTAGAATCTAAATCACAATCAAAGTTCAGTTAGAGGATTTATGAACTGGATTCTTGAGACCTCTCTCGTACCTCTGCTTCCTCTTATATTAGATTCTCTCTGAGTACAGTGTACAGAATACAATAAAGATGAAGAAAAGGTCCCTGCCTTGAAGGACATTCTGGAACCTATGCCATTTAAATGTTTTATTCTCCAAGTCAAGTTAATTCTTGATTTTCAGTTTTTACATATATCTTACATACTCGGATATTATTAAATATCCCTGAGAAGCAAGAAAAGGTCTGTGCTCCCTTTATTTCCCCTTTCCAGACAAAAAGGGGATAGATCTGAGATCTGTCCAATAACAATAGGAATAGCTAGGGACATTCTCCTTTCATCCCTCTTAGCTCATTCTACCCTTAAGGTAAAATATATGAAAATTATCTTCCTGGGCAGTTACTCACACCTTCAGCAGTACCATGCCTTTAATTGTCTCTCTTTTCTCTGGGAAATCTAAGTGATCTCAAAGTTCAATTTTAGGGTTATGTTTGAGAGAGTTCCAGGATCATACATAAAACTAAACTGTAGCTTGTTAACTCCCATCTACCTGCCTCAGGTCTTTTAATCTTCCATGTTAGAACTGAAGGTCTTCACATCTATAGTCTGACAAATACAAAATCCCTCAGGGTCTTCCCCATGTATGCTCTGAACTCAGAAAACAACTTGTCTGCAGACAAGAAAAACAAACTCGTTTATAGAAAAAGAATTAGGCTTACAAGCTCTCTTTGGCAGTGGATGATAGGAAAATGGGTTATATTTTGTTGTTTTTGTCAGTGTAAATGGACAGAGGGAGAGGAAAGGAGAAGAGAAAGATGTTCCTCAGCTGCTTGGCTTCATAGTCAAGGTGGGGGATCTAGGGAATAAGAGGAATTCAGTTACACTAGGGCTCTCCCTCCAATTAGATTTCTGTAGTTCTATTTTCCTGCCATGAACAAGAACACTGATTGTGTCAGAAGCTTTCTACTCCATCAGCTATGGCTCTAGTTTTTTCCCCTGGTGGAGCTCTGTTTCCAGCCCAAGTCCCTCTTCCTCTCAAACTCCACAAGTTGCCAAAGCTTTTACTTCATTTCCAAATATCTTCTATTTTTTTTTCTATTTTACCAGGTGTTCGGGGGAGGTAAGGAAAAGAATTTTCAAAATATCATTTGCCCCAGTGAGGTCCTTAGCCCAGGCTAGATCTTTAGGGCATCATACATCAAAATGTATATTTCATTGGTATTTGTCTACTCTTAAACTCATCTTGTCAAAAGGTCCAAAAGGGGTGGCTTTGTATTCATTACTTTCTCTTCCAATAGTGAAATACTATTAAAAATCTGCTGACTTTAAATGGCAGAAATATTATTTGTAATTATATGAAGTGATTGGACTCCAGCAAAAAACTATGACTCTAGTAGCAACTCAATACCTGAATGGACACAGAAAGGAATAAACTTGCGTCTGTTGAATTTGTATAGACAGAGCTATCCTGAACTAACACCCACTGTTACCTGATAAAATTTAGAGGTTATCCTATAGAGTTAACTACCAAAGCTATCTTTGACCATGACCACCAGCTGATTTAGTAACAGACACAATTAGAATAGTTAGCATACCTTGTTTTGAGTCCTTTCCTATAAAAGTTTCCACCTCTCCCCTTGCTAATTGCAAGTGCATTAAGAACTTTGCCAGCCTTATGGCATTACAATAAAGCATTGCCCCTTGATCTGGAAATGTTAAGTTACCTTTATTACTTGTATTTCATTATGGCTAGTTGGGAGGTATGTGGGAAACTTTTACAAAATTCCTATGTGATATAAATTTTCTAGGATCTGGAGAGAGCTACTCCCTTACTGTCTCACTCTTCTAATAAATTTCTTTAAATCTATTTCCAATTTGGGGGTTTGTTCTCTAGAACAGCATATCTTCCTCATATGGCATTAGAAACAATTTTAATTTCACTATCCAAAAGAGTTTGTGTCTTTTATCCATGAGAAATGAATTTAGTTTTTAAAGATAACTTTTTTTTCAGCTTGAGATTCTTGTCTTAGATTTCCATAATTACAATTAAACCTCAATCAATGAGCAAAGTTCTTTGCTGAAAATTATTTAGCAAGGTATTTGTAAGTTTTATTTCTGTTAGGAAAATTCAACAATCAATATTCATCAGGTTGTCAAAGACTGACCATCTATCTACATGTTCATTAACTTTTATTTCTTTAACCTTTACTTGTTTGAAATCAATGGTTTGTTAGTGACTCTCCTAGGGATTACAACTGACCCACATTATTCTCCAGTGGACTCTGGTGTATATGGCCCTGACTCATTGGTGAGCCATATCAGACAAAAATGAACTCAGCCCTCTATACTATAGGCATCTCTCAGTCCTTTTCTGAAATAAAAGCAAATGTGGTAATTGCTTTCTTTGGATCAATAAAATCTCACAAGATGTACAATTGATCTTGTTCATTTTTATTTCTTCTGATTCCTTCAAGGATTTCTGTGATATTGCACAAAAGCTACTTGCACCTTGTTTCTGATGGGAGGTGACAGGTCGGTTTTATCCTTCCCTCACTGTGAGTTAAATCAAGCCCTAGCTGAAAATGGAATGGAACTTGCATTAGAATACAAAGTGATCACAATTATTTGATTAGGCCTAGTAAAAAATTATAATATTAGAAAAAGCATGCTGATCTCTTTTAAGTAAAGGGGTGACAGGCAAAGTCACTCTAGGAGAGATTAAAGGCAAAATTCTGTCTCACTTTCTGTGTCCTCAGTGCTATAATAATTTTTTTTGCTCTGATATGTCCCACCTTCTCAGTGAATATACATTATACAACTCAAGCATACTGATTTTCACTTCATGAATCTACAAACCCTATAATTCTTACCAAAAAGCTGGCAGTTTTACCTGTCTTTGGAGCAATGATTTAATAACAGAGACCTGTAATGAGAGCTCTTATCGCTAAAATGTCACTGTATTTACAAAATATACTACAGGGCACTTACCAGTATACTACAAAGTGCTGTCATAAATCATTAAACCAAGGCTACACTTAAAATACACACATATCTATTAATAAAATGCATGTAGCTTTCTATCTTTGAGAGGAGGAAAAATCACTCTCTCTAATCTGGAAAATTCATATATTTAGAGGATTCTGAATTTCACTTATCTTTGTTTTTCCTCCATTTCTCCTGTGAATAGAGACACAGAATTTTTTCAGGTTTGGAAGAGACTTCAGGACCTCATTCAGTCCTTCTCCTAAAAAGATCCTTTCCAAAACATGTGACAAGTGGCCACATAGCCTTTGCCTAAAAACCTCAAGTGAGCGGTAGATTCACTGCCTCCTCAAATAGCCCATTGCACCTAGGAAATATTTTTAGGGATTATTCCACCCACAAGACAAATTTAAATTTGCTTCTTTTCCACTTCTACCCATTGCTACTTGTTCTGCCCTATGGGGCCCCCCTTCCCTAGAACAGATCTAATTTCTTTTACATAAAAGCACTTCTAATACAGATAGAAAGATTTCAATTATCCTCACCTCCCACTCAACTCCCTCTTTTCCAGAATCAATAAATAACATTAGTTCCTTCAAAAATTCATAATAGGGTATAAACTCAAAGCCCTCCACCATCCTCATTGCTTTTCTCTGGATAGTCTATCAATACCTTTTCTAAAATATGTTACCCTGCATGGAAGACAATGCTTCAGATGTAGTCTAACCAGAGTACAGTATAACGAGACTATAATGTCCTTGTTCCTGTATACTAGAATTTACTTAATTCAGATTGAAATAAGAGTCATTTTTTGACTGCTACAGAGCATTGTGGATTTATGTCACACCTGTAATCTATGAACTCTTTTCCTTACCCAAGAATTGCAGCCTTTTCACACACACCCCCATCTTATATTTGTGAAGTTGACTTTTTTTTTTCATTGTAACACTTTTTCATAATATGTCTATATCTCAGTAATCTTTTACATTTGGTAATTGTCCTTCCTCCTTTTCCAGGTGCTTAGCTAGAAAAAGGAAGAACTGACTTCTTTGACTTCACTTACACATGAAAAGTCTTTGCTCAGGAACTATTAAGTGAATGGATGAGTGGCTGACAAGTCCATGTTAGAAAAAAATAATTTCTGACCCATTTCTTGGATACTTTTAAGTCAGGAAGCACTTAATCAGGAAGAAATAGAATTCCAGGATTTCCCCAAAAAAGAGAATATTTCCATTACTAAGAATAGGGAGATGAGATAGGTGTCGGCAACTCCTAATTGAAGTTCTCTGAACCAGTGAAAGTGGGCATCCTTTTCTACAACATATTGTTAGATGGAAAAGGATTTGTTCAAGGCCCCACAGTGTCTCTCTCTCTCTCTCTCTCTCTCTCTCTCTCTCTCTCTCTCTCTCTCTCTCTCTCTCTCTCTCTCTCTCTCTCTCTCTCTCTCTCTCTCTCTCTCTCAGCACTATTGCCTCCCTATTAAATGGTTCATTATTAGGCTCTCAAAAACAGATAAGGAGAGAGTAGAAAGGAAGAAACCAATTAAAAGAGAAATGACTCAGCCACAGATCCAATAAAATCCAACAGGTCCTATAATCTTCCCACATTTTTCTGTCACTCATGAATAGTAAATATAATAAAGAAAAAGAAAATGGAAATATTACTAAAATGTAGTTTGATAAACACTATATTCTTTCTCTATCCATACTTCTCTGTTCTCCTTAAATAGATAGTATATAGATAGACAGACCTCATATTAAGATTTCTTTTTGTTTTCAGAATTGTATGTTGATATGAACTGATGCAAAGTGAAGTGAGCAGAACTGAGAGAGCAATTTACAGGGGTGACAGCATTATTTGTAAAGATAATCAACTGTGAAAGATTTAATGACTCCAATAAATATGTTTCACCACAATTCCAAAAGACTCATGATAAAAACGTGCTATGCACCTCTGGATAGAGAATTGATAAACTCAGGCTGAAAATTTAACCATATTTTCTCTCTCTTTTTCTTATTATATTCTTAACATGGATAATGTAGAAATATGTCTTGCATGGCTTCATATTTATTTGGAGATTGGATTTCTTGCCTTCTAAATGGAGAAGGGGATGGAGAGAATTTGGAGATGAAAACAAAATAAAATTAAATATATATAATGTGTTTGTATATACATATGTACAAATACATATATCGATATATGTATACATATGCATATATATGCATTGTTTGTATATACATACACACTTTGCCATCTCCACTAGGCACACAATGAGTGTCTAGTATGTACTCAAGTCTTGGTTTAAATGCTATGGGGAGTATGTGAGAAACTGTAAAAGAAATATAAAGATGTAACTGGGATAGGAAAACAGGGACACTGTCCTTCACCAAGTCCTCCCAAGTAGTCCCTGGAGTTACATGATTCTATCAGTAGAGTCAGAGGAAGAAAGAGACAAGGGCTAGTCCCTTTATTAAGATCCACTGAATCATTTCCTTTTCTTTTTCAATGGTCAATAAGGGAATTAATTTCTCTTTTCTTAAGTTTCCAAGGGCTGTGTCACATCTGATCTCTTTGTATATATCTTACTCAACTCCTTGACTACAAAGAGATTATCATTTCTATGGAGAGAAAAGGCATAGTATTTTGTACATCTGTTTCTGTTTATAATTGACAAAATAATAATAGATAAACTACTTCTGAGCTATGTATACCAGAAACTTCATTCAATAGGGTATCCTATTATACATCCTAAGAAAGCCTTCTTTCAGTCACCTTGTCCTCTTCTTGTAAATCAAATGATCATTTAGGTAATTCTTAATGAGTCTCTCTGTTATTAAACCAAATCAATGATGTTCTCAATCGACCCTTCCACAGGAACTCCAAAAGAAAAACAAATGGGGAAAAACAACCACCAGAACAATTTACAACACCTTCCCTACTGTTATATAAACTGCAAAGGTCAAAATAGTCCTTTTATGCACAATGTTATATAACTGTGTCACAATCGAAGAAGCAATACTCCTCTACAAACCTGTGTGGAATTAATAAATTAATTTGCAGGACTTTGTAGAATCTAAAATCAACAGAAACATTTGTATTTTCTGTTTAGTGATTTTTCATTTATAACTTTCCAGATTAGTTTCTTGAGTGAATCAGTGTGACTCATAAAAAGCGAGACTCAAGTAATAAACAGAAGTAGTAAGTAAAGTACCTCTTGAAACAATACTTCTTATGACTATTCATCTAGAATTACTGTCAGGCAAACTTGAATGGATTTTAATTCTGACTTTCATTAAAGTCAAGTCCTTTCAACATGGTTTTATTTATTTATTGAATACATATTATGTTTAAATATATTTTCTAGGTTCAGAAAATGCAAAGACAAAGAGAGAAAAAAAGTCCCTGCCTTTAGATGGCTTATATTCTACTAAGGGAAATAATATTTAATACTTAAGGGAAATAATGTTTAAAAACAAATAATATAGCTAAATCTGTACTTCATAATTTTGGTAATAAAGGTTTTTCAAGAGCTTCATTTTTATATATTCAGAATCAGTAATGCAACTTAATATTAAACTAGATGTCCTGTGACATATATAAAAACAAAACTTATTATTTCCCCCCTAAACCTTCCCTCTTCCAGGTTTTCCTATAATTGTCAAAGGTACCCTCTTCCCAGTCCCTCCAACTCAAAATCTAGGTATCATCCTCTACTTTTCTCTCTCTCATCCCTCATAGCAAACTTATTGACAAATCCTCTTGATTTTATCTACCTAACAACTTTCTCACATGCTCTCTTCTAGCCTCTGATACCACTACTATTCCAATAAAGGCTCTAGGCTATGGGAATAGTTTGCTATTGATTACTTTACTTCAAGTATCTTCCATTCATTTCCATTCTCCAGTCAGTTGTTAAAATGATCTTTCTAAAGCACAGAAGAAAACACTTCCAGGATCAAATTTTTAAAATCTTCTTTGGGATTAAAAGTCATTCATAATTTAACTTTTCTATCCTTCCAGTCTTTTAATATTTTCATCCACTTATACTTTGATCTAGTCACACTGTCTTCCTTACTGTTCATCAGAACAAAACACTCTAATTTTCAGATTCTTGGACAAATTCATTGACTGTCTCCATGTCTCAAATTCTCTCTAATTCTTATCTTCCTTGGTATCTTTCAAATCCCCGATAAAATTCTACCTTCAACAAGAAGCGTGACTCAATCCTCCTTTACATTAGTGTCTATCTTGTGATGGTCGTTTCCAACTTACCATGTATAGATCTTGTTTGTAAGTCATGTTTGCATGTTATCTCCCCCTTAGATTATAAACTCCATGAGGACAATTGTCTTTTGCTTCTGTATCACCAATGTTTAGCACAGTGCCTGGCACAGAGCAGGCACTTAATAAATATTGACTGATTGATTGGACTGAGC
The DNA here is from genome assembly GCF_048593235.1 of Sminthopsis crassicaudata. NCBI lineage: Eukaryota > Metazoa > Chordata > Mammalia > Dasyuromorphia > Dasyuridae > Sminthopsis > Sminthopsis crassicaudata. The sequence continues at coordinate 118,235,031 of NC_133619.1, read as the reverse complement.
TCTTTGAGAGTAGAAATTGTCTTTCCTTTTCTTTGAATCCACTTTACTTAGTACATAATAAGACATTTAATAGATGCTTATTAATAGATTAATAGACCCATTTGAAGAGTTCCTGGAAGTTTGAAACTTTGAAATATCTGGAAGCCTTGGAGGCTTTCCCATTTCAAGTCTGCAACGGCCTGACTTTGCCTAAGGAAAGTAGCTCTGACTTAGCCTTAACCCCATTAGAAGCAGGAAATCCTGGAAAGCTCTTATGGAAGTTTGCAAAATCATCAGCTGAATTTTGTATACCCTGGAGGCCAAGGTAGTTTGGCTTCTTGTGAAGCAAAGTTTCACAAAATCTTTCTGGTTTTGAATATATTTTGGTGAGGAGGAAAAACCACAGAGCACTAGTAATTGAAATCTTGATTTAGTTTTATCCAACAAAAACTCATCAAAAGTGAGTTTTGTTTTTATTAGCATGTATTAGGAACCCAACACTGAGTGATTCACTTCAGATGGCTTTGTTTGCCTGTTGAAAAAACTGTCATCAGGATATTCAAATGGCATCGAATATTTCAGAAACACCAAGAGGGACCTTTTTAGTAATTCTGAATTCTTCATCGGATTTCCCTCAGCAGCAGTAAATATACTTGAAAAGCCAACTGAATTGTATCACAGTAGTTCAGGGAGAATATTTTCTTATTTCTCAGCTGAGATATTTCTGTAAACAATAGATCCCCACGAGGAAGCTTGATTCCCAAAGTGGGTGACTAATAGATTACTACAGCCGCTAAGGCAGAGGGCTTTGCAATGTTACACTCCTCTCTGACATGAACAATTTCCTTCTGGAGAGAAAATGAAACACATTCATTACTACAAGGAACCAAAAGCAACATGGACTTTATTTTTGGCGTAGTGAGCTCACCTGCCTCTTGGGTATTCTTTTGTCCGAGGTAAACCCTGAGGTTCTGCACTGAATCACCGCCCCCTAGATTAAAGGGACTATGATTCAGAAAAACTTTTACTTTGTAGATGTGGGGAAGGAGGCTTATTGTCATGATTTTTAAGAGTTTGCAAATAGATACACTTCCAATTCCACTTTCCCTTCCAATAGTTTTGTTCCTTTGTCTTCTCTGCAAGAGATTGTCACTACATATTTTACTTGAAAATACACTAGTATCCTATCCCGGGAGACCTTAACTTTAGTCCAACTTTATTATTTTTATAGTCAAGGTCATTATCTTTTCATTCAAAATACAGCTGAATTTTCCTTATACTTTCTATCCTCTAAAACCCCCATTCGCACCTTAGTTGGAGAACACCCATCAAATGGATATGACACCATGCAGCAATTACCCAGAATGCATTGGCAGGGATGCAAATGTCAAATGTGGTGGTGGAAAGGTTATTTCCCTGCTGGGTGGCAGATATAATCACTCCAAAAGGCTCCAAAGCTCTATTCATTCCTACTCCCTATCATACCTAATTCCAAGTTTTTCACCTCAGTCTTAGAAATGATTTCCTAAATCTGAGACTCCTGGGACACAAGAACTAATTGGTTAATCCTGTGCTTTGTGTCTTTGGGGCACCCCTTAATGAAAATAAGACTGTAGAAGAACTGGAAGATTTTTTTTCCCTTTCAGCCTGATGAAGAGTTTCAGTCTTTGGGGGTGATCTATATCCTCATGTGAGGCTTCAAGGACTGAAGGTTTAGTAAAAATGTGCCATTTGAATTCATTACTGATAGTTTGAAACCACATTTCATTCCCTGGCCCTTGTGGATATCTGCTCTCCTACCATTTGTCCTCAATTTTGCTGTTAAGGAGAAATGGTTAGGGATGGGGCTATTGGCTAGCTTAGTCTTCTTGACTTTCTTCCCGACTCAGCTCAAATCACATCTTCTTTCTAAATCCTGCTTCCCCGGAATTGTTGTTCAATATTGTCTAACTCTTTGTGGCCCCATTTTGGGTTTTCTTAGTAGAGATTCTGCTTCCGTTCATCTGATGAGGAAAAAAAAGAAAAAAAAAAAAAAACTTGCTCAGCACCCCGCAAGTAAGCATCTGAGGAAGGATTTGAACTCATGAAGATGAGTCTTCCTGATTCCAAGCTTCACTTCTCTGCAAGATTACTTGTAGGTCCTGATGCTAGTGCCTTCCCTCTGAAATTAATTCCCTTTATACTATCCATCTATTTATATTTCATAAGGTCACAATTATTTACATGTCGTCCTCCTCTTCGGAACAGCTGATAGCTGTTCTTGTCTTTATATCGTTAGTGAATCAGATAGTCTGAGCAGAAAGCAAGAGCTTAATAAATGCTTGATGCTAACTGACTCAGAGAAAAAATACCTTGAGATTCCTCTTTTTCTTTCCCACACAGGGAAGAGGAGGCAGGGAGCTACTTTCTGACTGTCTCTGGCAGCCGAGCCCTTTATGAGATCATTGCAGAGGCAGGGGCAGGGGATGGAAGGTGCTATTTTTATCTCCAAATTGATTCTGCTGCGGTAGTTGGGCTGTGACCCACTGACTTCATAGCTTCCTGACCCTCCCTCCTGTCCTGACTACTCAGCTTCAGCCTGCTTTGGAAACTACCCGCAGTTTCTAGCGCTGCTTCCTCCATCCTTCCCCCCCTTCCTCCTGGCCAGCCAACTCTTAACTCTTTGGGGAGCTTCAGCTGTGCTCTGGACTGCATCGAAGCACCTACTGAATACAGACGGTGACAGAAGCAGATTTCGTGGCAGGCGGTAGCGTCCCTCTGTGTCAGATGGAATCAAGGAATCAGGGCATGGTTCAGTGAGCATTGCCACTTAATTACTGACCCTCCAATTTTTCCTGCCCTAGGGAGCCGGGTCTCCAAAAGGCACCCCTATCAATTGCCTGCTCACAAATTTGAATATTTGTCAGGTTTGTCTGGACTGACTGGGGGGGGGGGGGGAAACTCTATGTTTTAAGACATTTCTGTGAGGAGAAAAATGTTTGGTGCTGTAACCACAACAACAATGATGATAAAACCTAGCATTTATATGTCACTTTGATGTTTGAAAAGCACATTAAAAATGCTATCTCTCAAAAAAAATTTTACCCTCTCAAAAAAAAATACCACTTTACAGATGTGGAAACTGAGGCAGACAGTAATTAAATGTCTTCCTCAGAGATACACATATAGCAAGTATGTCAGGCTAGATTTGAATTCTGTCTGGTCTTTTTGACCCAGATGTTGGCATTATTTCCTCTGAAGCATCTTGCTGGTTTTGAGCTTCTCATCTTCTCACAGTTTAGTAGAACTTCTGAAACTGTTGATGAGGATTATGGGCAGGGACTCCTGCTAAAATGATTCAAAGTTCTTTTCCTCTTTCAGAAGCAGAATGGAGGACTCCCAAATCAATCCTAATGCCTTCCCTTCCCCAACTCCCACTGTTAGTGTTTTAGATGAGATCATGTGTTTGAGCCTCATGTTCATTACATTAATATTGAGTGCCCAAAATATCGAAAGAAAAATGTATACTCTAGGAAATATGGGTATGCATAACACCCTGTGCAGATTATACAAATTTAGATGCTTTGCAAAATCAAAATTATTTCAGATTATCGTTTGCTCCAGAAATAGTCCACAGGAGACATGTCATTACTGTGACACAGGATGTAACATTTTTATGTGTGATAAAAGACAAGAATGTCTAAAAAAGATGAATAGTAAAACAGATGAAGAAGCTGAGAGAAGAAAAAGTTATTTAATGGAGAGTTGAAGGAGAGAGCAACTTAGAGGAGTTGATCAAAGTTGGAAATTTATAAAAGAGATTAGTTCTGATATGACCAATCAGAGAGATGGAGAAGTAGCTTACCAGGGAGGAGCTTAGTATCACTTGGATAGAAATTTGCTACTGAACCCGTGGCTTTAGGTACCATGAGCAGATGGAGGGAGAAGCATTTTTAAGCAAGAGGATTTAATCATCCTCCCCACAAACCACTCCAGAGAGGTGACACCCACAATTCAGTCTGGTCCAGACCTTTAGAATACTCCCAGATTTCTGGGATTCCTTGATCAGTACATTTGCTGTAGTGTCATATGTTGGATTGTTTTTAATATGAAGAAGTCATGTAACATTTGTGTTCCCAAGATGCAGATTAATAGATTTAGAATCAAAAGTAATCTCTTTTCTTTATAGATGAAGAAATCAAACAAGAGAGAAATAACTGGCAAATAGATATAGAGTAAAAGATCCATCAGGAAATAGAGTGTTATGCAGGAGAAACCTCAGTGTATCTGGGGTGTGGTGGGGAATCAGGGATGGAAGAGGGGGTATTAAGTGTAAAGAGATCTAGCAGGGTTGGGAGAAACCAGATGGTGAAGGGCTTCACCAAATGAAGGACTTAATAGTTGATTCTAGAGGAAATAAGGCGCTATTGGGTAGGGGTCTGACATGATCTAGGAAGTAACTAGCAAAACCAATATTTGAATCCACATCCACTAACTCTAAATTCAATGTTTTTTTTTTTTTTTTTCCTATACTATTAGGTTCAATGCAATTATCAGATCTAGATAATCCTGACAGTTCTCTTATTTTTCTATTTCTTTTGAAAATCTTATTAAATTCCATGCATTCAATTAACATAGCTATAACTATATGTGATATCTGATCTCTCCTGACCTCCAGTCTTCCATCACCATTTGCCTTTGGATATTTTGAATTGAATGTCCCATACTTATCTCACATTCAATATGTCTGAAACAGAATTCACAGTCTTTTCCCCAAACCTCCCCTCTTTCCATCTTTCCTATTACTGCCCAGGGACAATCCTCCCAGTCCATGCAGGCTCACAAATGAGTGTCATCCTCAGCTCCTCACTTATACTCATCCCTCCTACTTTACCTGTTATCATTTCATGTTCTTTCTACCTTCGCAATATCTTTCCCGAAAATCCCAGCTTCTTGATTCACACAAGCATAGCCCCAGTACAAACTGTCATTGCTTTTTTTCCTGGACTTTACAATAATAGCCTTGTAATTGGTCTCTGTTGCCTCAAGTCTTTCCTCACTGCAATCTTCCTTCACTTAGATATTAAAGTGATTTTCCCAAAACTCAGGTCTGATCGTGTCAGACCCCTACCCAATAGCTCTCTATTTCCTCTACAATCAACTATTAAGTCTTTCATTTGGTGAAGCCCTTCACAGTCTGGTTCTTCCCAATCTTGCTAAACCTCTTTACACATAATTCTTCCATCCCTGACTCCCCACCATACCCCAGATACACTGGGGTTTCTCCTGGATATCACTCCATGTCCTGATGGATCTATTACTCTATATCTGTTTGCAGGGAATGTCCTCTATGCTGAAATATTCCAATCTATGTCTTGCACCCTTAACTTCCTTCTAGGAGGTCTTTCCTACTCTCCACCAATACTAGTGCCTTCCTCACCTAGATTAACTTGTTTATATTGTATATATCTTGTATGTAACATAAGTTTTGCATAATATCTCCTCCCTTTGAATGTGAGCTTTTTAAAGGCAGAAACTATGGTTTTGCTTTCTTCATATCCCCGGCACTTAGAACAATGCCTGGAACAGAATAGGAACTTAGCAAGTACTTGTTGATTAACTAAAAATCATTTCACCTATCTCCATTCAAAACTTGGAAACAACTGGAGAGATATAAAGTCAAGTCAAATCAATAGGCATTTATTAAAAGTTTACTATGTGCCAGGGATTTTGCTAAATATTGAAGATATAAAGAAAAGCAAAAGCAGACTCTGCTCTAAGAAATTTATAAACTCAAGTTCAGAATCCTGCCCATTTTAGTGAAACCTTTTGTATGATATGTATTGGACAATAAAACTACATGACTCAAGGAGAGTGGCCTATAATATCCTACTAGCTGCCAGGCAGCCAACTTCCCAAACTAACATCTTTACTGGGCTACAATGTTTGGGTAAAATGTGTCTGATATTAGCAGATGTAATTTTTTTTAAAGATTGCAGAATCATACCTTTACTACTCCCACCCCCTTTCATTCTCTTTTTATTTTAAAATGAGCAATCTTACATTTGTAATCTATTTCTAGAAATGTGCTGGGAATATTTATGAGCATCACTCTTTCTCTCATTCGTACCTCTAAGCTGGCAAACAGAAAAATTGTCAGGTGAAATTTACTGTAATAAAAAAAAATAAAATATTTACCAACAATTCTTCTTTTCACAGAATTTCTTTTAGCAAAAGAGGATTTCCTCTATTGTCCTTCAAAAAGGTAGGCTCTCCCAATCTCTCAGGTAGCAAAGTAGACCTAAAAAGATTTTCTCAAATAAGCCAAATCAAGGACATGCCTTTTTTTTTTTTTTTAAGTATAAAGACACAGAAACAAATGCTTTCCGAAGCTTAAACTTAATCCCCTGAGAGGAAAGGGGGGAAGGTTGAATTCTCCTTCCCTCCCCCCTTCTCCAAAGCTCCTCCAGTGACTCTAAGGAGTAGGTTTTTTTTTAATCCCTTGGTGGCCCACACTCAGTAAGAAATAATAAAGCAGCAGTTTAAAACTGCATTCATCTTCAGCAAAAGGCAGCTGAGAGCTTTGAATGCATTTCTTTTTTCATCATTCCTTTTTTTCCTGCAGACCCAATTATGCTAGGTGCTCCTGAGTTTCTGGCCACTGATGGTTATTTTTAAATAGAGGTTTGATGGTTGCACCGGGAACCTTCCCCACTGAGACAGGGTCAGACATGGATGAAACAAATCAGTTACGGGTGAGGGATTCTTTTGCATCCAATTTTTTTGGGGGGGCTGGGAGTACTTTTCATGGCCAAATTCAACCTTTCATAAGATCAGGGGTGGGGGTAGGGGAACAGTCTCAAGAAAAAAATGAGGAGCTCATTTGACCTTTTAATAATTAAGCTTTCAGTATTTTTCAGTATTTTCCTGCTGTTATTCAATCTAGTCTCCAACATTCTTGGCTGGCTCTTAATCTGAAGTACCCATACAAAGGGGAGGCTACCTTGCCTAGGGCAAGAGAAATCTTGCTTCACTGAGTCGAATATTGGGATCACATAAGAAAACTACGGAGGTGATTCATCAGAGCCTCATCTTTCTGTTTTCTTTAAACTTCCTGGAGAGAAATCCAGGTAGGACATCATTACATGGACTTTCATGACAGACCTTTTTGGGGCAAAGAAAGGTGGTAGAGAATGGAGAATCTTATTTGTGACAAGGAGAATTGTTCAATTGTCCCATGGGGGCTTATATTCTACAGGAAGGACCTGGGAAAAATAGAGAACTAAAAACAAGAGAGGTATTCTTTGCCTGGTATAATTGTGTCTTGGGAGCCTTCAAACCTGTTCTCTCTAAGCTATTCTGAAGAATGCTCTCATACAAGTATGGAAGGAAGCCAAAGCCAGGAGGAAAAAAGAGCAAAACAAAATAGTGACAAAAATTTCTCGAGTCATCTAATCCATTTCTTAGATTTGGGGTGAATTGGGGGTAAGGTTAATTTAAAAAATTAATAATAAAGTTGCCTAAATGATTTCTAGGTTCTGTTTACTTGGTGATTATAGAGAAAATAGAGCTTTCAAGCTACAGAAGTTCCCATTAAGCACTCCTATAGTTAGAAAGAAACAGCAACCTCATGTGGTATCCTGGATACCATGTCCAGTAGTTGGGCACTGAGCAAAAGTGAAGTTAGACTATTGATAGGAATCAGTGCCTAATCAGTACAGTGATGGAGATCCAACAAATCGGAAAGATCTGACTCTCAGTGCCCTACTATAGTCTAAATCAAGACTTCTTAAACTTTTTTCACGTGTGACCCCTTTTGACCCAAGAAATTTTTATACATCCTCACATAAATATTTATATAAAATGAGTATACAAACCAAACATTCCCTGATAATAAATCATAATTTTGCAATCTCCACAGTCAGTGACATAAGTTCATATAGAATCAAAAATCACAGTTTAAGACTCAGTAGACTGCATCATCCCCTTATCCAACTATTTAGATAGGATCTAAGAGCATTTATTATTCACATACAACATTCCACTAAGGTTAATGTAAAATTTGCCCTCTAAGGTAAAAAATATAGTCCTTGAAAGCCCAGGTCCTACTCACAAAAAAGAGTTATGAGAGAATGATAAATTAATTGTAAAATATAGCCAACTAGGTGATTACTTTAGGAGGCTTGAGTTAGTCCTATGTGAATCAGAAAGAATATAGATGAAGAATGATATGTTTCACTTGAAGTTCATTCTCTTAGTCCCAGAAAAAGGCTTGAAGAAGAACTTAGTTCTTCATTGACCAAGGAGAGGACAAACAAATCTGGAGAAGGTGCAGCTTTAAAAAGACATTTGGAGATGAGAGAGTATAAATATAGGCAGATAACTATGTGTTCAAGACTCTAGGACTAAGGCTGCTAGAATGGATCAGGTATGGGATAAAACAGATATAATCTGTTGCCCATCTCAGTATAGAATATAGACTTCAAGGTACCATCTTATATCTCCCTTCTCCCCTTATGTTCTTTTATGAGTACCTGAAACCTTTTCTTTAGGACCTAAGTAAAGTCTAGTTACCTTTAAAAAAAAAACTTTACTTCTACTTCTAGTCATGTGAGAAGGTGCTCTAAATCACTATTGATCAGAGAAATACAAATTAAGACAATTCTGAGATACCACTACACACTTGTCAGATTGGCTAAAATGGCAGGAAAAGATAATGATGAATGTTGGAGGGGATGTGGGAAAACTGGGACACTGATACATTGTTAGTGGAGTTGTGAACAGCTCCAACCATTCTGGAGAGCAATTTGGAACTATGCCCAAAAAGTTATCAAACTGTGCATACCCTTTGATCCAGCAGCGCTACTACTGGGTTTATATCCCAAAGAGATCTTAAAGGAAGGCAAGGGACCCACATATGCAAAAATGTTTGTAGCAGCCCTTTTTGCAGTGGCAAGGAACTGGAAACTGAGTGGATGTCCATCAATTGGAGAATGACTGAATAAATTGTGGTATATAAATGTTATGGAATATTATTGTTCTGTAACAAACGACCAGTAGGATGATTTCAGAAAGACCGGGAGAGACTTACATGAACTGATGCTGAGTGAAATGAGCAGAACCAGGAAATCATTGTATAGGCAACAACAAGATTATATGATAATCAATTCTGATAGACATGGCTCTCTTCTAAAATGAGATGAACCAAATCAGTCCAATTGTTCAGTCATTAAGAGAGCCATCTACACTCAGAGAGAGGACAGTGGGAACTGAATGTGGATCACCACATAGCATTCTACTTTTTTAGTTGTTGTTTACTTGCATTTTGTTTTGCTGCTCTTTTTTTCTTATGCGGCATGATAATTGTATAAATATGTATACATATATTGGATTTAACATGTATTTCTACCATATTTAACATATAATGGAGTACTTGCCATATAGGGGAGGGCGTGAGGGAAGAGGGTATTAGAACACAGGGTTTTGGAAGGGCTAATATTGAAGAAGTGTCCATGCATATATATTTTGAAAAATAAAAAACTTTAATAAAACATGTCTAATAAATACACCCCAAAAATGTTGGCTTGGCTATTATACAAAGAGGCTATTGGTTCATTGGCTATTATAAACAGTATTACTCTTGGCATTTTCTAATGGAGTATACTTATTGCTAATACAGTTGGAAAGTGCAACAAAGGAGAATATTCTTAGCGATGAAATTGATATAGATCTAAAACTGAAAGAGTTTTGCCAAAAGTTCTGTCTCTTGCCTGGGGAATCAGAGATAACAAAAAGATTTAAAAAATTATAGAAAGGAGTGTGCTAGAAAATGTGTAACAATTAGTTTTATGATTTATAAAAAGCTCACTTTTAAGTTTAATCTGCATTTTCTCTATTATGCTAAGTCTAGATAATCAACAAAATAATATTAACCTCTGATTTGTAGTATTTGAAAATTCTGAAGGTATAAATGCTTGCAGTGAAAATTTAATAGTTGGCTTTAATGAATTGGTATGAATAGCTTTCAAAATACCCCTGATTATAGTTTCTTTAATATTATACTACTACCCAGAGTGGAGAGGTAGTATTTATATGAAGAAAACCCATCTGGACAGTGAGTCAGTCAAAGAGTGAGGGAAAAATAGTAGTGGTTGAGCAATCCTGTTCATTACAGAATTTATAGTTCTCTAGCTCTTCTTTTAATTCTGCATAGTATGCCAGCTATTTGTTATTAATATGTCCATTAAGCACTTAATAAATTCTCCATTATCTGTCTCCAAATCTTCATCTCTTTACTTTGTCTTTCTAAATATCTGTATTATCTCTCCATTTTTCTATTTCTTTATCTCTATCCATTTATCTATTGATCTCTCTCTCTATCTCTCTCTCTACATATATATATATATATATTTCTATATCATCTATCATCTCTCTATCTCTTTGTCCATCTCTAGCAGCTATCATCTCTCTGTTACTATAATCTCTATGTGTCTTTCTTTCATCTCTCTGTCATCCCATTGGAGGGTTTCCTAATCTCCAGACCCCTGTTACACACTCTTCCTCCTTATATGCCATATCTGAGATGGCTGATGTGAAAGAAGTTGAGAATACAAACATCGTTAAGCTGCTATATTGTCTTACTCTTGCTGAATAAAATGATTCCCAAAAAGACAATGTCATAAATTATGGTGAGGTTCCCAGGCTGACCTTCAAAAGCTTATCAAAAACGTATTGAAAAATGAAGGGAGGGAGGAATGATAAAAGGCAGTGGAAAAGGAAGGAGAGGGGGGGAAATCCCAAAGGGCAGGGACAGTGAGTAAAAACTAAGAGTAATTACAAAATAAAATCATTTCATCTACATTGAAGCTTAAGCAAGATTTGTGTGATCTTCTGGGAATCTAAATGTCATTTACAACATTAGTTCTAGATGAAAATAAAGTTTAAGTTCTAAACAACTGACTTACAAAGTTCTCACCCTACAATATTTCTTATATTTTTGATCTTTCCATTAACATGGAAAACATCTCAATTGATACCCTTATCTCTGGCTCCCTACATTAGTCCTCTTAAGAATTCTTCAGCTAGGGTCTGTGACTTTTTTTTTTTTAATGATTTTGTTTCAATATAATCATTTCTATTTTAATTTTATATATTTTGTTTTATGTATTTAAAAACAGTATTCCAGGAATTCCAAAAGCTTTACCAGGCTGCCAAAGAGGTCATAAAAAGGTTAAGAATTCCTATATATCTCCCAAAGTCTAGTCTTTCAATGACTTCCTACTGCTTCTCGAATAAAATACAAACACTCCTGTTTGTCATTTAAGGACCGCAATTTTATTGCTCCAATCTATTTTTGTCCATTAAGTTCAAACTACTGTTCTTCACACACTCTATATTAAAGGCAAACTATTCTACTCTGTATACATCTTATCTCCTGCTTCCAGAACTTTGAACAAACTGTAACCCAAATGTTTGGAAGGCTCTCCTTTCTCAACTCACCTCTTGGAATTTCTAGTTTACTTCAAAGTTCAGCTCAAATTCTACCTCTTACATGAGGCATTTATGATCCTACCTAACGCCAACAATTTTTAGTGCTTCCCTAAAAGTATATAATAAATTATATATTATATATGTATATATATATATATGTGCATATATATATATATAATATTTATTTTTAAAATGACATCCTCTGCAGTTGGGAGCTTTGTGCAGTGATGAGAACAAGACTTGCTATCAGAATTTCTGAGTTTGAACTCCAGCTTTTCCATTTACTAATTGCATGATAGTGACCAGGACATTTAACATCTCTGACATTGAATTATCTCACATATTGCAACTATTTTGGCTACTTACTTCACAAGAACATAGAATTTTTCTCATAAATCATTGGTAGGCTATAATCTGCAATTGGGAAGAGAATACCCACACCAAAAACAACATACATTCTTCACATAGGCTTACCTCATAATGCTGGTTAAAGGAAAATTCCTTGTAGATTTTAAAAACAATATACGATTGTGAGTTATTTTTATCATTGTTATAATTATCTTCTATGGGAATACCTAGAAGCACAATATAAAATTTTGGTACCCAAGATTATTGCTATGTGCTGGGGATAAAACATCTATTTTTAACCATATAACCCCAAAATTTGCTTTGTCCATCCCTTCCCCGTAATTTTCTCTATCTATTCATCTTTATAGGCTGTTCCTTTTAGATTAAGGCAGAAGGATATAATTAGAAACATATTGGATTGAGAGTTAGGAGGCCTGAATTCTATTCCTTTTTTCTAGCACTATCTAGATATATGGTCTTTTGCCTCATCTGTAAATTTTTTTTAAAAAGAAATTTAACTAAATAACTTCTAAAATTTCTTTCTAGCTATAATATCAAAGAATTAAACTCTTAGTACAGAAGGAAAATGGAGAACATAGAGAATGTCATTTTGTCACCATCCACAGGAACAGGAAGATATGCCTTTCTGCTTCTAACATATTGGCCTGAGCAAATCATTACTGTCTCAATATTCTAGGTGACTTTCTAAGACTAAAAATTCTAAAAAGTTACCAATCTGCATTTGTGGAAGAAGTTAAATTAATAAGAACACAGATCCAATCCCAATCACTCCATGATTCAATTGGAAAATGTCTTGGATGAAGTAAAAGTATTCAAAGCCAGGAACCTTAAAGTACCATATAAATAAATAAAAATTTATTGATTGGTTAACTGGCCTATAGCTAGTGCATAATAAATATTGTTGATTGCTGGATTGATTGTCAAATAAGAAAAAATACATGATCATCTTTTTCCCATGTAAGAAAGAAAGGAAACCACAGAAATCATTGTTCTAAAGCTTTAGTACTTAAAATCATAAAAGCTTAAATATTAATTAATTCAACATTTCACCCTACTATAAAAATCTCTTTAAACTGGGAAGACTTCTAAGGATATGATGGACAGAGAATGAACAGAACCTGAGGACTAAATTATAGAAAAACAACTTTGAAAATTTTAGGACTTGATTTATGCAATCATAATCTGAGTTTATAGTGTTGAAAATGAAGCATATCACCCATCTCCTACCAGAGGTGTCATAGACTTAAAATCCAGAATGCAATATCTGTTTATAGATATTAACAACATGGGAATTTGTCTTTATGATCTATGTATGCTTTCTGTGAGTTCACTGATGTTATTCATTGAGGAAGTAGAAAATAAGGGGAAGAAATAGCAAAAGTTTACAAAAATAAATACATTAAAATTTTAAAATGAAACAAAAATACTTTTTCCAACTAAACAATTAAACAAATTCTCACAGTGCCAGGTTTTTAGGTAGATATTATAGATACTGCAATGATTCTGTGATTTTTTATGTCCTTTTTAGAAATATTTAAGAAGTTTCTATTACTTACTAGGCAAATGTCCTCCTACTACTGACTAGAGTGACCATGTCAACTTCCCTAGAGTTCTATTCTCTTTTTTGCCTTCCAGAAGCCCATGTATTAATTAAGAGTCTCTCTTAGCCTGAACCTTAATTGGAGAAGTATAATCTTTCAGTATTATTAGAAACCAGATAACCCATGCCCTTTGTGTACTAACAGCATTTGCTTCGTAATTCAGAAAGGTTTCTAAGTTCAGATATCATTTTGATTACATTAAATGACTCATTATACTTGGACATTTAATTACTTTCATCTTCTAAATAGTATACTTTATAAGCATATTTTAAAAAGTGCTTTGTCCTATAAACCAAATCATTCTGGTAAGAATCAAGGGTAATTTAGTGAGTGGGTCGTTTTTAATATAAACCAGAAGGTTTATTTTATTTTAACATTACAGTAACTTAAACTATGTTCTCCCAAGGATCTTGCCATTCATAATATATTTTTCTTTTGAATTACATAGTAGGATTAAAACAATGAGTCAGACATGTCACTCCACTCTACTCTATTGGGGTCCACTGGACCTTTAGGTTCATATAGTGAGCAAAACAGTAGTCTTGGAGTCAGCAAGACCCAAGTTCAATATAGCCTCAGACACTAATCTTTCTTGTCGTTAAAATTACTCAGAATTCAAATTCCTCGTAATGTCCTTTCCCCTTATATTGTTTCTGTATATTTTGTTTAGTATCAATTCATACAAATCTCTTCATTTCTCTGAATTTCTTATATTTTTCCTTTCTTACCAAAAACTAATATTCTTTCTCATTCATCTACCACAGCTTGTTCAGCCATTATCCCAACCAATAAATATCTACTTTGTTTCCACATCTTTGCTAAAATGGTTATTTCAAAAAGTACCTCATCAGGAGAGAAGAATCATAATGGAGTAAGCAGGAAATCATATTACTCTCTTATTTGCCTCCAAACAACCATAAAATTATATCCCTAAACAAAAGAACCAGCAAAAAAAGGAAGTGAAACAATCTTTTAGCCCAAGAAATTTGGAAGGTTGCCATGAAAGGTCTTATTTACTCCAGTGAAAGGGAACATGGTCCAGAAAGGAAGCATCCCAGTGTCCAACACCAGGGCCCCTTCATCCCCTGGCTTAGCATAGCCAGGGAAACAGACAGGTGACAACCCTGAGAATCAACTAGTGCTTCAGCATATTATTAAGTAAGCAGGTAGCCACCAGCAGCCAGACCTCCATGTGGTTCAGATATCCCTGGACAAACAGGCAGATGCCAACATAGAAATACCCAAACAGCTTCAGCACTTACCAGCTCAAAATGAAAGAGAAGGAAAAGAAGGAAAGAGAGCAAATAAAATGAGAAACAACAACAATAAAAAAAAATCTGACATAAACAATTATTATAGTGACAGAAAAGAATACGGCCTATCAGAAGAAAATTAACCATGTCAAAAGATCTTTGGGCAAAGCCCCAAAGAAAAATGAATAATGGTCTCAAGGTCAGAAAGAACTGATGGAAGAACTAAAAAAAAAAAAAAAAAAAAAAAAAAGGAATTTAAAAAAACAAATAAAAGAAGTAGAGGGAAAATTGGGGAAAGAAATGAGTGATGTAAATTTTCTTTTGAAAAAAGAGTCAATAGCTTAGAAAAAGAAAATAATTACTTAAAAAGGAAAATTAGTCAAATGGAAAAGGAGATACAAAAATCCACTGAAGAAAACAACTTCTGCACCAACAGGAATAGCACCAGTCGCAACTACAACTTGCTAAGAGACACCATTAAGAGCCAATACACACATCTGAGTCAAATTAAATATTAAAAGGAAAATTCTATCCTCAGGCTTTCCATCTGATTAAAGAGGCAACATTCAGCAAGAGAAAGTTTAAAAAAGGAGTTTAGCACCCTAAAGCAACTGCTAGTGCTGAGCTAGGATGTCTGGTGACCAGAGTCAAGGGTGACCCATTTTTATGATATCAGTATCTTCCAGATGAGGACAAATGTATTTTAATTGGATCACGTGGTCATGAAGAGATTGGATAAGAACTCTTGTGATTGTTCTTTCTTTCCTCTCAGAAGTCAAGCAAGATTAAAACATGGGGTTACTTCAGAATTACTCAGCATTAGTGGCTGATTTTACACAGCAAAGTTATAAATTTTAGAAGTACTTAAAATAAGTTGTATGATCACAGCAGTTTTAAAAATTTACTCCCCAAATAGTGGGTATGTACAAATGTACACTTAGCATAATGCCTGGCACAAAGTAGGCCTTTAATAAACAATTTAAAAAACAAAACAAAACAAAGCATAAAGGAAACAACTCCTTAAAAAGTGCAAATGGTCAAATGGAAAAGGAGTTACAAAAGCTAACTGAGGAAAATAATTCCTTAAAAAAGTCAGAATTAGACAAGTAGAAGTTAATGACTCTATGAGATATCAAAAATCATTCAAGATATGTGTACAGCAGACCC
The DNA here is from genome assembly GCF_048593235.1 of Sminthopsis crassicaudata. Taxonomy (NCBI): domain Eukaryota; kingdom Metazoa; phylum Chordata; class Mammalia; order Dasyuromorphia; family Dasyuridae; genus Sminthopsis; species Sminthopsis crassicaudata. Next base: position 118,219,193 of record NC_133619.1, on the reverse strand, counting down.
CTAACTCAAAAAACTCCTTAAATGAGAGGGTGCCTGAAATTGCATTATCAGTCTTTCTCTCAAACAATTTACAATTCACATTTTAATAACGGAATCCCTGGCATATCCTGATTGCTTGCATAGTACCTAAAAGAAGATGAATAATTTCTTGAGGAATTGATAAGATTTTTAGAGAAATACCTATGTTATTCTTGCTAACTTTGCTAATCTATTTAAGATTAGCATTATCAAACAGTTTGACCTTTCTGGAATAAAGCAGACCAATATGAAAAACAAACTATGTTTTTATTCCTACTATTTGTTAGCAAGCATTGAATGAAGGTACAACCCTATCCTGGGTAGGTACCAGTCACAAATGACATTGTTCCATTAAAGCTATTAGGAAATAATCATACAAATAAAGTAACAATTTGCAAAGGCCCAAATAATGCCAAATTAATTTATTTTTTAAAATTCATTTATTTAACATCAATTTAATTTATTATATTTAACATCAACTAAAAGGAAGTTCAGTAGGGAGAAAGTACTGGATTTGGAGTTAAAGAAGCTGAATCCAAATCCAGACTTATAACTGAAATTATTTAGATTTTATGGCTTGTAAGATCTTTTTTGTTTATTTGATTTTTAATATATATATTTTTTGTTATGATTCTCTGATTCTTTGCTTCTTTTTTATTATTATTATTCATTCCCTTTCAGGGGAAGAAAGACAACTATTTCAGTATGAGAAAAATCTTTAGCTACAATTATCATTGATTTATTTATCATATATTTGGAACTAGAAATGATAATAAAGGATGTCATTCCTATCAGGCACCTGAGGCCCAAGGAGATGAGGTAACTTGTGTAATCAAAGAGAAATGAAATGTTCTTTTCCCCATGATTTTTCAAATAATGGTGGTGATAAAGAGAAGGGAAAGATCATTAAGATGGTATATCACAAAAGGACTTTTTTACCTAATCAAAAAAAAAAAGTAATCTGAGAGGGAAAAACCATCAGGGTTTCCGGCCAAAGCAGAAAACAATTGCTATTTACATTCATTCTGAGGCAGTTTGGCCAAAATGAAGACCAAGTGGGCTTGACCTGGAACTTTTTATTGATCCATCAATGAGAACCAGAATGGTTTAAGACATAGTCTTTTAAAAAGAAATCTAGCTTGGTAAACTCCTAGATATCTTAGGCAGTGGTGAGATATAAATTTTTTTCTAGCCTACACCATTCAGAGAAGGGCTTTCTCAGTTATCTTACACAATACTGAATCCTAGAAATTTGAGGTCCAAGAATCAAAGCTTAGTCATTGTATGGAGGAGTTGGGAAATAGAGATTGTGAGTTAAAGTCAAGAATTGCAGTCAAGATCTGTTACATAGAATTAGAAGGAAGGAAACGAGCCTATACTTTGGGCTTGCTAAGATTTTCTTATTTGAATTCTCTGGGCCCTTATTTGGGCCCAAATGCCACATGGACTTCTACAGGACATATGTATGCAGTAAGAGGTACCATCTTCGTCATTTTCCAGTAGGTGAGCAAATATTAAACTTTTTTGTTAATGTCAGTCTTAAAGTGTGATAACCTAAGTTGGACACTGTAACCTAGGCATGATATAGTCAGGAGTACCATGGGACTATTATTTCTACAATATATAATTATATATATTATATATGTATATGATATAATATAATATAAAATATATATAATGTCTGTATACTACAAATCTATTAAATAGCCATAGGTTTAGATTAATGGCAGCATTAACTAATCAATAAAGCTGGGGGTGATCTTGAAGTCAGGACAACCTGGATGCAAGCATCACTTCTGACATTAGTGACTGTGTGATATTAAACAAGTTATTTAACCCCTTGACATTTAAATGCTGAACCTGTTGTTTCTCCTTCATTCTTGAATTTGGCCATGACATCAGGGAAGTGTTACCATGACATGCAAGTGAACTGGATTTGAGGGGGGGAGGGATGTGCAAGGTCACCTGCCTCCCTTTCTCCTCTGGAATCATCTAAGTCCAATGGCTACTGGACTATAGATCAGGACTACTGGTAATGATTTTGAATGCATTAGGAAACTTGTTTTAATTTTTTTTTAAGTTAAGGCCTTTAGCAGGTCTCAGTTTGACTGCAGCAAATTCAATGATTAAACTAGGTAAGAAAGAAATGGGGCAAAAAATAGCCTTTTTAAAAATCTAATCAAGAAGAAAGTAATCTGGAAGGGGAAGACCCTCAGGATTTCTGGCCAAAGCAGAAACAACTGCTATTTATATTCACTCTGAAACAATCTGGTCAAAATGAAGGCCAAGTGAGTTTGACTTGAGGCTTTTTATTGGCCAATCAATGAGAACCAGAATGGTTTAAGACATAGTCCTTTAAGAAGAACTCTAGCTTGGCAAACCCTAGGTATCTTGGGCAATATTGAACTTATGTAGAGTTCTCTATACCTCTGATATCAACAATTTGGAAAATTTTTTTTAAAAAACCTGACATATCTTGGGTTTATTTCCTATTAGCCATGTTTATTCTCTCCTTACTATCTGTTATGTAAGTCAGAAATAAATATAGCAGAGTTCTAACTCTCTTAGAGCTAAGGTGTCCTGTAACTATCATATATCACTGGTGGGTAGCAAAGATAAATATAACTGATCTAATTAATTAAAATAGTCAGTGGGTTGATATCCTCCAACATGCTTTGTTAGAGGACTTGAGGTATCAGAAGTTTCACTCCCACTCATCACCCCTCAAAAAATCAAATACAAACATACCATAAGAAGGAAAATGTCCCTTCAGAGCATGTCATCTGGAGTGGAATGATTGCTGATTAGTTTTCTGAGGCTCCACCTAGCTCAGTTTAGCTGTAGTTGGAATTATACTAGAAGGAGTTGACATTTTTGAACCATTCTAATCATTGGGGTTGTTTCTCACCATGATTCTAGCCACTAGCCTGTGCAATTGATGTGGAATGTTAACTTTTAAAGAAGATTAATTCTGGGATATTTCCCAGATCACACATCTGGCTTTTTCACAATCCCCAAAGGAGAAGATTTATGAGGGGAAAACAGTGAAAATGATTACATTTATTAACAGGTTTACTTTATGTGTGATTTTTTTTCTTTTAGCACAGCTGTATGGCCAACCCACACTTTTTCAGGTACCAACTGGCTGTGTTTTTTCATGTGTCTCTGAATGCCCGATTCGCTTCATCATACCCAGTGATGTCCCCTTGACACATTTAGTAGGAGTTCAATAAAAGTTGGTTTGATAATGAGTATCCAAAGTTTGTTGGGTGGAACATGTTTTCCAATCCATAAATTCTTATTTTTGTAATGTAATTATTGTAAAGGGCCTGCATTACATTGTGCTTGTTTCAAGTATTGAATGGGTTATTAGACAGAGATGGGGACCAGTTGTTCTCTGTCTCTAGAAAGGACACAAGAAAAGGAAACAGGCTTAAACTGAAACATGAAGGAATGACATGAGAGAGACTGATATTGAAAGGCTGTCAACTCCTGACCTACAAGGAAGCTATGCTATATCTGACTTTTACTAAACATACATATTATGCCTAAAGAAACATTATATGAAAATATACATATGTAAATCTGCAAAATAATGAGATTTATTGGTAATGGGATTTAAATAGATGAAGAATAATTTCTTGTAATTAAAGTTTACTCATTACTGAGTTTCCCTTTTAAAAACTAAGAACTTCATTGTATTTTATTCTGTATTTAAACACTAAAAAAAAACTTAAAAGCAACAACAAAATTTCCATATACACATCAGAATACAAAAAGTGGTTTATATAAGAAACTGAACCATTTATTCAAAGTAAAAGTATGTAATTGATTCTACATATTACTTTCAAATGGTTCTGCATCTCTATGCTTCCCTCTGAAATTCTGACTATTCCATACATCTAAGAAAAAAAAATACTTCATTTTTTTGGATTCAACCTCTCCCCTCTGACACTCATCTCTAATGAGAGAGGTGGGAGGAGGGAAGGGATCCATATAACTAATAAATACAGTCATTCTCCAACTAATAAGTGAATCAAAGCTGTCTATAGATTTATGAAGAAGTGTTCTAAATCACTTTTGATTAAAGAAATGCAAATAAACAGAACTCTAGGTACCAATTCACACCTATCAGATTGCCTAATATGACAAAAAAAAAAAAAAGGAAAATGATAAATGTTGGTGAGGGATACTAATTTACTCTTGGTGAAATAGTGAACTGATTTAAACATTCTGGAGAGCAATTTGGAACTATGCCCAAAGGACAAGCAAACTGTGCATTCCCTTTAATCCATCCATACCCAGTACTAAAAAGAGCATAAAAAGGAAAGACTTATAATGTGCAACAATAGTTATAACAACTGTTTTCATAATAGCAAGATATTAAAAAATGAGATAATGCCTATCAATTGGGAAATGGCTAAACAAGCTGTGGTATATAAATATGTGGTAATAGAATACTATTGTACAATAAGAAAAGATGAACAGAAAGATTTCATAAAAACCTGAAAAGACTTGTACAAACTGATGCAAAGTGAAATGAGCAGAACCAGTAAAACACTGAATGTAGTATCAGTCACAATGTGTGATGATCAACTATGAATAACTCAGCTCTTTTCAGCAACACAATAATCTAAGGCAAGCAGAAAGAACTTACTAAAGAAAATGCTATCCACATACAACTGATGACTAAATGCTAGCCAAAGCATATTTTTTTCATTTATTTTTTCTTTTATTCCCCCCCTTTTGATCTGGTTCTTCTTTCACAGTTGTGATTAATATGGAATATGTTTTACATGACAGTACATGCATAATCTTTATCAAATCATCTACCATTTTAGGAAGAGGGGAGGGAAGGCAGAAAACAAATTTGTAAGTCAAAATCTTATAAAAAGATATTCTTACAATTGTCTTGACATATAATTGAGGGGGGGAATTCCAATTTGTTCAACAATTCTCCAATTGATGGGCATCCCATTAGATTCTAGTTCTTTGCTTTTCTCCCCTAGCCCCATCCCACCCCCACCCTTTTAATTCTATCCTCTGGTTGAGAAGACTTGTTTTCAACTCCTTCTTGCTTGATATCATCTTCATTTTTAACCCCTTCCTTCCATCCCAGTTCCCAGTTCTTGATTATTTCTCTGTTGAATCTGATGAATTCTTTACCTATCTCTGTGATTTCATCTAGCCTTTGTATAATACTGCAGCATTTCTGATGCTTGCTCTTCCTGCTAAACTTACATAATTTTCTTCTCAAACATGTCAGTTATGAAAAACTTTAAATTCCACCCCTTTCTTCCTCCTTTCTACACTAGCATATCTCTATTACCCTCTTTTCTTTTTCACTTTCTTACAAATCTCAGGACAGAACCAATCTATTTCTCAGGTCTTCTCATTATCTCTTTTAACTTCCTCAATCTCTTTTCAAGACACTAAGGCTCTGAAGATGCATTTGTTTCTCTCTTTTCTTCCCTACTCCAATTAGAATGTTAGCACTTCATCATCATAGGGAAAGGAAACTCATCTATTCATCTTTCCCATTTCTTTTCTTTTTAAAAATGCATTATTGATCCTTTGAAAAATTGTCTACCATTCCCAATGACTATATTCCTTCTCCTCTATCAAACATTCTAAAGTATAGTAGGCAAAATAAAACACATCACACATGCCTTATTCTATCCCTACAGTCTACCAACCCTCAGCTGAGGGGAGGGTGGTATGTTTCATGTCAGTCCTCTGACATCAATATTTCTCATTGCATTGACTGATTTTTTTCAGAATTAATTTCTCTTTCATTATTATTAGTAGTATTTAATTTTTTCTCTAAGTTGTGCCTATTTTTCCCCTTTAATTCATGTAAGTCTTCCAGATTTCTAAACTCATGACTTCTGTTTGTTCATTTCCTCTCATCTCTTTTTTTTTTTTTTTTCCTAGAAAGAACTACTATCTCGAAACTGGCTGTCTATTTGATCTTCATATCCAATGCTTGCTTACCTTCATTGTTTTTAAATTATGACAGAAAGAAAGTGTTGGACAGAGGAATGAGTATATGTATATATACAATGATATAAGTGATGGAAGATGCTACATGCTCTCTGCTACTGCCACTGTGGAACCAAAGTATCTTAATGCATTAATCTTTGCATGGCATAGTGGATTTATGTGAATCAAGTCTCAACTTGTGAATTAGAAATTAACTTCATGGAATTTTAAGTTTCTTATCATTAACTTTCCCATTGTGTTCTCTTTTCCTTTTGTCCAGATGGATTGTGAAAACTGGACTGCCAAATCTATGACTTCTACCAGATCTAAAAGGGCCAAATGCTTCATTAGCCAATACTTTAATTAAAAAAAATTCTTGAACACTGCTTCCTTTCCATAAAAAAATAGTCCACAAATGCCAAGTTCTATGGAAGAAAAGGACAAATGTTTATGAGCGTAGGGGTAAAGTCATTCAGCTCGTAGGAAACCCAAATTCCCAAGACCAGAGAAATACATATCTACTTGGGAGTCTGTTGCTGTCACAAAACCATCATTCACAGTCATATATATTCCATGGTCAACATCAATCTTTCTCTCTCCTATTCCCATCTCCTCCCAGACATTTGTTTTCCAAAGCAGCTGAGGAAGCATTTAAAAAAATCTTATTTCAAATAGATTTACAAGACAAAATAACACTAGTTGCTTCTCCTTCTTTCTTCCATGCTGGCATATATGCTCTAAAGATGGAACAGAAAAACAGAACAGAGTGACTCCTATAAACAGTCCTTTAGAACTCAATGCAAAACAGGGATTAGTTAACTTAATACTTAACTGAATACCCTTTTTTTTTTTTTTTTGTCCCCCATACAATTCACTAAATCATCTCCTGGGAACTTAACCATTCCAAGCTATCACTTATCATTATTGTACCATATGGACTAGACCATATTTTCTTATTCCATTCACAGACTTATTCACTGGGGAACTGTAGCTCTTGGGATCTAAAGTCACATAAGGAAGATAACTTGTGTTATGGTCCCAGAGTGAGAGAATAAATTCCCTAGGACACTATAAGCTACTGCTAAAGGGGCTACTGCCAACATAGAGAGCAATATGGGGTCAGGACAGGAAAAAGTTCACATAGAGTACAACTCTAGAGAGAGAAAAAAGAACCAATAGATCTTTTTTTTTTTTTAATTGATTGTTCATGATAACCAGATTCAGTTCTTCTTAAGTTATATGGTACAGGGGAGAGAGTGATAGATGTGCAATCAAAAGACCTGAATTCAAATCCAATCTAAAATATTTAGTGAATATCTAACCTTGGCAAGTCACTTAACCTAGCTCTTTCTCAATTTCCTCATCTGTAAAATAAGAATAATAATGTCACTTACCTTCTAAGTTTGTTGTGAGAATGAGAAATTATTATTTCTATTATTTGTTTTTGTTTTTAAATTTAAAATTAAAATTTTTATTTTTATTTTTAATGGAAATTTAAAAAAAAATTTTAATGGAAAAGCCCAAATTCTATTTGCTTCCCAGCTTGAAGTTCTGGCTGTCCCACAGTCATACCTTTTCCAAAACACATCATTGTGTTGTTTATCAAGGTCAAACCAACATATCACCCACTACTGATTGCTATTCATTCCAACCAATCCAAGATATTCTGTAGAGTCCAAGAAGACATAATAAAATAGATTCATGAGGAACATATAAACTACTTAGAATTACTACTTTGAATAGTTGAAATCTTTGCCTAAAAATTATCAAGCCATTTGGTTTACCCAATACATTATTGATATTTCAAGACACAATTACTGAAGTTCTGATGAATCTTCTCAAAGATGTCATTGATTGCAGTTTTAAATGACATTGTAATCATAAACAAGAACATTCAGTAAAGTGGTAAATATTAATCTAACTTTTTTTTTCATCATTTATATGCTAAACCTAGTCCCCCCCCTCTTTTTTTTTTTTTTTTTTTTTAACAACAGATACATCTAGGATAGTTAGAGGTCACAGCGCTAATTGAAGGCCCTGGATATTCTAGCAGCTTATTTCTCCTGCCAGTTGTCAACAGCAGAAAGGAACTATTTAACTTCCTTATCAGGACTCTATAGCCTTTGTACCTTTTGAGCATGTAGAAAATGTGGAGATTTTAATTGAAGACACATAGAAACTTGATTGCAAATCAGAGAGCATTTACTAAATGCCTATTATGTGTCAGGCCCTGGGATAAGCATGGGCTGTGATAGCCAAATCTAGTTGACCCCAGAAACAAGAATGCGTACATGCATATATGTGTTTTCCTGAATGACCAACATATCTGGAGTGAACATGTTAACAGCCAAACCATACAGGAACATTCAGCAAAGACTTGAAAATTACTAACCCAACGTTTTTGACCTCATTTAAATGATGAGCTTAATTGCTGAAGTTTCAAATCCTTCTATGAATTTATCTTGGTAAGATAATTTAAGGGCATATTTTATGGTATTTGCCATGGGGACATCCATATGGATCTATGAAGGAAGTGCTATGACCCAGTCTACATTTCTTCCAAAGCAAGGTTATATTATAAATTCTACACCAGAAATTCTATGAAAAGCAAGGGTCTTATCATCTAACTCTACTAGCATCTATAACAATGTTCTAAAACAGTTAAGAATGTAAAAAATCTTATTTGAGTAAATGCATTGGATTGTTGTTTTTCATTGTTGAAGAGGATCAAAATGACATCTCCTTGTTAGAGTTGAGTTATAATGTGTCCATCTATGATTGATCAGACCAATATGAGCTTAGAATGTTCTGCCACAGAAAGGACAAAAGTAGCACCTATGAACATTTGGGATGACTTCTCTAACTTTGTGCATCTTGCATTTTTTCTGTGCTAATTCAATTCTGCTTTTCTCATAGAGCACAACATTCCTTTGATGAGGACATGCCATAATGGGCAGTTCTGTGCCAGTGTCTCCCATGTCATAGAATCAGTTCTATAGTTTTTAGGAGCGACCTTGAGAATGCCCTTGTGTTATTTTTTCTGACTATCTTGTGAACTCTTGTCACGTGTGAATTCTCCATAAAATAATCTTTTTGGCAAACATACATTTGGTATTTGAACACTGTGGCCAGCTCAACAGACTTGTGCCCTCTGAGGTAGAGTTGAAATACTTGGCAGTTTAGTTCAAAAGAAAGGACCTCAATATCTATTATCTTATCTTGCCAGGTGATCTTCAGAATCTTCCTAAGACTATTCAAATGGAATGAATGAATAATGTATAGAAAGAAATCCCTTTACCCTATTAGTGTGCTCTAAGGCAGCTAAGTTGATACAGTGGATCAAGCATTGGGCTTGAAATCAGAAGACTCATCCTCATGGGGCAAATTATTTAACCTTGTTTGCCTCAGTTCCTCATCTGGAAAATGAATTGGAGAGAAATTTCAGACCTGGATCTTTGCCAAGAAAACCTCAAATGGAGTCACAAAGAACTGGGCACACCTGAAATGACTCAACAACAATAAGTACTCTGTTAGCTGGACACTCAAGAAAAGTAAGAACAAAGAATTTAATGAACCAGCAACTATTGGTTTATGAGGCTGTGACTAAAATCAGTGACTAAAATCTTTGGCAGAAGCTCTTAGGGCTCCCATAGCCATTGGCAAATACCTCAACTACCATGGTATTGGGTAGGGTTAGATTTACTGATATCTCAAAGGGACTTGCCATGCTTATAATGATTATAGGATGTGTCCCTGGATTCCATATCCCAAGTTACCATCTGTTCTACAGACAAGCTGGTATTTTCTAAAGGAGATCATTTGCCTACATGGTCTCTAGGTACAGATTGCCTCGGCTCAGGGCCCACAGTTTATGGTCACATTCTGGAATGAGCTCCAAAAGAAACTAGGAGCCCAGACATTATTTACCACAGCTTTCCACCAAAAGACCAATTTAGAATCAAGAGATTAAGGACTTTTCATGCTGTTGTATCATTCACTTAGAGCAAGACAAAACTTTGTTCCTTCCAACAGAATTTTTTTTTTAATAAGAGGTATCTTACTCTTAGAACCCTTCTTTTCTGGTAGCTTGTAGTTTTTCTCCAATGTTTGATTAAAAGATACATTAGAAAATCAACACTTGAGTGCTTTGCTTAATTAGGAATAATAAATGGAAGACTGGGCCATTCAAAGAGCATCAGAATATAGATATAGGTTGTAGAGGAAGGGAAATGAGTGATAATCAATATATTAGAATTTAGATTATTAGAAAGGATTTAGAGGGAAAAGAAAGACTGATTCACAGAGGATTGTGTTATCATTTCCAACATCCTCATAGTGGAATAGAAATTAAACCAAAATGCCCAAGGAGAAAAATGAGCTATACTACCAATGCCAGTGAATGTAGGCTGTGCAACAAAAATTATTGCTTTGGGTTATCTTCACATTAGTAAAGAGATAGAGGATGACCCAAAGAAACCTTTGGCAAAAGGACAAAAGGACAGCAGTAAATGTTTGGGTGTCTAAAGTCCTTTCTCCCTCTTGGTATTAGTTGCTTTCCACTAAGGTACTGACCTAGAAAAAAAATAAAGGAACAGAAGAAGGGGTAAATATAGTGTATCTGGAGCTCCCCTGAGGCTCCAGCCCTGGTGTTTCTAATGTCCTTGCATGGAAGTCAGGCCACCATCAGAAGAGCAAATAGATGACAAAACTATAATTCAGATTCAGCCTTAAGCTGCACATCTGAGGTCTGAGGCACTTCCCTACCTCTAGGGTTATGTCTGAGAGAGCACCATATGTTACATCCATATTTTTTTATTTGCTAACACAAATGTTCAATAATAGCCTAATATTTTTGTCTAATACAAAGGCAGGAAATGGGTTAAATCAATAGTTCACTATAGTTGGTCTTTGGACCATCCAACAAATTCAATAACAGATATTATATGTGAAAGAAATCTGGAAAGGTAGATTGTAGTCAGATTATGATGGGTTTTCAAATAATTGTTATATTTTATTTCAGAGATGATAGGGAGCCACAGAAACACCTTTATCAGTATGGTCAGATGGCAGACATATGGAGCATGGTTTGGAGAGGAGAGAAACTGGAAGCACTAAAATCAATTAGAAGGGAAGAGGGCAAGAAGAAAGGAAAGGAAGCATTTATTAAGTGCCTCTCATGTGTCAAATACTGCTCTCAGTGCTTTACAAATATAATCTTATCTGATAGGCTATTAAAATACTCCTTGTTGGAGCTGAAGAGGGCCTTAGGAAGGATGGTAGCCATGTGGGTAGAGATAAGGGGACACAGAAAAATGATAAGATTTCACAATTAATTGAATTGGGGGGGTGGAGAAGGAGAGGGAAGAATTTGGATGGGTGTGTTCTTGACAGACATGAGAAAGTTGGGAGGGAGTAATAAATTTTTCTTTGCTATATTGAGTTTGACTGCAACATTGTGAAGATTATCAACCTTGATAGACTTTGCTTTTCTCAGCAATACAATAATTTAAGACAATTGAAAAAGACTTATAATGGAAAATATTATCCATATCTGGATGAAGAACTGTGGAGTCTGAGAGCAGATCAAAGGATACTACTTTTACTTTCTTATTGTTTTTTCTTTCTTGTGATTTTTTTCCCTTTTCTTCTCTCAAAATATGACTCTTATGGAAATATATTTAATATGATTATGTGTATATATATATGTATATATATATATACATACATACATATAATATCTCTGATTGCTGTCTTGGGGAAGGGGTGAAGAAAAATGGGAATCAAAATATTATAAAAGTAAATTTTGAAAAGCAATAAATACATTTTGAAAAGAATATATTGTACTTGAGATATCTATGGAACAAGTATTTATTAATGTAGGATTAGGTTCAGGATAGAAATGAGGACTAGCTATATAACTAAAACCCTTAAGAATTGATGAGATAACTAAAAGAAAAAATATAAACAACTATTAAAAGGTCATTGATCTTTTATATGGGATATAACCACACAAGGAGAACAAGTCATGGATGATTATATAGGAAAGAATACTGAAAAGGAATAGTATGATATATAGGAAAAGACCAAGGAGTGAGCAATATAAAAAATAAAAAAATAATAATAACAAAGGACAGCATAGAGGGAAGATGGGAGTATTTAATAATGTTAAGTATTGCAGAGAGGGTTAAGGAAAAAATCACTTGCTTCAGTAATGAAACTATCCCTGGAAACCTTGGAGGGAGCAATCCCAGTTGAGTGGTGGGACTAGAGGTCACATTATAAGAAGCTGAAAGTGAATAAAAAGGGGAAGGGGTGGAGACCGAACAAAAACAATTTCTCAATTCTAATTGTTTTTACCCATCTTCCATTATCTAATAGTCCTGTTGTACTCATTGACATCCTAGCAGTCAACAGCCTGATGATATAACTTCAATTTTTATTAAAATCTTGGCTAGAGAGTCACTTTTTTTTTCAGGCCTATTTTAAGTCTGTTTCAGATCCTGAACCTGTGCTCCATCTAATTTTCACAACTGCACTAGAAGAAAGAACCCTTTATCAACAACTGAAAAGACATACCTAACAGCCCACAGAGAACTGAAGACACAAAGAGTCAGAAGCTTAGAGGTGACTTAATCCCTCCCGAATGTTACTCACCAATTATTTCAGCATGTAATGAGAATAATGAAGGGCTTAGAAGTGAAGATTTCATTCACTGACCCCACAAATCTTAAAATTGGCTGCACCCCCTGCATAGACCTACGGAAGTAGATAAGAGCATATAGTAAACCATTTGTCCAAAAACAGTATGCACCAAATTACCATTTGTATTACAATAACAGAAAAAGTAAAAAGCCTCATTTTTAACACTTTGTGGTCAATAATAGTACATGAGGGTGTAATATTTGCATTTATACAGAGAGACAGCTTATGGCAAAGGACAAATGTACTAGACTAAAAGCTCTAATGTCAGCATTGCTGAGGGAAATTGGTGGGGTTAGAAAGAACAATATGAATGGAGTGAGAAGCCCATCACTGGAGCAGCTGCCCACCCAGGAAGGGATGAACTTGCTTCTTGCCTGCTTTCTCCCATCTATTCTCAAAGAAATGAGAAGGACTTACAAGAGTCACTGGTCTGGAAGATAGGAAAGGAGAAAAAGAACTTCCTACTCTTCTTACAGGAACAGCCAGACATTACAGTGGATACAGTTTCAAGTCTGAAATCAGGAAGATCGGAAAGCAAATTTGATCTCAGACACTAGTTATGTGACTCAGTGCAAGTTACTTAACACTTTGCCTCTGTTTCTTCATCTGTAAAATTAATTTGGGAAGGAAATAGAAAGCACTTGGATATTTTTGCCCATAAAACTCTGAAACAACTAAACAATAAAAAGAGCAACAATATCCCTTTTTTACATATAGTTAATACTTAATGGTTGGTGGGTTAGTTGTTGTTCTTTGTTCTTGAGGGGGAACAAAATGACAAAATGACTTCATTATGTGAGAGTCCAGTTACAATGTGTCTGACTGTGGCTGATCAGACCAATATGAACTTAGAGGGCTTTACAAGTCAGACACAAGGAGATTATGAGGACATTTGGGGTGGAGTCTCTAAATTTGTGCATCTCACATTTCTTTTGAGCTATCACAATTATGTTTTGTTCGTAATAGAGCACAACATCTTCTTTGATAAGGAAATGCCATGCTGGGTGGTCCTGTGACAGTGTTTCCCATGTCACAATTAACTTCTAAAGCTTTTAAGAGAAACATTGAGTGTGTCCTTGCATTGCTTTTTCTAAACACCTCTTGAGTGCTTGCCCTTTGTGAGTTCTTCATAAAAATCTTTTTTGGCAAGTTAAGTCCATTGGAGTTATGCTCTCTACAATAGAGTCTGAATGCTTAGCAGTTTAGTTCAAGAAAGACCTCAGTGTCTGGTACACTATCCTAACCAGTGATCTTCAGAATCTTCCTAAGACAATTCAAACGGAAGCCATTCAGTTTCCTGGCATGGCACTGGTACTATACCATACACCCATACAGCAATGAGCTCTGTAGACCTTCAATTTGACAGGCAGTCTAATATCTCTCCTCTCCCACACTTTCCTTTGGAGGCCCCCAGACACTGAGTTAGTTAGCTCTAGTAATGCATGTGTCAATCTCATTATCAATGTGGACATTCCAGGGAAATATATTACCAAGGCAAGTAAACTTATCCACAGCATCCAAAACTTCTCTATTTGCTGTAATTAATGGTTCCACATATGGATGATGTGGTGCCGGCTGGTAGAGTTTTCTTGGTATCAATTGTTAGGCCAAAATTAGTACAAGCAGCAGAGAATTGATCCATTCTTTCTTGCATCTCAGCTTCAGAAATTTCACTGAGTGCACAATCATTTGCAAACAAAAAAAGCATACAGGAACAAATTCCATACAGGAAAAAATTTCATACAGGAACAAATTCCACACAGGAATTTGGTTTCTAGCCTTATCAAGTTGAAGAATTTACCATCAGTGTGGTAGCTTAATAAATGTACTTAATAAATGGTTGTTTAAGATAAAGTTCTTGATAAGAGACTCATGCACTTGTATCTTTGTATGATTAATACCTAACACTGCACCTAAAATTTAATAAAAGCTTATTAATTGATGAATTGAATAAATAAATGGATAGAGTGGCTCAGAAGGGATACGTTTATTCTTAAAGAGAATTCCATTCCAATCCAATAGCTATATCCCACTAATCTAGGCTCCTTAACTCTAAGGCTTCTGGCGTGGACTGGGTGGTGAGAAAGGGATGTGGGTGACAGATGCAGATGGAAAAGGATGGCACCATAAATAGTACTCAACAAGCATTTGATCTCTAAGAGGAGCAAACAATCTTGGCTAATGATCCACCATGCTAGTTGGTCAGAAAGAATAAATATTTCTCCTTAGCCACAATTGTGTGAATTGTGTGCAGATTATATGAATTTTATAGAGAAGTTGGGCTTAATTCTTAGGATCTGTTCTCATAAAGAGTTCTTGTGGACAATCCTTGGTAATTATATGTGCAAATCAAAGCACAAAGCATTTTTTATTTTACCTGTAATAGCCAGCCTTTGAGCTAACTTGTGTTTCATTTGTTTTATTTCATGTGGCTGCCTTCAGTTTCGCCTTTAAAGAAATAATCTGGCATCCTAATGAAAGTGCTAAGGAGCTTTTACCTGGAATATGGGAAGCTGTTTATTTAGTCAATGAGTGTGTTGTTTTGGCTTATTTTTATTTTTAGAATACAAGGTGTTTGAGTACTGGGATCTTCTCATTATTATCTTTGTATCATCCAGCAGACTTCCTGGTACATAGTAGGTATTTATCAGTTTTTATTGATTAAATGATAGCTGACTTCAACTCACCTGCTTTATTCTTTGTTTTCTATGATACCTGACATTCTTTGCACAGATATTAATCCCTGTAGTGAATAACCAATATTCTTTGTCCATCTTGATATTGTTCCCAACTTGCTGCCTTCCTGGGTCAAATGCTCTTTCATAATACTCAAACTTTACTTTACTTTACTGTTAATTCCATGTTCAATGCTCTCACTCCTACTGTGAAAATATAGATGCTTACATTTCTTACTGAGCTGACTTATTATTAAACTTTTTCTAATTTATACCAGTCAATCTCACTTTCTGTTGCAGTGAATATCAGGAGAAATGAATGGAGAAATCTCTAACCTCACTCCAACCTATAAAGTTATAAAGCCAGTAAATGCTACATTTGGAGTAAGATGCCAGAGCAAAGGAATGGCATCCATATCTGAAAGAATAGATAGATGGATAGATAGATAGATAGATAGATAGATAGATAGATAGATAGATAGACTGGGTTATTAAGTGTCTAATGGATATATTCATATTCCTATAATTGCATTATATGTTATATATAATTGTATCTTTTTATGTAATTATGCCCATTTACATAATTGAACCCATTACATATATATGTGTATATATAAACATATATTTATATTTACATATAAACATATGTTTATATATACATACCCATTATATATATATATATGTGTGTGTGTGTGTGTGTGTATATAATACGTGTTTGTGTGTATGTATGTATATATGTGTACATATTTACATATAAATATACATTCCAAACATTGTCTTTTTGACTAACAATGAATTATTGTGTCATTTTTCCCCCTGAAAGGCATGTTGAGTGTTTCATATGCACCAGTCCCTTTACTGTGATTGCTGCTGCATAGATTTATAATTGCACAAGAAAATCAGCCCAACCTTGGGTCTTGTTTTCAATCCTGCCTTGTATGAACTTGGTCCTAACTTGTCCTACTGCCCTGGGTCCTCCTCTGATCTGTCTTCCTGTATACATGATTCACTGATAAAGATCACCATCGAGGTCCTTCTAATTTATTCTAGCTAAGTTTTCCCCACCCCCAACTCTGATGAAAAATGAAGGAAAAATCTTTTGAAAAACACTAAATGTTTTTATGGATAGAAGCTTTTCTAGCTTTTGGAAGAGAACAATTTTGTTGATAGAATTTTTGCTTTGGAATAATTTAGTCTAAGTCAGTAAAGAAAAGAGCTTTCCCTCCCACATTGTTCCTTTTTTTTCCTTTTCGACCTCTATCAGCAGTGGGTGTCACCACAGACGCTCTGGTTTCCAATACATGAAGTGTGCTTGGCCAGAGTCAGACCCAGATGCTAAACTCAGGATGCTCTCCGTTCAGTTGCTGCATCTGGCTCTTTGGCAGACTCCACAGGCTGATGGGCTGGCAGCCCTGGATTTGCCTCTGGGTCTGTCATCTGTCATGTTGTTAGGCTGCTGATGGGCTGTCTCTGCTCACCCTTTCCGACTGCATTTCCCTCCGTACCAACTTTGGCATCCATTAGACAATGGGAATCAAGATGCTACACAACCCTTCATCCTCTGTGGATCTTGGAGGGTGTAACACCATCACTATAGAAAAGTAGACCCTTCTGTCCTTTCAAATTCATTGACTGTGGCACATTGCCATTTAATAATTTTTTTTTTAAACAAAAACAAAAGAAAACAGATTTTGAATGCGCATGATGTTCAGCACTTTGGGCCAGTTAATACCATTATACTCTGAAGACTCATCTACCTTTTGACTTTAATTGGGTCCTTTTCTGTTGCCTTTATTTCAGCAACATACACCTGACTCTGACTTATATGGCTGCTGATCACCAAGTGACTCGTTTGGTGAACTCGTGGGAGGATAAATTAAATATGATCTGTATCACCGAATTCCTCTTTGGCTGCTTTGTGGCATATAATAATTTGGGAAGAAACAGTTAAAATAAAATATTAAAGAATAAGCAGAGAGGGCCCACTGTTCACATGTCCAATGGTGAGAGAAAATTACAGGTTTCATTGTATATGCTGCACCATCTGCCTACTCGGAGAGGCTGAGCCGGAGGCTTTCCCAGGGGAAATAGCTGTGGATAAGTTATTCAATTAGAACAGCATTATTGGCCAGCTACCTTGGAGAATTGGGTTGATGATGTTGTGATTATCCTGTTCTACATTCCTTCATGTCTCAGACAGGCTGCATTGCTCTGCAAGTCTCCTTCGGTGTTTGCTCAGTCCTACAGTGGGTGAACAATTGAAAGGGGGAATATCAGGGATTCCTGAAAGAAAATCAATTTTGAATGAACTTTCCTTGCTTAGCCACAGCCTCAATATTCTGAGTCATACTGTATTTTTTTGTGGACTCCAATTGTAATAAGTGACAGAGATGGCAGTGGGGAGGAAAGAGAATTTCATGGTATGAGTTTAACCTGTGGCACTGAACAAAGGAATCCTTCATGTAGGTTACAAGATGGCAGAATACTCCAGTCTCGTAAAATATGATATTAATCTTAGTGAGAGCAGGAATCTCATAAGGGCAAAATGCTTATTTTTATGATGGCTTCAGACCTTCAAAAATTCTTAGATTGTAATAGTGCTTTCTTATTGATGTAGCCCCCATTTCCAAAGAGGTCAGGGTGATTTGGAGATTTTTATCATTAGTCCTCACAACTCCCCAGTCAGGAGGCTGACAGGGCACCCGCACTGTTATCTGCAAGATCACATAGTTTGTAAGTAGAAAAGACTGAAATACAGCCCAAGTTTCTGCTGCCCACTTCTAGAGGCTCCTCACATTGAACAACTCCCATTGTTTCTGAAAAACCAAACCAAACCAGAAACTGTTAAAATGGTCATTTACTTCCACTGAGAATTATCAACAATTTAATCAAGTGTTTTTGTTACTGCATTTTGCTAACTAAAAAACCAAATATGATCTTATAAAGTTGGAGCATGAATGAGGTTAAGGTGTGCATAGAGATAAAAGACAAAAAAGAGGTTTAATTTGGTGGAAAGAGATGAAAATAAACACATGTTTTAAGCATGTTCTGATGGGAAACAGCATGGTACAGTGGAAAGCTTTACATTAGGAGGCCTAAATTCAAATCCTGCCTGCCACCATATGATTTGGGATTTGTCACGTATCCTCTGCTCCTCAAGTATTACCTCACAAGGTTGTACTAAATGATCTTTAAAGTTCTTTACAATTCTAAATCTATAATCTTCTCTAAAACATCAAGTCCATAGTCCTTATCTTATCAATCAAAAAAAAAACCCACCCCAATATCACTGGTTTGGTCAGAGAAGGTGATTGGTATGTTATAGTAATTGATCAATTCACTTTTCATGGCTGAAATATTTTGACTGTTAGGAAAGCTGTGTTTTTGTGCTTGAAATACTCTGCCTTCTCCTTAAAGTATATATACATACATATATATATATGTATATATATATATATATATATATATGGTGTTTATTACATGAATTGCTTCTTAGTAATTCACTCACAGTTTCATTTTTCTTTTTGCATTTTCATTCACTGGTTATTCATTGAGTTCCTACTGTGTGCCAAGCATTGGACTCAATACAACGGCAAATAAAGCATGGTCTTGATTTTGTGGAATTTACACTTTTTCTAGAGCGAGATAAAGCACATAGTAGGTGTTAATAATAAATATTTCATTATTAATTGATTAAACAATAATAAATATTTGATGAATTTCAATTATAGTCTTCTGTTAACCCCCTTGTTTTCCCTAATTAGCATTTGCTATGCAGGGGAGTAGGAGAAGGAGTGTAGAGTTGGAGCATCAAGTCTGCACTGACAAAATAGAAGAGAGACAGAAATTCTAAGATAGAATCTAGGAAATCCCAACAACTCAAACTCTGTTGCTAGGCATCTGGGACCCACTCATTTGCATTGGCAGGAGTTTTTTTTTTTGCCAGCTGCTGCTGTGCCCTTCCCAGTAGGTGCCCCAGGTTGCTTTTCTTCCCTCAATTTCTCTACAGCTAAGCTATCTGAGGTCTCAAAAAATAACTTGACAGTTTTCTTCTCTTCCAAAAGATCATCCATCTGCACTGGAAATGTGGAAGAAGAATAGTGAAAGTTATTTCCTTTATACTGGCAGAAAGGGAAGAGAAGAGCAGCAAAATAGTAAATGCTACTAAAGTTGTGTCAAGACAAAATGAAAAAGACTCACAAAAGTTTTCAAAGCACTAACTGTATCCTACGATTCTCTTTTTGTGAAGGCTAAATTTTGCAAAATAAAAGGAGGGATAATAAGAAATTTTCCAATGTTTTCTTTCTAATACATTGTCTTTTCACAAAAAAGCCAAAATGAAATAAAATAACTTTTTTTCTCTGCTTCGACTATGGACAATAATTCAAAGGAACTGAAGTAAATTTAAAAGCCTACCTTGTATATTTCAGAAGAATAGCCATAAATAAGAAAATTGTCAAATAATTAATGAAAGGCAGAAAATTAATAATATAACTAAAACAATAGTATTTAGAGTTCATTCATACGATCTGTCTTTCATTAGGGAAAAAATAAGGAATGAAATGTAGACAATTAGGAAGAAATAACTTGCAAAAATCGCTATTGACTAAAATCAGATAAAAGAAGAATGAAGATAGATCACATAATAGATCCCCAAAACAGAGATGGTATCTTAATTAGATCAGATAACTGAAAAGCAACTTTAAAATTTTGCCAATTTGCTTGAGTAGAGAGTGGCTTAATTATCACAATAAATCAACAATTTGATTTCAGTATCTTTTCTAAGCAACATGAAAGAACCAATTGTGTGTGTGTGTGTGTGTGTGTGTGTGTGTGTGTGTGTGTGTGAATTTCCCATTTCAGGACACTTAAGATAGCCATTCCAATTTGAATACATGATTTAACCACATTTACTCCTCCCCAGATTTCCATGTGATTGGGCTCCTAATCATAGACAAACACTAGAGAGGTACTATTTATACATATAGAAATTTTAAGCTATATCTAAAATTACTTGAAAAGTACTCCCAGTGAGATGTCCAAGTTATTTAGTTAAAATGGAATTGTGTTTAAAATAAAAATATGGCTTTGGTGGTTTTTACTTGACACATTTCACTTACTTATAACAACTCATATTATAACTCTTTTTTGTACTCCTTGTCTTCCCTAAGCAACCATAAGCTCCATAAAGAGATCACTTTATTTTTCTTCATATTAGAAGCAATGGCTAGTACTTAGTAGGAACTTAGACACTATTTCTTGAATGAAAAAATAGACAACAGTAAAATCATGGAGCTAAATGACCCAAAACTTGGATTTTGATAGGTAATAATATAAAGGAGGAAAAGGCATACATCTCTTTTATTTGAATCCATTTCTGTAGATGCCTGGTACCTGAATCCATGAAGATCTTAGTGCCAGAAGAGCTTTTACAGTTCTTTTAAGTCCAACCCCTCTTTTTACTGATGAGGAAACTGAGACTCAGAGAATCTCAATGACTTGCTTTGATAGTAAATTCAAGAACCAGAACTGGAATCTATTTAGAATGAATGCTCTTTTTATTACATTACACTCCCTCAATAAAACACTTGTTAATAATAGCTAAAATAGTAGCAGTTGAATCATCTTCCCTTGGTGGGAACAATTACATATGTTCATATTCCCACTTGCACAGAAAATAAACCATAATGAGGCTCATAAAGGAAACCCAAATATTAGCTGTGGAATTTGTCAATAGTTCTGCATTATTGAGATATGATGAGTAAGTATGTGGGAACAATAGAGGGAAAAATATTGAAAATTTTAGAGAAAATAGAAAATGTGATTCAATTAAAATTAAAACTGAAAAGAAGAAACCATTCATTAGTAAGAGACTATATATATATATATATATATATATATATATATATATATATATATATATATATATATATATGTGTATATATATATATATATACACATATATATATATATATACACATATATATATATATATACATATATATATATATATATATATATATATATATATATTCCAAGGCATAAAAAGTCAGATACCAAAAACAAAGAAAAATAAGAAAGAAAATAAGCTCAATTGCTCAATTTATAACTTAAAGGACAGATCTTTATAAATCTTAGAGAAGTTTTTCTTTGAGTTTAAAAAGAGATGGAAGAATTTTTTCAACCTCTCCAGAGTAAAGTAGTAATTCCACATGAGGCTACACACATTGGGTTTCTAAAATAGACAGGAAGTCACTTCCTTCTGGGAACAAGAGAAAGAGGGGAAAACAAGTAACAGACCTTTAACTACACTTTATGTGACAGCTGCATGTACTGTCCTCCTCCCACCCAAGGGGATCCAAAGTGCTGACGGCCACACATCAGAATCATGGCTCCACGTGATGAAGCAGGAATCCTGTCTATACATAAGTCTGATCATATGCATTAGCCTCTGTTTCTAGGGAAACACATGATATCTACACATAGATAAGAATGAATATATTAATTACCAAAATCTAGAAATAATTTTCTTTTTTTTTCCTTTTTACAAAAAAATTATGCATGGGTAAATTTTCAGCATTGACAATTGCAAAACCTTTTGTTTCAACTTTTCCCCTCCTTCCCTCCATCCCTTCCCCCAGATGGCAGGTTGACCAAAGCATGTTAAATATGTGAAAGTATAAGTTAACTATAATATATGTATACATGTCCAAACAGTTATTTTGCTGTACAAAAAGAATCGGACTTTGAAACAGTGTACAATTAGCCTGTGAAGGAAGTAAAAAACATAGACAGACAAAAATATAGGGACTGGGAATTCTATGTAGTGGTTCATAGAGATAATTTTCTACAAAATTTCAGAAAACAATTATTGTGTTTTGCTACAGTCTTATTGGGGGAAAAGAAAAGGATAGAATATGATTTTCAGTTGCTTCCAAAGAAACAGGACCCAAAGGTCAGGCTAACTTTCACAGCTCCGTATCATCTACCTCTACTTCTATCCAAAAAGGGCTTATTCAACTATATTTCTTATCCTTTATAATCTCTATAGCACTAACCCTAATAATCATGTAGTTAACAGACCTCGAACAACCTCCAAAACAACCACTTTTTTAAACATACAAAGGTGATGCCTTCTTTAGTGCCACAGCAATGAGACTAGATCTGAAGTGAATTGCACACTCATTGACTGAATGGTCTGGACAAATAAGAGGGAGTACACAGAAGAACAGCCTAATTGTTTAGTGGGAAAGAAGGCATTGTCTTGAGAGGAAAAGACAAAAGAACTAAATATGTGTAGTTTCATTAATTATTATTATTTAACAGTTACTGAGTGCCAGGCTGGGAACTGTAATAAACTTGTAAAGAATAGACCTTGTTCTTTGCTTTTATTACTTCACTTCCCTTATTTTTTTAAAGGAAGGTATTAGCTTAAATGGAGGTCTTTTTTTTTTTTCCCTTAACTTCTGTTATAGAGGTACTGATCAAACTTAGAATTAAAGGGAGAGATTCTGTGCTTTCTATGGCTTCTCTCCAGACTGAATAATGCCTCAGCCATAGTGGATAGACTTTTTTCTCTTAGAAAGAGCATAAGATTTAGAATTAGAAGACCAAACTTAATCTTATTCTATCAATTGCCATTTGCTTTGGAGTGAGTCACTTAATTTCACTATGCCTCAGTTTCTTTGCATGCAAAGGAAGAATAATTAATATTTCAGCAATCTATTTCAGAAGATTGTTTTTAAGATCAAGTTTGAGATAACCAGGCTCTGCAAACTAGAAAGTGTTATATAACAAATAGTTGTCCAACACTTTAATATTCCCTAGAGAAGGGGATAGTTACTTAGGGTCCTAATTAATTCCAGTGTAAAAATCCAGGTTAACAAAATTTTGGTTTGTAGTACTAGCACAGTAGAAAGATCCCTCATTTTGTAGTAAGAGGATCCAGGTTAAAATCTTGCCTCTGACATTGGATATCTGCATGGCCTTGAAAAATTCACTTAAATTCTCCTACTTAATTTATTCACCTATAAAACCCAAGGGGTTGCATTAGATGCTTTTTGAGGTCCCTTCCAAATCTAGTTTTCTGATGCACAGGTTGCCGTTTTGAAAAAGTTTCCTTTTTTTTTTTCTCTTTATACACTCTTTCCCATGGGACAACTGGTACCTCTTTCTATGTATGCATAGAAACTGATCTCAAAGACCTCTTTTAGAACTAAAGTCCTATGAATTAAAGGCAATGCAGTTAGAGGAAAATGATGTTTATTTGGGGAGTCAGGAAACCTGTATTTTAGTCTTGCTTCTGCATCTAGCTTTCTCCAAACCTTGTGCAAATCACTTCAAGTCTGGAATTTAGCTTTGTCAATAATAAAAACAAAAATGGTTGAGATTCTTTTGTCTGCTACTCCCATCAGCTTAATAACTTTGTAATGTCCTTTAGGAGGTATCTTTGTAACACTGGCAATGTCCTGAACACCAAAGTTTGATATATTTGGAGAGAAATAGAATGCCGTTTTTAAAAATGTATAAAATCTAAAAGCTTTCCAAATTCCATAGTATAGCTAATTCTGTGTTTCTGGTAAAATAGGGGATGCACAAGAAGGCAAAAATAATAACATTCACTCAGCTTACGCTACATACATAAAGATAATACTGGTCCTTTTTTCTGGAAGAGTAGAGAGATTTATTTTATAATGTACTAATATAGCTGTTTCATTAATATTTGTTTTAACTGGTCATTAATAGAGTATGAGAAAAACAAATAAGATGATTTCAAGGAGGCTGCTCCATTTCACCAACAAAATTCCCTGAAAAATGTGCCTGAAGCCATATGTTCCTAGGAGAACATTCTTGAAAGTTGGGTATTAAAATTTTGGGTTAATCACTCTGAAGGGTACAGGCGGAGGGGTATTTGTCAAACCCAAATGCCCTAATTACCATCTAACTCTAAAAATTCATTGATACTTAAATTAATTTGAAAAGGTTTATATAGTGAAATTATATCCTAAGCAGAACAATGGATATTTAGGTTGATCATGCACTTTCCTTAGGGTAAGTATATGGAAGCACATGTTCATTTAACCCTTCAATAGAGTAGCAATGAACTGTTAGTCCCACTGGGGATATAGATGAGGATGTTTTTTAAAGAGTCCCTCTGAACTTGAGAATTTTTAGTTTTATATGTATATATACACATACACAAATATATACATATATGTACATATATGAGTGTGTGTGTATGTGTGTATATATACATATATGTGTGTGTTTACCTATATGTATATGACTATTTCTATATATAGTATATAGAGAGCTAGCTTTGGAAAACAAGCTTGCCTCTTATACATGATAATTTCTGATCCTGGATAAGTCACTTAGCATCCCAGGTAACACCCAATATCCTGAGACTATGAGTATCAAAGTAGAAAGGTCAATCCATGTTAACAGAGGGAGTTTCTCTACCAAGAATTTCTTATAGCAGTAAGACTTTGGGCCTAGATCCTTGGAGCTTCAGAAATGGAACATAATTATAATTAAAACCACACACTAAATAAACAAACAAACAAAAAAAAATCTGCCAGAATTTTTATTTAATTATTTTGTAGATTTAATTTTTCTTTATAAAAAATTTCTTTGGAATGGATGTTTCTCTGCAGCTAGGTGTAATTCTTTCTCCTTGAATCCCATCCCACTTTATTTTATTTTTCTTCTATGTATTCCTTCCCCACACACACACACTTGTATTATATTTAATTATGCAAATGTCCATCTCCTTCCAAGGTTGAAATATCTCTCACTTGATCATTTTTATCATCTTCATATTTCTATCATCTAGCAAATACCTAGTGATTTTCATAGAGTAGATACCTCATAGATATTTGTTGAATTTATTAAAATTCCTTGATGCTTAGAAGCTACTGAGTATCTGATATAATGAGTAACTTCACATCTTTGATGCTTGTTCAGATTTTGCCAGGTCACCAGAATTATTCCAGGATGCTAAGGGTGTCCTAGAAAACCTCAATCTATTTGTACCTCTTTGCATGTTCATTACAGAGTTCTCATTCTCTTCTCTGCAGTTTTCTGTAGGTCCTATTTTTCACCAACTGGAATATCAGTCAATGGCTGTAATGAATGAAGTTATACATAGATGTGTGTGTATGTGTGTGTGTAAGAGATGCCAGGTACACCCAGGTTCAGCCTCATGTCTTTAAAAAATTGGTATTCTGTGTATTATTTTTAAAGGTAAAGTTTAGTTAATTTTAAAAAATGAGTTTAGCTCAGTTATAGTTTGATGGAGTGTTCAATGAATGTTCAACTTAAAAATAAATGTCCCTGGTTACACATTCTTATGAAATGTAGTCCCCATGCCTATCATTCTTGACCAGAAAACTCTGCTCTTAGATTCCTGTGATCTTTGTTATTTTATACATGGCGTGGGATTTAGAAAACTAGTTGGAATTCTAGTATATTTGGGTGAAAACTGGCAATTTCTCCAGGCAACTGAAGGATCATATGCAGTAACTGAATTCATGCCAAAGCATCCTTTCTGATAGTCTATGTTGCCTGATAGAAGCAGCCAGAGAGGAGCAAAAAAAAAAAAAAAGAAACTTAAACTGTGTATATGAGATAGTTCTATCTGCTTTGGAGAATAAAGGGAACTCCATCCCTTTGTTAATATGGTCACCCAGAACAAATTACATGAGATTTAAAGCTGCTGCTTTGGTTGCATTTTCTTAAAATGGTTATCATGTAAGCACGGATATTATAGATGGCAAGAAAAGGGATTGGAAAGAGTTAAGAGAAGCCTATGTAGTTAGTTAGCACTTCCATAAGATGAATGGGTCAAGGATTCAGGACCAATGGCACTAGGTTGTTTCCATCTTTCTTTCAGCAAAGCAAACTAGACAGCAGCACATTGATTTACAGGAGAGTGGCCTATCTTTGCAAACAGAAGGGTTGGAAACTTTGTTTCCTCCCCCAAAATCCTTCCCCCCAAAAGAAAGCAAATCACTCTTCTGAGAAAACCATTGCCCATTTGAAGGGAAGGCTTTGAAAAAAGAAGTTGATAAAATACATGGGTGCTTATGTGTCTCATTGATGAGTATCATAATTTTCAGCTTAATAATAGTCATTTTTTATACCTTACCTGATTCAACTGTAACACAGGTGATTATAGACTTTATTGGAGACAATCCTGAAATGGAAAGAACTAATGATAGCCTATGTTACTAGTCTGAGACCCCTTAAGGCATAATGAATAATACATAAAATCATTATTATGCCCTAGAAAAAACACAAACACACACTTGCTCATAGGGAGATAAGAGTGGGGGCCTCAAGTTTGATTCCAGAGAGGACTAGTATTTAGGGAAATAAAGGATATTATTTCATGCAATGTATTCTTGCTTGCTGCCAAAATGCCATTCTAAAATTTGTTTAGTCTCATGACAGGCCTATTTTTTAAAAATATTCCCAGAGAAGACTCCTACCTTCATTCTCTGCCTATGACTTCTTCAGCAGGTTTGTTTTGGCTGAATAGCTGATCTTTGTTTTATCTCCAAAACCTATCTATAAGAATCTATTAGCTGCCAACTTCCCTAGTGGGAACCCACCTTTAAAAAAACTCACAAGGAAAAAATATGACAGAGGAAATTGGAAAAGTTTCCAGAGTTGCTACTATGGAAATCTGAAATGACATTATTAATCTTACTGATAAAAGTATTATATATATTCTATTAGTAAAAATGTAAAGATTTTCTATTTACTTGAGAACCTTCTGTGAATTGAATAAAGAGCAAGAAGGGAATGCACACCAGGGCTGTAGTCTTCAGGACACATTTTAAATGAAATAGGATAATGGAAATGTTTGTTATTTTAATTCTAATATTTTAATGTTATTGCTATTCTTTAACCTTTTGTAGCACCAGGGCTGCTTGTTGTTACCTCATCTACTTTACCCTCTGGGAAGAACCCATATCCATAAAAAGTATTTCTCCCCATCTTCTTTTTGCCTGGTTTCTCCTCTTGGGAAATAAAATAAAATGCATGCTGAGTCAGAATTTTTCTGCATGAAAATTATTCTCAGAGATATTTTACAACTTAGACATTACTGCTTCAAAGGATTAAATAATCACCTGGCAATAGGAAAGAAGAAATCCAGAAACATCCAAGATTTTCAATAGTGGGCCACGTGATCAAAAAACCAGATATATTCACAGTACATGAATTAATTTACATTCATCTTTACATTCATCTTTCCATATATTCCACAAAATCAAGTCCATAAGATGATAATAATGATACAAATTAATTAATAAAAAAATAATAAAATTCATTAATTTTAATGGGGGGAAAGTTGTAGCATTCTTAGACTTTGTTTCCATTGAAATAACTCTATAGAACATGTATCTAAATAATATTTCAGTTAGTAGGACTTCTTGAAAGGAAAATAAGATGGCTAGTATATTAAGATGACAATAAAAAAGAAACAGATTAAGTCAGTCTTTCATTGAGACTGAAGGAGAACTCAAAGGTGAGGATATTATGACAGACAACAGCATTTGTCCCCATTGCAGACCTCCCACACGGTTATCAAGCTAAAAAACAGAGAAATCCTACGCTACAGTGGAAAAGTTCTACTTACTCAACTAGTAGAAAGTACACCAGCTGGGCAGCAGAGGTATTCCAGGAGCATAGCTTCTCTCAATACTTGGATTTGTATTCCTCTGTATGTACATTTGTCTGTTGTCTGCTATGAGATGGAACTTACTTATGTTGACAAAAACAAAATTAAAAACAAACTCAATGTACTTGGAAAAATAGAATAAATGTTCATTCTTCATTAAAGCAATACTTTGAGATGGTGTCTGTATATTGAAAGATAGATATATGTGATGAATTATATCCCGAGCTTCAATTACAACATATATTGATATATATTTGTTATATTGATATCTTTGGCAGTCAATTACACAACAATTCTGGTAAATAGGTAGCTAGACCCTATTGGGCCATTAGTTTATATATGCTAATTAATTCATACAAATATTGAAGATGAAGCAAAGGTTAAAAATCTCAACTGATGTTTACACTGGGGTCAGGATGTCCATAGCTGGCTCTTGCCAATATGAATCTGTTGGTTGCCTAGAGGCTAATTTAAATATTTATGCTGAGAAGTTCTCCTAGTGGATAAATTCCTCTCTAGTAACTTCTTAGCCATAAATGTTAATGATATCTCATATTTACACATCCTGTTAGAATTTACAAACTGCTTCCCAGATAACAACTGCAGGTGTTATTTTCCCCATATTATAGATGGGGAAAGTTAAGTCTCAGATATTTTGTGACAGTTCCAAGGCTAAAATGTAAGTCTTAAATCTTTAAATATCATAACACACTGATTCCCTAAAAATACTAAATAGATTGGCATCCCAGAATTTCCACCCTTAGTTTTCACTAAATGTTCCCCATTTTTACAATTGTTAAAATCAATAAGATTGATAAATAGAAGTATTTATAGAATAATTATATTATATTATATATATATGTGTGTGTGTGTGTGTGTGTGTGTGTGTGTGTGTGTGTGTAATATACATATTTATGTTCAATAATAGCCATCTAGAGAATGGGGGGAAGAGTGAAAAAAAAAAAGGAATTTTCATGACAATTTTATTATATATTTAAAAGGAATAACAAGTTGTATATAATATGTCTTGTGCAATTATCTTTTCTTAATTAAACTATGTTATGGAAATGCTTTTATTTCATAAATCAAAAAGAAAATATATAAAATATTAAAATAAATAACAGGACTGTGATGTCTTATAACCATTTTCCTCCCCATTATCTGGATATTATTTTTTTGCCAGAATTCTTAATCCAAAGGAATTAGGGGAAATCCTCTGGCATTCTGAATATGTTCTATGAAGGAGTTACGGAAAGCATGGACAGGAATCACAAAAAGTGAGGGGGAGGATGGTGGTATATACCTATAATCTCACTTCTGGGGAGGTTGAGCTTGGTTGCATCTCATCAGCTTGAGAGTTCAGAGTTGTGATGGCTAAGCCAACCAGATGTCTGCACTCTTTGGCCTTGATATGGTGGAAACCCTAGGAATGGGAGAGGGTTTGTGGGGGGGGGGGGGAATAACAGATTGCCTCAGGAAAGGTGAACTGGCTCAGATTGGAAAACTCCTATACTGATCAGTGATGAGACTGGCCCTGTAAATATCGATTTCCTGAACTCCCAGCCTAAGCCGAGGAAACCCATTCTTAAAAAGAAAAAGGAAAAAAATAAAATAAAAAACAGGAATCACATAGGGTAGTAAGGCATGTTGGGGTTGTTATCTGCCCTGGTGGAGGGAAATGCATACTGATAAAATCCTAGATCCATCAAATCAAGCAAGCAAGCAACAAGCATTTATTAAGTGCCAATTATGTTACAGCTAGATCCTACTGTTATACGGTACAAATACAAATACAAAATAATGATCCCCGTCCTCAAGAAACATACTATATCAAGGGAAACTATGTATATACATAATTTAAAGTAAAATACATGCAAAATAATATAGATAATATGATGACTTTATATGTATGATAAATATCACTGTGCTTATCTACTCAAGGAGTAGGGAAGAAAAGAGAAGGAAAGGAATTGAAACTCAAAACTTTTTAAAATAAATATCAAAAATATATGCAATTGGGAAATACTTATATGAAATAACAAAGATATGCATTTTAAAAATAAAATACACGCAAAATAAATGCAAAATAAGTTGGATATAGAAGCTATATATAGCTAAAGGGAAATCAGGAAAGCCTCTATAGAAGATGGCATTTGAGTTGAGCTTTGAATGATATTAGGAATTCTAAGAGGCAAAAGTAAGGAGGATCTACATTCCACGTATAGGGGATATCCTGTGCCAAGTCACTGAAATGAGTTATGATATGGAAAATGTGTGAAGACTAGCAAGAATTAGAGATCTATAGAGGTCACAAAAGGGTAATAAAAAAGATGGAAAAGCAGGTTAGAGCAAGTTTGTGAGGACTTTCAAATTCCAAATAGAGAATTTTGAATTTCGTCCTAAAATCAATTGAAGTAGGGGAAGTAAGTAGGGGAAGATCTGGGATTTAGTAAGATCACTTTGGCAGCTATGTGAAGGGTGAATTAGAGAGGGAAGACAATTGAGGCAGGAAGATCAATTAGGAACTCATAATTGTAGTTTAGCCAAGAGATTATAAGGAACTAAACTAGAGAAGGGGGCAGATGTCACAATTATAGTGAGAAAAAAATCAACAAAATTAGGGAACTGAGTATATATGTAAAGTAAGGAATTAGAGGCTGATGCTAAGGTTTTAAACATAGTTGATTAGAAGGATGATGATGATGTCATCTACAGAAACAAGAAAATCCACCAAAGGAATTGATTTGATAAAAGAAAAGTATTTTTCTTTGATGTTGAGGTGCTTATAGGACATTCAACTTAAATTGTCCAATATGTAGTTAGTTGGTGATACATGCTAGAACAAAACTAGGGCTAAATATTCAGATCTGGGAATAAATATAGTTGATAATTAAACTTGTAAGATGGAATCATAAAGAAAAGAGGGGTGAGTTCAGAGCTTGAAGGTCCCATCCACTATTAAGAAGTGTTTTATATATATATATATATATGATAATCCAGCAAAGATTAAGAGTACCAACAGGTAGGATCTCCATAGTGAGGGGAGACACCTATATCATTGAGTTTTAAGGCTCAGGGTACACAAATAAAATTGAAGCCCTCTTTGAAGGAGTCTGGTACCTAAGATCCTTCCTAACATGACACAATCTTACCTTCCCAGTTTTATCTGATAGCATTCCCATTTACTCTCTTGCTTTAGGCAAACAGAACTGCTCTCTGACTACTCTTTGCCTATTCACCTACCACATGACTTCCATTCTCCCACTTTAGTACTTTTGTTCAGTCTTTCTCCTAATCATAGAGAATTACCCCTCCTGTTATTTGCTCAGTAAATTCCTGCTCTGATCTATAATCCTTTTTTAAAAATTAATTTTATAATTATAACATTTTTTGACAGTACATATGCATAGGTAATTTTTTACAACATTATCCCTTGTACTCCCTTCTGTTCTGAATTTTCCCCTCCTTCCCTCCACCCTCTCCCCTAGATGGCAGGCATTCCCATACATATTAAATATCTTATAGTATATCCTAGGTACAATATATATGTGCAGAACCGAATTTTGTTATTGTTGTTGTTGTTGTTGCAAAGGAAGAATTGGATTTGGAAGGTAAAATAACCTGGTAAGAAAAACAAAAAAAATGCTAACAGTTTACACTCCTTTCCCAGTGTTCCTTCTCTGGGTGTAGCTGATTCTGTCCATTATTGATCAATTGGAACTGGATTAGAACTACTCTATGTTGAAGATATCCACTTCTTCTGATCTATAATCCTAATACAACCTCCTTCATGAAATTTTCCCAATTCCCCCTATTCATCAATGGCCTTTGACTTGGGCTTCACACCACAGACTTTTTGTTTAAAAACAATAAATGTGGAATAGTGGATAGAGTGCTGGGTCATTTTTGGGAGTTCAAATTCAGCTTCAGTCACTTGATAGCTATGTGAATCACTTAACTCTGTTAAAATTCCTCATCTGTAAAAATGAGCTGGAAAAGAAAATAGCCAACCACTCCAAAACCTGTGCTAAGCAATCCCTAAATGAGAATTAAAAAAAGAGTTAGATATGACTGAAATGACTGAGCAACAATCCTGCTTCCTCCACAAAACTGTGCTAAATCTCTGTATACTTTTAGATCCTTGAAGTAAAAGGATCAAAAAAAAAAAAAAAAAAGTTAGATCATGGTATCTAATGTTCATCCTACCCCCGATTTAATTGTTTAATTATTATTTATTGAATGAATGAATGAAAGATATTGCCAACAGGATACTTCCTTCAGAAAAACTTAATACTTAAATATCTGAAAGTAGGAATACGTCATTCATTATAAATGCATTAGTGTTTTGATATTTTTTAACCAATGATCATGGTTATGGTCATATGTAAGAAAAAAGGAAGAGAATGAATTCACTTATATTTTTCCTTTAAAATAATCAGAAATGAAGGCTTGTTTAAACTGATGCAAAGTGAAGTAATCAGAACCAGGGAAATAATAACAAACAAGACCACAGTAATGTAAATAAAAACAATTCTCTAAGGCAGTTGAAATCAGATTAATTGCAGCAACCAATCTCAGAATTGTCGAACAGATGATGAGACATGCTTTCTTTGTCTCGGCATGTTGCATATGCTGTCAGACACTATCATTCTGTCAGCTGGTTTTGCTTGACTGTTTTTCTTTGTATAATTCAGAAGTATGCTGAAAAATGTCTGCTGCATTGAAAAAAAAAGGCATAAATAAAAATTTTAAATAACCAGAAATAATGTATGGATATATCACTTTATGGTTCTAAAGTAGTTGACATGCATAATTATACTCCATGTGAGCCTGGTACTAGAGAAAAAGCAGACCTTGGAGTCAGAGGGCATTAGCTTGAAGATACATTCAGACATTTACAAAAAAAAATTTTTTTTATGCTGAGCAAATTATTTAACTTTTTTGGATCTCAGTTTATTTAGCTGCAAAATAAGGAAATTAAACTAGATTATCTCTTAGATTCCTTTCACTTCTAGATGTATGATCCTTTGAACTCTGGGAATTAAGCAGCATGAATACTAATTTATTCATTTTGCAGATGAGGAAAATGAAGCCAAATAAATAATTTACCTGACTATAAGTCACATGTTGATCTTCTTGGTCCTTTGCTCTCAAAAGGGACTATAATATCAGGGAGGTGGTGGTATGACTTCCAGGTGAATTGGATTAAAATGAGAGAAGGCTGTGTAAAGTCACTAACCTCAGTTTCTCTTCTGAAACCATCTGGATCCAGTAGCAAGAAATAGATCAGGATTTCTAAAGGTCTTGGATGCAGTGGAAGACCTTGGCTTTTGTAAAGTAAAATCTTTAATAGGCTCAGTCCCAGAACTGGCACTTGAATCCAAGGCTCCTTACATCAGGTTCAAGTACTTCCTAGTGAATAATAATATAACAAAGATGTTCATTGTACAAAAGAGGCAGCTATTATATCCCTTCTGAGTCTTCTCTCATTCAGGTTAAACATCTCTAATTTTTTTAATCAATCTTTAATTGTGTGTGGTCTTCATTGTTCTCTTGGCTGCCTTTTTTTACATGAACTCCAGTTTATTAATACCTTTTCTAAAAATAGTACCCAGAAATGAACACAATACTTAAGATATAATCCTACTAAGGCAAAGTGTAATGGGATGTCAACTACTTGTGTCCATATATGATGTCATTTTCCCCAAAAATAGTGCTGATGAGCAAAATATGACCCCAGGCATTGGAGATACAAATACAAAAAATTACATGCTGACCCCTCATGAAGCTTCCATTCTAATGGGAGAAAAAGAGAATAAGGCATATACAAGGGTGAGTAGAGTAGAAATAAGAACAAAGGAAAGATCCAGACAAATATCATGAGAAAAATCTGAGGAAGGAGAAAATGCTTTTAGTTCAAGGATATCAAAAAAAAAAAAAAAAAAAAAAAAAAAAAGAGGCATCTGTGCTGTGCTTGTGCAACCGATACTTGGGAAGGAAAGAAGGAAGGAAGGAAGGAAGGAAGGAAGGAAGGAAGGAAGGAAGGAAGGAAGGAAGGAAGGAAGGAAGGAAGGAAGGAAGGAAGGAAGGAAAGAAGGAAGGAAGGAAGGAAGGAAGACAGGAAGGAAGGAAGGAAGGAAGGAAGGAAGGAAGGAAGGAAGGAAGGAAGGAAGGAAGGAAGGAAGGAAGACAGAGAGAAAGAAAAAATAAAAAAGGAAGGAAGGAAGGAAGGAAGGAAGGAAGGAAGGAAGAAAGAAAGAAAGAAAGAAAGAAAGAAAGAAAGAAAGAAAGAAAGAAAGAAAGAAAGAAAGAAAGAAAGAAAGAAAGAAAGAAAGAAAGAAAGAAAGAAAGAAAGAAAGAAAGAAAGAAAGAGAAAATGAGAGAGAGGAAGGAAGGAAGGAAGGGAGGGAGGGAAGGAGGAAGGAAGGAAGGAAGGAAAGAAGGAAGGAAGGAAGGAAGAAAGGAAGGAAGGGAGACAGAGAGAAAGAAAAAAATAAAAAGAAAGAAAGAAAGAGAGAAAAAGGAAGGAAGAAAGAAAGAGAGAGAGGAAGGAAGGGAGGGAGGGAAGGAGGGAGGGAAGGAAGGAAGAAAGGAAGGAAGGAAGGAAAGAAGGAAGGAAGGAAGGAAGGAAGGAAGGAAGGAAGGAAGGAAGGAAGGAAGGAAGGAAAGAAGGAAGGAAGGAAGGAAGGAAGGAAGGAAGGAAGGAAGGAAAGAAGGAAGGAAGGAAGGAAGGAAGGAAGGAAGGAAGGAAGGAAGGAAGGAAGGAAGGAAGGAAGGAAGGAAGGAAGGAAGGAAGGAAGGAAGGAAG
Source organism: Sminthopsis crassicaudata (assembly GCF_048593235.1). Taxonomy (NCBI): domain Eukaryota; kingdom Metazoa; phylum Chordata; class Mammalia; order Dasyuromorphia; family Dasyuridae; genus Sminthopsis; species Sminthopsis crassicaudata. The sequence continues at coordinate 118,184,320 of NC_133619.1, read as the reverse complement.
GAAGGAAGGAAGGAAGGAAGGAAGAAATGGAGAGAAAGAAAGAAAAGAAAGAAAAAAGAAAGAGAGAGTGGGAAAGAAATGTAGGAAAGGAGAAAAATCAGTGTTTCTTTCAAGGTTTTTCTGTTATATTTTGTTAATTTTTAAATATGTATAGCTGAAATCAGTCAAGGCAAATCACTATAGCACAGTGCCTCTATTATTAAATATTTCCTCTTAGTTTTATCTTTAAAAAGTATTTTGTCATTTTTTTTATCATTTAAGATTGTCATATCCAGAGTCAAGTCAGGATAATTCATCTTGATTATTATTAATATTTTATAGGGAAGAGAAAGTGAGGCATAGAGAGATTTCTAATCAGCGGAAAAATGGAAATAGAAATGGTGCTAAACTAGAGACCAAGAATTCAAAGTCCTGGGTTCTAGTCCTAATTCTGACACTAGCTAGCTATACAGAACTTAGGAAGTTAGATAACCTCTTAGGGTTTCATGTCTTCATCTATCAATGAGAGTGTTTAGTGAAATGATTTCTAAGTCTCCTCTCTCTGTCGTTCCTCAAGAAATTGCAAATTACTAAACCAATGCTTGGAAGTTGACCCCTCACCACTCATTGCCCACAGCTGTTCTTGTCCCTGCTTCTTCAAGCCTACTTCTCCTTTTTCATTTTCTTATTCCTACTGGTAGCTTGTATTAATTTTTAAGGACCCAGCAACTTTAATTAAGCCTTTACTATAACAATTTTTCAAGCCTTTAATCCTTGTGTTAAAGTTATAGACTGCTTATTAGTTATTACAAATCAAATTATGTGTTTGACAAAAGATCCAAGATGGCACTGCTCCAGAGACAGGACCTTGTCACTTTCTAGCAGTCAAGTTAGTTGCCTTATTCCTGGAATTCTTTTTCTCCTTCAAATTTGCTTATAATATTTTACATTAATTTTAAATGTTTAAGAGCATAACAAAATGAAATAATCTGATTCCCTAATACACAATTGTTCATGGGATACAAAAATATATGTATGAAATCTGTAATAGCAATATTTTTATGCTTAAGAATCATTTGATTCTTTTTCCAGAAGATTTAATGATTTATATCCATTCATTCAACATTTACTGCACAGTAATGTGTAAAACATAGAGATATAGAAACAAAAATAAAACAATGCCTGACCTTGAGAAACTTATATTCTGTTGGGATCAAAGGAGGTAACATAACCAGATACAGATTATATAAAGTACTTTAAGGGAGTAAGAAGCATTGAAGATTAGAAGACCAAAGAAAAGCCCTCTTTTTTTTTAAACTTTTTTTTCCAGTTGACAAGTATTATCTCCTTGCCACTTCTCCTCCTTATGCTCACCTTACTGGGCTGGAGGAGCAAAGAAAACCTTGTAACAAACATACATAGTCAAACAAAACAAATTCCCATGGTGTCTCTCTTGTCCCTACCAAAAACCTCAGGTATACAGTAACATTTGAGCTGAACCTTGAAAAGATCTGGGGATTCTAAGAAATGGAAATGAATGTGTTAGGGGACACAGTGAATAGAGCACAGGCCCTGTGGTGTGATACTAGGCAAGTCCTTTAATTCAAAATATTTCACAAAAGAAACCCTCCCCCACCTCAACAAAGTTACCCATAAATCAGATTACCTAATTAAAAAAAAAAAAAAAAGACAGACAGAAAGAAAGAAAGAAAGGAGAGAGAGCATTCTAAATGGGACAGGCTGTACAAGAGTACTGATAATGAAGAAGGAACATATGCTAGGAAATAGAGAGAAGACCATTTTGGCTAGAACACAAAATATGTAATAAAGAATGATATGAAATATCTTTAAAAAGCTAGATTGAACCCAATAGGAATAGGTATAAATGCCAGAAAAGTTTAGAATTTCTAATAGGTGTAATAGGAAAACACCCAAAATTCTTGAGCAGAGAAGGGACATGACCTGAAACCTGTGCTTTAGGATTATTAATTTATCAACTGTCTATAGGATTTGTGGGAGGGGAGACAGAGCAGAGATAGAAAGAACCATCAAGAGGGTACAGAGGGGAAAAGAAAGAAGAAATCACAAGGATTCACAGACACATAGGGATCACAGAGTTTAAATAGATCTCATTCGCTGATGATTCAAACACCACCAATTTTGCAGTGGAGAGACTAAGGTATATCTGTGTGTGTGTGTGTGTGTGTGTGTGTGTGTGTGTGTGTGTGTGTGCACGAGGGTGTTTCTGTTTCTTTCAGTGTGTCTCTCCTTCTATGTTCCTGTCACTCTCTCTTTTTCTCCCTCTCTTTTTCCCCCCTCTGTCTGTCTGTCTTTGTCTGCCTCTGTCTATCTCTTTCCTGTCTCTGTCTGTTAGTGTTTCTCTTTGTGTCTGTCTCTTGTCTCTCTGTCACTCTGTCTTTATCTCTTTGTTCTGTCTTTCATACTCTCTGTCAAACACAACCAGTAGATCTGGGATCTGGGATCTGGAATCCCAAGTTGAATGCCCTATCTACTATGTAATATTTCTAATGACACAGAAATTGATTAGATATGGAAGACAGTATGATAGCCCTAAAAGTGAGTACTTCAGTTATTGAAAGGGTGACAATATCTTTAACAACAAAAGAGAAGTAAGGAGGCAGAGACAAGATAGTAGAGAGTAGACAGGTCTTTATCTGAGCTCTCCCTGATTTCCCTCAGATCAACACCAGTTCAAGTCTCTGCACTGGTTTTGGAGTGACAGAACCCACAAATATTTGGAATATAACAAATTTTCAGCAGAAGATATTTTGTAAGGACTTCAAAAGAACTTCTATTTCAATTGGCCAGGGGTGGGGGTAAGGTAGGGGTGGAGAGGGTGGGCGGGGGAGGGAGAGAGAAAGGGGAAGAATCTGAGAGGACAGCAAAAGGACCAAGGGTGGTGGCAACCCAGGCTGGGGAATCTACTAATCTATTCTTAGCCAAAATATACCAGCATTGGGTATTCAGTCCTGATTACAAGCCAGTGGATCAGCAGATTATCTGTGAGATATCCAACATAAATACAAAAAGCAAATAATGAACCTTTGAACTTGGCCACACCCACCCAGCAACAAAAGAAAGTCAGTAGCACCCACCGAGGACAGCATAAAGCCCCTGTTAGCTGTAGAGGAAATTTGGGACAATCTCCCCTTTGCCCTAAGAGTAGACATTAACATTTTTTTTAATAAGGAAAAAAGCAAAAAGAACTCTGACCATAGATAGTTTCTATGGAGACAGAAAATAAACCTCCAATATCTCCAGATGAAGCCCCAAAGGGTGATTTAAATTAGTACCTATTATACAAGGCTCTCTTGGAAGAATTCAAAAAGGATCTTAAAAGAGAATTAGAAAAAAAAATTGGAAAAGAAATTAGAACTTTACAAGAGAGTTTGGGAAAGGAAACACACACAAAAAAAAAAAATCTGAAAAAACTCCTTAAAAATAGATTTAGTGAGATGGAAAATTCATATAATTCCTTACAAAATAGATTTGACTGAATGGAAAAAGCAAATAACTTCTTATAAAAGAGATTTTTAAAAGACATCAATTCACTGAAAAATGGAATTTGTAAAATAGAAAAAATTCAATGAACAAAAACACCTTATTTAAAAGTTCAATTAACCAAATGCAAAAGGAAATCAAAAAGCTAACAGGAAAATAATTCACTAAAAATTAGAATTGAATAAACAGAAGTGAATAACTCAATGAGACTTCAAGACTTCAAGAAAATGAAGAAAATAGAAGAAAATGTAAAATATCTCATTGGAAAAACAACTGATCTGAAAAATAGATTCAAGAGAGATAATCTAAGAATCAGTGGACTACCTGAAAATCACGTTTTAAAGAAAAAGAGCATAGACATCATATTTCAGGAAATCATCAAGTAAAACTGCCCTAATAACCTAGAACTAGAAATTAAAATAGCCATTGAAGAATTCATGGATCAACTCCTCAAAGAGACCCAAAATGAAAAACTCCAAGGAATATACTAGTTAAATTTTGGAATTATCAGATCAAGGAAAAAATATTGCAAGCAGCCAGAAAGAAACAATTCAAGAATCAAGGAGACACAATCAGGATTACTCAGGACCCAGTAGCTTCCACTTTAAGGGATAGAAGGGCCTGGAATCTCATATTGCAAAGGAACTTGGATTGCAGCCAAATATCAACTTATACACCAAAATTAAGCATTATCTTTCAGGAAAAAGGTGGACATTTAGTGAAACAAGTGGATTTCATTTATTTCTGATGAAAAGATCAGAGTTGAAGAGAAAATGTAATCTTCAAAAAACAGAACTAAAGAGCATAAAAAGGTAAAAAGGAAAGAAAAAATAATTTTCTTTTAAAAGTTAAAAAGGTTACATCGCTATATGGAAAGAGGATTTGTTTAACTCGAGTGTTATATCTTTGATATGGATACACTTAGAGGGTGCAGGTATAATTTGATTTTATTGTAATGATATTAAAAAAAAAAACTAGAGGAGGAAAGGGGATTCTACTGGAAGAAGAGGAAAATGGAGGTAAAATGGTGGTAAATTACATCTCATGAAGAGGCAAAAAAGACCTATTGCAATTGAGAGAAAGAAGGGAGGGAAATGAACATTGTGTGAATCTTAGTCTCATCAAATTTGGCTCAAAGAGAGAATATCAGATATATTTTGTTTCACAGAGAAACTTGTCTCACCCCATAGGGAAGTAGGAGAAAGGGGAAAGGAAAAGAGGAAGCTAATAGAAGGGAGAACAAATGTAAAAAGGGAAAGTATAAGAAAGGAGGAAGGGCTGTAAAAGGAGAGGGCTGTTTGAGGGAGGTGGTAGTCAGAAGCAAAATAGTGAAGAGGAGGGAAAGGGAGGAAAGAAAGAAAAAAAGAGTATAACTTGGGGAAAACAGGACAGCAGGAAATACAGTTAGTAATTTTAATTGTGAATTGAATGGGATGAATTCTCCCATAAAACAGCACCAGGTAGCAGACTGAATTAAAAGCTAGAATCCTATAATATGTAGTTTACGAGAAATACATTTAAAGCAGAGTGATACCAAAAAAAAAAAAAAAAAAAAAAAGCAGAGTGATACATTCAGAATAAAGGTAAAAGGCTGGAGCAGAATCTATTATGCTCCATAAGGAGCATAGTAGGGGTAGCAATCCTTATCTTAGATCAAGTAAAAGCAAAAGGATATCATAGATAATGAAGCAACATCAACATTAACATATATGCACTAAGTGGTATAGCATCCAAATTCCTAGAGGAGAAGTTAAGAGAAATGCAAGAAGAATTAGACAGCAAAATTATGCTAGTGGGGAATCTCAACCTTGCTCTCTCAGAGCTGGATAAATTGAACCACAAAATAAATAAGTAAGAAATTAAGGAGGTAAATAGAATTCTAGAAAAGTTAGGTATAATACACCTTTAGGAAAAATTTAATGGAGACAAAAAAGACTATACTTTTTTTTCTCAGCAATACATGGAATGTATACAAAAATTGGCCATGTGTTACGGCATAAACCCCTCAAAATCAAATGCAGAAAGGCAGAAATAATAAATGCATTTTTTCAGATTATGATATAATAAAAATTACATGCAATAAAAGGCCAGGGAAAAATAGACCAAAATTAATTGGAAATTTAATTATCTAATCTTACAAATTGAGTTGATGAAACAACAAATCCTAGACACAATCAATAATTTCATCCAAGAGAATGACAAGAATGAGACAACATACCAAAATTTATGGGATGTAGCCAAAGCAGTTCTTAGGAGAAGTTTTATCTCTTTAACATAAAAAAGAGAAAGAGAAGATCAATGAAATGGGCATGCAACTAAAAAAAGCTAGAAAAAGAACAAATTAAAACCTCTTAATTAAATACCAAACTTGAAATCCTGAAAATAAAAGGGGAGATTAATAAAAATTGATAATAAGAAAATTATTGAACTAATAAACAAAATTAAGGATTGGTTTTATGGGGAAAAAAACAAAATAGATAAATCATGAGTTAATTTGATTAGATAAAAGAAAGAAGAGAATCAAATTCTTAGTATCAAAAATGAAAAGGGAGAATTTAACACCAATAAAGAAGAAATTAGAACAATAATTAGGAGTTATTTTACCTAACAATATGCCAATAAATCTGATAATCTAAGTGAAATGGAGGGATATTTACAAAAATATGAATTGCCCATATTAACAGAAGAGGAAATAAATTACTTAAATGGTCCCATTTTAGTAAAAGAAATTGAACGAGCTCCCTAAGAAAAAAATCTCCAGAGCCAGATGGATTTACATATGAATTCTATCAAACATTTAAAGAATAATTAATTCCAATACTATGCAAACTATTTGAAAAACTAGGGAAAGACCGAGTCCTATCAAATTTTTTTCATGACACAGATATGGTGCTGATACCTCAACCAGATAGGGTCAAAATAGAGAAAGAAAATTATAGACCAATTTCCCTAATGAATATTGATGCCAAAATCTTAAATAAAATATTAGCAAAGAGATTACAGCAAGTCATTCCCAGGATAATAAAACATGACCAAGTAGAATTTATACCAGAAATGCAGGGCTGATTCTATAGTAGGAAAATTATTAGCATAATTGACTATATCAATTACCAAACTAACAAATCATATGATTTTCACAAGAGGTGCAAAACAAGTATTTGGCAAAATATGACATCCATTCATATCAGAAACACTAGAAAGCATAAAAATAAATGAGGTTTCCCTAAAATGGTCAGTAGCAGCTATTTAAAACAATTAACAAGCATCATATGTAATGGGGATAAACTAGAAAAATCCCCAAGAAGATCAGGAGTGAAACAAGATTGCCCTCTATCATCATTACTATTCAATATTGTACTAGAAATGTTAGCTTTGGCAATAAGAGAAGAAAAAGAGATTGAAAGAAGTAGAGTAGGTCATGAGGAAACCAAATTATCACTCTTTGCAGATGATATGGAGGTATACTTAGAGAATTCTAGAGAATCAACTAAAAAACTACTAAAGACAATTCATAACTTTAGCAAAATTGTAGGATACAAAATAAATCCACATAAATCATCAGCATTTCTATATATAGCTAACAAAATCTAGCAGCAAGAGATACAAAGAGAAATTCCATTTTAAATAACTGTTGATAATATAAAATATTTGGGAGTCTACCTGACAAGGCAAAGTCAGGAACTATATGAACATAATTACAAAACAGTTTCACATAAATAAAGTCAGATCTAATCAAATGGAAAAATGTCAAATGCACATGGGTTGAGCTTGACCAACCCATAAAAATGACAACATTATGTAAATCTACTTATTCAATGCCATCTCAATAAAATTCCCAAGAAATTATTTTATAAAAGAGCTAGAAAAAAATAATAATAAAGTTCATCTGGAAGAAAAAAAAGGTCAAGAATCTCAAGGGAGCAAATCACTATTAATCAGAGAAATGCAAATCAAGACAACTCTGAGATATTACTACACACCTATCAGATTGGCTAAGATGACAGGAAAAGATAGTGACGAATGTTGGAGGGGATGTGGGAAAATTGGGACCCTGATGCATTGTTGGTGGAGTTGTGAAAGAATCCCAAACATTCTAGAGAGCAATCTGGAATTATGCCCAAAAAGTTATCAAACTGTGCATACCCTTTGACCCAGCAGTGCTACTACTGGGCTTATATCCCAGAGAGATCTTAAAGAAGAGAAAGGGGCCTGTATGTGCCAAAATGTTTGTGGCAGCCCTCTTTGTAGTGGCCAGAAACTGGAAACTGAGTGGATGTCCATCAATTGGAGAATGGCTGAATAAATTATGGTATATGAATGTTATGGAACATTATTGCTCTGTGATGATTTGCAAGAGACTTGGAGAAACCTACATGAACTGATGCAAAGTGAAATGAGCAGAACCAGGAGATCATCATAAACAGCAACAACAAATCTGTATGATAATCAATTCTGACGGACTTGGCTCTCTTCAACATTGAGATGATTTGTTCCACATTTTCAGTGATGAAGAGAACTATCTACCCCCCGGGGAGAGAGCCATGGGAACTATCTTGTTATTATTTGCTTGAATTTTGTTTCTTTTTTCTCACTTTTTCTTTTTTCTTCCTTCTTGATCTGATTCTTCTTACACAACTGGATGGCTGTGTGAATATGTATATACATATTGGATCTGGCATGTATTTCGGCATATTTGGCATATATTGGACTGCCTTACGAGTGGAAGAGGGGATGGTGGGAAAAAGGGGAAAATTTGCAGCAGGGGGTTATGCAGGGGTCATTGTTGGAAAAATTACCTATGCATATGTAAATAAAAAGCTTTAATTAAAAAAAAAAGAATTTCAAGGAAATTAATGAAAAAAGATGCAAATGAAGGTTGCCTAGCTATAGCAGACCTAAAACTATATTATAAACCAGTGGTCATCAAAGCCTTTTGGTATTGGCTAAGAAACAGAGTAGTTGGTCAGTGAAATAGATTAGGTTCGTAGAACAAAATAGTCAATGACTATAGTAATCTAGTGTTTGACAAACCCAAAGACCCCAACTTCTGGGATAAGAACTCACTATTTGACAAAAACTGCTCGGAAAATTGGAAATTAGTATGGCAGAAACTAGGCATTGACTCACACCTAACACTGTATACCAAGATCAGGTCAAAATGGGTTTGTGATTTAGATATAAAGAGTGATATTATAAGCTAATTAGAAGAACAAAGGATAGTTTACCTTTCAAATCTGTGAAGAAGAAAGGAATTTGTAGCCAAAGAATAACTAGAATGCATTATTATTAAATACAAAATGAAAAAGTTTTTGTACAAACAAAACCAATACCGACAAGATTAGAAGGGAAGCAATAAACTGGGAAAGCATGTACATTATAAGATTCTGATAAAGGCCTCATTTCTAAAATATATAGAGAATTGACTCAAATTTATCACAGTTCAAGTCATTTTTCAATTGACAAATGGTCAAAGGATATGAACAGACAATTTTCAGATTGGTTTGACTATTGGTAGTCATATGAAAAGGTGCTCTAAATCACTATTGATCAAAGAAATGCAAATTAAGACAACTCTGAGGTACCACTATACACTTCTCAGCTTGGCTAAGATAACAGAAAAAAAAAAATAATGAGAAATATTGGAGGGGGTGTTGGAAAACTGGGACACTGATACATTGTGGAACTGTGAATAGATCTAATCATTCTGGAGAGCAATTTATAACTAGGCTCAAAAAGTTATGAAACTGTATATACCCTTTGATCCAGCAGTTTTTCTACTGGGTTTATGTCCCAAAGAGATCTTAAAGGAGAGAAAGGGACCCACACATGCAAAAATATTTGTGGCAGTCCTCTTTGTAGTGGCAAGAAACTGGAAATTAAGTGGATGCCCATCAGATGGAGAATGGCTGAATAAGTTATGGTATATGAATGTTATGGAATATTATTGTTCTGTAAGAAATGATCAACAGGATGATTTCAGAGAGGCCTGGAGAGACTTAGATGAACTGATGCTAATTGAAGTGAACAGAACCAGGAAATTGTTATACACGGCAACAAGAAGATTATGTGATGATCAATTCTGATGGATGTGGCTCTTTTCAATACTGAGATGGTTCAGGCCAGTTCCAATGATCTTATGATAAAGAATACCATCTGTCCCCAGAGAAAGGGCTGTGGGAATTGAGTATGGTTCATAACATAATATTTTCATTCTTTTTGCTGTTGTTTGTTTACATTTTCTTTTCTTTCACAGTTTTTTTTTTTTCCTTTTTGATCTGGCTTTTCTTGTGCAGCATGATAATTATGGAAATCTGTATAGAAGAATTGCAGATTTTTAATATATATTGAATTACTTGCCCTTTAAGAAAGAGACTGGGGGGAAAGGAGGGGAAATTTTGGAACACACACGCAGGGATGAATGTTGAAAATTATCCATGTATTGTTTTGAAAATAAAAAAGTTTTAAGAAAAAAAAAAGAAATGACAAGTAAGTAGGAAAGGGTGACTTTAGCGGGAAATCTAATGAGTTTTCCTATTGATAGAACACTGAGTGAGCTCTGGGTATGGAATCAGAAAGACCTATTTCAAATTGACTTCAGACACATAGTATGACCCTGGACAAATAACAATATTGTTTGTCTCAGTTTCTTCATTATAAAATGAGCTGGTGGAATAATTGGCAAACTACTCCAGTATTTTTGCTAAGAATACCCCAAATGAAGTTATAGAGAGTTATATATGACTGAGAAAACTGAACAACAATAATATCAACATACTAAGTTTTATATGCCAATGGGATCCAAGTAGAAATATCTAGCCAGGGAGTTAGTGATGATGTGGGTCTGATCTCAGGAGGAAAGAAAGAGGGAGAGGGAGAGGGAGAGGGAGAGGGAGAGGGAGAGGGAGAGAGAGAGAGAGAGAGAGAGAGAGAGAGAGAGAGAGAGAGAGAGAGAGAGAGAGAGAGAGAGAGAGAGAAAGAGACAGACAGAGACAGACAGAGACAGACAGAGACAGACAGAGACAGACAGAGAGAGAGACAGAGAGAGACAGAGACAGAAAGAGACAATCAGAGACAGAGAGATAGAGACAGAGAGAGACAGTGAAGAAAGAAAGAAGGCACAAAGAGAAGAGACAGAGCATGATAGAGAGACAGAAAGGATAAAAGAGAGGGAGAGAAAGAGAGAAAAGAGAGAGAGAGAGACAAAATGAGAGAGAGAAGAGAAAGAATAAGATAGCAGAGTTAGAAAGATACAGACAGACAGACAGAGAGGGAGAGCATAGAGATGATAACTGAATCTGTCAGAGTTAATTAGATTATCAGGACAAACCAGTTACAGATCAACAAAAGCAGAGGCTACTGAATGGAGCCTTGGGGCTGAAAGGCTACACCATTTAAGCGTATATCTACAGCTACATATTTAAGTCTAAAATACTCTACCTGAGATCTAAAGCCTTTGAGAAAAAAAAGGGAATGCCAGGTGGTCAGCAGGTAACAACAACCATGACTGGATAGAGAAATATTGATGGATTAAAGGGAACTTTCCAGAAAGAATGATGCTGAGCAATGACAACAAGAGAGAAGGTCTGAAGTAATAGAAAGGAACAAAGAAATGTTTATTTCTCCTCCTGGCCCAATTTGTCAAGAGGATGTGAGAGTGCTGACAGTGCATTCAGAGCTAGAAGGGGTACCTAGAAAGACAGGATCTTCTGATGGGGATGGAAGTGTGGGGTGGAGAGTATTGTTTCCATTAGTACAAGATGGATGGAAAAATGAGAAGGATTGGTCTAAATTGAAGGGCAATTTGTTAACAACATATAAAAGGGCCCCAGAAGGGATAATGGCAAGCAGAGAATGGGATGGTGAAGAGGAAGGAGTTGGGTTAAAGTGAATGGAGATGAGGAAGCAGATAGTGATAAGCAGAGAAAATAGATTTTTACTTTTGCCAGCATCAATTTTGAAAAACATGGATTCAGAGCAAAGATTTTTTTAAATTTGCTAGCCTTAAGAAGATAACACATTATTTTCTCATTAAGCAAAAGCTAGGACATGAATTTTCTCACACTTGAGTTAAGAGCAGAAATTGGATGTAAAGGAATGGTTCTGGGCTTTTTCTGGGTGACTTAGTGAATGGGGACTTGAAAATTATTGATGCACAGTCAAATCAAATCAGAATGCTGAGTGATGGTCTTCTAAGGATGTCACCTTCTTGCTCCACATATTTAAGGACTTTAATGGCTAAAGAGGGTTTCCTTAAGCTTTCTTACTTTCTCCCCAGTACTCAAATAAGCAATTCTTTACATGATTACTATTTTAAAAAGCTTTTTTGAACCAATCTTTGATATAATTGATATAAGCATTTTCTAGTGTTAAATTCCTCTTACCAGTACAGATGGACATGGTCTGAAACATTTAGTTCTAAAAATATGACTAGGGCCTCTAAGATTCAATGACTTACCAGTTATATTGCGGTTATGATATGTTAAAGGTAGAGCTCAAACCAAAGTCTTCTCAGTGCTTCTATGATTTCTCTATCTATTTACCATATTGCCTTCTCATAACATGAACTATTCATAATAACATGCACAGAGTATCTCTGTCATAACAAGTCAGCTAATTCAACTCCCTCATTTTATATATGAGAATGATGAAGTTTATGCAGATTAAAGGTCTTTTCCCAAGTCACATATGTGGTAAATATTTAAAATCGGGTCCTACAATTCCAGAACCTCTGGAACTCAGAAAAATTAAATAATTTATCCATGGTCACCCAGCTTGACATAAGGGAAAGATAATTTGATTTCATCAGAGAAACCAAACAAAACCCCAACTCTATTACTTGCTAGCTATATTGTTATTGTTGTTCAGGATTTTCAGTCATATCTGACTCTTCATGATACCATCTGGTAATTTCTTGGCAAAGATACTAGAGTGATTAGCCATTTTCTTCTCCAACTCATTTTTACAAATGAGGAAACTGAGGCAAACAGGATAAAGTGACTTACCCAGAGGCACACAACTAGTAAGTATCTGAGGCTAGATTTGAGCTAGGGCAGATGAGTATTCCTAACTTCAAGCCTGTCTTTCTATTCTCTGAACCACCTCACTGCTACCTATATGGTCTTGGTCAAATTTACTTCACTAGGACAGAGCTTCTTAAATTTTTTTTTTACTTGTAACCCTTTTTTTGCCTGAGAAATTTTTCATGACCCCAGCTTTATAAGTATATAAAATAAGTATTCAAATCAAACATTTACTGAGACTAAATTATAAAGAAATTACAATTCTTTAGTAATATAAGTAATTTTACCACTTATTAAAATGGAGCAAATTTGCATACTAATGAGATGGATGTGCTTATTTATTTTTACAAAAAAATTAAATCTTGGTAATATTTAACACTACAGAATGTAGTGCATCTTCAATGTTCAGTTGATTGATAATATGATTTTTTGCAACACCCCCACACACACACATTCAATTACATAATATGCATGTGGGATCCAATCCTCAGTTTAAAAAGCTTTGGTCTACTACAGTTTCCTCATCTGTAAAACATGGAGATTGGTTTCTTCCAGCTCTAAATCTGTACTCCTATTACTTAAAGCATCAAGGCCAGAATATGACCTCCAGTTTCCTTGCTCCAAACCTTGATAAGGGTTATTTCCAATACAGAAAAAGGGCTGGATTCACAGTGCTCTGTACACTGACAATTGGTTATGTCACATGCCCATCCCTGTTAATGTTTTGAATTCTTGTGTCACTTCATTTTTGTCTGCTCTGCTTTCCCCTTTTGATTATAAGCTTCTTAAAAAGCAGAGGCTATATTTTCCATTTCCCATTAACAATGAAACAATTCCTAATAACAGGGCTTTGCCCACACTGGATGTCTCAATCAGTTTCCATGAAGATGATACAGCATCTCAGAGCACATTAATCATTTTTATTTTTCTAGTATAGGTAGATTCAATTTTAACAAGGTTGATAGGATGTCAAAATTTTACCCAAATCTCATTAAATTGAGGCCTATTGTTGCAAAGTACAAAAAAGAAAGAGCACATTGAATTGGTTATTGGGCTTTTTCTTTTTTACATAAAATACATGTTTAGTGTAGCCCATTTTTGCAAATAATATCAAATTGTAGCAGAAAGATGGAGAAAGAAAATCAAGTTATACCATTTCTAAAGCAGTAAAGAAAATAGATTCAGCTTAGGGAATAGGATTAGAAACTGTGATTTCATTGGTTTAGAAAATTCCCAGTTGGAGAAATGTCTGCTAATGTAGGTGGGGTTTCTCTGCAATGTATATATAATCTGAGAAAGTTTCCAGTATTCCTAAGAAAATAAGTGACTTGCTCAGGTTCACAAAAATAGCATGTTTCAAAAGTAAATCTTGAAGTCAAGTGCTCTCAGATTTAAGGCTATCAAACAAGCTATTACTCAACTTCTATTTTATTGTCTTTTCTGTGGCCCTAGTCTTTCTTTGAAATAGAATGGCTTCTCAGTGACATTTCACAAGATTTTCAGTCAAGAGGGAGAGGGGAGGACTGATATAATCCCCCATGTGAAAGAGGTTTAGGTCTTCTCCAAGAAGATGTACTGGAAGTGTCTTCTCTCTAAGAGTATGAGATGGAGATGTGTTTGTCATATAAGAGTGTGGTAAGAACAAGGTTTATTCAAAATTCTCTAGTCAGGCATAGACATTTCCTTGGTTTATTTATTTTTCCCCTGCCTCATGACTTTAAGAAATTTATGTCTCATTTTTCACTTTAAGTTCTGGGAACTTTTTCTTAAGGTACAGTTATAAGCATAAAAGGAACCCACCAGGTCCTTAGGGCCTTCAAGTCATTTTGAAGTAGGAAATATTTGAAGGAAAAGGGATGGACTGGATCCAAACACTCTGGTTCCCTGTTCTTTTCAGATCATTAAAAATAAGGACAGAGTCTAGGTTAATTTCACCCAAACATATATATATATATATATATATATGATCATTGATGCCCCAAACCCATTCTCATGAGTCTGTCTTTTTTTATGCAAAATAATTCAAGATATTTCACAATCCATTTTCCATAACCAGGAACAAATTGGTACACTATTTTCTTCCCAAATAATGACTAACCTAACATTATTAGCTAGCACTTATAGAGAGTTTTCAGGTTTACAAAGTGCTTTCCAAATATTATTTCATTTCATCCTTATAAGAACACTGAGAGGTAATAGGCACTATTATTAATATTATTATTCCCATTTTCAGGTGAGAAAATTGAGCCAGACAGAGATTAAATGAATTTCTCAGGATTATATTACTAGTAAAGGTCTGAAGAAAGATTTGAACTCAAATCTGAGCATTTTCTCTATTGCTTTATTAGCATTTTGAAAAACACAACAGTTTACTTAGAATAGTAATATTCTGCTAGTTTGTTTTTTGTTTGTTTGTTTTTGTTTTTGTTTTTTTTTTAATGAGGCAATTGGATTTAAGTGACTTTCCCAGGATCACACAATCTGAGATCAAATTTGAACTCAGGTCCTCCTGACTTCAGGGCTGGTGCTCCATCTACTGCACCAATTAGCTGCCCCTATCATGCTAGTCTTAAAACACAGTTTTGATACATTAATGCCCCCCAAAAAAGGGCATCACAATTAACAATTGTCATTTAAATAGCCAGAGATTTACTTAAGCAAATATTATATATTAAACATATATAATATATATATATATATAAAGATATATATATATATACATACATACTAAGCAAATATTAAACACCTACTATCTGACAAACACTACATTAAATTTGGGGTATACAAATATGAAAGAAAAGACAATCCTTGTTCTCAAATTGCTTACAACCTAATGGAGGAAGACAATAGCAAAAGAAGATGAAAAGTGGGTGGGAAACAGGAAATGTATGTATTGCCAGAGACATGTAGAATATTCAGAGAAATCCCCAAGTAGAGTAATCAGGTGAGAAATTTAGTGGACTGAGCTTTTCAATGGAAGTTTTAGAGTCATGATTCTACCTTCCAATCAAAAGGACATAGGGTGGTAATGAAATGGAGTCCATCCTTACATGGAGTTAAGGATGATGAACATTTGCCAATAATGAGTTTCCTGGGGTATAGTGAAGAAATCAGAGAAATCCCAGAGTAGTGCATCCAGGCACAGATGCCTAGGGCACTCTAGCTTTGACTTCAAACCACTGATGATTATTCTTTTCTTTTAACATTGAATCAGTTCCAGATCCAGCTAACTTTAGTAATATCAAATCCACATCTCTGTCTTTTCCACAAAAATATTATGAAAAACTGTCAAATGTATTATTAAAATATAGTTGAACTCCAGCTATAAGTATTCCTTTCATGAGTCTAGTAGCTCTACCAAAAGAAGAGAAAAAAGAAATAAAATTTCTTTTTATTTTACCAAGACTGGTAGGTCTTGAGTATGAAACCATGTTTGATCTTTTGATCATTATTCCCTTTTCTAATTTTTCATTAATTATCTTTTAATTATGTTCTGAAATTTTTTCCTCAGGAATCAAAGTGAAACTCATTAGCATTCCATTCTCCTTCCCTTCCTGAAAATCCAGACAACATCTGAATTTTTTTTAATATTTCATGCCATTACTCCCTTTCTCTTTTGAAGGCACTACCATCCTTCCAGTTACCTACATTCACAAACTTGATTTTTCCTTAATTCTTCATTCTTCCTCCCATTTCTGCCCTACCCCTGTATTTAAACATCTGCCAAGTGTTGTTGTTGCTACCTCCCTAATTTCTCATCTGAGCTCTTCCTTCCATTCACATAGTCTCAGTTCTTATTTGAATCTTCAGTATTGTTCATCTGGATATTTGATATGACCTTTTAATTATTTTCCCTTCTTCTAGTCTTCTCCTTCTCAAATTCAGCTTTGTGCTTTTTATACCAATGCACAGATTAATGTATGCTGTGAAACTGTCCCAGAGTGGCAAATTTTATTAGTCACAGCTCCAAATTTTACACATGGGTCTCCATTAAAGATAACCAGACAATTACATAATTGGTGATGGATTTTCAAAGAAAAGGTTTCTAAGCTTCCTCTTAAAGGACCAACTATCTTTACAGATGCATCCAAACATAACATTTGTGCTGTATACTCTCATGGCTTAACTATAGAGTAGTCAGAACTCCTTTTCAGTACACTCATCAGAATGAATTGTAAGCAATCATTCTAGCTCTTATTTATTATCCAGGAGATGTAACTATAATATCTTATTCATCCTATTCAGTAGGTGTGGTACAAAGAATTGCCACAGCCCAAATAAAATGTGTAGCTTCTAATATATATCAACTCAATAAGGAACTTCAAGAGCAAGTGAGAAAGCATCCAGGTAAGATTTCTATCTTGCATGTCCACTCTCATAGTGGACTTCCAGATCCCATTTTTGATGGTAATTCAAAGGCAGATAGCCTTCTAACCATGTTGGCCAATACACCTTTATTTTAGGCAGCCCAAGAATCTCATTTTAAATATCATCAGGCTGATTGAGCTTTACGTTTACAATTTGGAACAATAAGAGAGGAAAATAGGAGCATAGTAAAAGCCTGTACAATTGGCCTTCCTTTCCACTCTCCTATGCTCCCTCCAGGGAAGAGCCCTCATGGTTTGAGACCTAATGAAATTTGGCAAATAGATGTGACCCAATATAAATCTTTTGGTCATCTATCTTTTATTCATGTTGTAGTAGACACCTTTTCAGGATTCACTTTTACAATACCAGCAGCAAAAAAGACAGCCCAAGTGGTCACTGAATTCCTTATACAAGCTTTTGCAATTATGGGTGTGCCACAAGCAATAAAAACAGATCATGAACCTGCATAGACTTCTAAACATTTTGCACACTTTTGTGCATAGTATAATATTTTACACACCACTGGCAAACCTTTTAATCCTCAAGGACAGGCAATAGTAGAGAGGAGAAACAGAGACATTAAGATGCCCCTCCAAAAACAAAAGAAAGGGGGAGCCACAGGTAACCCTAGAGAACTTCTAAATCTCTAAATCTAGCTCTTTATACTATTAACTTCTTGATTTTTGACAAAGATGCACTGGCTCCGGCAGACAGGTTTTATAACCCACCAGAAGGGCAGTGTCCAGTGCGAGCAGCTCCACTATCTTTAAATAATCTCCAGGTGATTTGGAGAGACCCAGAAAGTGGTGAATGGAAGGGACCATATAGGTTAACTGCTTAGGGAAGAGGGTTTGCTTATATCTCTACAGATGGAGAAGGAATCAGATGGTGCCAATGAGCCATATTTGCCTTGTCCATTGGAGAAAGATGGAGCAGACTCTTGAAACAAAGGAGAAGACCCAAGAAATATCGAGGCGTTCCTTTGCTGACTGGGCCCATCACTGAAAGAGCCTGGCAGTTAACCCAATGTGTATGGCAATTGACTCATGAACATCAAAAAATGTTAACAAGACTGTTGCAGGACTTCAAAATCTGCAGGAATCATTGGATCCCCTGATACATGAAGTAATGGACAATAGATTGGTTTTGGATCATCTTTTGGTTGCTGAAGGAAGTGTATGTGTGATTGTTATTTATATAGCCTCCTTCTAGGACTTATTTACATGTATATTCATATTGTTTATTATATCACTATGTTGATTCATGTTGTTTGTTACATCTCTACTAGCCTGAGTTATATTACCATGTGCTTGTATAATACCTCCCATGCTGATAGATTTATGTATATCTGTTTCAATTTCAGACCAGAGGAAACCCTCTAACAAAATCTGGTTTGAGTTCCCATTTCCCTTTGGTGTTCTCACCTCTCTTCCTAAGAAGTCAGGGAGGGGGTGACCACCTGTATTCTAAAACAAAAGAAAGTGGGAGATGTAGAGGGCCAGAACTCTGAAAAGGTACACTGAAAATACTGACAGCAGGGTGCTTGTAGTTAAGCACCTATTCCGTGTGATTGATGAGATAATGATTCTTTAGTTAAGTACATATTTAGTGTGATATGGTGATGTAATGGCTCTCCTAACAGTTGGCTTGTGCTCAGTATGCTGCAGTGATATAATCATACTGAGGTATTTAAGGGCTGAGAGAACTGGGAGTTTCAGACACAGACACAGAGAAGACTCAGGACTCCCTCTTTGACCAACCTCGAGGTGGCTGTCCTGCCTTCATCACTTTTCCACCTAAAGACCAAGACCCGTCCTGAGATCCTCCAGAGAGCTAGCCTGGACATTACAAAGAACTGAAGCAAATTCTCATGATTTGGTCATAAGATATCATGAGAGACTTTAAAAGAATAGTTTCCAGTACAAAATTGACTGTACAAAAAGAGATTTAACATAATATAATATGTAGTGAGTTATTCTGGGAGTTAAGATCTAGGTGCAAGTCCTACTCTTAATAATTATGGGGAGGACTAAATCTTTCAATGCTTCAGACAACATTCTAAGACATAATTCTCTTAACTTTGCAGTACTCTAGGGAATTGTCTAAATTCATAAATCAGAAAGAATGAACTGCCAAGTTATAAGGCCAAAAAGACAGCAGCACAGTCATTTCTCCAACTTTGGGAATCCTCAAACTCTTGCAAAATGGAAAAAATTTGAACAGATAAAGCAAGTTCAGCTGTCTCCACACCAAAAACAAATAATAAGGTAAAAACCCAATGAACTACTATCCAATAATGAACTCTATCTAACACTAAAAGCTTTCTAACTATTATCTCCTTCAGGACCCACCAAGTTCTTTAAGGGCTACATAAGTTGACCCTGGAGGCTTGCAACAAAATTTATCTCTATTCTTCCTCTAACCAGTGACTCAGGAAACCAAAATGGAGAAGCTTATCTTGGCAGGGACAGCAACAAAATCACATTCAATGCTACAACAGTTCAGCCAAAGAAGGAACTGAATAGACCTATATATAAGTAAGTGTGTGTCTGTGTCTGTGTATGGTTATTTGACCCTCCACTAAGCCTGAGGGAAAGAGTCTGTCCCTCTACTTAAGGTTTGTCCTTTAGCCCCAGAAGTCACTTGGGACAGAGGTTACAGAAATGTGAATTGCTCTGCATGGAATAAAGCTGAAACTGCTTTGAGGTTTAAACTCCCAGGAAAAATGGCTATCAAAGGCCAAACATTCAGAGCACAAGGGAAATGTAAGAAGAAAAGATTGAAATTACCACAGATTTCATGAGGAAGAAACTCAGTTAAAGACTTTGAGCATAAGCAGATAAAACAACAGGGAAGATACTGTTAACAGAGAGGAAGATGGCCTCCAGATTATTTAAAGTCTACATTCTTGTGAATATATATTACAAGTAAAAAGAAAATATATTTCTGTCTGAAAAGGCAGCAAATCCTGTGGATTCCCAAAAGAGCATGGAGATAAGCAATAAGTTCCTGAATGGTTTAAAGGAGAAATAAGAATAATAAAAGCAGAAATTATGGCCTGAACATCATAAATAAATAATAGAATACAAAATCTTGAATCCATAGTGTCAAGTATCACCCAGAAAGCAAAAGACAGAATAATTGACAAGGAATGCAATTATGTAGAAGCATGAAGGACAATCTGAAATAAGAGAAACAAAAGTAAAAGAAAACACGATTTTCATAAAAGCAAAGCATATTTCATTTGGTTTTTTGTTTGTTTTTTTTCTGAGGCAATTGGGGTTAAGTGACTTGCTCCGGGTCACATAGTTAGGAAGTGTTAAGTGTTTGAGAACAGATTTGAACTCAGGTCATCCTGATTTCAGGGCTGTGCTCTATTCACTGAATCATCTAACTGCCCCCAAAGCATATTTAATTTGAAGATAGATTATGTAGAAATAATGTACAAAGAATACAAGAAGTCAAAAAACCTAAATACCATAATATAAGAAATAATACTACACTCCCTGGAATTTCAGAACACAGAAAACAGAATGCAAATGGGGAAAAAAATCCACAGATCCCTGGAAGGAAGATGGAGAGAAATCACACTCAAAAATTTAAGATACATATTGCTTAAATTAATATTTTCAATGATAAACAACAAATTCTGTATGCAATGATGAGAAAGAGCTTCAGATATTATGAACAGGAAACTTGCAAAACAGAAGACTATTTGACACCCACTAGGAACTGCTAGAGAGAATAGAATAATCTATTCCAGATAGCAAAGGAGATCAAGATGCAACTCAAGGTGAGGTAACCTGCAAACCTTATTCAAATCACTGATAATAATAACAACAACAAATTCTAGGGGGGGAAAAGAGATATGTTCAAAGTATTCCCATAAAGAAAACCATATGCTAACAAATTCTAAATTGTAGAGTTTTCTTTTATGCTCAGTAGAATTAGCACTGGTACTAGAGAAAGAAAACCTGGGTTTTAACCCCATTTTTGATTATTGCTACCTACTGAGGTCTTGGACAATCCACAGCATGCTGAGTTTGCTCTTCTAAAATGTGGGAGGGTTGGGTTAGCTTATCTCTAACATATTTTCCAGCTCTTTATATATGGTCCATTGTCAGAATAAGATCTCTATACTAGTTAAATCTCAGGTTCAGTCTAATTCTATTTCCATTTAATAGAATGTTAATCAAAATATGAAGATGCTCCTTTACAATAGTAGACAAAATCACAATGATGTTTACATGGAAAAAAGTAGACAAGAATATTAAAGAGACACACTGGAAAAAAAGAAGTTGATGGAATAGCTTTTGAACTCTCAGACATTAAAACATAATGACAAGATGGTTGATATCAAAACCATAAGGTATTGACTAGAAAATGGACACATCAGACATTGAGCCAAATATAACCAAACAAAAAGTGTTTGACATAATTTTAGGAAATAAAAACTGGGGAAAGAATGCATTATTTAACAAATGTATTTGGGAAAATTGGCTAGCATTTTGGCAGTAAAATTATTTGGATGCATATCTTACAATATACTCTAGTGAATCCCAACTGGATGAAGAGCAACATTAAAAAAAAAAAGACTGTAAAAAGAAGAAAAAAAACTGACTAAAATATATATCTCAATTTTGGGAAAGGGAAGACATTTTTAGCAAATAAATGGAAATAATTAGTAAGGCAAGATAGATTTGCTTTACTACATTAATAAGTAGTGTATAAAATTTTAAAAGAAGAATAAATTGTAAAATAGTTACTACAATTATGAGATCTAAAACAAGGAATCCAAGCCATATGGAAACCAATTTTTTAGTTTTTTAAACTTTTTTAGAGTTCTATTCAAAGTTTTCATAGCAGCATAATGTGTAGTGGCAACAAATCTCAAAGTAACCTAAATATACAACAGTAGCAGAATGGTTAAAGAACTTGTGGTACATTAATATCGAGAATACTATAATGCAATTAAAACAAATAAAGGAAAAGGAAGACATTTGGAATTATCTTATTAAAATATTATGTAAAGCAAAGAAAAAAAAAGGCAGAACCAGAAAAAGATAATTGAAGGAAAAGTGAATTATATTGAATGAAAAAATAATTCAGATAAAGCCTTAGAGAGAATAACTTAAAAACATTCTGACACTTTATGCATTAAAATGAATCAATTTAAATGTAAAGAGTTATTATACATGTTTAGTTGTTTGTAGTGGTGCTAAGTATCCATTTTCTAATAAGAGCTTTAAATTGTATTTTTAAAGGGCTATTTCAAGTCATAGCTTATAAACCCATCTGCAAATCACCCTTCAATCTTGTGCCATCTGGCTTCCATTTCTATCACTCTACTGAAACTGTTTCTCTCTCTCTCTCTCTCTTTCTCTCTCTCTCTCTCTCTCTCTCTCTCTCTCTCTCTCTCTCTCTCTCTCTCTCTCTCTCTCTCTCTCTCTCCCCTCTTATTCTCTTATTCTCTCTCTCTCCCTTCTGATTTTTAATTCACAAATTTATATAGTGCTCTTCTATTTGATAAATCTAATCACAATTTCTTAGTTTCTTTGATCTCTACATTATCTAACATTATTTACCAATCTATCTTTTTAACACTCTTCTCTCCTTTTTCTTTTAAGACCTTAAAATCTGCTGGCTTTTCTTCTACCTGTCTTATCATTCCTATACCTTTTATTTCCTACCCACAACAATGAATTTCTTTTCTTTGTCCTAATCCCTATTTCTCCCCATCTTTTCCCAGGTACTTTCAAGTTGTTCCCCAGCTTTTCTGTCTTTTATACTTTTCTAGTTTTATACTTCCTCCTTTTCTCTCATCTTTCTATACTGACATATTAAGCTATCCAGAACTAGAACGAGTTCCCTAAAGAACCAACAGGTCCACCTTCATAAAAGTACTTCAAGCAAAAATATAGAAGGGATGTTGCATTCCTGTTCAGGTACAGCTTGAACTTTACAGTCTTTAAAAACTTCCAACTGCCAAATCCTAGAGTCCAGCTTTTTACACATGGGCTGTAATCTTTCACCTTTTTCCTTTTAATTTTGCTGTTGTTCTCAGGGTTTTGTTTTGTTTTTTTTTAAATGTTTTCTCTTGCATTTTTCATTTATTAAATTTTATCTACCCGTTAAAGTGTCATTTAAATGCTATCATATTCAAAGTCTTCCCTGATCTCACAAGGGAAGTGCTTAATAAATGGGGAAGACAGGCAGGCAGCAGACAAGAAGGAAGGGAGATAGGGAATAGGGGGAGAAAGAAGGAATAAAAGAAGGAAGATTCATTCACTAGGATCACAATGGCACTGAGTGACAGCTACCTAAGTCATTCCTTAGTACAAAAGAAGCAAGCTGCAAATCCCATCAATGTCTTGGTTTACCTAGAAATTCAGGGATAAAGTTGATTGAGGTTATAGCCTTGGACTAGCCTTCTGAGATCTCTAACCAGTGTCATACTTTCATTAATACATTCCATTCTTAACCTATTATTTTCTGTGGTAATTTCCCAGGGTTAGCTAGTATTCACATAATCCCTAGGTTTTATTTTCTAAAACTTTGCTATGTCTTTTCTGGCCACAGCTCATTCTGAAGGCCACCACCATTTCGCTGGTTGCTTTCTTTGACAGAGTGGAAAGAATTATTTTGTGAAATTTATTGATGTAATATATATATATAATAACATATATATAATATGCATATTACACACATATATATGTATATACATATATATATACATATATATATATATACATATTTAAACTTTGTTTAAATCTATAGGATACAGAGAATGACCACACAAGATGTGAACATATTTTCCAAGAGAGTTATTCCAAATACTCTTGATTCTAAGAACTTTGGTGAAATACTAAGAAGGATGATTATAAATAAATGAAATAATTTATTTTTAAATAGTAAAGGCATACTTGAAAAGGAGAACCCTTCTCACATTTCTACATAAGTAATATTTTTAAGATAATAAAATTCAATGAGCAAATTTATAGTATGAGTATAAAGCAAATCAAACATCTGCCTACTAATTAACTAATGAAAATTTCTTTCATTTTTTTGAATTTTGAATAATAATCACCCAAAATTTTATTTGTTGAATGAATATTTTTTCTCAAGAACTATGTCAAGAGTTAACAAATATTATCTTCTTTCTCCTACATAAAACCTATGTAATGGTTAAATATATTATGCATCAAATAGGGAGCACAGATTCTTTATTTTTTGAAAATTGGACTATATTATTTACTCTCTCCCCCCCAATCAATATAAAAGTATCTACATTTGAAAATTTAATAATAACACTAATTTCATCAACAAGCAAAAATCAATCTTCTACTAACTCAGCATGTAACCTGGGAAAAAGTATCTTATCATTCTGAGACTCAATTTTCATACTGGAAAAATGAAAAGATTCCATTAAATCATCTGTAAAGTTGCTTCTTGTGTTAAAATTCTGTTACTATATGATATGATTTTAAGTCCACTAAATTTACAAAAAAAAAAAATTCTTACTGTCTTAAAATCAATTCATCAATTGAACATTACTCAAACATTTGAATTGAAAGGTACCTTAGAGTTTATTTAGTCCAGCTTCTTCATTTTACAGATAAGAAAACTTGAGTCCCACAGAAGTGAAATGGTTTTCCCCACATTCTACAGTGGGTTAGCACCAGAGCCTAGTATTCTGAGTTCCAGTCCAGGACAGCTTCTGTGTATTAATAGGAATTTGGCTAGCTAGAGTTTCAGTAAGGGAAGGAAGAAGACAAATTACTAATGGGGCTATTGAGAGCACTGCCCTTTCCTCTAAGGCCCAATGATATACTAAGGCCTCTTAAAGGCATTAGGATACATGATGGAAACCTTTTCCTTCTCAATGCAATGAAACAGAGTTCATTATATACAAGCCATTCTTCTCTAGGACTTTATACAGGTAGAAACAATATCATTTTCATGTTTTTTTTTAAATTAAGTGAATCTTTATTTCTTATTCTTCCAAAATCTCTTTTTCCCTCCTCTCCCCACTCTGTTTCTCTGTACCTCTCTGTTTTTCGATCTCTGTCTCTCTTCCTCAATCTCTGTCTCTCTTTCTTTGTCTGTCTCTTTGTCTTTATCTGTCTCTGTCTCTGTCTCTCAGTCTCCCTCTGTCTCCCCCCGCTCTTTTTCTCTCCCCCTAAAATAGCCATTGGTTTCTATTTGTGATTGTGTCAGCTGTCTAAATAATAGGCTAGCCATGAAGAAGCCTTGAATTCTAATAATGACCACTAGTGAATCATCTGCAGAAAAATACTTAACCCTCCATGTCTCTCTTGCCTCAATATAAAATAGAAGCGATACAGACTACACCTTGTGAGAAATACTTCCTTCTCTGGAGTAATTTAGCTCTGACAGTAACATATTGCTCAATTTCTTTTAAATATTTAAAAGGAATCACAAAATATATTAAAGAAAAAGAACACCCCCTTAGAGTTCCATCACCAAACTTGGATCTAAAAATTTCCTACAATATTCTACTTCTTGGGAAATAGTTTTTATTTTGTTTTTATAAGCATTCAAAGTCATCCAAAAGTGCTGACCTAGAAAAAGAAATTTGAATGTATTACCTTTATTGTATAATAGAATCAAGAATAATAAAAGTTGTTCAAAGAAATTTAACTGACAAACATTTTGTAACAGTATGAATACACACAAAAAATGATTTAGGATGAACAAATCTAAAAAAAATTGTGTGAATATTTTATTTATTTTAGATAGCCAATAATTCTTCATTGCCCTAAACCAAATATAAAATGATACATTATATCTAATAATGTAGGCAAAGATAAATCTAATGTATTACATGAGTAAAAGTTTCAAAAATTTAGCTTATTCCCCCAATAGTACACTGACTGATTTTAGAAATTCATGTAATTATAGAGTTAGAAAGAATTTTAGAGGTCACCTACTCCAACCTCTCATTTTGTACAGAAGTTCCTCTGAAGGCATCACTTTAGATTGTCATCCAGCTTCTTCCTGAATATAAATGGCACAGAATTCATCCATTTAGAGCTCAGCCATCCAACTACCTTGCTTGCCAGCCCATCATCAAAATGTCCATAGCTGAACCACTGAAACTTGCAAACATCAGAGTATGGCTAAAGTTTATATGAGAAACAAAGAACATTACCATAACCTCTATATATATATATATATTTTACATACATATATATATATAATATATATATAATATATATAATATATATATATATATATTATATGTATATATAATATATAACATATATGAGCCTGAAAATGTATATTCTCACCATATCCCTCACACTTAACTTGTTTCATCCATATTTTGTCAGCTGCACAATGCTGTCACCAAAAGATCCAATTACTTCAGGAGCAACACCATAATCTACTGCTGCTCCCCATGCTCATGCTTTTACTGTCTTCTCTAGTCTTAATTGCTAGATATTCAATAGATATTCCAGCCTAGCAGAGGATGAACCTGCAAGTGACTTGCTTTTCAGAGAAAATGGAAGTATTTATTTAGTTCAGAGACTATGGAATGAAGAACAACAGACCAATTAGGTTCATTATGGCTTTGCTGGCAAGGAAGCTGTGAGTGTTGTTAACTCCCACCAGTGAAACATTCCCAGAACATGACTAACCCAGTTTTCCACAACATCTCATGGCACAAGAGACAAATGACTGAACACTAAGGTGAGGGAAGCTATATGTAGCGGATAGAGCAACGGACTTGGATTTGGAAGATTTGGGTTTGTGTCATATCAGGTGTCTATGACACTTCACTAGTCATTCGTCCTTGGTCCTCCAGGAGCCAGTTTCTAATTTGTAAAAGGGTTATAACAATATGTACATTATCTCTCTGGACAGCTGTGTTTCCTTTGTAAACTTAGAAGCATTATGTAAATGTGAATTAATACTTACTTATTATTATCCCTCCTGTGGGCAATTCAGGACCCTCAGAGCTGGTAACCTGGGGACCCAATGCTGGGAGGAAAGCTGGGCTGCTAAATACAGGAAAGCAGATGGAACAGATACTATGACATAAAGGATGATAATGATTGTGATCATTTGTAAAGAATATAATCTGGCCTTGAAGCATTTTAAAGGTATACTTGATTTTGAGTCTAATATTCTAAAATGGAGCATGCTGGATTTTTTTTCAAGTTGTATTATAGAAAACAAACAGTTTTTAATGAATGAGGGGAGGCCAATGTAGCTATAATCCTGTTTACCATAATTAAGTTTGTTGGATGCCCTTTAGCAAGATCAGAAACATTTTTAATTAGAATTCAAGTTTAAAAAAAGTCTTCACTTATCAAATATATACAAATATACACATGGAATCACTACTGGCAAGAAAGACCCCAAAGCCAAGAGGATAATCAACTTAAATTTTGAAGAGATTGTAAAGGTTTAGTTCAACCATTTCTTTTATAACTGAGGAAATAGAAACCTAGATGATTAAAGAAGCTTGCTCATAGCAAATGGTCAAGCCAAAATTTGAACTCAATTTTAAAATTCCAATCTAGTCCTTTATCCAATACTGTATACTCTCTTGGAAATAAGAAGAAACCAGACATTAAAATCAATTAATATAGGAACAGGACGAGCAGGCCTGTCAAAATGCAGGTGGAAGAAACCCGAAGAATTAAGCTGGAGTTCAACAATCAGAAAGGCAGGAGCCAATCTGTTGGTAATGCAAAAACCTAAAGTGGACGATGAGGAGAAAGACAAGTAGCCATCTGGCAGAGTGTATAGCTGCTGTCTACTTGGACAACTCTCTACTTGGAGTTTCCAACTTCCATTATTCCTGTAACTCTCAGGTCACTTATACTTCTGGTGCTATATTGCCTTATATATTAAAGGCTATAATATTGCCTTATATTATTAGAGGCTAATATTGCCTTATTGAATATAGACTGAAGAGTCCAAATAAGGGATGCAGGTTGTGGCCAGTGGCAATAAGACACTGTTGGAAATAAATTTTGTGTAATGGATATTAGAGGTGATGGTTTGTATATTTTATGGTTCCTATAAATAGCTTTTTCACTTATAAGGGAAATGTGCCAGACACAAAATTATGTAGTTTTTACTTCTGTATGATATAATTTGTCATAGGGTAGAATGCAGTATAAGGTAAGTTGTTTTCATTCGGATTTTAGAAATAAGAGGGTTCAAAATGACATGAATCTGAATTATATTTTCTTCATATTTAACATGAAGATAATTGTAATATATCTAGGGGGAAATATCAGGAGGCTGAGTGGCCTATAGCCCATAACATATGACTCCTGATTGGAAGTGGGGACCAATAGAAATTTCACAGAATCAGATTTTGATTCAGTGTAAAGAGAAACTTCTTAAGCTTTAGAGCAATCCCAAAATGGAATGGGTTACCTTAGAAGGTAGAGAGTCCCATCTTATTACAACTCTTCAAATACAGACCACATGCACATTTTGTTAGGTACTTGGATTAGATGATCTCTTAGCTATCTCTAACTCTGAAATTTGGTGACATTTTCATTCTGAGATAATAATAATGATAATTGCATAGCACTCTTAATTTTTGAAGGGTGTTTTACCTATCTTGTAGGACCTTCATAACAACCCTGGGAATTTGCATTTATAGGAAACCGAGACTGAGAGAAGTTAAATGATTTGATCAGGATCACAGAGCAAATAAGTCCAAGACTCTAGCCACTGCACTACCCAGCTGCCCCTAGATAATAATGCAAGCACTGTTTCTTTTAAATCATTGCTCAGTGGTCAACAAGCACTTATTAAGCACTAACTGTGCATTGTTGAAATCCAATTATGATCCATTGGAGATAGGCTGTTAAAGCTGAAATGTCTTATGGGTATTTCCAAGGAGGTCTCACTCTATTTCTCATGATTTTCATCACTGAAGTTAAAACTGTCAGACGGAACTTCTGCATGGATGAGATTACAGTTCATTTGGAGAACTGAAGCAACTAACTACATTTATACCATTATTAGAAATTTTTCAAAGTCCAGGGATATTCCACATATTTGGGTTATCCTCATTATTTCTATCTGTTTGGGTGAGATTGAGGAGCCCATTCTCAGTATGTATCAGTATTATGGCCACAAACACATATGACAGATTATAAAATCACCACATCATAATCATAACTACTGTTGCTTTTATAAAGCACTATGTTTAATATAATTGTACATACATAACTTTTATCAGATTTGATGAAGGGACAGGCAGAGAGGGAGAGAGGGAGGGACAAAAATTTTTCAAAACTCAAAATCTTAAAGAATAAATGTTCAAAAATATCTTTACATATAATTGAAAAAATACAATATTGCTAAGTGGTTTTTGAAGCATTTTACAAAAATTATTTCATTATTCCTTGAAACAACTCTGGGAGATATTTGGTGTTCTTATTGAAAATGGAATACCTATATTGAATTTCTTATACTCCTAGGGGAGAGGCAAGGGAGGGGAAAAATAGATTTTAGAACTCAAAACTTTTTAAAATAATGTTTTAAAATTATTTAAACATATAATTGGGGAAAATAAAATATTATATAAAAAAGAAAATAGGGACTATTTTTAACCTCATTTTACAGCTAAGAAAAGTGAAGCAGTTAGAGATTAAGTGATTTTTTTTTCAGGAGTCTCACATAGCTAGTAAGTGCCTGAAGAAAAATTTGAACTCAAATCTTCCTTATTTCTGTGCCCAGCACTGGATCTACTGCCTTATGTTTCTAAGAGTTGGAAAGGACCTTAGAAACTATTAAGTCCACCTTCTCATTGATGAAAAAAAACAAAAAAAAAAAAAACCTGAGGCTGTACTAGATTTAATGTCTGGTGCCGATTCATCACAGATTTATAGCCACAACAGACCTTAGAGTTTATCCATCTTAACCCTTGTTCCTCCAGCCCACAGATGAGGGGATTAGTAGGGACGGAGTGTAGGTTGTCTTTTCCTCCTTCCCCAACCTCACACAAACACATCCTGCCAAAAGACCAATGTAGAATGAGAAGGGAGAGAGATGGAGAAAAAAGTGTCCCAGACTCCCTACACTGCCCGAGAATAAGTAGGACAATGGATGAAGTAGCCACAATATTAACGGCATCTGTGAGGTTCTTTCAGATCTAGATCTTGATCCAATGACTTGATTATTGACACTGACCTTTGTCAGGCCAGTCACCTGATATTTATAAATGATGTTAGATTAAGATAGGCAAAAGAACTTCAGTACATTTAATAAAAGCTGCCTAGCTAAGCAAGAGTACCCTGGTGACCCAATTTAGTCTCAAACCCACAATTAAGAAATACCTTAGGAGGGAGAAAGGGATGTTGATGAGGTACAATCCAGAACACAGTGTCTCACTTTGAAAATATTGGCTTTGCAAATATTGGATATTGATATTCAATAAGGCTAATATTGCCTTATTGAATAGAACAAGACTGAAGAGCCCAAATAGGGAATGTAGGTTGCGGCCAGAAGCAATAAAACATTATTGAAATACCTTATGGCATTTTGAGTAATGGATGTTAGAGATGATGGCTTGTATATTTTCTGGTTCCTATAAACAGAAATAGGACAGACATAAAACGTAGATTTTTGCAAATGTGGATTTTTACTTTTTGTTCGTAGATTTTTACTTCTGTATGATATAATTTGTCATAGGGCAGAATTAGATATAAGGTGGATTGTTGTCATTCCCATTTTAGAAATAAGAGGGTTCAAATGATAATATATAGTTGGAATCCAGCCTTTACACACATTATTATATCTATACATCTATATACACAAATATGTATATACAATACCCTACTCTCTCTCAAAATATATATATATATATAATGTATCTATCTATTTATCTATTTATATACACAGACACTGTCTATATATATATGTGTGTGTGTGTATACACATAACATAAACTATCTATATATGACATATATGACATGTATGTATATACAGTTCATACATATATATTCAGAGAGAGAGGGTATATATTTGTGTGTGTGAGTATGAATATATATAGGAAACTGGATTCTAACTATATATTAACCTTGGAAGACGCTATTATTATCCCCATTTTACAGATGAAGGAACTGAGGCAAACAGGATTTGAATGACTTGCTCAGTCATATCACTAGCAAGAATCTCAGGTCAGATGTGAACTCATCTTCTTGATTCCAGGTCCAGAGCTTTATCTACTAAACCACCTAACTGCTGACTAGCTTGTGTGGTAAGAAATAAAATCTGAATTCAGGTGTTCTAGTCCAAGAGCTAAGTACTTTTCCCATCATGAAGTCTTCTGGTATGCGAGCAACTAATGCATTCTTTATTCTGGTTTTAGGAGATTTTCCACCCAAGATTTGTTTGATCTATATATCTACACACACATATATGTGTATATATTATATGTATACACACATATATGTATATATATGTATACACACACATATATATGTATACACACACACACACACACACACACATATATCTTCAGGATGTGGCTTTTCTCTACTTCCTTGGTGAAATTTTCTAGCACTCCACATACTCTGCTCTAGTCAAATTGGCTTACTAGCCATTCCTTATATATAAAACATTCCATCTCCCACCTCCATGCTTTTGCAATCATCTACATCTTAAAGTCATTCCCTCCTTTCCTCCACAATAAGAAATATAGTGAAATGAATACAAAAGACATTAACAAAAATTTAAGTACCACCAAAAAAAGCTCCATATTGAAAGAGGCCACTTGAATCATCCCCTATTTGAATGAGAATTGCCTTTGTGGCAAATCTGACAGATGGTCATTAAACTTCAGTTCTAACATCTCTAATGACAGGAGACTCATTCCCTGGTGTGTGCCACAGTGGAAAGTGCCCTAGTGACTAAATAATATATCAGTAGGAAGTTCTACTTGTAAAATTATATTTAAAAAAAAACTACATATTTCTACATCGTATAGTCAAGCAATGAGGCAAAATCTTTGGATCAAAATGTAGCCTTCTGCATCTTCTCAGGGACAGATGGCATGTGGATTTTTGTGGCAATTTGAAAAGTGGGCTTGTTAGCTCACTGGGGATGTACATTTTTCTCCAGCTCATCGAGCAAACGAGCAGAAATGAAAGTGCTGCACTCCTCTCAAGATGGTTGTTTTGGCATTTACTATCTAAGGAACAATGGCAGTTTTCTTTTAGATTAGACATTCTTATAAAGTTTTGAGGTTTCTTACCATGAGTTTGACCTGTACTTCTTTCTTTTGGGAGAAGAACTTTCCCCTTCCCTGTGCTGTTCTAATAAAGTTTTGATGTCTCACATCTTCCAATCGAGGGAATACATTGGGACTTTGCTTTGAGGCTTTTTATAAGGGCTGTGCCAGATCTGCTTTCTAGGTGAAATCATAATATAATCAAGGATACAGAATATTTCCGTAAATAAATCCTCCAGTATGGAATCCAATCTGAATTGTGTTTATGCTGGACTCTGCTCTGAAGCAGGACTTCATAAACTTTTTCCACTCACAACTCCTTTTTACCCAAGAAAAATGTATTCCCAGCTATTTAGGTATATAAAATAATTATACAAATCAAAAATTTACTGCTAATAAATCATAATTTCACAACCCCCACATTCAGTTATCTAGGAAACCTAAAGAAAGATGTCAAACCTTGGTATCTACAATGGCAGCTTTTACATGGCTGTGAGAGACTTTGCTAGTTTGGTGAACCTGAAACAGTTTTCCCAAAGCCCTAGTTGTCTTTTCTACTTTGTATTTCTTTCCTTAGGTACAAGTGACCCAAAGTTATCATGAGAAATGTATCATTTGAGTCTACAAGGTACTTTAAATATTGAAGTACTCCTGAGGTCCTCAGTAAATACTGACTTTCCTGAGGGAAGATTTCTGTGGCTTCATTAACACTTCTTCGAGAATATTACTAGAGAAGAATAAACACAAACCATGCTACGAATTGCCAGAATTCATGAAATTTGAGTAAAATGTTTAGATAAGATACAGAAAAATTGCTGATCTTCTTTCACAGAGGGAGTTATTACACCATGAATTTTATCTACAAACTAATGAAATCATAAGTCTAAACCAAAAACAAAAACAAAAAAAAAAAAAAAAACAAACAAGAAAACCCCAAACAACCCAAAAACAAACCACCAAAACCCATAGCAATAAAATAAATGTTTCTGTTTTCTAAACTGATAGATATAGGGAGACAGAGATGGGACAGTTAATTAAGACCAGGTAAGCAGAATAAGATAAAAGAGACAGAATTTACTCTGGTGTTAGAGGACTTGTTTTTATTTGTTTCTGAATCCACATTATTTACCTGATCTGTCACTTACCTGTCCTAAATTATCACTTTCTTTTTTCTCTGTATTCTACTGTCCTCTTCATTTATTCTCCTCCTGGTCGACTTTTTGGACTGCTAACATTCCAATTAGCCTTCTATATACTGTTGGTTCATCCCAGAACTTCTCAAAGCTTCTAAGGTCACCTTTTTTTTCTGAAATAGCCTACAAACTTCTCCTCTCGCAACATACTACCCCTTCTCCTATTGATGTGTTCCTTCTGCATCTCCATTTTGTAGAAGGACCTAGCCATACTTCCCTCCATTCTTTTCTTGGTCTTGTTCCTGCTTTTCTTTTTCTTCCTCCTCTTCCATCCACTGCTTTTTAGCTCTCTTTTGTGTGTTGTCTTCAACCACTAAAATGTAAGCTCCTTGAAAACAGAGATTTTCTTTTTTGCTTATGTTTGTATCCCTAGCACTCAGCACAGCGCTTGACACATAGTAAGCACCTAGTAAATGCCTATTTCATTTCATACTTCATATTTTTATTTTATTTCCCCTTTCACTCCCAGGATCCTATGATATCGTGAATGTTTTTCTACAGGATCTTGGACTTAGAGTTGATAGAGCATATATTCCAACCATGTCACTTAAAATATAAGCAAACTAAGACTAAGAAGCAACATGCCCAGGATATAACTTATTACTGGAACTCATCACTTAAACCAGGTTTGTATTTGGCTCATGTCTAGTATATCCGCAAAAGAGATTTTTAATAGGATTCCTTTTTGAAAGGGATTTGATGTAGAATGTAGATCAGGTCTAAGATAACTATTTCTTCCACTATAAAAGAAATGCTTAAAATAGAAAAAAAAATCATAAATTTCCTTTGATAATTACTTAAGACATGACAAATTTAACAAGTTGGGATTCAAACTCATGTTCTCTGACTACAAATCCAAGTCTACTACACCATACACTTTTTCTTATTGGAGCCATGTGTAGATAATAGTACCAGGGACAGAGGCCAACCTCAGAACTTTCAAATGTTCATCAAATGACTACACTTAATCCAAGGGACTTAAGCAAGTACATAGAGGCAAACAGTCCTTTTGAATTTTGACTCCAATACTTCAAAACTTCAACTTGTCTTGTTCTCTTCCCCATATATATGTATATATATGTATATGTATATATATGTATGTATGTATATATATATATATCCTTGAATGTTTTATATTTGTAGGAAATATTTTTATTCTATATTTGTATGTTCTATGAATTGTAGAAAATAGCTATATATATATACATATATATATATATATATATATATATATATATATATATATATATATGTCACTGCTATTTCCTACAATTCATGCTTACTCAAGCTGGCATTTTTGTAAAGGCAAGATTGACTTATATTAAATGAGCTACCAATGGTATTAAAAGTTGGAGAAAGGAAGGAAGAAAAGAAGAAAATATTGTCTGTTGCATTCCAATTATTGTGCTAAGTGCTTTATAAATATTATGTCATTTAATTACCCCAACAACCTTGAGTGGTACATTATCTCCATTTTACAGTTGAGGAAAATGAGGACAGAATTCTGAAGAAAGGAAGAGTGATAGAAAAAAAGATCATCTATCACTTGATATCTTCACTTAATCATCTATTAAGTGAGCTGCCAAGCCAGACAATGTATTCATAGCATCATTGCTTTAGACTTCCAAAGAATTCTCACAGATTATCTAATCTTGCTCAGTCACTTTATGGTTGATGGCCAATTGACCAAACATTAATAGTGTTCAAATCCTCTAAGTGGCTATTATGGGAATGTGGACAGAGGAGAAAGAGGAACATTTACTTCTCTTTTAATCTAATCTTGATTGACAGGTATTCAGGAATCACTTAGATCCATTTTTAGAGAGCTTCCAGGTGATGCATGATTGATATTATTAGTGATTGGGATGGATAGAAAGCCTAGCTGAGAAAATGCCAAGGTGCCAGATATGAAGTAAGATTTCAAGGTCCAGAATTCTACCTCATCAAAATCCTACTCTGTTTATTAGTTAATGTCTGCAATTCCAATCAGAACTTTTTTGTTTTTTGTTGTAACTCTTCATGACTTCACAGAGATATGAAGAGATTTGCCATTTCCTGCTCCCGCTCATTTCACAGATGAGGAAACTGAGGCAAACAGGATTAAGTGGCTTGCCCAGGATCACGCAACTGGGAAGTCTCTAAAGTCAGATTTGAACTCATGGAGATGAGTCTTCCTGACTCCAAACACAACGCTCTATCCACTGCACCCACCTAGCTGCCCTTCACCCTTTAGCTCTAGGTTTTGATTCCTTTAAAATCCAATTGCACCTGAGAAGGCATGAGCGGTCTATCTAGGTGGCTCAGTGGATAGAGCTCCCAAGCCTCAAGTCAGGGGACCTCAGTTCAAGTCCAGTCTCAGTTACCTACTAGCTGTCATGAGCCTGGGCAAGTCACTTACCTCTGTTTTCCTCATGTGTAAAATGAGATGGAGCAGAAAAATGGAAAAATACTCTGGGATCTCTGCCAAGAAAACCCCAAATGGAGTCGTTAATGACTTAAAAATAATTGAACATCATCATTTGTGGATGAGGGTTAAAGTAAAAAGAGAACATGAAGGTACTAATTGCAACTAAAGAGAAGAGAAAAGGTCCAAGTTTGAAAGCTGTTAGATTAAAATGGATATTCCATTACTTCTGAGTATTTTTATATCTAGGCCTGGTCATGATCCCTGCCCCAGTAAACTTACTGCAGTATAGATTGGCTTTGCTTACACAGCTGTGTGCAAACAAAAGGTCTTGACTTGTACACATGAGGTGTGTTCCATCGAACAACATCTCCTTTTGCACCACCAACAAAATGTTAAAATTATAATGGCAGAGTCAAGAAACCCAGGGTCTCCTCCCACGTTCCTCAAAGCAACATGAAGTGAATAATTGATGGGGCCTGCCACTCCTCACCAGTGTGATTTGTAAAATATAGCTCTAGGTCTGGGTTTTAGGTTAAATCCAATATTTACCAGACAAACTTCACTAATAAAAGAGCTCAGTGCTTCAGTTCCTTCACATGCCTAAGAGATGATTGAAGTCAATGGGAGTTCTGTGTGTGGGGAGACTGCAGATTTGCATCCATTGTGGTAAATACTAGTTTATCCTGAGGTGGGGGAAGAAACTCAAACATTTTTCATGCTGCTGCTGAGCAGCTGGGACTAGTTATTGGTTTCATTTTGATAGATGGAGAGGAGATGACCAAACCCAAAGACTTATTTTTCATGGCATATTTGATAAAATCAGAGACATCTCCATTGCCTTCATACAAACTGCCTGGACCAGTCAAAGCAGTTTGATTCTAGGTTTCTCAGACTTTGTAAAGGACATGGAATTTAATAGACAATAATGTACCAGTTCCCCGCCCCCATTCTTTAAAAAATAAAAATAAAAAAAAAAAACAGCTCTAAGACAAACTCATTGATCAAAGCTATTTTTAACGTAACTGCTAATTTCCCATGAAAGATTTTCTATCTAATGTATTACATTCAGAAAGCATGACTTGGTAAATTAGAGGACTGTTACACAAACTAAGTCACCAGTGTAGCATGCTAGAATCACCTGGGACAGCTAAGTAAGTGGGAATCAAAATTTCCTCACAGAGGACAATTATTTCCCCTATATAACCAACCAAGAATGTTGGTCCCAATAATAAAGGTCCCAATAATATACATCAGGGTCCAAGGAAATCGTAAAAATATCTACTAGAAGTGAAGATAATAACGACAAAAGATAATCTCTGCTCTCTGGGAGTTTTATGTTCTGAAGAGGAAGACAACATGAAGAAAGAAGGGAAGAAAGAGAAGAAAAAGAAAGAAAGAAAGAAAGAAAGAAAGAAAGAAAGAAAGAAAGAAAGAAAGAAAGAAAGAAAGAAAGAAAGAAAGAAAGAAAGAAAGAAAGAAAGAAAGAAAGAAAGAAAGAAAGAAAGAAAGAAAGAAAGAAAGAAAGAAAGAAAGAAAGAAAGAAAGAAAGAAAGAAAGAAAGAAAGAAAGAAAGAAAGAAAGAGAAGAGAGGGAGGGAGGGAGGGAGGGAGGGAGGGAGGAAGGAAGGAAGGAAGGAAGGAAGGAAGGAAGGAAGGAAGGAAGGAAGGAAGGAAGGAAGGAAGGAAGGAAGGAAGGAAGGAAGGAAGGAAGGAAGGGAGAGAGAGAGAGAAAGAAAGAGAGAGAGAGAGAAAGAAAGAAAGAAAGAGAGAGAGAAAGAAAGAGAGAGAAAGAAAGAAAGAAAGAAAGAAAGAAAGAAAGAAAGAAAGAAAGAAAGAAAGAAAGAAAGAAAGAAAGAAAGAGAAGAAAGAAAAGAAAGAAAGAAAGGAAGGAAGAAAGGAAGGAAGGAAGGAAGGAAGAAGAAAGAAAGAAAGAAAGAAAGAAAGAAAGAAAGAAAGAAAGAAAGAAAGAAAGAAAGAAAGAAAGAAAGAAAGAAAGAAAGAAAGAAAGAAAGAAAGAAAGAAAGAAAGAAAGAGAAGAAAGAAAGAAAGAAAGAAAGAAAGAAAGAAAGAAAGAAAGAAAGAAAGAAAGAAAGAAAGAAAGAAAGAAAGAAGAAAGAAGAAGAGGAGGGAGGGAGGGAGGGAGGGAGGGAGGGAGGGAGGGAGGGAGGGAGGGAGGGAAGGAAGGAGAGGGAGGTTGGCAAATAAGAAGTGAGGAAGGAAGGAAGAAAGGAAGGGAAAGACAGGGAGGGAAGTAGAAAGGAAAGGAGGAAGAGAAAGAGGGAAAGAAAGATAAAGCAGGAGGGAAGAAAAAAGGAAGAAGGAACAAAGAAAGGAAATATACACAAATGATATATACAGGATTTATCAAAAATAAGGAACAAAGGGAAGGCACTAGCATTGAGGGAGATCAGGAAAGATTTCTTGCAAAAGGGGAAACTATAGCTGAAACTTGAAAATAAAAAGAGAAGCCACAAGGCAAAGATAAGAAAGGAGGGAATATGGGATAGACAGGGGAAATGCTCTATCAAGAGAAGGGGGGCTAGGATGAAGAATGACAAGGATAGCACCAAATCCCAATGACCCTATTGGTGAGGGCTTGGGGAATATAAAGTATAAGAAGATAGGAAAGGTAGGAAAGGGCACCAACATGAAGGGCTTTTAACCAGAGTACAGTTATCCCTTCCATATCACAGAAGTTAGGGACAAGATACCTCCATGATCTGGCAAATTTGTGTAAAATGTCTTGGTCCTAGCTTCAAACCACAGAAGTCTGAATTATCATGAAATTAAAATATAAAACAAATTTATACTATACAATATTGTGCATAAATTTTATGCATTTCTGAGTTTCTACTCTATTACTCTCCGTTGATGATTTTTGTGTGTTGTCTGTAGCTTCTACAAAACTGCCCAAAAATTCTCACTTACTTTCTTATGCCAATCCATGATATATCAAAAGTGGTGTTATGGAACAGAGATTATATTTGATCCTGGCAGTAACAGGAAACCACCGAAATTGACTTGGGCTTTGGGAAAATCACTTTAACAAATAAGTGAAAGATAGATTGGAGTGGAGGGAGATTTGAGGAAGGGAAACCAGCCAGCAGGCTATTGCAATAGTCTAAGATAATAAGAATAAAAGAAATGTAACCTTTTTTATCAGAGACCTAAGGCAAAAAGGGCCCAAGTTGAATTCATGGAGTGCTTCATTTTTCCTGCTCAGTATGGTATTTTACAAAGGTCATTGGACTTAGAATCAAGAGATATGTATTCAAATTCCATTTCTAAGCCATCCTAGTGAGTCTCAGTTTCTTCATCAATAAAATGGGGTATTATTTATATGCTCTACCTTATAATGCTGCTGTATGGATATTTTTCAAGCCATAAAATGCTTTCATAATATATCTTCTTTTAATCTCCACTCCAAAACTTGATTTAAAAAATCTTTTTATACGACAGCCCAGAAATCAATAGTAGCTGACCACTCTAGATAACATTATATACCCAACTCCTTCTTGCTCAGCACTATTCACCCCTATTTCCTTCTATGCTTTGTTACAGATCTCCTGAAAAGACTACAGCTTAGACTTAATCAATCTTTTCCTTTTTTTAGTAGTTTTTCCCTTTCTATTTTCTAACTTACCAACTCAGTCCAAAGAACTGATCATAACACAATGACTGGTAGCTACTAATATAGATTGAGATAAATAGGCTAATATTACTCTGTTTGTGAGCAGAGTGGTCACAAAGTAGAAACAGAAAATTTTATTTTTAAAAAAGATACAACTTGATGCATGTGTTTTTTTTTGCAACACATATAGAGCCAGATCATAATCATCTGACGCCATGCAATAAGCCTTCTCTAGTGTCACAATTAATCCCTAAGAAAGTTTCAGGTTGTATAAAGTTCTACTTTCTTCAGCTCTGGCTACTGCAACCACAATAGCCCCTCTAACTTGCCTTTTAAAAGCTAAAATCCTGTAGGAAGTATGAATTCCAACTAGATATGCAATCCTACCTTCCATCTTCCATTGACTGGTCTTGCCCTGCATGCTTATTTGCCAGTCTTGGCACTTGCCAAACATGCATAGATCACTTTTTCTGTCTCTGAATTGGAATCTCCAGTTTACTTTGTGGTCATCTTTTAAAATCAACCTCATATTCCATGAAACCTTCCTTAATTTTCAGTCAGCAATTATTTGTCAAAAAATCTTCCTACTTTCTGTTATCCAAGACGTTATTTATCTCTTCCAGTTTCATTTCTTTTTCAAATTAAATAATCATTTCATAAATCTTCCTTCAAATCAATGTTGAATACCATAATGCCAAGAAGAGACACTTAGGTTACTCCTCTAGGGAGCGCTTTCCAAATTGAAATTGTTTCCTGATAACTACTCTTTCACTTAATCATTTGTTGAAGACTTAAAATATATTGAAGAGGAATTTAAACTATTTAAGGAGAAGTAGGGATAAAATTAGACAAATCTATTCAGCAAGGTATATGGCACAAAGAGTTATAGTTATGACATGACACACAGAATATTAAAGTATATGAATAGTAATTCACAAGAGACAGTATCCAAGAAAATAGTAAGGAAAATTTATGATTGCAGATGTTTATTTGCAAATTTCATTATACATATAAAAAGTTATTGTGAACCAATGATGTTAAAGCAAAAAGGTAATTGCTACTTGACAGGTATTACTAAAACTTGGTGGGATGTGAAATATGATTAGAATTTGGCAATTAAAGACTGCCTACAACCAAAAAAATTACTAAATTTTAAAAAGTGGTGAAATATAATTCTTTATTAAGGTAATAGTTGTTTGAGGAAATGTACAGATCTGAGAAAAGGAAATATGGTGGGGAACATGTGGATAAAAATGAATAAAAATAAGAAAAATGACATTTTGATGGAAATATGCCATAAAAGACCCAAGTGGGAGATTAAAAACCTCAGAAGACAAAGCATGAATTTGGAACAAATGTTTGATAAGAGTAGTATGGAAAAACGTCCACAATATATTCATTTGTTGGAGATGTTTTACTACAAGTAGAAAAGTTGATAAACTCTTGCTTCCACTAAGGATGGATGAAATGATAATGGGAAACTACCATGAAATGATTCTAATCAATAAGATGGAATTGGTCCCATGAGAAGTTATCTCTTTTACATATGCATAATATAGGAGAGTTCAGGAAAAGCTAAATAGTATACCATAATACATCAAAAAGGTGTTGTTAGAAATGAAATTCTGGCAATACTACCACAAGTTATATATATATATATATATATATATATATATATATATATATATATATATATATATATATTTTATTTTTTTATTTATTTATTATGTATGTATATATTTATAAGAACAAAGAAAATAGGGTTCTTGTATGATGTGACAAAAGTAGATTCTCAAGGAACTCATCAATGTATAAAATGACAATATAAGAGAGGAAAAGAAAGGATAGTAAATGAGGATGAGTATAAGAGAGTGAGAAAGTCCCATAAGAATAGCATCAGGAATACCAAAGGCCAATATGTATTGAAACTAGTGATACTATAAATGCTGAACATAATTTTTTTTAAAAATGGCTTTTTTCAAAAAGCTCTGTGGGAGTAAGAGAAAAGTTACAGAAAGGAGATTACAGTTTCATTATGAAAATGATTGATATAAAGTAAAAACAAACTAATCAACTGTAATTTTGTTTTGTTTTCTCTATCAAGCGAGAATTAGTTTGTGACTTGAAAAGACTGAACAAAAACAGTCAAAAAGAAATGGAAATTCAAGATAAAAAAAAGATCAAGATTAACTTGTAGATCTTTTTATCTGTTTTATTCATGATTTTATATTTATATGTTAGCCTTATATCCTTTGAGAGCTTAATTTGGTATATGTTGTGAAATATTGTTCTATACCTATTTTTGCCAGGCTACTTTTCCAGTTTTCCAAAAAGTTTTATCATGTAGTGAGCTTTATTCCAGTAAGTAAAAGATGACTCCTCTTTTTAAAATTTCAAAATAATTTCTAGTATCTCCCAACACAATAGTTATCTTACGATTAGTGTCTTGTGATTCATCAAATATATATGATCACCAAAAGTTATTATGAATTTATTAATGCTTTAAAAGAAATTTATATTTTTGTAATATCTATATGTATTTAAAAATAAGATGCATTTATGCAAGACATTATTCAATTTTCAAAATATATGTTTACTTATTTATTATCCTGAATTATTTATGAGATAGTTGTTGGTTAAATGGATTCATGGGTCCCTTCCAATAATTTCACAGTACCCGATGGATCGAAAAGCTACAAATTGCTAACCAAAGTATTAGTTGATAGAGTGATTAGGTGGTTATAAATCTAGTAGAATAACTAGAAATAAATAATATTGTGATTAGTAGGTTAACACCTGACTTTCAAGAGATCTCACTATTAGAACTACCCAGAAATTTTTCCTGTCCCTATTTTATACAAAATATTTATCAATCACTTGAATGAAAGCATTAAAGGCATATTTGTCAGATTT
The DNA here is from genome assembly GCF_048593235.1 of Sminthopsis crassicaudata. NCBI lineage: Eukaryota > Metazoa > Chordata > Mammalia > Dasyuromorphia > Dasyuridae > Sminthopsis > Sminthopsis crassicaudata. Next base: position 118,142,059 of record NC_133619.1, on the reverse strand, counting down.
TTAAGGTGACACAATGCTTTCCTAAAAATCATTGCACTAGGCAAAATCTCGCAATAGAATATGTGGAGAAAATGGGATTAGAGATAAAAAATGTCATCAATAATATCTTTTAAAAATGGTAACAGAAGTAGCACAATTTCATGCATGCTAAATGGTTAAGAAATGTACTGTTACAATAAATAATGCTAATGTCTATGGATTCAGGCTACTATTCATCCTGCCTCCAATTTCAAAAAGACCCTGGCTGGCAAAGTCCAGTCAATTAGGACAAAAGGCTGGCCTAGGCAGGCTGTAATTACAGGGTCTTGGCAGAAGAGGTGGAAGGGCGAGACTAGCTTTTCTCAGTCCATAACTCTACTACACCAGAACATATACAATAAATATGGCACTATATTTAGAAAAAAGATCCAAAGTTTGCTTGTAGAAGTTGATGTTGGAAGGGTTGCAACTTGTGAGTTACTGTGAAATGGAGCAATTTTCTGTTTCTTTCAGTTCCCACAGACAAAATCACACATAACCAAACAAAATTTAGATATGATCAAATTGTTCCTTAATATAGCAATTGCACTGGAACAAATTAATGTTTTCAAAGTACGCTTCATAGCAGAATTGACTATACTTAGTTTCCTATCAATACAAATAAGCTCTATAGAGGATAAATAGGAAATAATTAGCAGAGGGAAGATGTATGAATTAGGTTTTGGGAAAAGCTTGTAATAAAAGATTGAATTTTAGTTGTGAATTAAAGGAAACTTGTAAAATTAATAATCAGGGTTAAAGAGGTAGTGTTCCAGACAAGAGAGGCAGGCAGAGATAATACCCAAAGAAAAAAGATTGCATATCTTATTCATGGAATAGCCAGTTTCATTGGAACAGCATATAGGGTAGGGAGTAAGATATAAAAACAGTTGAAGCCCATCCTAGAATCCTTTTGCAAATTTTTACAATAAGCCTTTTTCAGAATATTCATCTTTCTGAGTTCAAATCCGGCCTCAAATACTTCTTAGCTGTGACCTGGGCAAGTAATCCTGCTTGCCTCAGTTTCTTCATCTGTAAAATGATCTGAAGAAAGAAATGGTAAACTACCCTGTTACCATTGCCAAGAAAACTCCAAATAGGTTCATGAAAAGTCAAATATGACTGAACAACAATAATTTATGAAATCTAGCTATTAATAACATGAAAATATTTATCATAAGCATGACATTATAATAATAACAACATGGCATTCCTCCCCTCCCCTTAATTTAGCAAAGGAAATAGATGTTTATATTATACCTATTTTCTTTCTCTGGATTGAAAATCTGTCTAAGTCCCTGGCTTTCAGTTTCAATTAAATACACTCAAAACTTTATGTGTTCAAAATAGTGAAAATCTGCCTTAAACATCTGAGTTGAGATGGAATTACCAATTATAGATCTTAGAGCAAATAGTGATGATATTGATAGTGGGTGAAAACCCTGTGTTGTTAGAACATTGATGATCCTGCAAAACCAGCTAACCCTGAAGCAAAATAGAAAAATATACAAAAGTCAGCATTCTCTCCACAAGTCCCACTCCTTTCTCTTAAACAATCAGGAGATTTCTTAGAGTCTTAGGAAGAGGGGAGGTAGGTATTATTGGTTCCCTGACCCAATAATTTTTTTTTTCCTAGAGTAACATATTTATTTTCTCTGATCCCAATGGAGATGAGAAAGAAGAATGAGAATAGTTAAGGAAGGAAAGAAGGGAGGGAGGGAAAAGAATGAAAGTTGAGGGGGAGACAGAAATGAAGTCCTTGATCTGAGGCTTGGCTGGCCACAAAATGTTATGTTCCCCCAGGCCCAAACATTTTCCCACCACTCAACTGCTGCTATTCCCACATCCTGACTCCTCCTTAGCTCTGGATATTTCTCCTTTATAGGAAAAACTATTTCCCTCTCCTTATTAAAAAACGCACCAAAAACTCCAACCCTGAACACCAAACATTGTCTTGTCTTACCAGGGTTTAACTTACCTAAGGAGTAATCGGTTTTGCTTCCTTTTTGCCACAGAAACATTTTGATCTTTTCTCAACACTAGAGACTCATCTTTTTAAGGACCCTGTTTTATCAATCTTCCAAGGTGATAGTTTGGTAGTTTTATCATCCATGCTGCTAATAAAAAATAAGGCAGGACCTCAATCCCCTCTGAATTTAGTAATAATAATAATAAAGTGTGCTTTCTCTAACACCTCACTTTGGCTGAGTATATTCAAGTTTATGACAAGTAAGTAAAAGTAAGATCAGCTAAGGGTACAGTGGATAAAGTACCAGATCTAGAATCTCAGGAAGATAAGCCAAAATCTGGGTTTAGATACTAGCTGTGTGATCTTACGCAAGTCATTCATCCCTGTTTGTCTCAATTTCTTCATCTGCAAAGTAAACTGGAGAAGATTATGGCAAACTACTTCAGTACCCCAAATGGGGGCCTGAAAATTATGAAATGACTAATACAACAAGAAAAAGTATGCTACTTTGAACTCCAAAACTGAAAAAGAAAACAAGGTGGGCAAGAAGAAATCTTCAAGTATTTAAATGGTCATAATACAGAAAAGGGAATGGAATTATTCTTTTCAGCTCCTGTGGTGGGAAGCTGCAGAGAGAAAGTTAGTTTTGAAGTCATGAACATCTTTCTAACAAGTAAAGTTATCCTAAAGTTGAATGAACTACCTCAGGCAGTGGGATCCAAATGGAGTTTTGAAGATCTTCCAGAGAGGACCTGAAAACTATATATTAAATATGTTAAAGTGGGGAATTAAAGCTGAACATGGGTTAGACTAGATAATCACTGAGGTTTCTTATAATTCTGAAATTCAGGAATTCTATAATCTTGAGGGGAAATGCTGTTTAAGCCCAAGAGTTTGTATAGATGACTAATTATATAGACAACTGTCTACTTTGTCCAGGCAAAGCTCTGAGACTACAGGAGGAGTGAGGGAGAAAGTTTTAATATATATTTCCTGAACGTTTAGCTATATAACTAAATAATCAATTTGACTGACTCATAACTGACCTACTTACTTAACTAACTGGTTCTACTAAACAAGTCTACTTCTCATATAGGATACTTTGATGTTATCCATGTCTTACACCTACTTGATGGTTTACTCGTTCAAAGCAAATTCTAATCCAGCCTTAAGAATCTGGGTTTCTTCTGAGGATAGTTTTAGTCTAAAACTGAAATTTTCCTGGTATCTTGATATGACAAATTTTGTTAAAATCCTTCTTGTTGTTCCTTTGGAACTCTTAAAATGCTTTAATGTTATCCACTAGTTAAATGTGCTTTATATTTTAAGTGACACATACTCCATGTGATTCTAATCACCTTTGCCCTTACAGAGACATTTCTCCAGTCAAAAATGATACAGTGTGATTTTAAGAAGAATTCTTAGACATTTGTTACATTAGAATACAATAATTCATTTGTACAAAACCAAGTTTTAAATAGAAATGCCTTATGTTATCATCAGGTAAGCTGTGTAGAAGAATGGAACAAGCATTCCCTATAGTTTCTGAAAGAAAATGGTAAGCTATAATTTTAGGTAACTTATTATGATTATTGAATTGTGCTATACACTTATCCCTTCCACTTTGTGATTTTTCCTCTCACAATTTCAATATATTTTAAATAGGCATAAGAAATTAAATGGGAATTTGGGGGGGAGTTTTGCTGAACCCTCAAACAACCTGTACAGGACAGCAGATGACACAGAGCAAGTTTAGAAACTAAGAATACATAAAATATATGTATATTATAATATAATATCAACCCAAATTTTGTAATAAGGTACTCTAAACATCCTATTTAAAAAAAAAGAAAGAAAAACCCAGACATCTCCAGTATAAAGAGAAGGCTAAAAGAAATGTATGCAGATTTTCCAGATCACAGGGGCATTGCACCCTAACACCCACAATTTAGAAGGATAACTTTAAATTGCTGTTCTAATTTCAAGAATGAAATTTTTAAAATTTAACAAATGACTTTTACCTATTCCAACACATTTAATAAAATTTTAGGTTCTTAATCTTTTCAAAATTTGTTTATATCACAGATCCTTTGGCAACTTATAAAACTTATGGATACCTTCTTTTTAATTTTTTATTAATTTTATAGTTATGATATTTTTGACAGTACATATGCATGGGTAATTTTTTATAATATTATCCCTTGCACTCACTTATGTTCTGAATTTTTCCCTCCTTCCCTCCACCCCCTCCCCTAGATGGCAGGTATTCCCAGACATGTTAAATATGTTATAGTATATTCTAGATACAATATATGTGTGCAGAACTGAATTTTTTTGTTGTTGCACAGGAAGAATTGGATTTAGAAGGTAAAAATAACCTGGGAAGAAAAACAAGAATGCAAACAGTTTACACTCATTTTATAGATACCTTTTTAAATAATATTTTTAAATAGATCAAATAGAACAGGATTATAAAAGAAATTATATTGAAATCAAATTTCTCATTTAAATGATGGACTCTGAAATCTATACCTTAAAAATTCATAAAGCCCAGGTTAAAAACTCATAGATCAGATAAAAGGACAGAAAAGAAGAATTTTTATGCTATTTTGGAAAAGAACTTTCAGAAACATTTTCTTTTCCGATCTTTTATTATTCAATGTAATCTGAAAAATAATTTTTAAGCATCTACTTGTACAAGGAATGGCACTAGGGATTGGGCACATGAAAATGAAAAAAATGATACAATATCTTCATGGAATTTAGTCTCTTTTCATGGGTTTGAGGGGTTTATTATTAATTTATTTTTAACATTTTTTAAAATTGAGTTCAAATTCTATTCCTCCCTCCAGTTCCTCCCCTATCCACTGAGAAGGCAAGCAAGATGATATCAATTATATGAGTGAATTCATGCAAAACATATCTCCATATTAGTCATCTTTTTATAGTTTTTTTTTATCAGCTCCTATCAATTTATAAACAAAATTATTTCCCCAAACCCCCAAGAGATTATTTGTAGCATGTGTGAATGTGTCGGGACACAAATATATATATATCTATATAGGCAGGATTTATAAACTTAATATTTGAAAATGCCCTATCATTTTGTCCTTTAAAAAAAAAAAAAGTGTCCCCCTATCTTGTCCATGTTAGAAGTACAATCACTACTCCTGGACCCAAATCCTCCTGGTAAATGGCATGAGAAATTCAACCAGTTTTCTGACATGGGTTGGTTCACCTCTTCTTAGGCAGCTTCTCCTCCAAGGCTATCCCATCTCCCCCATCTCAAGAATGTGACTAACTAGTGCCAAAGAGTGCAGAGACCCAGATGACTTTAATCCGACTGGAGTTCAGAACTCCTGAGCTCAAGCTATCCACTGAACTTAGACTTTGGGTAACATAGATTGAAATTATATACTACAGTGCTTAGCACTGACTAGTCACTTTTTAAACTAATTCATTAAAGAAATACTTTTAATAGTTTTAAAAACATGATTTGATTTACAAAAATCCATAATACATGTACTTTTTCCAGAAGTAGCAATCATATACATGATCATAGTGTACTAACCATAAGAAACATGGATTCAAGGATTAGAGCTGGAAGAAACCTTAGAAATCTAGTCTGAAGCCTTCATTTACAAATGGCACTTCAGAACTTTAAATGTTTTGGTTACCTTAAAGAGTTGCTCTTTCTTTTTCTTTTTCTATCCTGATTCCTTTCATTCTGTCAAAGTTAATCCCATACCAAAGCATCTTATTCTAACTCTGGCTGACAAAGCTGAAATCTGTTGAATGAAAGATATTATCATTCTATACTTGTTCCCAAGAAAGAATAAAATGATGACTCTTCACCTCTCCAAAACTCTAGCTGAAATTTGATTTAAGCTAGAAACACCTATGGAGATAGTGTCACCATAACCTAAGCCAGAGAAGTGAATAAATGCCCCCTCCCCCATCCAGATCTCTCTCCAGGCAAATCATACTTCGCACATGACCTTACTCTTGTACTATTTCAAAGAAGGCTTGCTTAGAATGATTTGCATTGATAAATTATACTCTTCAAATCCTTTCAATTTTCTCGGTGTCTTTTTCATTTAATTTGCTTGCCAAGAGGAATTTAGTCAAATGTGATCATGGAAAAAGGACTGCATGGGAGGGAAGGAAGCTGAAATCTGGAGTTAGAAGACCCAACTTCAAATCCAGTCTTAGACACTTATTAATTGTGTGAACCTGGACAAGTCGTTTTACTTTGTTTATCTTACTTTCCTCATCTGTAAAAAATGAACAATGAGAAGAAACTGGCAAGCCATTCCAGGATATTTGCCAAGCAAACCTCACAAATAGAGTCATGAAGAGTCAGACACAAAAGAACATTTGTTATTATATTAATATTATATATAAAATACATTATACATATCAATATATATTATAATATTTTGCACCAAGCATTGTGTTAAGTTCATTACAGATATTATCTCATTTGATCCTTGCAACAGCCCTCTGAGATAGGTTCTGTTATGACCCATTTTACATTTGTGGAAACTGAAGCGTACAATGGTTAAGTAACTTAACCAGAGTAACATAACTACTAATATATATTAATTTTGTGGTTAAATTTGGATTAAATTCTGGGGTTAGATTTGAATTTGGATATTCTAATTCCAGGCTCAATGCTCTATCCTTTATTCCACGAGGACAGAAATGGATTTGATTTCAGCCTCCAACACTTATTTGACTATAGGCAAATCCCTTAGATCCCTCTGTTTCCTCTTTTTAGACATAATGCCTATAGTAGCTATTTTATAGGACCATTGTGAGGATCAACAGAAAGAATTCTTGGAGGCAACATGATATAAAATGCACATGAGCTCTGTAGCTAAAGGTCATTTTGTTCAGCCATTTCCAATTCTCTGTGAGCCCATTTGGGGTTTTCTTTGCAAATCTATTGAAGCTGCAATTTTCTTCTCCAACTCATTTTATGAATTAAGAAACTATGGCAAATAGGATTAAGTGCCTTGTGCAGGATCATGCACTTAGTAAGTTTCTGAGGCTGGTTTTGAATTCAGACCTTCCTGATCTCAGGCGTGGCACTCTATCCACTGTACCATCCAGCTCTCCTTGTTAACAAGAAACTTATTATTACTTGTGTGACTTTGGGCATCTAGACTGCAGTTTCTACATCCATAAAAAGAGGCCAGATGGCCATTTAGGACACTTTTAACTCTGAAGCCATAAATCTATGGCCTTCCTCTATATAGGATATTGTAAGATTTGAGTGCTATATAAAATTTGGGTGTTATTTGTCACCTAGTGATGAGTAAGTCAAAGTCTTACTAAAAGCTTTTTGATGAATTTCCCAAAATAGATAACTGAAGTGCATAGCATAGTATTCCAAAACCACTTTTCCTCAGCTTGACTAATTAAATCAGGCCGAAAACAATGATAATATTTTGTTTAAATTTGAGATTTTTGGGGGGAGGAGGGTTTGGTTTACTTGGGAGGGGAATAGTTATTACTTTTATGAATTATTCATAAAAATTAATTCTGCTTAACTTAATCCAGAATTAATTGTGTGGATCCTCAGAAAGTTATAGCCTTATTTTTAAAATAAAGTTATTTATTACATATGTTTTAAGTCTCTCTTAATATCTTAACTCAATATTTACATTATCTTGCATTGTATTTCCCAGGTTCTCAAAAGCAAAAAATATATTTGTTATTTCTTTTGGTACTGTACTTAAGATACAAACAAGCATAACTAGACAGTTATAATCATGAGATTCTTATCAAACTAGATAATTCAAGGGAAAAGTCCCATCCATTTTTTCTTCTTCATCCCTGTCACTTATGCAGTGTCTTGTGTATACATTTTAAGGTCACTATTCTCCACTTCCTGCCCCATGGACTTGGAACAACTCAGATCCAACTCCTTTTAAATAAGGAGAAAGGTCAAGTATTTCTGAACACACCACAAGATCACTCACCGCCTAGTCAATTCAGTATCTGGGACCATACTGACAATTGATTTTGTACTAATGAATCCAATTAACTGTGTGCCAATCCAAATGGACCTCAACAATGAACAAAAATACCTGATAGGTGAAGCCATGGTCTAAGTGACCATCTCTTTTGAAAATAATGTAGATGTGGCTAAAGAACTAATTAGAAAGTTTAGAGGTGAAGTATTTTGTATTTGAGAGATCAACTGAATGAGGCCTGCAAAGTACTGAATAAATTGAAGTTCAGTTTTTAGATTCATTTATCCATATTTTTATTCATATACTTAGACTTTAATGCTTCAAAAATTTGTGATTTCATTTTTGTGGGAACTCCTTACAGCATTGCCTTAGTGGGCAGTCTTCATAAGATATCCTAGTTGAAAAAGTTCATCAGCTGTTGACTAATCTAATGATGACACTTTTTAAAAATTCTCCAGGAATCTAATACTTAACGTGCAACAAGAAAATGATATTTACACACATATATTGTATCTGGGTTATATTGTAACATATGTAAAATGTATGGGATTGCCTGTCATCGGGAGGAGGGTGTGGAGGGAGGGGGGGATAATTTGGAAAAATGAATACAAGGGATAATATTATTTTAAAAAATTACTCATGCATATATACTATGGAAAAAAATTCTAAATAAAATTTTAAAAAATAAATAAATAAAATAAATTTTAAAAAAATCTCCAGGAAGGAAATAGGCATTAAGTTACCTACTATGTGCCAAGTACTTTACAAATATTTCCTTTGATTCCCATAGCAACTCATTTTACAATTGGGGAAACTGAGGCAGATAGTGATTTTTTTTTTTTTTTTTTTTTTTTTAATGTCCATAGTCACACCATTAACTAAAAAATTGTTAGGGTGTTTTTTTTTTCCTTTGGTCATTTTCAATTATGGCCAATTCTTCATGGCCCTATTGGGATTTTTCTGGGCAAAGCCGCTAGACTGGTTTGTCATTTCCTTCTCCAACTTATTTTGTTGATGAGAAAACGAAAGCAAACAGTTAACTGATTGTTCCAGGGTCACATAGCTAGTAAATGTCTAAGGCCAGATTTAAACTCAAAAAGATGAAGTTGTCTGACTCCAGAGATAACATTTCTATTCACTCTGTCACCAAGCTGCTTCTAAGTTGGTTCTCAGGAGACAGACACAGGAGCCAATGTATGAACTATACTCAGTCTTTCCAGTTTTGTACAAGTGAAAGGGACATTACTCTTATCTAATGTCCCTATTTTGTTAATGAGAAAAAAAACTGAGGAACAGACACATCAAGTGATTTTCATAACATCACATCTAGTCATTGACAGAAGCAGTTTTTGAAGCCAAGTTATGTTACTCCAGAGCCAATATCCTTTCCATGGCACTTCACTCTCTACAATTTGTTCAGACAAAATATGCTTGTTGAAAATGTTTTCACCCCAGAGCTTCACATACTTCACATGACATTTCAATTCCCTATTTGTACATGAATGGGTGAATACTATATTAAGAAAACATATTTACATATCAAATACAATTCTCCAAGATTCTTAATATATTCTCAAAACTAATTATTTCCTTCCTTTTGCAGCAATGGGTGAGTCTAAATGGGAAAGACTGCTTTTGAAAAAAAATAAAAGTCCATTTAAGTTTTCTTTTCATTCTGTGCATTAGAGGGTTAAACCTTATATATCCATGCTTGTATATACTCATACACAAGAGAGCAAAAACAATTAAAACATAAGGAAAATTAATTCAAAGTTAGCAATTCAGCAACACTAGCTCTGTTATCATGGTAGCTATTAGCTTTTACTTTCACATATTATTGCTGTAATTTGTAACTAGAGCCAAGTTGAGCAAATACGGATTTCACACTTGGCATGTATGCATACTGCAACATTTAACACTCAGAAAAGTAGAGAATATTAGTAATGATGTGGCATCAGAAGGGGCTTTTTAGTATTCTCAGAGATGTTGTAGATTCATGAAATAAAGACCTATTAGTAACTTCTGAAAATTTCCCCAAATTCCAATATTATAATGGGCATTAGCTGTATCCATATTTCTAGTATCCCTCTTATCCCCTGCTATCTGTGGTCAGCACTTGCTACTGCTCTCCAAGACCCTAGAAAAATAGAACAAACTATTTTCCCAAATGAACTCCACTTAGATTATGTCCCTTTGCAACCTAATGGATGGAGTGGAGCCCTCAGCTCCCAGTCACATAGCATTTTCTCTCCACAAGCTTATCAGTGTCTGTGAACAAAATTAATCTGCATGGCCACACAGTCATTTCAGTTGTGGCACATTGGGATGAACTGAGAAAACTGCAAATAGTGCAGTAGACTGACCTATTCTCCTGCTTTGTAGCCCAAAAGGACACAAACTTCCATTCCCCTAGTTATGCATTCCTAAGGAAGGGATCAGATGATCATAGATATAGAGACTGAGGGTATCTCAGAGGCCATCTAGTCCAACCCCCAATTTTACAGAGAAATAACAAAGAGCAAAAAATTAATAGATTGTTTTTGGGACTCATGCCCAAAGTTTCTTTAGACACACCCTGATTTCTTTCAGGCCCGGGGCATAGGAGTGTGCTTATTTTCATGGCTCTTTATCAGTCCAACACTTCCAAAGAAAGACATGTTTTTACATTCTCTTGATTTGGAGCCAAATACTGGTATTATAAGACTCAAAACTCTGTGGACAGATTGTGATCTTGGTATTTTTGTTCCAAATCACAAGAATCAATTTCTTCCATGTGGTATTTAGTTGTTTTGTACTTTTTTTTTTTTTTCCCTCAATTAATGGACCATAAATTCCCAAAAGCCAAGAACTTCAATAAAGTTAAAGCTCAGTACCTATAGTACCTGGGGAACACAAGAATCAACTTCTATGTTCTGTCTGGTTCATTCTACTTGTCACTCCATGCAAAACTACAGTGATTGGGTAGAAGGTCAGCTCTGAACCAAAAATGAGGGGTTTGGAGCCAGACTCTCCAGCCAGTGATTGCTGCCCAATAAAATCTCCATCATACTCCAGTTTGGGCTGCCCTGCAACAACACAGCTGCTTCCCATTAGGATGGAAGGGAAGGCATGGCTCACCCCTTGCTTCTTGACTTCAGAGGCCACAGAAAGCTCAGGGGCAGAACAAAGCTAATGGCTCCCTGGCTATTTATGCTCCAGACCTCCACTTTGATCTCATATCAGTTTTATCTTCCTGCTTTTTGTAACTTCCAACCCAGACTATGTTTCTGCCTCAACTCTACAGACATAGTCTATTACCCTGATTGTGACCCCTGCTCAATATTATGGACAGGTCTCAACTTTAACTGCTCAGACATTATTTAGCAATTTTATAACCTGTTCCTTTGCATACCTGACAGTTTTCTTGCCTTAAGGTCCAACACTAATTATAGAGTCACAGTCCATGTGGCTTCTCCCACTGGTATGGATATGGCAGGACCCACAAACATCCATCATTTTCCTACCCAGGGCTCTCTTCAGTACTGTCTATCCCCTGGCAGAAGGAAGAGTGGTTGATTGTTACCATTCCTGGGAGGTCATCATTTTCATTAATGGCAAGGGATATCACTGGGATAGGACTCGTTATCAATATTAGTCAGAGAGGCTGATGGGGGAAGCCCCACAAAGCTTGAACTCTGGGTAGCAATGCCCTCAGGAGAGCAGACGTGGGTTTAGCTTTTGTGGGCTCTGCTCTCCATCTTGACTTTTATTAGCATTCTGTGTCTAAGTTTGTTGTTCTTTCTGCTACATTACATTGGTTGCATAGCTATAATAGTACCTCTAAACCTGCTCCAGTGGTTGTTCTAAAGACTAACTAAGGTTATACATGCAAAATCAATTTGAATGTGATTTCCATGCAAATTGTGAGGTAGTGGGGTATAATAGATAGCGCATCAGTGAAATTCTTCCTTTGAAACATACTGACTTTATGACCCTAGACATGTTAATCCCTCCGTGTTGTATCTAATATGGGACACTGTCTAAGGCTTTAGTTTTATAGAAAAGGTCCTGATCTGTATTGATAGAAGGAGTTACTGCTCCAGACACTTACCTATACCAATAAAATCACAGGTCCTTCTCTATTGCTGTCCCTTATACACAAATAGAGAGTATTAGTATTTATCAAGCTCTTCTCAGCAATATAATGATCCAAGAAAATCCCAAAGGACAAATAATACTATATGCCTCCATAGGACAAATTGATATTCTTTAAACACAGACTAAAACATGCTGCTTTTCACTTTCTTTCTTTCATTCTTTTTCTTTTATTCAAGTCTTCTTATACATAATGACAAATAGGGAAATGTTTTATATGACTGCATGTGTATAATCTATAACTTATTGCTTACCATTTCAAGGAGGGGAGAAGGAAGAAAGAGATAGAGGGATAGAATAAAAATTGCTTTTAAATTATTTTAGAATATTATTGGGGAAAAAATAAAATATATTTGTTAAAAACTCCACATTAGCCAAGAAAGGTAGTGATTGTTACCTTTCTTATTCTATATTCTATGTACTTACTTGAATAAAAAGATAAAAATTTTTGGTATAAGGACTAACAAAGATAGATTGCTCTAATGTTGGACCACAAAGTATATCACAAAATTAGATATAACAGGTATGAAAAGATGTCCAATAAGCTAGAGAAGAAGGAGGTGTGGATGTACCACTATAGAGAGAATTCTTACAAATTTCTATTTTAAAGATGGCTTTGCTGCCTTTTAAATGTTATATGGTTTCAAAATGATAGGTATTTTTGAGGCAACTAGATAGTATAGTGGCTAGTGCTCTAGATCTTTGGTCAGAAAGCCTTGAGTTTAAATTCTACCTCATATATATATACTAGCTATATGATTTTGGATAAGTTTTGAACCTTGATGTGTCTGTTTTCTTAACAGTAAAATTTCATAACTGCACCTACCTCCAGGAGATCTTGTGAGGATCAAATAAATCAATTGTACAACACTTAATACAGTGCCTGGCACATAGTAGGCACTATGTAAATGCTATCTATCATTATTTTTTTGCTTCATATGGGGTTCACAAATTCAAATATAACTTGTTAGATTAATTTTACCTGTCCCCCAAAGGTCAAGTACTTTCCCAGAAAATTAAAACTGTCATGATAACCATTATCTTATTTAAAGGACTCTAAAATCTAACCTCTCTCTGAATCTTTCAAGCAGAATAGGATATATCTCTGAGAATACTCTAGAGATCTTAGGTTTTAATTGCCATCCTAAATTTTTTAATTTACTCTCTAGGTCTTCTCTACTAAACTTTTCAGGATTATAGTTGTATAGTGGGGCAAGTACTAGATTGAGTCAGGAACATTGGCTCTACCTCTTGTTTTACCACTAACTAGCTCTATGTCTATGGGTAATTACTTGACCTCCCTGGTATTATTTCCTCATCTGTAAATTATAGGAGTTGGACAAGATGGCATTTAAATCTAAATAACTAATTCTAAAATAACCCTTCTAATTCTAAACCCTAAGGTTTAGATTAAGTAATCTCTCAGAACAGCTCTATCATTTAGTCATTCTGTGGTCCCCTAGACTACTCACCCTGAGGGTGGATTTAAAGTTAAAAGTCCTTATGCTATAGTCCTCAGCCAAGTCCGTTTAATCACTCAATGACTGGTTGTCTTCCCTCTGCCTCAACTTTAGGGGATCTATTCACTGACTAAGCTGTTCAAGAAGGGAAATATAAAGATTTTCTTTTCAAACTCCTTAAACTAAAAGATTCTACTTTATTTTTCTACATGAGGCAGAAAGACAGACAGACAGACCAAAAGAGATACAGAGACAGAGACAGTCAGAGAGAGACAGAGACAGAAACAGAAACAGAGAGAGACAGAGACTCAGGAAGAAAGCAAACAGAGGCTATCCAGAGTGTTTCTATGCTGGATAATTTTGGAAATCCCCTATTTATCCATTAAAAACCCCTGAGACTAGGTTCTTTCCAAAGAGAAAGATTTCCCTTTTACTCTTCTTAACTCTTCCCTTCTCCTCAGCTTTCAAAAGGTGGGAGTTTTTTCATCTAATTTATATTCAAAAATAAAGTTTCCCATAAATTTGGATAACTGATTCCCTTTAGCAACTCTGTAGCATCAACTTGAGACACTGACTTCAATTACAAATTGCCTCAGCTCAGACCACAGAACAGAACATATTAAATAAAATTTAAATAACATTTTGATAGATTTAAACTGGCCTAATTATAAGACATATACATATGCTCAAGGAAATACAAATACACACAATCAAGAAACAGCAGAAGAGTATATTAGCATTTTAAAATACTATTAAGCATTAGAGAATATGGAAACACAGGGAGGAAAGAAAATAATACATAATAAAAATAAATAAATGATTCTTTATATTTTAACCCTTAATCAGCAGCTCATTGATTTTTTTTCTTTAAAAGGCATGTATTTTTTTTTTTTAATTTACAAAGCATATGCATGGGTAATTTTTCCAACATTTACCCTTGCAAAACCGTTTTCCAAATTTTCCCCTCCTTCCCCCAACCCCCTCTCCTAGGTGGCAGGTAGTCCAATACATGTTAAATATGTTGAAATACATACTCATTGATTTTTACTTCAACATTACTTTCATTGATTTTTACTTCCTCAATATATCCCACACTCATCCCCTTCTGTCTATTCATATACCCACCGCCCTAATTCACACCTTCCTCACTTCTCACCTAAAGTATTGTACTATTCCTCCTAATTAGTCTCCCAACCTCATCTTCCTTTTTTCATCCAATATCTATACATCTGCATGGTGATTTTCCTAAAGCGCACACCTGACTATTTCACTCTTGCTCAATAAGCTTCAGTGGCTCCCTATTGTTTCTATATTCAAATACCAATTTCTGTGTTTGCTCCACATACAACTACAATATGGCCAGACTTATTATACATTAATCCTCCACATATGCTACAAACTGGCCTTCTTTCTTTTCTTCACTTGTGGAAATTATAATCCCTGTCTCTATAATTTTTCACTAGTTGTGTCCTATGCCTGGAATGCTTTCTGTATCTTTGCCTTTTAGAATTCACAAGTTTCCTTCAAAGCTTTGTTCTGAAACTACCTTCCATACAGTGATTCCTGATCCTATCTTGTGATCCACTTGATAAAAGGGACTATGGAGTGTTAAAAGTTTAGTCCCTTTCAGACTCTGAGTGCTTGTATTCACACCTTATAAAGGGCATGAAACTACAATTGGCTCATATATTGAGTGACCTATTCACAAATTATAAATGGTTCCAAATTTAAATTGGCCCATTTATATCTTGTAAAGAATTCATCCCTTTCAGCCAGTTTAAATGAAGTGTAGAAATGTGTTTATAGTTCTTTTCTCAATCAATTTGATGGAATTATAGGGTAGTTAACCATTGATTGGATAAAAAATCAACCACACCCTTGTTGATATTAAAAAGCATGTGGAAGCTTTGAATCAAGGGAGTCATTGCTAGTAATAAAGAAGAGTCAGTTATGGAGGAAGAGCCAATTCTGTCTGTTTTGATAAAGGAATCTATTTAGATCTTTCCCTTTTTTCCCCCTGTACTTCTAGAATGCAGAAACCTCCTCCCAATCCCTCTCCCCCAATCATTGAATTGGCATATTACAGTGAAGCAACTTGCCCAGAAGGAGACTCCTCACATAGCATAGCACATTCCCAGAGAGCAGTTGTGAGAGTTGAATTAAACTGACTCAGAAGTGGAAAATTCTAAGACATGGCAGAGTTACTTGCCAGTTGGAGACCCCACATTCAGTAGAGAGTGCAATTGGAGTATGATTTGACCAGAAGAATATGCTAAGTCCAGGGGAAACAACATGAGGATACCATGAAAAAAAAAAAAAAAAATTGAGATCCAGAGTGCTAGAGATGTGAAAATTCAACTAGGATATCCCCTGTGTGAACCCACTGCTCCCATGAAATCTGTATGTATTTGTGGGACAATGTCTCCTCTCCCCAGTTTTATTGGGAATTGTTCTGTGTCCTCTGAGAGATTACTGAAAGTGAATATACCAGTTGGGGCTCAAGTACTATAGATTTAGATATCTATACCAAAGAATACCTTGAATCTAAGGTTGTCAGATTCTTCTCAATCATCATATCAAACCCCTTCATTTTTCAGTCCAGGATAAGGTTTCAAAGAAATGATGAGAATTATCCAAGTGGCAAAGCTAGTTCACTACCTATGGAATGTTGTTTTGGCCATAAACACAGCAGGATTTCACTGAGAAGATATCGATATGTGGTTTGAGAGGGTAGCATCAGTCATACCCTCCCCAAAGAGCCTTTCTGACTCACTGAAGAACTTCTCAGCAGAATTTCTCATTGTGGAGATGCCTCTGACTTTTTCTCTGACCTAAGCCGCCATAATGGGAGGTGCCCAAGCCATTCATACTCACTCCACTCTCATCACCTTGTCAGCAGCCTTACTACCTTGCAGATGACTTTTTTTTTTTCAAATCATACTACCTTTTATTTTAGGTGTTTTCTTCCCCTAATAGAAAGTAAGTTCTTTGAGAGAAGGGACTTTAGAGAGGGCTTATATTTGTATTCCTAGCACTTGACAAAGTGCCTATGCACTTGACAGATAGTAAGGTACTTAATAAATGCTCTACCTAATTGACTGTGTCTCCATCTACCTACCTACTTATTTTGTCACTAGGAGACCCATCCCAGGAGCATGAGTTGAGAGAAAAGCCTAGAAGCAGTACTATATTTTAAGCATCCATTGTACTAATATTCTTTTTGAAGGAGAGGGAAAGGCTTAGATCTGATTTCATCTGTCTAGGAGATGCCTGGAATGAAAACTTCCTCCACCCATGTAGATTTACAACTTTTCTGTGATTTATTGTTTTGGAGAGTGAGGGCACTAAACAATCAGGTGATTTGCCCATGCTCACACAGCTAGTGTATCACAGATAAGAATATATCCCACATCTTTCTGACTATAATGAGACATACTATTTACTAATCCATACTCCCTCTCTTATTAACAATAGTTCATATGTAGGTAGCATGTCATTACCTTGTGATGGCAAGTAAGGAATGGAAATACTCAGATATATAGATACAATTGAGGCTCAAATGAGTTCTGTGCTATTTCCAAAGCCAAATGCTTAGTAAGTTGCCAAGCTGTTACCCAAACACAGGTTTTCTGACTGAATCCAAAGAGTTCTCCTCTCCATCAAATTTCCTATGTGCTTAAGATGTAGGGAGAAGAATTTCAGAGAAGTGGAAATCCCAACAGTAGGACACCATGGAAAGAGAACTAAATTTGGAGTAAGACAAACAACTTTGAATTAAGATCATAGATTTGTCAATAAAAGCAGAGGCTTCTTTGCTCATTTTTCATTTTAAGATAAGGTCCCACAGGACTGAAGAGACTTATCTAAGTGGAAAAGCTAGGATACTATCCATGGAATCTTAGAAAAAAATAGCTTCCCACCTTTCTAGTTAAAAACATAATAGGACTTCACTGAGAAGATATCTATGTGTAGCTTAAATTGGGCAGTATTAGACCTATCCCAAATGAGCCTTTCTGACTCATGGATTAAAGCTGAAGACTTCAAATTATTTGTTGAATGATGTGTATGTGAGAGAGGGAAAGAGAAAGAGAGAGAGAGAGAGAGAGAGAGAGAGAGAGAGAGAGAGAGAGAGAGAGAGAGAGAGAGAGAGAGAGAGAGAGAGAGAAAGAGAGAGAGAGAGAGAGAGAGAGAGAGAGAGAAAGAGAGAGAAAGAGAGAGACAGAGAGAGACAGAGAGAAAGAGAGAGAGAGAGAGAGAGAGAGAGAGAGAGAGAGAGAGAGAGAGAGAGAGAGAGAGAGAAAGAGAGAGAGAGACTTCCAGAAACATAGAATGTAAGGGATAAAATATGAAGTTTTGTTATTTACTTTCATTGTATTTTTTTCTTTCTAATCCAAATTTAAACCCTACTCTTCTGTTCTTCACTGGGCATCTGCTAATCTCACTAATATGTAAGAAGGAATCCTGAGACCGAAAACAGAAAAAAAAAAAAAAAAAAAAAAAAAGGACAAATACAAGTACAACAATTATTCTACCATATTGGGAAGTTCAGAGAAATTGCACATTGGCATGGATATTTAGCTAGTTTATTTGTATTCTGATTTTCTAAAATTGTGCCCATCACAACAGCCTCTGGGCATATGCATGAAGAAAAGAGGGAAAAAAAAAACAATAACACTGGAAATCTATTAGATTTATAAAAATGTGTTCATTTCATAGCCTATGGGCACATGTACAAAATAAATACATAATCTTACTCATGAGAAACCTAGTGCATAGATTCTTGGCTACTCAGTGGAGTTTTCCCAAACAAGCTAAATGGATAATAAGCAAAAGTGATGTGGAAGCATTAAAGTCAGGAAACTTAGGTTTAGATCTTTACTTTGACAACAATAATAGCTAATATATTTACACAGCATTTAAGGTTTGCAAAGTGTTTTATTAATGTTATACCATTTTATCCTCACAACAACTTTGGGAGGTAGGAGCTATTGCTATCTCACAAAGGAGGACACTGAATCAGATAGAGATGGAATAATTTTCTCACAGCTGGGAAGTATTTGAGCTGAGTCCAAGGCCAGCACTCCATCCACTGAGCCACCTAATTGCTTGATTTTCTTTTTTTTTTTTAGCTTTTTCCCCCCTTTTCTGCAATATATGGGAGTAGGGGAAGAGAAGTAATAATACTTATATCTCCTAACTCACAAAGTTGTTTTGAAAAAAAAGTTTAATAAATCTTAAAGGACTATGTAACAATAACTGACAGATAATTGCAATGTATTTTCCAAGTTTGCTAAGCATTTTGGATGAATTATTTCATTTGAGTCATAATAAACACAAGGAAAATACCATTGGGCTTATCATCTTCATTTCACAGATGAGGAAACTGAAGTGATATATTCATATGCATATAGCTAACAAGTGCCACAGACAGTATTTGAATCAGGTCCTTGACTCCAAGTCTAGAATTCATTCTTCTCTACCATGTAGCATGATTATTATACTGTTTTCCAAAGTTTCTTTACTGGACTAAGAGAAAAAAGGGATTTTTTAAAAGCTTTTATCCATAGAAAAAGGATAAATTCCATTTTGAGAAGGAAAATAAAATTTTATAAATCAAGGAATTAATGTCTAAAAGAAAGAAGAATCAAATACTTACTACGTTGCTAGGCAGTGTGCTAAACTTTGAGGATACCAGTCCATAGAGTGAAACAATTTCTTCCTTCAAGGAGTTTACATTGTATTTCAGAAAGACAGTATCAATTAGGAAATGATGATCAGAGAATGAAGTATCTGGGGCATCAGGGGATTGGTTAATTGAGTCATGGAGAAATGAATGGGCATATCCTTTACAGAAGCAATGGTATAATTGATTTGAATACTCCGGCCAGAGTAAATTGTAGAAGGACAAAAGGGGCAAAAAACTCTCATAAAAGGCACATGGCAAAAAGATCTGGGAGTATGGTGGGATGTGAAGATAAATCATGGTTTGCTCTGGTATCTTGGGCAGTTAGGTATAATGGATTAGGTGCATTTTTGCACCTAGAATACAGACCTCAGGGAGGGTCATCCAAAGATGAATGGATTGATTTCCTTAATGCACTGATTCAGGATATGTCCAGTGAAGATCATGGCCCAGGTGGGAATAAGAGTGACATTGTCTATTAGATGGCAAAGGGTAGATTGCTAGATTGGATATGAAGGTGACATATGATCCCAATATCGTGTCGTCAAACTTGCTTTAGTGTCTAAATTTTGTTGCACTAAAGTATTTAATGCAATTAAAATCTATGTACGTGTGTGTGTGTGTGTGTAATTGGTTTATTATATATTAGGAACTTGCTATCCCCTTTTCAGATATAAGAGAAATACCAGTTATTGGCCCCAAGGAGAAAACCATCTATTAGATAATATAAGACATGTGAATGACTATAATACAATGCCTAAGGGAGATCTAAACAAAGTGCTCTTAAGACTCAGAAGAGGGAGAAATTACAACTAGTTTGCAAATAATAAAACTTATAGCTACTTCTCAGGGTTATTATGAGGATGAAATGAGATAATGTGTGTAAAGTGCTTTGCAAGCCTTATAATGTTACATAAATGTCAATTATTATTTTTGTTGTTATTTTTCATAAAGGAGATAGCAATTGAGTTATTCTAGCTAGAAAGGGCAATTAAGTGGTTCAGTGGATAGAGCCCGAGTCCCGGAGTCAGAAAGACCTGAAGTAGCCTTAGCTACTCCTTACCTATATGATCCCACTCAAATCACTTAATCCTGTTTATCTCTGTTTCCTTATATGAAAAAATGAGCTGGAAAAGGAAATGGCAAACCACTGCTGGAACACAAGAGAAAAACTCAAAAACTAGAAGGATAGGATGTGAAGATAAATCATGGTTTGCTCTGGAGTCTTGGATCATTTAGGTATGATGGGCTAGGTGCATTTGTAGATATGGGGAAAGGGCATTTCAGACAGAGACAACAACAACACGAGCTCAATGAGATAGAGAGTGTCCATATGGATACTCCAAGTAGGCTTGAAGGCAAACTACTTTTAGTGGAACAGCTGGAGAATGTGTGTTTGAGGTCATCAAGTCAGAAAGTTAAATCTTGTACTTCAATGTATTATCTATGTGTTAGCTTATAGAATATTCATTCATTCATTCTACATGCATTTATCTCATTGGAGGAAATCAATGCATATGTGAATCTGTGAATGCAAATATATAGGAGAAAATTTGGCAAAGGGAGCTGCTACCCTTACAAGTGCAGATCAGAGTCAATTTTCTGAAGGAAGCACCAGTTCAGCTTATCCTTGTAAGAAGCTAGATTACTAGAACTATAATGAGTGAAGAGGAAGAGATAGATGCTATAAAAGTAAAAGAGAGAAACTTAGCAACTGTTTATATATTAGAAGAAGGAAGGAGAAAGATAAGCAGCAAATTATTCTGAATTGGCATGAACTGGGGTAGATTGGAAGGATGATGGTGCCTTCAATCAGAAAAGGAAAGGTACGCAAAAGGGAAAGTTTTGGGAAAAAGATAAGTCCTATTTTGGATGCCTGTCCCTGAACTCCTTCTAAATATATATATATATATTAACCCACATATAAAGATTTGATTCTGAGATGATTCTGGTCCAGAGGAAGAGAAGATTTAAAAGTCTGTAGTTATATATTTTAAACAAATCAGCATCAAGTCAGTTTTGTTGCTAATATTGCTCTGACCTCGTACCCAAGTTCTAGTAAAGCCTTAACTATTATGAGGAAGCTCCACGTCCCAAATCATACCACAGTCCCAATTGCTTGGTCATTATCATGTGCCTCTTTGTCCAAATCTCTATCCTGTTGAAAACATGCTCTGTAGTATAGCTTTTCAGGTATTTGGGCTCCACCTTTTCTTGTTGGGCTTTCAAGGAACTACATTCCTGCCCTAGAACCATAGCCACTAAAATAGAGTATTCTACTATAACTTCCAGACTTTATATAGAATATCATCCCTCCTTACAGACTTTTACCAGACTCTCTCTACACCATGTTCCACCTTCTCTGCTATCCCACTTCTGCTACTTATTAGCCCACTAGCTCACAACTGAATGGACCAACCCCACTTGTCTTCTGAAATTTTACCTACCTCTTCAGACTCTGTACTACCCCCACTATCAAATGTCTACCAATAAAACTTTTCTGTATTGACTCACATCCTCCCTTCCAAAAGATCTTGATATTACTGAGTCCTAGTCATAACTGGTCTAGTTCATTCTTCTAAGTCTATCAACTTCTGAAACCTTATATTTGAAAGTCTTATTATATTTCCTGGTGAAATTGTCTGAGATCCTAGTGTATATAACATAGGCATCCCAATTACTTCCACAGCAGACCAGATGTGCCCTTAAACTGCTGCCTCTAATGTAAGTGCCAAAACCAACATGTGGCCAGATGGCCTGACCATAATCTGAAAGATGTATGTAAGTGTAAACCTCCTATTCCTATAAAAGGATGCTCCAGCAAAGCAGTTTATTACTTCTACCTTATTCACATCCGGTATATAAAAATTAGCCAGTTTCCAAAAGTCCTAAAAATAATAGAAACCATAGATAACAGAAATTTCAAAGTTGAGTTGCAAATTCAAAATATACAAAGCAAATGGAAATTTAGAATCTGTTTTAGTTTTGTTTTTCCAAGGAAAATTAAAGAGGATTCATCCTTGAGAACTCCTCTGTGTCTGGGTCCCACAATAAGCACAGGTGTGGGGACTGGTAAACATAGGCAGGATATTTGGTCATAAGAATGACCAACTGATGCAAGTATAGCAAAAAGGCCACTGGCATAACTAGACTTGGGACTGTGAATTCAGCTGGGAGCAGCTTCTCCAACTTGATTTCTTGATTCAATTTTCTATACCTATTCACTTTTTAAATAGTTTTTATATCATCTATTTCACCCCTGGCTTTCTCTCCCTTCTCCCTTCCAAAGAACTAGTCAGTCCTATATATCCTATATATAAAAATTCCAATATCATATACAGTATTTCATACCTAGAACCCCTCACATTTGCAAATAAGGGGGAGGGGTGCATGAGGTCCCTTGATCTCTTTATCAGATATCTTCACTCCCTGGCTCCTCTGTGTCTGAGTGTGTTAGTTCTGGTTTTTGCTTATGCTCCCTCAATCTCATTTATTGAATTCTAACTTGCCCCTCTATGCCCGGACGTCCACCCTGAATAGAATTCCATGTGTGAAACAAGTCTTCCTCTTCTCTCTCCCTCATCCCCCTGCCAAAGACCCTCCTTTCACATGATGGACTCAAAACAGTGTTTGAAACTGTTCTGTTTTGGAATGGTGGCAGCTTGAATCCTGCCATTCTGAAACATCTAGATTTATACTCCACTGATCTTTCATTTCCCTTTTCTTAGCCCCTTGTCATCCATTCATAACAACTTCTATTTCTTTTAATAAATCAATTGCATTTCATATATGTGTATAGTATGTCTTTCCTTAACAGATCATTTGCTGTGAGGACAAGAGTTATATCTTCTAATGATTCTGCAAAGATGTGACTATAAAATCTATATGGAAGCTTTTAATTATTTTTAAATATTCACAGCAAACATATTAAGTATCTACTATGTTCAAGAACTGCAGAAGTCATTGAGTATACAAAGATGAGAAATTATGAAGGTTATATTTTCAAAGGACTTCACATTCAATAGTGGGGTATCGGGAAGGCAATAAAATACATAAACACATAAATTAAAGGTATTTTGAGAGGGGGAAGGGCATTAATAACTGAGGATGTTGGGAAAGCCTTCATTATTGAAGTGGTGCCACTTGAATTAAGCCTAGAAGGAATAGTCAAACATTTATTAAATATCTACTATATATTAGTCCTAAGCACTGGAGTTACAAATAAGAAAAAGAAAGGTTTTCTCTGTTTTGAAAGAGTTTCCAATCTAATGAGGAGACAATGAGTAGCTTCCAAAAGAAACTGAACAAGTTTGGGGAGAGGGTACCAGAGAATATATGGCACCAGGAGTATGATATTTATGGAGTCATTAAAGCCAAGTAGAGCAGCTGTTGGAAAATGAAGTTAGCTGCAATGCTCTGAATCCTCTAAAAAAGGGAAACTTTGGGAAGAGTTTATTACCTTCCCTGCAGCTCTCCAATCACAAGGAAAAGACAAGTGAAGGTGTTGAGTATACATGGATATCAAAATTGAATCAATCTTCAAAATGATGAAATTCCAGGTTATGAGTTTATCCTAAGGAAGGCATGATGTAAGTGGAATGCAAACCAGGCAGATTTACTGATGGAAAATAAAAATAACTGGAAATCGCCTTCTGTAAGAAAGTATGGATTTTGAGAGCAGAAAATGAGAATGAAAAGATTCTGAGTAGAGAAGACAGTCTATTCTTACATTGAATCCATGAGGAAAAACAGAAACAAACAAATATATATATATATATATATATATATATATATATATATATATATATATATAAACATCATTCATTTTGGTCAGAATGTAGAATGTGTGATGCTTTAAAGATATGAAATAAACTAGAAAGCAAAGTTGAACTGACTTTATGTGTAATCTAAAATACCATACAGAGCAATTTGTTTACCTTCTCACTTTTCCATATCTCTTATCTGTGGGATTATTATTTTTCGTTAATGCACTTTTTTCCTAAGACTTTAAAAAGTACTTATAAGGTATTTTTTTGCAGGCATAATCCATACCAATGGTGATGTCCTACCCCCCTCCCCCATTAGACGGTCTTTATGAGGATAAAAACCAATTCTTATCAAAATTTGGTACTTTGTAAAAAGTAGGCACTGGAAAATATTTGTTCAATTTGTTGACTTAAACCTGTTTTCTGCAAAACCCTATTATTTTAGAACCAGCCTTGATGGCATCAAACTACATTGACCAAATACTAATATTTCTCCTTCACTACATGACATTTTTATACTTCCCCTTCTCTCAACCCACATAGGAACAATTTTTGAAAAAGACCTTCATTTTCTTTTCTGTTCATGTATATATTTGGTATAATCGTTTATGCCACTTGTTTTGTAAAAATCATTATTAAAATCATGTAATAACTTATAGGCATCCCTCATCAGTATTTCTATTTTCCAATTTTTAGCCATTTTTATTTAAATTTTTGAGTTTTGCATTTTTCCTCCCTGAGACAATAAACAATTAGATATGGGTAATATGTGTACACTTATATAAAACATTTCCTTATTAATCATTTTGTACAGACTCAAAAGGAAAAAAATGAAAGAAAAAAAGTGAAAAATAGCAGTCTGTATCCTATATTTAATCAATTTCAGTTCTTTCTCAGGAGGCAGATTAGTATGCTTTATCATTTTCTCTCAGTTTTCTACTTTCCTTATGTTTTTGATCATAAAGATTTTGTTTATGCAAAAACTTTTTAATTTTATATAATTAGAATGATCAATTTTACATTTTAAAATGCTCTCTATATCTTCTCAAGTACTAAATTCTTCTCTTATCCATGACAGATAAACTATTTCATATTCTCTTAATCTGCTTTTGATATAGCTCTTTATGTAAAAATCATTTTGACCTTATCTTGGTATATGCTGTGAGATGTTGGTCTATACTTAATTTTTGCCATACTGTTTTGCAGTTTTGATCAAATAGTGATTTTTGTTCCAAAAGCTTGGATATTTGGCATTACACAGACTAGATTACTATGGTCATTTACAATAATGTAATTTGTACCTAATCTATTCCATTGACCCACCCACCACCCTATTTTTTAGCCTGTACAAGATTATTTTGATAATTACTGCTTCATAATATATTTTGAAATCTGATTCAGCTAAGCCACCTCCTTTTTCAAAAAATGGATTCCCTTGATATCCTTGAGCTTTTGTTATTTTTTTCTAGCTCTGCAAAATAAATTTTAGTAGTTTTATTGGTATGGCACTGAATAAGTACATTAATTTAGGCAGGATTGTCATTTTTATTGTATTGGCTTGCCCTCCTCATGAGCAATTATTTTTTTCAGATTATAACATTGTGTGAAAAATGTTTTACACTTGTGTTTATGTACTTCCCAGGTCTGTCTTGTCAGATAGACTCTATTGTCTATAGACACTTTAAATTGATTTTCTCTGCTTCTTGCTGCTAGAGTATGTTGGCAATATTATAAATGCTGATGATAGGTTTATTTTGTGTCCTGCAACTTTACTATACTTAGTAATAATTTCAAGTAGATTTTTAGTTGATTCTATAGAATTTTCTAAGCATAACAGTATATCATCTGCAAAAATTGATAGTTTTGTTTCCTCATTGCCTATTCTAATTCCTTTAGTTTCTCTTTCTTCTCTTATTGCTAAAGCTAACATTTCCAGAACAATATTAAATAATATAGGTGATGATAGGCATCCTTTCTTCACTCCTAATTGTTGGGGGTAGTAGCCCCCTTTGATATTGCTTGTTTAATCTCCAACTAGTTGGAGAACTTGGGCTAGTTTCAGTGTTCAGCCCCCATTCTAATGATCTGAAATTCCTTTCTGGGGAGAGACTGAAGGAGATAACAAAAGAGAATTTTTGTCTTATTTACAATAATAAGAAAATTCCTGTCTTATTTGCAACAACAGAGAATTCTTGTATTATTGACAAATATCTCCGGAACTTCTTGATAACATCTCTGTGCAAACATTGTTTTGATGACTCTAGTTATATATATAAAGAAGGCTGAAAAACGAAATCTTTGCATTTGATGTATACCAGCCAAATGCCCGTCAACTGACATCCCCTTTTACAGGCAAATCTGGTCTTCCTAAAGGCCAAATGCCTGTCTATTCCTTTAGTATCAATAAAGACTTTGTTTCCAAACAGCATTAAGTAGCAAATTCATTTGCTGCTGAACCCCACCCTTGGTTACTTTGGGGAAGGAAGGAGAGAGAGAAAAGGAACTGACCCATCTCAATTTATATCTCAGTTTACTCCTCATCACTAATTATATTGGGAAGGCTTCTAATTTATCCCCATTACAAATAATGTACCAATACAAATAATATAGGCAAATATTATTTATAATTTTAAGGTAAATTCCATTTATTCCTATGCTTTCCAGTGTTTTTTGTTTTGTTTTGTTTTGCTTTTTTATTAGGAATAGGTACTATGTTTTGTGAAAAGCTTTATCTGTATCTATTGAGATAATCATATGATTTTTGTTGGTTTCGTTATGGATCTGTTCAATTATGCTGCTAGTTTTCCTAATATTGAACCAATCCTTCATTCCTGGTATAAATCCTTGGTTAGAGTGTGTGGTCTTTGTTACATATCACCGTAATCTCTTTTCTAGTGTTTTATTTAAAATTTTTGTATCAATATTCATGAGGGGAATTGGTCTATATTTTTCTTTTTCTGTTTTGGCTCTTCCTGGTTTGAATATTAGAACCATATTTGAGTCATAAAAAGAATTTGGTAGGACTATTTTTTCCATTATTTTTCCAAATAGTTTTTATAGTGTTGGATTAATTATTCTCTAAATATCTGATAGAATGTGTTTATGAATTCATCTGATCCTGAAGATTTTTTCTAGGAAGTTGATTGATATTTTGTTAAATTTCTTTATAAGTTGGGTTATTCAAGTATTTTATTTTTTCTGTTAATCTGGATAATCAATATTTTTTAGCTATTCATCCATTTCATTTAGATTATAAAATTTATTGACATATAATTGAGCAAAATAGCTCCTTACAATTGTCTTCATTTCCTCTTCATTGGTGGTGAATTCATCTCTTTCACTTTTGATATTAATAATTTGGTTTTTTTCCTATTCTTTTAAAAATCAAATTATTTTTATCTATTTTAAAACTAACATTGTAAGTCCCCTATAAACCTAGCTCCTCTGGAGGAGAATTTGAGAGAACTTCAGAGGCGTCCTTCCTCACTACACTCTCTTAGCATACTATTACTTTCTGTATTAACTGTGTTCTTAATTCTTCTATAATAATTGTGCTCCATAGAAAAGTAAATGTGCTCCAAAATTCATGCCATGTAGCATCACATAGAAACACCTTTTTTAAGATATTATCTTTTTTCAACAATGAACAGTTTAGGATCATTGAACCCACTGCAAAATGCCAAATACAATAATCAAGACAACAGTTATTAAGTACCCACTATATGCAAGTCACTCCACTGAGCTCTAGAAATACAAAGAAAAACCAAAATACAGTCCTAATCACTAGAAGTTTATATTCTAATGGTGCAAATAGTGTGGAAAAAATTCCCCAAATGCACCAGAAATGCTCCAAATGCACCAAAACATTTATAGCATCACTTCTTTTTTGAAATGGCAAAGAATTGGAAACAAAGCACATAGCTATCAATTGAGATATGCCTTAACAAATTGTGGTATATAAATATTATGAATGTTATGCAATATTATTGTTCAATAAGAAATTGTAAATATGAGTACAGAGAAGTATTAAAAGATGAACATGAATTAATGCAGAAACAAAGAGCCAAGAAAACATATTACATAGACACTACTACAATATAAATGGAAAGTCTAACAATTAAAAAAAAGATAAAAATTAATATTGTGAAATTATGAAGCACTGTACAGGCCTAGCTTCAAAGAAGAAACATGAGAAGATTCCCCCATCCTTCCCCTCTATAAGGATTAAAGGTCCAGGAGTATGGTGTGTATACATATTTTTAAACTTTTTTGATATTGATGTTGATTTTTCTTTCTCTATTTTGTCTTTAAAAACATTGTTATATGAGATAGCTTTCTAGGAGAGGAAGAGAGAAGGATACTGAGTGAAATTATTCTGTTGTAAAAAAAAAAACACAAAAGATCATCAATAATAGCATGTTTTTTAAAAAAGATAGTTGGATGTTGAATAAACTGTTTTGGGAAGAGATTGAGACAAGAGACCAGTTAGAATGGTACTGTAATGGTTTGGACAATTAGAGATATCCAAAAGGCAGTTAGTGATAAAGAACAAGAATTTATGAGGGATCATAGTACTAGCTTGATTTCTTTCTCCTTATTGATTTCAGCTGTGTCTAATCTATCTATAATGCTTTTCAAGATAAATGAATTTGTAGCCTAATTCAATAGGTTTCATGTTTAGCTGCTTATCATAATTTCACAAAGTGAGAAAGAATTCTTCACCAGCTTTGGTTTTGCAATGTGAATGAATGATTAGGCCAAAGTGCTTTTGCATTATTATATGCTAAGGAGGCCTTGAATATTGGCATTGGATGCAATCGGATGGTGACAGCAAAGAAGAGCTTTTGGAAAACAGTATCATAAGAAATGTTTATTTAAATTTCATCTTCCTTGACACTGTTGGCAAGTAAAAGTTTACACCAATTTGATGTTAATATTTAATATTTTTATTATATCATTACACTTAATATTTATTAACTTATTTAATTTTTACATTATAAATATTTACAGATGAACCTCATTCTGTGAGAGATTTCTTATAACAAAGTGAAAGAGTTAAGCAAAACTGACAATACAGTGACTGCATATGAAAATATATGACCTATTCCCCATTTGGAATATTCACCTTTCTATTTTTTTAAATTGGATTTAATCCCTCCCCATTAAAAAAAGAGAGAGAGAGAGAGAAAAGAAAAACTCCTTGTAACAAATATGCACAGTCATGCAAAATAAATTCCCTTATTAGCTCTGTGTGTGTGTCCCTCATTTGCAACTTTCATTCAGGAGGTAAATAGTCTACTTCATCATAAGTCTTCTGAAATGATTGGATGCCATTATAACAATCATAATGCTTTCAAAGTATATTGTTTTTTCTATGATGTTGTTGTAAAATATTCTGTTTCTGCCCACATTAATTTGTAAACAACAGCTTCAAAATTCTCCTTAATGGATTATTGAACAAAGTAATCTTTGTAGTAATATTTTTTGTAATGTTGACAATACTAACCAAAGACAGAAAGATACCTTATTTTATGAGGACCTTCAACCATTACCAGACAAAATTCTTTCTTAAAATGAAGATCTTGTAATTATATCATGACTATAATTTTATATGACTATAAAGATATTAACTACTATAAGAAAACAGACTGCAAAATCTTACTAGTTTCTTCCATACTTCCAGCTAAGATACCATGATAGAAGATTACCATGAAATTTTTACAGTTATGAGAAAGCAGGTAATAATAGGCCCAGAAACTGTTTTCTTAGTCACTCTTTTGTGTTTTGGTGAGTTAGAGAGGAAAGAGAAAAGAGAAGAAATTTTATAATCTTCTTTCTTCTTTTGGAATTGTCTCCTCTTTAAGATGTTTAGAATTGAAACATCATTGTTTTTATTTTATTTTATCTGAAATTATTTTATCTGAAACCTTTTTTTTGTAGGCTATAGATTGCTCATGTTCAGCTGTTCTTTCCTATTACATCTTCCTCAGTAGTATTATCATTTCTTCACATTATACACAAGGAACACAGGGATTAGAGCCTCAATGTGATGGTTTCATTGCTGTTGTCAATTACAAGATGTCACTGTGAAAATTCTGACAGATTTGCACTATTTCCCATCTATTTAGTCTCCTCCAACCTATTTCATCAACGAATGCTCTTGAGAAAAATATGAATTAGGGGGATAGTATGCCAAGATCTCTTGAGGCTCTTTTCTCCTCAACTGTTTTTCACAATTTGATTTGATACTGCAAGTGATCTTCTATTATTCTCCTTCATAATATTTTGCAAATGAACGTGTACCCTAAACTGGTACCACCTTTGATTACCATGTCCCTTCATTTAGTAAAGATATTAGGTGGTTGCAGTTTAAAGCTGTTTCTGGACTTTTTTCAATGCAGTAGTGGTGGTGATTATTTTGCAGTAGTGGTGGTGATTATTTTTGTATCACTTACATTTCTCTAGGCAATGAATGGCCAATTCCTATGAAATTGTATTTAGATACTTGATGAAAACAACTCTGCCAACTCATTTATTTACCCATCTTTCTGAGAAAAGTCTATTATCCATTCTTCCAATTAGCTTCATGTTTATTTTTTATAGTTTCATTTGTTACAAAAATATCAACATGGACACAATCAGTTTCTCCAATAAAATGTATAAACTCTTTGGTCATTGGATGAAGATTACAAACCTAAAATACCAATATTTAAATTAGTGATAGTAGATAATCTAAAAATAGTAGACAACACCTTCTACTCTATTCCAACCTTTTTACTATCTCATTCTTATTCCTGCAGAAGTAGAATCGGAATAATATTCATTTTGTGTTATCTACTTCATAAATTACCGTGACCAAAAATATCAGTCAACTGATGGCCTGCCTGGTGATGAGCCTTTCTACATATAGCTAAGCTTGATATCATCTTATAGTAGTCCATTATCTGGGTTATACTAAAACCCAATTTAGCCAATATCTACAAAGTGCCTGGTATATACAAGGTCACATGTTATCCACTGAGTTTACAAAGAAAATCAATTGATTAATAAACATTTATTAAGTACCCACTATATGCCAAGCACTGATGTCAAAAAACTTACATTCTACTGGGAAGAAAGATCATGACCATAAATAAGTAGGCAAGAATTTAAGGAATCAAAGGAGTACAGGGAAATTTGAGGAAAGAAATACTAAAAACTAGGGACACTTGGAAATGGGAAGCAGATAGGAAAGCCTATAGCAGTAACACCTAGTTACTAATAGTAATTGAACACTGAAAGAAGATAAGCATTATGAAATGTATGGATGGAGTGAATTCCAGGCATCTATTAGAACAGGAGGTAGATTATTAAGCTTTTCCAGCTTCAAAGGCAACCTTGGTCCAATGGCATACACTTAAGGAGTACAAGGCAACTTCTTGGCCATGAAAAGATAATTAAGACAGACTGGTCCACAAGAAAAGAGAAGTCATTGTTTTTTACTAAAGTGTTAGTATTCAGGTTGAAAACTGACCATATTTGGTCATCTATCCCTCCAAAGGATTTTTGGCTAATTCAAAAAATCAACTCCACCTGAAAAAAAAAAAGTTACTACTGAAGCTATTTTTAAGTTTCACAGACTCTGAAAATTATATCCAAAGAGGAGTTGCAAAATTGCTCAATGGCAATAGTTTATCCAGTGGAATAAGCTTAATAAGCCCTGAAGATGATAACTCTGAAAGGAAGACACCAATTTGGATTTTTCATTTCTGATATAATTTGAAAAATCAGATACATTATTTTATATTATAAAACATGGAAAAAGTGAGTTCAATTGAGAGTAATCTTTTCTTTCTCCTATCAGATAGCTAAATATATTACCTGGCTATCTCCTTTACTCCAGTCTCTGATGAAGAGGTAACCTCCTGTTTAGTCAGAACCGAAACCTTCTACTTGTGCCTATGATCCCATCTCCTTTAGGCTTCTCCAGCTCATTTCCCCTACTATCTTCTGTACTCTTTCTCTTTGCTTCCTATATTCTCTACTTTTTCTTATTAATAACAAATACACCCAAATTTCTTTGTTCTAAACAAGCAAAAAATAAATAAAGCCACAGAAACCAGATGCCTTCAATTCCTCTTTTCTCTTAATTGCCAGATTCAATTCTCAATACTTCTTGGCCTCTCAGCAGCATTGGGCACTGTGGATCACCTTTTCCATCCTATTCTCTCCTCCCTAGTTTTTTGTTTTTGTTTTTGTTTTCATTTTTAAGATACTACTTTAAAAACTGACTGCTTCTTTGATGGTTCTTCCTCTGTATCATACTTTAGCTCTTCTACAATCTTTCAGATTCCTCAAATTATTTTCCCTTAGACACCTCAAACTCAAAAGGAATGAATCACCAAAAACAAAAAAAAACTCTCCTTTCTACTATTCAGAGCACCACCATCTCCCAGGGACTCACAATTGCAGTACCATCTTCAATTCCTTACTCACAATCACCCTGTGTATCTATCTAATCTGTTTCAGAATCGTGTAGTTTCTATCTTCATGGAACTCTAGTATATGTAACATTTTCTCCAGTCACACAGCCACAACCTTCATTTAGATCCTCACAAAGTATTTTTCCTTAACTATAGATCTTATCATAAGTTTTTCTCTACTCCAAATCATCCTCCACTCAAATGAGTAGGTGATTTTTTTGTATAGATCTGACTATATTATGATTCAGCATCCAGCTCAATACACTTTAGTATTCCCTTATTATCTCTTGACAACCTCTGTTTCACATTTAAAACTTTTCATAACCAGTTTCTTTCTGCTTTTCCAGTTTTCTTGTACTTAACTTCTCTCCTTTTACACTATGGTCTAGATGAGGTGTTCAAGGAGTATTAGCATCTCTGGTCTAAGGGCAAGCTTTTACCAGGGCTGCTCACCAACTTTTCTCCTAACCCTCATCTAGGTTTTCAAGATGCTTATGTGTGTAATGGCCACACTCTAGTAAAACTACTTGGCAAACAGGTAAAATCTGGTTAAGAGTAACTGGCTGGTTTCAAACCTATTAGTGAGTTAGGGAAATAAATATCTACCCCAAGTACATGAAGGACTTCTGATAGAATGAGTGAAGGAGAAGAATTTGTTCCAAAGGACATGAAGGCAACTAAAACAGGAGTTGTGAAATATTTAGGGTTTGGTCAGATTTTGATTAGACCAAGGTCACTATTGCATTCTGTGCCATCATCAGTCATCCTGACTTTTATCCTGAGACTGGACTTTGATAACTCTGGAAGAGAGAATGAAGTTGAAAACTTTGTGCAACTCTGTTTCACTTAAATATAATTCATGCACAAGTCAAGATATTTCCTTATGATGTTACTAGTGCTTTTCAAAAATATAGGACAAATAATAACAACAACATAGTCTAAATATATTCATTGGTTTGATGTTCCTTATATGCAGAACTCCATCTCTCTGTTCTTTTTTCATTGACTGTCTACCATTTCTAGAATGCTTTTCCTCTTCTCTTTTCCCCTAGCTTCCTTAAAGACTCTGCTTAAAATCTCCCTTTTGCAAGAGGTGTTTTCTGGTGTCTTCCATCCCCTACTACCCTCCTCATGGCATAGTTGCCTTTCTATCAGAGATTACTTTTCATGTACTCAGCATGTGTCTTGTAAATAGCCTTGTTATTCACACATTGTCTCTTTTTTATAATAAGAATTCCTTAAAGTCAGGGACTGGTTTTTGCCTTTCTTCATATCTCCAGTACTTAGCAGTGTCTGTCCCATAGAAAGGGATTGAGAAATGTTGTAATTAACTCTTTTTAAAAAGCAAATAGTAGTTTATTTTTTCCAATTACCTGTAAAGATAGTTTTCATCATTCATTTTTTGTAAGATTTTGAATCACAAATTTGTCTCCTTTCCTTCCATCCCCTCTACCCAAGATGGAAGAAATCTAGCATAGATTATAGATGTGCAGTCATGTTAATCATATTTCTATATTAGACATGTTGTAAAAGAAGAAACAGAACAAAAAGAAAAAGCCACAAAAATAACCTCCCCAAATTTTTAAAAGTATGTTTCAATCTGCATTCAGATTCCAGAGTTCTTTCTTTTAATGTGGATAACATTTTCCATCATTATTAGTCTTTTGGAATTGTTTTGGATTATTGTATTGCTGAGAAGAGCTAAATGAATCAAAACTGATTATCATACAAAGTTACTGTTATTATGTACAATGCTGTCCTAGTTCTACTCACTTCATTCAGCATCAGTTCATGTATTTCCAGGTTTTTCTGAAATCTGCTAACTTATCATTTCTTATATCATATTAGTATTCCATTTCATCCAAACTTGTTCCACTATTTCCTGAGTGATTTCTCAATTTACAATTATTTGCCACAAAAAGAGCTGCTATAAATATTTTGTACATATAGGTTCTTTACCTTTTTATGATCTGTTTGAAATACAGTCTTAATAGTCATATTGCTATCAAAGGATATATACAGTTAGATTGCCCTTTGGGCATAGCTCCAAATTGCTCTCCAGAATGATTAGATCAGTTCACAGTTCCACCAACAATGCATTAGTGTAGCAATTTTCCCACATTTCCTATATTTATCCTTTTCCTTTCCTGTTATGTTAGCCTATCTAATGTGTATGAAATGGTACCTCGAAGTTGTATTAATTTGCATTTCTTTAATCAGTAGTGATTTAGAGAATTTTTATATGACTATGGAAAGTTTTAATTTCATCACCTGTAAACTGTTTGTTTGTATCCTTTGACTATTTATCAACCGGGGAATGAAATGTATTATTATAAATCTGACTCAATTCTCTATGTAACACTTGTTATAAAAATAGTGTCCCATTCTTCTAATCTTGTTTGTGTTAGTTTTGTTTCTCAAAGGCTTTTCGATTTAATATAATAAAAGCAATCCATTTTTGTATTTCATAATATTCTCAATCTCACTTGGTCATAAAGTCTTTCCTTTTTCATAAATCTGACAGATACACTATTTCTCGCTCTCCTAATTTGCTTATAGTATTACCCTGAATGTATAAAACATGTACTCAATAAACTAAAACAATTCCCAATAAGATCAGGGTGCCCACTATCACCATTACTATTCAATATTGTATTATAAATGCTAGCTTTGGCAATAAGAGAAGAAAAAGAGATTAAAGGAATTAAAGTAGGTAATCAAACCAAATTATCACTCTTTGCAGATAATATGATGGTAAACTTAGAGAACCCTAGAGAATCCACCAAAAAACTATTAGAAATAATTCATAACTTTAGAAAAGTTGCAGGACACAAAATAAATCCACATAAATCATCAGAATTTTTATATATCGCTAATAAAATCCAACAGCAAGAAACACAAAGAGAAATTCCACTTAAAATAACTGTCAATAGTACAAAATATGTGGGAATCTATCTGCCAAGGGAAAGTCAGGAACTATATGAGCAAAACTACAAAACACTTTCCACACAAATAAAGTCAGATCTAGCAATTGGAAAAATATGAAGTGCTCTTGGATAGGTCAAGCAAACAAAATAAAAATGACAATACTACCTAGACTAATCTATTTATTTAGTGCTATACCAGTCAAACTCCCAAGAAACTATTTTACTGAATAAATAAATAATAAATAAATAATAAAAAAAAATTCATCTCGAAGAACAAAAGGCCAAGAATTTCAAGGGAATTAATGGGGGGAAAAAGCAAATGAAGGTGGTCTAGCTGTAGCAGATCTAAAACTATATTATAAAGCATCAGTCATCAAAACCATTTGGTACTAGCTAAGAAATAGACTAGTTGATCAGTGGAATAAGTTAGGTTCAAAGGACAAAATAGTCAATAACTGTAGTAATCTTTTATTTGACAAACCCAAAGTCCTGAGTTTTGGGGATAAGAATTCACTATTTGACAAAAACTGCGGGGAAAATTAGAAACCAGTATGGCAGAAACTAGGCATTGACCTACACATAACATTATATACCACGATAAGGTCAAAATGGGTTCATGGTCTAGACATAAAGAATGAGATTATAAACAAATTAAAAGGACATAGCATAGTTTCTCTCTCAGACCTGTGGAGGAGGAAGGAATCTGTGACCAAAGAAGAACTAGAGATCCTTACTGATCACAAAATAGAAAATTTTGATTATATTAAGTTAAAAAGGTTTTGTACGAACAAAATAATGCAGACAAGATTTAGAAGGGAAGCAATAAACTGGGAAAATATTTTTACATTCAAAGGTTCTGATAAAGGCCTCATTTCTAAAACATATAGAGAATTGACTCTAATTTATAAGAAATCAAGCCATTCTCCAATTGATAAATGGTCAAAGGATATGAACAGACAATTCTCAGATGAAGAAATTGAAACTATTTCTAGTCATATGAAAAGATGCTCCAAGTCATTATTAATCAGAGAAATGCAAATTAAGACAACTCTGAGATACCACTACACACCTCTCAGATTGTTTCAGATGACAGGAAAAGATAATGATGAATGTTGGAGGGGCTGTGGGAAAACTGGGACACTGCTACATCGTTGGTCCAACCATTCTGGAGAGCAATCTGGAACTATGATCAAAAAGTTATCAAACTATGCATACCCTTTGACCCAGCAGTGCTACTACTGGGCTTATGTCCCAAAGAGATCTTAAAGAAGGGAAAGGGACCTGCATGTGCCAAAATGCTTGTGGCAGCCTTTTTGTAGTGACTAGAAACTGGAAACTGAGTGGAAGCCCATCAATTGGAGAATGGCTGAATAAATTGTGGCATATGAATATTATGGAACATTATTGTTTTTTAAGGAACAACTAATTGGATGATTTCAGAAAAGCCTGTCAAGACTTACATGAACTGATGTTGAGTGAAATGAACTAAGTGAAATTACCCATGGCAACAAGAAGACTATACGATGATTAATTCTGATGGACATGGCTCTCTTCAGCAATAAGATGAACCAAACCATTTCCACTTGTTCAGTGATGAAGAAAACCATATACATCCAGAGACAGACCTGTGGGAAATGAGTGTGGAGCACAACATAGCATTTTCACTCTTTCTGTTGTTATTTGCTTGCATTTTGCTTTCTTTCTCAGGTTTTTTTTTCTTTTTTGATCCATTTTATCTTGTGCAGCAAGATAACTGTATAAATATGTATACATATATTGAATTTAACATATATTTTAATATATTTAACATGTATTGGACTACCTGACATCTAGGGGAAGAGGTGAGAGGAAGGAAGGGAAAATTTGAGACAGAAGGTTTTACAAGGGTCAATGTTGAAAAACTACCCATGCATGTGTTTTGTAAATAAAAAGCTTTAATTAAAAAAAATTGTACCCATTTTGATTTTATCAATACATGATTTGAGATGATGACCTATGGCTAGTTTCTGCCATATTATTTTCTAGTTTTCCCAGAAGTTTTTGTCAAATAGTAAATTCTTATAGCAAAAATTGGCCTTTGGTTTTATCAAATAAACAGCAGATCATTATAGTCCTTTACTTTGTCTTGTGTAACTAATCTACTTCATGGATCCACCATTCCAATTCTTAGCCAGTACCAAATAGTTTTAATGATGGCTGCTTTATAATATAGTTTTGGCCTGGCATGGCTAAGCCACCTTCCTTTACATTTTTTCTAATAATTTCATTGACATCATTGAGCTTTTGTTCTTTCAGATAAATTTCATCATTATTTTTCTACCTCTATAAAATATTATTAATAGCTTGATTGGTATGGCACTAAATAAGTAAGTTGATTTAGGTAAAATTTCATTTGTGTTATATTAGCTCGGCCTACCCAGTAACGATTAATATTTTTTCGATTGTTTAGATCTGACTTTATTTGTGAGAAAGGTATTTTGTAATTGTATTCATCTGGTTCCTGGGTTTGATTTGGCAAGTAAACACTCAAATATTTTATATTGTCTACAGTCATTTTAAATGGACTTTCTCTTCCTACTGGGCTTTGTTGGTGACATAGAAATGATGCCGACTTATGTGGGTTTATTTTGTATTCTGCAACTTTGCTTAAGTTGCTAATAGTTTCAAGAAGTTTTTTAATGAGCTCCCTAAGCATAGTATACTATTATCAACTAATTGACCCTTACCTTCCTCAGAATATCCAGTTTAGTTAAACCTATACATGACAGGAGCTCAATACATTTGTGTTAACCATAAATTAGCAAGAAAAGGAATAAATAGCATGAGTTTTCTTCAGGCTCTTGGATTTTTTTTGACACCAAATTTAAAGCACTTATAAATGTTTGTCCCTTTTGTTGTTAATCTGATATGATTCTGTCAGACTTACCCCTGCAGGCTGTCTAGTTTCCTATAATGCTAATAATTAATGAACAGTTTCTTTTCATTTTGTTCAGGTATCCTTTTCAAACTCCTTGTGGGCTCAAAGAAGGAAGAAGGAAAGTAAGTGAAGAAAAGGTAAGAAAAATTTAATGAAGGTTTTTGAGTCTCAAAAGTGTCATGAAAGATCTTTGGAAGACCAAGAGACAGAAAAAAGATAGGATTAAATGAATGACAAATGAATGTGAGTACTTATACTTAATTCCACACTGAGTATGCCCTCCAAGTGTCACTTGGTCTTCAAGCTTAGTGATAAGTGGGTGCTTATCTAAAATCATTTTTATTTGAGTATCATGGCAATTATATGATAGCCTTGGTTGAATGAGCTACTCTATTTCCTTGTGATATAGATATCCATGTTTGAATGGACTTTTCTTCTAGGTGTTAGCCTAAAAGTGAAATCAGTCTTGCCTCATTGGATGTTTTAACTATTTTTAAAATTTTCAAGGTTGAATAAAATGTGTTTTGTTTTGTTTTGTTTGCTACAGATTTGCTGCCATATATATTTTATACTCTGAATGAAATAAAAGTTTTTAAAAACAAACCTCAGACTTGATATGGATTTCAACATCCTATATTATGAAGTATCCTTTGCTTCACTTGGGGAAATAAAACAAAAAATTTTGTCAAGTAGGGAATATTTGAATAAATTATATCATACAATTTAAAAATTAAAAATTATGATAGATTCAGAAAAATATAGGAAAAGTTGGGGGAACTAATAAAGAGCAAAGTAAGCAGAACAATGGAATAATTTATAGAATTACCACAATAATGAAAAAAAGAAATCTTAGAAAGACTTCAGAACATTTATAAAAGTAGCAAGAAATCAAGACACACAGGACTACTAATAAAGCTCTTGAACCAAAAATGTAGTTTGAAATTTTAGTCACAGTAATGTAACACTTTGTTTTGCTCCACTAAGCTTATTTGTTCTAAGAGAGGATTTCTGTGGAAAGAAGTGTGAATTAGTGGGTGGAGATTAAATTGCAAAAAAAAAAAAAAACAAACAAACAAACAAAAAAAAAAAAAAACCCAGAAGGTATTAATAAAACATATATAGAAGGAAACAAAAAAGATGTGCAAAAAAGACCCAAACAAATAAAACAAATTTTCTTAGTGCCTTGGTAAATTTAATACAGACTTTTAAAATCATGGATAATAGTTTATAGTGTCTCATTTAATCCTTTCTTATTATTATTTGATTACTAAAATATCTGCATTTGTTCTTGATTAATTTCATAATAAGGAAAAAATCTTTTAAAAATGAATAATAGAAAATAGAAAAATGAGTGCTAACAAGGTGTTCTAGGGATGGATACAATTGAGATTTTTAGATTGTAAATTTTCAGCTGTTTTGTTCTGTACTCAGTGCCCCTCTATTAGAATGAAAGAGATTGATTATAAATAGATGACAAATAGTGGTTTCACTGCTTTAATCAATAAAGGCAAAATGTTCCATGCCTTCCATTTTGAATTCTATCTAGAAAGCTAATGTCCTGGTTCCATCCTGATCTATGCCTTGCCATGAGGACAACCTTTTTTGATTTAAGAATATGGATGAGGCAATGGAGTGAGGCAAACTTTAAATGACCAAATTAAAGAATTAAACAGGTGAAGGGCTGAAGTTAGTAGACAACCACAATATATTTGAAGCAATTACATGGAGAATAAACAAGACACTGTTTTTTTCCAAATGAGAGGCAATCTGGGAAAGGTAATAGAAAGTCCATCTTGGATAGAGAAAAACTTGTGTTCATGTTCTTCTGACCCATCTGAATTGAATTACCATTATCAAGTCATTTAATCTCTAAGTGACCTCAGGCAACTTTCTAAAACTAGAAATTATAATTGCTAATCTACATCAATGGAGGTATTCTCCACATTGAGAATATTCCACATTGATGAAATCATAGGTCCATTTTAAATATACATATATATATTACATATATGTATATATTTTGGATATATATGTGTACAGGTCCTCAGTGCAGACTGGAGTCAAGGAAAAGAACTGAGATGCTTGATTTCAAAAAGTTAGTTGTTGATGATGGTGTTATGTCAGGAGATGGTGGAAAAAGTGAAGAAGAATATTGGGAGTTCTTTGGATTACAGCATAATACAACCAGATGGGAATAGGAGTATAAAACCTGAGACATGGAGCTGTTATTTGCTCTTCCAAGAAAAAGAGAAGTTTAAGAAAAGTGGGAGGGAAGGGAAAGAAAACCAAAAATTTCAGCTGCCCCCTCCTCCAGATATCACTGGACAATGTGCATACTAATGAGATTCTGTCAGGCATGATGTTTGTAAATTTAGCAACAAGTCATTTTGCCAGCTCCAGCTCCATAATTACCTCATTTAGGGAGATTATCCAATCCAGTTTTTCTTTCACCGCTTCATACTTAATCTGACTCCTCTCCTTGGCCTAGCACAGAGAGGGCCTATGCCTCAGGCAGGACATCTACCTAGCCAAATCCCTTAATGGCAATTACAATAATAGCTAGTATTTAATATAATACCTTAAGATTGCAAAACTTTTTACATATATTACTTTATTTGGTTCCTAGAATAGCAAGGTGGGTGATATCCTCAGAAGAATACTGAGGATTATGTCTAATCTTCCATCAGTCAGTCAGTCTACTTTGAAATCAAGCACTATTTTGTTTGTTTTGTCAATCAACAAGCATTTATTAAGAACTTACTATGTGATAGATTCTGCTAAGTGTTATTGAAAGGAAAAACAGACCCTGTCTACATTCTAATGGGAGAACACAATATATGGTACCTTATGGTTGTTTTCATTTGTATTTCTCTAATCAATAATGACTTAGAGTAATTTTCATATAAGTATAGTTTTATTTCTTCATCTGAAAACTGCCTATTCATACCATTTGATCATTTATCAATTATGAAATTGTTCATATTTTCATAAATTTGATTCAGTTCTTTACATATTAGATATTGTCTTTATCAGAGACATTTACTATAAAAATTTTGTCCAGTCTTCTATTTTTCTGCAAATCTTGGCTGCACTGATTTTGTTTGTGCAAAACCTTTTTAATTTAATATAATCAAAATGATCAATTTTACATCATGAAATACCTGTCTCCTCTTGTTTTGTCATATATTCTTCTCCTTTCTATAGATCTCCCTTAATTTACATATGGTATCATCCTGCTTAAATCATATGCCTATTTTGGCCTTATCTTAGTATATGTTGTAGGCTTTTGATCTATACCTAGATTCTGCCAAACTATTTGGAATATACAATCTCTCAATCAAACAGAAAGAAAGAATATTAGATTTGAAATCATAGAATCTTAAATTTGAAAACTGGTCCTAATTACTTAATAGTTGTGTGACTTTGGGCAACTCACATTTCTTTTTTGGGCATATTTGTGGTCTTGAATGATGAGATTGGACTATCTGATTTTGTCCCTGAACTATGGCCTAGTCTAATGATCCTATAAATAGGAACTAAAAACAAGAAGTAGATATTCCCAAGAATTTCTGGTCTTAAATGGGACAATTAAAAGTAAACTGGATAAGATAAACTCTTTAAGGATATAATAAATTATATAGTATTTTTAGAAACATCACTCAACTAAAACAAGAAATATACCAGCAGGTAGAAAAATGTAACAGACAGGAAGCAGAGAAAACAGTATCCCTTGAAA
Source organism: Sminthopsis crassicaudata (assembly GCF_048593235.1). Taxonomy (NCBI): domain Eukaryota; kingdom Metazoa; phylum Chordata; class Mammalia; order Dasyuromorphia; family Dasyuridae; genus Sminthopsis; species Sminthopsis crassicaudata. The sequence continues at coordinate 118,100,006 of NC_133619.1, read as the reverse complement.
TAGTGATACCAGGTATAATTTTTAAAAAATCAGAGGTGCAAACCATTATAGTTGATGAAGTATTAGAGTCTATGAAGTAAGAGATAATCTTTTATTTAATATGGAAAGAATTATAGGTCATGAATTTCTAGACCCTGTTAATAATTACCATTAGTAGAGCCAGTTTCCAAAGCAAAATGGGTTTTTCTCATTTTAAAATAACACATTTTCTGGTAAACTCAAAATAGAAAAACAGATTATCCCCAAAATTCATTTTCACGTTGGTGTGATTAGGAAATGTATTAGAATACATTTCCCCACAGAAACAATACCATACTTGGTGACAAAGAAATTTACAAAATTCTCTTTAATCCATGATGCAACTTAAGTTTTATTCTACTCAGGTCTTACTTCATTATCTCATAATAGTGTAGTGGTAACCTTGGGTTACTGAAGCTTCTCTTGGCAAAACATAAACTCTGGCCATTTCTATTATTTGGGAGAAAAAGTAGGATGGAGCTTCAAATAAAGATCCAGTGATAGTCTGGATCTGTTGTGTAATGTTCCGGCTAGTTTTCTGGAGGACTTCTGGACCAGCCTTGATCTTAGTGCAGGAGTTTAGGAAGCAGGAGAGCCACTGGGAAGATGGTCAAAGATGTAATGTCTCATTTCCATTCCTCTCATCCCTTAAATACCTTAGTATGATTACATCATTACAGCACACTATGTATGTGTGAACTAGAGAACCATTACATCACCATACTAAGTACTAAGTATATATGTGAACTAGAGCACCTTCATCTCATCAATTCCATTGAGTTAACACCTTGTTGTAAGTATCCTTGTTTCAAGTATTCTTCTCCAGTCCTCTGATCCTCTATACTGCTGTCCAAGAATAAGCCCAAGTAAGGGAGGCTTACCCCTAGAATGCTAGTCATGAAAATTTTGGTCATGATTATCCACAATATAGAAAAAAAATACTAACAGCTCATGATCTTCTTTGAATGAATGGAGAGCCAGAAAAGTTTGTAGAAAATGAACTGGAATTAGCTAAATTTCATAGACTAGCAACTATCATGAATTTTACTGTTGGCTGTCTTACTTTATGTTTTTACAGAAACCTTCTTCAAATGTAATTTCAAGCCTTTCCTTATGTTTTTTATTCTTAATGATGTCCTCCAAAATCATTTATCTTGTATATATATATATATATATATAATCACACTAATAGAATATGAGCTCTACTGTCTCACCTGATTTTGACATCCCTTCTTCCCCTGTCTTTTCAGCTCCTTTCTATGGACTGCCCCCATTAAAACATAACTTGAAGACAAGAGCCATCTTTCTTTTGGCTAGTTTGGCTAGCACTTAGTATAATGTCAAGCACACACTAAACTTATAATAAGAAAAATTATCTATCTATCTATCTGTCCAGCTATCTGTCTGTCTCTGTCTCTTTCTGTCTGTTTCTCACTTTATTTTTCTTTCTCTCTCTCTGTCTTTCTCTCACTCACTCTCTGTCTAATCCAGGAGGGACAGCAACTTCACTATAGATATACCTAGCTGGGGTGACTTAATATAGCCTGTATATTTATTAATTAAGCACATGTAAAATGTTCTTCACTGAAAAAGCCTATTTAAAAGAATAATTAGGAAGAATGATCTAAGATCTAAGATCCAGATCCCATTTAAATCAAAGTTTAGAGGCAGAATAAGATGTTGCTCTTGAAATGGACACTTTTGACTCCTTTTTGGTCTTATGACATAACCATGTAAAAACATTTTAAATCAGGGATTCTTAATCTGAATTCTGATTTCAGGGATTTTGTGAACTTGGATGACCTCAAGCTAAAATTCAGCATTTCTTTCAATTTGTTTAAAAATATTATACTGAAAAGGTATCCACTGGTTTCATTAGATGTCCAAGGGGTCCTCAATACTAAAAAGGCTGAGGACACTCTCTCCAGTAAAGAGGGAAAAAAATTTTTCAACTAAGCCCAGTACAATATTTTCATTATTCCCTCTCCTTTATTGTTGTTATTGTTTCAGCTCACTCTGACTTCATAACCCTATTTTAAATTTTCTTGAAAGGATTCTGGAATGGTTTGCCATTTCCTTCTCCAATATATTTTTACAAGTAAAGAAATTGAAGCGAACCAAATTAAGTGACTTCCCTAGGATCACATAGCTAGTTAAGAGACCAGATTTGAACTCAAGAAGATGAATCTTCTTGACTTCAGACCTGGTGCTCTACACTTTGTCAACCAGCTATCCCATTACCTCTCCCACAGTGTTACAAATGTATATGAGTATTTGAAAGCAATCATTCTGTACGCAGTTTTCTATTTAAAGGGAAATAATTAGAACACATTAACTTCTAAGAAATGTTGGATTCCTTGTTACCTCGTAGCCACAGGACTACTAGACAAGAAAGAAGGTACCAGTTAGTCTTTGGGGCAAAAGGCAATGAGCCTAGCATGTTAGCAGTTTCCACCATTATCATTTGTGCACAGTGATAGCAGATTAAGCAAGAAACCAGTTTCCCTCTAAAATGAAAATGAAAACTGAAATTTCCCCATCTATGACCACAGTTCAGATTTTAACATGACATTCATCTTGTCATTTTGGAAACCTCTTCTGAGAAAATACATAAATATAGCTAAGCATTTGCAATAATGGAGGGACAGAGAGGCTTCAGATAAAAGTGGTTTATATAGAGATATTGTCACACTTTGACATAGTTAAGTGCTCAAGGAATATTTATTGGATGAATGAATGGAAATTTTTATCTATGGGGGTTTCCCCTTTATTATGTCATTTTTGGCCAAAGGATGACTTTTTAACTTTATAGGTAATATGCTTTGTTCTAAAATAAGCACAATACTTGATATTGGCATAAAAATAAATTTTCTGTTCCATATCTTTTTAATGAACTTCTCTTCCTGCCTTTCCTCCAACTTAATCTTGCCCTGGAGATGAATGAGGACAGTTGTGGTAAAATTCTGCCAGCTCAAGAAGGATTCGGATGCATCTGTACCACTAGCACCACCACTAGTACCCCTCAAGCAGGGAGAGGGAAGCATAAGCAGCATATCTATAGAATAAACGAGTGAAGTAAATTAAGAAAATTAGTTAAACCTGATACATTGTTGCTTACATCAGGACATCTTCCTCTTGCTCAAACCTCAGTTTCTTGCTTCTTCCTAATACATAGAACATCAATTATTGATCTTAGTTCGACTCATTGGAGATTCTGTGTTTTATCTGTGCAAGAACTTCCTTGTCTTCCCAACCGTAATACCAATCTCTTACTCTCCAAATTTGCACGGGAGGAAAGGAAAAAGAATAAGCATTTATATAATACATGCCACATGCCAGGCACTGGATTAAACACTTTATAAATATTATTTCATTTGATCCTCAGAACAGTCTTACAAGGTAAGTGCTGTAATGATCCTCATTTTACAGTTGAGGAAATTGAGGGGGAAAAAAGGATAGGTGATTAGCTGATATTCACACAATTATTAAGTGGCTGGGGCCAAATTTGAACTCAAGTCCTCCTGCTTCCTGCCCAATTCTAGATCCACTGTACCACTTAGCTATGGAGGAAGTCACAAATTGGAGAAAGAATCCCTCTGCTAAAACCTGTAATACGTTACAATCCAGACCCTCCAAGAAGTGGGATCAAGGAGAATAACACAATCTTGCTCCATTCTAGGCAAGCTGCCCACCTCGGGCTCAAAGGGAACCAACCAGCAGTCACGGTGGATGGCCTCCAACAACAGCTGTCAACACTTCAGTCCCATAAAGCCACATGCAACATGAACTGGGATGAACAATTACTGAAAACATGCAGTCAGGGGGCAGGGTGCCTCCCTCTCTGAAGTGAATGCCTCATTGAGCCTAACTAGACACATGTTTGGGATGTCCTAGGACCTCAGGAAGTGTTCCAAGATAATGTTTTTGACTCCACCACAAATCTGACTTCATTGATTAAATGCAATTAGTTTTTGGACTATTATTCTACTGTGCTCCACAGTATTATGTCAAGGTAACTGTCTCATCTCCCAATTGACAGATCTGTGATCAATATCCACTACAAACAAGTTACAGAATTTTCCAAAAAATAAATAAATAAAAATAAAAATAAGTTCTATGAGATATTTGATGACCTTTTTTGCTCCAAATCGGCCAACCAATAATTCTTTCAGCTTCAATGGGTCACATTCATGCACCCCATTTACCTCACCCTTCAGGCTTCCCCACACTGAAACTTTATTTAGAAACATCATAAAGCTCATAAAAACCTGGTCCAAACTGTAAATTGTGGGGATGCCCATTGATTGCAGAATTATTGAACTAATTGTGGTATTTGATTGTGAAGGAAGATTACTGTGCTATAAGAAATGATGAATTTAATGATATTAGAAAAAACATGGGATAGACTTGCATGAAATAATGAAGAGTGAAATGAGTAGAACCAAGAGATCACATATACAGTAACAGCAATATTTTATAAGAACAACTTAAAGTGACTGTCATTTTGATTATTATAAGTAAACAATTAAGTTTAATTTGACATCTTCACTTAAATTTAAATATTTTCTCTGTCTCTCTCTGCATCTGTCTCTTTGTATGTCACTCTCTCACAAATTAATAATTTTATGCTTATTGAGCCCCCAAAACATTTTTATATGTTGAAAAAAATTTCTTGAAATTAAGAAAATATTTAAAGAAATAATTAAGACTGACTTAAAGGCAAACAAAATTAAATAAAAATATATCCAATTAATTGCAAAAAAAAGAAGATATTATCTGCATCCAGAGAAAGAATTAAGAAATAGTAGAAGTATGTATAGAATGGTTTTCACATATATATATATATATATATATATATGTATATGTATATGTATAAAGGGCCATCTCTAGGCTTAAGGAGGGAAGGGGAAGGAAAAAGAAAGGGGAAAAAAGAAAATTACACAAAAGCTTTATTAACTATTTTAAAAGGAATAGCAAGTTGTTCATAATAATTGCAGTTTCATATAAATCTTTTTTATTATTCAGTTATGGCATGGAAATGCTTATTTTGTTTCATAAGTTCAGAACATAAAATTTTGAAAAATTAATGGGAGATGAGATCAGAAGGATCTTTAAATCTGCTCTATTTCTATTTATTCTGAGAAACAGGTGACTAGATTGGCAAAAATAAATAAATAAAAGACTTTTATTTGGATAAAAGGATGATTTTGTCTCACTCTGCTTATCTCCAGTGGAACTGTGTAGAAACAATATGTCAGCTGGTTGCCTCTGAACAGATCACATTACCACCTCAATACCTTCAATTCCATAATATCATAACTGCTGCCAAGGGACAGGAGCATTATTTGGAGAATGGAAGTAAAAATTCACCACTGTCCTGGTGTTGGTTATCCAGACCCATGAATGTGGATTCTAACAAAGACAAATACCTCTGACTTGGCATTAGGGCATATCCTGTCCTAAGCCAGCTCCACCTTCCTTTCAGTTACTTTGCTCCTATTCATTTTTTTTTCACTAAATGTAGAATTTCTCAAAAAGAATTATACAATCTGGGGGAAAGAGCTGCCAGCAGTTAAAGTACCATTTGAGACTTGGCATTATTACTTGGAGAAAGCTCAGTGCCCCTTTTTGGCCCAGTTAGACCATAATGGTCTGGAATATCTCCAGCATTGTAGAAAATTAAGCTAGCAACAGATAAGATGGACACTTTCCACTCTGTCCATCATCCCCCCAGCTTATTCAACTATTCTATTATGTATGTTCCAAGCTAGACAGTCAAGAAGCAGTCATCTTCTTTTTAAAAGTTGAATATTCCCTACCCATGCCCTAGTCATTTGTGTAAGCATGGGGCTAAGAATTTCAGAGCAGCAAATTAGGCCTTCCTCAATTACATTAAGCTTTCCTAACAACAGGCAAAAGATTCATATATTCATGCTCAGTTCACTATCACCTAAACAGGAGGAGGAATGGTATAAGATGGACTTTTCCTTCTCTTTCTAAAGGTACATATATATAACCCCTATCAGCAGTGGAAACGATGAGAAGTGTGTTTTTTCCCAGCTGGAAAGACTATATGAGTGTAGGATGCAGGAGCTTTGGGGGAAATCTGGGGACTTTGGATCCCAGTAGAGAGGCAAGAATTCCACGATGAACACTGGCCAACAGTGAGTTGATTAGAAGTGAAGTGTGAGGCTACCCTGAATTGAATATAATCAGGACCAGTTGGAATTTCATCTGTCTCACAGATTCCCCCACAGTTATCTGCCTAGAGAGAACTTGATGTTGGCCAGACTACCTGCTGCATTGTGCTGGGGAACCAAATAAATGTACCTACTCCTCAACCTCATCATTGCTGGGTGAAACACCATTACTTATTCGTTAGACTTAAATTCTTTTTTTTCAAAATCTTTTCAAAATTACAAATTTCCCTTGTGCTACTCCTCTGTCTATCACCACAATGAATGGTCTGCCTTCCAATGCTCTTCAAAGTTCTCATACTTCCACTTTGAACACTATGGCTTCACTTAAACTATGACTTTCATCCTCACTTTTCTTGCACTGAATTGCTACATCATCATAATAGCAACAAATTACTACCAGAGGGAAGTGGAGATGTTACAAAGTAGTACTGTAAAAACACTGATGCTATTAGCATAAACATATGGGAGAAACAGCAGCCTTGACAACAGGTCAACTAGATAGCTAGTAATTGCATTGCCAGAGATCAGCGTGACATATAACTGGGCTATTTCAAGAGGAAGAATACTGGCCACAACTCCATTACCTTTGAGTAGACAGTTTTATAGAGGAAAGATGAGAATTCTGGTCTGAAACCTCAAGATTCAGGAAGAATGAATGTAACTGCATTGTCCTTCACATGGAGAGTTCCCCTTGTATGGACATTTCCCCTGTGATTTGACTCACAGAAAAGTAGATGGTAGAAGATAAGCACAGAAAGTATATTTTATTTGCATTATCCTGTACTAAGCATCTTCTGTGTTGTAGTTATATCTGACATCTTCCCTGGTGGTGGGGAGGAAAATGTGGCTAGGGAATGGCAGTCAATTTTTCTAGTCTATGTAATCATAAAGCTAATTGGATCTTGCTAATCAGGCTGCAATTCTATTACAGTAGTTGTTCTAAAACTCTACCTCATCATACTTAGAGGATCTTGAAGAAAGTCAATATAAAAATTAGCAATCAAGAAGGCATATGAAAGCAAGCATAGGGACCCAAGGAAATCCTTGTATGTAAGGAACTTTGTATGGGTGAGTACTTGGAATATATATATATATATATAAATCTATTACCCTGATAGTCTTATGATCTACCAATATCACTTTTCATCTTAAAGGTCATTTAGCCCATATTTCACTAGTACATTTTTCCACATACAAATACACATACACACAAAAACATACATATACAGAGATCTATATTTTCCACATTCATTCACACAGTCAAAGCTCATGGAAAGGCAAGAAGAATCCCTTAGAAAGGAAATTTTTGACTTCCAGAAACATGGCACTGACTTCAATAATTTGAGGAGAAGGCAGCTTACTGCCTAAAAGAAAGAACCTGGCGGCCCGGTCATTACTTTAATATTGGATGCTGCCAACCAACTGTATTCCCAAGTCTATTCCTTGAGGCCAGAAAGACGAGCTAGAAAGAAAAATGGTTATAAATTCTGCTTACATTCTGTCATTATCTTGGAGGCCAATTTCTAGATGAGGAGGGTTCAGAAAGAGCTAGAGGGCAGGGCTGGCTGTACAGATTCAGATATACAAATATATCATGCCCACAAAACAACTCAGTGCAGTAAAATGAGATAATCCCTTGTCAAGCTCAATATCCCAAATTGATACTGATCTATGGTGGCCCTGCTCTGAGAACTTGCCTTATGCTATCCCCCTCAGATATAATATTGATCCCATTTTTTTAAACTCCTAGTTCTATTTCAGACAGCACTACAAAATCTCCTTCTTCAGTTCCATGACCCATATGCTAAGACAAGGGGAAGGACTGATTTTTGCTTCCCCAATGCCAAGTGTAGTGCCTGGTATGTAAGGATGTGAGAGAAAAGCTTTCCTGTGTACCACATAGGAAAGCACTTAATAAACATTTTTTGACTTGACCCACATTCCTGATTAGTGACCTTTGGCTTGATTTGTTGGATTTTTCTGCCCCTTCCTAGAATGGGAACTCCCAGTTTCATCTTCTTCCACTTCCCCTAACCCAATTCTCCAAATAGAAAGAAATCAACCAACCTATTTAATCACACCCTGTAATGTATCCCAGCGGCAAGAGCAAGATGGAACATTACAGAAGCGATTGACGGAAAGAATCTAGAGATGGCAAAACCATTGAGAAATGGAAATAATATTTAGCTGGAACCCAGGGGATATTTTCTCAAGCACAGATCTGATTATGGTATTCCCTATTCAACAAACTATAATAGCTTCCTACTGCCCCTAGAAAAAGGGGAGGGAAAAACTCCCCACAAATTCAAGTATTCTTTTTAGTTTCTAAAGACCTTTACCACCCAGCCCCAACTTAGCTTTCCAATATCATCATGCATTACTCTCCCCGCTATAGTTTTGATCCAGCCAAACTGACTTTCTTGTGATTATCTCCCATGCCTAGGAAATGTAACTACTTCACTTCTGCCTTTTTGGCAGACTCTCTCCCTTCAAAACACAGCTTAGCACATCTTTCTAAATGAAATATTTTCTGATTTCCCTAACTGCTAGTACTTTTCTCCCAAACTACCTTGTATTTATTTGAATAATAAGTAACATATTCTGTATAAAGTTATATTGTTGTTTTTATTCATTCAACGACTCCAGGGACTATATCGTACCAATACTGTTGATAAGGTTTCCTTGGCAAAAATACTGAAATGGTTTACCATTTCGATTTCTTTTTATTTAGGTGACCAGAGTTTAAATGCCTTGCCCAGGATGACACAGCAAAAAATACTGTAATGCTTTGCCATTTCCATTTCTTGTTGTTGATACAAATTTGTTGTCACACAGCAAAGAAGTTTCTGAGACCAGATTTGAACCCAGATATTTCTGATTCCAGTTCCAGATTCCAGTTCTATCATCCACTATACCACCTAGTCACTGCTACCACCTAAGTGCCTTAAATAGGGGTTCCAAAAGTCTTAGAGAAGTTTTTACTAAAGTTTAAAACTTCAATAAAATTGGAAATACCTTATATATGATTGTTATTTTCCCATTAAAATATAAGTTCCTTGTGAGCACAGACTATCATTCTTTGTGTTTGTAATCACAATGTCTAAAAGAATGCTTAGCACATAGGTGATGTTTAATAAATATTTATTAATTAATTGATTGGCACTAGACCTACTAGAGCAGAAGCTTCTTGTCTTATTATTGACATACCTTATTTGTGATAGTCCTAGGGCATTCCTTAGTTATGGTGCTCTAGGTAGCAAAGGTTTTAAGGTGTTGAGATAACTGGTAGCATTCAAAGGTTTTAAGGTGTTAAGATAGCTACTGATTTGGTTACCCAACATAAAGTGGTCCATTTTATAAAACTAGAATACTTAGCACCTACTTGAGCAATATATGGTTTCTAGAAAGCTATTGAAAAGGAAGTGAAACCTAGATATAGAATGAACAGGATTAAAGTTTCATTTTGAGAGTGTAGAATGTCTATAACTCTATGTCTTGGAAAGGGAGAAAAATATGACAACCCTTTCCATATTTGGGTTATATTTAATTTTAAAAACAGATGACATTGTTAGAGAAATATAGCAGGTGGGACAATCAGGATTTTTCCCCCAGGATGCCAATATGAGAGAGGGAAGTCCCCCCTAATCAATAGGTTGCTATTTTTTTTCCTTTGGCCTATAATTTTTTGCCAATCTATGGCACTTGGACAGTCATCTCCAAGGTCCCATTGCTATAATACCCTTGTCCCTTGTCTTATCTCCTTTTAACTAGCTCCACCTTCTATTGTTTCCCTCTATGTATTTTGGCCAGGCAAAAAAATCGTATTTATTACTCTGTTTTTATTTGTGTGTGTCACACCACACACACACAAACAGAGAGACAGAGAGACAGAGAAAGACAGAGAGAAGGAAGGAGGTGAGCAGCTGGTTATGAATGCATTTGTACATAAATCAGAGGCTGGAGCTAGAGTGCATAAGAAGCAGGAGGTCCAAGGAGAGTCCAGAGGGATGTCCTTTGCTATTAATAGTTCCAAGCATTCTTGAGTTCTTTGGATAATGATTCATACACCTAATTTTACAATTAAGTTTAGTGTTTTACTTTTTTTTAATATGTGAAACTCACTATTTCCCTTTCCCACCATCCCTAAAAACAGGTATTGATTTAACAGTTTTAGCAAAGAAGAAAGCAAGCTATAACTTGCTTCATTTAATCCTCTAAATTCTTCTTTCTGGTTGATTGACAAAAGTTATATCATGTTGTTCTACAGAGATGGTTTGCAAAACCTTAAGACTGCATATAAAGAAAAGGGACCCCAGAGATTCTACTAAAAAGCTATTAGAAATAATCCACACCTTTAGCAAAGTAGCAGGATACAAAATAAAAAAGTTATCAGCATTCTTATATATCACTAACAAAATTCAATACTTAGAGTTACAAAGAGAAATTCCATTTAAAGTAACTACTAATATTATAAAATATTTAGGAATCTACCTGCCAAGGGAAAATCAGGAACTATATGAGCAGAACTACAAAACACTTTCCACACAAATAAAATCAGATCTAACCAATTGGAAAAATATTAAATGTCCTTGGATAGGGTGAGCAAATATAATAAAGATTACAATACTACTTAAACGAATCTATTTATTTAGCGCTATACCAATCAGACTCCCAAAAAACTATTTTAATGACCTAGAAAAAAATAACAACAAAGTTCATATGGAAAAACAAAATGTCAAGAATTTCAAGGGAATTAATGAAAAAAAAAATCAAATGAAGGTGGTCTAGTTGTACCAAATCTAAAATTATATTATAAAACAGCGGTTACCAAAACCATTTGGTATTGGCTAAGAAATAGACTAGTTGATCAGTGGAATAGGTTAGGTTCAGAGGACAAAATAGTGAATAACTTTGATAATCTAGTGTTTGACAAACCCAAAGACCCCAGCTTTTGGGAAAAGAACTGATTGTTTGACAAAAATTCCTGGGAAACTTGGAAATTAGTATGGCAGAAACTAGGCTTTGACCCACACTTAACACCATACACCATATCCAAGATAAAGTCAAAATGGGTTCATGACCTAGGCATAAAGAATGAGATTATAAATAAATTAGAAGAACATAGGATGGTTTCCTCTCAGACCTGTGGAAGAGGAAGGAATTTATGACCAAAGAAGAACTAGAGATCATTATTGATCACAAAATAGAAAATTTTGATTATATCAAATTGAAAAGTTTTTGTACAAACAAAACTAATGCAGAGAAGATTAGAAGAAAGCAATAAACTGGGAAAACATTTTTTACATTCAAAGTTTCAGATAAAGGCCTCAGTTCCAAAATATGTAGAGAATTGACTCTAATTTATAAAAAACCAAGCCATTCTCTAATTGACAAATGGTCAAAGGATATGAATAGACATAATGAAGAAATTGAAACTATTTCTAGTCATATGAAAAGATGCTCCAAGTCATTATTAATCAGAGAAATGCAAATTAAGACAACTCTGAGATACCACTAAAAACATGTCAGATTGGCTAGAATGACAGGGAAAGATAATGCGGAAAGTTTGAGGGGATGTGGGGAAACTGGGACACTGATACATTGTTGGTGGAACTGTGAATACATCCAGCCATTCTGGAGAGCAATTTGGAACTATGCTCAAGAAGTTATCAAACTGTGCATATCCTTTGATCCAACAGTATTTCTACTGGGCTTATATCCCAAAGAGAACTTAAAGAAGGGAAAGGGATCTGTATGTGCAAGAATGTTTGTGGGAGCCCTCTTTGTAGTGACCAAAAACTGGAAACTGAGTGGTTGCTCATCAGTTGGAGAATGGCTGATGTAGTATATGAATATTATGAATTATTGTTCTGTAAGAAATGACCAACAGGATGATTTCAGAAAGGCCTGGAGAGACTTACATGAACTGATGCTGAGTGAAATAAGCAGGACCAGGAGATCATTATATACTTCAACAAAAATACTATATGATGATTAGTCTGATGGATGTGGCCCTCTTCAACAATGAGATGAACCAAATCATACTAATAGAACAGTAATGAACTGAATCAGCTACACCCAACAAAAGAACTCTGGGAGATGACTATGAACCACTACATAGAATTCCCAATCCCTCTAATTTTGTCCACCTGAATTTTTTATTTCCTTCACAGGCTAATTGTACATTATTTCAAAGTCTAATTCTTTTTGTACAACAAAATAACTGTATGGACATGTATTCATATATTGTATTTAACTTATACTTTAAAATATTTAAGATGTATTGGTCAACCTGCCATCTGGGGGAAGGGGTGGCGGAAGGAGGGGAAAAGTTGGAACAAAAGGTTTTGCAACTGTCAATGCTGAAAAATTGCCCATGCATATATCTTGTAAATAAAAAAAAAACTATAATAATAAAAAAGAAACCAAAACAAAGGAAGGAAGGAAGCAAAAGAAAGAGAGGAGGGAAGGAAGAAAGGAAGAAAAAGAAAGGAAAGAAAAGAAATAAAAGGCAACAGGAATGATAAGAACTACAGGAACAACTGTTTCTGGGCTTATCCTTAAGCCATGGGACTTCATTCAAGCTCACTTGATTCAGAAACATATCACCTTATCTGCATAACGTTTCAATGGAATTTTTCTTTAAATTGAGACTTAAATTGTAGAGATTCATGCCAGATGAATTTTTGAAATAAAAGTTATGTGAAATAGAAAGTCAGGTTTTGAAATGGATTGTTTTCTTCTTCCAGGAGAAATTGAATCCTAAATATGTTTGTATTTTAAAACTATTTTGGCTTCTAATTCATTATGTAATCTACCCTTTCCTGTCTTTGCCCATCTATTACAATCACAGAATCACAGAATTTCAGAGTTGTAAAAGAACTCAGGACCTCAGTTTTTATCCAATCACTACTTGCCTCTTCACTTCCCTTTGCTAAGAATTGTGTAGAGAGTATAGCAACAAATCTTGTATTGGTTTTTGGTTTTTTGCCATAACGACTGACATTTTGAAAACAGAACTTTTGGTCAAACAGAAAAGGTTTTCTCTAACATGAAATACCTGGAGTGTTCATATCACGTGTCTTCACTATCTTTACTGTGTGAAATATGAGCTAAGTCCTTAGAATGACTTAGTGAGTTTGGCTTAGCCACCACTGACAGCTCTTTGATCTCTTCTCCCCATAGATATTCTTAGCAGCTGCATCTCTTTCTAGCTTTCAGAATGATGCTGGGAGGAAGCAGCAAGACCTGCTGTCTGTGAAATAAAGAATGAGCATTTCTAAGTCTAGTGTTTAAGAATGAGTGTTTGAGTGTTCCTGGAACAGGGGAATCTTTCTGCCTCAAAGGATGGAGGTACAATGCACAAGCTCCTTTTTAACACTTAACATTGAGCACTAGCCTGTAATCAGTTTGAAAGATTCCCCATAAATGAATGAATGAATGAGGCATTTATTAAGCACTTATTAGATGTCCATCATTCTATTAATCCAAAATTATTTATATTTGATCCTTAAGGCAAGAAATGACAACTGAAGTATATTGGATAAGGAGAGACATGGATAGATGTACCCTTAAGGAATTGCACCTTTGGCATCTGTGTGGAGGATGAATTGGAGGGGGAAGAGGCTTAATGCAAACACAACAATTAAAACGCTATGCAATAGTCCAGGCAAGAAGTAATAAAAGCCTAAACACAGGAGGTTGACTGTATGAGAAAAGAGAAGGAGATAGATGATGGAAGAAGTGGAATAGGTGGAAATAGAAAAGGAAAGCTTTTAAAGTTCCTTGGCTGGGGGAAAAGAATAAAATGATGAGGATGTTGTCACTAATATGTTATGTAGTTGCTTTGAATACACTTTCTCTTTTAATCTCTTTCCTGTGAATTTTATTACTAAAACTCCAATGATTTATATCAAACAAAAATTGCAATGATTTTTATAGCTTACTTTGCACTCCAGAACTAGTTGTTTTAATTCATTCTTTCATTAAATCTTTGAATTTATTTAAGTAAGTCATATCTTTTTTTTTTTTTACCTGTTATTTCATTGGTATAGGAAATTCCTGGGGAGAAAATTCACTCTATCAATTTAAATTGGCACCTTCTCTGCAATTTATAGTCTAGGAAGTATCCTGGGGGCTTTTAGAGATTAAGTGATTAGCCCTGGGTCACATAACCAGTATGTGTCAGAAGTAAAACTTGAATATTATTCTTCCTGACTCCAAGGTGAACTCTCTATTCACTAGATCAAGGTGCTCCATCTGGAGAGAGGTATAGTCTTTTTAGGTCAGCTTCTGAAAAATTCATTTTGTAGTTAACAATGAACTTATGACTAGTAGAGGAACCTTCTTGCATCAGGTCCCTGAGAAAGAAGGAAGAAAATAGAAAAAGGAAGAGAAAGAGGAGAATGGGAACTAGGGGAGGAGGAGGAGGAGAAAAAGAAGAGGAGAAGAATGAGAAGGAGATGAAGAAGATGGAGGAGGAGGAGAGAAGGAAAAGAAGGGAGAATAAGGAGGAAGAAGAGGAGTGCCAGCAGCAATGCTCTTCCCATCTAAAAGGACTTTGACTCAAGAAGATATGAGTTTGAATTTTACCTTCAATATTTACAAGTTGTATGACCCTGAGCATTTTACCTCTCTTTTCTCATTTGTAAAATCAGGTTGTTGGATTCTTATGGCCCTTAAGAACCCTTCTAATTCTAAATCTATGATCATTTGATTCATAGTTTTCAATTTTTTTTCTCTTAATGGAAATTTCTGAAATATTAGAGACAGTAACCTAAAAGAGGAACCTTAGAAGGTAATGCACAAAGTCTATTAGAATGCACAGAGTATAAATGAAGAAAAATAAAGAAAACCAGAGATTTTAATACAAGAATGAAAATTTGAACTCATACTATTTGCTGAAACTTGGTAGTCTATGCTCCTTCATTTTTGTATTTCACTCATAGATCAGAGTTAAATGAAACAAAGGTTGGATAAAATGGAAAGTAAAATAGCAATTAGGGAGTGGGCCTGTGAATCCTTTGGCATGGGAACTCTACTATAAGTGAACTATTTTCCTCAAAGATTTTCAGAAGATTTACAGTGTCCTAGAGTGGGAACCAGATTAAAATGTCATTGGGCAATATTTAACAAAAATAAATAAAAATACAATAGAACATCAATTACCTTAATATATGGTTTTCTAAGTCAAAAATGGCCCCACAGGGGATCCTTGAGTATGATCTAGTGGCCCTGTTTTTCTAAGTGTTTAACACTACAGTCTGAGAACTGCCTAAAACACAAAGGGGTTAAAATGACTTGGCTAAAGTCACAAAGATAATGTGTATTAGATACAAGGCTTGAAACCTGATCTTCTTGGTTTTGAAGTTAACTTGTATCCATTATACATTTGCCATATATTTATATACACATACACATATTTATATGTATACATATATATGACTTATGTTTACATACAAATATATTGCATATATAGAGACAGTATGTGTGTGTATATATGTACATATGTATGTGTATGTATGTATAATCTTATGAGGAAATCCATGAATTGATAGGAGAAAGCATGACAGAGAACATTAGGGACCAGATCAATAGAAAGAAGGAAAGAAGTGATATTAGAGCAGAATACAGTGGGAATAAATTACACATCTAGCCAGAAGAAGAAATTAAATGATGATTTAGGGAAGTAGACTACAATGTTACTTCAGAGGCAGAATACAGTTATAACGTTAGACTTCCAATTTTCCAAACACTTACTGGAGCACTCCACTAAATGCTGAATCTATTCCTGGTTTGATTTATCAATAATTCCATCCTTCAGAAAGCAATTGAAGCCATGAGAAGAACTACTTTTTTGGATTCTGATGGGTATGGAAGAATTTATTGACAAAGATGAAATGATAGAAAAGTTGGTAGAAAGTGAATATGCTATGTTTAAGTTTATGATAAAGAGGGGAATTAAGAGTATAGTCTAATGTGCATCCTATGTGGTGGGGAACAGAGATCAAAAACTCCACAAAAAATGATAAGAGTAACCTAGGATGATTCAGAGGAACTCAAAAATGACGAATTTTAAGGAAAAAAAAACCACCATTTTAGTTTCATCAGGGACAGGATAAAGATCAATTAGGGAAAGATGGTTATTTGGATTTCAAAGGTCAATGATACTGCATAATGGAGAGAAATGCTTTCTAAATTTCAATATAGTATATAAATGTGAACAATTGTTATTACTTAATCATTATTTTCACCCCGTGATGAGAGCATTTTTCAAACTGGGAGCTACATAACAAAATGAGTTCAAGGAATTGACACCCAAGACCAGTGAAGAGGTGATTTTTAAAAAGTTACCTATCTATCCTCAATAGTCCAAGTTTATGAAACCCCGATATAAATCATCAATTACTTAAAGAATTTGAAAATATAATTACCAAGCTACTAACAATGATGGTTAAAATATTATGAAGAAAGTAAGAGGTGTCAATAGTCAAATATTGTCCCAGGGTAGTTTACTCTAATTAAAATGGGGCCATTGAGGCTTTGTCCAGGGATGTCAAAAGTTAGACAAGAATGTTTCCTTCCCCAGCAATTATTCAGGCTTCTATCTATTCATCTTTCTTACCAAATAGAAAATGAGATCCCTATAAGTAGAGACTATGTAAATTTTTCTACTTGTATCCACAGTTTTTAGCTCTGTGCTTGGTACATAGGTACTTAACAAATCCTTTTTCATTCATTCCCATATTTTTCAAACTTGTGTCTGTGGAGGAGCCACCCCAGCTCTCTTGCCCAGGATCCAGAGTTTGTTTCTTGGGGTAGTTAATGATGTTCACCACACATTGCCCAAATACTATGCCAAATACCAAATACCATGTGTCAAACACAAAGAGAAACAGACTAGGAGTAGTGGTTATATCTTTGGAGCATGAGATATCTGGGAAATAGGTCACATTCAATTGGGGCAAGGTAGTAAAGTCCAAATATGGTTATTCCACTGTCACCCTATCCATTTAACATCCATTTCTTGTTTTCTTCAGTTTCACCAACAAAAACCCTTAGGATATTTTGACTCATCTGAGTCTCATGACAGTCTTTACAGGCCTGTTTTCCTCTCAGTTGCTGTTTTTCTTTTTCCACTTTGTAAAGCATTAGTGCTCACCATTTTCCATGTTTTTCTTCAAAAGTGTTTCTTAAAATGAACTTTTACTTTACACCAACAGTGCCCTTGTCTAATGATTCTCTACTTTGCAAGGAGATCAAGTCTTCACTGATTGAAGTCACATCTTGAAGCTTTTGAGTTCACTGTGGTAACTATATTGTATCCATTAATTAAACTTCTAAAAGCACATGGTAGAGCCAATATTATTTCTCTCTTTCTTTTAGTTTTCAATTGTGAAAAGTTGGAAACTTGTTTAAATGTGGAAGGCTGGAGTTTTTTTTAATCATTTTCAATGATTCCTTTTCATACTTAGCATGAGGTGTTTATTTTTTATGTTTCTCTAACTACATTTTGATTTGATTGCAAATTGACAATCGATGCTAAGGTATTTGTTGTCTATTAAGACTGCTGGATTGAGAAATGGATTTGAATGCAAGAAGACCTGAGTTTGAATACTACTTGAGATACTTACTAGATAAGAAATTTAGCCTTTCTCTGCCTCAGTTTCCTTATTTCCCATATAAAAAGGGAATACTAATAATAATAATATTGAACTCCTAATGTTGTGAAGATCAAATGACAATACATTTAAACCTCTTTGTAAATCCCCATTATATTTTAAAAATATAAATGCTAGCTATTATTAACATAATAAAACTGGTGTTTTCCTGTCAATGTGATGTTATATTCATCATATCCAATATCTTCTGACTACCTTCTTAAAGAAAATAGTAAATTTGTAGTTTACAATTGTGGGAATTATGAGTATATTACAAGCCTTTACAGGCTTCATTCTTTGGCTTTAACTTATATATTTCAACAGGAATGTCTATGTTTTACTCTGTGCCTACTTCACATTGAAGTCACTGAGTGACAAATACTTTATTGAATAAAATTTGAGGTTCTTGTCCAATTTTTCATTTAATTACTCTATTTCTTTATTCTCTGCAACAAATAAAGATTACATTTTTATAGAGTGCTCTGCTTATACTCATTATAATCATGTCGAGATATATAAAGTGTCCTATGCAATGTTTGTCAGGTGGAAAATGAAACCACTCAAAAAATTACTTTATTTACCCTGCTGAAGAACATTTAAGTGCCATACTTCTATTTAGCTACCTTTTATGGGATTTTTTTTGCTTTCATATATAATGAGACTATCATAGGCAATTGTGTTTCAATTATTTAAAAGGCATGTGTCAGCTCACTAGTCACTGCTCAAAAAATATCCACTAAAAATACCAAGAGTTGTATTTGTTTAGTTTTTGCAGTTGTGTCCAAATAGAGTCATGACTCTATTTGAGGTTTTCTTGGCAGAGACACTTGAATGATTTATCATTTTCTTCTCTAACTCATTTTACAGGTAAGGAAATTGAGGCAAGAAGGGTTTGTGACTCCTAGAGTCACACAGCTAGTAAGTGTCTGAGGCTAGATTTGAACTCAAAATCTTCCTGACTCCAGGCCCAGCGCTCTTTCCTCTTAGCTACCCCACACAGATAAATTAGCAAATAATCTAGAAATTGTGCAAATCTTAGCATCCTTTTTTGATTTTTTCCTACCATTCTACCACCAGACTCACAAAATCTAAGAGTCAGAAGGGGGCCAAAAGACCATTGTAGAGTAACTCACAATTACTCTCTACATTACCAATAAGTGGGGAGGAAGTTTTGCTTAAAGAATTTCAATAAAGGGGAACTCACTGTCTCCCAAATAAGTCTATTCCATTTTTGAAAACTCTAATGATTAAAAAGTATTTATTTAAATTAAGGGCAAATCTGTTCCTCTGCAGTTTCTATGAATGATTCCTAACTTACCCATCAGAGCAAGTTAGACAGAAATCATCTCTTTCCTGCAAGACTATCTTTCAAATACTTGAAGGCAACTTTCATGTTCATGAAACTCTTTTTTTCAAGGCTAAGCAATCCCCAGGCCTTCCAATTGTTGCTCATGTGAGGATATTGTACCCAGACCTCCAACCAATCTATTTGCCTTTTTATGGATGTGCTCCAACTTGTTTACGTCCTTTCTCAAATGTGGTATCCAGATCTGAACATAGTATTTTAGATATGAGATATGGTCGGAACAAGTCATAGTTTAACAAAATAATAACCTCCCTTTCCCAAGATAGTATACTACTCTTAATGAAGCCTTAGAGGGTATTAGTTTTTGGAATACCATATCATATTGAATAAAGTGCAACAATTTGTTAAATAGAACTTCCCCCATTCTATACTTCTGAAGTTATTTGTTTTAATCCAGACATAAGATTTGATATTTATTTATATTGTTTATCTTAATATATTTAGACAATCATTCTACCCTGTTGATAATTCTTTGGCTCCTGATTATGTTGCCCAGTGTGCTAGATAATATTCATAGTTTTATCATAAATAAATTTAACGAGTATATCTTCTATGATTCAATTCAAGTAATTAAGAAAAAAAATTCCAAATTCTGCTGGCAAACAAAACATTCCTTGGAAAATTCACCTTCCTTGCTAAAAAAAGTGCTTCATTTTAACTGAAGTGATTCTTATGATTCAAAAATTAGCTTTATTTCATTGTTTCTCTACTGAACCTCTCACAGCTTTCTACTCTCCTTTAGCCTTTGAATTCCCCTTATTGCTACCTCTACTCTGCTTTACAAGTGGTCATGCACTGCTGATCTACTTGATCTCCAAAGCTGCTATTTCACTGTACCTTTGAACTTGCTATTCACTGCATCTTTGTCAAGCTATGGCAACCATCTGTTATCTCTTGTGATTTCTTCTTCCTTAAGAAAAATGTTATTATTTTATTGTGAAATTCTCCTCTAGCCAACATGCCAAGGAGCTACTCATTACATTTTTAGAATTTTTGTTAATCTGTAACCATCCATCCAGCATACAAAAAGCCAAGACCATTCTTCTTTATTCTCTCCCTCGAAGTTCACTAGTCCTCACTGTTAGTGGCTCCCCTCCCCCCATGACTATCAGTTTTCACGGATTCTTTCTAAAACTGGAGATAAACATAAAATTTATTCTTTCAACCTTCATCGTGGCCTTTCAACCTTCATCTGGCACCCAAACTATATTAATTATCTGAAAGTTTCAAAAAGGCTTCTAAAAGACATTTAGTAATAATGGAAATAGAGTTCTTATTGAGAGAATAATGAAAAGGGTCAAAAAGGATCCCAATTCTTCTAAATATATACCTTCAATGATTATAAAAGGCATTTATCCTGAAAAAAATAAGCAAGGAATCCAAAAAAAAAAAAAAAAAAAAAAAACATTCTTAAGCTCCTTTATCTAAAAGGGGATTACTTGGAGGGGGAGAAGGGGGAGAAGGATGAAGAGGAAAGGTATAGAGGGAAGATTTGAACCCTGGAAAAAGAGTCTCATTAAAACAGCCAATATAGGTACACAGATCAGAAGACCATGGAAACATGGAAGAACCATGGAAGCTCCAAAGGAAATGAAAGACTGCCAAAGTGCCCTAACTTAAGATAGCTAATCATAGAACGCTGACTGTGGACACTGAATCCTGCCATTATTCTTAGCCAAGATATAGCAAAGAAGGTCAAAGTCAGTAGCAAGAAGTAGGATTTTGATTATAGAACTACACAAGATCTTCTTGCTTTTCTGACAGTGTGAATAAGAGTAGAACCTGGTCCTGGGAGAAAGTCCCAAATCAGGATCTTTGGCTGAAGATATGAATAATAGAAAAACACACTGAATGATGTGAAGAAACATTATATGTCAAGACATTTAAAGATATTCAAAAGAAAAAAGTAACTCCAAAAGAAATAAAAGTAGAGCTTTAAAAAAATAATAATTTGTTCACAAGTACCATAAAAGTATTAAGGGAAAAAGAGAAAAAAATATATATATATTGCAAACAACAAGAAAAAATTACTATTTAATACTGAGTAAAAAAATCAAGATTTCACAAGACCAAGCAGCTTTTATATTAAAAGCCTGTAAGTCTGAGAATGCTATATTTCAAAAAAATAAAGGAACTGGGGTTGCATCCAAAAAATAATTTATTCAGCAAAGTTGATATAATCCTAAATGAGAAAAAAATGAATATTTGATGAACTGAAAGACTTTCAGGTATCTATAACAAAAACGCCAGAACTCAATGGAAAAATTGATATAAAAGATTCAGAAGAAATATAAGACTAATTATAAGGTGCTGATATATGAAAGTGTTATCAATATTCTTAAAACTGTAATTACTAAATTAGTTTGAAAGAAAGGTTTTGTCTGAATTGTGTATGATGGAGTGATTCTAAAAACCAAAATTGAGTAGGAAAAGGTAAAAAGGAGGAATTATCCCATAAAATTTAGTGTGAAAGGAAGAACAAGTACAGAGGAAACAGGGGAAGGGGGATGGAAGGCTTATATTATTGAACTCTTATTTTCATCTGAATCAATCAAAGGGAAATCAAAGTGTACATTTGAAGAAGTTTCTAGAGAAATTCTAGAAAAAAAACTAGAGGACAGTATGGGAAAGGGATTTTTAAAATGGTATTTAGAACAAGCTTAGGAGGTTTGAGGGGAGAATAAGAGAGAATTTTAGAAATTTGGGTAAAATAAGGAATAAGAGGGTAAGGAAAAAAGATAAGGTAACAGACAAGGTAAAAAGAGAGGCTGAGAAGGAAAATAGTGAGTAAAAATAAAATGGAAGAAAATTCACAAATAATGATTGGAATTTTGTCAAATATACAAGAATACCAGTCATTCTCCAACTGATAAATGGTCAAAGGATATGAATGGGCAGTTTTCCAATGAAGAAATCAAAACAATTTATAGTCACATAAAAAATGCTCTAAATCATTATTGATTAGAGAAATGCAGATTAAAACAACCTTGAGATATCATTTTACACCTACCAGACTGGCTAAAATGATAAAAGGGAAAAGTGACAAATGTTGGAGAGGATGAAGAAAAATTAGGACATTAATTCACTGTTTGTAGAACTGTAAAATGATCCAGTCATTTTGGAGATAGTAATTATTATTGGAGATAATCTGGAACTTTTCCCTAAGAGTTATTAAACTACTTCTGCTCTTTGGTCATAATAAGAGAATAACAGCAATGTTGTTTTAAGAACAACTTTGAGTAAATAAATTATTTTGTCTATTATAAATACCCAAATTAATTATAAAGAACATGTGAAGATGCTATCTGCATGCAGAAAAAGAATTAATAAATAAAAATAGGCATATAATATTAAAATACACATGCATACATATGTAGATATATATGTGTGTGTATATATGTATAAATGCGTGCATATGTGTGTAATGTCAGCTTTGGGACAAGGAAGACATTTACTTGAAAATTTTGTTGTATATTTGAAAGGAATAGCAGATTGTTCATAGTAGATTTGCATTTTTGTGTAAAATCATGTTTTTATTTTACTATGTTATACATATGCTTGTTTTATATCATAAAGTAAAAAGAAAAAGAAATTTTAAAATGTTAAATTAAAGCTCTGGCTAGTAAGAACAAAAGAAGAATAACTCATAACATCAAAGCTAGAAAACCATACTTAAGTAGCAGACTTTAAAAATTAGGATAAAGCAGATGGAACTCAATGATTCTGAGAAAACAAGAAATATATGAACAAATTTTAAAACTGAAAAAAAAAGAAACTAAAAGATATCTCTTCTCAAAAACAACTGACCTAGAAAGGAAGTCAAGTGGAGAAAAATCTAAAGATCACTGGATTTTCTGAAAACCAAAACAACCAAAAAATCCTGGATATCATATTTCAAGAATTCATAAATATGAACTTCTTGGATTTAGTAGAACCAGAGGGCAACATAATAATAGAATCCATCCATCATAACCTGAAAAAAAAACCACAAATGAAAATTTCTAGTTACATTATAGTCAAAATCTAGCACTTCCAACTTGAAGGGAAAAAAATAGCATAAGCAGCCAAAAAGATGGAATTCAAAGACCAAAATCTTAATGTCTTCAAGTATTACAAAGGGAATTAAATAAGACAAACAGAAAATAAGGGTAATTTTGTTCTGCATTGATGGATTACAAATATGTCAGTTGTTCTTTTGGCCAACAAAGAATTAGAAAATATATACATAATACATGCACATATATATAGTTAAGTACTTATATTTATATCTATACATATGTGTATAATTAAGTACACCCATTCAATTTAATTCAATAAGGCACCTATTATGTACAAAGTATATACTAGGTACACTAGGGATACAGATTAAAATGGAAGAGATCCTGACTTTAAGAAGCTTACATTTTTAAATTCCACTAGGGGCAGGGTGGTAGCTGGGATAATCTCTACACAGATGGTTCAATTAAAGATAATTTCACAAGTCAAAGAACTAAGAAAGACTCCACAGAGAAAGTGTCACCTGAATAAAACTTTCAAAGAAAACTTTCAAAGAACTAAAAGAGATTTCAGTGAGAAAGTAATATGGATAAGTAATGCATGTATAAATAATCAAGCCACTTCTATATTATTCATGACTTCTTTTGATATTCTGTCTTCTGAACTGCTTTAATTGCTCAGTAGAAGTCTTCTAACAATATTTTTCATTTATCATGATCTTCCCAAATGTTCCCCTCCTCTGGATTTCCACATGAGTATAAAATAAACAACTAGATTCCACCATTTTAAAAATCTTTTTGCTGCTTTTGAATAAATGGTGTCCATGTATAAGTTCTATCACACTCAGGTTCATCTCTACTCATCCTGGTCTATACCCAGGCCACTGGACCCAGATAACTCTGGAGGGGAAAGTAAAGCAGGTGACCTTGCACATTTAATTCACATGCATGTCATGGCATCACCTCCTAGAAGTCATGGTCTTCCTTGAGAACAAAGGACAAAAAAAAAAAAAAAAAAAAAAAAAGAACAACAATAGCAAAGAACCCATCCTACTATGAGATCAATTATCCTTCTTGTATTAAGATAAGTAAGGCAGTGAGGTATTATACTGGATAGAGCACTGGGATTAGAATCTAGTAACTTCATCTTCAGAGGTTCAAATCTGGTCTAAAACACTCACTATGTGACCCTGGATTGTGAGATCAACTGAGAAACTGCTTTGTAAATCTTAAAAATTATATAAACTCTAATAGCTATTATTAGAAGGGCAGTTAGGTGGCACAGTGGATAGAGTGCCATCCCTTGAGTCAGGAGGACTTGAGTTCAAATCCAGCCTCAGATACTTACTAGCCAAGTAACCCTGAGCAAAATACTTAATCCTATTTACCTCAGTTTGCTCATCTATAATGTAAATTGGAAAATAAAATGACAATCATTCCAGCTCTTTGCCAAGAAAACTCCAAATGGGATCACAAAGCATGAGACATGACTAATCAACTAAACAACAGCACTAATCACAGGATTGAGGAATGTTTTAAATTTATATCTCTTTTATTGGTCATTATATATAAAAATTGCATGAATTACTATTATTCTTCTGAAATGTATCTCCAGCTAAGCATATACAGTTAATAGTTGTACATATACTCAGTCATTTTGAACATATTTAACAAATCTATCAGAGATTATGTCTACTGCCTTAGCCTCTGAAACGTCAAAGTCATCACTATACTGTAATAGGCTATCAGAATAGTGCTTTTGTAGAGGTTAAATAAATCAGCATAGCTTAATAGAGAGTTACTCTATATTATTGTCACAATTTTCAGAGGACTAGAATTCAATAAATATTCTCAACATCAAATTATGCTTAACACAATTTAACCTTTTTTTGGATGATTCAGAAGGCATGTTCAGATTCTTACAGTGTCTTTAAAGTCATCATTATGAACATAAACTCAATATCTCTGGGAGGGAAGGATATATGTGTGTGTGTGTATTTGTGGGTGTCTGGAAAGAGAAAGAGACAGAAACAGAAAAAGACAAAGAAAGACAGAGGGAGGGAGAAAGGGAAAGAAAAGGAGAGAGAGATAGAGGCAGAGAAGGAGAGGGGAGGGAAAAAGGGAGAGAGACAAAGAGACAGAGACAGACAGAGAGAGAAAGGGGAGGGAAAGAGAGAGAGGGAGAAGGAGAGAGGGAGGTAGGGAGGTCAGGGGAGGGATTTGGATATCTAGTAGACATCTCAAATTCAACATATTCAAAACTAAATGCATTATTTTTTCTATATGTATGTGCGTATATATACATACACACATACATCAGAAACAGATAAATACAGAGAGATGGAGAGAGACAGAGAGACAAGGGGCAAGAGAGGGGAAAAAATGAGAGGAAGGAAGGGGAGGGATTGATGTGAAGCAGATATCTAAAATTTAACATATTCAAAACTGAATTCTGTTTCTTCTAAATCCTCTCCTCATCCCCATTACTGTCCAGGGTGGCACCCTTCTCCCAGCCTCCTCCCCATAAGCTGGAAGACCAGATGGCATCCTCATTTCCTATCTCTTACCCCCATATACAATCTGTTGCAAAGATCTGTCAATTTTACCTTTGCAACATTGCTCAATACATCTTTTCTTTTCTGATGCTGCCATCACTTGATACTGGCCCTTATCATTTCACATTTGAACCATTATAGTAGCCTTCTGGTGCATCTTCCTGGCACAATTCTGTCTGCACTCCAATCCTACCTCCATTCATCTGCCAAAATGATTTTCTTAAAGTGTAAGTCTAACCATGCCATCCTCTTACTCCATAAATGCTTCCAGAATCAAATTCAAAGTACAACATACTTTTCTAGTCTTCTTATACCCTTACTCCTTACCACGCCTTCTTTGATACAACGGCACTGGAACAAAACACCCCATCTCTAGTCTCTGAGCATTTTCTTTGGTTGTACATCATACCTGAAATTCTTTCCTCATCTCGCCTGGATTCCTTGACTTTCTTCAAGTGACAACTAAAACCCTACCTTCTACTCTAAGCCTTTCCCAATCCCTCTTAATTCTATTGCCTTAACATCAGTTCATTATTCCCTATCTCTCCTGTATATAACTTATTTATACATATTTGCATCTTTTCTTCCCCATTAGATTGTAAGTTCCTTGAGGGAAGAGATAACCTTTTGCCTCTTTGTATATCCTCAATGATTGGTACAAGCACTTGCTAGGCACTTAATAAATGCCTATTGAGAGAGACAGAAAGATTTCTCATTCATAGACTGATAGATATCCTGTATTTGTTAACCAACAATCCTGTATATGGATAAAGTTAATGTAAAAATGGTTGGTTCCTTTTTTTTCAAGACTCGTGTATTTCATTCAGAACATACTTAACCCTGATCCAGTCAAGAGGTGCTTCTTCACCAAGTAAATTGTCAAGTGATGCTTGCAAAGTAGGGCAACATGACATATGTTCCAATGAATGGGAAATAACCATCTGTGACACTACCTTGTGCAGGGGATATTTCTCAAATTACTTAAAATGTGTATTAAATATATTCTTTTTGGCTAAACATCATCATTGAATGAAATAGCAGCATGATGGCTTATTATACCTTTTAATAATTTGTATACCAGCTTCTTGTTATTTTTTTCTTCCTATATTTTATCTTTGTTTTCTAAAGTGGGAAATATCAGGACTTCCATAGGATTGATAAATTTTCATTAATGCTTCATAATTTTAAGTGCTTCAATGAGAGAGAGACAGAGACAAAGACAGACATAAACAAAAAGAGAAAGAGCAGATTATTATTCAAAAGTAAACACAAGAAGTTTTTTTTTTTAGTATTTTATTGGTAAAAAAAAAAAAACAAAACAAAAAACTAATAATCGAGCTTACTGATCTTTGTTTTCTTATTAAATTCCATAGAAAATATTGGGGATATGTTCTTACACAATCTAATTTTGTTACAAAACAAATATTTTGCATCATAGAAACATATTCCTTAAGATGGCAGTCACTATAGTGATTTCTCCCCTGATGACCTTACAGTAAGGATTTGACAAGTTATGCTTAGTTGTTTGCACATATTTCCTTATTTCATCTATAGAATAGGAATAAAAAAACTTTGTATTACCTACTTGACCACATATGTTTTGGAGAAAGTACTTTGGAAACCTTAAAATATTGTACAGATGTGAAGTTATTTCAGCAGTAAGATGGTAAAGTGTTTGCTCAGAATGGAAACCTATATTCATGTTTCCATTGATACTATTAATATAGTCATAGTCACTACTTTAATACAACCAATGTACAGAGTTCTCTCAGGAGAATTATGACTCCCACCCAGGAATCACTTTTCTGATGACTTCTCACTCATACTTCGCTTTTTCCCATGTCTATTTCCACTAAGATGCAGGTGTCTCCTGGGAAATGATGATAATACACCCCCCAGAAGTCCACAGCCGAAGTTTATTTGAACAATAAGGAAGGTCAAAGAAAAATACCTGTTTTTAGAGGTACAGAGATACAATCACTTCATGGAACATTAAAAATTATGAATAAACTGAGACCTTATTGGACATCCAGTTTCTTTGAATTCATGATTGAGCTTGAATTGTGACTCCTGCCTGCCCTTTTTAACCTCATTGCTAATCTATTGTTCAGGTACCTGGACATACCTCCTGCTTTGAACTCCATTTGCTTTGTACTTCATCTTCCCTCCTGTGGGAACTGACTTATTTAGTCCAAACAATTCAATTTAATTACAAGCATTTATTGCATACTTATTATAGGATAATTCTGGAGATACAAAGACAAAGAGCCAGAACAGTCTTTATACTCTAGGGTCTTACATTACCATGGGGAGAGAGGAAATTGTTATATAGATAACTATATACTAAATGTGGAATCTCTTGAATCGAGAAGTAACACTTTGTATTTTATGAATACCAATTTCATAACTACAATGGAGAACTGATTATAGAGGGGAGAACCTAGAAATGTATTACCCACTAGTATCTTATCTGGAAGACTTTAGCTAGCACTATGGGAGATTCATCCCTGAGCAGGACTTAGTTCCATAACTACTTTCTCTTCCTCATCTTTGAGACTATTATGCCATTCTTGGATTCCAACTTCCAGCCTTCCTTCTAATCTCCATCATACTCCACTTTGCCTCCCCTCTCATCTGGCACTATTGCTAAAGAGGATCCAGATCTCTTTCTGGTTAGTGCTTTCAATTGGCATTTGTCTGCCACTCTAGCCAAGTGCCCACCTAATCACTGAAGCTCTCCTTTATTATCATCATTTCACTAAAAGAAAGAAGTAGCACTTTGACTCTATTGAAATCCTATTAGAGATATGAGTTGAGACCTACTGGCCACCTTCCCAATTATATAGAACATCCCCTTCTTGGGGATCTGATCCTTGCTCGCTCTTCTTTTTCAAATTCCACTGGCATGTGTTGGAAATTAGGAAATAGTAGCTATATGATCCAAAGTGAACAACTGGCTTTAACGTCATTAATCAATATATCTATACTTAGTCATAACAAAGTATTTCAAAAGTATTGATATGTTTAAATACATTTTATGATATTTTATAACAACAAAAGGAAATATTATAGTGTTAGCTTTTATTTTAAACAATAATGTTATGGCTTATCAATTGACTTTTGTGACCCAGTCTGAGATCACAATCAGTTTTTATAATTTTTTTCAGGAGGAGGGGAGAAAGTGTTCTGAGTTCCAAGACAGATTTTTGGAATAAACTTTGAAAATTGGGGACTAGCTGTAGTTCTCTTTGTAAATTTGTTGATCCTCATTAAATCTGTTCATACCCAAGTAGGGGAGGGAGAAACTGGCAAAAAATTATAGTGAGCTATTGATTTTTAAAAAATTATTCAAAAGGTGATAGAATATTTCAGACATTAGTTGAATTTAGAGAACTACTAGAAAATAAGTGAGTTGCATACACATGTTATCCTGTCACACATGTAGCTAAGGTTACTACCTAACCAAAACCAGAATATGTTTCCAAAAGGCAACATATTCAGGGCCTGTTTCTGGTTTTTGGTGCTATAGAAAAGGCAATTAATTTCTACTTTTTTACTAAATAGATGATTATGAGCAAGGCTCTGAATTTTGGGGAAGTGAGGCTCCCAGAATAATACTAATAATTGATGATTATTCCGTCTTATAGGGTTGTTGTGAGAAAAGGACTTTGAAAATTGTAAATCATTAATTAATTTAATCGAAGAAGCATTTAAGTATCTACTATGTGGTAGACATTGGGGGTAGAGGACAAAAAAGATTTTAATCATATAAATTACTCTGAGGAAGTCTTGAAGGCAGAAAGACATGCCTTCAAATCTTGCCTCTGACTTCTACTTGCTGGGTGACCCTAATCAAGTCAATTAAACTTTCAGTTCTACAAGGCAAATATCTAAGATAAATGGCTGACTTGATTTGGTAGGCGTTTCCTAATTTGGGTATTTCTCATATCAATGAAATCCCAAATCCAGTCCCTGTACCCTCATTACTATTTCATCCCAGGCCCTATATCATAAGCAGAGTAAAAGATTACTAATCCAGGATTTGGGTTGCATTCTGCAGTCAGGGAACAAAGCACAGTTAACTGGATACCGAGGGATCAAATCTGGGCTTCTGGCCTCATTAACACTGTGTTCTAACCAGCTCTGCTAAGTAGTCCAGATGTTGTCATATATAAATCCATGTTCACACACAAAACTAACCAACACTAGCAAAGCACATCTGTGATGAATCAGAATCAATCAGCCTGCTGGTCTCCTAGGCAAAAGATAACATTTCTGTTGGTTGATAGTATCAGTTTATAATTTAATTTCAGCTCTCAGCTTTTAGGAGACAGCACTATTTTGGGACAAAAATCTAATCCAGTAGAAAAAAGTAAGGAACAGAGTTCCATATCTCTAATGAACACAAGACACTAATTTCCTTGATGCTGGGCTAACAGGATACTTTTGTTATGCATTTGGAACCTGGATTTCTAAAAATGAGGAATGATGAAAATGGGGATACTTGATTTAAATGGGGCAGCAAGGTGACATTTGCTTGTTTATTTATCTGGATGAATACACTGCTAAATCTAACTGCCTTCAGTGAGGCAATTCACTCATATCCTTTTCAAAAGCAAAAATAAAAACATGTTGTTCTTCTAGTGGTGTCCATGCTCAAAGGATGCATTAAGCATACATCCCTACTGTTCATTTCCAAAACAAACAAAATCAAAGATAGTAGATGAAGGGGTAAAGCAAAATACACTATGATAAATTTAATTCAACTCCCTTTCATCAGGCATTTGTTGCTTGTGCACTGTTTAATTGTTTACTATGCCAAAGACTGCAATAGTGTGAACTCTGATTCAGGGTAGTGTGATATGCATTATTTTTTCTTAATTTCAATACTCAAAATCTCTTGCTTATTTCCCCTTTTTTCAAATCATGCTGATCATAAAGTCTTAATTAAAAGTAAATCAAGGAAAAATTAGAAAAAAAAAAAATAAGAGCAATCCAAAAAAAAATTTTTTTTAAATTTGAAAAGAAAATCATCCAACTTAAGATAGTGAATCAAAAACTTAAGGATGAAAATAATTCCTTGAAAACTAGAATTGAGCAAAGGAAAGCTCATGACATTCTAAGACATCAACTAATATTCAAAAAATCAAAAGAATGAAAAATAGAAGAGAATGTGAATTATCTTAGTGAAACAATTGGTCTGGAGAACACATAGAGAAAAAATAATATAAGAATAGAGTACTTCAAAATTAATATTTAAAAAAATTCTTCATACAATATTATAAGAAATTGTCCAGGAAAATTATCTTGAAGTTCTAGAATCTAGAACAAAAAAAAAAAAAAAAAAAAAGATGAAATAGAGAAAAATCAACTGATCATCACCTGAAAGAGATCCCAAGAGGAATATTGTAGCCATGTTTCAAAGCTCCCAGGAAAAGGAAAAAGCAATTGGAAAGCAATAAGAAAAAAAAAATAATTATTATAGAGCTATAATAAGAATTACATAAATTCTAGCAGATACTACATTGAAGAGTCATAGGTCTTGGAATACAATATTTTGTAGAGCAAAAAGAGCTGGAATTATGATCAAGAGTAACCTACTCAGCAAAGTATAATATATCAAGTGAAACAAAGGGACATTCCAAACTGAAAGATTTTCAGGTATTTGTGACAAAAGTAGCAGAACTTAAGGAGAAATTTGAAATATAACATCCAGGAGTAATATAAACATTCAGGACCAAATTATAAGGGATTCACTAAGGTCAAATCACTTCTTATATATGAAAATATCAGGTCGTTTATGACTGTCATTTTTATTTGAGTTGCTTGAAAGAAAGGCTTGGATTGAGCTGAATATGATTCTAAGATAGGTTTGTGGGGGGGGAAGAGATAAAAAGAAGTTTTAAAAAAAGAGATAAAAAGAAGTATCTCATACAAACAAGGCTAAAATAATAAAAAGGAAAATAAAAAAAGGAAAATTGATACCAAAGAAGTTAGTAGAGGGGATGGGCTGAAACCTTACTCTCATTGTGAATAAAAGCAAGAGGATAGGGTTGGGATAGAGGATAAAGGAAGGCTTTTTTGGAGGGATGAATAGGTTAAGGAATAGTAGGGCAAGGTAGATATAAATTAGAGAAGTAAGGAAGGATTGGACTAGGATGAGAAGGATAGTGAGGGAAAATAGGAAGGAAGAAAACATACAAGTAATTATAGCTTAGAATGTGAATGGGATAAATTTACTCACAAAATGGAAATTAATAGCCAATTTAAAATATAAACTCAACAATATGCCATTTCAGGGAAATGCTATAAAAATTAGAGATACACACAAACATAAAATAAAGGTCAGAAGTAAGAGTTACCATATTAAAAAAAAAAAAGGCAGGGGTAGTAATCATGATTTCAAAGTTAAAGCTAAAATAGATTTAATCAAAAGAGAAAAATATATACTGTCAGCTTATATTATTCAATATTTTTAGACCATTTAAAATAACTAGACAGTATAAAATACCTAAGATTATACCTGCCAAAACAAACATAGGAACTATATGAATTTAAACTTTAAATAAAGTTAGATTTAAATAATTGAAGTAACAATGTTTATGGGTAAAGGCAATATAATTTTTAATGACAATTTTACCTAATGTATTAATGTAATGTCATCCTAAATAAATTACTAAAAACTTATCTTACTGAATTAGGAAAAAATAATAAAAAAGATTCATTTAGAATAAAAGATCAGAAATTTTAAGGAAACCAGGGTGGGAAAGATCCAAAGGAAGTAATGGATCATTTTGATTATTTTAAATTAAAATGTTTTAGCATAAATAAAATCCATGCATCCAAGAATAGAAGGAATGAAGAAAATTGGAACAAACTTTCATAGATAATTTCTTAGATGGAATGTTATCGGGTTGGGATGTTGCTGTGATGTAGAAAATGATGAGCTGGTTGATTTAGCAAAAAACTTGGAAAGATGCTATCCACTTTCAGAGAATTAGATGAGAAATGGAAATACACATAGTAGGATCTTACATATATTTGTATGAGTGTATACAAGTGTATGTTTTATACATTTCTATGAATATGTATATATATATGTGTGCACATACATATATACACTTACATATGTATGCATATATCTATAATTATATATATATATATATATACATATACATGCATATACATACAGATGTAGAGATAGATAGTTTGGTATAGCTATATGTATCTATGCTTAATTATAGCCTTTTGGGGGGTAGGGGGATTGGGAAGGAAAGGAGGGAGAAGAAAAAAAAAAAAAACCTGTAAGGAAGCAAAGAAAAGCTGTACATCTTTGAAAACAATGTGTAGTATTTATTATATATTTTTTCTTGAAATGGAAATGTATTGCTTTATATTGAATCCTCTCATGTTCTTCTGTGTACATAGCAATTTTTAAAAAATATTTTCTTATTTTTAACTTAAATTTTAAATAACTTTTAAGTTTTATAAATAAACAAAATGTTCTCTCTCCTCATCTTTGCCCCTTCGAATTCTTAGCTTCTTTCAGTACTCATCTTAAATGCCACTTTTTTCAAGAGGCCTTTCCTTACCACATGCTCAAAAAAAAAAAAAAGTCCCACAAATATCCTGCTGCCTAACAACCTAATAACTACTCTGTAGGTATCTCATACATGTTACTATTTAATTACCTGTTGTCTCTCCCTTGGAATGTAAAGGTTTTAAAGGAAGAGATTGTTACCTTTGTTTGTACCTCTAGTACTCCACGAAGGACTTGGCACATAGCAAATGCTTAACAAAATTATTATGTTATTTTTGTTGTGAATGGCTAGGTGACACTGAATAGAGCACTGGACTTGGAATCTGGAGGATCAGAGTTTAAATAAGGATTCAGATGCTTACTAGTTGTGTGAACCTAGGCAAAAGACTTACTGTAGTTCCTTCCCTCGGGTTCCTCAACTGTGAAATGGGTTAATAATATCACCTACTTCAGAAAGTCTTTGTGAGGCTCAAATGAGATAACATTTTTTCAGTACTTAGCACAAAACCAGGCACATAGGTGCTATACAAATACATGCTATATGAAGAAAACAATTCCCTTATCTTTCTCCTTATATATCTCATCTAACAATACCTGTGGGATCAGTATATTATCTCTTGGAAATAAAACAGCTGCTTTCCTTTAAGAATGTCTAGTTGATTATTTAATAAATGTCAAATTGAGGATCTTTTATTGAGAGGAAAGGATTTTGGATTTGGCACAAGAAGAATATGGTTCACAACTTTGGGCAAGTCATTTAATGTCTCTCCCCACCCCACTCTCCTTATCTAGAAAATGTGTGGTTTGTGCTAAATGAACTCTTAAGTTCCCTTCAAGCATAAATGTGTCATCCTGTGAGGTTAAAGACTAGATGAGCTTCATTTTCCCTGCCAACCATAAATGTGTCATCCTGTGAGGTTCAGGGGGCATGTTAACCCCCTAACTATTTTGAAAGGAGGGGCTGCCATTATCAGCTATACCAGTTTCCCCTCTCTTTCTACTCTCAAATGGAAGGCACAATCAGCAAAAACAAAATTAAAACAAAACAAAACAAGCAAACAAAAGTAGATAGGCTTTGTCAGCCCCACCCCTGCCATTCCAGAGAACTCTTTATTTACCCTGATGAGTTTTTAGGATCTACCTGTGTTCTCTTTAAATGATCAGCCACCCAGATGAGATCAACAATACTTAAAGTCAAACAATATAAAAAAAAAATAAAATAAAAATCCTCTGATTTTCTGGGAGGATGGGAGCTGGGCCAGTTTTTTCTTGATTGAAGTCATTCTCTGCCTAATCTCACTTGCTCCTGCAATCTTTCAAACGGGGCTCTGCTCTTTGATTAGAGGAGAATTAGAGGAAATATAGAGGCACTTGGGGGCTTGATTGCCAGTTGTTTTCTCCTCTTTTCTGGGTTCCCTTTTATGAGATGATGATCCCCTGCTCCCCCTCCCTCTTTTTCCCGTTTCCCCTTTGTGTCCCAGTGAGAAGGAACTCTCCCAAACAAGAAGAAAACCATAAACAGTAAGTGTTGTTCTCTGTCACTGCCTTCAACTGCACCACACCCTCCTGCTCGCTTCACAAAGAAAGAACTTTTGGAATCTGCTTTTTTTTCCCCCCAGCACAGAACAAAACCACTAAATAAAAATTATAGGGTTGTTTAGCCAATTTCTCCACTACACTGTGAATCCTTTAGCACAATTCTTCAAAGCTGTTATCCCAGAAGGCTGGCTTAAGCCCCTTCCCTCTTTCAGGCTTTTTTCCTACTGGAAGCCTAACTATGCTGATAGAGTAAGAAAAAGTCCACCAAAATTCTCCTTGCTGAAGGAATTTAGCCTTTGACCTTCAGTTCTGCATTCTCTTCTACCAGTTTCCTCATTGTTGAGACCCGTTGGAACTTCTAGAAAAGAACAAATAAATAAACATCAATTCTTAGAGAAAAAAAAATAGTTTTCCTAGGAATTGGCAAAAATGAAATTCACTATTTAAATGTCATCCATAGGTGTGAAGTCAATTATGAATTGATAAACATTTATTAAGTGTCTACTATATTCCAGGACCTATGCTTTCAGGTTATAAACCCAAAACTGAAGTAGCCCTTTCTCTCAAGGAGTTTATATTCTGTTGAAGGCAACTTAAGAATATATATACAATGTAGTTTTATTTATAAAGCCTTCTGTTAGGTCTAAATATAGGCCAATATTTTAAGTGCAAGTCTAATCTTGAAGGTGTCTTCACCCTTATTCAAGGTATCATGCATTGTAAGGATTTAGCAAATTTTAATTGGATAAAGAAAGGCACCCTACAAAGAATAAAACAGTTACTTTATCCAATATAATTTTAGATGTGGGATGATTTAAATGGGAATTCTAATAATTATTCAGTGCAGTGTATACTCCTTGAGGGCAGGAGCTATTTTTAATTTTTCCATCTTTATACCTCCCCCAAAAAATCAGCAGGAATATTGTCTTTCACAATAGAGGGGCTTAATAAATGTCTAACCACATATCAACATTATCTATGTTCCATTGTACTTTCATTTTGTTAAATATTTACCAATTACATTTTAATCCGATTCCTGTGTTTGAAATCTCTGATCTGCTCATTTTATAAATGAGGAAACCAAAAAACCCATAGAGGTGACATGAGTTAACTAAAATCATACAACCGGTATCAATGCAAGATTAAAACATTAAACATGTTCTAAACATATTTTCCTACTGAACTGGTAGGGCTTGGGTTCTGTTTGTTGTTACTCTGTCTAGGGTATGGCTCAATATCCTGAGTCGCAGGTAGCTTAATACATGTTAATTGTGATTCTGATCAGCAATCCCAATGAATGAATTGAGTGCTTGCTGGGTACAGGGTAGCCATTTATACTGACATCTGAATGAGGAGCTCAAAGGAAGTCTGTCATACTGGGACACAAAAAAAAGGCCAGCATTCAATTGTATTTATTTTATGAATGAAAACCCCAATATTAGATTTTAACAAAACATTTTAAATTGTTTTTTTCTGCAGAAAAAAAAAAAAATATCCTGCTCCCAAAAGAAAATTAAACCTGAATGCAAGAGGACAATGTCAAAATAAAATGCCAAGGAGCATCTGGATGGAGCTTGGATTACGCAGCAAGATGGGCTGGACAGCTGAGGACACTGACTATATTAGCAATCTTGAAGCCTCCTATCAATTCTCCTTGAATGTCAAGAGCCTTACAGGACCCTCTCTTCAGAGCTAGATAGTATCTCAGGCAGCCCAGCAACCGTTCTATGTAGGAATGGTTCACAAGACAAACCAGTGCTCTAATGAAATGCTTGGGTCTCTGGAGGCAATCATGTCAGCTGCATTGTTTGACAGGGAACAGGTGTTTTAGGGCATGGATTCAGAGTCAGGCCTCTGCCTGCCTTTAAATACAATTGTCTAGTGATTGGTGTCCAATGGCAAATGGCAGTGGGAACATTGCCTTTCTTTATGGAACAGATGAGACTTTATGGTTGCTGGAGGTTGTAAATGTTTGTGAATATGGCCAGACATGCATATGCTCTCTCATCAGCATCAATTGGAACATAGAAGTTAAAGTGTTTATGAAAATGTCTCTATCTGGGGGTAGTTTCTGGTTTATAATTTGAAATGAGAGGATAAGAGCTGCATGCAATTAGCTGAAGATTTCTATGGTGTGCATTTTCATTGTACCTGGGAGCTCAAAGATAGTAAGAAAAAACAAAAGAAACAAAGAAAAGGAAAGAGACCTCTTCCCTAGCCCCTCAGTCCTTGTATCACATATTCTGAAGAGTAGAAAGGGGAGGGGAATGGCCATGGCTGAGTGATTTCAGGGAATGCAGGCTAAAAATAGTCAAGTGGGTCCTATCATTCATCCTTCAAAGAATGCTCACGTAACTTTTCCTGGGCAGTCATATTTGGGTGAATTTCCACCTAATATTTAAAAATATAATCTACCCTTGATTAAGAATCATGTGCCTGCCTAAAACTGCTTGGGCCAAAACTGCTTCCTAATTGTTCATTCTTAGTATGAGATGTCTCACTTCCCTGGACTAATTTCTTCACAGAACACCTGGAGGTTTGTGCTTCTGTAGGATCATAGATAACAGAAGTGAAATGACCCTAAAAATCATCTGTTCCAGTCTCCTCATTGTACAGTTGAGACCTTCAGAGGTTAGTCAACATTTAGTTATTTTATTTTTTTTTTTTGGTTCATCAATATTTATTGAGTATCTACTATGTGCTGGGCCCTGTGCCAAGAACAGGGAGATACAAAGAAAAGCAAAGTTAATTTAAAAAGGATTTATTTAGCAGCTATTATATACTAGGTGAGTCTAACATTTATTCTGCACCTACTACATGTGCCAGAGTGGATATAGGGTTGGTAACAAAGTCAGTAAAATTTAGGATTAAAACCTTCTTCTATCACATGCTGGCTGTATGGCCTGTGCAAGTTGTATAAATTTTCAGAGTCCCAATTAACTGAGATTAAAAACAGAACAGATACAGAAATGTACTGATAGAAGTTCCTCACCTGGAGTTCCTTATGCCCACACTCTAGTCCAAAAAATGTGTCAGTTATTTATCTAGGATGACTTTAAATCCAGGTTTTTCTGAACCTAAATTCAGTCCTTTTATATCATACAACTCTGCCCATAAGCAATTTTTATATCTTTCTCAGAAAAAAAAAAAAAAAACACGTTTTTCCCTTACCTGTTTCTTTTTTACCACCTGAAACAAAAATTGAATTTTCAGAGTTTATGAAGGAAAAAAAAATACATAAGAAAATAATTAATGGCACAGTGGATAGAGCGCTGGATCATCTTTGTGAGTTCAAATCTGACCTCAGATATTTACTATGAGACCTTGGAAAAGTCACTTAATCCTGTTTGCCTCAGTTTTCTTATCTATAAAATGAGCTGGAGAAGGAAATGGCAAACCACTTCACTCTATTGCCAAGAAAACCCCAAATGAGGTCACACAGAGTTGGACATGAGTGAAAAAAACAACTAAAAGTAACATTCTAAGATATCCTAGGGAAAAAATTGAAAAACAAGGCTCTGATATAGCAAAGAAAGTCTTATCAATATTCCCCTGACATCTTAAATTGAGGTTTTGCTAGAAATATAGCAACTACTAGATTATGGAAATTGACACTCTAGAATTACCAATCATGTATATTAGATTTAGTGGGAGTTGTTTTTGCTTGTTTGTTTTTGGCTAGGACTAGTTATGTATATATAGCCCAATCTTTTAAAAAGGGATAATGCACAGAAAGGAATTGTCCACCAATTTTTAAATCTACTATTGCTGTTCTGTCTTGCTCTTCAATTTTGTATCCAGCAAAGTTCCCAAATTTCTGTAAGGTCATGGGGTTTGCAATATTTGGGAAGTAAGGGGTAAAAATCAAAGAATCACAGACTCTAAGAATTAAAAAAGATCTCAAAAATGGCTTAAACTTAACTCATACCTGAGCAGGCATTGTCTCCATAATATGGAGATCTGCATAGCATAAAATCTAGCCTTTACTTGAAGTTTCCCAGAGATGGAAATATCCTTACCTACTGAAGCAACTTGTCCTATTTTTAGACAGGCAAATTAGAAAGAATATTATTGGAAAGTTGTTGGGTTTCAGGGGGGCGTAGGTCCCCTTACCGAAATATACCCCTTCTACAGTTTTCACCTTCACAAATGAGTAGAAATAATGAGGGAATGGTTAAAAAAAATGGTCAATATTATTCTGATCCTTCCCTCACTTGTCTATGAATACAGATGAGTTCTAGCTCTGCAACAGTCTTAGAGAGGTATTTGGGGATACTGAGAAATTAATTGATTTGCCTATAGTCACACAGCTAGTCTATATCAGATATAAGACTTAAACCCAATCTTCAGAGTTAGCTTTGTGTCTAATGCATCTTACTCCCTGATCCATATTACCTCCCTTAACAAAAGTCTGATATTTTCAGATGATTCAACATCAAAAATGAATGTGGTCTTACCAACAAAAATGATGCTAAAGAAGATGTATTATTAACATCAGTTTTGTTGCTGCTCACTAAAGACCACAAAGATGTTCAATTTGATACCACTAAAGTCTTCAATTTTGATGTCTCCCACTATTGGAATATGAGAGTCAGGACTGCCTTATTTTTCTATTCATCTACCAAGCATTTGACACAATGAATTTCATATAACTCTTTATAAATGCTTTTTCATTCAGTCATCCACCATTTACCACACAAAAGCTATAGAAAACTATTACAAAACTAAAGGGATATGGAAATACAAAAAGAGTTCCTAAATTCATATTCATTCCTCAAAAATATGGCACTCAGGAGGTTATGCTAAGGTTATGCCTTTAATATCATGTCTTTCTTCTATCTATAATATTTGAATGTCTCCATTGTAGTCCCAGAGTTAGAAATCTGTATTCTAATCCCTAAAACATACTTTGACATCCTTTGATTTCTTTCAATATTATTACTTTCTAAAAAAAAAAAAAAAAAAAAAAAAAAAAAGTCTTACCTAATTAATCCTAGCATTTGCCCTTATTATCATCCATTAGATTTCTGAAGCAAAAGAATTACTCTAATCACTAAATCTATGTTTTAGTAACTTCAAGATTTTATGCAGTAAAATATTCTCTACTATTTTTAATGGCCTTGTTGGCTCCTTCACTGACCTGAACTATGAGGAAAGTGAGTAGGATCTTCTAGGAGGAGACACAATTGCCTTTGGGCTACTGTTTTTATATTAGGGTTTTTTACTTTCTTAACCCCACCTTTTCTTAACTTTGTTATCCAACATTTCCAAGTCTATTATGTGATTCTTTTAAAAACCTTGATTGGTTTTTGTGTTTTCTTATTCATCTACATTAGGACTTCATTCCTACAGAATTTATTACTAGAATTCCCCCCCTGAATGGAATTATCTCTTCATCACCAATTATGTCCTTTTTATTACTTCATAACTGAGCACTAGCAGAAGAATTCCTCTCTTGTTCTTTTTTTTTTTTTTTTTTTTTTTTTGCAATTTAGAATAATAATCCTGATTAATTTACTTTTTTTTCTGTTTCAGAACAAGTGGCAAAGATGTTTTAAGTCTATTATCTCTCATCCTAGTGAACCAGTGTGTGATACAAGGAAAAAAAAAACATTTGTTTTGATAAAATATAACTCCTCAAAGAAAGATCCTCATCACCTCAATTCTCTTGCTATGTGTTCTATGCTTGTAATTCTGCTTTTTTTCCTCAATTGGTCTTTAATCATAACTGTTGATCAGGTTACTATACATCCAAATTAATTTGTCATTCATTGTGTTCTATCACATAATATCTGAATAATAGAAAATACAAAATATGGAAACAATATAATAGATGATATTCTAGACTTGGTGTTAAGAAATTCAAAACCCATTTCTTACAGTTTTTATCTGTTTAAACTTAGGAAAATCATTTATTGTCTCTTTGAAGTAATTCTCTAGAACTCAGGGCAGCTAGGTGGCACAGTGGATAGAATGCTGAGCCTGAATCTAAGACTTGAGTTCAAATACAACCTGAGGCACTTATTAGCTGAATGATCCTTACTAAGTCACTTAACCCTGTTTGTCTCATTTCCCTCATCTGTAAAATCAGCTGTAAAAGGAAACGACAAGCTACTCTAGTATTTTTGCAAAGAAAACTCAAAATGGGATCATCAAGAATCAGACACAACTGAACAAAAACAACTTACAATTTGACTACTAAACCATAGAATGGTTGTCATATCTATTTCTTAAAGTATAATCTTCCCATCAAACTCAAAATACTCAAAAAGATCTGTGAACTCACCAATGTATATGTTCCCTCTAATGAGTACATTCATTCTTGATGCTTCTTGTTCATTTTCTCCCATACTCTGATCAGAACCACCATTCCAGAGACCTCCCCCACATTCTCCATACAGCTTAAAGATACCAGGGGAGCATAAAAAATGTCCATTTGTTATTTTTTGCTCTCAACATGTGATCAAACTGTTTTCCTTTCCAATAATGCATTTTTAAAATATATATTACTGTGATTCTTCTTCATATCAGAGCCAATGTGTAATAGTAAACAGAGAGCAGGACTCAGAGTAAAAAAGACCTCAGATCAAGTCTCAACTCTGACACATGCTAGTTGTGTAACTGCAGGTAATTCATTGATCTCTCAGTGTCCTAGGCAGCTCTCTAGTATAAAATGTGGAGAACTTCCAACCTAGACTAGTAGGAACAATTTCCTTGCCACGTAGAACCTTATCCCAAGGAACTCACAAGTCAATCTCCAATCTTATCTTCTTCCTATTTCCTGTTTTGTTTGTGACCCACTCATATTCATGCTGAGCCCTTCCTTTGCCCTATGGATGATTCTCATTTTAATTGTTTAGAAATTTCAGAGTTCTAAAGTCTTATAATAACTCTGGCCTTAACAAGATGGGCTATCTAAAACTGTATGATAAAGCAGTGGCCATCAAAATCAGTTAGTACTGGTTAAAAAATAGAGTAGTTGATTCATGGAATAGGTTAGATTCACAAGACACAATAATCTTGTGCCTTATGTAATTGAGTGTTTGACAAACCCAAAGATCCCAGATTCT
Organism: Sminthopsis crassicaudata; assembly: GCF_048593235.1. Lineage (NCBI taxonomy): Eukaryota > Metazoa > Chordata > Mammalia > Dasyuromorphia > Dasyuridae > Sminthopsis > Sminthopsis crassicaudata. Next base: position 118,058,063 of record NC_133619.1, on the reverse strand, counting down.
AGGATAAGAACTCACTAGTTGACCAAATTCCTGGGAAAACTGGAAATTAGTATGGCAGAAACTAGGCACTGGCCACACCTAACACCCTATACAAAGATAAGGTTGACATAAGTTCCTGATTTACACATAAAGAGTGATAATATAAGCAAATTTGAAGAACAAAGGATAGTATAGTTCTCAGATCTGTGGAGAAGGAAGAATTTTGTGACTAAAGAAGAACTAAAATACATTATGGAATGCAAAATGGATAATTTTGATTATATTAAGTTTAAAAGTTTTTGTACAAACAAAATCAATGCAGACAATATTAGAAGGGAAGCAGAAAACTGGGGAGAAAATTTACATCCAAGGGTTCTAATAAAAGCCTCATTTCTAAAGTATGTTGAGAATGGACTCAAATTTATAAGAATATAGGCCATTCTCCAATTGATAAATGGTCAAAGGATATGAACAATTTTCAGATGAAGAAATTAAAACCATTTCTAGTCATATGAAAAAATGCTTTAAATCACTGTTGATCAGAGAAATGTAAATTAAGACAAGTCTTAGGTACTATTACACATCTCTCAGATTGGCTAAGATGACAGCAAAGATAATGATAAAATGGGACTTGTTGAGTTGTGGACTGATTCAACCATTCTGGAGAGCAATACAGAACTATGCCCAGACTGCTACCAAACTGTGCATGTCCTTTGATCTAGCATTGTTTCTACTGGGCCTGTATCTCAAAGAGATCTTAAAGGAGGGAAAGGGACCCACATGTACAAAAATGTTTGTGGCAGCCCTTTTTGTAGTGGCTAGAAACTGGAAACTGAGTGGATGCTCATCAAGTGGAGAATGGCTGAATAAGTTATGGTATATGAATGCTATGGAATATTATTGTTCTATAAAAAATGATCAACAGGATGATTTCAGAAAGCCCTAGAAATATTACATGAACTGATGCTGAGTGAAGTGAGTAGAGAGAACATTGTACTGAGTGAAGTGAGTAGAGAGAACATTGTACACAGCAGCAAGAATATTTTGTGATGATCAGTTTTGATGGACATGGTTCTTTTCAACAGCAAAGTGATTCAGGCCAGTTCCAATGGTCTTGTGATGGAGAGAGCCATCTGCATCCAGAAAAAGGACTGTGGGAACTGAATGAGGATCAAAACATAATATTTTTGCTCTTTTTATTGTTGTTTGCTTGCATTTTGCTTACTTTCTCATTTTTTTTTCCTTTTTGATCTTATTTTTGCTGTTCAGCATGATAATTGTGGAAATATGTATAGAAGAATTGCACATATTTAACATATATTGGACTATTTGCCATCTGGGGGAGGAAGAGAGAGAGAAAAAAGATCTTGGAATACAAGGTTTTGCAAGAGTGAATGTTGAAAAAATTTTATGCATATGTTTTGAAAATAAAAAGCTTCAAAAAGAATAAAAAAGATGGGACTTTGTTTCACTAAAAAGTGTGGGGGTTTGTTAAAGTAACTACAATTTCCCAAAGGCAATTCAGTCTACTCCTGTTTAACTCTCAACCCAAATCACTGGTCATGTGAATTACACATACACATATACATATATACACACAATAGATATAAAAGTTTTTGTTATATTTATAGACATGTGTATTCTTATATATATATATATATATACATATATATGTATGTGTGTGTGTGTGTGTGTATACACACATATATTTATGAAACTGGATCTATGGGTATATAATTATAAGGTGTAGATAAAGATACAGATCTATAGATACAGATCATAATGTATACATCATACAAATAAAGATATTTGTGCAAATCAGGATATAGGTCTCTAGGCACAAATATATAGATATAGTTATAGATATAAACATTGCCATAGGAATATAGATATATAGATTTAGCTATATGTGATGTGACATAAGATATAGACCTAAACATAGACACAGATATTGATATACATATCATGGATGAAGATAGAGAAAATTTAGTGTAATGGATAAAGAGGTTAATGTGCTGCTTGTAAATTATACTCTTTATGTGGCCCTTTTGTTGCTTTAAGTCTAGGTGATTCTCAAAGATTATATTTAGTAGAAAAGGTGTCAAGCTGCTCTGAAAGAGGAAGTTCTTCACTGAGAGAGCCCTGTCCCAATGAAGTCCCAGGTCCAATCCACATCCCTATCCCTTTACTAATGGTTAGAGGCAAAGAGAGGGAAAGATTCTTACCTTTTTTTTAGTTTCATAGACTTCTGTCAATCTGGCAAAGACAATGGATTTCTTCCTATAATATTTAGATGCATAAAAAAATTATAGCATTCCCAAAGAAATTGATTATATTGAAAAATAGCTATCAAAATATTTTAAATCTATTAAAACATTTAATATAATTTTAAATATTTTTCAAAAATCCACAGGCCCAAAGTTAAAAGGTTTGATCTAAAACTATGTCATAATTTGACTTCTCAATTATTCATAGTAATAGCATACAAAGATCAATGATTAATTCAAAACTCTAGATAAGGTAAACTCTTCATTTTAGACAATAGATTTGATCTACTCCACTCATTTAGTAGAACTGATAATGTAACAGCTGTGAGTGGTTTGAATTTCACTGAGTTTTATTTCCCTAGTCTACTGTATGAAGTAGGTAAAATTAAAGGAGTATAAAACCTGCTAAAATGCAGTCATCCACAGTGAAAAGAAGCAAGAGCTCATGTTGTGAATAATAAAAATATACTGGTTAATTCACTTGTAGAGTAAGGTGCAGTATTCAAATACAAAGAGGCAGTATGGTTTCCTAGGAAGTATAATAGTAATGGGCCTGAAAAAAAGATGAATTGACCTGGGCAAATTGCTCAACTTTGACAAATATCAATTTGTTCATTCTTAAAGTAAGGTTAAAGCTATCGATTCCATAGCATTATTATGACCATTCTATGACATGACATAAGTGAAAATATTTTGTTGCCAGAGTGTCCTATATCAATATAAGAAATTGTAGTTTTGATGATAGTACCAATGTAATCCTTTATTAACAAGCAAATTAATAGGATGGGTAGTTTTTTTCCAACTAGAAGGAGGGACTAAAGGATTATGGGGAGTAAAATCTAAACAGAACAGCAGAAATGATTTAATTTTGCATTTTATAGTAGGAAGAGGTACCAAGGAGAAATAGAAGAGCTTCCCTTTTTCATTTAGTGCATGAAAGAGACCTCTGAGCTCTCTGACTCAGGTGACTCTGAATTACTAAACCTTGTGATTCTCAGGAGTGTAGTTATTCCACCTCAGGTGACCCTAACTCTAAAGAGGCTTTTCTCGGCTTTTACTATCTCTAATCCAATGCTAAACTTGTAAGAATTTTACCTACAATTGCTTTCTGCTGCCAGGACCACACTGTCCCCAGAACAAGAAATATGGCTTTTCAGTCAGCAAGCATCAAAGGGGTCCATCACACCAAAAAAAGTTAAGAAACCCTACTTATATTCTTTCTTTATGACCTTATTGGCTACCATGCTTTCAACTATTGTCTGTTGCTTAGTCATTTTCAGTTATATCTGACTCTGGGAGTTTTCTTGGCAAAAATACTGGAATGATTGCCATTTCCTTCTCCAACTTATTTTATAGATGAGGAAACAGAGACAAAAATAGTCTAAGTGACTTAACTTACCAAAAGTCGCACAACTAGTAAGTGTTTAATTCTGGATTTGACTTAGGTCTTCATAACTCTAGACCTGACATTCCAGTGTACCACCTAGTTGCCCCAATTCAACTATGATATCTGTAAATAATTCATATATCAAGCTTTCATTTTTTTTCTCTTGAGCTTTAGATCCACATCTCCAATTGAATACTAAAATCTGCAGAATTTCCATAATTTTTGTGTCTATCCTCTCTTAACACCCTGCCAATTGTTATCAGGAATTGATACTGGCACTGAGATTTCTTCTTTTCTTAACTGGTTTCATAGTTAGAGGTTGATTTACTCCATGTTCTTATTTCACAGAGATAGCAGACCTTGAATTTAGTTTGTTAGAACCTAGGTAAGGCCAAAATAATCTGATTAGAGTATAGGGCCTAGACCAGAGGGGGAAATAATCAATCAAATTTGTCTAAAAGAGAATTTTGGGCTGAAAGTACAAATTCTACATTATTTAGAAATTGGTGTGTGTGTGTGTATGTGTGTATGTTTGTATATTTTTTATTCCCCATGCTTTAGAGAGCTCTCATGTGTATTTTATTTGTTATGCCAAAAGATTTTTAATGCCATCATATTTAATCCTTTCCTTAAAACCACTTGTTTCTTAGATAATAAAGACATAAATTATTATTTCCCTGTTGAACTTTAGAGCATAAAACTCTTTCTGGTTAGCTAAACTAACTCAAGCATGGAATATAGTCTTTCGTTGACTAATATTTATGCCTAAAAATGTACCTAAACATAAGGGGAGGAAAGGTCCCATGTGATTTTCATATAGTTATTTAATCATTGAATTATAGGAGGCAGCAGAGTATAACAGATAAGGTGCTGGTCCTAAAGTCAGGAAGGATTAGTTTCAAAACTTGCCTCTAATAATTGTAAGTTATGTGATCCTCAGTTTCCTCATTTATAGAAAGACTTAAAAATATCTGTATTACCTACCTTACACACTTGTTGTGAGGCTTAAATGAGATGTATGCAAAGTAATTTACAAAATTTAAAGTATTTAATAAGGTTCCAATATAATTGAATGTTTTCAGTATCACATTTTATTCAGAAAAAAAAAGTGTCTTCCTTCTTTCTTCTACTCTACCTCCAAAGAGTAAATATATGAAAATATTTTATTTTCAGAGATTTTCTCTAAAGCCCAGGAGATATATTTTGTTTTCAGTAGACCTTAACAGAAACCAATCTTCATGTTATTATTCACTCACTAAGTCACTTTAACAAACTAATAATAAAAGTCTTTTAGACACAGAAAATAAATAATATTAACATGTGATAACACTAAGCGCTGAGGTATTTGGCTTCAGCAGGAAATATTTCAAAGAATTCTGTACAATCACTTTCATACCAACACTTATGATGACATCATGATGTCCCCATGTCTTAATAATAAGTCTTAATAATACTTATATAATGCATGCTGATGTTTTGTTTTGTTTTGTTTTTAGAAAAAAATAGAGTACATGCTTTTTTAAATTGCATTATTATCTCCCATTTTGTATACTTTGGTTATTTCCCTTTAATCTCTACCCCACTGCACTCACATCCCACTAATTGAACTCTTATAAAAAGAAAAACATTTAGCTAAATTGAACAAATATTATGATCACGGCTACCATATACACATACTTTATACCATATCTTCAGTAACTAACATGTCAACAAAAAGAAAAATGTGTATTTAATTTTAAAATGTCCAGGACCTGACATTATACTTCATCAGAGTTCAACTGTTTCTTTTTAGCATTGTTATTTCTTACACCCTTATATTTACTGTGTATGTTATTTCAAAGTCTATTTTTTCTGCTTCATTAAAATCTTCCTATGTTTCTCTGAATTGTTTTGTCATTTTTTTACATTGAAAAAAATTCATGTTCTAATCATATTAAGATAAATTAGTGAAGTACAATGTGTAGGTAATGGACCCAGAGTCAGGAAACCTGAAGTTCATGTATTGTCCCTGACACCTAGCACATTTTATGTGCTTAAAATGTTTATTGATTGTTGACCGACACATATGGCCTATCTGACCCTAGACGAGTCATTTAACTTCTTATTGCAATAAGCAACTCTCAAGATTAAAAGTTGCGAAGAAGTTACCAACCTACATAGAGGAAAATTCCTTATCTAGGAGTTCCTTCTACCAATAAAATCACAGATTGAGTTTGTGTCCCTATCTATTCATATGCTTCAATTTGTTTAATTATTTCCCTATCAATAAACACTAATTTTATTTCCGGTTTAAAAAAGATTATGTATTACTCCAACTCACCTTCGGGTAGCATCCCATTTTGACTATTTATTAAAAAGGATATAGGAATGTGACATCTTTTTAGGCTATAAGAAAAATGTCAAGGTCAGAGATACAAAGTTAGATTAGCATCAACAAAAGTTCATTTTCTCATTTCATGAGAATTAGCTGAAAAGCCTGTATCTAGACTCCCTAATTACTAGTAATAGTAGAATCTATGATTCAGACATCAGTGGGCACTGTTATTTTCCTATAGACTTTTGCCTAATCAGAGTAGTGATGGGACTACAGACTAGATTCTGTCTTTTCTATAACTTTTGAATTTGTAGTATTCCTAGGTTCTGTCTTAGAAGCAGCCTGGGCCTAAGAGAATCTATGCAATAGATTTTATATTTATTCTTTTTATTTATGTCAGGAAAAGATATCAAAATATCACATAAAATATCCAAAAGTAAGTGAGAAGAGAGAAATCAATAGTTCACTCTATTACTCCTAAGTCACAGGACTAGAATTCAACAGTCCCTGAGAGATTTTTCTATTAGTCAGGGTTTCAGAGCTATTCTGATTGGGTAAATCCACTTAAACTAACAAGATAAGCACCTGTTAGTTCTTTTTAGCACTAAAAAGAGCTGATGAAAATATCATTCACTACCATGGACAGCTCAACAGGTACTTCATATGTCAATAGGATGGAGCACACAAAAAGCTAGTTATGTGCTACCAAGACATTCTTACTAAGAGTTGTTCTCAATAAGTTCTCAAGATCAGGTTCTTTTTTGGCAAATAGGTTCATTAGTGGCTACCAAATATAACAGCAAAATTTGCTACTATTAATATTTTAATAAAATGCTTTTTTCCCCATCATCTTTTTATATATAATTCCAAATTGTTTCCAAGACCATTTAGACCAATTAACATCTGCATTAATAGTGTATTAATGTGTATGTCTTTCCCCTCCCCCTCTAACTTTAACTTTTTCAATTTTTATCATCTTTGCCAATTTGCTATGTGCAAGGCACTGTGCTAAAGGTAAAGAAAGATACAAAAAAAAAAAAAAAAAAGCTAAAAGACAAACCCTACTTACAAGGAGTTTGCAGTAGAAAGAGGAAAAAAACTATATGCAAACAAACTATATAAAGAATAAAGTTAGAGAATCAACAGAGAGAGAGCAGTAGAACTAAGGAGGATCAGGAAAGGCTTCCTGCAGATGAGATCTTAACTGAAATTTGAGAGAAACCAACTTTCCTAGCTAGAAATATGCCTAGAGAAATATCCTAGAGAAACTATGAAGTAGATATGAGAAGGGAAGGCATCCTAGACTTGGGAAATAATCAGTGAAAATTCAGTCAGGACAAAAAGCTTAGGTCTGCAGACAATAGCCTGCAAGGAGACTACTATCACTCTAACATTGAATATGTGAAAGGGTGGGTAGGAGAAAAAAACTTCTTCAAGGTAAAAGAAAACTGAAAAGAAAGGAAGGAGTTACATTTTGTTGTTGTTCAGTTATTCAGTCATGTCCAACTCCATGTGAATCCATAGCACACTAGGCTCTTTCATGTTCCACTATTTCTCAAAATCTGTCCAAGTTCATGTTCAATGTTTTCATTACACTACTTATCCATCTAATCCTTTAAATCCCCTTTTCTTCCTTTTCCCAACATCAGGCTCTTTTCCAAATGTCCCATTTTCTTCCTATGTGGCCAAAGTATTCTCTATCTGACCTTCCAGTAAATAGTTTGAATTAATTTCTTTAAGTATTGACTAATTTTGATCTCTTTGCTGTTCTAGAGACTCTCAAAAGTTCTCTCCAGCACCACAATTCAAAAGTGTTTATATTTATTTAATAACACTCTGAGCAACTAAAATAATCACAAGCATTTTTGTTCATTTAGTGAGTGAAAATACTCTTGGAAATATGAAAGAAATACCCCATCAAAGAATATTATCTTTGTTAAATAAAGATTGCTATTTAAGGGTAAAAGTAATAAATCATTAAAAAAGAGGTTAGTGTTGGCCAAACAATTTCCAGATAGTAAAAAGAAAAAGCAATGAGATTATTCATCAAGTCACTTTATTTGTTGAATTTAGATGTCCCCTAGGACAGTGGCACAGCTTGGAAAAGATTAAGTATTCCTGTCATTCTCATACTACTGTTCCAGGAGATCACTGTGTTCTTGTCTTCTTTTATGGGCAAATCGGCTTGAACTACAAAACAGCAGCAATAACTAATGCTCCTTTGGTCTGTCCCAGACCACTCTACTAAGGTAAAGATATGCTAAATTGGAAATAACACTTTCAATATCCTCATTTTCATCTTTGTAGAAAGGGACACTATGAAACACATGGTATAAACATAAAAAGATTTATGAATATATACATAATCTGCACATTGTATACCTACTGCTGTTTCACAACTATATTAATATATCAAGTAATAAAAGCCTGCTGTAAAACTGTTCAATTGATTCTTGTTCAGTTGATTCTCCATCTATAATATTTATAATATTGTTCTGGTAAAACTGACCCTTTTAATATTGTTTCAGCCAAATCGTGTTTATGTGGAACAATGTCAGGCTGTATATATGTACATATGGAGAGAGATTTATATATCTGCAGATATCTACATAGATCTTTAATATGATGTGCATTCATTCATTACATCAACAAGCATTTACTGAATTTTTACCATGTGACAAGCACTTTTCTACATGCTGGGGATGCAAATAGAGGCAAAAACTGTCCCTCTTTTCAAAGAGATCACATTTTAATTCTATTTACAACAACATATAGACAACTAGTACATATGCAATATATACAAATTAGGCTGAAGATTATCTCAGAGGAAAATGCATTAAGTTGGGGGAGGAAAGGAACAAGACCCACACCATGGGGAATGACCTCTTAGAGAATATGGAATTTTAGCTAAGTCTTTTAGGAATTTAGCAAATTTAAAAATGGGATGGGAGCTCCGAGATTCAAGAAACAGCCAGTGCAAAGATACTGAATGTAGAGATAGAGTGTTGTTTCTAGGAAAGAGCAAAGTGGAATAAAATGTAAGAAGACTTGAAAGGCAAGAAGGTACCAGGAGGTAAAAGGCTTTAAAAGCCAAACAGAAATTTAGTTTTTATTCTAGAAGTAATAAAGAGCCACTAGAGTTTATTTGGGTTGGGAAATGTGGTCGGAAGCAGTGTGACTTGGTCAAGTCTATCTACGCTTTAGGAAAATCTCCTTGGCAACTAAGTGGAGGCTAGATTGGAATGAGTAAAGAATTGAGGCAGGAGGGCCAATTAGAACACTATTGCAATAATTGAGGTGAAAAGTGATGAGGATTTACACAAAGCCTGGTAGCTATGTAAGTGGATAGAAAGAGATATAGATATAAGATGATGTAAGGAAAAAAACAAAACTTGACCAGAGATTAGATATTTGAGGGAGTATAAGTAAGAAGTCAAGAATAATACTGATGTTTTCAGCCTAGATGACTGGAAAGATGGATAAATAACTACATGCTTTTCCTAAATAAGATTATGTGTGTGTGGATGTTTGTGTGAGTGCATAAAGTGTGAGTACATTAAAGAAAGATACTGTATCACTTCACTGGTCTTAAAGAAAACATTTTCCCCCAAGATTGGAAGAACTATGGGGAGAAATGGAGAGGCAAGAATAAGGTAGAAGCAGATACTCATACAGAGAATAAGGGGAGAGAAGGAAGAAAAATGGCAGAAGGGTGGACTTGAGCTAAGAATAGGACAAACTAGCTATGGTGATATTTGATAGCAATTGGTGAGAACAAAGATTAGCAGCTTTCCCAGAGTACCATGAGAAACACAGTCATCTACACTTTGCTTATATGCTTATTTATATTTCTTTTACTTGATACTACATGACCAATAACAGTAATTTTTAACCAAGCAAATAAGCTCACGGTAAGAAGTTGAGAGGGGAAAAACTAACCACAGGAGATGAAATTTCTGTTCTTTTTCTCAAGTAGGGACTGAGGCAATTATAAAGTTTCTGTCATTTTTGTAATTTATTATTTTATTTTAGAGCATATTTGCCAACTGATCTTTGAATCTGATAAGAGAAAATTAATAAAGAAATGAACCAATAACCAACAAAAGGGTAGATTTAGTGTAGTTATTCTTAAGAACATGTGAGAGACCCTCATGCATCCTATACCCACATCCCACAAATTAGTCAGAAAAATGATTATTAAATAGCTAATTGTTAATATTGGGGAGATCTAGATTTTTCTCACTTCTTAGATTCTTATTCTCTACTAAGTCAAACCATCATTTGTTGATGGTTGAGATGACCAAAATTCCTGGAGTACATGCCTTTTGATCCTGGATGGGAGTTGTTGCCCTACCCAACTAGAAAACTTTACAAAAAATTTAATCTAAGGTGAATTCCCACCTACTGTGTTCCATTCAGCCAGATCTGAGGAGAGGTGAACTCTCTTTTGTCTAGATAGGGATAGTCTGGACAATAAACAAGTCCTAAGTCACTCTCAGACCCTCATTATAATAAGTCTACCTCACATTATAATATTCATTCTCTGAATACTTGTTAATCAGAGTTGATAGCAACCTGCAAGAATACCCAATGGCTTCTATCTTTGCATTGAGAATTCCACTGACCTCTTTTATTAATAGTTGCTTGCAAGATTAAGAAAAAGATTAATTATCCAGAAACTTGTTATATGTCACAGTAGATAGATGGACAGACTATAAGGGTTGGGTTCAGACCCTCAATTTCAACTGTCTAGGAAATGCCTATTAGTTAAACTGTTTCCACCAAAGAAGATCAACTCATCTATAGCTTCACATCTCAGAAAAGTGGCATTGAAAGGTTTACTGAATTATTTAGGGGCACACATCTAGTAAAAGGCAGGACTTGAAGCTGGGTCTTTTTAACTCCAAGGTCACCCTTCTATCTATCATGATGTTTACTCTCACACATATCAAATTTGTTTGAATGTAAGTCATGCTTTATCTTTCTCAAATGTCTTATAAAATCTGAATTGCTATTATTTTTCAGAACATGATCACTTCCACCAAGATCCTTCTTCAGCTCAACAGGTGATGAGATGTAGGTGACTGAAATCCTGAAGGATTTAACAATACAGGTCAAATTTTAGAAGTTCCAATCAAACTGAAAAATATTTTAGCGTAGATCCCATACAGCTCTAATCTGATTCACTTGACCCCATGCAGCCTCTCTTTATTATGTATTTGTTGAATTGCTGAATGGCTATGTATCCAAAATTTAAAGCAGAATTGGGAAGTAATTCACAAAATCCCTTAATCCTAAATATTTCTTCCCACTCCCATCCAATAGAGGAAAACTCTATCTCCAATCTTTATATTTTTTTCTAGAATGGAGAAAAATCAAGGAACTGCAATAGTATCAAAAGAATATCTGGAATACAGAGTAATAAACAGAAAGTCATGCTTTCCTAGTTAAGTCTGAGTGAAAGAAGTGCTCTTGATGAGGTTAAGAAAGAGTACACTTGATAATAATGAAAACCCAAAGAAAAGAAATCCTTGGGGTTACTCTTTCTTTGTTTTGTTTTGTTTTACTATTATAGCTTTTTATTTACAAAATATATACATGAGTAATTTTTCAACATTGACCCTTGAAAAACCAAAATTTTCCCTCCTTCCCACCACCCCCTCCCCTAGATGGCAGGTAGTCCAATACATGTTAAAATATATGTTAAATCCAATATATGTATACATATTTATACAGTTATTTTGCTGCACAAGAAAAATAGGATCTAGAAAGAAAGAAGAAAACCTGAGAAGGAAAACAAAAGTACAAGCAAACAATAACAGAAAGAGTGAAAATGCTATGTTGTGGTCACTCATTTCCCATAGTTCTCTCTCTGGGTATAAATGACTCTCTTCATTACTGAACAATTGGAATTTGTTTGAATCATCTCATTATTGAAGAGAGCCACATCCATAAGAATTGATCATTGTATAGTTTTCTTGTTGCTGTTTATAATGATCTCCTGGTCCTGCTCATTTCACTCAGCATCAGTTCACGTAACTCTCTCCAAGCCTCTCTGTATTCATTCTGCTGGTCATTTCTTACAGAACAATAATATTCCATAACATTAATATACTTGGGGTTACTCTCAATATCTATTACAATCAATATCTTGGAGAACTCGGCTGTGAGGTAGTTTGTAAGTTTTCCTCTCGTTCTTCACTTTACTTCAGTGGTGTACTGGAACTAGAAACCTCCTGGAGAGAGCTTCAAATTATCAATAAAAGAATTTATACCTCAAAACTCAGCAAATGTCACAAATCAAATTTTGATTTATTGCTTTGTTGATTTTTCTAGACTTAAGAAAGTGATAGAAAAATATGAAATATTTATAATGCAGACTAAACTTAAAAGTGTTTTCTTCCTACTTTTTCTTTTTCCAGACATTTACCAGTACACTAAGCTTTACTTTCCATTCTTATGCAAGTCCTTCACATTTTGTGAATGTGTGATACACCTATATGTTAAAAAAAATATATAAATAGTGTACCTTTATCTTGATAGAAACTGGGGGGGAAAGTCATTAGGGAATTGATATATAAAGAATTATACTAAAATCCAGATGGTCTTCTCCGCCTATATTTGTCTTCTCCAATGGATAATATATTTAGTACTAAGACACTGAAATGAAAACATAAGATTACTTTTCATTAACAATAATAGTGTTGACAAATGACAATGATGATGATAATGATGATGGTGATGGTAATGATAAGACAAAAAATAATTCAGATTATGGCAGCTGTTGAACATCTGGATCTATTTTTCAATTATGAAGAAACACCTTGAAATCTTCTTGTATAAGGGTATGATCCTTTAAAAGAGGAAAAACAGTCCAACTTTTGAAATTATATTTTAGTGAGTCATTGTCTCATCTCTGTATAAAAGTGGGAAGAAATCATTAATTATTGTGTAAACAATTAGAAAAAATTATAGCATAAAAACAACAAGTTTATGTGCCTTAGTTTTGTTTTTGTTAAAAAAAAAAAAACCCTATCCAATCAATATAATTTCTTTTTGAATTAGTCATCTGAGATAGGAAGGAAACCACAGAATTAATAACTGGCAAAGGCTCATGACTGTAGCATACTTAACATATTCATGAGCCAATTAGGAAAACATGGCTAGCATGCCATCATTAATGGTTGGAGGGTTCAGTTCAAAAAGTAATTGGTCTGCTGGTGCATGAGATTATTTGCTGCATTCTGAAGCACTTATTACCTTCAGGTGACCGTCATTTGTTCCCTAGTGACTGCATCTATATGGAACTATTGCCTCAGACAGTTTTATCAAAAATGGTTGTTGTGCATGTGCAAGCTATCAACCTAATGGCTCCAGGGGAAAATGAACTTCTTTTTTTCAAATGGGTGGAGCCTTCAACTTGAGTAAGCACTTAGTTGGTCTTGTATTTATATAGCCATCAATTCCCATTATAAAGTGGTACCCCAGTGTGAATATCCACTATTTGCATCTGTATCACCATACTTGTCAATCAATAATTAAATCTAAAGATGGAACAAGCCCAGAATTCTGAGCCAACTAGGAAATGGGTAAAAACCCATTCAACTTTTGGAACAAAGCTGCATCTTTTGTTTGAAGTGAAAAAACATTCTATGTGCCTTCATAATCATTTGTCACAAAGTTTTTTTTACCTTTACTTTTTTTTTTCAATTTTCTTGATCAGACAGAATACTATATGTATGAGATAGGAATACTGCTTTAATTGTTCATCTAAACTTAGATAAATCACCTCTCTTTTGGGGGTGTCAGATTCCTCAGCTGTAAAATCAAGGATACAGAGAGAAGGAAGGAGAAAATAGCATTTATATAGTACTTCTTGACAGTCACTGTGCTAAACATTTTTAGTATTTGTTTTTAAAAAATATTTTCTTTTTTGAACATCACAATGACCCTGCAGAATAAGTGCTCAAAATACATATATGTAATAACCTCTTGGCAATGTATTTGATATGGAACCAAATTGGTAAATGAATTTAGGTAATATTATGTGGTAACCTCTAAAAATGAATACATGTAGGATATGTTCTAGTGGATCTTTCATATATGAATTAGGCTAGTTGGCTACTGATGCCTCTTTAAACTCTCATATTCTAAGATTCTTGCTTCTCCTTTTCTGGATTAACCAACTTTTTGTGTTATTTTCATTAACACACCAAATATTAGTCCACTAATAAATCTTCCTTTCTGTTTTTCTAAGTAAATTTTTATCATTAATTTTATATTTATAATACCTACATTTCCCCCCATATTCCTTTTACTTTTATTACTAAGAAGCCATATCATATGAGTATTTTTAAAGCAAAAACAGACAAAAGAATCAGCAATACTGACCAATATGTTTAATTTTTTTTTAATGGTGACAAGGTTCTACAAAAGAAAAGGGACATGTTTTATTCATTAATCTTCTTTGGGACCATGCTTGTTCTTTGAAATCTTGCAATATTCACTTTTAAGTGTGTTGTGGTCTTGTTCTTATTTATATTACTGTTTTCTCAGTTCTGCTTATTTTTCTTTGTGTCAGTTTGTGTAAGTCTTTCCATACTTCTCAATATTTAGCTTATTTATCATTTCTTTTAGCATAATAATATTCTATTACATTCATGTGCCATGATTTCTTAAACCATTTCCCAATTGAAGTATAGCTACTTTGTTTCCAATACTTTGCTATAATCAAATGTGCTGCCATAAATATTTTACTATATATGGAGTTTTTCTTATTTCTTAACAATAGCCTCCTTAGAGTAGTACTCTAGCAGTAGTGTGAAAATTTTTGCCACCTTATTTGCATAATTCCAAATTGCTTTCCGAAGTGGTTATACTGAATCACATCTCCACCAAGAATATACTCCTGTTTCCATCTTCCCACAACCCATCTAATCCTATCTTTTGCTGGAACTATTCTCTAAATTAGTATCTTTGCTATTTCCCTAGGAAATACAAATAAAGCATGCCATTAGCAAATAGAAACAGTTTTATCTCTTATTTACCTACCTTTACACCTTTAATTTCTTTGATCTCCCTTATTACTGTTGGCTAGCATTTATAGAACCATACAATTTCACAGTGAAAAGAATGAACATTTTTACTTTGATTCTTTATTTATTGGGAAAGCTCCTAATGCATTCTCATTACATAAGATGCTTACTCTTAGCTTTATATAGATAATTTTTATTAGTTAAAAGTCATCCCACTCAATTACATTTTATTAGGATTCTTTTTTTAAGTACAAATGAGTAATTGTACTTTGTATGAGGATTTTTATGAGTAGATGAAGGTAATCATATGGTTTGAGATGCTTTGATTATAATATGAATTAATTATGTTGATCACTTTCCTATAGCTAATCATTGCTTCTCTTGCATAAGTCCAGCTTAATAATGATGAATAATTTTTTGAACAAATTATTGCAGTCTGACAACATTTCACCTAAAATTTTTGAATTGGCATTTCTTAATGTACTTTAACTTTTAATGATTTTAGTACTAGGACTATGTTTATTTGTAAAAGGAGTCTGATAGACTATTTTTCAGTTTTGGTAATTTTTCTTCATGTTTTGATAAAACTCTGTAAATTCATCAGAACCAGGAAAGTGACTATTTCTTAGCTGCTTTGAGATTAATTCTATTTCCATTTCTGAAATTGGATTATTTTAGAACTTGGATTATTTTAGTTTCTTATTAGTTTCTGATTCTCTATTTTTGAAGATAATCTTGTATTTGGTTTTATGTTCTCAATTTAAATAGCATGTTACTATACAAAGCCAATTCTGAGAGTTGTTTTTATTTCTTCTAGTTTTATAGTGATTTCCTTCTTTCTCCTTTCTTCATTAAGCTTTTTTACCATTCTTTAAAATGAGATTGACTAAATGTTATTAATTTTGTTGTTACTCTTTTCAAAAAGCAAATTTAGTTGTTTATCATTTTTATAGTCTTTTTCATTTCCAATATATATATTTCTCCTCTAATTTTCAGCATTTCTTCTTTCATGCTTATTATTATTTTGTTCGATTTCTAAATATTTAGAATACAGATTCAGTCCATCATTTTCCATTGTTTTTCCATTATGTAAATATATGTTCTTAAGGATATAATTTTTCCCCTGAAATATGCTTTAGTCATTCTTATTTTTAAAATCCTTCACTCTATGATTTAACGTGAGCTGCTTAAGCACAAGAACTATTTCTTTTTTTTTCTTTGTATCCCCAAATTAAGTACAGTTCCTTAAACATAGTAAGTACTTAGTAAATATTGTTAGTTGATTCATTTTTAGCCATTTAGAATTGTCTTATTTCAGATGATATTTTTTATTAAAGTTTTTTATTTTCAAAATATATGCATGGATAACTTTTCAACACTGACCCTTGTAAAACCTTGTCTTCCAAATTTTCTCCTCCTTCCCCTCATTCCCTCCCCTAGATGGCTGGTTGTAATGGGCCAGAACTCTGGAGAAATATACTTAAAGCTCAGTATGATTGATTTAATCCTACAACAAGGTGTTAACTCAGTGGAATTGATGAGACAATAGTTATCTAGTTTATATATACTTAGTACTTAGCAAGGTGATATAACAGTTCTACAATTGATGTAATTGTAATAGGGTATTTAACTGAAGACAAAGTCAGCCACAGACATTCCATTTTTGATCAGGCTCTCTTGCCTCCTGCACTTTGGAAGAGACTGGTTCAGAGTAGGAAAGTGAAGGAGACAATAAAGACTTTGGACTCTCTTCCTGACCATTCTCGTGGTTATTATTTTGCTGAGAACAAGGCTAGTCCCAAGACTTCCAGAAAACCAGCCAGAACATTACAGCAGGTAATATATAAATATTTATAAAAGTATCTTGCTGCACAAGAAAAATCAGATCAAAAAGGAAAAAAAAAATGAGGAAAACAAAATGCAAGCAAACAACAACAGAAAGAATAAGAATACTATGTTCTGATCCACCCTCAGATCCCACAGTCCTCTCCCTGTGTGTAGATGGCTCTCCATCACAAGATTATTGGAACTGGCCTCAATCATATCATTATTGAAAAGTCACCTCCATCAGAATTTATCATTACATAATTTTGTTATCATGTATAATTATGTCCGGGTTCTACTCATTTCACCTAACATCAGTTCATGTAAGTCTCTTCAGACCTTTCTGAACTCATCCTGCTAATTGTTTCTTATAAAACAGTACTATTCCATAACATTCACATAACACAATTTATTCAGACATTCCCTAACTGATGGACATCCATTCAGTTTCCATTTTCTTGACACTACAAAAAGGGCTGCCATAAACATTTTTGCACATGTGGATCCCTTTCCTCCTTTAAGATCTCTTTGGGATATAAGCCCAGAGAAACACTGTTGCATCAAAGAATATGCACAGTTTGATAACTTTGTGAGCATAGTTCCAAACTGCTCTCCAGAATAGTTGGATCTGTTCACAATTCCACCAACAATGTATTAGTGTCCCAGTTTTCCCACATCCTCTCCAACATTCATCATTATCATTTCCTGTCATCTCAGCCAATCTGAGAGGTGTGTAGTAGTATCTCAGAGTTGTCTTAATTTGCATTTCTCTGATCAATAGTGATTTAGAAAATCTTTTCATATGACTAGAAATTGTTTTGATTTCTTCATTGAAAATTGTCTGCTCATGAACCAGAAGATCACTGTACAATTCAATGCTGTATGAAGAGGTATTCTGATGGAAGTGGAAATCTTCAACATAAAGAAGATCCAACTCACTTCCAGTTGATCAATGATGGACAGAAATAACTACACCCAGAGAAGGAACACTGGGAAGTGAATATAAATTGTTAGCACTACTGTTTATCTACCCAGGTTACTTATACCTTCGGAATCTAATACTTAATATGCAACAAGAAAATGGCATTTACACACATATATTGTATCTAGGTTATATTGTAACACATGTAAAATGTATGGGATTACCTGTCATGGGGGGGAGGGAGTGGAGGGAGAGGGGGAATAATTTGAAAATTATAATATTATAAATAAATAAATAAATTTTAAAAAATAAAAAAAAGAAAATTGTCTGCTCATAACCTTTGACAATTTATTAACTGGGGAATTGTTTGAATTCTTATAAATTTGAGTCAATTCTTTATATATTTTAGAAATGAAGCCTTTATCAGAATTCTTGAATATAAAAACGTTTTCCCAATTTATTATTTCCCTTCTAATTTTGTCTGCATTAGTTTTGTTTGTACAAAAACTTTTTAACTTAATATAATCAAAATTATCTATTTGCTTTTCAATAATGAATTCCAGTTCTTCTTTGGTCACAAATTCCTTCCTTCTCCATAAATATGAGAGGTAAACTATTCTATGTTCTTCTAACTTATTTATAATATCACTCTTTATGTCTGAATTATGAACCCATTTTGACCTTATCTTGGTATATGGTGTTAGGTGTGATTCTATGCCTAGTTTCTGCCATACTAATTTCCAATTTTCCCAGTAATTTTTGTTAAATAGTGAGTTATTATCCCAAAAGGTGGGATCTTTAGATTTGTCAAACACTAGATTGCTATAGTTATTGACTATTTTGTCCTATTAATCTAACCTATTCCACTGATAAACTATTCTATTTCTTAGCCCGTACCAAATGGTTTTGATGACTGCTTTAGATCTGTTTTCGATAGTTTTAGATCTGGCACAGGTAGGCCACTTTTGTTCGTATTTTTATTCCATTAATTCTCTTGAAATTCTTGACCTTTTTTTCTTCCAGATGAATTTTGTTATTATTATTTCTAGCTCTGTAAAATAATTTCTTGAGAGTGTGATTGGTATGGCACTAAATAAATAGATTAATTTAGGTAGTATTGTCATTTTATTACATTTGTTCAGTCTACCCATGAGCACTTGATATTTTTCCAACTGATTAGATCTGATTGTATTTGTGTGGAAAATGTTTTACAAAACAATCAATTTGGGTTAATTTTCCTTCATAATGTAATATTTGTTCAGTGTATATGACTTTTCCTTGAATTATAAGTTGTATTTCCTGCTATTTTTATGAATTGCTTTACTTGTTTGAGGTGTAAGCTTCTGCATACATTTTTTCCTATGGGTCTTTATCTTTTAGTCTTTCTCTTTTATTCCCCTTAGATCCTCTTATTTGTCTTTGACTTTTCTCCATTTCACAGCTTCTAAAGCTAGGCAACCTCAGCTTCTCAATGTTGAAAATTTTTACAAAACACAACTACAGTTGTGTTCATATTGTTCCCAACTTTCTATTGCCAGATAGATTCCCAGATATTTTCTACTATCGACAATTTGAGTTTAATTTCTCTTTGTATCTCTTCCATTGGATTTTGTAGGTAATATATAAAAATGCTAATGATTTATGTAGAGTTATTTTGTATCCTACTAAAGTTGTGAATTGTTTAGTAGTTTTTTAATTGATTCTTTAAGATTCCCTAAGAATGCCATCATATCATCAAGTGATATTTCTTTATTTTTTATTTTACCTTTCACTCTAATTTCTTTTTAAATTAAATATTTAATTACTTTTTTCCCTCAATAATTGTACTTGTTTACTTTCTTGTGTTTCTTTTGTTCAGGTTATTGGCAAGTTCAATATTCTGATAATTACTCAGGGTGTGTGTGTGTGTGTGTGTATTGCAGAATGCTTCAAATTTCTTTTGTTAGAGATTCTTTTTTTTTATCATTGATGATTTGAATTCCTTTTACAAGATATTATTTTGGGGTTCTTTTGTATTTTTCAATTTCTCATGACTATGGAATAATTCTAAATGATTTGAATTTTTATTCCTTCATAATTGAAAGCCTTTCTTTTGATTAATCGCCACATTTGTTGTTTGGTATTAAAATTTTGGAATTTAACCACAGCATGGCTTGAAGTTTCTAGTGTAGAATTTTTCTTTTGCAGCAATCTGTGTATTTGATCAATCAATTCTTTGTTTATATTCAAAAAATCTGGAGTTTTCTTACATTGCTTCTTACAATATAGTGTTTTTTTTAATTAATCACAGTTTTCTGGGAGACTAAGTTAACTGAATAAGTCTTGTCTTCAAATTTAATAACTTTTGCCTTTGTAGTAGTCATGTATTCTTTCAAATTTATTTCAATGTTACTTTTCTTCCACTTTTTAATTTCTGAATCCTGAATGTATTTTTCTCATTTCTAGAGCCCCCATGTCTAGATTCTGGATTATATGTCCTAAATTCTTTACCCAATTGTTTATATTTGTTATTTTAAATTTGAGAGCTCTGGCTTCTGACCTAATTTCCAGAATCAAATTTCTTTTAAAAATTTCATTTCTTTTTAAGCCATTCTAAATTTTCTTGATACTATTCTATGTTCTCTATAGCATTCTCTTTTTCATTAATCAATTTGGGTTAGTTTTCCTTCATAATGTAATATTTGTTCAATGTATATGGCCTTTCCTTAATTTATAATTTATTTGTATTTCCTGCTATTTTTATGAATTGCTTTACTTGTTTGAGGTATAAGTTTCTGCACACATTTTTTCCTATGGGTCTTCATCTTTTAGCCTTTCGCTTTTATTCCCCTTAGATCCTCTTTGACTTTTCTCCATTTCACAGCTTCACCAACTTCTAAAGGTAGGCAATCTCAGCCTCCCAATGTTGAGGTTGGCTGAGTGAGAGTTTGGTTGGGTGCCTACAAACAGTAAAGTCCACAAGAAGTGGACTTAGGCCAGTTTTCTTTTATTTAGGCAGACAAACTCTTAGGGTTTCATTTCAAGTTATCTCTGTACTACTACCACTACCCTGCTGCCCCATCCTATACTATTGTACTCCCATTTCTTTGTGACTGCACAAAATTGCTAATTTCTGCTTAATGTTAAAAGTAGGTAGAAATTCAAGCTGAGTACTATTAAATGGTGGAACGGAACAGTGCCCAAAAGCACAAATCTTCATTGTTGTTTGTGCTAACTTTGCTTAATGCTTACCTGGAAATGAAGAAACTGAAAGAAATCTCTAAACATTTTAGTTGTCTATTATTGTGTCATATAACTTTTATCTTGTAGAGTGTTTTTACCTCGTTATCTTATGTATTTCACTTTAATTTCTCTCTCTATATATATTTTTTAGGTTGCAACTTTGGAAAGAGGTATATGAAAAATAGTTCTCTATCATCTTGCTAACTACTGCAGGAATTATTGTGATTTAAAAAAAAGAAGAAGAAAAAAATACTTCTCTGAATGAAAATGAGGCTGTTACCCATAGCTAGCTCTTGCCTCATGTTCTAAGAAGTAGTAGCATGTGCTACATCCTAGTAAAACTAATTTGCAAACAGGCTAAAGAGATTGAGGAGAACTAACAGACTTTGAGCCTGTTGGTGAGTTAGAACTATGTCTATCCCAACATGAGAAGACTTCCCCCAGCAGACTAAGCAGATGAGAACAACTGTATCAACAGCAATGAAAATGGCTTCAGCAGACACTTAGTACTTGTTTAGACATGGAAGATACCAAGGTCATCCACTGCATTCCAGATCATTGCCAGTCATTTTAACTTTAATAAGCTGATAAAGTATTTAATTCAAAGGCTCTCTAGTTTGGAAGGAGTTGCCAGAGTTACTTTGTAGCCATGAATCAAGGGAAAGTTGAGTGACATAACACATGCTGACTACAATTTTTTTGTTGGAAAATTGAGATTATATTTATTCTTTTCTAGTCCTGCAGCATTTTTTCCAGTCTACACTAGAAAAAGTCTACACTGTCATCCCTGCAATAGCAAGGTAGGGACATATCACTGTTCGCATAACTAATGTCAACAGAAGAGCTTAAACATAGATCTTCCTACTTCGAACTTGAAGAAGGATCCTGGGTGCTGCTCCAAGCTACATATAGCTAATAAATAGCAAAGGCATTCCTGATTCCACTGATTCCAAATGCAGTGACATTTCTACTATTATGCATTTGAAGTTAAAAGGAAAAAATATTGTCTCCCTGAATAAATCTGTATCTAATTACACATACAATCTATAAACAAATGAAGAAAAAGGTTTTCTCTCACTTTGGTTGGAAGGAAGAAATCTAACTAGTGTGTAGATATGGGTCAATTTAGCAGCTATAGATTGTATCTCATTGGTAAAGAAAATGTAACTCTAATGTCATAGAAAAGACTCGGTCCTTAGCCAGCATCCTTTCCTTTCTATTTTTAAGGCATGGTTTATAAATTCAGGTCTCATTCTCAGAAGCCATCTTGCTAACCAGCCAATTATTTTCCTTACATATTTGCTTTTCTCTTTTGAAGCTTTTGCCTTTGATATCTAGGAGTGATAAAAGTTGTTTGTTTGTTTGTTTTTAATTTATATAAACATTACTTGTGCCTCAGATTATCCCATTTCTTTCCTAAAACTTTCTAATTTTTAACATTTCTTTCTGAATTCTTTCTGTCAGTATCATTTTTTGTATAAATCACTAAGAGTAAGTAGGAGGTAGTCACCCACTTTAATGTATATGTCAGGGAAAGCAACAGAATTGTCTATTATCAGCATCAAACAAACTCTTCTTTGACCTTTCAGTTTTGAGTCACCAATCACCACAATTTGTCCTTCTTCTCCATCTCCTATTGGCTGAACTCTCACCTGACAACTCCAACAATACCAAATTATTATTCCTTAGAGAACAAGTAGCTACATCCTCCTCAGAAAGCCTAGCCTTTTGCTCACTGAAAAATCTCACATCTATTTCATATCTCTGAGTGTTCTCTAAACCTCTGATCTCTTCACATAAGTTAAGATTCCCCCCTCTGCCTCTTCAGAATCTTTGTATTTTTTTCACAAAAAAACCTTTATTGCCTTTTTAATGTGATTCTTCATTCTCCCTAATAAACAGATGTCCTGTTACCTTTTATTCTAGAAGGAATACCAGCCTTCATTTTGAACACAAATAAAAGCAATTTGGCTGTGTAGAAACATAAATACCATATACATTATTTTATCTAATGCAAAATTCTCCTTTTAGTTAGAATTTTAATGTTTTCACTAGGAATTCCTCCTAGAAAATTATTATGCAAACTCTTTGTGGAAGGGAACTCTGAAGTTATGATTCACTTTTTCATCTTGTTAACACCTTATTATTTACCATTTGCTGACTCTTTGACAGCTACACTCAGCTTTTTTTATTGTATCCTCTCACCTTCTTACCAATTTTCTTCTCCTCCTTGATTCCTTATTCTTTTTCAAATATTCTTCCTTGAATCTTCATTTTCCATCTCCTCCAGGTCTATTCCTCCTCCTTCTCCTGCTTTTCTTCACTTCTTCCTGGGCTCTTCTCCTCTGCCCATTTTTTCTTTGATTTTTTCTTGAGACCTTCATCTTAAGTTCTTTTTAACCTTCAATTCAGGTCCTTTCTCTCCTTTTCTTTAAATTTATCAACTTACCACAAATTTCTTGTCCTTTAAAATCAGTCTCTGGCCTTCTAAATACTTGTAAAATACTTCAAATATTTCCTTTCCTTCTATCATCAGCTTTGTTAGATACCACAGGTATTGTCTTCCTTTTTAAAGATGAAAAAAAATAAAAACAGACTCCCATCCATAATGATGTTTTAAAAGTCCAAGACACATAGCTTTTGATTAATAATCACTTTACTAATAATGTTAGCATTTTATTAATAAAAGAGCATTCATAGCGAAGGGCTCATAGTTTAAATGCTCTTGGAAGAGTGGAAGTTCCTAAGAATGGCAATCAACTTTGATTATCAATTAATGAGAAAAAATGAATATTACAATGATAGGTGGACTCTATTCTAATGCAGGACTTGGAGAAGTTGTAATTTTATGTAATTTACTTCTAAATTACCCAGTTTAGAGCAGTCCCAATCAAAAGAATTGATCCCCACCCAAAATGGTATGGAGCACAATGGACTTCCCCTCGTTGGATTAAATTACTTGTAAGGTTGGGTGGGGGTTGAAGAAGCCGTTTATTCAATCTCTTTATCAGTAATATCCTTCAGAGACCTAACTGAAATGAGGACTTCAGAAAAAGGGAGAACTCTGGATCTCTCCAAATCATTGCTTATTGATCCTTTCTTTCAATGCAATTAATTACTAAGTGTCAGAACTGAAAAAGCCAGATCATCCTACTGTCATATTCAGCACTATATAGACTTTGCCAAAATTCATTAAAAAGTTTCTAAGGAGTCTTCCAGCTCTAAAACCTTATGATTTGACTATATCATAAGGATGATATAGAATCAAGGAAGCACAGATTTAGAAGGTGATTTAGTAGTTATACAGTACATCCTCTACTTCTACAAAGGAATTCCCTAAATAAGTGCCATACAGCCTTCAGTTGAAGAGCTCTACAAAGATGCTCCAAGTCAGAAAGGATCACTTTTTTAGATAACTCCAATTGTTAGGACATTTTTCACAGCAAGTCTAAAACTGCCTTTCTACATCTGGAGTCACACAGAATAAATCTTGTCTTTTACATGACAGTTCTCCAAATGCATAAAATCAATTATCATTTCCATCTGAAGTCTTCTTAAGATTCCTAGCTATGTTGTATATCAATATCATTTTTCAACACTTACTAGTGGCTAGTAATTCCTAACCCAGACTCACTTTACAAATGAAAACGATTTTTTTTTTAATTTCCAAGTGTTGAATGTTCAACTCATCTTTTTAACAATAACATTCTTCCAGTAAAATCATATAGTTGTCAATCATGCAACAACACAATCTCCAAAGTCTAAAAATTGTGGGTTACCCAAAAAGCAATGGAGACATGGGGAATAAGAATAAACAAGCAGTGATGACTTTCATGCAAGATGTATCATAAGAGAAAGCAAAATAATAATAATAATAATAAATTGGATTTAAAAAGGAAATGGGACAATGATGTAGCTAGAGCAAGGAATAGCAAAAAAAGTTCTGCACTGGTATCAATAGAGTATCAATACAGTATTAAAGGGGCAGCTAGGTGGCACAATGGATAGAGCACCAGCTCTGAAGTCAGGAAAACCTGAGTTCAAATCTGGCCTCAGACATTTAACACTTCCTAGCTGTGTGACCTTGGGCAAGTCACTTAACCCCAAATGCCTGGGGGGGGGGGGGGAAATACAGTATTAAAGCCCTAAAGAAAAAGATTTTAACACATTAGACAGCTCCCACATGGAAATTTTGTAGAATGTAAACAAGAATTATTATGGCTATTAAGGTTTGTAAGTGTTTTGATATATATCATTAGAGATAAAACCTACATTAATAATGTCTAAAAGAAATTCTAGTATTGAATAGAATATAAAAGGGAAGGAAGGATGTCTTAGGCACTATGCTGAGATTCTTACAAATATTATCTCATTTGATTCTCATAAGAACCCTGAAAAGTAATTATTATTATTATTATTTACATTATTTCTAATTGAAGAAAATGAGACAAAGTTTAAGGGACTTGCTCAAGATCAGAGAGCTAGGATGTGTCAGAAGCTAGATTCGAACTTATTTCCTTGATGCCTAGCTTAAGTCTATCCAGTGCACTTCCTGCCTTTAATTTAGCAGTTTACACAAGGGTCTTTTCTCTTATTCTTAGAGCCTGTTGGTGTAGATTACCATGATTTTTGGGAATCTAGTTCTATCATTCAAATTGAAAGTAAATATATTTACCTTCAGAGAAATTTAAAATATAGATAAGTGGTTAAGAAATATATATATATACTAAATATTATTGGTCCACAGTGTCAACAAAAACCTCTATTTTAATATGCCGATAATACATATCTATTTTATGCCTACAGGGACTTCTCAAATAATAAAATTTAAAAAAAAACAATTTTTAAAACTTTAAAAAAATTAAACTTTCTTTTTAATCTTCAAATAATTATTGGTATGTTTTCAGTTCCAGTGAGTAAAGCAAAACTATAAATATTCAATTTGACACAGGAAAGCATCTGTTATTTGATTGCAGTATGCCACTTTTATGATTTTGTTCAAGAACTCTTCATTTTATTTACATGTATCAAATTACATCCCATAAAACTTAGAGAGATTGGTTAGCATTGAGACTTGAAAATAATAACAAAAGATATATAGACATGTTAATAAATTGGTCTTTACATTTTACCCCTTTCAATCCCATGGTTAATAGTCAGTCAATAGTTTCATAGACAAAAGGCGAGAGCCCAGAGCTCTGGGAGTCCATTTGAGACTTGTCTGTTAGACCACAGAATACATAAAAGGAATTAATTATGGTAGAGGTCACTGCTGAGGCTAGGAAGCAGGATCAATATATATATTTTTCCCATGGATATTGAGCCACTCAGCCAAAAGAGAAATTCCACTTATCGGACTAACTCAAGCCCTATCCATTAAGCAAGAATTCCTTTAATTGTTTTCCATTTCATACAGAGCTCCCATTTCACATGCTACAAGCTAAACCCAAGGTTTATAGTTTAAATTGCTGTTCAAAGTTGTCTACACTACATGACAGGAACCTGTCTGTATAAAAATTCCCAAACATGATATTTATTTCAGAGATATTTCATAGGCAGACCTTGTTCATCAATTATGGGTATTTTTTTTTTTAATGAGGAAGATGTGAAATATTATCCACTAAAATGATACGTTACGAAGACTGCTCTTCAGTCTCCAATAATTCACATAAGTCATCTTCACTTGGGGCATCTAATGATAATTCTGCTTTTGTGAGTCAGTTGGATATTTGGAATGGAAAAAGAAGGATGCTACTCGTTCTCAGCTACTAGCAAACTGGTATGAAATGTGACTGTTTCAGAGGAAAGATGATGTTGCAGGGAACTGTTCTCTTAATTTGTCTCTGTCTGAGTAGCCCTGGTTTTCAGTTTGCAGACATTTGAAATCAGAACACTGCATGGGCTAAAAGCTACTCATTTGAGTGGATGAATTAAAAGTCACCAAGTGGTTCCTGGCTTCTGCCCCAAACCATCATCTCTCTGCCAATGCTCAATTACAAATTGGAAAAGAGAGGTCCCCAAATTTAACAGCCCAGATCTGAGTTTGACATTCACAAATGAAAATGAGTTTTACTGGCTTAAAATTTGAATAATAGATTTCTTTGTTGTTGTTAGATGACACCTTAGATTGAATCTCACTATCCAAACCTCTTATTTTACCAATGAGGAAATTGAGCCAAAATAATATTGCTTAAGGTCATTCAACAAGCTGACACATACAAGTTATCTACGAATAGGGTGGATGCTGTCTCATTAAGCAAAATATAACCTGAGTATTTATCATCAGTTTATTAACTTTTCAAGAGAGGTCTTGTTTTTCTAAATGTTTTGACTGATACTATACTGAAAGGTTATCTATACACTTTACCTTCAGTGGAAAAAGTGTCTTTTAGAAATTATTGTAATGCTTGAATAGATTTGTCTTTGAATAAGTGGCTTAAATAAGGGGCAATTTAAACAGATTCCTCTGCAGCTGGCCACTTTTATTCTATTTTAAAGATCAGAGTATATATTAACTTATGACACTGATAAATAGTGAAAAGCTAAACCATACTCAAGTAGAAATAATATATCAAGCCTGAAAATGTTACCTGAAAATAGAATAACGCTTATGTTGTTCATTTATTTCATCCAGTCTTGCTTAGTCCAATAGCAAGCATCCTTACATATAGCACCCTTGTTTAGAATTCAATAAGTACAAAATATTGATGGAATCAAATGTAGAATCATCTGCCTGATACTTATCAAAGTTTAGGTGATGTGGTTTAAAAATAAATGCCCAAAAGCATTTCAAATATTCTTAGGTAACACTTCTATAATATGCCCTAACTCTCCTCATTGTCAGTTTTGCGATGAGTTAGCAAGTTTCTTAAGAGGATGGCATACTTAAGGATCTCTAGGAGCAATTCCTATTTAATCAAGAGAAAGCCCTTGGGAAAAAGAACTTTTCTTGTTTACTCTGCTTATTATCATCTAATAAAGCTTCTTCTCCTTTTAAAAGAATTTCTTCAATACTTCTAGAATTTGTGATTTTCTTGTAACGGGAGGGGCCTCCTTCTAACAATACATATCATCTTCCCTTCTGTGTTTTCATATATTGCCTCAGTAATTGCTATAATCCAAAAGAAATTCATCACCTGATGGAGCAGTCTCCTGGTGATGAACTCTCTCATTTACCTCAGTTGTTCTCATATAATGGACATTCCAGGTAGAGGATGAATTTGCCTAAAAGATCCATCTCACAGATTGTCCACCCAGTCTCTCCATTTTAGGAATTCCAGGGACATTGTGACTAACTCTTTGACCATGATGAACTTCCTGGCTATTTCCAAATATTTGGTGGCTCAGAGCTTATTACTTTGGTGATACAAAGAAACCCTGAATGGTCCTTTGAGGACCCTGAGGAAATAGTAATAAGTGAACTACGTGAAAGAAGAGAGAATTTTCAGTTGGTTCATTCTTCCTTTGACCCTACAGGAAAAACCTGGTCACTGAGACTTTTAATGAGGAAGGTAATTGGTAATTGGTAGTAATTGGTCCCATGTGTCAGCTAGAGTGGGCAAAATCTACTAAGAAATCTAGTTGATTTTTCTTATTTGTCTTTCCTTTCTCTAAGTGATGGAAACTCAACCTTGCAATAGACACGTCCAATCTTGTAGCTGACCTTGTATGTTTGAGATTTCTATCTCATCCAACTGACTGCCAGCAAAGGGAGATTCTTCCCTGCAAAAAGAAGACTATCAGCACAGCCAAAGCAAATTGCAATGTCTATTTGGCAATCCCACAAAATGCTTTATATTTGAATGAGCTTAAATTGTCAGCTTCCCAAGATGATGTAACAGTAATTAAAATGAAGTTACTGAATCATATTTAAAGCTGTTCTATATTATCTGTGCTATGAAGCTTTTTTATTTTAGTTTTTCTTAATGTCTATAGGAAGTAAACATGTAGCACATACACAGAGAACTTTTCTATTCCTCCCTTTGGGAGAAGTCCTAGACATTGACCCAAACCTAAATTTTAAGTAAATCGTCTCTAGGGAACTAGGGTGAAGGTTTAATGACCAGGGAATCTGCAGAAAAAAAAAATTCTAACTTCCCTCTCATTAGAGACCAATCTCCCCCCAAACCATGTCTGAACCACCTACATGGGTCAAGAATTTCTCTTTTTATTCTTCAGCTGTCTGAAGAGTCAAGTGAATTTGCCATTTCTAGAACATAATTGAATATCATTCTCATCCATTCAGGCAATATTTATTGGACTCTATTTTCCCACCCAGCCATGTCATTACTATAACTACATCAGCACTTCATAACAAATCTTTAATGGGATGAATTGGGATGGGATGAATGAAATGGGAAACAAGAAACTGAGGTCCTCATTGTGAAAGTATACACAGAAATGGATTTTTGAGAAAATCACTTCAATTCTCTGATTTGCCATTTCCTCATTTATACAATGGGAAGACTGATCAAGATGATTTCTAAGATATAAGAATCCAAAAGTCTACATAGGGCTTTTTAAGCATTTTCTATTCACAAACCTTTTTAGCCCAAGAAATTTTTACATTACCCCTGGGTATATAGATATGTAAAATAGGTATGCAAATCAAATATTTGCTGATAATAAATTATAAAAAAGTTTATTTTAAAACAATCCTTTGTTATGCATTTTGCCATTTGTTAACTGATTAACTAATGTTATCTGCTGCTCTTGTGGTTTCCAGAATCCAGCCAGACAACTCAACAGCTTCTCAGTGGAGAGATCCGAGATTCTCCTTGAATCACCATCATCTTCTCACAAGAAGAGAAGAAAAGGTCTACCAGAGGTAAAACAAAGTTACATATTGTGCTCTCAACAAACTAATAAGTAAGATATACCATTTATTAAAGATAAAAGGACATTTGCATGCTATTGGCAGAATATTTGATGTTGAACATTCAGAAATATTTTAATATTGCCAAATTTTTTACATCCCCCATTATTCAGTTATGAAATTCCATATGGGGTCATGACTCACAGTTTAAATAATTTAAATAATGATGGAAAACATTAAACTCACTCTGGGTACTGTGTTACAGAAAGTATGAATGCAAAAGAAAAAAGAAGATAGGAAGAGAAATAACTCAATGACTAGCGTGACTCAAGTATGTAAACCAATTTAAATATTCATAACTTATCCTATTTTCTTCTCTGACGACTACAAGTGCTTCCTTTCAGAAAAATATATTTATATAATATTTTCTATGATAAAAAGAGTCACTCTGATACTTGCTTAATTCAAGCTGTAAGTAAACAGTTGGTTAACAGTTTGCCCATTGGCCTCTATCCTAGCCTAAGAACAAGTGCTTTGCAAATAGAATCTTTAACATTTCTTATTATCCTATTTCCAAATGTCTTAAATAAAATATACTCACTTTGTTTGACATTGTTGTCGTGTCATGTCATTGCCATGGTGACCAACAGAGTTTTATTCAATAAAAATGGGAGTAAAGGGAAGGAAAAACATTCAGAATCACAAGTTTAAAAATCTAAGGGAGTGCTTATAGTTTTGATAATGATAAGTCAATGATAATGGTACTCATTGGTAAACAAAAGTAATTGCAGAAACTAACACAGTCCCAGTTACATAGTAGGAACTCAATAAATATTTATTGATAAATAGGTTGGTTGAATATTTTAATGTTAATTTTAATAAGACAAATTGTTGTTATTAGACATATTTAAGGCCACAACTATACTAAAAAACAAAAAAGAAAACCACAGGAATGCAAAGTCTTTTTGTTAGGAAATAGTTTTTTTTTTTTTATTAAATTAGTATAAAAACTAATTTCCAGAGGTTATCATAAAATGGCTCAGTAAGAAGTCATATCTAAACCCAGTCATTGCCTCAAAACAGCAAAAAATGTACTAAATAAAGCAAAAGAACAACAAAAAGGATGGAAAAGTCATCACATTCATCACACAGAAAGCCTCACAGAAAAATCAGCAGAAAGATTTAAAAATGAATAGAGAAAAAAGGGATCCAAAATCAATGAATAAATGTGTAATAAAAGAATGCAAGGCAAGAAAGATCTTACCACTATAGAGAGAGGGGAGAGACAGAGACAGAGAGACAGATACAGACATAGATACAGACACAGAAAGATAGACACAGAGAGACAGAGGAAGAGACAGAGAGAGGCAGCAAAAGCTCCAGAAATAATAATGGAATAACTGCAAAAACTTCCAGAATGACTTTGCTCTTCAAAATCAAGTACACTTCAAATTTGAGTTTAAAATCAACGAAAAGAGATAGATTTTTAGGAGGATAAAGGAATTCAAATCATTCCTCCTGAAGAATTCATTGTTGAGGAGGGCATTTGATAAACACATTTTTAAGCAAAAGAAATTTAAGGTAAATAGGCCTTTATTCCATGAAAAGATAAAAAAATAAACTGTGGTTCAGTGTTTAGTATGTTCTAAGAAGGGGAGAAGGCTATTGTTTTTTAAGTATTTTAATTTATCTGAGAATTTTTGAGAGAATGATAACCAAAATCCTATCTTGACACTGCTATGCCCTCAAATTAATGTCCTACATTGTCCTCCCTGTCATACAAATTCCTGGAGAAAAAAAAAATCTATAAATAAAGATTGCCTCCATTTTCTCTCTTTTCTCTCAGGTCTCAGATCTTGGCAAGCTTCTAAAATAATCATTCAGTTGAAACTGCTCTCTCCAAAGCTACCAATGATCCTTTAAATGATAAAGATTACAATCTTTTCTCGAGCCTCATCTTTTTCAACCTTTCTCCAACATTAACCTGTCTACAACATTTGATACCTCTCTTCTAGACACTTTCCTCTTTTGTTTTTTGTAATACTACCTTTTTTCCTTTGTCCATCTATATGTCAGATTGCTTCTCCTTTTGCCTCCTTTGCTAGAAAATCCCCCCTAACTGTGACTATATCCAAAAATTTTGCCTAAGATTTTCCTCTCTGCACTCTTTGTACTCTCTATTTAGTACATATTCATTCCCGTGAATTCAATGATTGTTTCTAGATTTCCAATGTCTTCATTTTCTAGTTATTTTTTCCTCAGCAATTTTTCATTTCCCAACCTCTTCAGTTTTTATCAATTTAATTATCATCTTCAAGCAGACCACTCTCAGATTTATATAACCACACCTAATCTCTATTCGGAGTTACAAATAGATATCTCCAAAAGTCTATTGGGCATTTCAAAATGGATTTCTTATAGGCTCTCAAACTCAATATGCTCCAAACAGAATTCGGTGTCTTTTCCCCAAAACTCATCTTTTCCAAACTTTCCTATTGCCACTGAGAGCATTGTTCTTCAAGTCAACAAAGTTGCAATATTGGCATTACCCTTAACTCCCTCACTCTCTGTCCCTTATATCTTATCAGTTGAAAATTTTTTGTCATTCCTGTCTCCATAGCATCCCTCACATCCAACTCCTTCTACCTTACCTACATGGTCACCTCCATAGTTCAGGGGCCATATTTCAGTCCCAGAACCAGTATGTGTCAGAGAGTAAAGCTGAACCCTGCCTGGTTTTGAGACCAACACTCTATCCATTATATCAGGTTGCCTCTCAGAATAACATATAGCACTATATATCATTTCATAAGGTTATCCATAAGGCTTTAATAATAGAGGGAAAAGGCAACAGATTCACCTCACCCATGCTAGCCGAATGTAATAATTTACAGGCTTTTATCCCCTACCCACCAAAATCGTTACTGGACCTAAGATTTAATAAGATAACTCTCCTGCCCTGAATTTAGGTTCCAACTAACCAGAATAATAGTTCTCAAGCTTACTGTTCTAAAGTCATCATCTCTTAAGGAAAAAAAAAAAAAAAAACAACTCAATTTAGAATGAACAGTGAAACTCTCTGCTGTGGACTTTGACAGTTATCCATGACCTCCTCACCCCCAAATTAGATTGGAGTAATGGGTTCTACCAAATTCTACCCTTGAAAAGCACCTTGAACCTTTAACTGCTATGAGATTCAGCATCCCATTTACTACACTAAGAAATAGATAAAACTGTCCATGTACACATTTCTGCCTTCCAACTAAATAGGCAGTAGAAAGCAGGGCATAAAGCAAAGATAGCTATCTTCATTAGGTGACTGGGGGAGATGACAAGAGGCTCAGGTATACTTTAGATCTTCCTTTTAGGGCAAGCTTCAATAACAGGAAAATGATAGTTTGAGAATACTAACTAGAGAATTTCGATATTTCAGGAATTTATATATACTAGCTCTTCTAGCTTGCTAATTTCTCCCAGTCATCTATAGTGTATTAAGTAATATAGCATCTGTAAGTGCAAATCAATCAGATAGATGATTTTTAATAAACTTACTACCATACCATAATATATACTATGTTAAATATAGTATGTGTTTCAATTCAGTCAAAATGGACAACTTTATGAGTGGGAATAATATTAATTATGTGACATATAACTATGTCACAAGATCAGATTTGGAGCTGGAAGAGATCTTGGAATCCATCCAGATCAATTCTGTTCTTTTTTATGTGAGTAAACAGAAGCTCAAAGTAATTAAATGAGCTATCCTAGGTCACAAAGGTAGAAAATGGCAGAATTAGAATTTGAACATGTCTTTTGACTCTATATCTGACTGTATATGTAATTAGAGCACAGTATTAAGAACTACATATCCAGATAATTTAATTAATATATATTTGTGTGTTTATGTTTGTACACAATTATGTATTAGTTATTCATACATAAGTTATACATACTTTATTAATTTAAATGTATAATAAATATATTTGTTTACATTTATATTACTATATAATTAATTATATATATTTGTGTGCATATACATGTATATGCAGATATATGTGTGTATATATATATATATAAGTCCACATGTACACATGCATGTATGTATATGTCTATATCTGCCACGTCTCTATAGATAATATATCCATATAGCTCTATTTACAGTTATATCCATAGCTATAGCTATAACAAACTTGTCATTTCAATATGTAGGGAATTACTGTAATAGAAATTCCCTCCACTAATGTAGAACATGCTTGACTTGCATTTATTAAGCTCCTATTATATGCCAGACATTGTGCTAAGATTAGTAACTTCTCAATAAGATGTACAATCTTAGACAGCTGCCTGGTACATTGAAAAGTTAAGTAATTTGTCCATGGTCGTGCAGCTAGTATAAATAAACTAAAAGTAGGAATATAACCTTTCTTGATTCTAAGCTAGCATTCTATCCACTTGACATGTTGCTTCTCAATCAGGACACAGAAATGAAGCAAAACACAATTTAACCTGAGACTGGAGTTATCCTCTTTGTCTAAATTCCAGGCTTTTCATTATCTTTAGTATAGATAAACACAGGGAGTTTCTAAATTTTCCCTAAAAGTTTACTCATAAAAGAAAAATAAGCTTTATGAATAACTAGGAAAAAAGTCTCTACTTTATAAAATGACTCACATAAGTAAACAGCATATGAGTATAATTGTCAATATTAATTTTAAGGATTATTTTAAGAATTTATTGTCATTAAAATAAAAAGTAAACTTGATATGTGTGTGTTATAAAAAAAAAAAAAAAAAAACTAACCACACTAAGTTAAACACTTAGGTGAAATAAGTAGAATTTTTAAATGGCAAAATGTCTCTCTAATTTTAAAAGATATTAAAACATAATTATCAGCATGTATATTGTGTTCCTTTGTGGAATAGAAGCAATAAGATTAGATCAAGTACTTTCAATTATTTATTCATAGTTTAATTTTCTTGTTTATTATTCTCTCAGAATCATCTTTCCCTTGCTCTCTGTCATACAGGATGTATAATGGCTTGCTTCCTTTGAATGTCGCATAATCCTAAAGCTACAGTAAGTGAACAGTCACATCAGGACACAACTAGAGCAGCACCATCTCTATCAAGATGATTGGTTTTACCTAACTTAACCTTTACCCAAGTTAACCAAACCCCACATCAACTCAGAAGAAATTTAGAAACAGCAGTTTCTAAAATACTTAAGGAAAGCCTTAATCTTGTACAAAAAAAAATTGCAATTTGGTTCTAACTTCTGGTTTTTGAATTAACCCAACAGAATTTGATTCTACAGTAGTAGATGCCCTCTTACTGTCTTTATATAAAAGATAATTAAGTGAAATTCCCCTTCTTCACCTGATTCATTCTTTCCTCCTTCTTTCATCACTGGGAAATAAGGAGGAAATGAGAAATCCCAGAAGATGAAGTACCTCTATTCAATTAAAGGCAGAGATGATTAGTCAGAGTCAGTGATTGTAACTCTATTGCAGAAAGTAAAGGAGATCTGATCTGGAGATCTTAACAACTCAAATTGCTCCTGCACAAATGATTCTTCTCTATGTACTTACTCAATATGGACATTAGTTACCTGTTTGTTATTTCTAATTAAGGATTATTCTTGAAGATTTGTAAAGAAATGAAAAAGCTTAACTCTTTTCTGATTGGTCCAAAAGCAAAATTATAACTACTTGGGCAACATGGCAAAATATGAG
Source organism: Sminthopsis crassicaudata (assembly GCF_048593235.1). Taxonomy (NCBI): domain Eukaryota; kingdom Metazoa; phylum Chordata; class Mammalia; order Dasyuromorphia; family Dasyuridae; genus Sminthopsis; species Sminthopsis crassicaudata. The sequence continues at coordinate 118,022,564 of NC_133619.1, read as the reverse complement.
AAGAAAGAAATTCTACAGTCAATAAGAGTAACTAAATTAAATCAACATTTACATTAATATTAAGTGGTTTCAATTCAGAGGTGGGCATAGGTCTGTTAAAGGAACATCTGTTCCCTTCTTTGAATGTTAGAAAACTATTAAAACATATGGCTCAAAGATATGAACAAAAAAGAAGAAAGATTTATAGATAACATAGATGCCTCTATACTAATACCTATACAACAAGAATCCTTTCCTCAGGAAGATATTTTGGGAGGATGGAGCATAACAAGCACCAGATAACATCATAAAATATCAAAGTTTATTTTGACAGACAGGAAATGATTGCTAACTGATATGAGTCATTTATGAATAAGCATATGGGCACCATAGAACTAGTGAGAGCCAAGATCAAAATCAACACCAAATTAGGAAATATAATATAAATGAGATGTTAAACTATACAATTAAAAGCTACAATCTGATTTTTTTTTAACAAGTTGCTGATTGATGCTTTAAAAAATGGAAAGTCATTGAAGGAACAGACATCTATAACAGGTTATGACCATTTCCTGAGGAATTTTATTCCAGAGAAATAAATTACCATAACCAAGAGGCTAAAATTGCCCAGAAATAATCTGAGTAAGCCAATACTTTGCTATCTTTCCATAGTGTGACATAAAAGAACATAAATTCATTTGTAAAATGTTATGGAAAAATAAAATGGAAAACGATGAGTAGCATCACCTTATTAAAAAAAAACATTTAGAAATAATAAAGGAAAAACAAGTGTATCAAAAAGCTTACCAGTTCATTTTGAGAACATTAAGAGTAAGCTAAAGAGACAATAAATAGATGAAAAAATGAAAAAGATTTGACAAATTTTTTGTAACAACCATTTTTTCTACACATTGTCAGTGGAATTATCACATGCAGATGCTTACATAACAACCTGTATTAAGAGCAAGAGAAAATAGCACTTAGGAAAACAAGAATAGGAAGAGGGGTTAGACAAGATCAAAAAGATTCAGAGGAGGTTCATTCTGAAAATGTCAAAAGTTTGAAGGTTTTGAAAGATTGCTACTCAAGTTATTTGAGAGAGGATAGAATGCTAGACACTTGGGGGAAGAAAAAAAACAAGGGATGTGATTACTTCCCCCCAAAAAAGGTGATTTATAGAAAGTAACAATAATTATAATATTTATATGCTTACTTCCCATCACCACAAAATTTTTGTAATAATAAAATATGCACATTATGAATTTTTGGTGAACATATATAAAAACCAGAAAATAACAGATGGTAGGATAATAATAGATTACTTTGCAATCACATCTATGACTGAAGGAAATACAAGATCACACAGTGTTTACTATTGGTTAACTATAAAAAAAGATTTGAATCATTAGAGTGAAATGCTATTTTAAAGGTTTTTTTCCCCAAAAAAAGAGGGTCTTCCAACTACATGTGAAAATTTTTAATATAAGATACCAAAGACATAACTATAGAAGTAACATTATTCAAGACAACTGTGATTGCTAATATTTACACAGGAATAGAACAAGGCAACATATGCTTGCCAAAAGTGTTTATCATTGTCATGGGGAAATATCTAACACATTCAAAAAAGAAAGATGATTCTATCTAAATGGTTAAGTACTCCAAATACTTATTTGTTGACTAAATCTTGATAATGTATTAAGCCCCAAAACATTGCAGAACCTTCAAATTAAGATTGATAATCACTGAAAAGAATTTAACCTAACAACATCTAAGGTCAATTCCAGCTCTAAATCCATGATCTGTTCCTTACAACAGAGATAAATAATGCCTTCAGTCCAGATAATGATAAGGAATTTTATAGAACAGTTTCTATGGATGCACAAAATACGGGGTACAAAACAGAATAAGAGAAATAGTACAAGATACAAAATATCTGCAAATCTATGTGACATTTTAATGTTGATCTCAGAAGAAAAAAAATCATCTTTTCAATACAAACATTCTTCCATTTATGCTCTGTCATGAATCGTGGAACACTATGGCCTCTGAGAAATTAAAGTTGTAGATATATAATAGAGAGATGCATTGTAAGTGCAATAATCTTGCAATAATGATGATCGATATTCTATACTGAAGAAATGATGGAAGAGACATCATTGAGGACATGCATAATCAGAACAAAAGGTTGGCTCTTTATTTAGCATTATTCACAATAATAGATAAACAGCCCAAGTTCATTGGTATGCTTCCAAGTATAAAAAGACCTAAAATTTTCCAATTTGTTAGGTAGATCCTCAACAGATAATCTCCAGAAAAAAAAGGGGGGAAAGAATCACACAGAAATAAAAAATATGTTTGGTTGGCAACATGGCTCTACAATCAGAATACCATCATCAATAGGATGAAAGATACTCTGAAATATTAAAACATTCATCTTCAGATATAAGTTGTTTCATTTCATTCAATTTCATATATACATACATATATATGTATATGTACATATATACATACATATATATATATAGTGACTGAATAGACTTTGATAGCATTCTGGTGCTTCATCAATGAATATAGTTATATGCAAAAGGAGTCATTTAGAAATTCTTAATTACTACCATTAGGAAACCTTTCTTTTATCTAAAACTTATATATATTTTTTATAGTGTGATGCCTAAAAAGTCTGAGAGACATTGTTTCTGGGTAATTAATTATTACCCTGCTAGCAGATAATTAATAAAATACATCAGTAGCATTCTCAAATGTCAAAGACACCTCGTGGAATCCACTCAATATTTATATGCCATGAGAAGAGTGGGTGTTTCTAAGAGTAGCATTCAATTCTGATTAATTGAAAATTAATGAGAATAATGAATATTATAATGAGAGGTGGGCTTTTTGTAATGAGGGGCTGGAGGAACATAACTCTGGTCACTATGACTTAGAAATTTTTCTCTTATCCAGATTACCCTCACCTTAAGCAATAAAAAAAGGAGAGGTCCACCTATGGTCAGACTTGGATGACTAAAACACAATAAGCCAGGTTTCACCTTGGATTAAACTCTTTATAAGGTTTTCTAGTTAGATGGAATCTCCTACCCAGAAAGGAAAAGCATATACCCTCTGGACTTGGACAGCCTCATCTATCAATATTGTCCTTCAGTTCAATACCACAAACAACCTATAGGCTCCTGAAAAAATCCTGGTCCTAACTCAATAATTGATTATTAATATAAGAGAGAAATAATCATTTCCCTCACCAGTTTTGTGACATTGGGATGGGGAGGGACTAATGATTTTTATAATGATATAGTCATGAAAAAGATTGAACCTGACCAAGAACAGATGAACTCTATGCTGAAAGTGACAAGTTTTAAAAGCATTCAGTGATAGACTTAATATATCTCAAATAGGGGAAGATTACAAAGAAATCCACAAGATCACAGATTGATGACTAAGAATATCATAAGTATTATAGAATAACACTTTTTTTTTAGCTCTGAAAAATATGAGAATGGTCTATTTATAGGTCAAAAACATTCTATCAGTCAATTAACATTCATTAAGCACCTACTATTGTTCTAAGCCGGGGAGAGAAAAGCAATAATAAGTATTTGCTTCCAGGAAGTTTATATTTTAATGAAAATAACATTTAAGCAACTAGGTAGATCCAAGATATATAAAGAGGAGATAGAAATCACTCTTCAAGGGGGAAATATTTACTTCTGATAGTACCAGAAAAGGTCTCATTTAATAGGTGAGATTTGAGCTGAGTTTTAAGGGAACAGAGCAAAGTGAAGTAACTAGTGAAAAAACACAAAGAAGAGAGATGAAATCTCAAATCCAGTGAATCAGAAGTAGGTCAGGGTTGATGAAAGGGTGGAGAAGAGAATAAAGTGTGAGAAGATAAGAAAGATAGATCTATGAATGTCACAGAATTTCATATTATATGCCATAGATAATAGGGAACCACAGAAGTCCATTGAGCAAGAAAGTATTATAACATACCTATTCAGTAGGAAACTTACCTTAGCAGCTCAGTGGAGGATGACTTGCAATGGGAAGAAACAAGTTTGAGAACTGGAAGACTATTGTAATAGTTCAGGACAGAAGTGATGAAAAGTTCTGAACTAGTGCTATGGTGGTATTTAAGTAGAGAAGGGGACATTTATGAGATGTAAAAAGGTAGCATAGAAATATTGTGAAAGTAGAAACAACAGACAAGATTTGCAATGCATGAGATATGTAAATTAGAGCGAGACACTGAGGATGAAATCAAAGTATGAGCCTAGGTGCCTGGAAGGATGGACTTTTAACAGTAATAGAAAATTTCAGAAGGTTTAAGATTTGGGGAAGAGAGGTTCTCCCCCAAACTTGCTGCATTTGAGATGCATATAAAGCATCTAACCCAAGGCTGTCTAAAATTAACTAGTGATGATAGACTGAAACTCAGTGTAGTAACTAGATATACAGATGTGGAAAGAGAGAAAGAGAGAGAAAGAAAAAGAGAGAAAGAGAGAGATAGACAGATGAATAGATAGATAAAGTGATGGATGGATGGATAGATAAAAAGATAGATATGATTGATAGATAGAGGGAAAGAAAGATGAATGGATGGATGGATAGATGGATGGATGATTGGACAGATAGATAAAGAGATGGATGGATGAGTAGATAGACAGATACGACAGATAGATGGAGGGAGGGAGAGATGAATGGATGGATGAATAGATGTATACATAGGGAGATTGATATATGCATAGATAGATTGATAGAGAGATAAATAGAGGGATGGATGGATGAATAGACAGACAGAGAGAGAGAGAAATGCATAGATATATAAATAGAAATAAAAACTCTTCCTTGTGAGCCTCTTATGTGAAAAAAATTCCCCCTTCTTCTTACCCTTTCATTTTTTGGGGGGGGCGGGGGGAAGAGATCATTCCAATATAATTAATTCATCAAATCATTAGCTTCCACTCAGCCAATTCTAATTTTAAAGAATTAGTTCTTTTGCACTTTTTTCTCCATCTGACTTATTCTGCTTTTTAAGGAAATCGAGTCTTAAGTGTTTTACCACTAGGTCAATTCTGGTTTTTTAAGTTTTATTTTCTCCAGTATTTTTATGCCTTTTATTGAGTTATTAATTCTCTTTTCATAATTTTCTTGTATTCCTCTTTTTTCTTTTCCCAATTTTTCCTCTGCCACTCTTTTCATCTTCTTTAAAACTTCCAGAACACACACACACACACTCTCTCTCTCCCTCTCTCTCTCTCTCTCTCTCTCTCTCTCTCTCTCTCTCTCTCTCTCTCTCTCTCTCTCTCTCTCTCTCTCTCTCTCTCTCTCTCTCTCTCTTTCTCTCTCTCTCTCTCTCTCTCTCTCTCTCTCTCTCTCTCTCTCTCTCTCTCTCTCTCTGTCTCTCTCCTGAGGCAATTGGGATTAAGGGACTTGCCCAAGGTCACAGAGTTAGGAAGTGTCTGAGGTCACTTTTGAACTCAGGTCTTCCTGACTTCAGGGCTGGCTTCCAGAAATTCTTGTTGGCCTTCGGGCAGATTAGCAATTTTTTTTGAAACTTTGTATCTCTGTTGAGTCTTTACTTTTGTTACTGTTATTGTTTGCTTGTTTGTTTTTTCTTTTAATTTTTTTTCTCTTTTGATCTGATTTTTCTTGTGTGTGGAAATATGCTTAGGAGAAATGCACATGTTTAACACATGTTGGATAACTTGGTTTCTAGGGGAGGGGGAAGAGGGAGAAAAATGTGGAATACAAGGTTTTGCAAGGGTGAATGATGAACACTATCTTTTGAAAATTAAAAACTATTATTGTTAGTGAAAAAAAAGAAAATAAAAGAAACTTTGCTCATAGTTGTTTTTACTCTGTAGTCTTTTTCTGAGTTTATGTCTTGGTATTCTCTGACACCACAATAGCTTTTGATAGTAGAGTTGTTTTTTGTTGTTTACACTTTTTCCAATTTATTTCTTGACCTTAAACATTATGTTAGAGTCAGACTCTGCTCCCATGTAGTTGAGGAGGCACTATCCCAAGCTTCTGGATTTTTTGTGCTACTATTTTCAGACCTAGTTCTAGGAGTCTGCTTTCAAGGTTTAGTGATCTGGGAGAGATGGGGTCACTACTTTCCTGATTTGTGCTCTTATCTTTACCTAGGAAGGCCCTCTATTCCCTTGTAGCCACAAACACAGTGGTCATTATTTGCATTGGAACTGTAACTAAGGCCCCTACTTCCTAGTTACCTATGATAAATACTCCTTTCTATCCTGGAACTGGACCAGAACTGTGTATGCACACTAAAGTTACCAGTCAGTGACATATACCATATGTATTTTCCTGCAATCTCTTTCTGATCATTTGCCAGACCTTCTTACCATCTCTTAACTGAATGCTCCTAAAGTTGCTTCTGTGTCTGCTGTGGCAGCCATTTGCAAAGACCACTGTTGCTGTGAGCTGCAGGCTGGTCCCAAAATCAGTGTCAGCCTAAGTTGTCTTAGGCTGGAAAAATGTCTCACACTATGACATATTGTTGACTCTGCCATTGCAAAATTTGATTTGAAAAGTTATTTTAAAGTTTGGAAGGAAACATGGGGAGATTTCAGGCAGATTGCTGCCTGTACACCATTTTCAAGGTTGTTTCTCATCATAATATTGGAACTAATGTAAAGTAATAAAAAGTCATTGTTATGTCTACTATTTTGCTCCATTCTATAACAGTGGATGTAGATAAAGTTTTGTTTTGTTTTGTTTTTCTCAAATGAGGAAATGGTGTGTATGAAGTAATCTATTCATTGAACCAATCAGTTCATTTTGAGCACAGGGAAATGTGAAGAATTATAGTTTCTCTGAATTTGGGGTTAGCAGGAAAAGTATAATCTTTCTCTCTTTTATCTTCCCTTGAGAAAATAAGGGAGAGTTAAATGGTCTCGAGTCTTTTCCACATGATGACTTACATCAGCAACTCTTTGCTCATGTGCCTGTCCATTGTTACATAATACACAGGGAGTCAAGTTACCTGGTTATGTGTGGGAAGAATGCCAGATCTAGTATCCAAAACTACATCTGAGTGGTTATAGGTATGGCCAAAGATTACAAACTATATCAATATATTTAGTCTAAAGCACTAAAGGTATTTGTGTGGAAAAGGATGAGGGGAGATCTGAAAAGCAGTAGAAACTGCTATGGATATTTGGAGGAGGAGAACCCTTATCAAGGCTGGAAATGCATTCTCCCAATTAGAACATAGCTAATATCGAGTGTCCAAGTGCAGACTGATCTCTGTGGAATTTAGAAGAGATAATTACTTTGGAATTAATGTAGATCCAATAACTTTTGGAATTGACTAGTTGTCAAGATTACTTAGATTCACTAGTATACTAGTGAAAGATTTAGTATACTTCTTTATGATTTAATTGCTGGGCTCTGCCCAGAAAGTTTCAGGGATGAGTGATGCTGAGTATAGTTGGCCAGGTCATGATGGAGGAAGGCAAAGGTATGGACATTTCAAAACAAATTCATTTTAACCAAGAAGGAAAGAGGAAAAAAACATCTCTGACTACATGAGTAAGAATTAGAATACCCAGGCAGTTCCTGTGGGAGAAGAGATGGAATCATCTCCAACACATTTGGTATAAGAAGAATAAAGCTATAATTGAAGGCACAAAATTGAGAGCTAGAGAATGGAGCCAAAGCTGAGACCAAAGTTCACTCTATTTGAACAATTTCCATTATAGTCTATATAAGTCCACAAGTTCTTTTTTTTTTTTTTTTTTTTTTTTTTTTTTTTTTTTGAGGCTGGGGTTAAGTGACTTGCCCAGGGTCACACAGCTAGGAAGTATTAAGTGTCTGAGAGCAGATTTGAACTCAGGTCCTCCTGAATTCAAGGCTGGGGCTCTATCCACTGCACCACCTTGCTGCCCCTACAAGTTCTTTATAAATATAGAGTATCTCCTGAATTTGCTGCGGGCCTTCTTTGCCTAATCTCAACATTGGAGGGAGGGATACTAATGGAACACATCTTTTATCCTTTTCTTGTCTTTTGACAAGTGTATTTTCTTTTTCACTTATACATTTCTTTTATATATCTTACATAGAGTCTCCTTCGTAGTTCATTTTCTGTAATGTGTTTTTAGCCTGTCAAAATCCACCACATTTTTTCTCATTGCCTTTTGGATGATCTTCAATTTCAGTCTTTCAGAAACTATAGCATTCAGTTCTTTACTATCTCTCTAATTTATTGTCAATGTCAGCTAATTTCTCCTTTGTAATTTTTTTTTTGATATGTTGCCTTTTCTCCTCGGATGCAAGCCCTTATCACCTCACTCCTGGACTACTGCAATGTGTTGGTAAATTTATCTGCCACAAGTTCTCCCCATTCCAATCCATCCTCCATTCAGATATTTTAGTGATTTTCATTAAGTGAAGAGCTGACTTTGTCACTCCCCTATTCCTTATTCAATAAACCCTAATAGCTCCCAATTGCCTCCAAGACCAAATACAAAAATCTCAGTTTTATAGTCTACTTCATAACCTAACCCCCTCCTACTTTTCCAGTCTATTTACACTTTACTTCTTACTATGTACTCTTTGATCTAGTGAGTGAACTTCTCACTATTCTACAAATTAGACAATCCATATCTCAGCCCTGTGCATTTTCTCTGGGTGTCCCCCCATTCCTGGAATACTCTCTCCTCATCTCTACCTAGTCTTTATGGATATAGTTATCTCTTATAGCTTTCATATTCTCTTACATAATTTTTATATGTGCATGACAGGCCTTATTGGAGGAGAGTTTTTAAGTGCCATTTTGCTCAAATCAAACCATTATTTTAGAGTTAGCAGATAATAAGCATACTGGGACCTTACATAGTAATAAAGATGCAGAGAATTGTTTGTGAATGTCTCTGTTTCCATGTAGTACATTTCTCAAGGATGCCTTCTCAGTGCTTTTCTAGATGAATTACTTTCATAGAAATTTTATAAAAATGGAAAAGTGGGCATAGGAATCAGTAGTAATTGATGCTCCCTTGGTCTCATTTTCTGGGTAATAAAAAGGGCTCAATTTTTTTTCATATCTTTGTTATGTTCCCCTTTTTCACAAATTTTGAGAACTGATCCTTCCATGTTCTCTAAACTGTTTCACTTTTAGCATATACCTCTTCTTAGGTACTTAGTCTAGTTCAGCTGCTTTTCCTATCTCTGTTTCTCACTGCCACCTCCTCTATAAGCATCTCTGGGACTTTGATGTTAGAATACAAATGTAGGAAATCTGCTGTCCTTGACAGCGAAAAGAATTTGTTATAAAAATATTTGCAGATCTTTTCAGATCTTTCATTGGTTTGTTTCCCTTCTTCCAATTTCATCTGCAAAGTTCTTTAGATGATTTTGCTTAGTTGCTTCTCATGCCAGATTTCTTTAAACTATTTTTACATCCATTGATTCTTGATGTTTTATGAGGGGAAACTTCTTTTTTATAAGATTTTACAAATGAATTTATTTTATAAACTGATATTGCCTGTGGCCGTTCTTTCTATTTTGCAAGTAGAAAATTTCCTGTCTAAAGTAGTCTTAAGCACTTTTGGTCTCCTTATTATGATCATTAATTCACTTCCATTAAAATTCTGAAATTGTTATAATCAATGTTAATAGCTTCTCTTTCTTTCCCTTATTATTACTTTTACAAAAGTAACTTCTTTTAGTAGGTCATATTAGAATTGTCACACTGCTTTTTTTTTCCATTTTTATTCTTTATTGTAGCTTTGTATTAACTTTTATCTTTTTTATATTATGTTGATAGTCTGACTTTACAGAGACAACTGATTTTTGAATGGTTTCTACATCAGTAATGACTTCTTATTATAGAAAATTAAGCAAGCAGTACTTATAGAAGAAGAGAGCTAGTAAATGGAAGTCAATTAATTTTCTAAGAGGCATATTTGCTGGTTCCATCATGTACATCAACATTTGGGTACTCTAACCAGTGATAAAGTAACAAAAGTGATTTCTATCAAGTAAACTTGTTGGAATTTTATATAAAAAGGATTACATAAAGAGGTTATATCCTTAAGGTAAAAGTGCTTCTATTGTGGAAAAAAAAAAATTGGAATGCTTTAGGAATTTCAAAAGCACCACATACATCACAGAATCATAGATTCCCTGAGCTGGCTGGAACATTTATTCCAATTCATAGATAGATAGACAGAAAGACAAACAGAGGTAGGAATTTCCACCTAAAACCACTTCCAAAAAATGTCCATCCAACTTCTACTTGAATACATCTAGTTAGAAAGAACCCTTTACATCCTAGAGTAGCCCATTCTAATTTTAAACAGTTTTCATTTTCACAACATTTTTTTTCTTATATCATTCTAAATCTTTTTAAAAACTCTCTTTCAATGCTTTTGGTTCTGCCTTCTAAGATCAAGTAATCATTTTAATCTATTCTTCTAAATGGTAGAATTTAAGAAACGTAAAGATAGCTACAGGTATCTTATCCCCATCTAATTTCTCTCTTATTCAGATTAAACATTCCTGGTTCCTTCAATTGTTTTTTTGAGTATTTTGGTCTCTAATCCTTATTTCATCCTAATCATCCTCTCCTAGATTTGTCCCAATTTATCTGTATCCTTCCCAAAATTTAGTGTTCAGAATACATAGAATATTCCAGATGTATTCTGTCCAGGTCAATATGTAATGGAACTATTACCTTCCTCATCTTGGATACACCTCTCTAGGTATGGATAAAAAGACCATTATTTGTGTTTAATCTAATTCTTTACAGTTGAAAAGTGAAATTTTGAGGTGCATCTTAATCAAGTATGTTTTATTTTATTTTAATCAATATTGAAAATTTTATCTCTGATTTTAGCTTTTTATAAATCACTAGTTTATGCTGGCAATGCTATAAGAGATTTAGTTCCCTATTTCTGCTAACCTCAAAGACTCCCAACATTTTAAGATTCCCCTCCTGATTCTGTAATATGTAGATTATATATTATAGATCATATTATATATTATTACAAATATTATAGATAAAGATTCCATTCTGAGCAAGCTGATTGCAGGAGATGCTAAGATGCTGAATTTTCAACACTGTTAATCATTAATTTCTATAACACTAGCCAATCAGACAGAAAATGATTATTTCTTACTATTATTACACCCCTAACACACCCAGTAGATCAATATTACAAATCCCCTAAGTTTTCTTACTCCCGGAATACCATAACCACAAATTATTGAATTATGCTTCAGTCAATCAGTTATGAATCAGAACATCTTACTCAAGATTTTGTAACTTTTGTTTTTCTTCCTCATTGACTATAAAACAGTTCCATAAAACCCCAGAGATGTCTCTAGCTTCTAAGGAGCCTTGGATCCCATATATTGGCAAATATTAACTTTGTCAATAAATTGATCATGCTTGGTACTTTTTTGTTCAGAATCTTTTCATCACAGATTTCAATTGCAATACATAGTCACACCTAGGAGAGTCAACTCTCTGCTTCCTACCCTCCACTGGTGATATATTTCATTGCATGTCATGCAAAAAAAAATAAAAATACCTTCAGGGTAAACAATACAGTATATGTGGACATATTTGCCTGCCATAAAAAGAGCTAACAAGCAAAATCTTAAAACATTTTCTTTTCACTGAAAGAATCATTCAGCCCTTTTCAAAGCAAGTTTCAAATAATCCAAAGTTATTAAACCATCAATCCCAAAATAACAACAGCTATACTTAGAAAGTCTATCTTATTGGAAAGAGCAATAGTAAGGACATTGATTTTGCAACATAATATATTTGACTGAAAAGAGGCTTAATTTAACTACTGAGAAACCAAATATGACCAAATTTCATGTAAAGGTTACTTTACCACTCTTATAAAAAGTTGACCTGTATTCATATCTTCTATAGTACAATTTCTTTCTAATTATTGTCTTAGGAGATTAGAAGCAGAATTTTCTTAACTCTAGCTTTGAGATAAATATTTTTATTAAAGCTGTTTATTTTCAAAATATATGCATAGATAATTTTCAACATTGACCTTTGCAAAACTTTGTGTTCCAAATATTTTCCTTCCCTTATCTCCACCCCCTCCCCAAGTAATCCAATATGTTAAACATGTGTAATTATTTAATACATATTTCCACAATTATCATGGTATGCAAGAAAAATCAAAACAAAAAGAAAAAAAATGAGAAAGAAAACAAAATGCAGGCAAACAACAATAAAAAGGTGAAAATACTATGTTGTAATCTACATTAAGTTCCCACTTACTGTACCCATCTGGTACAGCTGGCTCTCTTTATCACAAGACCACTAGAATCACCTCACTCTTGAAAAGAGCCATGTTCATCAGAATTGATCATTATACAATCCTGTTGTTGCTATGTGCAATGTTCTGGTACTACTCATTTCACTTAACATCAGTTCATGTAAGTCTCCGCAGGCCTCTCTGAAAACATCCTGCTGATCATTTCTTACAGAACAATAATATTCCATAGTATTCATATACCATAACTTATCCAGCCATTCTCCAAATATGGGCAGCCACTGAGTTTGCAGTTTCTTGAAACTACAAAAAAAGACTGTTACACAAACCAAAAATAAATATATGAAATAGAACAATACATATAATTACTACAATGATATAAAAGAATTTGCATCATTAATTTCTTCTAAGAAGAAGTTAAATTCTGAATTTAAAAAACAGTAAAAGTTGCAGAGGAGAAATTAATGAAAGCAAAGAAGAGAGGGACTTTGGGGATAGAAAATTGAATAAATAATGGGAAAGTATTAATTTAGAATCCATTATGTCCTTTGTATTGAGGATACAAAGTATGAGCCCCTGTTCTCAAGGAGCTTATATTTTAATGGAGAAGATAAGGCATATAAAAGAATAAAGATCAAGGAGAGATCTGTGGTCTGGAGAGTTATAAGATTGATGTGAGAACCCAAAGATTAATTAATTGTCACACCCTTTCCATATGCTATGGTTATAATGATGTAATGATAGATCTCTCAGAACAATAGATAAAAAGTAGGAGGTAAGAGGGGTGTTATACACGAGACAGGTGGTAAGATATTGGCTGGGATGGGTAAAAATGAAGCATGGGCTGAGTCAGCAAGATGTAGTAGATTAGGTGAATTTTATTCAGTTACAAAGTTAACATAAACCCTGGGTGCCATTCCAAATCTGAGTACATTTGTTGCTGCTAGAAGAAGGACATGGTCTCTGGAGGGTTGCTTTGGAAAGTGTTGATTCAAGGGTAAAGAAAGGAATAGTTGACAGGACAGATTTTAAAGTGTCTGGGGTAGATGTCAAAAACATTCTCTGTAATCTTTTTTTTTTTTTTTTTTAATTAATTGTTCCTCTTTGTCCCAAGGGAATATTCAGTGGTGGAGGTCAGAGGGAAGATTAAAATGACTGTGATTAAAAGACAAAGGATATAAAGAACACATTTAAAAAGATAAAATGTGACCCAAGCCTTAAAATGATGGCACATAAATCCCAAGAAAGGAAAAGAAAATACACTACTTTAAAATTGTTTATTTGTTTTGCAAATATGTACAAATGGCTTACCTTAGTGGCAATGCTAGTACACCCTATGAATTTCTCTGGAGTATTTCTGCTAGAGTCATACAAGGAGGAATAAGAAAGACCGGAGACCTTTTCTTCCTCCAGATTTCTCACATGATGTCATCAAGTACAATGCACATCATTACTGAGCCAATTTATGAATTTTTATGCTTTTTTTCATAGTACATCTCTAGGTGTCTCAGTGGAGGGAGTGCTAGGTCTGGAATCAAGAAAGCCTGAATTCAAATCTGCTCTCAGACACTTACTAGCTATGTGATCTGAAATGAATCCATAATCTCTGTTTGCCTTAATCCACTGGAGAAGGAAATGGGTAAACTAGTTAAATATCTTTGTCAAGAATGACAATGAAGAATCAGACATAACTGAATTAACTGAACAATAACAACTCTCATTTGAGAATGAAATCTTACATATTCTAATGGACAGAAAAACATAGTTTTAATGAAGGAAATGCCTAATATGCCATCTAATTTATTATAGCAAATCTGAATATTGCACTCAGAGTATGTAATTGCAGTATCCATCCCATTCATACAAATAGATTATTCATCAATTTCTTCTGCGATGAACTATGAAATAGGAGTGGTACAACATAAAGCATGTTAGATTTGGAGTCAGAGTCTTATTTTCCAATACTTTCTAGCTAAATATTCTTAGCCAAGTCATTTAACCTCTAGTTCTCAGTTTCCTCCTCTGAAAAATGAGGAGATTGAATTAGATGATTTCTATTCTAATTTCACATCTAAAACCCTATGGTCCTATACTCCTTTGACCATATTACTTTGGCTCAACAGCAAGCTTCTACGTTAAATGTTAGAAATCAGAAATCTTGAGTTCAAGCCATGGCTCTACCACGAATCAGATACATGACCACAGGAAATTACTTCATTTCTGTATCCATAAAATTGAAGGGGTTGGTTTTCCTAAGGCTTCTTAAATTTTTTTCCAGTCTCAACTCCTTTTCATCTGAGAAACTTTAATGTGATCCTGAAAACATAATTATATAAAAGAGGTATATAAATCAAACATTTAATGATAATAAATCATAATTTTGCAATTCCCCCATTTTCAGTTATTAGATCCCATATGTTTGCAACCTACAGTTTCAGAAGCTAGGCACTAGATGAATTTTCAAATCTTGACAATCTGTGAGTTTTGTGAGTAATACAATTCTATCTAGGAGAAGCACTATAAGAAAAGAATCAGGAAAAGTAAATTAACTCTAATACAAAAATCAAGCTTCCCCCCCACACCTTTATAATATAAAGAAAAATTCTCTGGACCACATAACCCACATAAACTTTCATTCACCACGCTTATGCTTTCACTGATTTACCTCACTGATCACATCTACACCGAGCATTTGTTGCAAGATTTTCGGTACCCCAAAGCCGTTAGGTGTTATTTTTCCTCACTCTCATTAAGTTGCTTTTCCATTCTTAGTACTGGTTGCCTATAGCAATTTAAAAGAAAAGTGTGGAAAAGGTTATAAAACCTTAGGTCAGGTGTTAACCTCACTTACACAGCCACAGGAGGTAGAGGTTAATACCTTGTTTGAACTCTTAGCAGCCGGGTCCAGGACCTCTTTTCACTTCCTCACTTTATGCATCATTCAAATACAGATCAAGGAGAACTAGTGAGGAGAAATTCAGTTAGAACCGATGTTGATTGTTGCTAATTAACAATTCGACCATCAACTTCTTTGATATAACCTAAAATTCAAGTTTTTTAATCCTAGATCACAATCCAATAACACAAACCTCTTCAAATCAAACAAGTTGTTGTCTTCTTCCTTTTCCTTCTTCTTCTTCCTTTTCCTCTTCTCCTACTGTTTCTCCTTTTTTTCCTCCTCCTGCTCCTTCTCACATTGAAACTATTGGGAAGGAACCATGGAAGTAATGGGTCATATAGATAGGTTGCTATGGAGGTGGTAGAAAAAACACTTGACCAGTTTTTTTCTCCAATGCTTCATCTGTTTGTGGAGAAATATTTAACAAAATACATATACAATAGACCATAGATAATGTTAATTTATGGTTTTCTAAGTCAATATGTGGCCTGCAAAATCCTTATGTATATTTATGGTCCTGTTACTATTTTAATTTAACATCACTTCTCTAGGTAATTCTGAGACAATAAAGCAAAGGGACTAACAGCTAGGTAGCATTTTTATAGTACTTTGAGGTTTACAAATATCTCAGCTGATCCTTGAAACAATGATGCTATTATTATTCTCAATTTACAAAAGAAGAAACTGAGCCAGAAAGCATTTAAAAGCTAGGCAAACTATCTAGTAAGTATCTGAAACTGGATTAGAATTTGGCCTGCTTCCTGGTTCAAAATTTACCATTTTATCACCTAACTCTCTGTACCTACTTACATTGGTAGAAGGAGTTTCCATCTCACCTAAAAGCAACCTGGGCCAAAGAAATACAAGTCTAGTCTCCATCAAGTAGAGATACAATCACCAAATAATTTATTTAGATTGGAAGTGCTCCCAGTAGAGTCTAGTGATTCTAACCCCTTCATTTTACAGATGAGAAAATTGAGGCATAAATTGAGTAACTTGCCAAGAGACATATACAGGCATCTAAGAAAAGTTTTGAAATCAGATTTTATTAACTTCCAAATCCCTATGCATTATAGAACATAGTAGAGATTATATAGAATACTATGTTGATATAATAAATACAGATATCATGTTTATTATTAAACTTATGCTTGAGGTGAAGAAATATGAAAGGCTTTGCAGTATTGCTTAATACAGTAAGAGGTCAACATTTTGGAGACCTTTTATTCAAATTATTAACAGTTTCAACAACTAAGAAAATTTTTCACCAATGTTCTTTCTTATTCTCTCTCTTCTTTCTGTCACTCATATATGCATTTAAAGTACAATGTGCTAATTACTGGACTGTTTGTTTTGATTGAGATTATATATGTAACACTCCCTAAAGGGTTTGGAAGTGAAACATGAGATGAAATTATTCACTCCTCCCCAATGGTTGTACTGCAATCTTAATTAAATCAAGTAACTCCACCTTTCTTGTCTCACAGCCTCCACTAAAATTTGAAGGTTCATTTATATTAAATCAATTAACCTGCTTTGTCCATTCTCACTTCCCCTCTCCCTTCCTATCCCCTCCTCTATTTATCTTTGTTCACTGATCAAGTAGTGGACAGAAATGAGGACTACTTTCTCTAATCTCTGTCCTTGGAAATTTCAATTTATATGTTGATGTTCCCTCCAAAACCCTTGCTCCTCAGTTCATCAACCACCTCAAGTCCATGGCTGCATCTTAGCCAAACTCCAATCCTGGCTTATTCCCACCACCCATCAGCTATATTCCTGTACTTTGTTGCTGAATGTAGAGCCCTTTATAAATTTAGGCTGCACAATCTCACCTGTCTCCGATTGCTGCAAGGGAATCCTTTTACAGGTGACCCCCAATTACTTAAATTCCTAAAGGAGAGTTCCAAGTGGTCTAGAAGTTCTCTAGATCCTCTTCCTACCTTCGTTAACAGGAACTTTGATTTTTTTTTTTTTTTTTTTTGTCCCTTTTGAATTAACCAATGATTAAACCTAGCCTCTGTATTTGGGAGTCAAGAGTAGAGGGACAGACCCCTTATTGAGATCAGATGGCATCTGACTAACAGAGCTTTGCAGTTTCCCAGTAGTGACACACTCTCTTTCTCCAGTACAAGTCAATAAACATTCATGGAGTCTCTGTCATTAAAAAAAAAAAAAAAAAAAAAAAAAAGTAAAAATTAAACCATCCCTGCCCTTGAGGACTTCACTTTCTACGAAATTAAAACAAAAATGCATATAAAAGCAGGTACATATTAAATGCAAAATAATTTCAGTAGGAACAACAATAAAATGGCAGAGATCAGGAAAAGCCTCATAGTAGCTTACATCTGCACTGCTAAGAAAAATTAGGAATTCTAATGGTAAGAGGGAAAATTAATGAGCATTTATTTATATAGCATCTACTATATATCAGTTACTGTGCTAAGTTTTCTGTTTTTGTTTTGTTTTTTAACATTCGATTCTCACAGCAACCCTACAAGAAACATTCTATTATTATTCTCATTTTGTAGTTGGAAAAACTGAGGCAAAGATTATTTGCCCAAAGTCACAGAATCAATAATTATCTACGGTCATATTTGAACTCAGGTCTTCCTGATTCAAGAGCGCAGTGTACTCTATCTGTGTCACTATCTGCATTATAAGTTTTAGGGCCACGATTATCAATGATTAGTAATGGAAAGGTTGGAGCTGCCATTTAGCCAAGTTTCACAAGGATTTTTAAAAGAAAATGTTTTAGTGATAGGCAAATTATGTGACTGATGGACCACTTTTCTGCTGTGCAGTACTTGAAAGGGCCAACCACATGCTGTATTTACTTATCTCTGTATACAGTGTTTCCTTCTAATAGAATGTGAATTCTCCAATACCTATAGGATAAAATACAAACTCCTAACTGGCACTTAGAGTCTTCCACAATCTTTCCGGATTGATTTTATTCATATTACTACCCTTGTTACTCTAAGTTCTCACCAAATAGCCAATTCTTGTTATTGTTCAGTAGTTTTTCCAATTGTGTCTGATTCCTCATGATCCCATTGGGGTTATCTTGGCAAAGATACTGGCATGGTTTGTCATTTCTTTCTCTAGCTCATTTTACAGATAAGGAAACTGAGTTAAATGACGTGCCATAATAAGTGTCCAAGTTGTATTTGAACTCAAGAAGAGACCCATCCACTACTCTACCTAATTACCAAAAGCCTACTCACTGTTCTCCATGTGGGGCAATAAGTCTCTTATCTCTTTGCCTTACGATATTCCTAATAACTGACATGTTTCTTTCCTCATTTCTTGAAAGTTCTATTTCCCTAAGTGATAAGCCCTGTTGAAGGCTTATCTTGAGTTCTCTCACAATAAGTATTTTCCCCTTCCCACATAATTTGTATACGTGTTTGTTTTGTATTTATTTTGAATCTTTTATATTGATTTATTTCTGGACATACGGTTTTCCCCAATGCAATGAAATATAAACTTTAGTCAAAGTGTTTTCAATTCTATCTTTTAATCCCTAGGGCCCACCACCATGCCTTGGAAGTCGTAGGTACTTTAAAAATGTTTGTTATACTCCCCCCCCAAAAAAAAAAACTAGGGTTCCTACTTTTTTGCCAGGTTCCTCAAAAGAAAGGTGGTCCTGATTGACATGATTATTTATCCACCAAGATTTTTTCTCAACAATGCATGAAGTGCGGAAGGAAGGAAGGAAGGAAGGAAGGAAGGAAGGAAGGAAGGAAGGAAGGAAGGAAGGAAGGAAGGAAGGAAGGAAGGAAGGAAGGAAGGAAGGAAGGAAGGAAGGAAGGAAGGAAGGAAGGAAGGAAGGAAGGGAAGAAGGGAGGAAGGGAGGAAGGGAGGAAGGGAGGAAGGGAGGAAGGGAGGAAGGGAGGGAGGGAGGAAGGGAGGGAGGAAGGGAGGAAGGGAGGAAGGGAGGAAGGAAGGAAGGAAGGAAGGAAGGAAGGAAGGAAGGAAGGAAGGAAGGAAGGAAGGAAGGAAGGAAGGGAGGGAGGAGGAAAGGAAAGCAAGAAGGAAGGGAAGGGAAGGAGGGAAGGAAGGAAGGGAGGAAGCAAGGGAAGAAGGGAAGGAAGGAAGGGAGGAAGGAAGGAAGGGAGGGAGGGAGGAAGGGAGGGAGGGAAGGAAGGAGGGAAGGAGGAAAGGAAAGCAAGAAGGAAGAGAAGGGAAGGAAGGAAGGGAGGAAGGAAGGAAGGGAGGGAGGGAGGAAGGGAGGGAGGGAAGGAAGGAGGGAAGGAGGAAAGGAAAGCAAGAAGGAAGAGAAGGGAAGGAGGGAAGGAAGAAAGGAAGGAAGCAAGGGAAGGAGGGAAGGAAGGGAAGGAAGGAAGCAAGGGAAGGAGGGAAGGAAGGGAAGGAAGGGAAGGAAGGAAGGAAGGAAGGGAAGGAAAATAGAGTGAGAAATTCCAGAAACTATTCAAATAAGTAAAGATTTCTATTCTCCTATATCATACTTCTATACTAGATTTATATTCTCTCCCCTGAATTCTTCATTTATTTCCTCTTTTTATCCAAATGGAGTGTTGTATTTGCCAATGATAAAATCATTTCTATTTTGCTTCCACTGATCTTCACCAAATGTCCTTTACCATATTTCTTCTAGTTCCTGGAGTTTCTTCAAAGAGTATATCTTCAAAATATGAAATGTTTCCTTGCAAGACTGTTAAACAAAAATATTCTTGTTGGCCTTTCTTAGGTGAACTCCATCCCTGGTCAAGACTCTGTATTTTAAGCAATGATACAGAAATTGAACTGTAGATAATCATTAAGAAATAACATGTATTCTTACATATGAATAGGATTACACAGTCTAGGTCTAACTCTAGGTCTTCAAAACTTTTCTATTTCCATTCATAACATTCATTCATTCATAACATATCAAAAGAAATGAAGATGTTTAAAATATAACATATAATAGTAACTGACATTTATATTATATTTTACTGAATGGTTTATATATTATCACATTTGAACTTTACTCATAACAGTCTATGAGGTAGACAATAGAAATATTGTTACCTCTATTTTAGAGAAGAAAAAAAAATTAACTTTAGAGTGAAGGTCACAAGGTCCAAGTCACAAAGCTCAGCTATGTATGATTAAAGCCTAGACCTGATTCTTACTCAAAACTTCTTTCCATTATACTACATGGCCTCAGGGGGAAAAGTGAAACTAGCAAAGGGATACAGTACCGAGCCAAAAAAACAATGCTGCTTAAAATAAAAGATGTATAAACGACAGGCTCTATCACAGTTGTATTTAAAAAAAAAAAAAAAAAACCCTCAACTGTGTAGAAATAGAGCACATAATTTTTCCTACCTAAATTGGAGTCATCAATAGAGTTACTGCAGTTCAGTACTCAGCTGTCTTTCTCTGAAAAATGACTCAAGTTGACTTTGCACATTCCATTTATTGAAGGCACCCTAAGCTTCATTTTCAGCTCAGACTCCAGAAACTGGCTTAGTTAATTGGGACAATTAAGAATCACCGAGGGTATAATTGCCCCTTTCATTTTGCTTTAGAAGGGAGGAAACTGATTTATCTAAGAAAATAAGAGCCCAAGGGCCTTCTAGGAAAGAGAATGAGAACATTTCAGTTAAAGAGGGATAAGAATGAAGCTCTTTTGGAATCAAATTCTTAACTTCAGGGGAAATGAAAGCCATTCATATATTCTTCAAAACACTAAGGCATTATGAAATGCCTTCTAGTATTTGTTCTCAAACTTCTGCAAATCCTAGTCTGTTTAGAAGAACCTGTTGACCACCTGCTTTCCCTGATTATTGCTTGAAAAAATTTAAAAAGTCTTCCCTCAAAAGCAGAGGAAGATAGTTCTTACCTTGTATGAGAAGCCAATGAAAGCTTTCATACCTAAATTATTCACTGATGCCAGGAGCAAAAGTAGAAGCAGTCTTGTTAACATGAACACAATGAGAGTTCCTAATCCATGAATTAGGTCCATGAACCTAACCTGACAGCTTCCAGTATATGGGCACACATGCACACACATACATACACAGTATGTATCAGTGGTCCATTGACTGTACTTTGAAAATCACTACCTTACAGAATATCTTGACATGACTCTCACAAAAATAAATATTTTTTGCTGTTCATTCAATCATTCAAGTCATTTAGTCACTCTTCATGACTCTATGGATTTAACATCAAGTTAATTCCTAAAGCCTTATCTACATTATTACGTTTGTCTCATTTTGATATCTTTGTAAATGTAGATACACTTTATATAAATACATGTAAATATAGATACATTTTGTATAAATACATGTATATAAATATATGTACATAAAAAATATATATATATGTATTCCATTGTAGAACTGCTGAAAGATTGCAAATTCATACTAAAACTTTAAAAAATTAAATGTAAGGATATTTACCACCTATTGTTTTTTGAGTGACAATCTTTGATTTGGGGGGGGACTTTTGTTTGATTATATCTTTTTTTGAGATCATAGTCTACTAATAGCACTCTTTGAAATTGCATTACTGTGAGAAAGATGAGCATGACTTTCTTTGCTGTGTCTACATGACACTAAAGTGTCCAGATGAAAAATGTAAGCTTCAGTCAGTCATGCAGCTGTTTTGTCCATACAACACCACTTTCTTGAATGTGAAAGCCAGTATTGCACTAGTCTTTCTACCATGAATATTTTAATTTGGGAAGAAAATGAGATTCTCTTTATTGTGCACTTTGAAAATATCTTATTAATGGCCTCTGGCAGCCGACTTGTCTTTTCTTCTGGGTTCAGTTCCAGTTAAAATTTTAAAAAATCATGACCTCTAAAACTTATAGCTGACACCAGATGGCTCTCACTTTCTTGAGTTTGAAACAAAGCCAATTAAACCCAAAACAAAAATAACATTTTCCTATGATTTTTTTTTCAGATGGTCTGACTGAACTTTCCATGAATTCTTAATTTGGAATAGTAAAACAACTACACATTACCTAGAAAGAGGTGCATGCATTTAGCTTAAGGGTGATGTTCTGCCCTAGATCTCAGCAGAGAGCTGGATAATGCATTCTATCAAGGTGAGAAAAATGATACAAAAAAAGGGGGAAATGAGATCGTTATTAGTCATGAAGACTAAGGAAGATAAACAGTGAAATTGGAATAGACACAGATTTTGGAGTCCATCTCTGCTGCCAAATCCTCTCACAGCTCCCAGTAAAGGGAGCCCTTCAAGTGAACCCTGTGAAGGCCTGGAGGGCATGAGATATTTCTTAGTCTGTCCATGAGAACCACTAATCTCTGGGGAATGCCACTTTTAAACATATTTCTGGATCAGTATTCAGTGAGGGTTTTAATGCAGCAAATGAGAATTAGGTATTGCACCTCAGACTGTCTGTCAAATTTTTTTATCCCAACTTTCATTCTGAGCATAGGGCAGCTAAAGTCATTAATCCTCTGTAAACTACATTCCAGCATCCTACTTTTTTGACAAAAGGTTTTCTTCTTTTCAGGGAAACAATAAAGGAAAAGCTAAATCAGGTTGATTCAGCTTTCTCCTCCCACTATAAGATTATCTTAGGTGTTGCTGTCAACCAGATCTGGCCCTATTTTCAGGCAGAATATAGCAATATCTGGGAAGTACAATTTGAGCTGTATCAGAAAACCCCCTTGCCTACAAAGTATTCCTTCCCCTATCCTGACCTGTCCATCATATGAATCTCCTAGGCCCTGGACAACTAAAGTGAAGGCAATGTTGCTGGAGGACTCGATTTTTTTTTTTTAATGAGTTATGTCCACCTTTTATTTACTAACATAGCTGCATAGATTTATTTACCAAATTATCATAATAATCCATATTCTGGGATTTGAAGAAATGAGATAGTTACTTAATAGAACTGGAATAATTTCTAGGCGTCCCTTGAAAAGTTATCCCTAGTTTAAAGAACTTACATGCACTGAAAAACTATAGCTTATTAGATTTTACCATTCTTTTTCTTTTTACCAAAAGCACACATTACTTCAAAACAAAAGATATTTAATCAAAGAGCACACTAAAGTGAAGAGATAATCCCTTGTACACAAGGGTGTATATTCTCCCACAGATTACTATGCCATGAGTAGGAGAAGATACTATATAAAGAGCACATGTGACCAATAAAAATAAGAAATAGAATAAGCGCTAAGTTGTGGGGCTTTATTACTATACTAAACCTTGTTACATTCAAAATAATTCTCAGTTACATATAGTAATTGTTTTAGTAATTATGTCTCTTAAAACATTGAGATATACACCAAATAAGTGAATTGCTAAGGCAAATCTAAGTAAGTAATCAACTACCTCATAGTAAAAGGCAAGAGTACCTTAAAAGGACAGTACCATAACCATTCATTCATTAAACAGTTAATAATGAACACGCAAAGCACCATACCTAAGAATCAACTATATGCTGAAAATGGATCCAATTCTTGAAAATGGACACATATCTTTATAAAGCAAATAAATCACCAAATAATATACCACCATTAAACTTTTACATTTGAATAGATGCAGTGTTATTGTTTACCCCAGGGAAAAAATAAACAATAAAAAATACTGAAAAAAAAATTCCATTTGATAAAATAGTCCATTGTCAACAGAAATTGTTGTGAAACTTAATTTGTGAAAAGCAAAACTGGTGTCCTTTTTGCCTCATGTGCCTTTGATGTGAACTCAATATTTCTAATATAGAAATCAATATTTCTAATACAGACTAACTAGATTAAAATATTTTAGACACAGAAATTTCCATCTATACCTTGAGATATATATATATATATGTATTTTACTTATTTAAACTATGTGATTAAATGCTAACTTGCTTAAAATAATACAAAAAGATAAAGAGAAAGTCATGTGATTTCCTTCTCTTATTTGCACTTATATCTCAAGTCCTCCAAGCAGTGGAAAAAATAAAACAGATTAATTTTTAAGAATGTTATTGATAGTTATTTTTTAAATCCTTACACTTCCCAATGATATTCTTCAAAATTTCTATAGATTCGTTGTTTATAATAAAAAAGTACAGCAAGGGGAAATAAGATGACACATTATTTATATCTGACAACATATATCTTATTCTATATCTATAACAATATATCCATATCTATATCTTATTCTAATATATCTATATCTTATTCTAAGTCTATAGACCATCAACAAGTAGAACCTTCTCTGTAACCCAATGTTTTTGACTTAGAGAATTGCGCAGAGCACTGTCCAGAATCATATCACCTTAATGTGTAGAATCAAACATCTCTTTCAAAGCTAATTCTCTATTCACTAGGACATTATGCTGCCTCATTTCTTATGGCACAGTAATAATCAATTATGTTGATAATTTGTTCTGCTATTAACCAATAAATGGCCATGCATGTTACTTCCATTTTTTTATTAAAATGAACACATAACTTTGAAGAACCAATTTAAGTCACTTGATGGTGGAAAAATGGTAGTGCCAAAGAGAATGAGAGTCGTACCTTCTACTCTTTGAGTTAAGTGAAGACAAATTAAGTTTGATTCAAGAAAAAAAAAGACACTCACATTTTTCACATATTTTATAGATGATATCACACTAAGAGGCCATTGTTCAAAAGAATTTGAGTAACTACACAGCAGTGTAAGAAGGAAGGGGCCAGCCTTTACTGTGAACCAGATTTAATTTTTCATCAGAGCAGTAGAGAAATGCTGTTGGAGTTCACAATGTCTTACACTATAAAGAGCATAAGTGAGGAATTACATGAAAGTAGCAGATGAGTCTGCAAAAACAGATTAGATACCCCTGGAAGATTAAGATCTCCCCTAACAGTAACAATCAGTGTCTGTCACAAGCTGGGTTTGCTCTCCAGCAAGCTAAAAATTGAACAACAAGGATCATTTTCCATGTTGAGCTGATGTGTCCAGGAAAGCTATTAGGCAATATCTTTATCTTGGGGTTCTGGTAACATGCATAAACCACTTGGGTTTTAAGGCTTCCTCTACATCCCTGTCTCAACAGCAGGAGCAGAAAATGGATTATGCTCAAGGCCAGTTGCTGAAATCAAGCTGCATTGTCATGAAGGTAAAAAAAATTGCTGAAAATTAAGAATATATTGTCTTCATACAATCCTCAAAGAGATGAAAAAAAAAAAAGGAAGGGGGAAGGGAGTCTATAACTGCTGTTAAAATGTACTTATTAATGAATTCTAACATTCAAAAAAATTAAAATGCTATAGCTTCAAATGTACAAGCTTCATTCTAATGAATCAGCTCAGATCTGATAAAAACCAAAGTTGAAAGTCATCCCTCATCCCCTTGATTATAGCTTCTGCTTTTTGTTTGTTTTTAAGTAGATTTGACTCCAACATATATTAGTTGCATTAGGCCTATGCCATAACAAAATGATGAAGCAGGCTTTTGTCTCCATGTTCCCTAGTTCCTATTTCGTGTTCTTTATACCTCCCCTTTCATTACAGTCCTAATGACCCTAGCAATGAGCCTTATACCATCCTTATTCTGTGCTTTTCACAATCCAGGTGTTCACTGTTATATTATCCTTCCTCTTTCCCCAACACTCCTTTTTTTAAAGTTGCCCATTAGTATACAGCAAGATAAAGATTTTCACTGGCCAGATACCACACAAAGAATAAGGACTTTGCTAAAGGTGTTTATACACAATAAGCCTAGATGGGTGGAGAATAGAAAAAAGCACTAAGATTGGAGTCAGGAGACCAGAGTGTGAAGGAGTATTGTAAGGTTCAAATGGAACTTTATAAGTCTGTTCAATTAACTGATATAAACTTATCTAAAAAAGAACTCCATTTTGGAAAGAATTGCCAGATCAAGACAAAAACTAGAAAGATGTCTGAGACACCATATTCTACAATCAATTCAAAATGGAAACATAACCTGAATATTAAAGATCATACCAAAAAAAAAAAAAAAAAAAACCAACCCAAACCCCAAACCCTAAAATGAAAACATATTACATATCTTAAATCTATGAGGGAGAGATGAATTCTTTTAAAATAAAATTAGTTTTTGTTTATGTTTTTTATTTATTTTTCTCCCTTCCCTCATATAACAAATTATATTTAGAGAGGAAGAAACTTACATAGCAATCAATATATTGAAAAAGTCCATAAATATACGTAATATGTAACACCTGTAGACCTCCATGAAGGGGTAAATTAGGGGTGTCTTCTTATATCTCTTCTCTAAAGTACTGCTTGCTCATTATAATTTTGTGATATTTATTTTTGACTTTTCAGTGTATAATTATTCTTTCCATTTACATTGTTTTAATTACTAATTATATTATTTTCTTCACTTTGATTATTACTTCATCCTGCATCAACTTATACAGATCTGCTTCTTAGTAATCATATTAATCAAATCATACACATAATTTCTTTTATTACAACACTATTCCACTATATGCATGTACAGCAATTTGTTTAGCTCTTTTCTAATTAATGGTCATCTGTTTTATTTCTAATTCTTATCGATTATAAAAATTGTTATTATATATATTTTGTATTGTATGAGAATTTTTTTTTTTTAAATGATGGTCTCCTTGGAGTATAAGCTCAGTAACAGATTCTCTGTTTCAAAAGGTATGGATTTTTTAAATCCCTTTATTTGTGTAATTCCAAATTGCTTTCCAAAATGATTGCAGCTCCACCAACAATGTATTATTTTGCCTATTATTCTAGAACTCCTCCTACTCCCATTGTTTGATGATATTTTGGAATTCATTTTTGCCTTCTTGTAGCATGTGAGGTAAGACCTCAGCATTGTTTTAATTTGCATTTCTCTTATTGGTAGTAATTAGAGTATTTTTTCATGTAATTGTGAACACTTTGAAATTCTTCTTCTGAGAACTGTTTGTTCATATTCTTTTACCTCATACCTACACTGGAGAAATTTATATATATAACTGCTGTTAAATTACATATATACATATACATATATACATATATATATATATATATATATATATATATATATATATATATATATATATATATCTCCACATACATTCCAGTATGTATAATTATATAATGTGTGTGTATTTTTCTATATTTTTCTCATATATTTTTCTATAGATTTCTTTTGGCTATATAACATCTATCACTTATCTTTTATATATAATTATATCACTCATTTCTTCATAAAACAAATATATATATGTACATATATATGTATATATATATATGTATAATAATCTATCTTTTGGGGAATAGCTACTTGGTTCAAATACATATTGTGTGTATATTAATATACATGCAGAAATATATACTATTCATGTATATTCATATACATATATGAAGCTAATAACTATTCCCCAAAATAAAAGTCATAAAAGGATATGAAGAAAACCAAAGAAAATCAAAGGTTTGCAAAGTATTAACATATTACTAATAATATCTGCATAACATACATATATATGCATTATATATAATATGTATATATATATATATATATACCTATGAGACTAATAACTATTCCTCAAAAGATATATGTATATGTATGTGCATATATACATATATATGTTTCTGTGTATGCACACATACACATATACATCGGTATCTACCTAATTTATATATCTTTGATATCAAATCCTCATTAGAGAAATTTGATATAAAGTGGTTTTTCCCCCACATTTGACCACTCCCTTCTTATCCTATATAGGATAAGAAGCTTCTGTGAAGAAGCTTCTCTGTTTCAGTCAAAATTATCTATCTTATTATTTGTTATTGCCTCTGTCTTTTATTTGCTTATTTGGCTTTATTTGGTTAAGAATTTATCTCCTACATTACCTATGAAAGGTAGATGACCTCTTTCTCTTCTGATTTTTTATACTATGATCTTTAATGGAAATATTATGTATCTGTTTAGAATATATTGTAGAATACAATACAAAATATTAGTCTAAGCCTGATTTCTGCAAGACTGTTTTCAGTTTTCTCAGATGTTTTTTCAAATACTGAATCTTTTCCCTGCTAATTTATGTTTTCTACTTTATGAGACATTAGTTTCTTGAGTTTTATTGTTTCTGATACCTTCATGTATAGTGTGTTCCACTGATCTATCTCTATATCTCTTAACCAAAACCAGATGGTTTTGATGATTGCTGCTTTATAATGTAGCTTGAGGTCTTCTACTCTACTTCTTTTCATCATTTCCCTTAATATTTGAGATCTTTTTCCAAATAAATTTTGGAATAATTTTATTAAATTCTATAAACTATTCTCTTGGTAATTTAATTGGTAAGGAATTAATTCAATGTGTAAATTAATTTTTGTAGTATTACTATTTTTTATTATATTGGCATGGTCTTTATTATATAGTCATAAGTACTAAATTTGCTCTAGCTATTTAAAATCTTTTCTTGGGGGATGCACTTTGTAAATGAATCTATACAAGTCTTTAAGTACTTTAGTAAGTCAACCTCCAGATATTTTATGCATTTTTGTAGTTATTTGGAATGGGATTTCCCTTTCTATTATTGCTTCTTGTGTTTTATTATTATTAGATTAAAATGGTTGAAGATTTATCTTTATAGCCTGCAACTTTGCTGAAGCTATTAATTATCTCAATTATAATTAAGAAATGAATTCTTAACTAAATATGGGAAAGATGCAATTATTAAAAAAATAAAATTGATAATTTTCATTACATAGGATTAAAAAGATTTTGAACAAACAAGATTAAGACATTTAGGATCAGAAGAATGGCTTATAGGGGAAGGAGGAAGGGGAATCTTTGTATCAAATATCTGTTAAAGATTAGATATCCAAAGTATACAAACAGAAATATATTAAACAAAAATCCATTCCTTAATAGATAAATGGTATGAACCACAGTTCTCAGGAGAACTGAAAACTATTAATACCCATACTAAAGCACATTCCCAATCAGTACTATTAAGAGAAATACAAATCAAAATAATACTGTTTAATCTCACCCAAAGCAAATTGACAAACAAAATAAAAGATGGGAATAGATGTTGGAGAGATTTTGAAAAGATGACAATCAATTTTTGAAGGAACTGTGAATTAACAATTTTGGAAAACAATTTGAAATTATGCAAATAAAATGAGTAAAATATTCATATACTTTTTTTCTCTTATCTATAAAAAAAAATCTTGTTGTGAAACAGGTGATTATAAATTTTCTTGTGCCAAAACTCCTTTGTGGTCTAGTGAAATTTATGGATTCCTCATGAGAGAAATTATTATTTCTCACATTAATAGCCAATTATTAAACTATAGGAGACCCAAGCTTTTTCCCTGGGGTGATGGAAGATAATGTTGACGTTCTCTTCATTCTGGGAATTGCTACTCCACCCAACTAGATCATACTTCTAATCTAAAATGAATTCTTACCCAATTACACCCAAGCTAATTTGGGTGGAGTTAGATCCTCTGTCTAGATTGCCCGAGGCTGGGGGTGGCCTGCATATAGAGCTAATTTCTTAGTACTAGAGTCTCCCAGTCCCTTTTTGGAGTTAGGAGACTACTCTTTTGTAAAGTCCATCTCTCATATAAACTATGAGCTCACCACCATGACTGGTCTTTGGCCAACAAAACAAGTGTTTCAAGTTGCATTCAAAGAATCATGGTGTCTAAAACAAAAAGCTCAAACAATTGACAATTAGTCTCTCTCTCAAACACACACACACACACACACACACACACACACACTACTTCCTTGCTAAGGGAAAAGATTGAGTGACCAAAGGCAGTATAAATTTAAAATATAAATTTATTTATAAAATATTATGGAGGAAGATGGTGATCAAAGATTGTTATAAGTATTGTCTCAAGGCAGGAAGAAGCAATAGAAAAAAAATTTTTTTTTTAGCAAACTTAGTGAGCCAACTAATTAAGGCAGACAAGATTAACAGCTTTTAAGAATAAAATCACAACAAATTGATGACAATGGAAAAGACATATAAAAAAAGTTTCTAATCAATAGATCTAGAAACACATTATAGAGCACACTGTGTAGAATTTACAGGAGGACTTGGATAAGTCATGGAGCAGTATATGGAGAAGTTGGGGATGAGATATTCAGTATGGCTATATATCCCCAAAGCATGAACATATGAGTAGGGAAATAATCACTTCATTATTCTCTACCCTATTTAGACTATATCCAGAGTACTCAATTTCTACATATGATATTCTACATATGATATTCTAGTCCATTCAAACTAAGAACATATAATTCCGTGAACTGCTTTGAATTGTCTTCCTCTTCTTTTTTGGTACATGTAAGTGTGGGGATGTAGACCTATGTTTCCCATATCATAGTGCTCATCTAAACAGATTCTATTTCTTTTACTATGTGTTGATTTGTGATTTATTCCTAAACTATATGGTTCTTATATGTCTCCAAAATGTGTTATATAACAAAGGATAAACCATTTTTTCTTCAATTTCTTAAAATTTTATAACATCAAATGCCAAGATTCCACTGAAGTTAGCTAATTAATAAATAGTATAATGTTTGTTGATCAATGGGTTGCAACTAACACAAGGTATGATGGAGTAATGGAAAATATGTCAGTTCTGAAGTCAATAGATATGTTACAGTCCAGCTTCTGAAATTTACTGCCTATGTGACCATGGGCAAGTCAATTAACCTCCCTTTCTTACTTTATGCAATATAAAATTAGGGAAGATCAATACCTCTGAGGTGCTTTTACCTTTGTGTCTATGACTTGATTAATCCTATGCTTTTGAACTCATCACAAAGCCATATTGCTCCATGTTAGTTTTCTGATTCAAAGTCCAATAGCCCACAAAAAGCTGAATCTTATAGGTTTTCCTTCCACAATCTCCATTATGGGTAAGATCAGTAGATTATGTTATTTCTAATGATGCTATAGATGAACAGTTTCTTCAAGTAGTTCCTAAGATCCTCTGTCTCAGAAACAATAATTTTCCAAGACTTCTCCTAAAAATGTTGGAAGTTGTAGCAAATTATAGATGTTTCTTGATGGGTATATCCTACTTGTAACCTTACTGTTCCCACAGTAAGAACATATGGCTCTGGAATTTTCTATTCTTCCTGAGAGAATTCCTCATACTTCAGACACATAAACAAGAATAAATGAATGTTAAAAGGTTCAATCCCATATATACCAGTTGAGACTACATTGTCTCTATAAATCATAGGAACTGCAAGACAACTTTCCTAGAGACAGAAGGTCTGAGATACTTCCTCAGCTAAAATGGGCACACTTGCTCCTTCCTCTCTTTAGTTCTGCTGCATTTGTGCTGATAGATAATTATTTTTTTGACATTGCTTTGATATTGAACCCGAACACTACATGAAGAAAATTAGAACTAGAGTCAATTCTAATCCACTTATTGTCTTTACATTCATTAGCTGTTAAGATTTTGCTAAAATTTGAACATCATGCCATAAACCATGAAATCCCTGCTCAGATAACCTCTCTCAGAAACTTTGGACACTTTGTACCTTTGATGGAAGAAAGAAAAAGGAATTTTCAGGAAGGACAATTAACTTTGATAACCTAAGAAGTTTCCATGAGACCTTTAGAGATCTTTTTCCTGAGATTTCTGCAGTCAACCTCCATAAAGGGAAAAAGAAAATCTGTGTATTGGACATTGAACTGTCTTTGTTTAGCAAGCTCAAGGTGGAGGGTTTTATAGTTGTCTCCAGACGCCTGAGAGGCAAGCTTACACCATGTTGTTCATACCATCCATACTAGCCTTCTACCAGTGGGATTTCTCCATGAGATCACTACATCTGAATTAGTATCAACCTGACTTCATAGGAAATATCATCCATGGAAGTGATATACATTGAGCATCACAAGCCTCTTCCAGGCACAAAGAAAGACTTCAAATGTTTTAAAAACAATAAAACTTTCTCTTAAATTAATAAAATCATTATTTTATAGGGAAAAAAGGACAAAAAATTAAAAGTAACTACTAATCCCCAGGTCTATTCCCTTATTACTATAAAACTTACTACTAAAAAGGTTTTGCTAATATTAGCTATGAAATTTTAAAATGACTGGTTACTGATATGGGAGGCATATAATAAAACATGTATAAGGCACTTTGCAAATCTTAAATCACCATATAAAAGCTAGTTAATATCAGAAGCAGTTGTGTGTGTGCTCACATATGTGTGTATGTGTAATCAGATCATTAACTAGTTAGAGAAAAGGTCAAAATCAGCATCAAATTAAAAAAGAATAAAGATGAGAAGATACAATAAGCAAGTGACAGCTAAAACCTGACAGATTTAAATGATGGTGCTAAAAATGGAAAATGAAAAAAGATAAAAATTTTGACTATCATGATTTCCTACAAAAGCTTAATCATTGCAGTTGTTACTACAACACAGAGACCTAAAGATTGTTAGCCAGTAAAATCCTGATCTTTTTGCCGAAAGAGACCTGGCCAAAGACAATTCCAGTTTAGAATCCAAGTCATTTTGTAACACCATGGAGGAAGATGACAGAAATTTTTTTTTTCATTAAAAAAAAAAAAAAAGAAAAATACAGCAAAAGCAAAAACAAGTCTATGGAAAGCTTGCCATGAGATGCACTGACCCACATCATCCCAAGAGTACTTACAGATGAAACTGGCAGGAAAACAAATAGCTGGAAAATGAACAAATTTGTAAATGTTTCTGCAACAACTATTTTAATCATCAGAGACAGACACCACATTTCAACCCTGACATATTAGTCCCCAATGTGAAATACCATCTAAGAAGATATAACTGGAAAGAGTAAATAGACCAAAGCAAGTACTTTGCTAACTGGGCACATCAGTGAATTTTTGATCTTAAAAGATGCTTTAAAGATATACACCCATCATAAAGTGATCCACCCATCCCTGCCCATCCTAGGTGTTTCTTGTACATCTCATTCTATAAGTCTACCACAAGGGTTCTGATCATATAGTTGGGTCTTCTTCTAGCTCCTTTGGTATTATGTGAGTATCAAAAGAGTACACAAATTAGTTACTTGTTTTTTCCTGGTTACATATTTCTCTGGTAGCATCTTTGGTGCTGCTACTGCCTTTCAAACTCTTCATTCTATAATATGTTATAGTTTGCTTTGATTCACCATGAACCTTTCCATTATTTTTTGAAGCACATCATCTTTTTTTCCCATTAATAATGGTTTTTTTATTCTCAAAATACATGCAAAGACACTTTTCAACATTTACCCCTGCAAAACCTTATATTACAAATTTTTCTCCCTCCCTTCATTCACCCTGATTCCCTTTATCAAGGAGACATCAAGCAATTCAACATAGGTTAAATATGTGTAATTCTTTTATATATATTTCCATTTTTATCATTATGCACAAGAAAAATAGATCAAAAAGAAAAAAATGAGGGGAAAAAACAAGCAAATGACCAAAAAAAATGAAAATACTATTTTATGATCTACATTCAGTCCCCATAGTCTTCTCTTTGGGTGCAGATGGCTCTCTCCCTCACAAGTCTATGGGAATTGGCCTGAATCATCACATTGTTGAAAAGAGCCATCACACTGATCATCATATAATCTTGTTATTGTGTACAAGATTCTCTTAGTTCTGTTTACTTCATTTAACCTCAGTTCACATAAGTCTTTTGAGGTTTTTCTAAAATCAGTCTGCTCATCATTTGTTATAGAGCAATAATATTCCATTACATTCATATACCATAACTTGTTCAGCAATTCTCCAATCGATGGGCATTCTCTCAGTTTCTAGTTCCTTGCTACTACAAAATGGACTACTACAAACATTTTTGCACATGTGGGTTCTTTTTCCTTTTTAATGATCTCTTTGGAATACAATTCCAATAGAAACACTGCTGGATTAAAGAGTATGAACAGTATGATAGTCCTTTGGGAATAATCCCCAATTGCTCTCCAGAATGGTTGGATCATTTCATAACTCCACCAACAATATATTAGTGTTTTCCCATTTCCCCTCCAACCTTCATCATTATCTTGGCCAGTCTGAAAGGCATGAAGTGGTACCTCAGATTGTCTTAATTTGTATTTCTCTATTCGACAGTGATTTAAAACATTTCTTCATTTAAATGGTTTTACAACCATAAAAAAATGGCTTTAATTTCTTCTGAAATTTTTCTATTCATATCCTTTGACCATTTATCAGTTAGGGACAATAATTGCTTCTTTAATTCAATTATATTTAATTAAGTTGACTTGAATGAAATTTCATCTAGAATTGCAGAGGGCAGAAACTCTGAAAAAGTATATTTGAAACAAGGTGTTAATTCAGTGGAACTGATGAGATAATGGGTCTCTAGTTCACATATATCTAGTATGATATATTGATATAATCACTTTAGTTTAACATAATGATATTATCACTCTAGTTTGATATAATGATATAATCACTCTAGATTGACTTATACACAGTATACTATGATAATATAATTATAATAGGGTATTTAAAATGGGGACAAAATTAGACTCAGATGGAAACTGGTTGAGACTGGCAGACTGGCAGACTGCTGGAGGAGACTGGCTCAGACTGAAACTGGGTCAGTCTATGACAGGCATAGACTGTAAAGGAGACAATAAAGACTTTGGACTCTATTCTTGTCCATCCTGGTGGTGACTATTCTGCTGAGATTAAAGCCTTTCTGAAGGACCTCCAGAAAGCTAGCCCAAACATTACACAGAATCTTGATTTCTTCACTTAAATGTATTTGCTTTACTGATGAAGAAATTATATTGAAGTAAAAATTTTAACAGATTTTTTTTTCATTTTAATCTTTTTGTAGCATTCCTTCCAACTTCATCCTCAAATTCAATTAAAAAATGATCTGGCTTAAGTGGACCGTTCAACAAATTTTCTGTCAATTTTCTTTTTCTTTTTTTTTTTCCTTGCTGTTTTATGAGATGATAATGCTCATAAAGTTTTGTCATCTCCCCACAGAATATCTTACAATTAAGTTTATATCTTTTACTAATGTGTTTTATTACCAAATTTCTCAATCTGGAAAGAATATAAAATATTTGTTGGCTCAAATTGTTTGACAATTTATTGATCTCATAGTGATTCATTTACATTGTTTAAATTCCCTTAAAAGATAGTCGTAGTATTTTCTTTTATTCAGTTCCCTTTTTTTTACATAAACAAACTGACCACTTCAGTATATTTCAACTGAGTATCATATCTTCTCATATTTATCACTTTTGATTTTTGCTCTAATAAAATAGTGATCTGACCACACACAAATAGCAAATCTGAAAATAACTTTTTGATAACCAGTAATTTTGTATCTATTAAACTCTGTGTATCTGTTTGTCTGAGTGTAGCTCTGTCTGTCTGTGCTTTTCTCTCTCTTTGTCTCTGACTCCCCTTGCAGTTTCATTGAGTATTAAATGTATCCAATATTCTTTTATCACTTCTTGATGAAATATTCATAGTCTACAGATATTACTTCTATATAATTTGCACACCTTTCAGATCTCTGGTTTCTTACTACCAAAACAATATTTTTAATATTTTGATACATCCTTCCCTATACTACCTTTGTGGTAGTACCAACTACTAAAATAATCTTCGGTTTAATTAGAAGAATTTTTACTGAGTCCCTAAGTTTATTATTAAAATTTGTCTACCTCTTTATCTTATGCAAGAGATGCTGGCACCTAAGCTAAGGGGTCTTTATGAGCACTACAATACAAGAGGAACAAAAATTTGTAAAATAATATTTCTTATTGCCTCTGGACACAGAGAGAGAGAGAGAGAAAGAGAGAGAGAGAAACAACTCTACTGATGTGTTTATTTGTCTCTCCAAATAGAAAAAGTGCATCATCCATCTTTGAACTGAAACTTGCTTTTTATATTTCATCCGTAAAATTGAAATTAACATTCATAAATCTTGAATATCAAGATTGTTATTAGTCATTTCTTCCAGCAGTATGTTGACTCATTGGTCATTGAAGAAGTATTGAACATTTAATGGTTACATTAATGTTTATAAAGGTTGTATAACTCTTTGTAATTCATGCTCCCTAACAGAAGTAGAAAGGAAAACCATTTTTTGTTATTTTATGGATCACAATGACTAAAGAATATATCATATATTAATCAAGGTACTGGTGATGAGTCATCCTCTCCATTATTAGCTAAACTGGTTTTCAAAAAGTAAATATAGTCTCTTTCTAGGACCATATGTAAAGCCTATTCAGTATGGAAGAATCTGCCCATGCTTGTCTCCTAACATAGTTTTTGAGACTATTAGGTCTCTTTCATGGATTGTTGGCTAAAACAATCATATAAGCTGTTCAAGATAAAACCCAAACAAAAAGATTTATTATTAATGGAGACATTTTCAAATTATCCTATTTATAGATAAGATTATAATAATCCCTAAAGTCTTAAAACACTACAATGTCTCCTTAGTGAAATTTACAATGATGAAAAAGAGCTGTCTAACCATCCACATACAAAAATATGGATAAAAAACACACATTTCTAAGACAATAATAACATTCAATACAACAAAAAGGCTTTCAATTAATTCATAGATATATTCTTCTTGTAGAGAGCTAGGGCTAGAAGAAAGTAGCAGGAAGAAATCAGATTGAATTGTACTTAAGAAACTACACAGTACTTTGGGGGTGATCACAAATGCTTACCATTGAAAATCCATCTCAACAATTGTATATAACTTTCTCCATATTGTACTTTCTCAATATGACAGCAAAATGATGGCAAAAATGCCATCTCAGAATAATTAAAATTACGAACACAAAATACAATGGAATGGTTTATCATGGCCTTAAAAAGGCTGCAGTATGTTATCAAATATGATTTTTTTTTTAATTCACGAAGTGTCACTGAGACCAATATAGAAATGGACTAGTCATGTAGTCAGAACGAGAGACAATACATGGACAGATAAGTGGCATATTAGTACACCAAGGTGCTAAAAAAAAAAATGAGAAATGCCATCAAGTTAATAAAGATAGTCTTTATGAAGGATTCATAGAAAGAAACAGATAAGAATTTTACAGTATACGAAGGCATGTTGAGATTCCAATATGGTTCAGTGGAAGGATGATGAAACCTTCAAAGTAAATATAAAAGCTCATTCTCCTTCCAAATGCCACAAGAATTGTTGAAAATAAATGGTTTCATATATTTTATATAAAATACATTTTAAGTATGCAGTAAATATTTGTCTCTATTGGTGATTTTGCTTGAAAAGTTGAAACACAGTAGGAAAAATACTAGCATCTGTATGCTGTCATTTTCTACTTAACATTACTGAAAAGGGGTCCATTCACATTCAGTTTCCTTTAACTTGCTCCTTTTTATTTAATTTTCTTCCATAGGTGATATGAAAGATGAAAGATCCCTTCCCACAAAACAAGATTACCAAAGATCTAACATCAAATATAGTCCTCTAGAAGAGAAGGGCAAATTAAGAATAATTCTCTGTAGCTCTGAGACACTTCATTCATACTAAGAGCAACCTGACAGAGAAATCTGATTATTGGCCTGGGTAATTTGTAATTTTTCTGACTTACAGATATATTTATCTCCATAGGTCCCCAGTGTGGGTTGGATATGAAACAGCTTATATTTTTCTAGAGTTAGTTTATTCTCTTGTATCAACAATACTTGAGGTAGAGAATGGGTGCCAAGCAGAGCTTTAACAGGAAAGGGAAGTGGAATCCTGGTACAGAAAATATACAGAACAAGCAGCTATTAATAAGCCCTAGCACTCTATGCTATTAGTAGAGAATAGTACAATTGCATATTTTTATGCAAAGTTAGTCAGTTATAGATCTGATGTCAGGATAAGGAGATAAAAGAGTACTCTGATTCTCTTACAAGTTTTGGTTTTCTGTCTATTTTGGAACTGGTGCCAACACCTACAGAGAGTTCTTGCCACTTTCCATCCATTTCTGATTGCCTAAATTTGTAGTCAATCATTCAGAGTAAGAAGAATTGGTGATAGGGAAATTATCTTATGATTCTTCCCCCCCTCCAACTCAAGAGTAGTATATTAATTTTATACACTGAATTCTTCTAAAAACAAGATTTCACTTATTGAATGTAACATATCTAAAAATCTTAATCATCTATGAATGATCACTCAAGAGGAGGTCTTTTCAAATACAAAAGCACTAAAGACTTCTCATCTGAAGAAAGTACAAGATTTTCTTTGAAGGACTTCTGATTAGCCAGATTGCATTTTTTCTGGTCTGATTATTAGATTTTGATTTTTTTATTTAGACTAGATTATTGAATCCTTAATCCTTAACAGCCAAATCCTAACCACTCTCAATTTTATCTCAGTAATTTGAGGGAAGAATCTCTTTGAGATTGTATCAACCCAGGAAGAATTATCAATTGAATATTCTAAGAATTTATATCAATAAAATTTGCATCAATGTCATCAACAAAGCCAAATACACATATATGTATACACACACACATACACACACACACACATATATATATGTATGTATGTATGTATGTATGTATGTATGTATGTATACAGAGAGAGAAGGATTCAGAGAGAGAAAATAGAATTTCTAAATTAGCAACATAAGGAATCTACAAATAATTCCAGCTTACTAACATATGGATATCATTAGTTTTGCTCCCCTTAACTAGATTTTTTGACTATTCAATAAAAGAATAGTGAAAATTTTAATTTTCTTAGAAATAGGAAATACCAAAGGAAGGAACAAAATATACCAGTGGGGTTAGCATGTTCTCTGCCACTTATAGTCTTAGAAAACTCAAACAGAAACAGAGTCACTAAATCAAACATAATGAGTCTTGTGGCCACATGTTGACTTAGAAAACCACAAATTAACATTATCTGTTATTTTATTTATTTTGTTAAATATTTCCCAATGACAACTCTAGTTCCGACTGCATTATATATATGGGTTGGGAGGATTGAGGAGATAGGCTATCTCTCAATTCACTACACCATATTGCTTCTCAAGGATATTCCTGGATTTTTCTTTCATGAGCTCATCCTCAAAACACTGAGAAAATAAAATTTAATAACATCTGTAATGTTATCAATCAGACAATACACATTTATTGTGCTTCTTCTCCATATCTAGCATTAAAGTTTCTATACTTCTTATTTCTATCAGTTCCTCACCATAACTACCTCTGAAACTGCTTCTGCCACATATGTTTTTAAAATTTTTATTAATTTTTAATACATATTGCCTTATGAATTATGTTGGGAGAGAAAAATCAGTGCAAAGGGGAAAAATCATGGGAGCAATTTTAAAAAACATAAAAAAGAAGTGAACATAACATGAACTGATTTACATTCAGTCTCCTTAGTCCTTTCCTGGATGTAGAAGATATTGGATGGCTGGGATTGCTTTGAATCACTGAACCACTGAGAAGATCCAAGTCATTCATAGTTGATCGTTGTACATTCTTGCTGTTATTATGTACAATGTATTCCTGGTTCTGCTTGTTTCACTCAGCATCAGTTTGTGTAAATCTTTCCAGGCCTTTCTAAAATCAGCTTGTTCATCATTTTTTAAAGAATAATAATATTCCATTACCTTCATATACTGCAACTTATTCAGCCTTTCCCCAGTTGATGGGCATCCACTCCTTTTCCAATTCTTTGCTACCACAAAAAAGAGCTGCTGCAAACATTTTTGCACATTTTCCCTCCTTTGAGATAAAGATCCAGCAATGGCACTACTAGGTCAAAGGATATGCACAGTTTGATAGCCCTTTAGGTATAGTTCCAAATTGCTCCCCAGAATGGCTGGATCATTTTACAATTCCACCAACAATGTATTAGTATCCCAGTTTTCCTACATTCCCACCATTTATCATATATTATTTTTCCTGTCATCTTAGTCAATTTAAGTTTGGTATCTCAGAGTTGTTTTAATTTGTATTTCTCTAATCAGTAGTGATTTAGAGTATTTTTCATATGATTACAGTTGGCTTTGATTTCATCATCTAAAAATTATGTTTCTGCCACATATCTCAAGGGCCAACTCTTGCAGTCTCAGGAAACAAATTATTTTTCATGATGTTACTTATAATCTCTTGGCACAAAGTAAAGGGCCCCAAATAAAACATAAATGCAATATCTCCATTGTGTAAAAGAATTTTTTTCATTTCTATATAAATCAAAGGCTTTAAAAATTAGCAGCATTCCTTGCATTGTTCCTATCTTTCCAGTCCTCTTATACCATATGTTCCATTATGCCATATGTCCCATTGTATTTCAATGATATTGGTCTTCTTACTAGTCTTCACATTTCAACTACAACTTAGTATATTTTCACTTACTGACTCTCAAACTGGAATTCTCTCTCTCTCCCAATTTCTGCTTTCTTAGCATCCTTGGCTTCCTTCAAGTATCAGCATATCTTGTATAGTCTTTCTTACTTTACTTATAGCCAACTAAATGGTGCAGTTGATAGAGCATGGAGCCTGAAATCAGAAAAACCTGAGTTTAAATCCAATTACTAGCTGTGTAACTTGCTCATTTAACCCAGTTTGCCTCATGAACTAGAAAAAGAAATGGCAAACCACTTCAGTATCTTTGCCAAGAAAATCCCAAAAGCGGTCACACAAAGGACCAGACACAACTAAACAACAAACAAAATCTCCTTCATCTTAGAGCCTTTCCTTTGCTGGTTATTTATCCTACTCATACATAGTTGTTTACATGCTGTATACTGCCATTAGAATGTAAGCTCCTTGAGGACAATATCTGGTATTTTACTTTCTTAGCATCCCTAGTGCTTAGTGTAGTGCCTGGCTCATTGCAGTCACTTAATAAATACTTGTTAACTAAAAATACTATACAAAAAGACAGACATAAGCATTCCCGTATATTTGATATTGTTCAGGTTTTGCTTCTTGTTTTAGGTTACACTTACTACAAAGCACTGAGACATGCTACATTTTGAAGAATTCATCATACTCAGTATTACCTTTGGTCTCCTTCACTTTGGCTTTGTTGCCCCAAATGATTCCCCACTCTCACTCCTGGAATCAAAGTATAACCTGAATGCTTTATGATACAAGTATATATTTTGGAGCCTACTTTATTTCACCATTCAGAATGGCTTACAGAGAGTCTAGTTTAGTAAGCTTTCTAAAACATGTCATCTCTGCTATTCTTTACATTAAACTCACATTAATTTATCATTATAATTAGTATATAATTATATTATGCATACATAATAAGCATTATAAATAGCACTTTAAGGTTTGACAAGCACTTAATAAATATCCCATTTTATTCTCATGATAATGCTGAACGATAGGTTCTATTCTTATCCACTTCTTAATGTATAAGAACCCATCATTCACTGAGTGCCTTCTATGAATAGAACAATCTCAAGGAGAAGGAAAACAAAGTTGGAAATGAAGAAAATGTTTTTTTTTTTGTTTTTGTTTTTTTGTTTTTAATTTTAATTATAGCTTTTTATTGACAGAACAAAATCATTTCTAATTTTTACACCATTGTTCCTTACACTCACTTCTGTTACACCTTTTCCCATCCCTCCCTCCACCCCCTCCCCTAGATGGCAGGTAGTCATATACATGATAAATATGTTAAAGTATTTCCTAGATACAATATATGTGTGCAGATTCGTACAGTTCTCTTGTTGCACAAGAAAAATTGGATTCAGAAGGTAAAATTAACAGTTTACACTCATTTCCCAGTGTTCCTTTTCTGGATGTAGCTGATTCTGTCCATCATTGATCAATTGGAATTGGATTAGCTCTTCTCTATGTTGAAGATATCCACTTCCATCAGAATACATCCTCATACAGTATCATTGTTGAAGTGTATAATGATCCCCTAGTTCTGCTCGTTTCACTCAGCATCAGTTGATGTAAGTCTCTCCAAGCCTCTCTATATTCCTCCTGTTGGTCATTTCTTACAGAACAATAATATTCCATAACATTCATATACCATAATTTACCCAACCACTCTCCAATTGATGGACATCCATTCATCTTCCAGCTTCTAGCCACTATGAAAAGGGCTGCTATGAACATTTTGGCACATACAGGTCCCTTTCTGCTCTTTAGTATTTCCTTGGAATATAAGCCCAGTAGTAGTACAGCTGGGTCAAAGGGTATGCACAGTTTGATAACTTTTGGGGCATAATTCCAGATTGCTCTCCAGAATGGCTGGATTCTTTCACAACTCCACCAACAATGCATCAGTGTCCCAGTTTTCCCACAGCCCCTCCAACATTCGTCATTATTTGTTCCTGTCATCTTAGCCAATCTGACAGGTGTGTAATGATATCTCAGAGTTGTCTTAATTTGCATTTCTCTGATCAATAGTGATTTGGAACACTCTTTCATATGAGTGGAAATAGTTTTAATTTCATCATCTGAAAATTGTCTGTTCATATCCTTTGACCATTTATCAATTGGA
The DNA here is from genome assembly GCF_048593235.1 of Sminthopsis crassicaudata. Taxonomy (NCBI): domain Eukaryota; kingdom Metazoa; phylum Chordata; class Mammalia; order Dasyuromorphia; family Dasyuridae; genus Sminthopsis; species Sminthopsis crassicaudata. The sequence goes on along the minus strand of NC_133619.1, from coordinate 117,979,946 downwards.
GAATGGCTTGATTTCTTATAAATTAAAGTCAATTCTCTGTATATTTTGGAGATGAGGCCTTTATCAGAACCTTTAACTGTAAAAATGTTTTCCCAATTTGTTACTTCCCTTCTAATCTTGTTTGCATTAGTTTTGTTTGTGCAGAAACTTTTTTATTTGGTGTAATCAAAATGTTCTATTTTGTGATCAATAATGGTCTTTAGTTCTCCCTTGGACACAAACTCCTTCCTCCTCCACAAGTCTGAGAGGTAAACCATCCCATGTTCCTCCAATTTATTTATGATCTCATTCTTTATGCCTAAATCTTGGACCCATTTTGATCTTATCTTAGTATGTGGTGTTAAATGTGGGTCCATGCCTAGTTTCTGCCATACTAATTTCCAGTTTTCCCACCAGTTTTTGTGAAATAATGAATTCTTATCCCAAAATTTGGGATCTTTGGGTTTGTCAAACACTAGATTGCTATTTTTATTCACTATCTTGCCCTGTGAACCTAACCTATGCCACTGATCAACTAGTCTATTTCTTAGCCAATACCAAATGGTTTTGGTGACTGTTGCTTTATAATATAGTTCTAGATCAGGTACAGCTAGACCACCTTCACTTATTTTTTTTTTCATTACTTCCCTTGAAATTCTCGACCTTTTGTTGTTCCATATGAATTCTTGTTGTTATTTTTTCTAGGTCATTAAAATAGTTTCTTGGAAGTCTGATTGGTATAGCACTAAATAAATAGATTAGTTTAGGGAGTATTGTCATCTTAATTATATTTGCTCGGCTGAGTGCCTTCTATGCATAGAACAATCTCAAGGAGAAGGAAAACAAAGTTGGAAATGAAGAAAATGTTAAAAAAAGAAAAGAAAGAAATACCAGGCTTAGGTCTTATCTGAAAGAGTTTGTAATCTAAAATTAACGAATACATGTATAACTTTTCACAAAACATCCTATCAATAAAAGTTAGTTTTCTGCCATATTTAATGTGACTAGCTAGTTGGGTTCCTTTTTATTTATAAAACAATAAAAATTGTTTTTAAAAAACATTTTTAAAATTAAACTTAAAAAACATTTAATTTTTTTTAATATTTCTTCTCATAGGAGGATATTTACCTCCAAGGTTGTGAAGATTTACTGAAGCTGAATGAGTAATAAGAATGACTTATTTCAATGACTATGAAAGACACTGAAGCAGGTGCAATAAGAGCTTGGTCAGACACCAAAGATATCAAGGTCATTTCCTGCATCCGGGGCCAGTGACAATCATGTTGACTTTTGTCTTACCATTGGACTTCAATGACTGTGAAAGACTGGGTAAGGCTGCTAGACTTTGTGCAAATCTGCTTCACTTAAATCCAATTCATATGCAAGTGAAGTAATCATCCCATAATACCATTGGTCCTCTCCAAAAGCAAAAACTAAAAATATCACAGACTAATGAAAAAGGTTATTATGTCCATGTTCACCAAAACTGAATTTGAGGCATATTCTTCCTGTTCATGGTCTTACAAGGATCAGAATCTTGACTCACATGGTAGATTACAAGTCTGGAGGTAAAGAACTCACCTAAAGATGGAGAACATGGTCCAATTTATAATCCAGAGAGTAAATGGAATACTATTCTACATCAAACCAGAGTTCATGAGGTAACCAAATCCAAGGCGCTAAACAAATGGTAAGCTAGAAGTTCACAGAAATGGTCCAAATCAAGGAATCAGGACAGTGTCAGGGAAGACTCTGAAGGGGTCAAGGAGGCGCCAATAAAAAAGTGATCTTTCATAAAACCTTTCTGCCTCAGGAAGTATATTTATGGTAATAGCTTGTCACACCTGTTCTCCCCTTCCTCTTTTAGGGTTGGAACCAGGGTTACCAGACCTGTTGTTTATAGAACCATATTAAAGGATGAAGGGGAAATTAGGATGACAATATATAAAGTGAATCTAATTATATTACCATGTACAAGTGATCTGAGAGAAGAGAATAACTATTGCTTCTAAAGCAATGGCATGTAAGGTAGCCACAGTATTTTTCACTGGTTGAGCTCAACTATTAAATGTATTTCAATTTCTTTTATAAATGTCCAAGTGAATTTTTTTGGTGTGATCTCATCCATCTAAGCAATAAATATACTGTCAAAACTCTTAAGTAGAAGAAACCACTAAACCTGAAAACTGGTTATTTTCCTTTATGTGGATATAAAAGGAGCAGACACTTCAAATAGGATGAATAATTGATTCTCAATTGTGCTACAGAATAAAGACAATGGAAATGTAATACTTTTGTCATTAGATCAGTTTTTTTTAATCAGATACAATGGGTATGACTGAGGATAAAATTCCCAGGGTTTCATTTCCCAGAGAGCATTAAGTCCAGAGAACATCACTGCTCATTGTCACATTTCATCTGTGTATTTCTCTCTGAGTCTGTCTTTGTCTCCCTGTCCCTCTGTCGGTCTCTCTGTCTGTCTCTGTCTTTCTTTCTCTCGGACTGTTTGTCTGTCTTTTTCTGCTTGTGCACAAATGCAAGTGTATGTGCATATAGCTGTACCCTCCTTATTCTGGCCCCAAATTATACAAATGTTTTATTACTGAGAGAAAATTAAAAATCATTTTAATCATTTACCCACTTTAATATTATATAAAACGTTGAAAGAATTAGAAAATGATATAATTTTTTTTTAATAGTGAAGATTAATATGAGTTCTGATTGGGAAAATTTTCTTGGTTCTAATTCAGTGATGCAAATCTTACCTTCTTATTCAGGACCTTTAAGAAAGACAGGTACCAAAAAATTCCCAAAGGCTATTTCTAAACCATCATATGATTACTAAGGAATCTGTTTGTGTTTGGGGGTTTACATTCTTTTTTAATACATAAGCTCAAGATGATTTCTTTTCATTTCTTTGGCAGATTAAAAGAATTTTCTTCTGGTCGTTTGAATTGCGAGACTTATCCCTAGACTGGCTACTGATTCTTCTGATCACTGAGGTACATCTTTTAGTGGCATATTTGTTGAAAAGGCAGTTTTAAGTGCTCCACATCTACCTTTCATCTCTAAGATAAGGAGATTGCAGCAGTTCTTGGAGGGAGGAAATAGAGATTCTGTGTTTGTTTCTTGAGACTTGTTCATTTGTTTTTCTTAAAGTATTTTCCACTCACTGGTATCATTTATCCAGGAACTTCAGTTGAGTCATTTATTTTCAACAAAAAGAAGCAACTTGAGGCTGCAACCAGCAGTTAAAATGAGCTATGAGCAAACTGACTGCCAAAATGATTGCAATGCCTTAGAACATGCCATTCCCCTTTCCTTTTTCCTTTTTAAAGAAGCCAGAGGAATATGTATCATTGAAGAATCCAACTTTCCCCTAAGTCCCTTCAAAAGAACCACTGTCTCCCACTGTGCTTTCTTTACCAGTGATTTTCCAGCCTGGTCAGACCAATAAGCAGATCATTGCTTATAGGCCAGCAGGCTGGAGAAGCAAGATGGCATTTTAAGTCTTTTTTCATGAAAGAAGTTTCTCAAACTCTAAGTGACAGGGTCATGTAAACTGCATAAACTTTGTGGGTAGGTAATGGCTGCATTGCCTCCATAAAACTCTTCTTTCCAGGTAGGTTTTCCTCTCCACCTATATGATATAAAAAATTTCTTCAGGAAGCTAAAAAAAATCAGTGAGTCACTGACTAGAATTAACAAAAGGCTTCTGAATTATTCAACTGCCTTTGCCAACAGTGCCACATTTGACAACTGAGTCACTTAATGGCTCAGCAACTCATTCTCCTCATTAGTAAAATGGTTACAACAATGCCCACGCTAGTCACCCCAATCATAAATATAGAAGCTATTTTATATAAGGAACTTTTGAAGAAACTGGGGGTAGATGAGGTCTAGAAAAGAAGAGACTTAGGAGATTCATAATTATTATCATCAAATATATAATGGTCTGACATGAAGAAAAAGGCTATATTTACTCTGCTTGGCTCTAGATAGAAGTAGAATCAATGAGCAGAAACTACAGAGAGACTAATTTTATTTAACTCCAAGGAAGAACAATTAGACTTTTCTAAAAATAGATAGGATTGCTTCATAGGGGGCTGAGAAACTTCATGATCATGGGAAATTTTTAAGCAGAGTCTTGTCAGGGATGTTGTAGAGAGGAAGAAATTGGGTTAGATAAACTCCACATTACCTTCCATCTCCAGTTTTCCATTATTTTCCATTAGTTTTGACAGCCATGGGTTGGATGGATTGGCAGGAGGAGTGATCAAAGGCAAGGAGATCAGTTTGGATGCTATTACAGTAGGCCAGGTGAGAGATATAACAGCTTAAATTAGGGTGGTTGTAGTGGGCATAGACAGTATAGCCACAAGAGATATTATAGAGGCAGATTCAAAGTTAACTAGGGATGGATGGGATATGACAGAGTCAAGTATCAATGATAATTCAGATTAGGAAGCAGGTCTGAATCAACCTCAAATCTTATATCTTGACACTATTTTTTATGCTTCTGTACAAGTAAATAATTTTTCTTTGACTTGTTAGCTTTGGTTCAGTATGTTTCAATTTTCAAAGCCTTGAGTTGTGGTCCCCAGGTTCAATAACATTCTGGCCATTAATGAACTACTGGTATAAATCAGTGGTGACAAACTCAAATAGAAACAGACCCCTATAACTGCATATTGACATAGAAAACCACAAACTAACATTATCTAGGTTGCACTGTATTTTTATTTATTTTGTTAAATATATTCCAATTATATTTTACTCTGGTTCAGGCAGTAAGTACTTGGAAGCTTTGTTGGTACTTAGAATTTGAAACCTCTGATCTAAATTAGGTCTGGCTTAGAATAATAATTATACATGATAGGATTTGTAAGAAATGACCATTTGACCCTAGAAAGTCAGATTGAGTTTTTTTGAAAGATATGGTTGTAGACTGTCTCTACTCCCTCTATCACAAAGTAGTTCAACAAGATTGGAATGATACCTCATTTACAGTCAAAGAATAAATTACAAAAGTCTCCCATGATGGGCTTCAGTCATCATTCCCTGATTTCTTGTAGTTATCAAGAAACTCTGGAATAAGAACTCACTATCTGACAAAAACTGTAGGAAAAATTGGAAGATAGTATGGCAGAAACTAGGCATTGGCCAATATCTCAAATTCTATACCAAGACAAAGTTGAAATGGGTTCATGATTTAGACACCAAGGGTGATATTATAAGTAAATTAGGAGAACAAATTAGGAAATGTCAGATCTTTGGAGAAAGGAGGAGTTTATTACCAAATTAGAAATAGAGAACATCTATGAAATGCAAAAATGTATTTTTATTACAGTGAATGAAAACATTTTTGCACAAACAAAACCAATGCAGCCAAGATAGAATGGAAGCAGAAAGATGGGAAATGATTTTACAGTCAGTGCTTCTGATAAAGGCCTTGTTTTTAAAATAGATAAAGACATGAGTTACATTTATAAGAATACAAGTCATTCCCCAATTGATAAATGGTCAAAGGATATGAATAGGCTATTTTCAGATGAAGAAATTAAAATTATTTATAGTCTTATGAAAAATTGTTCTAAATCACTACTGATTAGGGAAATGCAAATCTAAGCAATTCTCAGGTACCCTCTCACACCTGTCAGATTGGCTAAGATGACAGAAAAAGAAAATTCCAAATGCTGGAGGGGATATGGAAAAACTGAGACACTAATGCATTGTTGATGGAGTTGTAAATTGATCCAACCATTCTAAAGAGAAAGGGCTATCAAACTGTGCATGCCATTTGATTCAGCAGTGTCTCTACTGGGTCTATATCCCAAAGAGATCATTAAAAAAGGGGGAAAGGATTCATATGTTCAAAAATATTTATAGCAGCTTTTTTTCTGTGCTGGCAAAGAATTGAAAATTGAGGAAATGTCTATCAATTGGGAGTGGCTAAGCAAGTTGTGGCATATGAATATATTGGAATACTATTGTTCTATAAGAAATGATAAGCAAGCAGATTTCAGAAAAACCTGGAAAAATTTACATGAACTGATTCTGACTGAAGTAAGCAGAATCAGGAAAACATTATACACAGAAATAGCAACGTTATAAGACAATCAACTATGATAAACTATGATAAACTCAGTTCTTCTCAATCCTAGGCAATTCCAATAGATCTGTGAAAGAAAATGCCATCCACAACCAGAGAAAGAACTATGGGGACTAAACACAGATCAAACCACACTATTTTCACTTTTTTTTTCTTTTTCCTGATTTTTCCCTTTTGTTCAGATTTACCTATTACAACATGATTAAGGGCGAAGCCAAGATGGCAGAGAAGACACACGCAAATCTGTGAGCTCCCTTCTTCCCTCATTACCAATTAGTTAAATCAGCCTCAAAAATAACGTTGGACTGATAAAAACCACAAGGATTAGAAGCACAACTTAGCAGCCGAAGAGAATCTGGAATTTCAACAGAAAAGGTCAGTTCCGAGGGGAGAAAAAAAAAAAAAAAGGCCAGCACAGACAAGGTTAGGTGCTAGCACACTGCACCGATCGAGCTCTGGGATCAGAGAAGCCACTGAGATAGAGGAAACTGGCACAGGCTGTTAGCTCTTCTCTGCTTATAAAACAGCAGATGAGAAGAGAAATCAAGCCACTTTAAAATATAAAGCCAGATCCTAGAACCACCCCAATCCGGAAGTGACCTAACAGATCTCGGCAAGGCTGTGCAGCCGCTTTCTGCTGTCCGGGGCTTCGCCTTGGGTAGTTAAGAGCCTGAACAGCAGGGACACAGCCTCTAATCCACATAGTGCCGGGCTCAGCCTGAGGCAGTGGAATTCTAGCAGCAGCAGAACTCCCAGAGAAGCGGAACCTTTGAAGTAGGGTCCCTGGTTTCCGGACAGACACTTCCAGTTTGAGCGCAGGGGCTTTTCATGTCAGCTGCTGATATCCACGGCCATGGGACGCATTGGCTGGGCTTTTTGACTTTCAGCCTTAAACCTCAGGGCAGTCGCTAGGCCACACAGCAGGGTCCTTCAGTGGGTACTCCTCACAGCGCAGCCATGCTACACACTTCTGAGGCATTTCGGGGGGGGGGGGGAATTCTCTCCCAGAGCTCTCTCTTACCTCAGGCACAGGGTTGTTGCATTTTACCTCTGGTCTGGAAGGAAACTGGTAAATAAATAAATAAACTTCTTACCCCAAGGGCAAATCCCAACAGATTTTTAAGAATGAGTAAGAAGCTGAAGAGAACGATTGACACCTTCTACACAGAGAAAGAGCGGGAATCCTACCCTGAGGAAGCTAACAGCAGAGAGTGTGCAGATAACAGCCCAAAGGGGAACGATACCTGCCCTCCATCACATAACTCTCTCCTAGAAGAGACTATTAAAAAGTTAAGAGAGTTTGAAGAAAATTGGGGAAAGGAAAGAGAAGCTATGATAGAGAATAACAACGTTCTGAAACTTGAGTTGGAAAAAATAAAAAATTCACAGGAGGTGCAGGGAAACAAAATTTGTGAATTAGAAAAGGTTAAAAAATCACAGGAAAGTAGGATTTCTGAATTGGAAAAGATAAAAAATTCTCAAGAAAGTAGGATTTCTGAATTGGAAAAAAAAATAACTCACTAAAAAAATTAGTGAAATGGAAAAAAATTCAACAGAGCAAAATAATTCATTTAAAAACTCAATTGGGCATATACAAAAAGAACTAAAAAATGTGAATGAAGAAAATAACTCATTAAAAATCAGGACGGAACAAATAGAAATGAATGATTCATTGAGAACCCAAGAATCAGTCAAACAAAACAAAACAAAACAAAACAAAACAAAACAAAACAAAAAAAATAAATAAATAAAAGCTGGAGAATAGCATCAAATACTTCCTGGGAAAATCTATAGACCTGGAAAATAGATCTAGGAGAGATAATCTGAGGATCATTGGACTTCCCAAAAACTATGATAAAAAAAAAAGAACCTATATTCTATTTTACAGGTAATCATAAAAGAGAACTGTCCAGAGATAATAGAAACAGAAGGGAAAATAGGTGTTGAAAGAATTCATCAAACACCTTCTGAAAAAGACCCTAAAAAAAGGACTCCATGGAACATTGTGGCTAAGTTGCAGAACTACCAAACTAAGGAAAAAATATTGCAAGCAGCGAGGAAAAAACAATTCAAATATCAAGGTGCCACAATAAGGATCACACAAGATCTGGCTGCCTCCACATTAAAGGATCAAAGGGCCTGGAACCTGATATTCCAAAAGGCAAAAGAACAAAGATTCCACCAAGAATAAACTACCCAGCTAAGTTTAGCATTTTCTTCCATGGAAAAAGATGGTCATTTAATGAAACAGAGGAATTCCATTTGTTTCTAAGAAAAAAACCAGACTTAAACAAAAAATTTGATCTACATCCACAAGACTGAAGAGAAGCAGAAAAAGGTAAAAAGAACTCTTGAGAACTCTATCTCTCTTGTGGATATACAGAAAGTCCACATGGATAATTTGATTTTACTGATATAATATTAAAAAGAGGGAAGTAGTAAAGGGAAGGGGATAGTATCAGAAAAAGGGGAAGGAGTGATAAAAAGAGGGAAACTACATCCCAGGAAGAGGCATAGAAAATCTACCACATCTGAAGGAATTTAGAGAGGTAGAGAATCATTGTGGGAATCTTACTCTCATCAGAGTAGGCTCAAAGAGTAAATAATTGACATATTTGTTTTTCAGAGAATTCTCTCTCACCTCATTAAAAGGGGGGAGAGGAAAAGGGAAAAGGAAAAGGGGAATAAGGGAAGGTTACAGAAAGGGGAAGAGACTTAAAAGGAGGGGGGAGGGATACTAAAAAGGGAGGGCTGCACGTCACAAATGGGGTCTATAAATTAAATATTGGGGAAGGGGTTCAGGGGGGGTCAAGGGAAAAAAAAGCATAATCTGGGGATAATATAATGGCAGGAAATACATAATTAGTAATTTAACTGTAAATGGGAAGGGGATGAACTCTCCCATTAAACGGAGGAGGATAGCAGACTGGATCAAAAGTCAGAACCCTACAATATGTTCTTTACAGGAAACACACTTAAAGCAGGGAGATACATACAGAGTAAAGGTAAAAGGTTAGAGCAGAATCTATTATGCTTCAGGTAAAGCCAAAAAAGCAGGGTTAGCCATCCTTATCTCAGATCAAGCAAAAGCAGAAGTTGATCTAATTAAAAGAGATAAGGAAGGAAACTATATCCTGCTAAAAGGTAGCATAAACAATGAAACCATATCAATAGTAAACATATATGCACCAAGTGGTATAGCATCTAACTTCCTAAAGGAAAAGTTAAGAGAGTTGCAAGAAGAAATAGACAGCAAAACTATAATAGTGGGAGATCTCAACCTTGCACTCTCAGAATTAGACAAATCAAACCACAAAACAAATAAGAAAGAAATTAAAAAGGTAGATAGAACATTAGAAAAGCTAGGTATGATAGACCTTTGGAGAAAACTAAATGGTGATAGAAAGGAGTATACTTTCTTCTCAGCAGTTCATGAAACCTATACAAAAATTGACCATATATTAGGACATAAAGACCTCAAAATTAAATGCAGGAAGGCAGAAATAATAAATGACTTCTTCTCAGATCACCATGCAATAAAAACTACATTCAATAAAAAGTTAGGGAAAAATAGACCAAAAAGTAAGTGGAAACTGAATAATAACATCTTAAAGAATGACTGGGTGAAACAACAAATTATAGAAACAATTAATAATTTCACCCAAGATAATGACAACGATGAAACATCATACCAGAATTTGTGGGATGCAGCTAAAATGGTAATAAGGGGAAATTTTATGTCTTTAGAGCCTTATTTGAACAAAATAGAGAAAGAGAAGATTAATGAATTGGGCCTGCAACTTAGAAAGCTAGAAAAAGACCAAATTAAAAACCCCCAACCAAAAACTAAACTTGAAATACTAAAATTAAAAGGAGAAATCAATAATATTGAAAGTAAAAAAAACTACTGAATTAATAAATAAAACCAAAAGTTGGTTTTATGAAAAGCCAATAAAATAGATAAACCTTTGGTAATAAGAAGTTACTTTGCCCAACTTTATGCCGATAAATTTGATAACTTAAGTGAAATGGATGACTACCTCCAAAAATATAAGCTTCCTAGATTAACAGAGGAGGAGATAAATTGCTTAAATAGTCCCATTTCAGAAAAAAGAAATAGAACAAGCTATTAATCAACTCACCAGGAAAAAATCCCCAGGACCAGATAGATTTACATGTGAATTCTACCAAACATTTAAAGAACAATTAGCCCCAATGTTATATAAACTATTTGAAAAAACAGGGGATGAAGGAGTCCTACCAAACTCCTTTTATGACACAGACATGGTACTGATACCTAAACCAGGTAGATCGAAAACTGAGAAAGAAATCTATAGACCAATTTCCTCAATGAATATTGATGCTAAAATCTTAAATAAGATATTAGCAAAAAGACTTCAGAAAATCATCCCCAGGGTAATACATTATGATCAAGTAGGATTTATACCAGGAATGCAGGGCTGGTTTAATATTAGGAAAACTATTAGTATAATTGACCATATTAATAATCAAATTAATAAAAACCATATGATCATCTCAATAGATGCAGAAAAAGCATTTGACAAAATCCAACATCCATTCCTACTAAAAACGCTTGAGAGTATAGGAACAAATGGACTATTCCTTAGAATAATCAGGAGCATATATTTAAGACCATCAGTAAGCATAATATGTAATGGAGATAAACTGGAGCCTTTCCCAGTAAGATCAGGAGTGAAACAAGGTTGCCCACTATCACCATTACTATTGAATATTGCATTAGAAATGCTAGCCTCGGCAATAAGAGTCGAGAAAGAGATTACAGGAATAAGAGTAGGTAATGAGGAAATCAAACTGTCACTCTTTGCAGATGATATGATGGTATACTTAGAAAACCTCAGAGATTCTAATAAAAAGTTATTAGAAATAATTCAGAATTTTAGCAAAGTTGCTGGATACAAAATAAATCCACATAAATCCTCAGCATTTTTATATATCACCAACAAAATACAACAGCAAGAGATACAAAGAGAAATTCCATTCCAAACAAATGTCAAGAGTATAAAATATTTGGGAATCCATCTACCAAAGAAAAGTCAGGAATTATATGAGGAAAACACTTGCCACAAAAATAAAGTCAGATTTAAATAATTGGAAAGACATTCAGTGCTTGTGGATAGGCCGAGCGAATATAATAAAGATGACAATACTCCCCAAACTAATCTATTTATTTAGTGCTATACCAATCAGACTCCCAAGAAACTATTTTAATGACCTAGAAAAAATAACAACAAAATTCATATGGAAAAATAAAAGGGCGAGAATTTCAAAGGAATTAATGAAAAAAAAAGTCAGATGAAGGTGGTCTAGGTGTACCTGATCTAAAGCTATATTATATAGCAGCAGTCACCAAAACCATTTGGTATTGGCTAAGAAATAGACCAGGGGATCAGTGGAACAGATTAGGTACAAAGGACAAAAAAGGGTACATCTATAGCAATCTAGTGTTTGACAAACCCAAAGATAACAACATTTGGGATAAAAATTAATTATTTGAAAAAAATTGTTGGGAAAACTGGAAATTAGTATGGCAGAAATTAGATATGGATCTACACTTAACACCATATACCAACATAAGATCAAAATGGGTCCATGATTTAGACATAAAGAATGAGATCATAAATAGATTAGAGGAAAAGAGAATAGTCTACCTCTCAGACCTGTGGAGGAGGAAGGAATTTATGACCAGAGGAGAACTAGAGATCATTATTGATTACAAAATAGAAGATTTTGATTACATCAAACTAAAAAGTTTCTGTACAAACAATACTAATGCAAACAAGATTAGAAGGGAAGTAACAAATTGGGAAAATATTTTTACAGTTAAAGGTTCTGATAAAGGGCTCATTTCCAAAATATATAGAGAACTGACCCTAATTTATAAGAAATCAAACCATTCTCCAATTGATAAATGGTCAAAGGATATGAACAGACAATTCTCAGATGATGAAATTGAAACTATATCTACTCATATGAAAGAGTGTTCCAAATCACTACTGATCAGAGAAATACAAATTAAGACAACTCTGAGATACCACTACACACCTGTCAGATTGGCTAAGATGACAGGAACAAATAATGATGAATGTTGGAGGGGATGTGGGAAAACTGGGACACTGATACATTGTTGGTGGAGTTGTGAAAGAATCTGGCCATTCTGGAGAGCAATTTGGAACTATGCCCAAAAAGTTATCAAACTGTGCATACCCTTTGATCCAGCAGTGCTGCTACTGGGCTTATATCCCCCCCCAAAAAAAATACCAAAGAGGGGAAAGGGACCTGTATGTGCCAAAATGTTTGTGGCAGCTCTTTTCGTAGTGGCTAGAAACTGGAAGATGAATGAATGTCCATCATTGGAGAATGGTTGGGTAAATTATGGTATATGAAGGTTATGGAATATTATTGCTCTGTAAGAAATGACCAGCAGGAGGAATACAGAGAGGCTTGGAGAGACTTACATCAACTGATGCTGAGTGAAATGAATTGAACCAGAAGATCTCTGTACACTTCAATGTTGTATGAAGAGGTATTCTGATGGAAGTGGATATCTTCAACATAAAGAAGATCCAACTCACTTCCAGTTGATCAATGATGGACAGAAATAACTACACCCAGAGAAGGAACACTGGGAAGTGAATATAAATTGTTAGCACTACTGTCTATCTACCCAGGTTACTTATACCTTCAGAATCTAATACTTAACGTGCAACAAGAAACTTGGATTTACACACATATATTGTATCTAGGTTATACTGTAACACATGTAAAATGTATGGGTTTGCCTGTCATCTAGGTGAGGGAATAAAGGGAGGGAAGGGAAATTTTGGAAAAATGAATACAAGGGATAATGTTATTTTAAAAATTACTCATGCATATATACTGTCAAAAAATTTTTATAATTATAAAATAAATAAATAAATAAAACATGATTAATATGAAAATATGTTTAACATGACTGCACATGTGTAACATATGTCAAATTGTTTGCTGTCCTGGGGAGGGATAAGGGAAGAGAGGGAGAAAAATGTGGCCCTCAAAATCTTACAAAAATTAAAGTTAAAAACTATCTTTATATGTAACTGGAAAACAAAATTAAATGCCATTAATTGGAGGGGGGGGGTTGTGGAAGTTATAAAATAAATTTATAAAGTCTCTGGCCAAAAAATGAAAACTCTAATAGAAAAAAAGCCAGAGTGCCTAGCATCGTACCAGGCTTTTGCCCTAAAGGCTGAGGTTCAACTCTTAAGGGAATCCCCTCCCCTCCAAGTATTCCCCTATCTTCTTGCTACCTAACCAGGTAAAGGTAGCAATTTGCTGCTGAGTGCAAAGTCATCGAGACTAACTAATGTAAGAGATCATCCAGATTCTGCTGAACTAGAAGAAGAAACCCCAAATATCAGGAGCACCATCTTCATCCCTCAGGGAGAAAACAGGAAGTCCTGCAGAGAGGAAGAAGTGAATTTGGGGAAAATAATGAAAGCCCAGCTTCGAGTAAGAAGTTGACCACATGTGTGATGACACAACATCTAGAATGTATTTTGGGAAGTGAACAGTAAAAATAGTAAAAATATTGGCAGATAGAAAATGAAAGCTAACATTACTTCATAGATATACTTACATCTTCTATCAGTAATTCTAGCATTTTTTTTTTTTTGTCTCTTTTAGGATGAATTATCATCTTCTTTAAAAACCCTCTCCAGGGGCAGCTAGGTGGTGCAGTGGATAGAGCACCAGCCCTGAAGTCAGGAAGACCTATGTTCAAATTTGGTCTCAGACACTTAATACTTCCTAACTGTGTAACCCTGGGCAAGTCACATAACTCCAATTGCCTGGGGTGGGAGGAACCTCTCCAGAACTTTCTACCTTAGAATATTTGGGAGAGGAAGTCTCCAGAAACAATAAGAGATATCAGGTCCTTTTTACCCTTATATTGATGGGTCAAGCTACATGGAAATCAACTGTTTAGTCAATAGGAGTATTCTACAAAATGTTAAGGAGATCACCTCCTTAATTGAGAATATGGAGGCAGAAACTGATGGGATTAACAAATCACTAGATGACAATGAACTAAATTGTTCACCCCAACCTCAGCTATTGACTGGCTTGATGATCGGAGAGGTCAATCATTTGATTAATATTTTCTTCTCTATATCAACAGCATAAACAAGCCAAGAATAGTTTGCAATCATATGGGAAGGAAATAAAGCACCTTCAAAGTCCTGCTTTAGCTATCTGAATTTGTCCTCTTACTGTCTCAGACTAGTTCATTGTGACCTTCAAGATGTGCTTTCCATTCTGGAAGTAGAGATTCACCATTATTTCAAGGTTTTCATGCAAAATTATCCATATCAGCACACCACTGTGGAAGTTTCCAATTCCAAAATTATCAATCTTCAACAGTGGGACGGGGAGATTAAGCCCCAGAAGATACATGACACTTCAACTTTAGTCAAATACTTAGACATCTATAGACTGCTGAGATAAAAAAATACCTGATTCTCTTTTCTCCCAAAATCCACTCCCAATGAAAAGGAGGCACAATATAACTCATTGGATAATTCAGTTTCTGGCATTCCTACATCTGAAATCTTAAATATTCTTATTATTCCCTGAAATGAAACTGACAATCATGCTTTTTTTGTAGATTTTCTCTCCTCTCTAGGTTTTCATTACAATTTTCTCCTGGTTTTCCTACCTGTTTGATCATTTTTAGTCTGCTTTGATAGATCTTTTCCTAGGTCATGATCTCCACGAGTATCCCTAAAGGTTCTATCCTGGGCCCTCTTCTCTTCTCCCTCTATATTAGCTCCCAAAGGTAAGTTCTCATTTCTAACAGCCAGACCTGATCTCCAACCTTCTTTGAGTTTTTCCATCCCATTCCAACTCTCATTTAAACTATTTTGTAACACACTATTTGTATATGAAAGTGAATTCAATGAGGACAGGGGCCATGTTTTTGCCTTTCTTTGATTCCCACCACTTAGAATATACAGTTATTTGCCTGTCTGACTATCCCCTTCCTTTACAAGAAATGCAAGATCAAATGATGAGGTGTTCCATGGAACAACGTTTCTTATATGAGAGAGAAAAGAAAAAATAAGGAATTGGGGTAAAATGAGAGGTATGAAGGGCATTTATCGATGAAACACTATGTGTTATGAGCCAGTGAATCATAAATGGATATAATCCCCAAAGATAAATATGAATAGACTAAAAAATACTCCTCTTCTTAGTCTTTCATTGTTCACACACTCTCTACATTCTTTTACTTTCCAAACAAAGTACTGATTTCTGCCATACTCAGATAACTTCACACACTTCTCTCTACAACCATCTTTTTCTCCTATTCCACTGAGAACTAATTTTCTGTGAATTAGAAATGCCTTATAGGGAACATTTTTTATACTGACAAACAAAAGGCAGATATTGTTATAAGAAGTTATTGTGAGATGTCACTGGCCAAAACTCATATCATCACTTCAAATCCAAGTTGTTACTGAACATGGTACTTTCCACAGCATGCTTAAGGATATATTTCAACAGACCCAAATAATTCCACTGTTAAGATAATACTACCCACATCTGTGTCCATTAGTCATTTGTTTAAAAAAAAAAAAAGTTGCTGTAATGGAGACATATCCTTGGAGA
This sequence comes from Sminthopsis crassicaudata, assembly GCF_048593235.1. Classification (NCBI taxonomy): domain Eukaryota; kingdom Metazoa; phylum Chordata; class Mammalia; order Dasyuromorphia; family Dasyuridae; genus Sminthopsis; species Sminthopsis crassicaudata. The sequence goes on along the minus strand of NC_133619.1, from coordinate 117,964,168 downwards.
ACAATGAAATTTCCTTGTTTTTATAGAAAATATTGATTAATAATATTCCAAGTGTTCTAAAGCTCAAACCACAAAACATTTGCTATTAAATTGCAGGTCACTAATTAAAAAGTGGGTAGAATTTTCCAAGCATCTAGTTCATAGCCGATAATAATTTTTTTTTTTTAATATCTAAACTTCTTAGAAAAATCTCTTTATTTTTCCTATTATTCCTATGGCTGGTTGTGGAGGAGGGAAGTAAAATTCATTACTGAAAATGGTTGGAATTTAATTGTGTCAGACAAATGTTCCCTTTTTTCTCCCTTCTCATTATTATAATTTGCTGAATCAATGGCTAATAAAGAAACAAACAAAATGGGTCAACTAATTATATAATTATACAAATGATTACCAAAAAAAAAGCAAAAGAGTGGGAAAACTCATCTTTTTTTAAAAAGGCCTAGCCAGATGGAGAATAACATGAAATAGGCAGTTTTATTATTCTCACTTTTATTTTGTTGTTCTTATTGCTATATGATTTAATCATTTTAATGAATAGTTTTATTGTGTTGTATCCTGAAGCTGTAACCTGAAAGGGGCTAGTGAGGACACATATCTATGTGGCTCAAAAACAATGGATCAATTCAGTAAGATTTTTTGATGGGTATCATGGGGAAAGAAAAAAAAAAAACTTCATTCTTTTAATTTTTCACTTTTTAATTGCCGATGTTGTTGTCATATAGAAATAGGTTCACTTCCTTTGTCACCTTATATTTGTTGCATTCAAAAGATGGGCTTTTGAAACTTAATCACCAAATAATGGACCAAATTGTCAAATAATGCATCTGATATGTTTATACAATTACGATGATTTCAAATTTATCAATCTTTTGAAAACATGTTGAATTATCAACACAAAACTAATGTATAAAAATGAGGAGAAATTTCAGTGAGGAGATATTTAATTCATTACCAACATTTCTTTGTAAGAACTTTATTTTTTCATTTATAAAATATGAATATTTTTCTTTATTCTTTCCTCACAGGGCTGTTGTGATGAATAAACAGGATATTTTGCTTCTAAAAAAATTATTAAGGGTTAGAAGGAGGAAGGTAATCTGTCTTAGGCTAGTAGGTTATATTCACTATCCTCTATGTATATGGATTCCATATGCCAGGTTGGACTGAAAACTCTCCTTCTTAACACAGGATGTCTTTAAATACAAGATGTCTTTAAAAGAAAAAAAACATATACATTGAAATACAATTCCAATTTTAGGTCTCATATATATTTTTTTTCTAATCCCAATTTGTTTGAGGAGATTATGGCCTAATTTTAGATCAATATAAATAATATACATGATAACTTTTCTTTTGAAAATATGTTTTTTTCTTGAATAAAGAAAAGAAAAATGTGAATAATCTTCTTTTCCTTAGGAAGCTATAAGGAATTATCTTTTTGCATATTCATGGCTTTTAATTTTAAAATTTCTAAATCCCCCAAATTGTTCCTAATTGTGATTTACTAAAGAACTATATTTTTGTTTTTACAAGTCTCATTTGGCTTATTATAGTCTGTACAATCAAAATTCTTTTTCTATATGCAAAATATGTGTTAAACAAATTGTCCTCATCATAACACTGGTTTCTGAAAGGACTATGCAAGAGTACGTTTCCCCTGACACTGCAAATTATTATTTTTTTCATTCTGAATATTTAACCTTCCTAAGTCATCTCTACATGTTTCTCATAATGATTATGGCTGTACAATATTATTTTCCTATGTAGTAGTTATAGCCTATAAAGTGCCAGAAGGAAAATTACAGGGCACAGGGAGGTCCAGAGAGAATGTAAGATTTCTGACTAGGAATGCATGCACAATCTGACTTAAGAAGAGCATTCACAGTCCTGATATTTTAGTTCATAAGGGAGGAAATATTTGGTGAGAAACAAGAATGTGATTTTACAATCAGTTACTACCACAGTCTCTACTAGTGTCCTTTTGGTGTCATTAGCATATCCCTAAAGCATTCACTTCCCCCCCCAGCTACATTCACTTAAGAGCAATTTTTAGGTTGGTTGGATAACTGTCCATTTTCTGATTTCCTCTTTGGAGAGAGAATCATTTGTGGCTTAAACAGCAGTCCCTATTCTGTGCAAGATATTTGGTCACATAATAGGACCACAAAGACAAAATTAAAAATGGTCCCTGTCCTCAAGAAGGTTTCATTCTCATAGAGGGATACAAGTGAAAAAATTGCATAAAATGAGGAAAGAAAGAATACTAATGATTGGGTGACAAGACCTGAGACATAAATGAAATGTGAAATTCTGAGATGCAGATGTAAGAAAGGTATATATTCAAGGAATGCAGGGTCATCAATACAAAAACATAGAGATGGATGCTATAATACCAAATTTGGACAGTACCAAGGCAGCCAGTTTAACAGAGAACAAGTAATGAGAAGACAATGAAATAAGTCTAGAAAGGTGAGTGCCATTTTGTGAATGGCTTTCAAGTGCCAAACAGAGGAATTGGTTCTTTATCCTAAAAGCAGGAAAGAGTCATTGGAGCTCTCTGTATAAGAAAATAACTTGACCAGAACTGTGCTTTAGGAATAATAATTTGACAGCTATGTGAAGAATGAATTAGAGAGAGAAGAGATTGAATATAATAGATCAAATGACAGGTGCTAAGGGCCTAATCTAGGATGGTGACCATATGCATCAAGAGGAGGGGAAAGAGATGAGATTTGCTGTGAAGCTTAGAATTGACCCTGGGCAGCTAAGTAAATGAGGAGGAGTGCAGTGAAAGAAAAAGAATGATAAAGAATGATTAAAGAGTTGCAAATGTAGATGACTGGGAACAAAAATATTGAAGTTTAGGGATATCCATGAAGGATTGGAGCTCAGAGGGGAGATTAGGAAAAGATTTATAGATTGGGAAGTCATGTGCAGAGAAATGATAAGTAAACCCATGGAAGATAATGAAATCATCACTAGAAAAGTTATTTGAGAGGGAAGTGAACAGTCCAGAAGAGATTTTAGGAAATAGAAAGGCAGTTACTGAGCAGATCATGGATTACAATCCAGCAAAAAGAGTCTAAAATGATGGGATTTGGCTGGGAGAAGAGTTATCTTTTTGTCCATAATGTGAGCAAAAAAAAGGAAAATATAGAGAGATTTTGAAGAGAGAACTGAAATGTGAATAATTTCTATTTTTTCACTCTTACCTCATAAATGGAGATGAAACCTTTTGCTGGAATGATGAGAGTGTAGTAGGCCTGAGAGGAAAAGAGATGGTTTTAATTAACCATTGTGAAAATTAAAGTAGAATAAATCAGAGAATAATAAAAAAGAGATTTTTGTGCTTTATTAAGGGCCAGTAAAGACCATATAAGATAAATTTGTAGTGGATTCAATCATCACAGTACTGTAACTGTTTTCAGTAACATTCAAGCAGACCTGAATGAGAATAAAGAAAGGAGATGGTTACGTTCTCCAAGGATTCAGATTTGGTAAGACATGAGTGGTGACAGAACAAGGTGACAAAGGATTCAAGACTACGGAATAGTAGCTGTGCTAGCTAACTATTGGATTAAGATTGCAAAAGCAGGAAAATTAGGTCAAAGCAGGTGTGATAGACTTGGAAAGCAAGCAGGTTTGGAATTACTAGAGATCTTTGTTGGAACAAAGAATAGATTTAGAGAGAGGAAGAGAAACACCTAAGTTAAGATGCTAGGATAAGAGTAATTTAAGAGTTCTACATGTTGGCAGTAGAACAGTTAGAGGTATTGATGAGATCCAGGGCATGATCATCCCTGTGTATGGCTGAGGTGGAATGAATGTAGAGGCTATGGGAATTGAAAAATCTAATTAATTAGGAGGCTGGGTTGTTCATAAGAGCAGAAAAGGCTTGTACTGAAATTCCTAATTATGAGGGTAAAGATTGGAGTGGAGAGGAAACCAGCTGCTGAGTTCCTTGAGAAAAGAGGAAGTATAACCTGAGGGATGTTAGACAGACAACCATCATTTGGAAAAAGTGACACAGACTGGGAGAATGAACTTTAAAGGAAGAGAAAGGTTGTTAGCAAGAAACCTGGTGGCTGGAGTTCTGGTCCTACACAGGACCTGTTGATGATGAGGAGCCTGATGTCTGGTCATTATTAATTTTTTCATCCTTCCCGTTAGCAATAGCAGCAGCTCCATTCTGGGCTGGAATGGTAGTCACAGAGAGCAGTCATTGGTTGATTTGTTCACCCTGTCTGATCTTGGGCAGAGCTCTGCTGTCTAGATGCCCAAAGTTATGAAAGTCTGTACTTTGTTCATTTTTCTCAGTCTCTAAGTAAATAATAGTTCCACCCCAGCACCAACTTCCTGATAATGGAGAACTGTAGTTTTTCAATTTTCTCAAGGTGGGGGAAGGTGTTGGAGGGGAGGGGTCATGCCTAAGATTTTGTAAGAATGGCAAGAATCTCTGTTGATTATTATGCCTTAAGAAAACATAAAGCATGAATCAGTAAGATAAATAAGAAAATAACTCTTCTGTAGGAATTAATTAATGATGTCTCACAATATATGCTACTTTTTTAAGTCTATCTGTACAATTGCAATTAATAAATACATATTTAATGTGCTAATCAATTCATAGTATCTTTCTGTCATTATCTGCTTTCATAATTAACAAACACATATAACATTACAACTATCATATTTGGGTCCAAGAATTTTTTTGATATTAAAAAGGGATTATCATAAAAAAAGAGGCAACCACTGTACTATCTATACACCCAAGCTTCTACAAAGTTTGCAGAGGCAGGAACATCTGATTCAAGGAGATTTACTTCTGTTTAATTGTGCTGTAAATGTTATACCCTAAACATTTCTCAAAATGCAGTTGTCCTCTGAGTGGAGTTTAGCTGGAAAATTACCAAAACCCATTTATGAAGAATTCTGAAATTAATTATCCTTTTTTTTTTCACAACTTTAATGATCTTACTGATGTTCATAATAAAGAGCTAGATTAGGCTTAATATCATTGTCCTGAAAGGGCAAATAACTTATTCTGTGGTAGAGAAGAAGCCAAACCAAACACAAGAATAAAACAGTGTGTTGTGACTATTTAAGATTCAATGCCACACTCTGGAGAGTGAGGGGAGAAGCTATCTCTAGACGGCAATAGACAAGTATCTCATATGCCCTAGAAATAAATGTTGCTCCTTTACTGGCAATGTTCTTTCCAAAAACTCTGGAGACTATAGCAATACTTACACATTTTAAAAAATTTTATAACAGCATCTTTTTAAATGGACCTTTCATTTATAAAAGTCCTTCTTTCCTGTGAGAAAATATTCTTCTAGATTTTTTTAAAGCACTTCTCATATAGCCCATGTAGATACACTGAAGATGAAGTGAATGGGGTCTAAATTTTCAAAGTTAGAGATCAGCTAGGAGGGGGGAAAAGATAACAAGAGAGAAAACTTAAAGAAAGGAGAAAATAGCCAAGAGCTATATTTTTAGGGCCCACTCTAATCTCATGAATAAGCCTTGCTGTACTGGGATTCCAGGTAACAGAAATAGAAGTGTCCAAACACCCTTATCAAGCAAAAAGGAAGGATGTTTAATAGCTTTGAAGGGTGGAGGAGAGAAGGAAGGTTAAATCGAAGTTTAGATGGTATGACCTATAAGAGTTACTACTAAGTCTTTTTTAAAAAGACACAGTAACGTCAGAAAATTAAATATCATTCTTAGTTTCATTCTTGAATCTAATATCTAATTTCTGAGTTAATGCAATCATTAATACTTTCTACCTGTACATAATCATTTGAAAATTTTTTGTAATAATATCTGTCTCTCCCTAAGGGAAAGGTTTGCATGAGCTTTACAGCTGGAAAAAGCTTTTATCTCATTTATTACATCTCCCACATTTTACAGATGGGACAACTGAGGTACACAAAAGTGAAATAATATACCTAAGATCAAATGAGAAGGAGGATTCAGATCCTACTCTTCTTGCTCCATATATAATGTTCTCTCCCTCATATCAGGACTACAGAATTGCAGAATTTCAGAGTAAGAAGGAATCTTAACTCTCCTGGAGTCCAACTCTCTCATTTTACAGATGAGGAGGGAATTTAGAGAAGTTCAGTGACTTACTTGCCTTTAATCACACAACTCAAAGCCACATCTTTTTGCTCCACATCCAATCTGGCTTGACCTCATTTAGCCTCCCACATCGACCAATATTGGCCATTTCTAACAATGTAATTGTAACACAACTTAAATCCAATGCAGTGAACAAAATGAACAGGGCTTCTCTGCCTTTGTACCTTTGGGGAGCCTTGGGCATAAAGGATAAAGTCTAGTTATCTTCCCACATTCTCATACTCCAGGATTTCTCTATCACTTTGGTGATGAAGCTGGTATTCTATGAAAGTGACTTACTTTTTCTCATATACACACAAACTATTTTCCATAAATTCTTCTTGCAATAAATTCACTTCAATCATGAATTATACCCACTAACCCTTTATAATTGTGGGTTGAAAAGAGATACCAGTATTTAGAAAATTACATTTGCTAATTATATTATAATGAGCAGAAACATGATATGAGTCAGCCACAAAATCTGAAAAACATGGGCCTAAATCTTGTCTTCACAAACAATTGGATATGTGAGCCTAGGAAAGTATCACACATTTAAGATTGTTGCCTAAAAAGCAGCTCTAAGCCAATAAAGTTCAGAGAAAGTATTGATCTGAATAAGAAGCTTCCTCAAATGGAAGTTTTGTATACCATGAAATCACAGATCCAGTCTCTTCCAACTTTCAAATTTTGTAATTCTGTGATTTTGTGAAATTAGGCTCATTTGGATACTATTATCTGGTGGTTTGGAATGATTATGGGCCTGATGAGAAGACATTGGAAGTAATGAACAACATGTATGTGAAGAAATTGAGGGAACTGAGGGAATTAGTCAAAATTGTGTCCAATGAGAAAACTTTGTTGAATTTTAGGGACAGAGAGAAAACTCTATTATATTCTTTGAACCTAGACTTGATGCTGGAAAACTGGACACCTCTATGTTCTGTTTAGAGACTTTTAACTATGGACTTAAGTTATGCTGAGCAGAAATTCAGTCAAATTCAAAATCCAACGCAAAGAGTTTTCTCACAATTGTGCATCTCAAGAAACTCAATTTTTTTTAACTGAAAACTGGCCCCATACTGAACAATCAGTTACTGTTTCCATGTTCCTTTGATTGCATGTAGATATTTAGGGTAATTGGGACATCTCTTTTTCTGAATTCAAGGAATTGTATCTCTTCATTCTTCTCCTCACAATTTGGAAAGTTCCTAATCATTAATCCAATTCAAAATCAGACTGTCCAATTTTGTGTTTTTTTTAAATTTAGTGCAACTGATGCTGAGTGAAATGAGCAGAACTAGATCATTATACACTTCAACAATGATACTGTATGGGGATGTATTCTGATGGAAGAGGATATCTTCAACATAGAGAAGAGCTAATCCAATTCCAATTGATGGATGATGGACAGATTCAGCTACATCCAGAAAAGGAACACTGGGAAATGAGTGTAAATTGTTTGCATTTTTTGTTTTTCTCCCAGATAATTTTTATCTTCCGAATCCAATTCTTCCTTTGCAACAACAACAAAATTCGGTTCTGCACATACATATTGTACCTAGGATATACTATAACATATTTAATATGTATGGGAATGCCTGCCATCTAGGGGAGGGGGTGGAGGGAAGGAGGGGAAAAATTCGGAACAGAAGGGAGTACAAGGGATAATGTTGTAAAAAATTACCTATGCATATGTACTGTCAAAAAATGTTATAATTATAAAATAAATAAATAAATGTATTAATTAATTAATTTAGTGGTCTTATTTGATTGTTTTTAATCTGTAAAAGATTGTCTTCCTCTCTATTTGGGATCCAGATGCTAAGCTGAGGAAGATTAGTCTTGATTTATTGGACAATTGCCACACATTGTTTAATAACCAGATAGGCTCAGAAGATCAAACCTTTGTTTCCTCATTCATCTTTTACCTGCCACATGTCTCTGAGTTAATAAAGGCCTCCCACCAATGCTTTCCCACCAAATGATAGGGGAAAGAATAGTGTTTGTTGACTGCCATGCAAAAGCCATTTTGAAGAGATAGAACAGCCAGCATGGAAGACCACAGGAAATCCAATCCAGGGAGATCAGAAGAAAGAGAGCCTATATATACCATATAATAATTTTGCCTTGAATAAGAAAACCATGAAAGAACAACCCAGAATATCAACCATATCTCCATAACTTGTATATTGTTTTTGAATGACACTTTCATGATAACTTCCTTGACTTTGGAAAAAATACTCCAGATTCCTCTTTCCCACTTCTATCTTTGTCTCTTGGATTTGGTACCTTTGACTTGATTCAGAAAATAAAATTCCCTCTATCTCTCAGATTACTATTCAAATCATATATACTTTGGCCCTGAATTAACACTTAATCTCTGGCATATGCCTTTCCCATCTTTCCTAGAGCTCCAGGAGTTGACAAAGCTTGCCTCTAATTCATAATTCTAAGACACACTCCTCCCCCCCCACTCACACATACAAGGTTCAGCTGAAGAGACTCTGGTTCAGCTCACAATCATTGTTCCTCTAAAGAAATCTATTCCAATCAAGAATTGTGACTGGCACAAACGTAGGAGTTTGGATTCAGTTCAGAAATCCTTGGATTCCCTTTAAGCAGATTCCTAGAGAGGTCCCAGAAATCTCTCAATTTCCCTATGGCCCTATGAATCAAAGGTGAACTCTTAGGCCCAGAGTAATCTAGAACAAACTTTTGATTCTTACTCTAACTACAAAACTATTTTTAGTGTGCATTTTCAAAAACATGATAATTTATATACTTTGTGCTACTTTATTAATATATATGCATTTTAAGAGCTATATAAAAATAAATTAAATGATGAAATAAAGATGCAATCAAAAACATTTAAACTGATTTTGAAGTTATTTTTATGAAATGAATATCTTAAGTTACTACATAGACATTCTCCTTAGTTCTTCTTATGACTCACAAGAAGATGTAAGAGACAACTGGATTAAGTAAAGATGACTCCTACATTTAGACCTACTAGATTCCTGGAGACTGTGTCTTAAAACAGATAACATCTTGACTCTTTGTGTTTTATAGCCTTTAGTTGTTCAGGTATTATCAAAAATTATCAAAAGAGTGAATAAAGAAGGCAATAAGTGGACTTTAAGTCTGTATTATGTAGTAAATGAAGGAAGTGGAAAAAAGTAAAATTAATAACATGGTAAATGGTATTCATATGCACAAAGTACTTGAAGCTTTTGGAATGAAGACACTTACATTTTCATATTTGATTAATGTTAATTTTTTTACCCAAAGGTAAATATTATTTTCATTCTATACTTAACATTTTAAAAATTCATGATTACTTTCTTGTGTATGTCCTCCACCAGTGTAGATCTCAGTACCTTAGTAGAGAGTTAAGACTTAATGACTATGATTTCATTAGTGAAGGGAGCTTCTAACAAGGAAATTTCCTTTACTAATATGGATCAGATCTGAAACTTATCGTTTTAGAGATTCGTGATTAATAACAAAGATGATAACACTATGCGGAAGGGAGTGGGAAGGACATCTATAACATCATCCATCTGGGATACCCTTTTATGGAAACTCCCTTTACTGGTATAGAGTGACAACTTGTCTATAATGAACAGTAAAGTGATACAACGGATAGAACACTGGCCTAGAGTCAGAATTGCCTGAATTCAGCCTCAGACACTTCCTGCTCCATGATTCTGGGCACTTAACTTCCATTTGTCTAAGTTTTCTCATTTGTAAAATGACAATAAAAGCACCAACTTTACAGAATTGTCATGAAAATCAAATGAGATAATATTTGTAAAGCACTTAGCAGGGTGTCTGACACACAGTAGGCTCAATATAAATGTTATTTATGATGATGATGATGATGAAAAAATTGCCATGGTTACCTGAGAATACCAAATAAATTACTTCCCTCAGTCATACAACCAGTGTGTGTTAGAAACAAGATTTGAATCCTGATTCCAAGGCTGGCCTTAGGCAACTAATCCTCTCTGACTTAATGCCTTGTATATTGCTTTAGCAAAGAGTCAGCATTTTGTAATGGTTAGAGAGCTGGCCAGCAAGTCAGGGTTTTAGTCCCCTTTCCTTCATAAATCAGTTCTGTGACTGGCAATTGATTAAACCTCTCCAGGGATCTTTCTCAGTCTCTAAGTTACTGATCAGGTGTGGATCTGTCTGGATAGAGGGAGTTTCCTCTCCAAAAATTCTTTTCACTGATGAAATTATAGGTTTATTCTAATAACAATAATAATTGTTATTATTATTATAACTTAACTCTCTCTAGAAATCATAATGCTCTAAAACTATATATTGATTTAATCTTTTCCCTAAGTACAGCATCCATAGATTAGGAAATTAGTGAAGAAATTACACATTGTCTGATTATACTAGGTACTGTAAGCATAAATGTCTGAAGTTAAAATATATGATGATAAGATATGTTATGATACTCTATTTACCATGCAAATGGATTTATAGATATCACATGGATCTATACATTCTTGATATACATTAACTACATTTTACTGTCTTAGAGGATTGAAAATTTGCAAAGTTAATTTCTATTTTTAACTATACCTAGAAAAGTTTGGAAAATTTAAACATCAGTCTGTAATTAAAACTATTCATATAAGTCACCTGAAATGAATTTAATACTATAGTTACCATTGCCAAGCAATACTTTACATGCAATACTCCAATCAATATGCATGGACCTGATTATAATCTTCTTGACCTCAAATTTCCTATCAAAAAAGTAGGAGCAATTCTAGAATTTCATAGGCCAAGTTCATCACCTGTCTCCTTTTTAGACTTTTAGGAAAGGTTATTAAATTGACCATGATTTGGTAAATTCATTTAAAAAAAATTCTGGTTTATTTAACTTGATATGATAAAATGTAAACTTTTCTTGATGGCTACTGAGGGGAAGCGCTATCAAGGCTTTTTAGAACTGGTCAGTTTAGATAGAATCATAGTCAAAATCACTGCTAAAAGAGAAGAATTTGAATGATTAAGAATAATCCCAGATTACACACGAAGTGAACAGAATACAAAAACTTTAGCCACAGAATCTCAGCAATCATCAAGAGACTTTCCATTCTAAAGAGAAAGACTATAATCCTCCATTTTTATTATATTTTATTATATTCCTAATCTTGTCTGTATCTGGCTTCATCATTTCATGGCTGGTTTGGAACCTATTGCCTTTTCCCAATATCTCATTATAAATGTTGATAAACAAGAGTGACAGTCACTTAACAAATTGTTCCATAAATTAGGTTTTCACATCATTTCCAAACAACAACAAAAAATATTACAAGCAATTTAATGTCATGAATTTGTGCCTCACTTTACCTTCTCTGGATGGGAATTTCCAGCACTTTAACAACATCTATCTCCTGTGCCGACAGAGTCTTCTGCTTAGGTGGCAGAATATTGTCACTGGAGGTGGGGAAAGACCTTGGAGCCCACATGGTCCCTTTGGGCAGCCGTAAGGACAGCAAGCCGAGTGCAGAAGCCGAGTGTGCTTTGGCAAGGTGCCGTGATGAGGAAACATTCTTGGCTCCATTACACAGAGGCTCTGTAGTTGTGATTGAAAGATGTGTAAATCATGTATTCAGCAGAAGAACTCACACACAGTAGTCACCTTATAAAAGTGAGTGATGTCTCAGCGTTTTTATTTGACATGTGTTCTTACGTCTCTATTTGACTGAGCTCCAATGAAAGCTCAGATGAAAACTGAACTTGTGTTCAACCTCATATTCCTGGAAAAACTTCCCTCTGCCCATCTGACAAGTCACTCCAAAGCTACTCCCTGACATTTCTTTCCTTTCAAATCCCTCTTTCAGACTTGCTTTTTCTTGTTGGGTTTTGGGTTTTGGTTTTGTTTTTTTTGTTTTTTGTTTTTTGTTTCATGCTTTAACACTGTAGATCCTAGAGAGAGAAATGATTTCTATTTCTTTCACATAGGGAATAATACGACTTGAATCTCTGAACTATGTTTACTACTACATCGTTAGCCATGGAAGCTGTAAAATCTCCTTGGGAGCCACTTGTCAATCTGTAACACAGGCAGGGATCAGGTCGAATCATACCCTTTGTGCAAACAGTGCATATTTAGTTCTGCCAAGGGATCTGGAACAGCTCAGGAGCTCTGACCACCCCTGGGGATTAAAGATTGCTTTTCACGGGGCTCCTTCCTGCAAGTAACTGCTCCCCTTGAGAGTTTCCTGGGCTACAAACACCCCTTCCAAAGTTTTTCCAGCCTGAATGGTCAAGGCCCTCTTGCCATACTCCTGTCTGATACAACTCTCTCCTGACACTTTGGGCTAATTTCCCCTTCTTGTTCTAGTCCCTCTGCCCACTCCAGAGATCAGCCTTAACTCTGCCCCCTGCTCTGTTCATATCCACTTCAGGCGGGTACCAGCAAATCCAGTCAAATCTGGGCTGGGACTAAACATTCTAGGAGTAAAACAGAGCTGGTGCATGGATAGTCTGTGCACATGAGCTGGCTCCATTCATCAGACCAAGTGGATGGAGAGGGGCGCAGGACGGAGTGAGGGGACAAGAGAGTCTGGATAGGGCTGAGACCAGCACTTCTGCAGGCAGAAACTAGGAGGGGAAAGCAGAGTGGAAAGGCTGAACTCAATAACCCCTGCTCTTTAATCCCATTCTAAATATCTTTCTGTTAATGATCTGTGACTTCACACCTGGACCAGAATTTAGCTTAAGCCTTTCTCAGCCTGCTTTGATATCTTGCAGCTGGCTCTCTTATAGTAAAGATATCCTTGTCTCTCCTCCAACCTCCCTTGAACCTTGTCTTTTTTCTAATTATTATTATTTTTATTATAGTTTTTATATACAAAACATATGCATGGGTAATTTTTCAACATTGACCTTTGCAAAAACTTCTTTTTCAACTTTTCCCTTCCTTCCCCTCCCTCCTCCCCTAGATGGCAGGTAGTCCCATTCATGTTAAATACGTTAAAATATATGTTAAATACAATATATGTATACATATTTATACAGTTATCTTGTTGCACAAGAAAGAAAGGATTTAGAAAGAGGATAAAAATAATCTGAGAAGAAAAAACAAAAATGCAAGTAAACATTAACAGAAAGAGCAGAAATATTATGTTGTCTCCATACTCATTTCCCAGTGTTCTTTCTCTGCGTGTAGCTGGTTCTGTTCAATACAGATCACTGAACCTTGTCTTTTTTCCCTTCTTCCCTTTCTCCCTCTCTCTATTTCCTTCTTTAACTCATGTTCTTTCCCTGTCCCTCTCCATCTTTCACTATCTCTTTCCATGACTGCCTCTCTATCCCTATAACCGTCTCCTCGTGCCTGTCGCCTCTGTGTCTCTGTTTATCTCCCTCTCTGTCTATCTTCTTTATCTCAGCTGGTTTTGTACTTGCTTATGGGTATACTGACAAATTTTAGAGCTGCTATTCCTCCAAGACTGGCAACAGCTTCTCATTCTTCCCTTATACACAGTAGGTTGACCGGATACCTCCCACTTCGAATAGCAGTCATATTCTCCACTCACTGAACACTACATTGAGATAGCTGGGTTTATTTGCAGATATGAATTCTTCTGATATGGTTTTCCCAATTTCTTCTGATTAAAGTCATATGCTACCTTGTTATATATCCATATAAGGATATGCATCTATAAATGTGTGTGTGTGAATCTTAGGATAAATATCACATATTGCACTTGATTTGATTTTTTGTACCTAGCATATTAGTAGGCATAATAAGTGTTTACTGAAAGAAATATGCCTGACTTTTTAAATTTAATTTTTATTGAAGTTTTTTTTAATTTTCAAAACATATGCAAGGGTGGTTTTTTCAACAATGGCCCTTGAAAAACCTTGTGTTCCATTTCCCACCCTCTTCCCTTCATCCCCTCCCCTAGATGGCATGTAATCCAATATATGTTAAACATGGTAAAAATATACGTTAAATCCAATATTGTCTTACGTTCTTTAACATGGAAAGCCTAAACATAACTGCTATCCTTGTCTTTCAACACTTTTACTTTATTTCTATTTCATCATAGATTGCATTTTATTTCTATAATGGCTCACATGGTTAACTCAAGATAAGAGGAACCTTGAGAATTTCCTCTTGTACAAAATGGCCTGAGAAAAGCAGCCCTCAGAAGCCACCTAAAGCTTATCCTCTCATTTCATTGATGAGGAACCTTTGTGAGATAACCAGATAGTAACTTGATCATATCATAAGAGTTAGGATGTGAATCCGGAAGTTCTAACTCCAGACCTAATGTTCATCTTACCTGGTAACTTTCTAGTTTAGGGACCATAGGAAAATCACATCTTCCTAGACTGAATTTTCTCTTCCATAAAATGAAGAACATAATTTTTTTTTAGTATCTATCTCAAAAAAAAAAAAAACTATTGTGAGGCTAAAATGAGATAACTCATAGAAAGTGCTTTGCAAACTTTAAAGCAACTTTATAGTTCTTATTTTTGTTATTATTTTGGTTCATGGAGAGGAGAAGAGTTAAAACTTCAACAGGTTGGATTTTGTTTGTGTTTCAAGGTCACATAGCAAATAAGATACCGAGCCTGGAGTCCGGAAAACCTGAATTTAAATTTGGCCTCAAACACATATTACTGCATGACCCTAGCCAAGTCACTTAAACATTGCCTGCTTCAGTTTCCTCACCTGTGAAGATACTATTAGCAGCTGTCTCCCAAGGTGGTTGTGAAGATCAAATGAGAAAGTCATTATGTACTACTTAGCACAGTGCCTGGTTTATTGTAGGTCCTTTAATAAATGTTAGCTGCTATTATTCTATTTTGGGCTCCAATGGACACCTGGAATGGAAACTGCCTAGAGATTTGCCCAGTGAAGTTTCCTATAAAGTCAGTTCTATTATGATGTGGCCCATTATTTACTCTAGAAATTGGAGGTTTAAAAAAAATTTCTTGTCTATTAATCAGACAAGGATAGAGTTGTTTTTATTAAAAGAAAAACAAATAGTATTTGTGTCTTATCCATTTCATAAGGATTCACAAGTGGCCACGTTATCCAAGTAGGATGAGTATGAGTTTATAGAATCCAGGAGAATCTTATGGTTGGAAAGTTAATCTCATAAAAATGATACCTGCTTTATTAGGAAATAATGCAGACATTTAAACTTCTTACTATACCCTCAGCATCTAGAACATAGTAATGCATACAGTTAAAATGTGCTGATTGCATGATCCTCCATAGATAGGACTCCACCTTTTTCTCAGTAGCTGATATTTTAACACTGTAATATGACTGATCAAACTCAAGTCCCAAGGTAATATGCTGATCATTATATGAAAATATATTATGTTATCTATTGATAACAGATCAAATAGATACAGTCCCTGATATAACAGATTATCAAGCGAACAAATAATAGCTATTTCTTGAGCAAAGCACTGTGTTAGATATTGAATGAGATATGGGGAAGTATAAGGCATAGATAGATATAGACAGATGTATATATACATATATAGATGCACAGATACATAGTACATAGATACATAAATATATAGATATTATACATATAAACACAGAGATAAACAATAAAAGATACAACATATCAAACTTGTAAGTAGTGCAGTTTGGCTAGACTAGGTTCCTTCTCCAAAAAGGAGGATGTTCAGCAGATATAACAAGAATAATTAAGCCCCTTTGGTGTACCCTCTGACTCAAAAGAAATTCTACCAACTCAAATATATCAAATCTTATACCTATATATACTCCTCAGAATTAATGTATTTCAAGGTGATTGGGCTCTTAGTTGTAAATTCATAGTATCCTTTATCTACCTCAGTATAATATGTCATAGACCCTAACTTCCTTGGGCAATCCAGAACCAGCCTGTAAAATTCTAAGTATATTCTAGGACAAGTACTAACTGTATGACCCTAGCCAAACTTTCTGGAGATTATCACACTTGCTGCTTTATTTCTCAAAAACAGAACTACTTTCAAGACCAAGGACAGCAATCAATCAAGCATATGCATCCTCAGCATTAAACCAATTTATATCCTTCCAATAATACCCATTATTGGGTCAATTGAATATGAGGTTCTTTTTTTTCTGTACTTTGAAATCTAGGACTAGGCTAGCAGAGTAAAATAGATGATGCATGCCATAGAACTTGAGGGGCAGAGGATACCACATCAGTGTGGGATTGCTGCAGACCTTCAGGGCAGCTCAGAGGAGGTATTCACAGTGGGAATCTGTGGTCCCTGTCAGGGTTCCCAATGAGGGGAAAACAGATGGTAAGAAAGGAACAAAAGCCAAGAAATCCAAAACACAGGGGAATAACTCAGACGGAGCTTAGAATGCTGACTATAGCAATGCTGGTGGTTTAATTTGCACACCCACTGTTTTGTCACCTGAAAGCATTTTTATGCTCAAACACTGCCCCCACCCTGGTCTCTATCTATTAAGTAAATATGAAACGGTTATATTTTTGCCAGCTGAGAAACCTTAATGGCTTGTCAGATGAGGTAAAACTAGAAATGAAAGAAGAGTAGGATGATAAATAGAGGACTGATGATAAAGAAAAGGGAAGAGACATTAAGATGGGAAAGGAAGGAGGAGTTAATGAACTTGAAAAAGAATGGTCAAGAAGTATTCCTTAAACAGTGAGACCACTTTAGCAGTAGCAGATGGTTTGAGGAAGGAAGTAATAGAGATAAGGTTGCAAAGGTACCCATAGGCCAAATGTTGGAAACTCTTAAATGCTGTTAAGTAATTGTGATTTCATGTTTTGAATGAAATTTTCTTATTTTAAATTTTGAATGTATTAGGAAAGAATTAATATTTGACTTGATGAAGGTGATGTAAAGTGATAAAAGGAAAGCAATAAAAATAAACCTCTTTTTCTTTAACATATACATTTTATTGATAAATCTTTTAAAAAGATATAAGTACATACAGATAAATAACTAAGCAACATTTCTAGATTAATATTAAATGCAGATACAATTAATTAATAATGCATTTCTGTTTTTCAATCATATTTCCCTCTACCATATATGTTGCAATATATATTATATTACATATATATTATTAATGTGTTGTTTATATTGTATTTGTTGTAGACTTTATAAATTTTACTTTGAGCTATTTTAGAAAAAGTTTTATTGAAAGCTTTTGTTTTTACACCATTGTTAAACTTCTCCTTTTGTCTCTTCCACCAGAGAGCTTTTATTTATACTCAAGAATTTTTTTTTGAAAAAGGAAATTAAAAACACAGCAAACTGATCAATACAATGAAAAATATTGAAGAGCATGCAATGTTACATAGTAATGGATTCCCCCACTCTTACTCTCCACACACAAAAACCGTACATGTAGGAAAGAATAGAACGAAAGGTTTTCTCTTATTTTTTTTTATGTTAACCTAGTTTTTGTGATAACATTTATCTTCCATTTTTTGGCATGTTTATGTTGATTGCTCTTTTTATTTACAGTTTTGATCACAGTGTGTATTGTTTTCTTAGTTCTACTTACTTCACTTTGTTTTAGTACATGTATTTCCATGCTTCTCTGTATTCATATTTATTATTTGTTACAGCAGAGTAATATTTCATTATTTTCACAAACAATTTGTTTAGCCATTCTCCAATCCATACACACCTTCTTTGTTTCCCATTCTTTGTTACTGCTGTGAATATTACTACAAGTGTGTGTATGGCACCTTTCATTTTTATCACTGACTTTTAGGAAAATAGGCTTAGGAATGAAATCTAAAGGTCAAAGAGTGTAGACATTTTAGTCACTTTGCTAATTCAAAATTGCTTTCCAGATTCACAGTTCCACCAATAATGTACTAGCAGTTCTAACTTCCCACACCTTCTCCAATAGCCACTATTATGTGATCAAACTTTTTAAGTACAATATCTAGAGGAGACAAGATTTGTCAAACAAGAGCCTTAAACCAGGTCTTTCTAGGTTCAATGCCAGTTCTCTAATCTACAACACCACACTGCCTCTGTTCCCAATATATGGAGATAATGAAATATGTTAATACACTACATGGTAGTCAGAATAAATACAAGATAGTAATGGCTCTATTCTGTACTCTTTTTAAGTTTCCCTAGATACATTTTGTTTTCAAATTTCTCCTGGTCATGTTAAGCAAATACACTGGATACAGTTGGGGATGAGAGAAAGACCTGATTGCATTGGTACAGGAAATTTTCAGTGAGGAAACTCTAATTATCAATGCAGATAGACACCTGTTCAGCCACTTAGCATCTTGAGTTATCTGACCTACTGAAGGGTTAAACTATTTATCCAGGGTTATAAAGACAGTAGATGTCAGAGAAAGGACTTAATTTCAGATCCTTCAGACTCCTGAGACCAGCTGTCTATCTGTGAGGTCCTGCTGCCTCTCAACATGAATTGTAAGTTAAATGCTCCTTAATAATGTAACATATAATCACTATCACATCTTTATCTTTTTTAGAATCCCAAACTGAATGTTTTCCTACATATGGACAATTGGTCACAGACATACAGCATCACAGTTCCACCTATTTCAAAATAACTTATCTGGAAGAAAAGTAAGTATTATGGAAGCATACAAATACTAATAGATGTTCAGAGAATTGGCACTAAAAACACCACAGCTGTGCAATATGGGTTAAAAATAAGCACAATGCAATTGGCAAATGAAAATATAACCCTCCACTAACACACAAATGTTTGTGAAAGTCTTTGGGGAAATGGGGGTGGGATACTTAGTACTCTAATCCAGTGGATTCAAATGCATGCTGCAGTTACCAAAACAGGAACCAAAGAAAACATTTTGGTCAAAACTTCATTTTCCACTTTGATGTTTTGAATCTCACAGTTTAAGTCAATGCCCAGAACTTTGTGGTTACTCAATAAATATTAAATTATCACAATAATATTAAATTTTCTTATGTTGCATAAATGTTTGCTTAATGATCCAAAGAAATATCTTATCTGGCTCTAGCAATAAATCAGGGGCTACTTTACTCTGATTTTATCAAAAAGTAGAACAGTTCTTAGAACAATGAAATGACACCTTCCAGCAAGTTCATCTCTAAGAGATGAAAATAAAGTGTTCACTCTAAGATCAAATATATTGAAATTCACTATATAAATAACAAGAGCTTTCTTACTTTTAATAAATAAGCTCAACAATATTTTCTAAAAACATGAATTTTTCAAATCATTGATTATTAGTTATTAATAGAGAAACCAAGAGTATGCAACCAGCTTCATACCAACTGTTTGCCAGAATAGTCTTTTCTAATATAACTGTCTAATGTGACACAAGCTTTGTTTAAACAGACTGTCAGGTTATATGTGTTGTTTCATATGTGTGTGTATGTGTCTATGAGAGAGAGAGACAGAGAGACAGAGACAGAGACTCAGAGAGAGACAGAGACACACACAAAAAGAGAGACAGACACACACACACACACACAGAGAGAGAGAGAGAGAGAGAGAGAGAGAGAGAGAGAGAGAGAGAGAGAGAGAGAAGAGAGAGACAGAGACAGAGACTCAGAGAGAGACACACACACAAAAAGAGAGACATAGACACAGAGAGAGAGAGCAAGAGAGCGAGAGAGAGAGCAAGAGAGCGAGAGAGAGAGAAGAAGAGAGAGATTGAGGGAGGGAAAGAGAGAGATGGAGGGAGAGAGACAAAGAAGGAGCGAGAGAAAGAGGGAGGAAGGGAGAGAAAAAAGAGAAAGAGAGAGAAAGGAGGGAAGGAAGGAAGGAGAAAAGGGAGGAGGGAGACAAAGAAGGAGAAAAAGAAGAAGGGAGAGAGAGAAAGGAGGGAAGGAAGGAAGGAGAAAAGGGAGGAGGGAGACAAAGAAGGAGAAAAAGAAGGAGGGAGAGAAAGAAAAAGAGAAAGAGAGAGAAAGGAGGGAAGGAAGGAGGGAGACAAAGGAGGAGAAAAAGAAGGAGGGAGAGAAAGAAAAAGAGACAGAGAAAGAAGGAGGGAAGGGAGGAGGGAGAGACGAAGGGAGGGAAAGAAAGAGACAGACATAGAGACAGAGAGACAGAGACACAGACAGACAGAGAGAAAGAGAGAGAATTCGCTTTCCCCTGGACTGATAGCTATTTGATGGATGCTGTGATATGGGGGGGGAGGAATGTGGTTTCTGGCTGACATGGGGACTAGAGAGAGTGCTGTTGTCTCAAGTAGATGACAGGAATTCTTTTGTGATAAAAGAAGCAAGCATTAGAGATGGCATTCAAGAACATTGGTGCAGTCAATAAATAGGCTGTAACTATCCAATAACACCTTGATTTCTACACATCACAAAGGGACTATTAGTCACTAGAAAAGAGAGAATCCCTAGATATGAACAAATCTCAATTTTATGTGCATTCTCACTGCTGATGAGGGTCAGATTCTCAAGGGATAGCTGCCTTTTTATTCAAGTTGTCCTGCAATTGGATACTTCTGTTAGCCATATTTAGAGGGCATTCATTATTTCATTTCAAAGACTAGATTCAGAGAAGAAAGTCTGGTATTTTGTCCTAAAGATATGTGTAGCTATCTACAAAGTGGTAATCCTTTACCAAACTCACAAAGTAAATTCAAATTACAATGTCTTCTTTAGAAACTTGGAAAGTCTGATCATTTTGTCTAACTTTGTATAATACTATATCATTAGAAAATGAAGTAAAAAGTATAAAAAGTGATGATACAAGATTCAAATTTTTACCACAAACTTAGAAGTAGAAAATACTGAAGAATTTTTAAAATTCCTCTTTTTTCAGTTAAAGAAGTTGAACCTTAAGATCGAGTGTTTTTCATATTAAATAAGAGAGATTTATAATTTTTTAAATATGCTCAATTGCCTCATTGCAACATGAATTTGCCTGTTTATATAGATTTAATCATTCACTCAAAAAGTAGTTACTGAACAATGACTATGTATTCAGTAATAAATATACCAAATATATAAGACTGATTCTGTGGAGAATGGAAGATGATTTTTTTCAAAAAAAGCTTTGAATGGATAAAAATTATAATGAGTGTTACTCCAGGAAACATCTGATAGTGGAAATTAAATGAAACAAGGATGATCATCACTGAAATAAGCTTGGCCAGTAAACTTGACTCAATTCCTGACAAAATTCTAAAATATACTATCAAAAGGATGGTCTGTGAACATTAAAAAGGGAAGCAGCAATCATTAATAACCAACTTCAATTTATTAAGAACGGATTATGACAGATAAACTTTATTTTCTTTTTTAAAATTATTACTGGATTGGCATATCAGATAAGTGTTATTGATACAATATACTTAGATTTCATTAGTCATTTTCTCTCATTCTCTCATTGTGAATAAGATTGAAAGATGTCGCTAGCAGACAATGAGGAACAAATAGTAAGATTCAGAATTAATTGAATGACTAAACCCATTAATCACTTAATATCAACTAAGATGACCTCCAATAAACTGCTTCACCATTCTATTAGTTGCTTCTGAACACTTTTTCAGTGACTTAGATAATGATCTAGATAGCATTTTATTCAGATTTGAGAATGACACTATGTTGAGAGGAACAGTTATTATATATGCCAAAATAAGAAGTAATTTAAGAAATGAAATCAAACAGGGATAAATATAAAGACCTAAGCTTGAGTTTAAGAAAACAGCCTTTCAAGGACAAGATGGGGAAAGCATGGCTAGATTTTTCATGTAGGAAAAAATCTTTAATTTAGGTAGACTGAAAGCTCAATATAATTTGGGGGGGGGGATGAAATTAAGGGAAGCAAGCTGTGAAAAATCAGTGAAGGGAAAGTCTTACTATCCTGTGCATTTGTCAGTTCCTGTTTTGAGTATTATGTTCAGCTCTGGGTGACCAGAATGATAAGAACCAAGGTTCTGTCATATGAGAATTAGTAGGAATTTAGCTTAGAGATGAACATTTAGCTTTGAGAAGAGAAGGAAGAGCTATCTTGTATAAAAGAATTTAGATTTATTCTATGTAGCCCCATAGAGCAGAATGAGAAGCAATGGGTGAAAGTTGCAAGGACTTTGCTTCAATACAAAGGGGGAAAAAATTCCTAATGATTAGTTATCCAAAGAGTGGGATGGGCTCTTCGGGAGATAAAGTTTGTCTCCTAAATAGAGATATTCAAGCAAATGCTGAATAATTGTTTGTCTGGGCTATTAAAGAGAGTATTCCCCTACAGGTAAATGCTGAACTTGTAAAGGAGCTCTTAACTTGGGATCTATAGGTACTGAAGGTTCACAGATAGATTTCTGATGGCCAAAGAAATTGGAAGAGAAAACTATAATAGTTTTTTGTAACCCTATGTACTTTATTTTATGCATTTATATTATTCCAAGGAGGGATTTATAAGCTTTACTAGAATGCCTAGGAGGCCCATGACTCCGTAAAAGATTAAGAATTCCCAAACTGAAAAGTATTTTAGTTCTGTTTCACCTCTGACACTATGTGTGTGAAATCTGAATAAATATCTATCCGATTTTGTAAATTATTCTAATTGAAATGAAATAGGTCTCATTTGATGAGTAGAAAGAACACTTGTTCCTAGTTTAGGGTAGGGAAAGAGTGGTGATGCAGATGGTTAAGTAGGTAACAAAATAAAAACAATCGTTTGTAGAATTTCAAAGGAAAAATGGATGACAGAGATAAAGGGAAGTAGGAAGTGATTTAACATGAGAAGTACAAGGTTCATTCAGAATAGGAGTTGTCCTAGGAGAGATCAATCAGTCAACAAGAAATTCTTAAATGCTTAATATGTGCCAGACACTGAGGTAGTCTGGCATACAAATATAAAAATAGTTCCTTTCATAAAGTTGTATTCTAGTAGAGAGAAAAATAAGTATAAAAGTAAGTACATGAAGGATTTATGCAAAATAAAGACAAAGTGATGTCAGGGAGCAAACAGAGTAATCCGAAAGGTCTTTTGTATGGTGAGTTCCAAAAAGCACAGGTGAGAAAGTAGAACATAGACATCCAGGGAATAAAAAAGGAAATATCAGGTACGAGGAAGAACAAGTGGGTCAATTTGTCTGGGTTGCGGAGTGTATAAGGAAGAGCAATGAGTAAGCAGCCCAGAAAAATAGACCTAAATTTGATTGTGGAGAACTTTAAAAGCAAGAGAAATGTTTGCTTTTTTCCCCCTGAGGCAAGTGGGGATAAGTGACTGACTTAGAGTCACACTGCTAGGAAGCATTTTTTCTTAAGGGTAATTGAGGAGTCACTGAAGCTTCTTTAGAAGGGGAATGAGATGGTTACACAAGGATGTAGCAAATAGCCATTTCTCAAATGTTTGGAGGATGGAAGAGAAAGGGAGAGATTAAATTCAGGACAACAAATTATCAAGATATTGTTATACTCAAGTAAGATATGATAAGCTGCAAAACTAGGGTGGTTGTGATATGAGTAGAAAGAGAGAGATGCAAGAGATGTTTAGAATAAATTAAGAAGATTGGGCAGCTAATTGAATATGGAGTGGGAAGGAGAAAAAAAAAAAGAGTCACAGATAACCCTTAGATTAATCTAAGAGTTTAAGAACTTGGGTTAACTAGGGAAATGATGGTCCATTTTGTAGTAACAGCATTTTAGAAGGTGGAGTTGATTTAGGAGGGAAGATAATGTGTGTTTGGCTTATGTTGAATTTGAGATGGTTGTGGGTTATCCAAATGGAGATGAAAATAGATAATTGGAGATATGGGATTAAAACTCAGGAAAATGGAGAAAAAAAAACAGACTGAACAGGATTAAGGAACAAGCAATAGGTGAGAAAATGGAAGCAATGTATGTGGCCAGCTTTTGGGGGGGGTATCTGGCTGAAAAAGGGAGAAACTTTAGGATAACAGCTTGAGGGAATGGTAGAGTGGTGAACGTTTTTTTTTTTTTTTTAAGAGGGAAGGGACATTTGGACTTATTTGTAAGCAGGATGGATTGAGCCAGTGATGAAATCTCTTGTGATAAAAGAAACTGGGTACTCATTGAAATAATGAAGCTAAACAAATAATATAGAACATTGGTAGCTGTAGAATCTGTAGGTATTGTATATTAAAATGTTCTGTGATGAAGACAAGGCAATATGTTATCAATAAAAAAAAAAAGATAAGTCAATTACCAATCAGGTATGAGAGTGGATACTCCATAAGAGGCAGTAAAAACGAGTTGAAAAGGATATTAGCAAGCAGAATAGAAGAATTTATTTGTAAGCATTTTTCTTGTGCTAGCCTTATCTTCCTTTCTCTTGGTTCAGAGAGTGAGTTAAGAGTACACCTTCATACAAACTCATGAAATATTCATTTCAGCTTAAATTCAATTCAGTTCAAACTAACAAATGTTTATTAAATGATTAAAAATTATTTAATAACTAAATATTCTATGAAATGAAATTTTGTATTTTGCAAATCTAAAAACTTGATGTAAATGTTAGCTATTATTATTATTATTACTATCTGCAAAGTTTCTATTGCAAATTTTTGGTATAAATATTTTTGAAAACTCTCTTAATGCCTCTTTTCCTTCTAAAATATCCTGTCCTATATGATTTCTGATTTTCAGGTTCAATATGCAGAGTTTGTATAGAAGAAATAAGGGAAGGACTTGAGTTGAAGACAAACACAGAAGGAATAATGATCAAGATTTAAAGAATTGGGAAATTTTAAAGAAATCCAGAGATTGAATCAGGGGTTCAGGAGGACCTAAAAAGCTAACAGAAAGGAAAAATTCAAACTGAAGAAAGCAGAATTCAAAAGAACCTGAGGAGAAGGAAGAGATGAAAGTCAAAACGAGGTTTAATTAATAGCATTATGGCAATTAATTAAACAGTAATGAATTATATTAAAATCGGGATAAAATATTAGTAGTTACTACATATTAAAATCTTTTGGAGCAAAGGTAGTGCAACAGGGTATCAATAAAAACATAAGTCAATTATCACTCAGATGTGAAGGTAGATTCAGGGCTTGGAGGAAGACTAAGACATCAAGATGAGGATAAGGAAGCTGGTAAAAACTAGGCAACATAAGTGAGATAAGTTGATAAGATAAACTGATGAGATGAGGTAAAAAGTCAGTAAGGAAAAATAAATCTAGGAGTCTGTCAAAGTTCTTACAAGGTGAGAAAAATCCAATAAAGTAAGGACAGGAGCAATTCTTGGGTCAGAAGTCCAAAAAGCTATTCTTCAAGGGAATTGTATGCAAAAGCAATAAAATATGGAGGATCTTACTTCATGCAGTTACGAGGAGCAGATATAGTTTGCAGTGAACTGAGTAGAGTTCACAATGTTTTCATTTCATCCATGGCCAAGCGACTGTTATTTATGCCCAGAGAGAAGGCTAATTTCTCTTCCAGAATAGAAGGTAAAGGAGCTCAAGGAATGCCTGAGTTGGATATCAGAGAGAATTATATTACTTGAAAAAAATGAAAGGGGGACTTCATTACAAAGAAAAGGAGAGCAAAGATATCTCAAGAATTAGAGGGAAATTCTAATGTGTCATGAGGTTGGCAATGGTACAGAGGAAAAAAGTAAGGAGTGCTAAATACTTAAAAGAAAGAAAAATACTGATAAGGAGCTAGCAAGGGTTTTTTACCTCTATGGCAGTCTAGTGAAGCATCTAAAATAATAGAATGAAGACAAGAAGTAGCACTGTATAATATGAAGATATAAATAATCATGTGAGGAACTCATGTAAGGACCACAACAGGGAAGGATGGTAGATAGTAAATAGATGAAGATCATCAGAGGTAGAAACAGAAATTATATTGTCATCTGAATATGTCTACCTGTAAAGGAAAAGAAAATAAATGAGGAGTTTGGGACAAAAAGCCTGACTCAGAGATTTAATACTGCAATAATAGTCATTTGAGACTTCAATTATCTAGACATCTCCTAGAAGTTTCTTTCTGGAAAAAAATAGCAATAAATAATTTCATCTTTCATGGGACTAAAGAAAAACTTGTATTCATGATCTTTTTCTAATCAACTGCATTCTTTTACTACATTTTTACTATGGTAAAATATTTTGGAAACATTTGACAAAAGTGACTACTGTGTCTTATAATTTGTAACAGAGGAGAGATTGACTTTAATTCTGAATTTGAAGACAAATATCAAAGTTTCAGAGAGGAAGAATAGTTATGTTCCAATAGTCTAACATTCTTTTAGTGAAAGAAATGCACAGGGGATGAGAAACTCTCAAGAATAAAATTCTGGAGACAATAATGAAAACAAATCTAAACAGAAAGAAAAACAAAAATGACCTGGAGAGACTGATGTAGAGACATAAAGAGCTCAAAACCAACATCTGTTTTGTTTTGTTTTTTCAAAAAGACTTACCCAATATGAAAGACAATTGTGATTAATGGCTCACTGATTGATGAGCCACTTAGTAATTTTTGAAAGATCCTGGAGAATGAGGGACGTACCCCAGACTGAAGAAAGGAAAATGTTACAGTTCTCAAAAAAAAAAAAAAAAAGGAAATAGAGGAGTAATGCAAACTAAAAGTCAATGCACTCAACTTAGATTCCTGTAAAAATTGTAATAATTATTAAAAGAATTATAAGTGAATATCTGAAAAAGAAGGTAAATTTTACAAAGAATCAGAATGGGACCATAAAGAACTGCTTGTTAGACTAATTTCTGTTTTTATAATTTTTATACTAGAGAGAGAAAGGCTGTCCATATAATTTACCTGGATTTTGCCAAAATCTCTCCTGCTTATTGGGGAAGAAGGAGAGAAACAGTTTAAAAGGTAGCCAAGTTAAATGGATGTAGAATTAAATGAATGGATTGCCATTAATGGCTTCATATCGACTTAGGAAATCTCTAATGGAATATCCCAGGGATCAGACCTTGACCGTATGTTCTCTAAGTTTATTGTAATCAATGACTTGAATACAGGTATAAATGAAATGAGAATAACACAAATCTGGTAGGTATAGCTAAATAATCTTGAGGGCAAACTCAAAATACATAAAGTTTGTGAAAACCTAGAACAATGGATTACATCAAATCAGATAAAATTCATTTGAAATATGAATTGTTATTATTGGATTCAAAACCTCATCTTCGTGAGCATATGATTGAGGAGATTTAACTAGAGAAAAGCTTGTCAGAAAAAAAGATATTTTGTGTGCTATGAACTCAACATGAGTCAATATGGCTCATGGCAGATATGGCAAAAAAAATGCTAATGAAATCTTAGACTTCATTCATGACATAAACATCATTAATAAAAAGTACTAGAGATGATTAAAGTCTGAGAAGACTCCGAGGGAAGGTTGTCCTACTGTGGCTAATCTTGGGCAAGGTTATTAGAGAAGTAACTTTGTCCTTAGCTATTCTTGACCAGCCCACCTTAGAATATGAGAGAAAGGAGTTGAGATATGGATTAATCAATTAAAGTTTTATTCATTTTTAGTCTGAGTGTTCTTTCTTTACTTGATTCACCTTTCTCAGGAAACTGGCTATCATTCTGTCTTCCTCCGAACTCTCCCTTACTGAATTAAACTTCATTTGCTTTGGCATTAAAGAAAATGTCAGTCCTATAAAGGCTGGCCTGAATTCATATTGCCTTACTAGTCTATTCATTTCCTCAGTCACTGATTTTTAGGCCTTGCAAATTGTGCAAATACTGAACCTAGTGGAAATGTTTATACTTAGAAATCATCATACTCAGCATCCACAGAAATTATCTTAGAACCCCTTTATGTCAGTTACAGTTGAAGCCAAGAAACATTTGATATTAATGTCTTGTGAGTGTTTTTAGGGTTTTCATATTTATGTTGCCTAGGATTTAGTTCAGGTTTGGTCTTTTGGGGAGGGGTTAGAGCTGTATATTTACATTTATTACAGCAATGCAGAAGAAGGCACAAAGGAGGATGGTGAAAAATATGCTTAAGGAATGCATGAGGCCAAATGTTTGTAGACTATGCAAAAGTTTCATGCCAATGTATCATGAATAGTATCAGGAAATTTCAGATATTCTGGAAATGATGAATATCACTTGATTTCACAAAAAATAAAATTTACTACATCTTGCTTGAACCAGTGACCATGTAGCTAAAGATGGCATACTTTAGCTATGCTGCCTAAAGTATTCAAGTTAAAAGTACATCTTAATGAAAAGAAACAATTAGTTAATCAAACTATGGTTCACTTCTGAATTAGGTGTCAGGTTATAAAATCAAACAATCAAAGATAAAAATCAATACCAATTTTAAAGAAATGATAAAAGTGAAACTACAAGTGTACAATTGCAACAGTTACAACATGAGCTGTTTAAATAAACTATTGAGGGAGAAAACAGGAAAAAAAGTTCAATACAAATTATGATCATTTTCTAAGAAAATTTAAATCATGTGAAGAAATTACCCAAATCCAAATAGGTAAAAATCATCCTAAAAGCACGTTGGCTAACAAAACATTTAATCTCCTTTCCAAAGAGAAAGATGAGTCAGTCAAGGACAATGCCATTTTAAAACACAAACTAATTTGTGAAATCATACGGAGTAAATAATGGTAGAAGGTTATGACAGAATCACCTTGTGGGACAGCAAGAAGTAATGGAGGAAAAAATTAGCTTACAATTATGTTAGGTAATTAATTAAGTTTACTTATCTTAAATGAATTTAAAGATGAAAGATAATAAACAGGTAAAAAATAGAAAAGAGTTATCAAGATTTCTACAGCATTTCTATAGCAAACTATTTCCAACTATCAATAAGCGTCACTATCACATTTGGCCTAAAATGCTCTAGCAGACTATGTGATAAATGGGACTTATATGTACACAAATGGAGTTGTTTCAAACCAATGCAATAATATACACAGAATATCTGCCTGGAGTTGATGCAATTTAGAGTGTACATTTTAAAGGTATGTTTGCAAACTCCATCATCCACATGAGGTATCATTTCTCAAGATATATGAGAAAAGACAGATACTGAATGATTGGAAAATAACAGATATTATGAGTACAAAAATAAGTCTTCAAGAGAATATCAATTACAAACTCATAAGCATGTTTTCCCAAACTTGCCAAATATTTGTAAGAATTCTTATTCGAGAGAGAGAGAGACAGAGAGACAGAGAGACAGAGAGAGAGAGAGAGAGAGAGAGAGAGAGAGAGAGAGAGAGAGACAGAGACAGAGACAGAGACAGAGACAGAGAGACAGAGAGAGACAGAGAGAAAGAAAAAGAGAGAGAGAGAAAGAAAAAGAGAGAGAGAAAGAAAGAGACAGAAAGAAAAAGAGAGAGAGAAAGAAAGAGAGAGAGAGACAGAGAGAGACAGAGAGAAAGAAAAAGAGAGAGAGAAAGAAAGAGACAGAAAGAAAAAGAGAGAGAGAAAGAAAGAGAGAGAGAGACAGAGAGAGACAGAGAGAAAGAAAAAGAGAGAGAGAGAAAGAAAAAGAGAGAGAGAAAGAAAGAGACAGAAAGAAAAAGAGAGAGAGAGAAAGAAAGAGAGAGAGAGACAGAGAGAGAAAGAGAGAGAGGGAGAGACAGAAAGAGAGAGACAGAGAGAAAGAAAAAGAGAGAGAGAGAAAGAAAGAGAGAGACAGAGAGAGAAAGGCAGAGACAGAGAGAAAGAAAGAGAGAGAGAGAAAGAAAAAGAGAGAAAGAGAGAGAGAGACAGAGAGAAAGAAAAAGAGAGAGAGGGAGAGAGAGAGAGAGAGATCTCAAAGGCCCCTTGATAAGAAAATCTAAAAGTGGAACAAGCATACTTTTGCAAATAACATTCTACAGTAGATCATATATTTGAAGTTATGCAATTGACTAAAAGGTACCAAAAAAACCATGCATATTGATTGTTGATTATTTAGAAAAACAGGAATAATTTAATTTGTTGGAGAAAAAATGTTGTCTTAAAAGCTTTTTCCTAAAAATATGTTTCCTTTATACATATTAAAAATTTTAAATGCTTGATAAACACAAAAAAGATAATTTTCATAACCTCAAATAAAACACAAAACAGAGAGACATGTTTGCAATGACATTTGCCATTATCATGGAAAACGTTTGACAAAAAGTCAGAACTAGAGCCTAGATTCAGTGAATTTGTTTCACTTTAGTATTCTGATATCTATATTTTAACATAATTTATTTCCTTCATAATCCTATTTTTAATGCATTCAAAAACATTATTCTTAGAAGGCTCCATAGACTTCTCCAAACTTCCATAAGGCTCTGGTAACTCAATGAACAGAACTCTGGGCCTGGAGTAAGGAAATTATTATTCAGTCATTCCTTTGTGTCTATCTCTTTGTGATCCCACGGACCATATCTGTCATGAAGCTTTCTTAGCAAAGATATTAGAGTGGTTTGCTATTTTCTTCTCCAATGGATTCAGTAAATCTTTTTATCAAGGAAACAATCTTTTTTGTAAGACTTGCCCAGGGTCACACAGCTATTAAGTGTCTGAGTCTGAGTTTGAAGTCAGGTCTTCCTGGCTCTGGGACAGTTGGTGACTTGGTGAACATGAGACCTTGAGGCAGGAAGACCTGAATTCAAACCCAGTCTCAGCACTTCTTAGCTGTGTGATCCTAGGTAAGTCACTTAACATTGTCTGCCTTAGTTTCCTCATCTATAAAGTGGACCTCCCAAGGTTATGAAGATCAACTGATTATAGTTGTAATTATTATACACTTTCATTTGATGACTTTACAACTCATGATTTCAATTACCATCTCTATGTAAATGATTTCCAAATTTAAATATCCAAATTTAGTCTTGACTCATTCTTCCTTCACCAACAGCCAACAGGACATTTCAAATTGTTCCATGGAAATCTCAAAGGCATCAAATCTAAAACAAAACTCATTCTTTCCCTCTTCTGTATTCTTGAGGACTCTTCCATCCTTCTATTCATACATCACCTTAATGTCATCTTGGACTTCTCATTCTCACTCACCCCAGATATCCAATTAGCTGCTAAATCTTGTCATTTCTCTTGCCGCAACAGCTCTCTCATACATTGACATAACTATCATCTTAATTTAAGACCTTTTGCCAATACTACTTCCTAACGGGACTCCTTACCGTGTGCTTCTCTTCATACAATTCAATCACTATACAACCACCAAAGAGATTTTCCTTAATCAATAAACTTCAGTAGGTTCTTTCTACCTCTAGGATCACCCACGGTCAGATACACTGTGTCCTCAGCATAATGATGTAAGTTAGAGCCCAAAGGACAACCACCACCTCTAAAATCAAATGCAAATTCTCCAGCCTAACATTTCTTAAACAGTTTTCTTTGAGGTATCATGGTTAAGTGACCTACCCAAGGTTACACAGTTAATAAGTGTCTGAGATTTGAATTTAGTTATTCCCGTTTCCATGACCAGTGATCAATCCTCTACACTACTGCCCCCAGTTACCATTTAAGTCTTCACAATCTGACCAATTCCTCCTTCCCCAGTCTTCTCATACATGATGTCTCCCTATTGTACTTTATTATTACTGTACTAGTATAAGCCATACTAGGCCACTTTCTGTTCTTCACACAATGCTACTTCATCTCCATTCTATTATACTGGATGTTGCCCATGTCTGAAATATTATTCATCTTCATATCAATCTCTTGAAGTCTCTGGCTTCCTTTGAGACTCAATTCAAGCACAGGAGGACTCCCTATACCCTCAATTGCTATTGACTTCCCATATAAAATTACCTTATCTCTTTTATGTATTTATATTATGCTTGCATTGTCTACCCAATAGAATGCAAGATCATGGTAATCAACTTTTATTTTTGTCTTGTATCCTTAGTATCTAGTATAATACTTCAGTAGGCATTAATAAATAGTTGAGTAATTACCATAATATTGCTCTCTTTTAGTCCTTTTTTTACTTATCTAGCCCATCATCCATATCCCACCCATTGGCTCTGGTGATATGCCAAAGCTTTGTCCTGAGCCCCCTTAGCTTCTATCTCAATACTCTGTTTCAATTATCTCATAGACTATGAATTTAATTATTGTCTCTATGCAGATTATTCCTAGATCTGTATGTTGAATTCTGGTCTTTCTCCTTATTCTGGTCCTATATCAACATCTGTCTGTTAGATATTTCAAATTGGATATCTTCTACTCATTTCACACAATACATCCAATTCAGAAATCTTTTGCTAAAAACCTACATATCCTTATTTCTCCACAACAGAGATTAGTATTCTCTGAAAGGCAGCAAAATGGCCACTAGGACCATCTTTGATGACAACCTCCTGGTCACCTAAGAGTTCCACCTACTTTTGGCATCCCTTCAATTTAACGGATGACTGAAGACCACAAGAGCTATTATATCGAGCCCTGCTGTGTCTAGTTTCCAAATGGAGGTGAGAGAAGTTAGCTGGAAAAGTTCCCTATTGTCTCTTGGATTAAACTCAAGGGCCTTTTTTGGCATTTAAAATTCTTTACAACCTAACTCTAGTCTACCTTTCTAAATATGTTATATATTACTCCCTGTCACATACCCTGTATTCCAACAAAACTGTTCCTGACACAAGATATCTTTATGCCTTTGTGCAATCTGTAACCTGTGCCCAGAATGAATTCCTTCTTTACCTCATTTCTTAAACTCCCCATTTGCCTTCAAAGTACAACTAAAGTATTCTCTAACATATTCTCATTGCACGAGGCACCAGTTCCTCCTGCCAAGAGATTACTTCATACTGACTTTGTCCATAATTACATACATATGTGTCTAGCCCCAGCTAGAATATCAGCTCCTTGAAGGCAGATATTAATTCATTTTATCTAATATGCTGCCTGGTTCCTAAGCTACAAAGCAGCTAATAGGGTCAGAGGATAGAGCGCTGGATCTAGAGTGAGGAAAACATGAGTTCAAATCCAATGCAGATACTTGCTTGCTGTGTAATTCTGAAAAAGTCATTTAACTTCTGCCTCACTTTCCTCAACTATAAAATGGGGGCAATAATAGCTATTCTGAAAGGTGCTATGAGGACTAAATCAGATAATACATATAAAGCACTTTGTGATAATACCTTTTACATAGTAGGTACTTAATAAATGCTTGTGCTTTTTGTTCCTTTCCTTCCTTCCTAGGAAGCCTGCATTAAATGCTTGTGGATTGGTTTTCTACATTAAAATACTACTCCAGTGTCAAATCATGATTTGCAGATAATTTGGGGTTCTTCCAAACTGGGCCAGCAGAATACAAATTATAGCAATTCCATCCAAGCTTCAAATACTGATCCAGCAATATACCATATGTATGTGCATAAGTACACATAATACAGAGTTTCATCACCAAAAGTTTAGCCACCAAAAGATGAATGGGTTTTGTTTTGAGGGTTTTTGCCTCTAGAAATTCAAGTAAGTCTTGGAATGGTTGTGAATTGCAGATATAAGTAGGCATTTGGTCAGTTAACTAATAAACACTTATTAAGCAGCTACTACGTGCTAGTCTCCTGCTAAGTGTGGGAATACAAAGAAAGGTAAAAGACTGACACCGGGACCATCCTTGATGACAGCTTCCTGGTCACATCTACCTACTAAAACTTACAATGGTATAGAGGGAGACAATATGCTAAAGGAAGCAAAAGGGCTGTCTTTTTAATATGACATAGGAACATAGTTTTGAAAATTTTAGACTATTACATCAGGAGCTAATTTCACTTCTAGAAATGCTTTGATGCCTTGGGGTTAATAATTTATTGTATTTATTTTATATTTACATATACCCATAAATATATGTATTGTTTCCATTTGGGAACTTACTGTTTCACTTTTGTCTTTGTGTTCCAAATGCCTAGCAGTGCTTAATGTATATAAAATAGACATTTAATGAATGCTTGTTGATTGATTGTCTCAGAACCTCAGTTTCCTCTACTGAGAAATGGGAATAATAACACCTGTTTTATTATATGTCATTTACAGGCCATGGGGATAAGTGCTACATAAATAAATAAAGGCATAACTAAACATGTGTAGCTAATTTTGAAAACTACACATCCTGAATTATTGACCTAAAAGTCAAAATATCCCATGTGAATTTCCATCTTTATTCCATTTATTCTCAAACTAAGTTTTCCAGTGAAATGAATAGAAATAAAAAATCAACTATTCATCTTGAGCTTTACATGTGGGAAAACATAAAAAGTGTGAGAAATTTTTACTTGAGAAGATCAGGGTATATGCTGCATATTTTGTAGTTTTATAACAACCTCTTCTTGGTCATCAATTCTTAATTGATAGGGAACTCAATGAGTTTCTCTGGAGTCATCCTCAAGATTAAAATGAGTCCATGAACCTTATTAGGTACCAATTCTACAATCACTCCTTTCACCAGTCTTTGTAGTGAGAGGAAATCAGAAGTAGCTGAAAAGGCACTGTCACACTGAATACCCATTTCATTCTCACAGAGGATTGGCTAGGGAAATGTATGTGAATATTCCAGTACGTAGATGCTGCTCAGAGGCTTCTGAACCCCAACATCATTCTGTGTAAATGAGAGATAACTAAAAGCTTTGTCTTTCTAATTGCTACTCCTACCAGAATGACCAGATGTAATAGCTTCTTTGCAGTCAACATGTGTGTGTAGCCTTAGCAGGGGCAACTCTTCTGGCCTTCCAGCAATGCAACTAAGAGGGTAAGACCAGATTTAGAGACATGGGCTCCTCTTTTCCTGAGCTTGGGGATTTTCTAGGCTTTCTGAAGAGGCAGGGCTGGCCAATAAGTAGGAAGGAATAATCCTAACATCAAAAGAATATCGTGACTTTAGTCTCACCAACTAAAAAAAAAAAAAGATTTTTGTGATTCACTCTCAACAATCTAAGCCATACCATAGGATCATAGAATTAAAGCTGGATGCTATGTTTAAGGTTATCTAGTCCAACACTCTTACAGATAAGGAAACTGAGGTCCAAAAGAGATAAATTATTTATCCAAAATCATACATTCTAAATACAAGTGGCAGAGCCAAACCATTCAGGTCCTTGCACTACAAAACAAAAACCTTTCCACTGTACTATAGTTTAGGGTCTATGTAACCATGTGCAAAAAAGAAAAAAATTTCACAAATAGAGAGGAGGATATTATTGCTGGAACTATAAAGATTATATTAAATTCATTCTTTTGTAGATACATACCCAAACCTATTTCCCTTCATCCCTCTCCCCACAAAATTAAACTAAAATCTATTGTTTCCACGGGCAACAGGGATAGGGACCAAAAGTTGGGTGGAAACTGCAACTTACAGCCCCTATCACTTTCACTACGACAAACCCCCTTTGGCCTCTCAGATTACACACATGGTTTTAGTTTGGAAGTCACCATGGTAATAAGCAGTACATAAATAACTCATAGAATGCAATAGAAAAAAAAATCAACAATGAAAATGAATCAGGAAATAAGAGATCTATGAACTAAATCAAATGACATTAATCAAATAAAAATTCTTGTACTCTTTTAAAACCTTTCATGTCGGTGCTTTTGCCTATAGAGAATAAGAACAGAACAGGTAATAATAAAGGTGTAGGAGTGGGGAAATTGATCCAAAGCAGGAAGGGGGTCATAAGAGAGACATTTATGGTAGGGATGATAATCTTGTGAATTTGTGGTCCTATAATTAAAAACAAGCAAAATGAAAAAAACTGGGGACACAATAGTAAAAGATATGCCCATAGAAATATACCTTTCCCCAAGCATGTACACACACCCCTCTCTCTTGAAGGTTCTGTTTAAATTTTAAACTACTGGATAAGATGATGTCAAATATTAAACATAAAGGGTTAATAATGTTCATAAATTATAGATGGGGCTGCATTGATACAAGAAAAGTCTCTCTTCCAGGAAAGAGTCCACAAGAGTTTTCACACAGCAACTGGAAAGGCTGTCTTATCCTGACAAGTTTTTGCAGCCAATGAAAGTTGCTTATGGTGATGTAATGCTACTGAGCTGTGTTTCAGCCCTGAGTGTGCCGTCACCTGGTATCATACTGGAGAGAGAGGTAAGTGTCTCGATCACATCTCTCTTTCCAACCTGCCCTTCTGCTTAAAATTAATCTCAGCAGAAAGCTGATTTGCTTCTAGACAATTTCATTATTTCCCCAAACTCAAAAATGTGGGATAACATTGATTATATTATTGAATTATAAAGATAACTGGCAAACTCTGAAAAGGAAAGGGATGATAATTTCTCTCTGTTATTAGTCCAAAGGCATTTGCTCTGCAAAAGTATCTTGTAGCAGCAAGGGGTAAAAAAGAAGAGGAAGCAATTTTATGTTCTTAATATGTTATGGGATTTCTAGTCATATAAGAAAACAAGTTTAAATGGAAAGATAATTTCCAGGTGAAATAATTCACTTCAATATTTCAAGGATATGTAATTTTATCATCGTGAGCCGATTTCAATTCCTCTACAAATTTGACAAGGATGAACGTTTATATACATGGTGTGACCCCTCCTCTACCCCCCAAAAAAAAATCCCCCTTCTTGATGTTAACTAGGGAAAAAATCATGAGTCTCTCCAAACCTAGTGAGGCTGATACTGCTGCAGCAAATGATAGTCCATTAGTCCATCAGCTACATCTGTACTGGAAACTTTTCTGTCTTCATCCCTTACCAAAATTAGTAGGCCTTGCCAGAGCCTAAATTCTACAGGCATAATCTGAACCCAGAACCACCTTCATGCTACAAAAAAGGGAAATAGAACTGTAGTGAGTGGGTGAAGTATCAGATAGCTGATTATGATTAATAGTAAGCTTTGAAGTCTAATGGGAAAAACATATCACTGACAAAAAAATTAGCTATGATTGATAACTAAAAAAATAACATTAAGGAACCCAAATACAGAACAAGCAGGGGCCTATCATAGCTGATTTTTTAATACTCTCTGGGCCATGTAATTAGTGAAGTAAAATATGGAAAATTACAGACATATGTGACTATATAGATATATACCAGGTTTTATATACCAATATAACCATTATAATTTTTTCTTCAAAAACTTTGAATTAGTAATCCAATAAAAACCAATGGAAAAATTCAGCTTTTGAATTCCTTAACTGATACCCATTGCAGATGTACAGGCTTTAAAAAAAAAAATTTGTTATTGATGTCATATATATGCGAATCACATGACTTGGGGGAGTAATTCAAACTATTCAAGTAATTCAAGTTCTTTTAAAAAATTCCTGCTATTAAAAAAAAGATTTTTTTTTAGCCTGAATTATCCAATACTATCTACATCTATTTATACTGACTGAATTATTTGGTTAATTACTCAGTTCTGCTCTTCTTTCTAGCCAAACCAATACCACTTCAGAAACCAGATCTTAAAATATGAATGTGCAAATCAAGAATACTCAAAACTGAGAACATATTCACTGCTGCAGTGTAGACATTCTAATTAAAGTTGTTTTTTTTTTTTTCTGATGGGGTTTGGTTGGAGTATTTTTGGTCATATACATGATCAAATGTGTTGTCTATGATCAAAATCTAGTTTTCTTAACTTGAGGACTATTTTCAACTGATTTTATCTACGGTATATTTTTCCCACTATTTTTCATCTATTTTGCATCCTAACTTTACCACATCACCTATCCCATTATTCCATGGTTCATCCCTTATCTAGAATCATCTTCCTCTTTTTTTTGCCCCATAGATAGTATTTATTTTCTTTCAACATGTCATGTGGGAAAATTTTCGTATTCCCACAAGAGATTCTTTATACTAGGAAATTATTAGCTAATGTAGATACATTCATGCATACAGACATCGAGAGAGAGAGAGAGAGAGAGAGAGAGAGAGAGAGAGAGAGAGAGAGAGAGAGACAGAGACAGAGAGAGACAGAGAGAGAGAGAGAGAGAGAGAGACAGAGAGAGACAGAGAGAGAGAGAGACAGAGACAGAGAGAGAGACAGAGAGAGAGACAGAGAGAGACACAGAGAGAGAGAGACACAGAGACAGAGAGACAGAGACAGAGACAGAGAGAG
This sequence comes from Sminthopsis crassicaudata, assembly GCF_048593235.1. NCBI lineage: Eukaryota > Metazoa > Chordata > Mammalia > Dasyuromorphia > Dasyuridae > Sminthopsis > Sminthopsis crassicaudata. The sequence goes on along the minus strand of NC_133619.1, from coordinate 117,926,052 downwards.
ACAGAGAAAGAGAGACAGAGAGAGACAGAGAGAGAGAGAAGAGAGAGAGACAGAGAGAGAGACAGAGAGAGACACACAGAGAGAGAGAGACAGAGAGAGACACAGAGAGAGAGAGAGAGAGACAGAGACAAAGACAGAGAGAGAGAGAGAGACAGAGAGAGAGAGAGAGAGAGACAGAGACACACAGAGAGAGAGAGAGACACAGAGAGAGAGAGAGACAGAAAGGAAGAGAGAGACAGAGACATAGAGACAGAGAGAGAGAGAAAAAGACAGAGAGAGAGACAGAGAGAGACAGAGAGACAGAGAGAGAGACTAGAGAGAGAGAGAGACAGACAGACAGACAGACAGACAGAGAAAGAGACAGAGACAGAAACCCCCTTTATTTGGTTACCAAGTAACCTGCTTCTGATTTCATCTCCATTTTACAGGCCATCAGTACAGTACACAGAAAACCCAACACAGGAACAAAGAAGCTTCATAATCTAGCTCTAACACTTATCAACTGTGTGACCAAGGCAAGACATTAAATTTCTCTGTTTAGTTTTTCATCAAATCAGAATGATTTTTTATAGTCCCTACCCCACATCAAAGCTCAAATCACTTGAATGTAAAATGTTATAAAATGTCTGTTATAACCTTGCACCCTTATTTTTCCATTTTTTTAAAAATTCATACTCTAGTGATTGTATTCCGTGAGCAAATTCATGCTTGCTAAAATCAACTTCAGTTTTTTACATGTTTTGAAGAAAAAAGTGACAGGATTGAAAAATGGGCAAAAAAATGTTAACATATCAGTAATGATCTAGATTAACAGGTGGAAATGAAGACAACTCCTAGGAAAGGGTAACAATATACACAAATATACACATACATACACACACACACAAAAAAAAAAGTTAAGGGAAAGACTGATTTTCAATAAAGATTTAACTTAAATATTATGGTGGAAACTGTCTCTTTAAGGGGGTTTGTCCTCAAAATATAGGCCTAGCTAAGAAGCCAGCTGTGCCTCATTAGAACTGGGCTCCCAATTATCATGGAACCCAGCTGGATGCAAAAAGGCCATCAGTGTGGGGCAAAACATAACTTATTAGTCTGTCAAGATGAGCAGTTTAAAGTGTTCCTTCAGAGAAATTCAGGAGAAATCTGCTTAAGCTCCTTCTTGACCTGGGAAAGACCTTGGATCCTGGCTATGAGATACAATGATGGCATGGAATAAACAATGGATTAAAAAATATATATTTATATATATATATATATATATATATATATATATATATATATATATATATATATATATATATATATATATATATATATATACACACACACACACACACACACACACATACTGGCTAAAAGGACAGATGGTTCTTAAAGAGAGGCTTTTTAAAAGAGTTTTCAGTCATTAAAAGGTACTAGCCTAAGGAAGGATTCCTGAGGCAAAAAGAAAACTCTAAGGAGGCTTCAATTTATCATGATGTTAAAGATTTGGAGAGGAAGTTCCATTGTTTCAAAAATCCAGAATACTAAAAGTTTTCTAGTTAAGTGATTCCAAAAATCTAGGGAAATAGATCAGGGGATTAAAAATATACAAGAAGCTATGTCCTTTGCCATAATATAGTATATGCTCAATAAATATTTGCAATCAAATTCAAGGTTTTTAAAGAATTTTTTCATAAATTTGTATTTCACTGAGAAAATGTTATTGGCTTATTTTCTTACAAAAGATAAGTAATTTTTTGCATGTCCCTAATAATCTAATCATGTGTGTAATCTACAATCATGTATCCTAAAGATATTGTGAAAAAAAGATAGTGATAATTTGAAAATGGGCAAGAAAGAAAATAAAGATTTGGTTACGGTACTGACAACAACAAAAATGATAAAAATAAATAGAATTTATATAGCATTAAGTGCTTTACAAATATTATTATATTCTAGTAACCTGATAGTATTATCATCTTCATTTTCCAGATGGGGAACTTGAGGCAAAAAAAAGAGTTTGTGACTTGCCCAAGATCATATAGCTAAGTATCTAAGGTTACATTTGAACTCAGATCTTCTTGACTCCAAATCCAAAACCCTATCCACTAGGTCACACAGTGGTCAAAATATGGAGGTGATGTCTCCTGTGTTGTAAGCAAATTTGAGTTTCAGACAACTATTTGAGATTAAATTTAATTTTAATTATATGAAAATTGTGATAGGATGAGAGATAAAAGTTATGAGATGAGACATCCCAATAAACTGATATAAGTATGGCACAGACTCTTCTGAATTTTATCTACAGATGTGAGAAGGAACTTCAGCATGGTAGAATAAAGCCCTGCATCTGACATATTGATTGAATGTTCCTAGATTTATCAATGGCCCTACATAACTCTCTTCAAGTTGCAATTTGAAGAAAAATTATTGATCTTTAGTAGAAGAAATTTCCTCCCTTGGAATTCTCTAATCCATTGAAATTACATATAGTATTTAAAAAAAATAAATGAACAAAACCTTTACAATATGGTCAACAAAGATAAGTACAAGAAATAGCATAAACCTAAGTGAGTAAATGAAGAAACTGGGTTGGCAAGAGTTCTCCAGATACAAAGCAATAAGAAATAATACAGTAATTAATCCAGGTGCTGAAAGGTATCTTTGGTACCTTAGGGTATTTTAGCTTTGAGAGAGTCACTGAAGATTTTTTAAAATGAGTGGTTTCAATGGATATGCTGAGGTCAAAACCATTCTAGATGATATTCAAGAAGAAATTTATCAAAGGGACAATAAGTATTTTAGGAAATGAATTAAAAGATCCTATAATCAAAGGGCATAGAAATGAGAACTGTAAGATATACATGTGTGTATATATATATATATATATATATTATATATAATATGTATATTATTTATATATATATTTAAGGCTGGAGAGCAATCATATGTAAATATAGAAAAGAAAAAGGGAAAGAAAAGTGTGGTGTTAAAATATGCAATGGCAGTCTGTTTATGTCACATTTTAGTAACTGAAATATATCCTTTCAGTTTCTTCAGTCAATTGAAATACAGTAGGAACTTTTGAATTTTTATCAACTACATGGCTGGATTTTGAATCCAATTCATATACATGTTTACACACTGAAAAGTGTGACAGGGTCTGTATTATTATTATTTTTTTTTGTACAGAGCTTCACAAATCTTAAAGGGCTACATAAATTCTACTACGTTGTTGTTTAAAAAGAAAAACTTAATACTTAGTTGTAGGGGGTCCTCATTCTGTCAGTGTTATTATTAAAAGACCAAATAACCAAGCTCTTTTCTATGACTATTTGCTACCTTGAGGAATGTATGTGGTAATGACAATTTACCTCACAGATTCACAAAAGAGGAATGATTAATGTATGATTAAAAAGAACCTAGTTAATATAAAGTTCTACAAAAAGACTAAATAATGATGATGCTTATTTAGCAAGATAGGTGCCCAAAGGCAGGAAGCCTATTAAAAAAAATAGGTAATGGGTAAAAAGTAACATCTTGTGTCCAGGTTGTTTTGATTTTAAAGCTGAGTCATCCAGGGATGCTCTTGTAGTTCCAGTCTGGCCAGAATATACCAAATGATGATCTAACACTACATTAACTTCAGGTACGGAGGACAAATGAAAATGGGGGACAGAGTGGATTAAATAATGTGATTGGCTAGATTTTGATGCAGTATAAACTTTAACGTTCTCTGAAATATGGTATGCAGGAAGTCTCCACAAGATGCACCCTACTGCAGTTTTTGAAAGGCAGGAACAATTTTCAAGTGGGTTCTGTGAAAACAAATGACATCATTCCTGCATATGCTGAAATACTGCAGCCCCACTGGAACATTTTCCCCTTTGCTCTCTGTGTGTCTGACTGCAGGGCTTAATGTTCTCATGCTGCACATTTAACTGGCTAAGACTTTCAGGAACTAACCTTTCATCGTGACTTTCCTCTAAAAATAAGTCAAGAAGAAAAGACAGTGGTATGTACATGTTCATTTAAAATTAAATTTAAACACTCTGAGGCTGTTCGAATACCTGAGGACTTGACAGTTGGTAGGAAGAATCCCACAGATTGAAGCAAACATTGGCAAAACATTGGGGAATATCATTGTTGGGATGATGGCACTCACGGCATATGCCCTGGGTTGCTATGGGATAGACATGTTCTTTATTGTAAATTGCTGATGATTGGGAGAGCTCTGATTTCCGTCCTCCCTTTCTCCCCTCCCAACCCAGGGATAGCATTGCTGGCTGGAAAAGTAATCAGTGATTTGTTACACTTTAGACAGACTGCTAGGGGCTATACTTATATATTGTCTGAGACATGCATAGCTCCCAGAATGTAAGAATTTTTTCAGTGTGAGCATTAAAAAGCTGGATATGCTGTTACAATTGGAGAAAAAGAACGCTTTATGTGTTTAGGAAAAACCAGCATTGGGTTACCTGACTCCATTGCCCATCTGTTCCAAAAAGATGTTTTAAACTGCTAAAGATGCCTAGAAATGCAGTAGTAAAACTTCAATTAGGGTGAGAAACTGATGTAAGTTTCACATCAAAACATTCATTTGTTTGATCACCTAACTCTTAGAGTTATTAAAGTTAGACACTACAACAACCAACAGAAATGACAAGTGGGATTGGGAAGAATGGGAAGAAGGAAGCCCATCTGATTCCTTTCAATACTATTATCAACCATCAGGCCTGCCTTTTCTCTTCCTAGAATCAGTTTTCTGACCTTATTCTAAAACAATTCTCAACTTTTTGGCGTTTTTTGGTGAAATGGGTCCCTTTGGTGGTCTGGCATAGCCTATGGCTCCCTCCTTAGAAGATATTTTAAATGCATAAAACATATAGGATTACAAAGAAATTTATTTTATTGAAATATATAGAGAAAAATGTTTTCCCAAAATTTATTTTTATTTTTAGTATTCTTAGTTTTTAAACTTTGAATTCCAGATTCTTTCTCCCTTCCCCCCCACACACTAAGAAGACAAAACAACATGATATCAATTATATATGTGAAATCATGCAAACTATATTTCCACATTAGTCATATCACCAAAAGCACAGAAAGAAATGAAAGAAGGAAGAAAGGAAAAAAAGAAGGAAAGAAGGAAGGAAGGAAGGAAGGAAAAGAAAGAAAGAAAGAAAGAAAGAAAGAAAGAAAGAAAGAAAGAAAGAAAGAAAGAAAGAAAGAAAGAAAGAAAGAAAGAAAGAAAGAAAGAAAGAAAGAAAGAAAGAAAGAAAGAAAGAAAGAAAGAAAGAAAGAAAGAAAGAAAGAAAGAAAGAAAGAAAGAAAGAAAGAAAGAAAGAAAGAAAGAAAGAAAGAAAGAAAGAAAGAAAAGAAAGAGAGAGAGAGAGAGAGAGAAAGAAAGAAAGAAAGAGAGAGAGAGAGAAAGAAAGAAAGAGAAAGAAAAAGATTAAGAATCATATTTCAAATTGCACTTAGATCTCATCAATTCTCCCTGGAGGCAGATAGCATTTTTTCATCATCTTTCAGAATATTTTTAAAACAAGAGTTATATGGTCCCATGAGTATAGACTGTGTGCTTCTCATTTCTGTATCCCCCATACTATTTTATCCATAGTGAGTGCTCAATCAATGCTTACCTAATCACAATAGATCATTTGTTCACTAATTCATTTCACATGTTGTCACTGACTACCTTTAGAGCCTAGAACATCATCTGATGGTAAACAATAACCAAGAAGGGAAAAGTAAAAGACAGTTAAATAAGGACATTATTAGTAATATAGCATGTTCATATACTATTTTGTGTTTTATATATATTTAAATTCTTAAGAATATTTTTCATAATTAAGTGATAGCATCTGTTACTTCTTGATTATTACTTCTCTCTCTAAACTGCAGCAACTCTAATAGTAATAATAACAGTGGTAAGTAGAATTTATACAGAGGTTTAAGGTTTTATAACATGTGCATTTCATTTGATCATCTCAACATCCCTGAGGTAGTTACTAATCTGTACTATACTCATTTTACACATAAAGAAATTTAGAATGAGAAAAGTGATTTGCCCACAGTCAGATAACTAAAAAAGTGTCTGATAGGATTTAAATTCAGGTCAATTACTTCAGGAGGCAGCTACATGCCACAGTGGATCGAGTACCAACTTTGTGGTCAGGAAGATCTGAATTCAAATATAACCCCAGATATTTCTGTGAGGCCGGGCAAGTCACTTAACCGTGATTGTCTCAGTTTCCTCACCTGTAAAATATACTGGAGAAGGAAATGGAAAACCACTTTAGTATCTTTGCCAAGAGAACCTCAAATGGAGTTGGACACAACTGAAAACAATTGAATAACAACAGTCTACTATACGATCTAGTAGCCATAGCCCTGGGGAAAATGCAAGGCAGACAAGAAGAAATAAGCTCTCTACTGAGAATTAAAATCCTTCCTCTGCTCTAGATCACCCAGTACACTACACAGATGGCAACTTTGAGCATAGAAACCTCAGGGATCATCCTGGAAACTCATGAGAGTAGGAGGTAGGTAATGGCTACCATGCATATAAAATAAGCTGATCATTAGGCTAAACATTAGTGAGCATAAAAGTGAATCAAGTAGCTGATGAACAGGAAAAGAAAAGTATGTGAAATAAGTGTGTGATGGGCCCCATTACCCTTGTTATAAATGCAAGCTCAAAGGGAAAATGTTTGAATATTTGATTAAATGAATATGGTTTTATTAAGCGAGAGGTAGTATGGTATGAGACAAAGAACCTAACTTGAAGCCAGTAAGATCTGAGTTCTTGCCTATGATATATAATGGATGGTGTGGCCAGGGACAAATCATACCTCTCAATGTCTCAAGGCAGTTTTTTAAAACTTATAAATTACAGATTCATTGCTATATGCATTAGTGGAAGAGATTTCAAACCAAGAGTTCCCCATACTGATAAAATCACAGTTCTGAGATCCTCCTGATACCCCACTTCACCCCAAAAAACAACACCTGAATTTGTTAAATAGGGTAATAATTTGTGTTTTATTCATGTCTTCCTTCCTCAGTATAATTTTCCATTCCATTTTGACTTGGAAAAAAATCTTTATCTTCTCCCTTAATACTTTACATTAAAAAAAAAAAAAAAATGAAATACAGCTGCTCTTAGAGATTGAAGTATTTTCCTTTTTTTTTTTTTAACAATATTTTAATTTTTCCAATGGTGACAGATTTTTCAATGTAATATTCTTTCTTTTATAGGGCTTGCAAAGGGATAAATTCAAGGACATGAAATAAAGGGAAGAGACAACAAGGTTTCCTCCTATCTTTTCTCTGCCTACTAGTGCCTCTTTCTGTTTTCTTAACTCATTTTTGTTTCCTTCCCACTTCCCCTTCACTATTGGTACCATCAGAAAGTATGAAGATCTGCCTGTTTTGTCCTTCCTCTGGACTAAAGGTGTTTAAGTCTTAAAACTGAACTAAAATGTATAAATCTACTTCTTTCTTTTGTCTTTCATAAACATTGACATTTTCATATGCATTATCTATTCTGCAATTCCTTATGTAAAACATTTTTTTTAGTCTAAGGAGGACTTTTCTGGAGTGTTTAAAATTGCTGAAGAGGAAATGTAGGGAAACAGATTCCAATTAACTTTGTCACTGATTACCATGTAACTTTGGACTCTTTACTGCTATCTAGTAAATGGGATGAGACTCTCAAAGATTAAGGTTGGCAAGGATGTGATACAAATACTCACAAAGCTTTTTTATAATTCTTTGTGTGCTGCTTCCCACCTTATACTCCCTTCATATACACATTCACTGAGCTGTAAATGAAGACATTGTGGGAGTTACATGTGAGGTGGGAAAGTGGAAAATCGCCATTTCCTCCTTTCTGATTTTAAATTTCCTGTGAAGCAACTTCATATTTTTAATACCTCTTTACCTTATATCAGCAGAGAAAACTACATTTAATCTCTCTTCTCCCACATCTTCTGAATTTAATGAAAATGCTATTTAAGTATTTGACTGTGAAATATAAGTCAATATGGTTCTTTTATATTTTAAATGTTTCATAGTGATATCACTGACTTGCTATCAAAAGAAATCCTCCTTTTGTACCTGTAAAATTCTTTTTTCTTATGCCTTTCTAATCTCTTCCTTTCTTAGGAAGTGGTTATGAAAAGTAGAATTCTGTCTACTGTGAATGACCTCTCACATAATATCTTCAATTGATTTTAATACCTACTTTAATTTTGTTCCATAGTGGAAAACTCTTCCACTATCTAGTTGATTTTAATCCCTACTTTAATTTTCTTCCAGAGTAGAAAACTCTTCCACCATATAGTTACCAATCTCTTCTTTTTTTTTTTTTTTCAATTAACTAAACTAGCATTTTTTTCTCTACTTTCCATTTCCCCAATTTTAATGGGAGGGAAAAAAAAAGTCTTGGAACAAAATGTATGGTCAAGCAAAACAAATTCCCCCAATGGACATGTCCAGAAATGCACGACCCATTCTATATATTTAGTTCATCATCATCTTTCAGTCAGGAGGTGAGTAGCATTTTTCATCATCAGGTCCTTTGGAATCATGGGTGAGTAGAGGAAAAACAGGCTAGTTTTTTTACACACACACAAAAAAAAAAAAAACTATTGATTTTATGCTCAAAATTAGGTTACCTCAAAAGGAGTAAAGACTGTTAACCATTTATTCATTGCTCGAAAACAAAATTGCCACAAGTTGATACAGGATTGTTCTGGTGGCTGGTGGCTCATGATAAGTAACTCAGACAAAGAAGTTGTGCTCATCTGAATCATCTTGGGGTTTCCTCAATACCTATTATTGAACACCTACATTTTTGTGCCATTTTAAAAACTCACATAAAATGACAGTTCTGACACTGTTCCAGCCCATATAGATTGCATACTTATATGCCAAACAAAATAACTTCAGTGAACATTAAATGGTAAATAATTAGCTAGGAAAAGCATATTTGTAGCAAGCATCTCATAGAAGCATATCTTTTCCAATATATATAAGGAACTACTTCAGATTTGAAGAAAAAGAATCATTCCCTAATAACCTAATGGTTAAAAAAAATATGAAAAAGCAGTCCTCATGGGAAGAAATTCAAGCTATCAATAGTCATATAAAAAAAATGATCCAAATCACCAATAATTTGAGAAATGCAACAATTCTTCCTTTCTATCTCAGGCTCACTGATGAATTTCTAGATTAAAAAGAAAATTACATATTAGTGGGGAGGAAGGACACACTGTTAAAAAAAAAAAAAAGGAATACTAATATACTTTAATAAAACCATAAATATAGCCATTCTAGATGGCAAAAGTTATTAAATTATATATATGCTTTAACCAAGAGATTATGCTATCCCTGGCACAGTGGATAGAGCTCCAAATCAGGACTCGGAAAGATCTGAGTACAGATGTGGTCATAGACACTAGCTGTGTAATCCTGGGCAAGTCACTTGATGCTATTTGCCTCCATTTCCTCATCTGTAAAATGAACCAGAGAAGGAAATGGCAAACTATTTTGCTATCTTTGCCAAGAAAACCCCAAATGGGGTCTTGAAGAATTAAACATGACTGAAATTACTAAATACCACTACCACTAACACCACCACTACTAGGCTTATATTCCTATTAAGAAGAGACTCTTAATGGCTCCTAATCAATCTTATCACTGCAGCTTTTTAATATCACGAATGACTTTTTTTTTTAATCATTTTACCACTTCCTCCCTCTGTGTGTATGTATGTGTGTGTGTATATATATATATACATATATATATATACATATATGTATGTATGTATGTATATAATATACATATTCCTCTATACTTACAAAATAGTTTTTTCTTTATAACATAGATGTTCTACTCCTGTCCTGGGACTATTTTATAATTGTGGTTTGGAGAAGTAATAATATGAAACATAGTATTTTCATGAGATTTAATTCTCATGTTGTGCTCATCCCATGTGAATGCAGATATTGCAAGTTACACAGAAGAAGTTCTTCAAAAGAAATCAGAGCTGTTTATTAGTAATAATAAACTGAGAATCAGAAATAATCTAAACACAGAGATAAAAACTGAATTGTTCATTGATTATCATGTATGGTTTTTGACTCCTAAGATTACTTTACCTCTGATGGAACCTTTATGTAAAGCAGTCTCTTTTTAAAATAAATAAATAAATAAGCCTCTAACTTCAAAATCAATAAAATGAATTTTTATATTCCCCTGTGGTATTATTTAATCTGTTCCAACTCACTTTCATTTTAACTACCAGATGTTGGTATAACTCAAGTCCATCTCTTCTGAATGATCTTCTTTTCCCCCAACCCTCCCCAACATATGATATTTGTCATAAAATGCCAGATGATGTCAAATAATTTTGGAACTGACCAATAGCCTGAATTTACTTAAAGTTAAATTCGACCATCTTATTTGTCAACTTGGTATTTTTATTTCTGACAAAAAGAGGTAAACTGAGTTGGCAATATCTTCTGTGCTATTTCATAGAACAAAAATAATATATAGGTTTAGATTTTAAACTGTCCTACATCTGAATATATGGCAACCTTTATCAGTCCCTGGGAAGCTTTGCTTCTGCATAAAACTTTTATTTGTTTGCATGTTTGTTTTTGCTATGACATAAATTATAGTACAGTACCTGGCAAGTTTTAATTTAATAAATACTGACTTGACTTGTTAACTTATTTGTTTTCCTCTGTAGTACCTGATGATCATAAATCATAAGTGTCAAAGGTGGGATCTGAACTTGTCTTCTTAAATAGAGGTTTATCACTATGTCCATTATGCCATCCTGAAAAACTTTATTAAAGACTTCCTAGATATCAGCTCTGTAGATCTACAGAATGTTTTCAAACATCCACCATTAGTGACAATCACATGGTACCTAGTCAAACATTAATTACAATAATATAGACAACCATAATGCCATTCCAGAGATACAGGTTGCTTCTAGAGGAAGATATTCTGGGCCTAGATTGTTACTTGAGGTTCAGAAAATACATGGAACAAAGAGAACAATACTGATTTATTCTGAAAGATTTCCAGGACTCATGAAATTTCCCTTTGGGACATTTCTAATCTGTGTCCAAAAAAACCTAACTATCTATGAACCCACAGAAACTGAAGTACCCTTAACTAAGTGCCTTAATGCCGAAATTTCTAAATGATTATCTGGTTGGGATACTTGCTTTTCTGCTATTTTCTAATCTACATCTGTGAGCAGAAATTGTCAAACCACTGCTATAATGTATTACTTATCATATCTACTACCTTAAACTTACCCAATTCCCCCCCAAAAAAGAATATATTTTCAAAAACGTTCATCCATAAATGTTCATCAGTCTTCAAAATGTGTTATACCCCCGTAGGTCCGAATAGTAACATATAAATTTTTCCCTATTACAACAACACATGGCTTCTACAACAAATAGCAATTCCAAGGACAAAATAATGTACTGGGAAGAAAGGGCAGAATAGTAAATTTCTTTTGGGACTTCTACATGATTTACTTGTTTCAATTTTATTTCTTTTAGGCTCTGGATATATGTTAACTGACATGGGTGACTTAAGGATATGGCTCTTATAAAAATCTACATAAAATTAAATAAAGTCTGTGATACTGAACTCTGTTGGCTGAATCAAAAAGGCATCTGGGAACAGTCAAAAGAGCACTAGAAAAGTATATTTTTACCCAAGGACCAGCACTGGGAGATTCTTAAAAACAAATAAGAAAGCAGCAAAAAATTATGCAGTATCCAAGCTTAAAAGTTTTGTAGTTGTGTTCTATGACTTATCCTGTTAATTACCCTTTTCTCCAAACCATGTAAATACAAAATTCCTACACTATCATTCTGAATGAGAAATGTCTCACCATCATCTCTGGTCTTGGGCTGAAATAAAAAGTGAGCAACAAGAGAATATAAGAGGAGGGAAGCTTAACAAAAGATCTTAAGATAAAGTAAACAACAACAACAACAACAAAAAAAAAAAAAACCAGGGCACAAGCAGATAGATCAAAAAAATGATCCTAAAACTAGAATAAAGGGTGAATATTAAATCCTCAAAGAGAGTCTGAAGCTTTAAACAGACATAACATGAAAAAGGAAAGTTAAATAATGCCTAATGAAACATAGAATTCCATGGAAAACTAAGAGAACATAGAACAATAACAACAACAAAAAAATCTCAGGATGGTTCCAAAGAAAAATAAAATTCATGGTAGATATGGGGCACACAGGTTCTGGGCTCATTCTCCCATTCCAAGTGAGATTATCAAGTCAGGTCTTCAGAATTCTTAGTAATGTTGAGAAATTGGGGTGGGATTTCCCCAATATTATTACTCATTCCCCCATCTGTTTCCCAATATCAGTTTGACCACTGATCTCTTTCTAATATCAATTAACCAGTAAATATCTATTGATATTTACAAAAGAATATTTACTGAGAAAATGTATCAAAATGCCACAGAACTATAATAGCATTCTCCCTGAGTTGACGCACCTTCATTTTTATATCATGAATGGCTTTTTAAAAATGACTTTATCAATTCCCTCCCCTCTAAACATATATATATATATATATATATATATATATATATATATATATATACACACACACACACACACACATTATCTATACACATTCCTCTATGCTTACAAAATAGTTTAGTATCACTTAAGATTAGGAAAAAATAAATATAATAGAAACAAGACAGACAGACAGAGAGACTGACTTAAGGTCTCTTCCCCTATAACAGATATTGCTTCAATGGACACCAGGACAGAGAGTAAAGCATTCATCAATTCTAACTTTTTATATTCACACTCAGTCCCAGTCCTACTAGTAGCCAATTAAAAAGCTTTTCATTACCATACAGGAAAACTACTGTCAAGTATACACCAACATGCTCTGATTCAAGCAAGGGAACGAACTCACTCATACTTCAATTCCTTTAAACAAAAAAGCTCACAAAATCTCCATATGTATTGGCAGCAGGAAAATAATACTGTGAATGTCTTAAAGCTTGAGGCTTCATTGGTCATTCCTTGATCACAGAAGAAATTAGGGATTATTATGCAAGAAAACATGGACCTCAATGTAGAAAATTTAAAAAGAAACATACACACAATTAGCTTATCAACTCATTATCCCACTCTCCACACTAACTCTTCCAAACTTTTTCATCATTTCTCAAACCTTCCCTGGCTCCCTCTTTCCCTCCCCCACTCTCTCAGCTGACAATCTTACCTCATATTTTCCAGAGGGAAAAAAAATTAAGGCCATTTGCCCCCTTCTTCCTTATCTATCACTCAGGTACCTTCTGCCACTTTTTCCTACTTCATCCCTGTCTCACGTGATGAAATGGTCTTACGCTTTACCAAGGCAAATCTCTCTATTTGTTTAAGCGATTTCATTCTCTCCCATCTCATCCAACAGATTGCTCCCCTCCATCATCCCCTCTCTTTCACTTATTTTCAATCTCTCCCTTTTTCTTGGTTCATTTCCTCCCACTTACAAACATGCTCATGTCTCTCCTATACTGAAAAAAAAAAAAAAAACTCTCACTTGATCCTTCCATCCCTGTTAACTATCATCCTATATTTCTTCTGAACGCCTCAAAAAACTATGACAGAGAGGTGCCTCCATCTTTTCTCCTCTTACTCTTTATTAACCCCTTACAATCTGACTTCTGACTTTATTCTACCACAACTCTCTCCAAAGTTACCAATGAGCTTTTCATTGTCAAATCCATTGTCCTTTTCTCAGTCCTCTTTCTCCTTGACCTTTCTGCAGAAAGCCTTTGTTGATCTGTCGATCACTCTCTTCTTTACACTCACTTCTCTGTAAATTTTTGGGAACACCATTGTCTCCTGATTTTTCTCCTAATTATCTAGCCTCATGATATCATTGGTCCTCTTCAAGAATAAAGGACAGACAACAATGACAATAATGGCCACAATCTGGCTACACTCTGTCACCTGGGCTGGCTCCTCCTTCAGATCATGTCCTATAACTGAAGATGTCCCTCAAGGTTCTGTCCTTGGTCCTTTTCTCTTCTGCCATTATATTATTTTACTTGGTTATCTCATCACTCACTGATTTAAATACTCTCTCTATGTTAATGATTCTCAAAACTACTTTTCCTGTCCTGATCTCACATCTCCAACTGCTTTTCAGAAATCTCAAGTGGATATCCAGAAGACCACTTAAACTCAATATGTCCAAAACAGAACTCATTATTTTTTTTCCCTAAACTTTATAATTGTACAGAGCAACACTATCCTCCCCGTCCCTCAGGCTTGCAATGTAATAGGCATCCTGGATTCTTACTCTCTTACCCCAAATATACAAGTCATTGACTCAACTGCTGACTTACTTTACAGCTAAGTTAAACCAAACCAGGCACTTCTTGGGGCTGGTTCCTCACTGGAGCTTGCTACTATGGGCACCAAACTAGTTCTTAGATTACTGCTGGCTCTTCTGAACTTTCAAAGTTCCCAAGACAATAAATTTGTCCATTCTATCTCTGGATATTCAAATCTCTGGCTATCAGGAAATAATAAATAGAAGAAACAAAGTGAACAAAGGAACCATACATTCTGAGACACATGGAAGCTTGGTAGGGGATGGGATCTCCCACCCAGCAGATCATGACAAGGAGTCCTCACTCAAAAGCACCAGATAAGATACAACCTTTTGTATGAACACTAATTTCTGACTCAGCAACCCCAAAAGTAAGTCAATAGAAAGCAAGTAACAAGTACAGATGTTCCAACATGAAAGGAGGGGTATTTCCTTTATCCCTGCTCAAGAAATGGGATCATTAATCTTCCACATCAATGGAAACAAGGTAGGACATGAAATATATGCTTTAAGGACTGGGTCTTAATTGAGCAGCCTTATTTTAAATATGTTTTTAGGCATACTCTGAGGAATGCAGTCTGGCAGTAATTAGGCTTATTTAGAATAATATCTCATACAATATACCAAAATAAATGGATATATGACCTGAATATAAAAGATCATGGATTCTGTTAAAAAGTAGGTGAGAAATACATTATTCACATAACTTTCATAGCTATGAATAGAAAATGAATTCCTTTTTAATAAACAATTTATTATTTTTAAAATTTTTTCTTTTAAAATTTTGAGTGCTAAATTTTCTCCCTTCCTCCCAGCTCTTCCCCACTCACTGCAAAGGCAACAAAATGATACAAATGAAATCATGCAAAACTTATTTCCATATTAGCCCTATCCAACAGAAAAAAATAAATAAATAAAGTTGTACTTCAATTTGCAATCAGAGTTCATCAGTTCTTTCTATGGAAGGGGATAACTTTTTTTTATCATGAGTCTTTTGGAATTATTTTGGATCATTGTATCAATCAGAGTAGCCAAGTCTTTCACAGTTGAACATCATTACAACATTGAAATTACTATACACAATGATCTCCGGGTTCTTCTTAATTCATTTTGCACAAGTTCATAGACATTTTCATACGCTGGTTTTTATTTTTTCTGCAATCACCTCCCCACCCCAACCTCACCTCCCCGGTATCATTCCACAGCATCAACTTAAGCCCTGATCATGGTCATTAGAATAAATTGTTCTCATCTGTCCATTCTGCTAGAGGAAGGCTTCACATGTTTATATTCAGGGGAAAAGGACACCTGTTTTCCAAAAAGGTATTTAAATCCCGTCTCAGGTAGAAAATACTGTTTAAAATGTTCTCTCTTGAAACAAATTTTATTCTATAGTAGCCATACCCTCCATAACTTGGTTCTGGTACAAGAAGTTGCCACACACGATGGCAAGGTAAATGTTTCAATGACATAGGTTTCTTTGTTGTCCCTTCATCTTTCTGGGTCTCAGTAATTTATTTTTATAAAAAGAGGGGCTGGAGTAGATGATCTCTATACTCAATCTAGATTTAATCTTTGTTCTTGCCCAAGTCTCTCTCGATCAAAATGAAGTAGCATATAAACTGTCAGTAGTGATAATGCTTGTATAAGTTCCGAGCTGTCTCATAGATGTCCTTCATCCTTAGGACTGTAGTCTGAAAAAAACTATTGTTATAGAAATGGGTGGAAGGAACCCTAAATTTTAAGCTATTCTCTAAAAAAAAAAAAAAAAAAAAAAAAAAGCTATTCTCTAATACTTGAATCAGTTCATCAAATGTACTTGAAAAAAAATGTTGTTGAATACATCTTGAAAGTTGGAAAATTCATTTTTTCTTTATAAATTATATTTATGCATATTTCTATAGTTTCAGAGGATCATTGATTTTCATTTCAAAAAGACTTTATAAAAAGTCAAATCCAACTCTCTAATTTTACATTTAAGAAAGCTGAAGCCCAAAGAACATAAATGACTTTCCCACCATCATGCTGGTACTAAATAGCAATTACAAGATTTTAATTCAGATCTCTGACTCTACATTCAGTATCACTTACTTATATTGCCTTCACAATAACTGATGAGAATTAGCATCACAAATATTCGAATTTTGCTAGAGCTGGTTCTTGATGTTCCCTAGAAAAAGAGTTTATTCATGCTCTCTTAAAAATGTTTCTTGAATTTAATAAATATTTCTCTCATTTGACGCTTTAGTGAGTGTGGATATTTCAAAACATGGTTTAAGTCTAGCCCATATACTACCCCACTTTCTTCCCAGTGTACCTGTGTTCATCTGGTGCCACCAAGAGGGCCTACAGTTTGTACTTCTGTAGCCAAGCTTAATCTGATTTATGAGCTATATTCGGTCTTAGTGAGAATAGTAAAGGGAGCCAAAGTGTTTAGGGAATAATCTATTGAGTTGAATAGAACTGTGAACATTTCAAATAAGTGTGGTCAATACCATCATACTAGATTTTTCATTCATAACCCCATTTGGCATATTCATTATTTTCTTTATTCTGAGGAGTTTAAGGCCCTTATTTAAGCTCTAAACTAAGGATTCTTAACTTTTTTTGCATCATAGACTCCTTTTGAAAAAGTTGGTTAAATCTGTGGAACTCTTCTTAAAAGATTTTTAAAAGCACAAAATAAAATGAATAAGATTACAAAAGAAAACAATTTTGTTTAAATATAGTTATGGAAATCATTTTTTAAAAACTCAATCAAGTTAAGAGGGCCCCTGTTCTAAACCCATTGTTCTTGTTTTTCCTTCATTTTCAAAGAGGACTATAACATCAGGAGGTGATGCCATGGCATGCAAGTGAATTGGATTTAAGTGAGGGAGGGCTGAGCAAGAGCACCTGTCTCCCTTTTCCCTTCAGAGCCATTTGGGTCCAGTAGAAAGATATAGATCAAGATAACTGGATGAAATGTCTAAATCCATACCTGGAAGTCTATATGTATATTCTATTTAAATTACCAAAAAAATCGTGTTTGTATTTCATCCCTCCTCCATTGGACCCAATGCAAAATAACTAGGCATTGCACAGTTGTAAAATCTATTCAGTTGCACATTTTACCATCATTAGTAAAACAAAATATGTTCTAGCTTTCAAAGTTCTGTATATTCTACTCTGTTATTTAGTATATAACTAGCTTTCCAATTTCATCTCATGACACTCTCTAACATGAATAATCTAATCTAATCAAGCTTGTCTGTTCTTTGCTCTATACATATTATTTCCTCTGTCTAAAAACCTCTTCTATACCTCTTTGCCAATCGCAATCCTGATCATCCCCTAGTTTTCAGATCAAAATCTCTTCTGTTTTAATAACAGCTACATTTCTTTAATGCTTCAAGGCTTGCAAAGAACTTTTCTCACATCTACCCTGTGAGGTAGGTAGTAAAAGTACTATTAGACCCCATTATTTCACAGATGAGGAAATTGGCTACAGGGTAGGAGGCAACTTATCCCAGGAGCACAAAACTAATAAGGAGTTAGAAACAAAGCTCTTACGCAGTGGAGCTTTTGCATTTGCACACCCAAGACTTAGTACTTCGGGGCAGCTAGGTGACATAATAGAGTGCCAGACCTGAATTCAGAAAGACTTGTTTTCTTGAGTTCAAATATGACCTCAGTCACTTACCCCATTTGTCTCATTTTCCTCATTTGTAAAATGAACTGGAGAAGAAAATGACAAACCATTCCAATATCTTTTGCTTAAAACTCTAAATGGGGTCACAAAGTGTCAGACATTACTGAAACTGAACAACAAAAAAAATCTAGTATTTTGTCAAACATATAGTAAGTGCTTAATAAATGATTGTCAATTGATTGATTACCTTTGAACCAGGTCTTCTTAGTGGTGTGTCAGGATTCCTTCACATTGCTGCTTCATTTCCATCGCTTCCAATGCATTAATTACAACCTCTTTTATATTCTTTGTTAACTTGCTATTATGTATTCCTTTTTTTTTTCTTCATAACTAGATTGTAAATTCCAAGAGGATACAGGAACACCTAATGCTGCTTAACAATCTAAAGTAAACTACTCTAAGCAAAATATTTTGGATACTTTAGGTGCTCAATTGGGGAAGGAGGAGACATTATTGATGATACTGGATGACCCCACTCTCCATGTTATTCCAGTAGAATTTTTGAACTCTGGCCACTTTTATGTGTGTTATCACACGCGTAATTGTTACTGACCAGAATTCTTCCTTGTAATCCTTCCTGTCAATAGGGACTGTCCAGTCTTAATGGAACATCAGCCAATTAAAGTTAAGGATAGGCTTTTCAGTGGATCTAAGGGGGGCTTTTTAATCACTGCCATAATTTCCCCAGGAAATGGTGAATTTTTAAGTACAAAATCTGAGAAAGACACATTATTAGAAGAATTTTAAAATCCACTTATAACTGAAACATGGCAGATGAAGAACTCTGCTTTTTGGAAGTGGTTCACTTTCAAAATGCACTAATTGTAGGATTTTGGACTATAAATGAGAAAAAAAAAAATTTAAAGAAACTTTTCTCATTACCCTACTGGAAACATTATCTAACTAAGTATGATCCTTCTATAAATAAAGTTAAAACCCCTCTTTTACGTGGTTTATCTTTAAAAGGAGAAAGAGAGAGAGAGAGAGAGAGAGAGAGAGAGAGAGAGAGAGAGAGAGAGAGAGAGAGAGAGAGAGAGAGAGAGAGAGAGAGAGAGAGAGAGAGAGAGAGAGAGAGAGAGAGAGAGAGAGAGAGAGAGAGAGAGAGAGAGAGAGAGAACCTCTGTTTTATATCAATGCCTCTTTTGACCTTATTTCAGAGAGAGGATGGACCTAGACTCTGATGTCATGTAAAATCAGCTATCTTTAGAATTTACTCAGCATAAATACTCAGCATTCTCAGAGTTCATAGGAGTGCAAGAGCTAACAAGGTTCTGGGGCTTGTGGAGAAACTGCATTGCCTAAAACTCTAGCCTTTAGAATGACAGTGTTCTCACCCAATGAAATGCCAGATTCCAGAAACCCCCATCCTTGTGAGCTGGCAAATAATAAGCAGCAGGTATAAGTATGACATCATTGAACAACATTTTCATTGGTGGTTCATCCTCAGTGCGGGATAATGTTCTATTTGTGGAAGCAGCAGCCTTATACAAATTAACCTTTTCATGCTGGGGGGAGGGGGTAGGTGGGTGGGTAATATGCTGCAGTCTTTTCCCTGAAGGTGATTTGCTCCAAAATCTGCTTTACTTTGCCTTTGAGCTGGCAAATATAAACAAATTCAACTGCAGCGATGTATCACATGGGTAATAGCTACTTGAATTAGACTGGGTCAGTAGAAAAGGAATTGGAAAGAATCTATAGCACAGTTCAAATACATTTCTGAATTTTCTTGCTTCTATTTTTGCCCCTCCTACAGACTCTTCCTGATTTCCTTCCTGATCTCAAATGCATCAAAGGCAAAATTGGGTGCACCTTTAATCAGCTATCTGAGGGAGTAATTTCTTTGAGTGCTAAAACAGTGTCTGTGCTTTTAGGAGATACGACCGACAGGTGAGATTAACCAACTGTTTTCTGCTTCCAGAGGAATACGTCATGGAATTAAGATTGGCTGGATATGGCTATTTTAATCAAATCTCTACTGTCTTTGGTCCCCAGTTATTATATAGCGCCTCTCATATATTTCAGGTTGACTAGAGAGCTCCCTGGCTCAGTCTGTAAGTATCAATACTTCACTTTAATTTACAAGTCTCACTACTGGATAGAATTCAATCTAAAGGACTTTCTCGTGCACCTTTAGACTAGTGCTGATTACTTTACCCAACTTTGCCTAAAAGAAATCACTGTAGCCCATTTGTAATTTTTTAAAAACAGCACTCTTTAGGGGGAAAAAAAACACTATTAATCTTTGATTTGACTATTTCTGCTAGCTTTTGTTAACCTTGAAATGCTTTCTGAGTTGTATAGTTAGTTTCATTCAGTTGAAATTTGGAACCTAACTCAGAAGTAAATTTAGCTTAGTCATTTTGTACTCTAGATTTTTTTTTGGTTCCCAATTTTATTTTCATTCTGTTCTCTTCCCAGCTCCACCCTCCCCCAAAATATCTCTTTTTCAAAGTCAAAGAATGCAAGTGTCAAGGAGCTTCAGAAAATTGACAATAAACACATTATCTCTACCACATCTTGGGCTTATAGGAAGAAATGGGTGTATTCTGTGTCAAGAGCAAAATATTCAACTTGTTATATTTGTTAACTGTGGAGAGTTCCTTTCTCCAAAAGCCAGAACTCTTGGCTAAGATGTTTCCACTTCAAAAAAAATAATAACCATTAAGAACTTCTGAATACATGCTTGCATATGTCTCCAGTTAAGAACATTAATAAAGATATCATAATGTGATTAATATGTTAAAAATCCTACTCTGTCTCTCTCTCTCTCTCTCTCTTACACCCTTGCGTGTCTTTCTTAATAGAAATCATCATTTTTATTTGACTTTGGACAAATGAAAATATTCATCAAATAAGCATCCTAAGTGAAGAACTTCATGGTATAATATTTTCATCAAAACTATTTCTTGAAATAAATAAATAATATAGGAAGTTAAATTGAAGCAAGGCTTGCTGGATATGTCTGCCAAGAGGAAAGGGGGATTTTATTGGAAATCCATTTATTCATTCAGTGATATTTGAGGGCCTACTAGGTGCAGGGCACTTTCCAGCTGGCATTAGGAAAATTAAAAAAAAAAAAAAAAGGCAAGGGAGGGTAGAAAACAAGGAGGACATTATAAAACTGACTTCTCTGGTGTCATATAACTTGCTTCTTCTACTAGTCCCTTCATTTTCTCCAGTTCCATCTGCTCTATGATTCTTTTAGAAGCTGGCCATGGCCTCAGTTGGGTAACAGCCAAAATGCCACAGGTTCCTGAATCAGCTTTTGATCTCTATGAAACCCCATACCTCTGGTTTCCTGGTTTTCCATTCATATTCTCATCAAAATTCCTTTTTTTTTTTTTTTTATTTTTACTTTTCCCCCTTTTCCTCAGACTAATTCTGACCTTTGTGCCAAATCAGAATCTTTCTTAACCTACCTTAGTAAACTACAGGGCCATTGCACTATTCAAAGGTGCTCAGAAGTTTTCTCTTTGGCTCTAGCCTCCTTGCAGAGTTTCAGCTAATTATGCATATAATGCTTCATTGTTCCAAAGCTGAATGAAGTTTTAGAAAATGACTTTCAGATGTTAAGATCCCACTCTGCTGTTCTTTACCCTCTCCTGTCTTTCTCTGTAGTTTATGATCTCATAAAAGTTGTCATTTTTGTTTGGCTCTGGACAAAAATGAAAAGATTCATAAAATAGCATCCTAGATGAGATAGGGTAATATAAATTTGAAATGCTTCAGCTTGGGAACATTACCAAATAATTTAATTACTGTCCTTCCACTTCACTTACCTTTTTTTTTTGTTTGTTTCTTTCTTTTCTAACTCCCACATCCGTTTGGTTATTTTCGTTGGTGCCAGAAAATTACTGTGACCCTCTTTATCTGAACTCTGATCAGCAGGCCCTCTAGTTCTCCCCAGGTCTGTATTTTTTTTTTTTTTTTTTTTTGCTCTCCCACCCTACTTCAAACCAGAAAAGTAGCTGTTGAAAGCAGAACAGTTACCATAGCAACCACTTGGCAGCTTCCTCAGCGTATCTCATACCAAGTAACAGTGTTGATTCCCGAGGCTGGGTGGGAGGGGGTGGAGCTCTGAGGAGGTAAAGGAAGGTTACTGTGCACTTAGTTAATATGCAAAACCACTTACTGCAGGGCTGGATGAGCCGTGAATAAGTGCAAACAAAGCCATGCTTGATCAGTTAACATGGACTTTACACACAAGTTGCTCTGTCCAAGGATGCAGATGTTTGGCTCAATGAGAAATTCTACAATTGGACAGTAAAAGAGACAAGAAGCAATGCTGAATGCATTCAAGAGTACAACTCTATTTCTGTAATGGCTCGTCAAATATGGAAGGAAGAAATGCAAGTCTGGAGACCACTGTCCTTTCCCTCTTTGTTCTGCTCGGAGGGAAATGGAGCAGTCTGAAGCACAGGGATGGTATTTTCCCTGCAAAGCTTACACTCTGAAGATCAAGTTTGCATCAATTAAACTCCATGTAAGATAAACCAATATGTTCAGATCCAAGTGAGTGTAACATCATTTGGTTTGTGCTTAAACAAAACATACGGCTCAAGTAACATCTTTCACCTCAGAGTTTTCAGACAAAGGCAGCAGAGCTGCTCAGATAAAAACATTTAATGTGTGATTTTCTAACTTTGATAGAGTCCTGCTTCTTTCCTGGGGCCTGGTCAGGTTGGAAATCGATTCCCCTGAGAAGAGTGGTGAGATTCCAGTCCATCATTGTGCTGGCAGAGGTCACCTGCATGAGAAATGAGAAGATTGGCTTGGGAGGTGTGGAGCTGAAAACCATCCCCTGACATCATTGCCTGTAGCTCTGCATTGCAACGAAGGCTGCTGGTGGTAAGCCTGCAGCAAATGAGCTGAGCTCTCCCCAGCAGGTGTCACTGGGGATTTAGAGCATCCCAGACTTGGGGGAGTGAGGGGATACTATTGCAAAGGAAAGAGTCAAGGAATTATTAATGCTACTCAGTTTCAAATCATTTTGAGTAGCAAGAAACTGATCATTTCTGGTAAATATCCTTCTGTAAAGTTAAAAATGATTCCTATTTCTCAATTAAATAATGCAAGACCTTAATTCTTAAGGTATTCATCTTCATCTCCATCCCTGATGATATATATATATACATATATATAGTACAATTATACTATATATACGCAGATTTATTTTTATACATATATTTATATGTATGTACAGATTAAAAAAATGTAATACATACTAAAACTAACAAAGAAGAAGAAAAGTATCTAAAGAACCAAAGGGAAAACATAAATTATTATTCAGGACTAGGGACTCTATTTAGAAAACATCATCTGCTCTACTGAAACCACTTATAAAGTTCATAATGACCCATTTAAAATCCCATATTTACTTCAAAATTCTTCTCGAGTTCAACAGTTTGCTGGGACAAATGTGGGAAACAATGAAATGTGACTTTAAAGCATAGGTAACATTGCTACATGACATATAGAGAAAATAATTCATGTATTCAAGAAAAAATTAGATGTCCAAACTGGGAAAGCTTCTAAGCCTTTGCACAGTAATCTATATAACTAAAGCAGTTGCCAGCTTGGCACAGAGGCCAGGTGTATATGACCTCTTTCAGCCCTCCACTAACTAGGACCAGCTTGTGCTTATGCTACTCCATCACCCTGTTCTTTTTCTGTGTTCTAAGAGAGCATTCCCCTACATCCTGGCTCCTTTTTTTCTTTTCGATGCTGTTTTTTACTTCTGATGATTGTTTCAAACCAGGCTCAGTCTAGACAAAAATAAGCAAGCCACAGATGAGATTTGGAGGTGACAAGTGGAGCCCTCCTCAGAGCTTCTTGCCAAACAGATCTCGCTAGAAAAATTTTATCAAGTCCAACAGAATCACCATCAGCAAGTTATTCCTTTGAGTTAAGGTAGGGTTCCCCTGTTAAAAGGCAAACACCTCTGGGAAGAGTAATACATTAAGCTGTTATCAGCTATTAACACTTTGTAAAGAATAAGCATGTCAAATCAAACCTCATATAGTTCAGGTAGGGCAAAGGAAGGAGCATACCTAATTAGAATCCTGCACCAGAGGGCATGAATACCCAGAAATCTGAAAGAAAGAGTGATAAAATTGGAAAGGACAACTGAAAAGGGTGAGAGGCCAATAGAACTATAATTTGTCCATTTGATAGTTTTGCCTAGGACTATGTCACTGGTCATGGACCATTTCATAGGACAACTGAAGATTAAATAGGCTAGGATTCCAGAAGAAAAGGAGGTGGAGAAGAAAGAGGGGAGAGAGATAGAAAGAGAGTTAAGAGAGACACAAAAAGATAGACATAAAGTCAGATAAATGTTACATGGCATAGTTTCCAGACTGAACCTTTTCTAATTTTCCTATTTTTGTTCTTATAATTACATCCAGAGACCATCTCCACATCCAAAACTGGAAAGCCACATAAATAGCACTAATTATATATTTATTTGCCTAATCCTTGAAGATAGCAAATCTCATAAACCTTAATTTAACAATAGGACAGGTGAGTCTGGCAATGGAGGCATGTATATGACTGCATCATCTTGTTAACATCTTCCTTGGCTATTTACAGTTATTTCTGTTTCACTGAAAGAAAGAGCAAATGATTTTTCCCAGTGCCTTTCAATAAGGCACTTGTCAGAAGGATGTCTATAGTCCCATTTTTCTAACCACAACTCTAAACATTTATCCAATCACTTTATTGCTGTTGTTTTAATGAGCGTTATTGTTATTATACATTATTAATAATTGACTGCCATTGCTATTAATATAATTTTGGAAAGATTCTGCAAAGAGTTTTAAAACCACAAGGACAATTAATAAGAATTCTACTTCTCTATGGTACATTAATATTGAGTAGCAATGGCTGAAGATTTGCTGTATGACCAAGGTGTTATAAGGTGCAATAAATTATATATCTATACCCCTAGGAAGAAACCAAAAAGCCCAGCCAAATCACCACATGTGGCTGTCTCCCATCCACATTAGAGAGAGAAAATTGATGGGCAAAGAAAATCTTTATAAATCTCAGACTGAGCTACACTGGCATAGTATACATAGTGTCTGTTGCATTAGGAAGCTAAAGCTTGGTTAAGGCAGACACATTCTCAGCGGGTGAAAACATAGATAGATCCATAAATGGTACCAAAATTCTTGAAAAGGAAATGGCTAAATAGATGTTCAGAATTCCCCCTGGGCTAAAGTGAAACCTACTTCCCTCCTTCTCTCCACTTAACTCTCATGTAATACTTTCAATTAATAATGCAGTAACAGGATTAGGGGAGGGAGAAATATAAAAAACAAAACCTAATCTAAAGCTAAAGCTAAAAGGTGCATAAAATGGGCTCTTACACAACTGGGAGACAGCTGAACAAATTGTGGTATATGAACGAAATCTAATTCTATTATGCTGTAAGAAATAATCAGAGATGATTTCAGAGAATCCTAAATAATATGAACTGATGAAGAGATAAAGTAAGGAGAACCAAGAGAATATTTTGGATAAGCAATATTGTAAAGAGAAACAACTTTAATGCCTGAGCAATACACTGATCAAACAAGTTTATAAAGGACATATAATGAAGCATGTTATCCATCTCCTGAGAGAGGGGTGGAGTGGATGTAAAGTATAGCAAGAGGCATACATGTTCAGACAGTTCACTGTGTGGATTCATTGGGCTAAGCTTATTTATTATAAAAAATATATATATATATATCTTTCTTTTTCTTGGTTTTCAACTGGAAATAGGTTAAGAAGGAAAAGAGGGCTTATACTGAAGCAAAAAAAAGTTCCAGTGAAACTTTTTTTTAGGCACAGAAGAAAAGGAAGATCAGAAGGAAGAAAAGACAACAAGGTTTTTAAAATGTATGGATTATGTATTATAGACTTAAAAAAGCAAGCAGGATGAAATGGGAAAAAAGAGAAACTCCTAATGCAATAGAGGGAGTTTCCCCCTACTCTATTCTCAAAAAAGGTATGGACATAAAAAGAATACCTTGTCTCTGTATCAGAACATGATGGTCAGAGGCAACATGAAGAGAGCCATAGGGAGAAAAAATGTTTGATTCTATCTTTGTATTCTCAATTTTGTAAGAAATGTCTGGGGAAAGGCTAACTCCCTCCACCTTTCTCTCTCTCTCTCTCTCTCTCTCTCTCTCTCTCTCTCTCTCTCTCTCTCTCTCTCTCTCTCTCTCTCTCTCTTTCTTGCTCTTTCTCTCTCTCTCTCTGTCTTTCTCTCTCTCACACACATACACCCTCACTAGATTTTGGAATATTTAACAGAAGTTATCAATTAGCTTTGCCATTACCTTCTAAAACAATAAACAAAATGCCTGAAGGTTACTGTTACCTTTAGAACCCAATAAAAATTTTTCAGAGCCCCTTTTCAAAGCTTTGCAAACATCCTCCTTTTGATTGTGAGTAGGAACAAGTTGAATTTAGGTTTAAAAGTGAACAAAAGCTGTATAGGTTGGTAGCATTACTATAAGAAGGGAAATAAAATCTTGGAATTGAAAAGATCTCAGAGATGGCCTAGTTCAACCTGTAACTGAACAGAAATCTCCACTGAATCTCCAAAGGTCATCTGCCATTTCAAGGAAGAACAATTCATTGCCTCCTGAATCAATTTTTCCCACTCTGAGAGAGCTCTAAGTTTTAGGGTGTTTTTGTTTATAATAAGAGTAAACCTACCACTTCAGGTGCCAAGATGGTGAAATGAGAAAAGATTCTTCTGAAATCCTCCCCAAATCATCTCAGAATTGACCTGGGAGCTGGGACCCAGCATGGCAAGAAAGATTTCTCTCATTCAGGTGGTAAACCTGTAGCAACAGGCAGCCCCACAACAGGGGGCATGCAGTGTGAAGACCCCCTCCTCTTGCAAACCTGTAGTCCCAACCCAAGTGAGCAGTCTATTACTGATAACCAATAGTGAAGCCCTGCCCCTGGGCTGGCCAACAATGAGATATCCCACTCACCACTCACCCCTAGGGCCTACCATTAGAGAGTCTCTGTTTTCCATAGCAACCAAATAGCAAGATCCCACCCCTGGAGCCAACCAGCAATTAAACCCCACACTCAGGGAAAATTAACAGGGAACCCCCCACCCAAAGTACAAGTCAAAAGGGAAGCTAGCCAGCCTTCCCAAGAAAGCCAGCAGCTAAGAGCACTAATGCCTAATGAAAGCCAACAAAACCCAGAGCCTCAATACAAAAGGCTTGGGATAATGCAGTACCAGAGCTCAACTCTCACATAAAAATAACAAGTCACAAAAAAGGCAGAAAAATGAGGAGAGAGAGAGAGAGAGAGAGAGAGAGAGAGAGAGAGAGAGAGAGAGAGAGAGAGAGAGAGAGAGAGCGCTTGACTATAGAAAGTACTACAGTCATAAACTTAGAAGAGGACAATATTGACGAAAATTATGTTGAAGCCTCAAAGGAAAATGTAATTTGGTCTCAGATCCAAAAGAATTCCTGGAAGAGCTTTAAAAGGATTTTAAAATTGAAATTAGAGAAATAGGGGGGAGAAATTGGGAAAAGAAATGAGAGTAATGCAAAAGAATCATGAAAAAAAAAGTCAATCATATGGGAAAAGATAAAATTTACTGAGGAAAATATTCCCTAAAAAACTGAATCACCCAAATAGAAAAGGAAGACAAAAATTGAAGAAAAGAATTCCATAAAAATTAGAATTGAACAAGTGGAAAGTAATGATTCTACGAAATCAAGATATAATAAAAATCAAAAGTTAAAAGAAGAAGAAGAAGAAGAAGAAGAAGAAGAAGAAGAAGAAGAAGAAGAAGAAGAAGAAGAAGAAGAAGAAGAAGAAGAAGAAGAAGAAGAAGAAAATGTGAAATTTCCTACTGTAAAAAAAATTATCTAGACAATAGATCCAGGAGAGAAAATATAAGAATTATTGGACTACCTGAAAGATATGGTCAAAAAAATTTAAAAACCCTGGACTGTGTCTTTCAAGAAATTATCAAAGAAAACTGTAAGAAAGAAAATTATACTGGAAAAAGGTAAATTATCCCACATAAAAGAGACAAGAAAGAGCTATTATAATGGAGGACAAAAATGAGGATGTTGGGGTGCAGAAGCAAAATGTAAACCTTATTTTCATTAAAGTTGGATCTGAGAGGGAATAACAGCAGCTGAATATAGAAATCTATCTTACCCTATAAGGAAGAAAAATATGGGAATAATAGAAGGGGCAGCGGGTAGTGATAAAAAGAGACAGTAAATTGGGGGAAGTGATGATTAGAAGTAGAATGATTGTGAGACAGGAAAAGATTGTGTGTGTGGGGATAAATAAGTGAAAAAATATGAAAGGGAAATACACAGTTATCATACCTAAAAATATGAATGGGATGAGCTCCTTAAAATGAAAGTAGATAGTAGAATGATTAAAAACTAGAATTCTACAATATGTTTACAAGAAATATTTAAAGCAGAGAATTACACACAAGGTAAAGGTAAGGGGATAGAACAAATCTATTCTTCTACTGAAGCAAAGAAAGCAAGGATAGCAATCATGATCTCAGACAAAGTAAAAACAAAAATAAACCTAATGAAAAGAGATAAAATAGGAAACTATATCTTGTTGAAATGTATCATAGATAATATTAAAGGATGTAAATTTTTGAAGGAGAATTTGAATGAGTTACAGGAAGAAATACAAAGAAGATAAGTAAGTAAAAAAAAAGTGGAGGACCTCAACTTTCTCCTCTCAGAACTAGATAAATCCAGTCAAGAAATAAACAAGAAAGAAGTTAAGGAGGTTAATAAAATTCTGGAGAAGTTAGATATGATAAGTCACTGGAGAAAACTGAATAGGGAAAAACAAAGAAAATGTCCTTTTTTCTCTATAGTACATGGCATTTGTACAAAAACTGAACATGTATTAAGACATAAAAACTTTACAACTAAGCACAGAAATTGTAAACACATCCTTTTCAGTCCAAAATAAAATAAAAATCACTTTAATGGACAATAAAAACAGATTTAAAATTAATTGAAAATTAAGTAATTTAATCCTAAAAAAAAATTGCATCAAAAAACAAATCTCAGAAACAATTGATAATTTCATTAAAGAAAATGACAAAAATGGAAAAAAAAATACTAAAATTTTTAGAATATGCTCAAAGTGATATTTAAAGGAAATTTTATATCTCTTATTACTTGCATCAATAAAATAGAGAAAAAGCAGATCAATCACAATTTAACATGCAACTAAAATAGAACTAAAGCCTGGTTTTATGGGGAGGTGGGGGAAGAACCAATAAAATACATAAGCCATTGGTAAATTTGATTTTAAAAGGGAAAAAAAACAAATTGCTAGTATCAAAAATGGAAGGGGTGAATTCACAATCAATGAAAAGGAAATTAAGACAATTATTAGGAGCTATTTTATCCAATCATATGCCAATAAATCTAACAACCTGGGTAACATCTATGAATATTCATGAAAATATAAATAACTTGGATTAACAGATCAAGAAATAGAATTCCTAAATAACCCAATCTCAGAAATTGAACAAGCCATAAATGGATTCCTAAGAAAAAAGTTCCCAGAACTAGATGAACTCACATGCAAATTCTACCAAACATTTGAAACCAAAGAAAGAAAATCTATGAGAATTCATGTAAAACAATTTAAATAAAACACTAGCAAAAAGATTGCAGCATTATATCACAAGGATCATATAATGTGACCTGGTGGAATTTTGACCAGGAATGCAGAATTGGTTCAATAGTAGAAAAACTGTTAGCATAATTGACCATTTCAATAACAAAACTAACCAACAAAAATCATATTTTCTCAACAGATACAAAAGTGCAGCATGTATTTCTATTAAAAACACTAGCAGGCATAGGAATAAATGAAATTTAACTTTAAATGATAAGTAATATTTATCTAAAACCATCAGCAGTCATTATTGTAATGAGGATAAGCTAGAAGCCTTTCCAATACAATCAGGAGTTAAGCAAGGATGCCCATTATTACTTCTATTGTTTAGCATTTCACTAGAAATGTTGGCTAAATCAAGAGAAGAAAAACATTACAGGAATTAAAATAGACAATGAGAAAACAAAACTATAACACTTTGCAGATTACATGATATTATACTTAGAAAATTATAATCAACTAAAAATTTACTTGATATTAACAATTTTAGCAAAAGTACAAAAATAAACCCACATAAATTTAAATCATTAATATTTCTACATATTTACCAGTAAAGTCTAGCAGCACTAGATAAAAAAAAGAAATTGCTTTTAAAATTGTAAATTGTAGACAATATAAAATACTTGGGAGTCTATCTGACAAGATTAACCCAGAAACTATATGAACATAAATATAAAACACTTCTCACACAAAAAAAATCAGATCTAAACAATTGAAAAAAAATTAGTTCCTTATGGGTAGGCCAAGTCAATATAATAAAAATGACATTTCTACCTAAATTAATCTTTTTATTCAATGCTATAAAAACCTATCAAAAATATTGTATAGGACTAGGAAAAAAAATTCATCTGGAAAAAAAAAAAGCTCAAGATCAAGGGAATCAATGAAAAAACACAAAAGAAAATAGTATAGCAAAGCAGTAGTTATCAAAACAATTTGGTACAGAGTATGAAATGAGTGTGATCAATAGGATAGATTAGGTATAAATTACATATAATAAATGACCATAATAATCTACTTTATGATAAATGCAAAGATCCAATTTTGGGAACAACAACTCATTTTTTGACAAATATTGCTGGGAAAATTGGAAAACAGGGGCAGAAACTAGATATAGACCACAATGTGCCAAATTAAGGTCAAAATGCGTACATGATTTACACATAAAAGGTAAATAAGCAAATTAAGAGACCACAGACTGATTTACCTGTCAGAATTATAGATAAGGGAAGAATTTAAGACCAAAGAATAAATAGAGAGCATTAAATATAAAATAGATAATTTTAATTCTAAAATATTTAAAATGTTTTGCACAAACAAAATCAATTCAACCACAATTGTAAAGAAAGCAGAAAAGTAGGGGGAAGAAGGAAATTTGGAACAAATATCTCTGATAAAGCCCTCCATTCTCAAATGTGTAGAGAACTAAGTCAGATTGGTAAAAATACAAATCACTCCCCAATTAATAAATGGTCAAAGGATATGAACAGGCATTTGTCAAAGAAATCAAATCTTTCTATGGTCCAAATTAGTACTGATCAAAGAAATACCCATTAAAACCACTCTGAGATAGCACCTTACACCCATCAGAGTAGCTAATGTGACAAATAAATGAAAAGGTGTATGTTAGAGGGGATGTGAAAATATTGCACTGCTGGTGCAGTTGTAAACTGATCCAACCATTCTGGAGAGCAATTTGGAATTATGAACAAAGAGCTATCAGATTGTGCATGCCCTTCAATCTAGCAATACCACCTCTAGATCTATATCCCAAAAAAATCAAAAAAAAAAAAAAAAAGAGAGAGAAAAGGATCTGTATACAAAAATATTTATAGTAGCTCTTTCTGTAGTGGTAAAAATTGGAAATCAAAGGGATGCTCATTAACTGGGAAATGGCTAAACAAGCTATAGTACATAATTATGATGGAATATTATTGTGCTATAAGAAATAACAAGCAAAATTATTTCAGAAAAACCTGGAAAGACTTACATGAAGTAATACATGGTGATATGAACAGAACCAGAATGTTTTACATAATAAAGCAATATTGTTCAATAAAGAATTGTGAATGCCTTAGCTATTTTCAGTAATACAATGATCCTATGCAATCTAAAACTAATGATGAAGTATGTTATCCATTTCTAGACAAAGAACTGATATTGAATACAGATTGAAGTGTGCTATTTTTCACTTTCATTTTTTCTTTTATTTAAATCTTATACAAAATGACTAATATGGAAATGTAAAATATAATTGCACATATATAACCTATATCTTATTGTTTGTCATCTCAGGGAGAAGATAGGAAGGAAGGTTTAGAATTTAGAACTCAAAACTTTAAATAAACTTTTTTTTTTAATTGGGAAAAAAGATTTCTTGACAGTGGGGGAAAAAAAAAAGAATAAATCTGTCTTTTGCAATTTCTACCCTTGTTTTTAGTTTCTGCTCTCTGGGACAAGGGGAACAAATATAATTCCACTTTCTTCAAATACGACAATTATCATGTCATACAATTCTTCTATCCAGGTCAAATATAATTATCTTGGACTGATCCTCATGTGACATAACTTTACCACCTTTATTGCCATTCTCTTGGTTGTTTTCAAATCCTTCAATTATCTCTCTAAAATATGGTACCAAGAACTGAATAAAATATTTCAGATGTGACTTGACTAAAGCAATACACAATATAATGGCACCTCTCATATTCTGGATATCACATTTGTGTAAATGTAATCAAAAACATCTTAGTTTTCTAAGCTGCCATCTAACAAGAGCTTGTAAGGGCATCTTGATGGCATCTTGGATCGACTTCTGAGTCTGAAGTCAATAAGATTCATTCCTGAGTTCAAAACTTGCCTCAGGTATTTTTCATCATATGATTCTCGTCAAATAATTTAATCCTGTTTGGCTCGGTTTTATAAGATCTATAAGATGATCTAGAGAAGGAAATTGCAAACAATTTCTTTGCTAAGAAAACCCCAAATAGGATCTCAAAGAGTTGAACATTACTGAAATGACTGAATACATATAATAATATAGTATAGATATGACATGAAAAGTGCTTTATAAGGGTCACTCCATTTATTACTCAAAACCTACTATATTCATAAAAACCTTGTGAAGTAAATACTACAAGGAAAGTGATGTTGATAAATAACTTACACAGGACCATACAGTGAGTTTCTAAGTCAGAATTTGAATTCAGATTTTCCTGATTCCAATACTACTGCAATCCATATTAAAATGATGACATAAGTATTCCTTGTAATTCAGTGAATGATTTTCCTACTTTTCCTTTAACATCTCTAGGCTCTGGCTATCCTCCATGCCTTGAATGCCCTTCTCTCCATTTCTACTTCTAGGCTTTCCTCACTTCCTAGGAGTCCCACCTAAAAATCTTATCATCTATTGTAAACCTTTCCTTTTTTCCCTTTAATGCTAATGACTCCTAGTATATGCTAGAAGTATGTTTTGTATGTTTTCTCTCATTAGACTACAAACTTCTTGAGAACAAGAGCTCTTTTTTGCTTTTCTCTATGTCCATAGCACTTAACACTGTTTGGTATATAGTAGGTGCTTAATAAATGATTATTGACTGACTGATAAAAGAATGTTCCCCTTTTTTGTATATTCTTGAACAAGGTGTGAAATTCTCTGGACCAAATCAACTCTGGAAAAAAAAAATGGAAAATTACTTTGTACAAGATAATTGTTTTCGCCATTGAAGTGTCCCTCTGTTCAAGTACCAATGATGTCTCCTTGACATGATATTAATGAGGAAATTAATGGTAAATTCATAGTCTGAGTTGAAAAGATGCTTACAGGAACTTTTGAAATTGAAAGGCTAGAGAAAGAAAGGTCAGAATAAGAGCCCAGATAAGAGCTAACTTTTGTGCAAAGAAACTTAGACAAATATATAGCTTCTGCAAGATCTCAGATGATCCAAAGGCAATAATAGATATAAGCAACAGCAACAGAGTAAAAAGGAATCCAGAATATGAGTAGGAAAGAATCTCAAGAGCTATCTTACCAACTCATATCTAAAAAGAAAGTACTACTTGGATAAGGAGGCCATTGCTCCACAGGTGTTATAAATGAAAATATACATAACAATAAATATACAATATATATTGTATATTTAATACAATAATCATTTATTCAGCATCTACTCTTTACTGTGTGCTAAGATTGATGGCAAGCACTGGAAATAAGAAGAAAGGCAATAAAATAAATTAAAGGGGATAAATACCACTACAGTGGTAGTCACATGAGCTGAGAGACATCTCCCAGAAAATTATCATGAGTGCTTGCCTAGTAGTTAAAGGTCCTTTTCATTCAGTCCTTCATTTGGTTTTGTTTGTTTGTTTGTTTGTTTGTTTGTTTTGTGAACCAAAACCAGAAACCACAAGAGAAAAAATGTAGATTCCCCAAAGACTGAACTTGGTTCTGTATCAATTCAAAGTACTTGAGAAACAGATATCACAAGAAGCTAGATATATACTAAATCTCCCAAATCTTGTTTTACATAAACTATTGCCTACCAATACCTTTCTCATCTTATACTTAGGAAGCTGAGATTGTGAACTTTCATTTAAGACTTCACATTAATATCTATGCAACCTAATAAACTTCATCATATTAAATTCAGTTCATTGTTCTATCCTATAAAGATCTTTATGGTTCTTGACCCTGTCATTCAATGGGTTAGCTATCTTTCCCTTGTATCATTTAAAAATTTGATAAGCATGCAATTTATGCCTTCATCTAAGTCATAGATAATGATGTTAAAATGTACAGGGACAAGGACAGATCCCTGAGGCATTGAACTAAAAAACCTCTTCCTCTGGAGGCATTAATGAATGTTCTATAGGTCTGAGAATTCAAATAATAGCCTTTTTACAAGGTTTCGTAGGAACTTATTTGACTTTTGTACATCCATAAACCAGAGACTTTTTCCTAAAGGGTAGAATCAGTCTTTTGATAATAATATCTGCAATTAACAATTTGAAGAATATCTTTTTTCAAGAGATTCATAGTCTAGGATCATAAAATCTTAGAGCTGAAGGAACATAAGAATATATGCTAATTCATCCCATACAAATTTCCATTATACATAGTATACTTCCTGTTCTACCTGTCAAGCCTTCAAACATTTGAGGAATATTATCTTGCCCCATACCCATATAATTCTGTAACTTAAACTGATCTCTCCAGAGTTACTAATGATTTCTTCATTGCTAAATTCAGTTCTTATCTTCCTCAACTTCTTAACTTCAATTTGACATTGGTAATAATATCCACCTCCTAGAAAATCTGTCCTGTAGTATTTCTAATACTGGCTTTTAAATTTTTTTTTCCTGAAATGGCCACTTATTCTCAGTTTCTTTTGCTGGACTGTCATATATGTCCTATCCCTTAAGAGTCATCACTTAATACTGCCTGTCACAATATAGGAGTTTACAATGTACTTGTTGACATGACTTTACTTGTCATTGTACCTGAGAGTTCAGTCCTAGACCTTTCTCTGTGCACTCGGTGATTTCTTTCAATAATATCATTAACTTCCAAAGATTTAACTATCATCTCTATCTTTCCTACATATCCACCCTTAGTCATTTTCTCAAGTTCTAATACCACATCACTACCTACTGGACATTTCCAACTGGATAGCCTATCCCTATCTAAAATTCAACAAATTCAAAACAGAACTCATTATTTTTCCCCTGGAATCTTCACTTTTTCCTAATGTCCCTATTTTTTTGATGACTCCACCATCCTTTCACTTAGTCAGATTCAAAGTTTTGGAGTCATTCCTGACTTTTTCCTTTACCTCAATCAACCCCAATGTCCAATCAGTTACCCCATTTTCTTAATTCTACTCCCCCAACATCTTTCATATGATTGCTTTTCTTCACTTACATAGCTACCATACTAGTTCAAGTCCTCATTAGACCTCTGAAATAGCATCCTAATTGATCTCCCTGCTCCTAGTATCTCTTCTCCAAACCATATCCCAAAATGGATATTCCTAAAACACAAATCCTTTCTAAGCATCCCTTCTTTAAGAAGCTCCAGTGCCAAGCCACTCTGTCTGGCATTTAAACCCCTTTACAATCTAGTCCTAGATTACTGCCCAACTGATTTACTTCCAGTTTTCATATGTAACATTTTATCACTTATATTTGTGCTTTTGGACAAACTGTCCCACACCCCTAGAAAGCAGTCCCTCTTTGTTTCAGATCATAGAAACCTGATTTCCTTCAAGACCAAGCTGGGGGAAAACTTCTCCACAAGATCTACCTGGTTTCCCCAGTTTGCATTCTACATCCAGAATAAATTCGTTTGTATATATTTTGCATTTACTTATAATCTATGTTCATAGTTTTGCTCCCAGGAGAATGCAAGTTTCCTGAAGGCAGTTCTATTTTGTTTTTATCTTGGTATTTCCAGATCCTGTTGCAATAGCTGGCACCTAGCAAGTACTTAATAAATGCTTCTCCACTGAATTAATGAATGTCTTCCTTTCTCCGGCCTAAATATTCTCAGTTCTTTCCACTAATGCTCATATGGCATGATTTCAAATTCCTTAACCTAATCCAAATGCCCTAATCAGGACATTTTAAGAGTGAAGAATGTCCCCCCTTAAAACATAAGGCCTAGAATGAAAGAAAATATTCCAAAAAAGGCTCTGCCTTGAACAGAAAGTAGTGATACCATCAGCTCTCTCTTGTTTAACATTCTATTTACATTAATGAATCCTAAGTTAAAATCAGTTTCCTTGGCATCAGTTTTAATTTCTTTTCATTTTTTCATCATAGCCTCTGCCAATCTCTTCCTTTTTATGTTTTCATGCTCTTTCCAACATTCTGTCAAAAACAAATATAGGACTTGTGGATACAAAGTCATGAGAATTGAGATTGTGGAATATAAAGCAGGTAATAGATGAACCTTTCTCTTTCTAGAATCTAGCTCTCCTGACTTCTGTTAAAAATCCTTTCCCCACAAATAGATGCTCCCTCATTCAAAATACCTGCGAAGAAGAGAAATTTCTGGCCCAGTCCATAAATTGGAATTTTAGTTTATGTCTTGACTCTAATTGATTTTTGTTATTTTATTAATTCAACTTCTCCAGCTCTTTCTTCTGGACTAATTTATATTTTTTCTTGTTTTAGTTTTTTTTTCCAAACTGTGGCTCAGCAGGTGAGAGTGATGAGGTTTTTAACAGAAGTTTTGGATTATACCAATAACATCTTCCTAATGGTTTTAATAATCAAAAGAAACTATCTAGTTTGCAATAGAATATTCATGAAGTAATTGTTGAAACAATATAATCTAGATTTTGGTTGGAAGACTTATTTTCCAACTGGTTTCTATGAACTAAAGATAATAATGTTTCCTTCTAGTTTTGGCTGTTGTCTACACTTATTCAGAAATCTCTCAATGTGTGGGTGAGGCATGAATATGCATCTAATCCGGAGTGTTAAGAGAGGGGGAATTCTGACTTTTTGTTTGTTTTACTACTTTTTGATCATTTACATTCTTACCAAGGCCCTCTTACTTGCCAGCAGGATTCATTTTAATATTCCTATGATCAATCTAAAAGAATATAGGGAAATCAAGATCCCGCAGGCCCATGTCCACTTTTGGAACGCTATTACTAATGTATTAATATATAGCAAGGAAATGGATACGAGTAATAGATATTCATAAACTCCCTGTGATACCTGGCTCTGGACAGCACCGGATTTAAAAGTCCTGGGACATAGACAGAATCTTAATCACCTACTACCTGCTTAAGTGTGCAGAATCTGCAGGCTGAATTTCCTAATAAGCTGTGAGCTCTGAAGATGAATATTAAATTAGGATTTGGGAAGGAGGGTGTGCTTCTTCCGTAGAAAAACACTTTTATTTTAACATTTAATTATGGAGCTGTGCTGCAGAAGAGCTTTTGAGCCGGTTGCCATTAGAAACTGAGTCATACTGGCTATGGCTTGTGGTCACACTGCAGTCCCTGGCTCCTTCTCCTCTACTCTCCCGCTGAATTGACTGACCTTAACAAGGTTGACTGGGCTGAACTTTGAGGTGGGGCGGCATTTTCTATACTGAGCTACACCACTCTAGGTGTGTCCAAAGAAAGGGATTATGCAAGGGCAGGAGGGAATTCTGGCTGCCTGAACTTTCCAAGCCAGCATCTCTTTGCAAAAGCTAAGAATATTGACTACACAGGTATAACCTACATCTAATTGCTTTCAATCTCAATGAGGGTGCAAGGGAGGGGTGAGAATCTGAAACTAAGTGTTTTTAAATTCAAGGCTTGATATAATCGCTATTACCTTCCCAACTTTTCCAGTCTTGTCCCTAATACGCTTCAGCCAAACTGGATTTCTCTTAGTTTCCCAGATATTCTGAACTTTCCCTTTGTGTCTTGGCTCAGAAGGCATCTATGATTTGCGAGACATGTGATGTTTATACATTCCATCATTTTTTAGTCTTTATAGTTTATCTATTAATTATATAGGACCAAAGCAATTAACCAAAAGGCATTTATTAAGTGTCTGCTATGTTCCAGGCACTATATTGGGTGCCAGAAATACAAATACAGGGAATGAAGTTGTCCCCTCATAGAAACTTACATTCTTTGAGAATTCTTTGAGAAAAATAAAGAACAAATAGATGTTCAATAAGAAATGATCAGCAGGATGATTTCAGAGAGGCCTGGAGAGACTTACATGAAGTGATGCTGAGTGAAATGAGCAGAACCAGGAGATCATTATACACAACAACAACAAGACTATACAATGATCAATTCTGATGGATGTGGCTCTTTTCAAGAATGAAATGATTCAGGCCAGTTTCAATGATCTCATGATGAAGAGAGTCCCCAGAGAGGGGACTGTGGGAACTGAATGTAGATTATAACATAACATTTTTTGTTGTTGTTCATTTGCATTTTGTTTTCTTACTCTTTTTCTTTCCTTTTTGATCTGATCTTTCTTGTGCAGCAAGATACTTGTACAAATATGTTTACATATATTGGATTTAACATATATTTAACATTTTAACATGTATAACATATATTGGATTACTTGCCATCTAGGGGAGGGGGTAGGGAGAAGGGGAAAATGTGAAACACAAGGTTATACGTTTGAAAAATTACCTGTGCGTATGTTTTGAAAATAATAAAAAAAAAACAAACACTTTAACAATTAAAAAAAGAATAAATAGGTAGAGAATAAATGCAAAGTGATAGGAAGGAAGGACACTAGTAGCTGGGAGGCAATCAGGAAAGACTTCATATAGAAAGAGATATTTGCACTGTCTTGAAGGAAAGAAAGAAGGAAAGAGGGGAGATTTTTTTTTAGAAGAAAGTGAAGAGGGAATATATTCTAAATATAGGGGGCAGTCAGTGCAAGCATAAAGAGGGAATTAAGAGATCCATGTGGGAAGAATGGGGAAGATAATTTGGGTGGATAACAGAGTATGGAAAGAAGAATATGGTACAGCGTTAAGGCTGAATGCTATGACTGAGCCTCTTGGTGCTGAAGTGGATAGAATGCTGGGTCTAGAGTCAGGAAGACTCATCCTAAGTTCAAATCTGACTTCACACATTTTTTGTGTGACTCTGGGCAAATCATTTAATCCTATTTGCCTCAGTGTCTTCCTCTGTAAAATGAGCTGGAGAAAGAAATTCCATTCCAAATGGGATAGAGTGAATCAGACACAATTGAAAAAAATAATTGAAAAAAAAAAAAAAAAAGCTAAAAAGATAGCTTGGGAATATATTGTATAAGACTTTTAAAGCTAAACTGAGGAGTTTTATTTGATTCTAGAAGCTATGAGAAACCACTAGAGTTTATTGAATGACAAGGTCAAATCTGAAGTTAAGAAAAATCACTTTAGCAGCTGTAGAGAGAATGAGAGTGAAGAGAAACTTCAGGCAGAGTCTATAATTATAAGATGCTGCAATAATCCAGGCAAGAAGTGATTAACTAAAGGGGTAGCTATATGAAGAAGACACATGTGAGAGAAGTTGTAGATATAGAAATGACAATTTTTGTCAACATGAGAATTAATCTGTGGTTATAGATCTGAGAGACAGTAATAAATGGGACCTTTAATAGAAATAAGGACTTTTGGAAGAGAGATGGCTAATAAGTAAAGATAATAAGTCCTATTTTGGACAATGTTTTATTTGAAGAAGTCCCTGGAACTTGTAGTCTTGAAATGTTCAATAGGGAAGTATTAGTACAAAACTAAAACTCAGAGGAAAGACTGGATATGGATATGTAGATCTTTAAGTCATCTGCATAAAGATCATAATTAAATACAGGGAAGCTGTTAAGAGATAGAGTATATAAAGAAATAAAAGATCCCAGGATAGAAAGCTTGGGGAAAACTCACAGGAGGGGGAATGGAAAAAACTCACTGATGAATGATCAGTTTGAAGTTTGAGAAGGACCAGTCAGGTAGGAAGATAAATAAGAGAGAATAATGTCATGTGGTTCTGGAAAGGATCAAAGGACCACAGATTAGGACTGAGAATTTGTAAAGGATTTTGGATATCACCTGACATCTTTCACCTTTTATGGAAACTGATAGATTAGGGTCATAGGCCATATGTGGAAAAAATCAGTATTTAAACCTAAATATCTAATTTCTAAAACCAAGGCTTTTATTTTTTCCATTGACATCCTTTAAAGTTCAATTTATTCATTTCATCAAATAAGACGACCATCTGAAGAATCATTCAATTTTATTAAGGTCAACAGGAGCTATAAATGATAGAAAATTTGTTTAATATCTGAACAGCATATCTTTTTCTTCAATACCATTTTCACCAAACCATTCAAATATGTTTTAAAAATTAATTTAAGAATGAATTTAACTTTAAAATTCTTATTTTACTGAAGTATGAGAACATCAGGAATCTTATTTAGTTCCAGATAAGATCAACCTTTCATCTTTTCTCTCAGCATGACAGTTGCAAAATAACTACATTCTAGCATTCAAGCATAAATGGAAAAGTAACATCTCCTGTAAGAACTGTTCTTGCCAGAAAAAAACTTGTGTGTCCTGCAAAAAACAGGTTGTGTTCTTCTCAAGAGGTTACTTTGAAAGTAATAGGGGAAATCAAAAACCTAATTTTTAGTTATTCATCATGGAACAAATCGATTTTATTTTTTGTTAAAAAATGTATTCTAAAGAAAAAGAAGCTAATGCACAAGAAAAGAGATGGAAATCAAAAGAGATGTTATTGATATTCTATATTTGGTGAAAACAGGATCACAAATAAGGAAGTTCATTTAGTAGATTTTGTCCATTCTATAAATTGGAGGTAGAAAAAAATACTAGATCTCATTTCTAAAAAATAGTTATTTTTTTATCTTCAAATGTTGGAATATTTTGTTTATTATTCTGATTTTTTAATAAAGCTTTTTTTTATTTTCAAAACATATGCATAGAAAAGTTTTCAACATTCACCTTAGCAAAATCTTGTGGTCCAATCTTTTTTTTTCTCTCTCCCTTTTCCCTACCCCGTCCCCAGATGGCAATTAATCCAATATATGTTAGACATGTGCAATTCTTTGTTTGTGGCAGTCCTCTTTGTAGTGTCCAAAAAACTGGAAACTACATGGATGCCCATCAATGGCTGAATAAATTGTGGTATATGAATATTATGGAATATTATTGTTCTGTAAGAAATGACCAACAGGATGATTTCAGAAAGGCCTGGAGAGACTTACATGAACTGATGCTGAGTGAAATGAGCAGGACCAGGAGATCATTATATACTTCAGCAACAATACTATATGATGACCAAACAATGAGATGAACCAAATCAGTTCCAATAGAGCAGTAATGAACTGAACCAGCTGCACTCAGCGAAAGAACTCTGGGAGATGACTATGAGCCACTACATAGAATTCCCAATCCCTCTAATTTTGTCCGCCTGCATTTTTTATTTCCTTCACAGGCTAATTGGACACTGTTTCAAAGTCCAATTCTTTTTGGACAGCAAAACAACTGTTTGATCATGTATACATATATTGTATTTTATTTATACTTTAACACATTTAACATGTATTGGTCAACCTGACATCTGGAGTGGGAAAGGAGGGGAAAAATTAGAACAAAAGGTTTGGCAATTGTCAATGTTGTAAAATACATATAGCTGATAAATAAAAACTATTAAAAAATAAAATAAAATAAATAAAACCATGTGTAATTCTTCTATATATATTTCTACAAATATCATGCCATATAAGAAAAATCAGGTGAAACGGGAAAAAATGAGAAAGAAAACAAAATGAAAATAACAAAAAAGGGAGCAAATACTATATTGTGGTTCATACTCA
Source organism: Sminthopsis crassicaudata (assembly GCF_048593235.1). Classification (NCBI taxonomy): domain Eukaryota; kingdom Metazoa; phylum Chordata; class Mammalia; order Dasyuromorphia; family Dasyuridae; genus Sminthopsis; species Sminthopsis crassicaudata. The sequence goes on along the minus strand of NC_133619.1, from coordinate 117,883,892 downwards.
GTTCCCACAGTCCACTCTCTGAATGTAGATGGCTCTCTCCATTATAAAACCATTGGAAATGGTCTCAATCACCTCATTGTTGAAGAGAACCATGTCCATCAGAATTGATCATCGTATAGTCTTGTTGTTGCTGTGCACAAGGATCTCCTAGTTCTGCTCATTTCACTCAGCATCAGTTCATGTAAGTCTCTTCAGGCCTCTCTGAGTTCATCCTCCTGATTATTTCTTACAGAACAATAATACTCCATAACATTCATATACTACAATTTATTCAGCCATTCTTCATCTGTTGGGTATCCACTCAGTTTCCAGTTCCTTGACACTACAAAAAGGGCTGATAGCTAATGTTAGTAACTTGAAGTTACAAGAAATGTTTATATATTCTACTTGGCCTCTCCTAGTTCCTTTTTTTCTTCCTCATTTTCATAGAGATATGTTTTTGCAGAAAGTCTGAATAGATCTGCTACACATGGACAAATGCTACTATACTCTTAAATCAGTGATGGAGGACTAGTAAATGGAAATGTAGGGGATGAGCACATGGGCCTTTAGGAGAAATCAGTTGTAGGAGAAAGCAATGTGAATTTCCTTGTATAAATAAGATTTCTATAGCCTACATTATAAAGAAATAAAATAATCATAATATTTCTTTAAAACTGTAAAGTGAAGGAACTTTATATGGGAAGAAAAGTACTTTAAATTTGACATTTATAGTATCTTCATTGTTTGACAAGGCATATTCAAGTGAAACATCATGCAGATTTCTTCATCTGTTTTAGGAATGCATGGCCTCCAAGTGCCAAGAGGAGAGAAGTGTCATTGTCCCCTTAAAGGATTAAAAAAAGTCTCCCCCCAAAAACATACACATCTAAAACTCCCAATCTTTCTTCTTTGAGGGCAGAGCTTCTCAAACCCAATACCCAGTGCAAGACATTGTCCTATGAGTGCTTAAGCTGTTTTTATAATAACATAAGGCAAAAGCTAAAGTTCTAGTCATTGTATCATGAGAATTTTTCAGAATCCTCAAAGGCCTGGTCAATAGAGTGACAGCTTTGACAACCCCTACTGTCTTCAGCCAGAGCAATTAAGACTTAATCAATTAAAGAATTGGAGAAATTATTTACCTTTGAAGAATTAGGAATCATAGATCTTTGGAATTTGGGGATCATAGATCTAGAACTTAAAGGGAACTTAGGATTTATCTAGACTCCCCATTTCTTTTTACAGATGAGAAAAGTGAGATCCTGGGAAATTAAGGAACCTGAAATAAGACTGAGCAACCAAATATAAATTTTATATACTACATGTAGATGACATAAATAATATTTTCTTCCCATTTTTCAATTACTTCAGTATAGGTTAGGACAGAGAAGGAGAGGAGGAAAGAGAAAGAGAGAGAGAAGAAGAAAGGAAGAGAGGAGAGAGAGAGAGAGAGAGAGAGAGAGAGAGAGAGAGAGAGAGAGAGAGAAGAAGAAGAAGAAGAAGAAGAAGAAGAAGAAGAAGAAGAAGAAGAAGAAGAAGAAGAAGAAGAAGAAGAAGAAGAAGAAGAAGAAGAAAATGATGATGATGATGGAGGAGGAGGAGGAGGAGGAGGAGAAAGAGAAGGAGAAGGAGAAGGAGGAGGAGGAGAAGGAGGAGGAGGAAAAAGAGAGAGAAGGAAAAAAGAGAAAGAAGGAAAGAAAGAGAGAAGGAAAGAGAGACAGAAGAAAAGAAAGAGAGGGAAAAGTAAGAGAGAGAAGGAGAGAGATAAAGAGAGAGAGAGGGAGAGAGAGAGAGGAAGACAAAGGGAGGGAGGAAGGAAGGAAGGAAGGAAGGAAGGAAGGAAGGAAGGAAGGAAGGAAGGAAGGAAGGAAGGAAGGAAGGAAGGAAGGAAGGAAGGAAGGAAGGAAGGAAGGAAGGAAGGAAGGAATGGAATGAAAGAAAGAAAGAAAAGATAAAAACCACACCAAATAAAATAGCAATATCAACAAACTCTCTACCCCTTTCCTGATAAACCAATAAATTTTAAAAGGGCTGATTATCTATTTTCCACTCAGAGTGATTTGTTAGAGAACTAGAATTTCAGGATGGAGGCCTTTTGCAGATCAGTGCCCTGCCTTTTGTTCTTAGGCTATTCCTGATCATTTGGATTAATTAACACTAGTAGATTCCTGGCTGATGTGCCCATATGGTCCTCAGGTCTAGGGAACTACTCTCTGCTCTGGTAGGGTCCTGACTCTTGTCCCTGAGGTTTCTGTACTCATTGTTAAATTATGAATACAGATGTCCTGAATCCATAAATTGCTCCCTCCACTATCTTCCAAGTCTTTGTTTTCCATCTATGAACTCTGGCTCTCTCCCCACCATTTTTAGAATGCTGAGCCTGGTGTCAGGACACTTCCAGCTGGATGTCCCTGGGAAAGTCACTTAAACCATTTTGCCTCAGTTTTCTCATCTGTAAAATAAGCTGCAGAAGAAACTGGCAAACTACTTCAGTCTCTTTGCCAAGAAAACTCCAAATAAAGTGGTGAAAAATTGGACACTAATGAAATGACTGAACAATGACAAATAACAGTGGTCCTTCTGGAGTTATCTAATAAAGTATGTATGTCATATCATGAGCTTCCTCCAAGATTAATCCATTTATTTATTTATTTATTCCATAAATATGTTTTAAGTGCCGACTGTGTGTAGAACTTAGCACTGAAGAATACAAAATTTACATGAGAATCCTTTCCACTATGTAGCATCTCATAGGAATAGAAGATGGAAACTGACACTTATAATATGCAAAATTATGTCACATTTTATTGAATGGAATTGCTAAGCAAAGTTCTCTGGATTTTCTAAGGTGCAAGGATCTTATCTATTTAGAGGATCAGGAAAGGAGGTAAGTGTTGAGTTGTGCCTTAAATAATTGAAAGAACTCAACAAGAGTCATAGGGAAGGCATTTGGGGCACTAGGAATTCAAAAGCACTGAGAAAGGAGAATTCAGTGTCTATGGGATTGGCAGAGACAATAATCCAGTGTAGTCAGAACCTAAAATGTAGTGGAATGAAGTAATATAGCAGTGGAGAGATAGCCTGATGCCAGCTTTTGAAGGGCCTTGAATGCCAGGAAATGCTTGCCAGACATTATTGATTAAGAAACAAAAGAAAGAGGAAAAAATAAAGCTAACTAGAGGAGACCTGACATAGTTACTTGTTATGTTGACAATAACAAGAGAGGTGAGCTACCTTTCTGGGACATATATACAAAATATGAAAGAAAATCAACCTCCTAAAATTTGTCAAACATAATAACTGCTGCCCCTTTTGCTGTTTCATGTGGCAGAAGTGATGTGCCAAGACAAATCTGGAAAGCATTGCTAAGAATATGAAGCTGGTGCAAAAAAAAAAAAAAGAAAAAACAAACTTGGGGCCTTGTGACCTTGGGGCACAGGTGGCCTTTTCCTCCAGCTACTGGTCAAACGTAAAGGGATCAGAAGTAAACAGACAGCAAAAAGATGATTAAGAAAATAGTGTCTGAGAATGAGATTTGGTCAACCAGTTTATGGCTTAAAATATAAGACTAATAGACTGTTCTCCAAAAACAATATGTATCTAATAATAATTGGTAAAAAAAAAAAAAAGTGTATTTTATGAATATAAATTTAATCAAGCAAAAGGGTTTAAATTGAAAAATCAACCAGACAAAATAAAATAGAGATTAGTTACAATGTAGAAAGAATAGCAGTAGAGATACCCCCCCCCAAAACTACAAAATATAAAAAAAGGAGCCAGAGATAAAAATCACATACATAGTTTTATATATTTGTCAATATAATAATCTCCAGAGAATAGTAAGTCAGGAAAGTGAACTAAAATCCCAATACTAAGAAGAAAATTTAATGTTTTAACAACCTTAAATAAGGACAAGGAGAAGGTGGGATGGTCATTCCTGAACTATAATCCTGAAAGGGTAATCCTTACCAAGAAATAAATAAAGTAAAGGAAGGTGATGGACAAGATTACACTATATAAAGGAAATATACTACCATGAGGTATCTAGAAAAACAAGGAAGAAAGCAGAGTAGATATAATTTAAATGAACAATAAAGGAAGAAATGGAGATTATTATCGTTGGAATATTATGGACCCTGGAAGGAGAGTTGAAATATATTTAGAAGACAGAATATCAGCCTTAGAACTTGACATTTTTTGGCGGCCCCCCTCCTTCTCACCATAATAGTTAATACTATCCTGGCTTACTTGCCATAATGATGAGCAATGAGGAAAACAAATATTCTAGACCCTATTTTTCTTAATAAGGAAGAAATGGTTTCTGGAATGGAAATAAATCAGAACTTTTGAAGCAAGTGGCCACTACTATTTTAGAACATGTAATAAAAGGCAAATAAAGTCAGGCATAATTTCAGGACCACTTTAAATTTTTGGAAAGTTGACATCAAATGGTGCACAAAAAGCCCAAGTATAATTTCACTGACTAAAATCCTACAGATAAAGTTACTCCCAGGAGCTGTAGGAAGCTCTCAATCAGATTTAGAAGACAGGACTGAAAATAATTCCAATGAGGAAGAAAAGGGTAAGTTGTCATAAGGGTCCAATGAACAAAGAAATTATCTGACCAACTCTGATTATAAAAAGACATGTTCAGAAAATAGAAACAAGAGCAATGACAGAAAATGAGTCCAAAGCATAGCATGATTCTCTAAGAATTGTGTCAGAAACACTAAATGTCAGAGTGAACTAAGACTGATAAAAGAGGAAAGAAAAGGAGGAGAGGAGGAGGAAATTCATTATGTTCAAAATAGAGCATATTATCCTTCTCCACAGACCCAACTATCTAACAAACGTCTCTGTTTCTACTAAGGATTATAGGGCAGCTAGGTGATTCAGTGGATTGAGTGCCCAACCTGGAGTTAGAAAGACCTTAATTCAAATGTTGCCTCAAACACCAACTGTGGGACACTGGTGAAGTCATTTAACCCTCTTTGCCTTAATCAGTTTATAAAATTGGAGAAGGAAATACCAAATCACTCCTGTATCTTTGCCAAGAAAACCCCAAATGGGATCACAAAGAATTGGATAAGACTAAAAACTAATAAACAATAATACTGATGATTATAGCAATTTTTTTCTAACTCACTTTTCTAGCCCCAGCATACTTGTTACCTGTCTCACCTCACATTTACAAATCAGTTGATAAATCTTATCATCTATCTCCACAACATTTCTATATTTTTCTCCCTTCTCTCTATTCACAAGGGCACCATTTTAGTTCAATCTCTTATCATCACTTCCCTAGGTTATTACAATATTCACTTAACTGGTCTACCTGCCTCAAGTTTTTTTCTCCCCTTCCCACTCCATCCTCCACACAATTATCCAAGTGATGTTCTTTTAGCAAAGATCTGACCTTGTCACTACCCTAGGCACTAAACTCCAGTGGCTCCCTACAGCATCTGGAATGTAGAGTGAATGAAGAAGGATGAAGTGAATTGTTGTTGAAATACAGGTTGAAACCTGGGAAGACAAGTGAACTGATGCAAAATGAAATGGGTAGAGTCAAGAGAATTTTGTACATATGGTACTATGATCAACTCTGGGAAATTTAGCTATTCTCAGAAATACAATTATCCAAGATAATTCCAAAGGACATTATAAAAAATGATATACACTTCCAAAGAAAGAATTCCTAGAGTCTGAATGCAGATTGAAGCATACTTTTTTAAACTTTATTTCTCTTGGGTTTTTTGATCTGTGTTTTCTTTTGTAATATGGCTAATATTGAAATGTATTTTGCATGACTGCACATGTATAATCTATATCAAATTGCTTACATTCTCAAAAAGGAAGATAGGAAAGAGGAAGGGAGAGATTTGGAATTCAAAAAAATTTTAATGAATGTTAAAACATTCATTTAAAAATATATTTCTATAATTGTCATGTTACATATGAAAAAATCAGACCAAAGTTGGGGGGAACCACAAGAAAGAAAAATCAAACAAACAAAAAAAAGTGAATCATAATTCAATCCACATTCAGTCTCTATAGTTCTCTCTTTGGATATGGATGGCACTTTGCATCCCAAGTCTATTGGAATTGTCTTGGATCACTACATTGCTGAGAAGAGCTAATCATAGTCTATCATAATATTTTGCTGTTAACTGTGTACAATGTTCTCCTAGTTCTGATCACTTCATTCAGGTAGTTCATATGGTCTTTCCATACTTTTCTGAAATCAGCTTGTTCATCATTTCTTTAAAAAAAAAAAAAAGTGGGGGGGGCAGCTAGTGGTGCAATGGATAGAGCACCAGTCCTGAAGTCAGGAGATCTGAGTTCAAATTTGACCTCAGACACTTAACACTTCATAGCTGTGTGACTCTGGGCAAGTCACTTAACCCCAGCCTCAAAAAAAAAAAAAAATGCTGCTTTAGGGGAGGGGGTGGAACAATGGAGGGAGAAAGATTTGAAACACAAGGTTTTGCAAGGGTGGATTTTAAAAACTATCTTTGTATATATTTTGAAAATAAAAAGTGTTATTTTAAAAAGTAGAAGAAAAAGAATAATAATATTTCATCATATTCATATACCCTAATTTATTCAGTCATTTCCCAATTGATAGGCATTTATTCAATGTCCAATTCCTTGCCACTACAAACAGAGCTGTTACATTTTTGTATATGTAGGTTCTTTTCCCTCTCTGATGATCTCTTTGGAATATAGACCCAATAGTGACACTGCTCAATCAAAGGGTATGCTTAGTTTTATAGCCATTTGGGTATAGTTCCAAATTGTTCTCTAGAATGGTTAGATCATTTCTCAACACCACCAACAATGCATTAGTGTCCTAGTTTTCCTACACCCTACATCCCAATCTGATAGGCATGAAATGGTACCCTAGTGTGTCTTAATATGCATTTTTCTACTCAACAGTGATTTAGAACAGTTTTTCATAAGACTATAAATGGTTTTAATTTCTTCATCTGAAGATTATTCATATCCTTTGATCATTTATCAATTGGTGAATAACTTGTATTCTTATAAATTTGAGTCAATTATCTATATATTTTAGAAATGAGAAATGCTATTATCAGAAATGTTGGCTATAAAATTTTATTTCAAGCTTTCTACTCCCCTTCTAATTTTGGCTGCATTAGTTTTATTTGTGCAAAACCTTTTTAATTTAATGTATCCATTATCCATTTTGTATTTCATAATGTTCTCTAGCTCTTCTTTGGCCATAAATTCTCTCCTTCTCCACAGGTAGATTATCTCTTGCTCTTTTAATTTGCTTATGGTATCATCCTTTATGTCAAAATCATGAACCCATTTTAACCTTATATTGGTTCTTATATTGATATAGGGTATGAGATATAGGTCAATGCCTATTTTCTGCCATACTATTTTCCAATTTTCCCAGAAATTTTTGTCAAGTAGGGAGTTCTTATCTCAAAAGCTAAAGTCTTTGAGTTTATTAAATACTAGATAACTATCATCATTGACTATTATGTCTTGTGAACCTAACCTATTCCAGTGATTCATCACTTTGTTTCTTAATCAGTACCAAATGGTTTTGAGACTACTGATTTATAATATAATTTTCAGTCTTGTAATTTGTTAAAATTGTTTTTATATCTAATTGAGAAAAAATTAAATTTTAAGGAAAGATAGATTGAAGTCAGGTTGTAAATAATAGTGTTTTAAATGACAAATAGAAGAGTTTGCACTAAGAAACACTGAACCTTCCTGAGGGCTATCCTTCCTGCCCTATCCATCATTCATTCCAAGTACTCCCCTAACAAAGAATTTCTCTGCCCAAGGTTAAGGGTTCCCATAAAAGAGAAATCATTAAAACAAAAACTAACCAATACCCCAGGAAATATATCTTCTCTTTAAAAATAATGAGATTATGTTCACCTTACTCAAAGGAATTACCCACTTCAGCATCAGGACCCTCTCAGCCCAATGGCTTGGAGACAGAGTTCAGTATTCAAGGATTAAGGAAAAAGGCAGCAAAATCATTCAGCAGGAGCTAAACAAGTTAAGCTGCTAAAAGAAAAAAAAAGGAGTGTCTGAGTCAGAGAGCTCTTGCTCTAACCAATGCAATAATGTTTCAAATATAATACCCAAACTGTGCAGAACTCTGCAGTTTATGTCTCCATTGTGAAACCTTTTCCAGAAGAAACATTAAGTATATTCTCATTGACTTGCAAAATTTATACTAATTTATGCATATTTACCAATATGCTCACTTTCTTAGATCTTGGTCATTACTACCTTTTTCAACTGATCTTCACAACACTAAGTAAAAACTTTACATGGATTAATCAGAAGAAAATGTATTGTTTCCCCAACACAGCACCAGCATCTATGAAAATTGAACAAAAAGGAAATTTTCATCAACTAGAATTTCAACAGAAAAGGCAAAGTATACTAAGAGCATATTTCTAAACACACATGCACACACATAAACTTGTGCAAACATACCCACAAACATGCCTTTTTTTTATTCAACCAATTGGGTTCTGGGCAGATAAACCAGCACTAATTTTCATAACTGAGTGTAATTTAAGAGGATAGCCTCACAACTAAATATTTAGGGTCAAGAGAAGTAAATGATTGATGGAGTCAACATAGAAAGAAATAAGCGAATTTTGTTTCATCATTTGTTTTTGTTTTTGTTTGGTCAGAAAATAGTAATTATTTGAAAGTGAGAGCTTTGCCTGAATTACCTTCATAATTGCCTTAATTTCCTACTTCGCTTTTTTCAGTGGTGATCAGGCTACCCTATGTTGTTATTACATCATTACACTTTATGAATTCAAAGGGAGTTTCAAACAGCAAAGATAGCAGTATAGTAACATTTCATTATCCATAGGCCATTTATTGAATAAACATCCATCCAGAGCACAGCAGTGAACCTGGAAAGAAAAAAATAATTTTTCAAAACCTATCCTCTTCATGGGCAAAATAAATGTAACAAAATCCTGAACTCAATCTTATGCACTTTACTCATGCACAAGTCCTTGGGGGCCTTATTTAGAACCTCTTAGTTCTTAAGTTCAACACAATTCTAACAAGCTTTGTGGTTGGTTTTTTAGTCTGTATCAACTTAAGAGAATTGATTTTTATTTGGAAAAAAATGGGCACTATAACTATAGAGATTAGCTTTTATGTATAAAGATATTCCTCTGGGAAAAATACATTGTGAATTCTAATTTGAGAAATCTGGAGCACATCTCCTCCCACCCAAGCAGTAGTGGGAGAGAGTTCTCCTTCCCCTGTGCCCAGTTGACAATGGGAATGAGAACTCCCATAGATAGCTGCAAGGTAATGATTTTAGCTCCTGGGACCTGGGAATCAGGCTTTAGTAGGAAGAGAGTAATAAAAACAGGATAAGCCTTCTGAGGTAAGAAAAGGGAAGGGACTCTACTGAGCCAATGGTAAGAATCTCTAAGATATGGGACTTCCCGTCAATTAACCCTCCAGATAAAAAGTCTGTCTGAGCAGCCATCCCCTTAATTTTTTGTTCTTTTGTTGCCTTAAGGATTTGCTGACTTGCTGCTTTTAAACTGCCAGGGGTTAAAAGGCTTTCTTTAAATTTAAAAAAATTAATATATACTATCAGGGAAAGCTATGTGGCACAGTGGATAGAGTGAGCACCTGCCCTGGAGTCAGCAGCACTTCAGTTTAAATCCTTAACCTCAGATACTATGTGAACATAGGCAAGTCACTCAGCCCTAATTGTCTCATTCCATGGCATCCCAAAACAAAAAATAGACCCTATAGGAAAAGCTGCTACTTTTTTATTTGTTGCTACACAAAAGTCTTAAACAAAATTAGTCTGTTTTAGAGGAAAAGGAGACTGGTGCTTTTCTGAACTCTGGAGTGAAGAACAGAATATCTAGACTGAGGAGGAGGAGGGATGAATCAGGGGTTGGGAAGTTAAGATTAGAGAAATAACATTTTGGATTGTTCCTTGGCAGCCTTTTTGCCAATAACATCCATTCTTTGTGGCGGCTGGTTAATCTCAAAGAGGTATCCTTTCTTTCACCAGAACATTCTTATTTCCCTTCTGGATCTTTGCCTCATTCATAATTTTTCCCTAATACAAGTCACCATCTCCCTTATGCTGGGGCTTGTATCTCTCTCTGACCACTGACTACAGAGCAGAAAAGAGCCCAACTTGTTTTCTCTTCAGTTAGCTTTTAGTCCTTGTGTATAAATCCAGAAGTGACGAAAGCCACCTTTTGCCTAAAATGCTCCAAATTGAGAGAGTGATCAAAGCTGAGCTAGGCTGATTTGTAATAATATAAAGGTTGGAGAAAGCTAATACTACATAAAAGATTTTTTAACTGAACTGGGAATATGAAGACTAAAAATGTCAATACCTGGTTCAGTAAGTAGAAGAAGTAACTATGGGCCAAATAGAGATGGAGAAGGAAGGAAAAATATAAACACTTATTAAGTACCTATTTTGTGCTAGTCATGTACTAAGCACTTTGCAAATATTATCTGTTACTTCACAATAACCTTGGGAGGTGGATACTATTGTTACCTCCATTTTACAATTGAGGAAAGTACCACAGATAGGGATTAAGTAACTTGCAAAAAAAGTTACTTAATACATACTTAATACTTAATACAACTTCAATTTGAGGTTGAATTTGAAGAACTGAGGGGCTTCCTGATTCCAGAGCTATCCACAGCACCACCTAGCCAAAGTGGGAGAGCACTTAAAGAAGATGAAAATAGAGAGGCTGAAACAAAACAAACAAAATTAAACCTAGAATAAACTCCATAAGACTAGAATTGGGGTTATGAGCCCAACAAAAACCACATTTAAAATAATGATACATGAGGAAGATTTGAGAGACAGAGTCTGAAGACTGAAAGAAAGCTAAATTCCTAGAATAGTATAGAGAGTTGTTCACGGAATTTTGATGGAAGAAATTCAAGGAATTTTTGCCAAGACTGTACTCAGGTGGCTTTGAGATGAGCAGTTTTGCCCTGAATTTGAAGGACAGACTAAGGACTTATTCAAAAAAGGACTTCACTTTTGCAATGTTTAGAGTAGAGCTCAGGTCTGGGGTGAACTAGTGAGAGAGAACAATCAAATCATAGAAAGAGCAAAGTTTCTAGGTGAAGTGATCTCAGCGACAGCCTCAAGACTTAGATTTTTAATAACCTAAGTTAGAGTCATCAAGACAGTGAAAATGTGTTGTTCCTCTAAATTACTGGTTCTTAATGCACAAAGCCGGGGATTCCCTTGCACTGTAAGAAGAAGCTTTGTGTACATTGAGATGTTACAGCAGACTGAATGTTTTTGCTCTGAAGAGGACCTTCTGTGAGATGAATGGCTTAGGAGTTGTTGGATTTTTTTGAGGTTTTTCCCATCAATTTAACCAAACAGTAGTGGTATCTGCCTGGGAGTCCCTATTTGGGAGCTATAAATAGAAAAATGGTTAAAACACTGAACTGGGAGTGGACTCCTCCGTTCAAACACTATCTTAGATACTTAGTGCCTGTGTGGTCCTAGGCTGGTCAGTGAGCAATTCTGTGACTCAGTTTTCTCATCTATAAATTAAGCAGATTGGGTTGGATGACCTCTGAGTTCCCTCCACAATCCCCCTTTTGGGGGCTTTATTCTGTCTAAAGGAGATAACATATTAATCATTAGTTTCCTTAGTATGATTCAGTTCAACATCAGAGAGCCAGTCAAACAAGGCCCTCCAACAATGGGGTAGCAGAAAAAGAAATCAAGAGAAAGGAAGGAGATGAAAAGAAGGAGGAGGAGATTACAAACCACTGCCAGTGAGATACCACATTGAGAAGCATGGACAGCATGAGAACATTAGGCACTTGGGCAAGCAGGAGAACATCACTTATTTTATAATTTTGCCAAAATGTATATATAAATTATATATATATATATATATATATATATGTATATGTATATGTATATGTATATGTATATATATACATATGTATATATTATGATGTATTTATATGTATAATGTATATAATATAGTCATATATTTAGTTTATGTATAATTTTTTTATTTCTTGAATGAAGGAAATTATGGCAAATCAGGACATACAAAAACATCTAGAGCTCTTCCCCATTCCCTCAGAGTAGGAGGCAGATGCAAAGAACATGGTAATACTACAAAAAGGTAAAAACCGTACAACTAGAACATTGGCACTATTTGTAAATTATGGAAACAGAACTCTAAACAGTGATCTGCCTCCCTCCCCTCCATAATGTTTTTTTCTTATGTGAGAAAACAGGTCAAAATGAACTTCAAAAGTAGCCTTAAATGGAACAGTAATCAAAATAAATCAAAATCAAAAATTGAAATCAGGAGGACCTGGATTCAAATATCACCTCATACATTCACTAGTTGTATGATTGCAAGTTATTTGACCCCTCTGAGACTAATTTTTAAAATGAGAAAGTTCGATTGAATCATCCCTAATGTCCCTTTCAGCTCTACATTTATAATTCTATGATCCATGGTCAAGAGATCTAACTTCTCTGTGACTCAGTTTTCTCAAATATAAAATAAGAGGGTTGGATTGGATGGTCTCTAAGATCCCTCCCAGCCCTAAATCTAGCCCTAACTCTAACATCCTAAGGAGAAAATGGGTCTCAAAGGAACATGTTCTGAGTCGGTTTGGAGGCTAAATATTAAAGAGGGGGAGGAATAGTCTCACCATTTTTGTCTTACTGGGAGGCTTTGGAACTGAATGCAGATAAATGAGCCTTAGGTCTTCTTTTAATATCCCTAGTAGATCTGCTGTTAATACAGGATGGATAGAAGAGGAAATAATGGAGTTTAAGTTGCATTGTGAGGGATTTAGATTAAACACAAGAAAGAATTTATTTATAAGATTGGTAAATGTTTATGTGGTGTAAAGAGAAAAATAGCATAATCAGGTTTCCTGGAAGCTTTTTATTTAATAAGATAGATCTTTATGTTTAGAATGATTTAGGTGTAGTATTGCTTGAAGGAGGCAGTCCTATCCCCCAACATCTTTTCCTGTCCTGTGATTTTAATCATGATTTTACATTTTGATCAGTCAATACCTGAGCACTTTACAATTCATTAGGAATAATTGCCACCTTTGTCCCATATTGCCACAGCTATTACTATTTTTAATTTTTTACTTCCACATTTATGTATATTTCCCATTGATAGTAAAGGCTTCTTTCATAGAGTTAGCTGCCCTGTATTACATAATGCAAGTGCTGGTATTTAAAATCTTATGAGTGATTCTGTCTTAAGCCAGAAATGCAGATCTGAATCCAATTTACCAATCTTCTGGAAAATCAAAGATAATCAGTGTTCCCCTTTGGGACCACAGGAACTGAACCATTTAGTTTCCACATTCTCTATCTTTTTCTGTATTTATTATAATAATTCCAGTAGAATATAAGCTCCTTGAGGATAGACTTTGTTTCCTTTTTTTTTTTTTTTTTTACCTAGAATTATGCTCACCACATAGTAGACATTAAATAAAGGCTTGAAGTGAACGGGTACTATGTAATAATGAGAATCACTGCAACAATTTAAGGATCCATGAATTAGAAAGTGGCAAAATATGTGAGAAACAGCCCTTGCCAGTCTGACACAAAGGTGAATGTCTTTACACTATGAGGAGGAAATATTGTTTGAGCTGCTTGTCTAATCTATCCATCGATTCTTTGGAGATCTGTGAATTCAAAAAGCATGTTAGTGTTTGAGGATACATCATTTTTATTATAGTATAGGTTCTATAGTATAGTGTAGGTATACACATAACGGGGAGGGAAAAGGTGTATACAAGTTGTTCACATGAGAAGGATGGTATTACTATATAATTTAAGATTTCAAGAACCATTCTGTTCTAAGCTATATTTAATCTATGCCCATCTACCAAATGAATAAAATCTGTCCTTATTTTCCATGATTCATTATAGATCATAATATTAAAAACTCTAACAAACTAAAAAAAAATGTGTCTAAATCACAGAAACATCATTTCTTCCATAGGTCTGCAAAATGGAAAACAAAAGCAAAGAAGCCCTCTTCATCAAATATTGCTTATTAAGTATTGCTGTGACAAAAGGAAATCTGTCTTGCGAGCTTCTACTCCACCTCCTTTTATATCACTCAGTCAGCTTAAAGCTTTTGTCTGAATCTTGTAGGGTTTCCCTCCAAGCTGGCACCTTCTCCAACCCTTACCCCTGAAATTACATTTACTCCTACTTCCCTAGATCCTGCCTGAGCTATCTTTCTTCAGCAGCCTTAATCCCTGTAGAAGGAAGGGCCTTTTCTGTCTGAGGCTCAGACTGGTTCCTTAGCTTCAGACTGATCCATCCCTCCTCAAAGCCACCTGGACCCCATTTTTGGCAGCATTTCCTGGACTCTACCCACAGAAATTCCCTCAACTAGCCTCTTTTCATTCTGGGCATATGGCCTGCTTCCAGCCTTTCATGACTGTTTCTGCAACCATCCTCATCTGCTTCTGCTTTAAACACACTTCTCTAGAGAAATGATCCTCTCCTCTACATCCTTATCCCCAATTCCTGCAGTCTTAATCAGCTCATTTTGGGGTTCTCCCTCAACTCTCTAAACTTATTTCAGTCTGCAAACCTTCCCTTCTAGGACCCTGTTTTTAGAGAAATCACATTCTAAAAAGAGGAATAACATAGAAAGGAGACTCCACATTCTTAAAGAAAGAAGAAGAAAAAAGGAGAGCTGGAAAGTGGTGGGAGGAGGGTAAGTTACCTATGAAAGGGCAAAGACTGGTGTAGGAAAAAGTTGGGAAATTTAATCAGGAGTGAAAAGACACATGACTGAGGCTTTTCCTAAAATAGTGATAGGAGCAATCACCAATTGGTAATCACCAATCAGAAGAGTCTAGTTCTAATGCTGAAGTTTCTCCAGGAGAAGAAAGCAGCTGAGGAGAAAAAAGGCAGAATTGATTTGGTAGTGAAGAATACAAAAATCAATTATAACCTATTTACCTTTCTTTCCTTCCATAGTAAGTTTGAAAATCAGTAATTTTTTAGTTTTTTGTTTGTTTCCTTTTTTATTCATTTGTTTGGCTGTATTGTCCTATATAATATTTCAATAAAACTATACAATGCTTTTGGGGGTAAGCTGGCAGGCTGACCCAGGAGATGATATGGTTAAGCATAGTAATGTCCTTCTCATTTATGAGTAGAGCTGATCCTTCCCTGGAAAATCCTTTTATACTGATTTGTGTTGTATATGTCTATCTAATTTATTTTACCCTAGAATTGAAAACCAAATTAAAAGTGACCATTGTCAGCCTCTTTTAAAGCTATTTTGTCTTTTTGTTGATAGGGAAATCTTAGCTTTATTGATCATTCTCTCTTCCTAGATCAGGATCTGAATTTGTGATAATATGTGCTGAATTGGTTGTCTGCTTTTTAATTGGTGAAAAAAAAATTGAGTGCTTCAGGTTCAGACAGCTAGTTATTTGCTTAGTAAATTGGGGGGGAAGGGGAAGAATGAAGGACATCAATTCAAGAACAATAGGCTAAGAAATATATCTAGCTGACTAATAAATCTATAATCATGTTACCTCAGGCTGGAGGCCTACATATTTCTTAACTGGAGTCAAAAATGGTTAAGATTTTGATTAGGGTCAATGAGCAAAAATGACAGATCTCAGAAAATAATTTGATGATTTGAAAAGTCACATTGTCCTGATTAAGACCTGAAAGACTCTTACTGATAGCATTATTATTCCTTTTATTATTTGATAAACACTTGTAATTCTAATAGTCGCTATACAATATTGAGCATAGGTTCCTATCATTTGACATGATCTAGTTTTGAAATGATACCATATGATAGTCAAACTCAACCACCTTAGATGCCAGTAGAGGCTATACAGGACTCTGTTGTACCTTTGAGTCCCAGGAATATCAGCATATTCTCTTAGGCTAGCAGCCTTCCCTTTTAGCCTAATCCTGAGAGCTATTATTCAGAGAGCAACTCTTGATTATAAGACTTAGCAACTGCCTCTGTAGCTATGGAACCACACTTCCCCACCTCTACCTACGGAAAATTGGGGAAAAAAAATCCATATTGAAATCAATATGGTAGGCAACTGGCATAGCATAAATACAGGATAAATAAATAAATTTATTTAAATAGATATTTAGTGTAAGTAAAGAAAAAAGAGATAATGTAAGTAGTCAAAATATATAAATACAATGCTAAAATCCCAACCCCGGAAAATATGGTCCATCAAATTTATCCTAGGGATTCACAAATACTATTACTGATGGAGATTAAAGACCAATATATCTGCTACAGATAAGAATATTTAGCTTGGAATCTAATAAATTGAAATGGCATCATCATATGTACATGGAGAATAAGTTGTCGAGATAAGACTTTTGCAGAGAAAAATCAATATTTTAACAAACAAAATCAAACTTTAAAAAACTGTGACATAGAAATAATATAAATTTTAGATGAGAAACATTAGTGCTACCTATAGCAATTGATTTTGCTAGAAATAATGCTTGTTCCATCACATTAAAATTAACTTTGAATGGTTCCACTTGTAGATAATAATAGTGGGAAGGAGAATTACCCATTTGTCTGAAGGCCTTTGAGATCAATTAACTGAGAAAGTAAAAAGTTTCTATTGTTCATTGCAAATAGGAAAGGCAACAGATGTAGTTAAGGATGTTTATTTGATTACATATATACAATATATTATTGAAATTAAAAAAGATTTGTAACTTGTAAACCTATTGAAGGCAATACAACATCAAGAAAATATTTCAATATAATTGATGAACTTTTTAATGAAATGTATTCAGTGTGGAAGAACTGTATCGGATTCTGCATTGATAAAGTTCTGTTGATGTCAGGACATAAAGCAGGTTTACAAGTAGTCATTAAAAACATGACCCTAATGTACCTTCCTGTTTCAACATTTCAACCTTCACCAATAATCACTTTTAGAGACTGGGAAAAATTGCAGAGTGGGAGAAAGCAGTATAGACCATCTCTGTCCTGTAACTACTCCAAAAAAGATGAAGGAAAAACACAAAACTAAGAAATAATCAGAAAAAAATCTGAGAAACTAGAAAAAATCATTTTCCCAGACTAATATTACAGATTAAGCCCACAAGAACATGACCAGTGGTGAACCAACAGCTGTTCCACTCTGAGTCCAGAGCAGATTTGGTTCATTGGAGGGACCAAGCATGGGCCTACATACCATCACTACTATCACTCTAAATCTATATCACTATAGAACTTCTAGCTAGCCGATGGGAGATGGGTTTAACAGCTGTCTACTGGTCCTCCAACTATATACAAACCTGTAATTGTTTTGCCTAGACTTAAAACAGCTTCTGGATCCTATAAAACTCAGATCAAAAGAGCAGCAATCCAACTATGCCCTAGATATTTGTAGCTCCCTATCCTGAAATTATCTTGAGATTCTTGAATCTAGTACTTAATACCTAGAGAAAGGAAATTAGATTGTATAATGATAGAGGATAAGGTCTAGAGTCAGGAAGATTTCCTAAATTCAAATCTGACTTTAGACACTACCTGTATGACACTGGGCAAGTCATCTACCCCATTTGCCTCAGTTTCCTCAATTATAAAATGAGCTGGAGAAGAAAATGACCAATCTTTCCGTCTCTTTGCCAAGAAAATCCCAAATGAGGTCATGAAGACTTGGGCACGATAACTCAAGAACAACAATCTAGAGAAAGCAGAGGAACTCCCTAGATGATACAGATTAGACACACATAAGTTTCTTCCTTCCAGAAGTAAGCAGAGCCTGACTCTAACATAAAGTTCCAATTAAGGAAGTAATGGATTAAAGAAAGAACAAATAAAAAATACTCATGAGAAGAATTTATCATGGAGCAATACACACTCAAGACACAAATCTACATGATGAGAATAGCTCCAAACTAACTACAAGCAAAGTCACAAAGAAAAAATTAGTGTGGATATAAGGAGGTCCACTAGGATTCCTGGAGAAGTAAAGCAAAAAAAAAAAAAAAAAAAAAAAATTAAGCATTTTAAATGATATTACACATAAAATGAGAATGTTAGAGGAAAAAATTAGGGGAAAAAAGAGCTTTGGAAGAAATACTTAGAATGAGCGGTAACAGCTTAGTATAAGAGAAACAAAGATTTGCCAAAGTAACAGCAACTGTGAAAATTAGAATAGCCCAAAGAGAACTTAATGACTCCTTGAGAAAATAAAACACATATACACACACATACGTACATACATACATACATACAAAGTCAAAAGATGAAAATGTAAGGTATTTTATTTTAAAAATAAAAATAAGGGAGAAACAAATCAGGTGAAATAATCTAAAAATCACTGGACTAAAAGTCATGCCCAAAAAGAAAAAAAAGAAAAAAATAGACAACATATTTAGGAAATCATGAAGAAAAACTGTCCAGATACAGGGGTTCTCAAACTATGGCCCATGGGCCAGATGCTGCCTGCTAAGGACATTTATGTGGCCCGCCCGGGTTATGGCAAATGGGCTGAGGGGCGGAGACAGTGTGAGTTTTTGTTTTTACTCTAGTCCGGCCCTCCAACAGTCTGAGGGACAGTGAACTGGCCCCCTATCTAAAAAGTTTGAGGACCACTGTTTAAAGACCCATAGGGTAAAATGAAAATAGAAAAAAAAATCTACTGGTCACCACCTAAAAGAAATCCCCCCAAAAATTTTCACAGGAAGATTATAATCAAAACTTCTGGCTCGTAAGGAAGATAAGTGGCAAGAAAGAAAAAATTCAAGCATCAAGGAACTCTTGTCAGGATCACAGAAAATTTAGTAGCAAACACTTGAAGGAAACAGAAAACTTAGAGTCCTCAACAGTTTCTTCAGATAACTCCAACAAAATGAAGACTGAGAAAAAAGCTATTGAAATTAGCAGTTAAGAGATCACTGGTCATGTTGGAGAGAGCAGTTTCATTCAAGTGATGAGGTTACAAGATAGGTTGCCAGGACTTCAGAAGTGAATCAAAGATGAGGAAATGGAAGCACAGAATGGCAGTTACTTTGTAGGAGTTTGGCTATTTGAAGAAAAAACTACAGTGAATGTAGCAGAGTAAAAGGAAGAAATTTTCAAGGACAGGGAGGACCTGGGCAAGTTTGTAGATAGTAAGGAAAGAGTAAGTGAATGAGATTGAAAATGGAAACTGGGAAGAGAAGGAACATTGGTTTAAAGTAACAGTTACTATATAACCTTGTCCAGGTCACATAATGTCTCTGTTTTTTCACCTGTAGAATGTACTGCCCACCTTAACAGAGTTGTGAGAAAAGCAGCTTGTGAACCAGAAGGGTAACTATAATGTGAAGTACTAATCTAATTATCTGTTCAGCTAAGTGGCAAAGTACATAGAGTGCTGGTCCTAAAGTAAAACAGACTCATCTAGAATACTATTGTTCTATAATAAATGATTAGCAGGATGCTCTGGAGGAATAACCATTGTCTCCTAAATTCCATTTAGTACCGTGTTTCAAGTTCTGCCCCATAGCATCTCTTTGTATGATTAAGTCAATCATACTGAACCATACTAAGTTGGATAACTATTGTCTCTATCAATTCTACTGACTTAGCACTTTGTTTCAAGTTCTGGCCCATTACAGTTCCTCATTGAGAAGACAACTGATTTGATATGCATGAAACATATTTTCATGCTAGTAATGTTGTAAAAGAAAAATACAGATAAAAAAAAAAAGACAATGAATATTTTTTTAAGTTTAAAAAAGTATTCTTCTATCTACATTTAAATTCCACCAGTTTTTTTCCTCTGGATGTAGGTAGCATATTTTTTTAATCATAACTCTTTCTTAGTTGATTTGAATCATTGTATTGCTGAGAATAGATGTCATTTACAATTAATCATCATGTAATATTGCTTTCATTATACACACTGTTACTCTAGTTTTGCTCACATCATTTTACATCAGTTCATGCAAGTCTTTCCTGTATTTTTCTGAAAATATCTTGTTCATCATTTCTCACAGCACAAAAGTATTCTGTTATAATCATCTGCAACAACTTGTTCATCCATTCCACTGTTGATGAACATCTCCTCAAGTTCTAATTTTTGCCATTAAAAAAACTGTTCTAAATATATTTATACTCATAGGTCCTTTTCCCCTTTGGGGGGAGAGGGGATGAAGGAGAAGAGAGGAGAGAGAATATAGATTTTGCTGGGCCAAAGAGTATACACAATTTTATAGTCCTTTGGATATGATTACAAATTGCTCTCTAGAAGGGTTGAATCAGTTCACAACTCCACCAATAATGAATAAAACAAAAGGTGACATGAGAAGGAAATGTATTCCAGGCATTGGGAACAGTCAAGATAAAGGCATGGAACCTGGAGAATGGAATACTATGTTTGAGAGATCAAAAGAAGGTCAATTTGGCTAGAAACTGAGTATCAGATATCAATAGAACATTTTTTTAAAAAGAAAATTCTCTATTGTACTCTGCTTATATATTAGTTTGGAAATTTTACCAGGAAATCCAACAAAAATATTTATGTTTGGGCAATATTTGACTCATGCAAACATAGGCCAAATATGATTCTTTCATATCTATATATCTACAAAACTATCTGTGATAGTTTTCCCTAATTATTTACTGCATGTTCATGCTGACTTTATTTAACTTCTTAACTTTAATAACAAATGTGATATTTGTTATATTATCAAATATACTTTATGTTAATTTAAAAGATAAAGGCTTTACAAGTTGTGTATACTCTATCTTTTTAATACTGTGATTCTCAAACTTTTCAACAGTGGTAGAGCCCTTCAGTTTATCAAAACTTTGGCAAAACCTTTGTAGTAAAATCCTCTATCATTATTTTAATGCGTATTAACAAATAGCATTAACTTCATTTAAAAAATCAACTTAGAATGTTTCAGAATTTCTTGCAGCAGTCTGAGAAACACTACTTTAAAATTATTTTAGCCAATCTCTATTTTCCTGATATACATGTTTCTAAGATTAATTGGTGTGTGTGCTTATTTTTCTAAAGAATCCCTTACCACTCTCAATTAGTGTCTGTTTTTCAATATCTTCATTACTTTGCCTAATTGTTCAAGATAAAAAATTCTTCATTTTTCATGCTAAAACCAGATTTTAATTACTTGATCCTTCTCTGGCAATCTGTATACTGTAGTTGAATTGTTGCAATATTTCACCTTAAAAGACCAATATTCTGCTTCTAAACTGAGTCATCCTTCAACATGAGGTCCAGAGAAGTGTGATTATAAAATCACTGGGTTAAATGAATTAATGGATATCTATTAAAATCATCCATGGTATAATCAACACTATATTACACATTGTAAGGGTCATATGAGAGAAATGACACATTTCTCTTCAATTTTGAGTAGTTTGGGGAGAAATAAAATGTGTACAATAAAAATAAAATGAGAAAAAATCATCAATAAAGCATTCTAATACTTGCAAAGTGATGCTACAAATTAAATACATTAGAGCTAAGCGGATGTTGGATAAGTTAATGATTTAGGGTAGGCAGGAATTAATCAGGAAAGCTTCTCAGAGGCACAGAATTGGGAGCTGTGTCTTAAAAGAGATGAGAACTAGAACAGTGAAAAGAAATTAAAAACATTTTAAGGGGAAGCAAATGCTATATAGCCAGAATAGTCAGACATGACAGATTGGAACTAACTAGTCAAATGACTTGCCTTGATATGGAATATCCACGGTGATAAGTGATGATGAAATCGAAGAGTTAGGAGGGTAAGTTTGAATGTTGCACGGAGTTTAATAGAACAATAGAATAATGATTATAGAATCATAGATTTTGAGACAGAGAGAAAGAAAGAAATAACAAGAGAGAGACAGAGAGAGAGAGAGAGAGAAAAACAGAGACAGAGACAGAGAGAGTGACAGAGAGACAGAGAGAGTGACAGAGAGACAGAGAGAGAGACAAAGAGAGAGAGACAAAGAGAGAGAGAGACACAGAGAGAGAGAGAGACACAGAGAGAGAGAGAGACAGAGAGAGACAGAGAGAGACAGAGAGAGACAGAGAGAGAGACAGAGAGAGAATTAAAAGCTTGGTAAACTTGGCACAAAAATTGAAGAAAGTAATATTGTAGAATTGGCTAAATGGTAAAAGAAGTATAAAATGTCACTAAAATTTTTTTCAAATATTAGAATAGGACAAGTGAAAACAAATGGCTCCATGAGACATTAAGGAAAAATTACATAGAGTTGAAAAAATGAAAAGAAAAAAAGAAAATATGAAATATTTCATCAGAAAAACAACTGACAAATATATTCAGAGTGATAATTTAAGAATTATTGGACTACTTAAAAGACATAAACACTGAGTCTAGACATCATATTTCAAGAAATTATAAAGGAAAATCTTCCTGATCTCTTACATTCAGAGAATAAAATAAAAATTGAAAGAAGCTACCAATCACCTCCTGAAAGAGATCCCCAAATGAAAACTTCCAGGAATATTATAACCAAATTCTTAAGATCGAAGATAAAATACTTCAAGGAGCCATTAAGAAACAATTCAAGTATCATGGATTCATAGTCAAAATAACACAAGATTTAACAGCTTCCATAGAAATGGGAAGGAGGTTTTGGAATATGATATTCCAGAAGGCAAAGGAGTTAAGATAACAATGTAGAATAACAGCAAAATTGAGTATAATCCTTTAAGGGAAAAAATTGATATTTAATGAAATAGAGAACTTTCAAGCATTGCTGCTGAAAAGACCAGAACTGAATAGAAAATTTGACATTAAATATAAGACTCAAGTATAAAAAAAAAAACCCATAAATGAGTAATCATAATGTATTCAATGAAGTTAAACTGTTTATGCTGCTGTAATGGAAGATAAACTTCCTAAGATGTTTATAATTATTATTGCAGTTAAAAGAAGTTAACATTGAGAGATGATATGTGTATGAAACAATTTTGTTGGATGGATCTCCAGAAGAAAAAAAAAAGAAGGGATGAGAAAGAGGAATGCACTGGAGGAAGGCAAAAGAGAGGGACAGAATGGAGAAAAGTTTCTTGCATATAAGGAGCACACAAGGATGAGCTTTTGCAATGGAGAGGAGGAAATTAGAGGGGGGAGTGTTTGCAGGCAATGCTTGAAATTTAATCTCATCAGAAATGGTTTAAAGAGGGCAGAAGAAGAAAGAAAGAAAGAATGAGAGAGAGAGAGAGAGAGAGAGAGAGAGAGAGAGAGAGACAGAGAGACAGAGAGACAGAGAGAGAGAGAGAGAGAAAGAGAGAGAAATGAGAGAGACAGAGACAGACAGAGAGAGAGAGAGAGAGAGTGAGAGAGAGAGAGAGGAAGGAAAGAGAAGGGGAAGGGAAGGGGAAGGGAAGGGGAAGGGAACGGGAAGGGAAGGGGAAGGGAAGGGGAAGGGAAGGGGAAGGGAAGGGGAAGGGAAGGGGAAGGGAAGGGGAAGGAAAGGGGAAGGGAAGGGGAAGGGAAAGGGAAGGGAAAGGGAAGGGAAGGGGAAGGGAGGAAAGAAGGAAGGAAAGATTTACACAATCCTTATATGTATATACACATACATACACACATATACATATGTATATACTCAATTGTGTATATAAATGTAACTTACCTAATAAAGAAAAAGGAGGGGGGAAAGGATAAGAAAACAGAGATGGAGATGATTAAAAGCAAGACAGGTTAAGGGTGGCAGTAGTTACAAATAATACTAATTAAAAGAGATAATCAGGGAAACTACATTATGCTAAATGTACCATAGACAATAAAGTAATATGAAAAATTTTACAGCATCTAATAGAGGTCTCATTTCTTAAATTCTCAAATTCACAAAAATACAGAATATAAAACTGAGTTAAATTTATTTTAAAAAAAAAAAGAGCCATTCCCCAATTGATAAGAATTTTTTTTTATTTTATTTTATTTTTATTATTTTTAGTTTTTTTTATTTAGAATTTTTTCACAGTATATATGCATGAGTAATTTTTTTATAATATTATCCCTTGTATTCATTTTTCCAAATTATCCCCCCCTCCCTCCATTCCCTCCCCTCGATGGCAGGTAATCCCATACATTTTACATGTGTTACAATAAAACCTAGATACAATATATGTGTGTAAATACCATTTTCTTGTTGCACATTCAGTATTAGATTCTGAAGGTATAAGTAACCTGGGTAGATAGACAGTAGTGCTAACAATTTACATTCACTTCCCAGTGTTCCTTCTCTGAGTGTAGTTTTTTCTGTCCATCATTGATCAGCTGGAAGTGAGTTGGATCTTCTTTATGTTGAAGATTTCCACTTCCATCAGAATACATCCTCATACAGTATTGTTGTTGAAGTGTACAGTGATCTTCTGGTTCTGTTCATTTCACTCAGCATCAGTTGATGTAAGTCTCTCCAAGCCTCTCTGTATTCCTCCTGCTGGTCATTTCTTACAGAGCAATAATATTCCATAACCTTCATATACCATAATTTACCCAACCATTCTCCAATTGATGGACATCCATTCATCTTCCAGTTTCTAGCTACAACAAAAAGAGCTGCCACAAACATTTTGGCACATACAGGTCCCTTTCCCTTCTTTAGTATTTTTCTGGGATATAAGCCCAATAGCAGCAATGCTGGATCAAAGGGTATGCACAGTTTGATAACTTTTTGGGCATAATTCCAGATTGCTCTCCAGAATGGCTGGATTCTTTCACAACTCCACCAACAATGTATCAGTGTCCCAGTTTTCCCACAGCCCCTCCAACATTCATCATTATTTGTTCCTGTCATCTTAGCCAATCTGACAGGTGTGTAGTGGTATCTCAGAATTGTCTTAATTTGCATTTCTCTAATCAGTAGTGATTTGGAACACTCTTTCATATGAGTGGATATAGTTTCAATTTCATCATCTGAGAATTGTCTGTTCATATCCTTTGACCATTTCCAATTGATAAGAATTTAAAAGATATAAATAGGCAGTTTTCAGAAGAAATCAAAACTATTTATAGTCATATGAAAAATACTCTAAATTATTATTGATTAGAGAAATGCAAATTAAAACAGCTCTGAGGCACCACCTCACACTTAGTGATAAATGTTGGAAGTTCTACTCTGCCATCTCATATATCACATAGAATAAGTTCCTTAATGGCAAGCACTGTACAATTTTGAAAAAAAAAATTGTATTCCTATCACTTGTGGTGAAAAATTAAACATCACAGTGTTCAATAAATGCTTGTTAGATGGATAGTTAAATGAATGAATCCACAGATTTGCAGCAGTTTTCCTAAACCTTTCTGCTAAAAGTAACACCTAGAGATAATTGAGAATAGAAGCTAAACAGATTATAATAACCATGGCTATTAAAGCTCGCAAACTACTGAAAAGGAAGGAGGCAACTCACATGTTATCTTCTTCATATCTTTCATCTAGGTCAGGATTCCTTATGTTTCTTGTGTCTTGTCCCACTTTGGCAGTTTGAGGAAATCTCTGCACCTTTTATAGAATAAAATTTTTAAATGCATAAAATAAAACTGATAGGATTACAAAGTTAACTAATCATATTGAAATAGTTATAAAATATTATAAAACAAATTAATGGATTAAAATAACCCTTGAATTCTAGGTTGTAGGACACATGACCTTTATGCAAAAAAAAAAATAATAATAACAATACCTTCCTGCTGTTTGCTTCAGTATTGGCGTACTACAATAATCTATTTGTTTGTTTCTAATAATACAATTATCCTTCCTAAAACGTTCCACAAAAATACTCCAGAGGTGATCTAACCAGAACCAGGTTATTGGAGCTCTCACCTCCCTCATCTTGACCACTACTTCTCTTAATCTAAAGTCACTTTGTTTGGCTGCTACATCACAATCTTGAATATATTTTATCTCATGTTTTCTTTAAATTTCTCAAAACATTTTAATTTCTTGTCTTCATGATAAAGCTCAATTAAATTAGGCATAACCTTCATTTTACAGATAAAGAAACACAGAGAAAACAATATCAGGACCAATGCTAGAATCCAGGACTCTTGAATCAGAATTTGCAGTTTTTCCTATTCTTTCTAACTGCCTTTGGTATAACCCTTTATCAGTTCCAGAATCAGACTGAATCTTAAACATAATCCCATTCATTTCTGAGCCCTTTCAAAAGACTGGGTATCATTTCAGGCACAAATGTTTCACTGGAGTAGAACTGAGAAGGATTTATTTGGATTTTACAGAAGTACATATTTCTCCCAGGTATGGAAAAAAAAAACAACAACAACCGTCACAGTGTCCTTGATGGATGAAGAGAATATCCAAATGAATAAAAAAATTACATTGTGAAGAAGCATCCTTAGAAAATAATTTCTCAGCTAGAGGCAGTGTTAATTAAGTAGAAGCTATTCAGTATAATAGAAGGCACCCACAATTGGTCGGTGGTAGCCTTCTAGTGTAAAATAATTTCTTAAAACACCTTAAAATTATATCCATTTTAGATCTCATTACATCATGTGGATGCTCACCATAATGAAATTGATTAGTAGCATGCTGTTAAATGAGGTACCATAAATGACTAAATGACATATGATGGCAACTAGAAATGAACCTATCCTACATACCTAAAGTGACCCAGGATACTTCAAAAACCATTTTAAAGATGATTCCTCATTGATCCCTGTGAACTGCTATATAGAAAACAAAGAGCCAGATTTTTCTCAGAAGCTAAGTCAGTCAAATGTTTTGAGGGCCTGTTCCATGCAAGGAGACTGTGGGACACTTAAAGAGTTTCTGCCTGAAGGAGCCTACAATGGAGGTAAGACATAAATACATGACATATTAAATAAAGTAGGAATGATGTTACAAAGCAAGTATATATCTGTCAAATGAGCATTATCAACCAAAAATGTCAGGCCCTGCCCAAAGACTCCTTTGTAGACTCTCAAATCATATTAAGCAACCCTTTTTTTAAGCCAATAATTTTTTTCTGAAGAGAAACAAGGATTTAGACTGTAGTAGCACAAAAAGATTAGTAGCCTAATTAGTGGCCATTTATTTTGAAGTTCTTCACCTTTTTTGTATCATGGAAACCTTTGGCAAGCTGGTCTATGGACCCCTTCTCAAAACAGTGTTTTTAAATGATTGAAGAAAGTGCTCATTCATATTAAAGGTTAGTGAAAGTTGATAAAATAATTTTTTTTTCCATCCAAGTTCAGAGACCTTCTGAAATCTATCCTCGGGCCCTTTGGGAGTCTATAAACCCAAAACTAAAAGAATATAAAGAATAAATATTCCTAGTTCCTATCAAATAAATCTACTACAAAACAGAAGATAGGCTCTCATGACAAGAAGATAAGGGAAAGGATAACCACCGGTCAGCCCCCTATTCCCCTGTTCTCTCTGTCATGTCAAAATATGAAGAAGGTCCCTGACACCTTGAATAAATCCCTCATGGTGAATTTATGAGAAGTCATAGACAAATGTCATCTAGGATGAGCAGACATGGCTTGATTGACTTCTGTATCAAAGGAGGGAATACCTACATTTAGTAAATTATAGCTCTATTGGAGTAAAAGTGAAGAGGAGGAAGATAATTATGGGCTGGAATGGTCAATGAGGTATCAAAGGAGAAAATAAAATTGAGCAGGGATATGAAATATAGGAAGGAAATAGGCAGAGAAGGGTGTTTTAGGGAAAGGGGAAATAGTTGCTACATAAATCCTTGTGTGTGTGTATATATATATATAAACACTTATCAATAACCAGGGTGTCATTTATAATGCAAATAAGATTCACTTTTCTGTTGGGATATGGGATAGATTTCTGATCATATATCTTGGGTCTCTTGCCACACCAACTATACAGATAAAGATTCCTGTTAACAATATCATATATGAAACCAGTAATATATGCTAATCCAGGGGCCTAAAGATATGTGCCTTCTTATGCGCATAACTTACTATCATGGATGATAGTACAGAGAGAAAAATATCCAGTGTGGTTTAAAATATTAAGTACAGTCCTGAAAAGAAAGGATTTGGCAGCTCTCAGAAATACAACTTTTATCATCAGGATAATTTCTGTTTCTATGTTAAAACAACCCAGGTACAAGCCTGCAGTTCAAACTTGCATCATATTTTTTCAGACTCAAAAAATGAAAGCTCATGGTTGTGAAGGCATATTCTGCCCACTTGCTTCCTCACCAGCAACTTAAATAAAATCACCTGTCACAGCAGCTGAAGGGGAAAAAAAAAAAGGGCTTTGACTTTGAATGGTCAAGGTCTCAGATAATCAGCATTCTGATTTAAGGTCACTCACCCTAATACCTCAGGGCAATAATGCTTATATCTCTTGGAATCTGTAGAATTGTAAAATTTTCTAAGCTGAAGGAAGTGTTGGAAATCATCTGGCTCAACTTTTTTTTTTTTTTATTCTAGTGATAAGAAAATTGATACCCAAAGAAGTAAAATAACACATTCCTTTATTTCCCTTTTATCATATGGTTAGTTAACAGCAGAGCTCAGGAATTTTTTAAATACATGTTTATTCTTGGTGTTACATCACATTTACTTTTCATTATATTTTTGCAGGCTGAAAAGATGAGGGTTTTATGGCTGTCATTGTTTCCATTTATCTCTTCCCAACAGATTTCTTTTTCTGTGATGATTAATGCATATTAGCTGTGGGCAAAGTTGACTTTCTTATTATAGACTTGATCTGTTATGAAATTTGATGCAATGGCATGTCTATCAGTCACTGGTATTGTGAAGCCTGATGAGTGCATGGTCCACATAGGGTCAGGTCAGAATCAACTACGGTTTCTGTTACTGGAGAAAATAGGCTTAATGCTTCATTCCTGGGAAGTTCTGCCCTGTCCTGGCTTAGCTCTTAGAGCTCAGACTCATCCATCCCTCCCATTTCCTTCAAGTCTCTATAAGTAACTCTATGGTTTTGTAATTGTTAAGAACTTCATTTCTTCTAAGCTCTTTTAGCAGTAACTTAATTAACAGGGATCAGAGGCCATTCTACCTTTCCCACCATATTCTCTATGCCTTCCCAATTGGTCCAATCAATTAACTCTACTCCCTCTCCCCAAATACTTGCTGTACACTCCACTTCTCTGTATGGGGCTCCTTGTATCTAGAATATCCTTCCTCATACTATTTGCCTGATTTAAATCCCAACTTAAATGCCACAAAGAATTTTTTTAAATACTCTTAAGTACTTATATATTACAATATTTTATATTCCAATTATTTGTTTTGGTTCTTTATGAATAGTGTCTAACATTAACACAGGACTTTTTGCAAATTATATATATTTTCTCATCTGATTCTCATGGCAATCCTGTGAAGTAAATGCTATAATTATCCCTATTTTATAGATGAAGAAACTGAAGCTGAGAGAGATACAGATATATATTTATACATATATACACATATAAATGTATATGAATATACTATATTCATCCCTCAGATATAAATGTATATATGTGTGTGCATGTACATATGCATATGCATACATATATACATATATGAAATGTAACTACATGTAGTTAGAACTTTTTAAAAGTTAGGAATGAACTTGCTGGAGTTTAGTTTTATCACTCCATATTAATTTCTAATCCATTCTCCCTGGAAACCAAGGTAGTATAGAGGAGATTATATTCCTCCAGGGGCTGAAGGGAAATGTTTGTATTTCTATCCTTGCTAAATCTTCCCAAGAAATGTTCTTTTATTGAAGCTAAAAGATTTTAATTGGTTAAATGATACTGGGGCATGGATCACTGGTGGTAATATTAGGGAAAACCCATCTTACAGGGGCCTTAAGCCATCACCTCCCACCCAGTCTCTCTCAAGAGTACCCATAGTCCCTTATATGGAAGGGGTGTAGCCTTGCTCAGGGTCCTAATTCATTAGGGAGAGGAAAAGTTAGGATTAAGATTCCCAGAACTTTAATTACTGCAAAGAAGGTGCTAAATGTCAGGAAGAAAAGGGAAGGACTTATAGGTCCTGCTTGAGCTGATCCTAGGACAGAATTAAGAAAGGAGTGCATTTCGGCAAAGTGCAAAGGTCTGGTGATGGGAGGTAGAATGTTGTATTTGAACAACATAAAGAAAGTTAGTCTGGGACTGGATCATAGAATGCATGAAGGAAAATAATATATAATGTGGATGAAAAGGAAGGACTCCAGGGACAGGCATTTACATAGATGTTTTCTGAGGCAACTTATTCCACTTGGGAGTAGCTCGAAATATTAAAATATTTTTCCTTATGTGCACAGATTTCCTCTAACTTCCATCCATTCCATCCTAGATGAACCCTCTAGATCCTAAGCAGAACAAGTCTATTTTCTGTTTTCATTTTCTGCTCTTAGAATTGACTCGAATCTATAAGAATACAAGCCATTCTTCAATTGACAAATGGTTAAAGGATATGAACAATTTTCAGATGAAGAAATTAAAACCAATTCTAGTCATATGAAAAAATGCTCTAATTCACCATTGAACAGAGAAATGCAAATTAAAACAGCTCTGAAATACCACTACACACACATCTTAAGATGACAGGAAAAGACAATGACAAATGTTGGAGGGGATGTGTGAAAACTGGGACACTGATACATTGTGGGTGGAGTTGTGAACTAATCCTACCATTCTGGAGAGAATATGGCTATCAAACTGTGCATATCCTTTGATCCAATAGAAACACAAGGTTTTACAAAGGAAAATGTTGAAAACTACCTATATGTTTTGAAAATAAAAAGCTTTTAAAAAATGAAATTTGCTCTTTGATTTCTAAAATCTACAGCCACAAGATGATTTTTTGCATTATTGGGAGGTAAGTATGCTGAGTAGAGTCTTGGTCTTGGAAGCATTAAGACTTGGTTTTAAATCCCTATTCTGACACTGACTAATCATGTGATTAAAAGACCTAACTTCTGTACCTCAACTTCCTTATCTGTGAAATGGAAACAATAATATCTAAGTGGGAAGAGCTAGGTAATGTGACAGACAGAATGAAAGACCTGAGTTCAAATGTGATTGCAGGCACTTCTTAGCTGTATAACTGTGGGCAAATCCCTGAATCTTTTTGCCTCAGTTTCCTCATCTGTAGAATAAGCAGAAAAAGGAAATGGCAAGCCATTCCAATATCTTTGCCAAAAACAAACAAGCAAACAAACAAAAAACCAGCCGGAATGTGGTCCCAAAGAGTCAGTCATGACAGAAATGACTAAACAAAACCTACTTTATGGAGTTGTTGAGATGCTAAAATGAGATGGCATACTAACAAGTTTTACAAACTTTAAAGAATTGTATGAATATCAATTTTACTATTATTATCTCTGATGAAATATCACACAAAAATATAATCCATCAGTTTAGTATATAATTATTAAATATACTTGTAAGATACTGGACCAAGCCTCTGAGAAAATTGAAAAGTGGTTTGATCCTTGTGATCCTCAAGAAATGCAAGATTCAGTTTAAGAGAGGATGGAATACAACTGATGCTGAGTGAAATGAATAGAACCAGAATATCGCTGTACACTTCAATACTCTATGAAGATGTATTCTGATGGAAGTGGATATCTTCAACATAAAGAAGATCCAACTCACTTCCAGTTGATCAATGATGGACAGAAATAACTACACCCAGAGAAGGAACACTGGGAAGTGAATGTAAATTGTTAGCACTACTGTCTATCTACCCAGGTTACTTATACCTTCAGAATCTAATACTTAATGTGTAACAAGAAAATGGTATTTACACACATGTATTGTATCTAGGTTATACTGTAACACATGTAAAATGTATGGGATTGCCTGTCATCTAGGGGAGGGAGTAGAGGGAGGGAGGGGAAAATATGGAAAAATGAATACAAGGGATAATGTTTTAAAAATAATTACTCATGCATATATACTGTCAAAAATTATAAATAAAAAAAGAATGGAAATAAAAAAAAATAGATAGGATGGAGTAAATTGCAAATACTTTTGGTGCAAGGAAGACATTGATTCAATCAAAAGAGAAATCTAGCCAAAATTCTGTATGGGAACTTGAATTTATACTTTTCATTTCAATCTGGACTCTGTATATCTTAGTTTCCTCTCTCTAAAATGAAGGGATTGGGTTAGACAATCTCTCAGTTCTTTTCTCGTTCTGATCCTACAATTGTCTTCTCTCCCCTCAATTACTTTTCAGGGATTTGAGTTCATGGAATAATGCTTACTGTCACCCAAACCTATTGTTGGCAAAATTAGGGGAAAAAAAACTTGCACAGGACATAATAAGGACAAGAGGAACAAATTGGCCATTTCCTGTGTCATGATAACCTTGTGAATTGAGCAGTTTCTTTTCTTATTAATCCCAGAGTACCAGTCTGGTCTTTTGAGCATTATGATTCTTTTTTTTTTTTTTAATTGAGTAATTCACTCCCCTGACATCCTCCTACATCATTGGTTGCTTAACACTATCAACTGCCATCATTAACAATGTGCTTCCTCATACTTTCCAGTAGCTGATTGCAAATGCCCATGCCAGCAGTTTACCAATTCTCAATGTTAAGTGTATGAACTCTGGAAAGGCCTCTTCCACACTAAGATGTTTCCTGTATGCAGACTTGGGGTTTTTATTAAAATTCTGTTTTCTGTCCCATCCTTCATCTTCCTAGTTTTGGGCAATTGGGGATAGTCCCAAAGGAAACATGCTGGAATGGGAGCAAAGGTTTACCTAATTGTGGTCTTTTTTTTTTCCCTTTTTTTTCCCCTAGCAAAGCAAAGAAGCTATAGAAATCTCTGGCAAGCATCATCCTTCAGTTTTCTCAGAAACAGATGCTATGTCCCCGTCTGATCTTTCTTTGTAGAAGTTATTGCCACTTTGCTGAAGCTTAAGCACTATTCAAAGTCTAAGGGGGTCCAGACAACCTATGACCATCACATTTTCTAAGTGACACTGACATACGATTATAGTATAGTCCTCCAAAAGTGATTCCATAATGAGATGTCTCATTCTGGAGCCATCAAGTGCAAACTGATTGAACCCTGCTGCACAAACTACCTCATTCTCTAATGCAATGAAAGAAAAACAACAACAACAACAATAATAATAATAATAATAGTTATTTATGCAACTTGCAAAACCTCTTATATATCAAAAAAACTCATTTGACTCTAAAAATCAATCAATCAATATACATTCCTATATAGGAATTTTGCTATTATTATAACTTTTCGCAAATGAGAAAAATAACAATAACAGATTGGTTAAGTAACTTTTCTTATAATCATACAGCGTGTCCAAAAGAAGAATTTGAACTCAGTTTCCTCCTGATTCCCTAGCATTCTTTCCCTTTTACCACACTCTTTTCTCATTAGTCTAAAGCATAGGGAATCAATGATCTTTCAGAAGTGGGTTGTTAAATTTTCTTACTTATGTCTCTAATTCCTCTTTCTTATCTTTGTCTTATCTAGGTCTCTTAGGTGTAAGAACAAGAGGTAATTTGTAAGCTCAGGGAAAAGCAAATGTGGGTGAAATTTTGCAATATTAAGGCAGTAGATGAGGTAGGAGAGAAGGAATGAGAAAAGGAGAAAGTTATGTTAAGGTCACTGAAAACACCCAAGAGAGATTTCATTGATTTTGTAGTTCTGAAGGCCCATGAACAATCATAATTATGCTACTGGATGATCTTCAGCCTGGGCATCAAAAACTGTCCTAAAACTAGATTTTGTATTTTTTATTCGGACAGCACATTTTAATGGAAAGACATCAAACCTAGACTCAGGGGACAAGGTTTTTAATTCTGGTTCTGATACTATGACCCTGGGCAAATCTCTTAGTTTCTCTCAGCCTCAGTTTCCTTATATGTAAAATGACAAAAATGCTTATATAATCTACCTTTTAGGATTGTTGTAAGAAGGGTTTTTAAAGCTCAAAAGGCTCTCTACGCAAATGGGTTATTAATAATAATACTTTTATTCCCTCAATTTACCATATCTTTGGGATTATTGTTTTTTTCTAAATCTATCCAGACTAAAGTATATACAAACCAAAAAGTCCTTTAGGTATCCAAGGAGTGACTTTTTTCACTGTTCCTTTATTCATTTGCTCATTTATGCATTCAACAAACTTTTATTAAATACTTATTATTTGTAAGATGTGGCGCTAGATGCTCTAAGATCAAAAATTAGTAAATACTATCTGACTCTTTTGGAGCTGTAATCCAAAAATCTGCAAAGACAGTGTTGTCATATAATGACACTTGCTGAATTGTTTCTCACTTGATATATAGGACATTTTTCACTATAGATCTTGAATTTTAAAACAAGACACAACTAAAACTTTAATCACAATGATTCATCTGATAAATATTCTTTTGGACTTAAATGGCACCTCTATTTAAAGAATATAGCATTTTTTAGATTTTCTATGTCAGCAATTATCCATCCATCCCCCAAATACATACAGACATCAGTTAATGAAACAGATTCTTCAAAGCCATATTATTGTATTATGCCAAGGAATTTAATACATTACTTTATAATTAAATTTAATATATACTAAAAGATGTGAGGATTGGTTTAATTTCAAACAAAAAATAATTCCCTATCAGAAGTCTCACTAAGTCTTCTAACAGTGCCCTTAATCCCATTCTCTGAATTTACTCATTATAAAATCCTTTCTTTAAAAAAAAAAAAAAAAAAAAAAGAATTCTGTTTCCTAAGATATAATAGTCTCATCACTAAGTTTAGGGGAAATTTTATGTGAATAACACATGGATCTATTAGCTCTTAACCTAAACAGATTTCTTTACTTCTCTTCAGGACTATTAACCAACCAAAAATTAATAATAGATCTATATTAGGGGTGGGTCTGACTCAAGATGATATCCTGTGAGTTTAGGTTCAATGCTGCAATAAAATAAAGAACTTATTGGTCATTCAAGAGTTATAAAGAAGACTTACTTAGTCATAATATAGGAAGAATATTCAACATTACTCCAGCATTTAAATTAGTCATCTCCATATGGAAACTCATATGGACAGTTGAGCAGGGTGTGGCAACTTCTGCAGTCTGATTCTTCAGCCAAGTCTGAAGAGTTCCAACTCTAATAAGGGAGGGAGGGGGAAAGGGAGAGAAGGTTATGTTATTGAGTGACCTGAAAATTATGGTCAGAGACTGAAGGAAACTGCTTCAGGGTAGGTTCATCTTGAGCCATAACCCCTCAGGCCAATTAAATCCCAAACAGTTTGGTCCTCTTTCTAGGAAAAACTAGACTAGTTCACATGGAAGAGGGGTTAGGATATTGCTGCTTCTACACTCTACCTTATCTGGGTCTTCAGTGGTATCCAACAATATTTCTATTATACCCCAAAAACAGCAAAACCATGCTTGTTAATTTACCGTCTAAATCCAGTTTCCTCGTCTGTAAAATGAGGGGGTGGATTCAATTACCTTAAAGGTCTCTTCTACTTCTAAAGATAATCATTCTATACTTATTTCATGTAAGGCCCTTTTTCAGTTTTTGCAGAAGTAAGAATGGGAGAACTGAACTACCTGCATATTCAGGTGGTCATCTTGCCAAAAGTGCTGTTTTGGATTCATAAGTGCCTTGAGATCATAATATTTCAATTATACTTTTTTTTATCTCCTCTAAAGCTTATCAGAATGTTCTGCACAGAGTTTTAGTAAATATTGGATAAATTGAATTTTACTTAAAATGTATTCATGGATACTAATTGAAACATTATTTAAAGAAAAAAAACAAACACTTTGGTTCAAAAAAGTGATAAAGATTGATTTGTTTCTGTGTGACTTTTATTTTGACTATTATAAATATTTCAACTATGATCAAAGATGAGAAATGTTTTTCTCATATAAATAATAATAATACTAGTAATAAAAAAAACAAACTAAGGAAATGATAAGATTACCAATCTCAAAGTCAGGAAGACCTAAACTGAAGTTGTAACTCTATATTATGTCTTATTGGTTATATGCTTCTACACAAGGTACTTAACCTCTCAATATTACCAGACAAATTTTGTCCAAAAAATTCCTTAAATGCATAAAATCATGTACCCCAGTTTTATAAAAGGGAGGAAAGTATGAAAGAGGAGGAAGAGAAACTTATTAAATTAAACCAATCACTTTCTTAAGGTTATTTTCTAACTTCTAAAATTAGCTAAAAAAATATGTTAAAATAGGATATATTTAAAAGAATATATTAAAATATATCATGCTTTCTTGAACATAAATAAACAAATATATATATATATATATATATATATATATATATATATATATATATATATATATATATATATATATATATATATATATTTGCTGAGGCAATTGGGATTAAGTGACTTGTCCAGGGTCACAGAGCCAGTAATTGTTAAGTGTCTGAAGTCATATTTGAACTCAGGTCCTCCTGACTTCAAGGCTGGTACTCTATTCACTGCATCACCTAGCTGCCCCAGATAAAAATTATTTCACTTGATCCTGTCTATAATCTTATGAGGTAAATCATATAACTATTATTATCCCCATTTTTCAGATGAGAAAACCAAGGTTAATACCTTAATAAACTGCCTAAAATCAAGGACTTAGTATGATGTAGTAAATCATACATAGGAAAAAACCATGATTTTACCTGACTCTAAGTTCAGGGTTTCTTCCTTAAAGCCACATTGTCTCTATTCTTTTCACTCTTGTTCTCAAAAATTGTAAGTAGAAACAAATAGAAATGTTGAATCATACTATAATTATTAAGTCAAAGAACCTCGTAAAGACAAAATTATTTGTTGGTAACATGCTGGTAACACTGATTTTAGCAATCATTACATGGACATCTCATTTTGCCACTAGCACTATTGCAAAATAGCACTATTTGCCTTGTGAAATGAATTTGAGCAAAGGATGGAGAAACTTTTTAATTTTGTTTTATTTGTATTGCTACCTTTGATTTTATATCACATCATTTCTGATATATCTCTTTATATGCCCTATGCAGAAAGCCATTCCTTATAATAAAAATTTTTAAAGATTTTGAAAAAGCAATTCAGCATAACTAACATATTGACTTTGATTGACAATTTGTGCAATATCCCAATTTGGAGTCTCCAACCTCTTCTATGAAGGAAAAATAATGAATTTTCTTATTTTTTCTCAAGGAGTAAATTTGGTCTTTATAAATTACACAGCATTGGAAATTTTTGTTCTTCTTAATATTGTTATAGTCATTGTGTACATTGTATACTTGTATATTATGTACACTTACTGTACTCTATCAGTTTATGTCTTTCTATGTTTATTTAAATTTTTCATATGACTCATTTCATACAACACAGTAATAATTCCGTTACATTCATGTTCCACAATTTAGCCATTTCCCAACAAATAGCCTTTTTATTTCTAATTCTTTGCTACAGGAAAAAAATGCTACTATAAATAGTTTGGTATAAATGCAATGTTTCTTTTTATCTCTGCTTCCTTGAAATATATGTCTAACGAGTTTTGAATTAAGTGTAATTTCAAGTTGCTTTGTAGATTGGCTGGACCAATTCATAGTTACACCCACAGTGAATTACTATGACTACCTTCCCACAAACCCATTAATAATGATTATTTCTATTTTTTGTATCATCTTTGGTATTTTGTGGGATGTGAATTGAAGTCTTGTTTGGATTTTCATTTCACTTATTTTTAGTTATTTGGAGTATTTTTTCATATTATTTTCATAGCTTGAAATTCTCTTAAAATCATTTATTCAGTATGTTGACTACATATCTATTGGGCAATGATAATCAGTTTAATACATTTGTGTTAATTACTGGTATAACTTGAACATCAGAACCTTATCAGAAATACTGATACAAAGATTTCTTCTTATTCTATCCCAATTTATTTTATTTATGTGAAAAATTATCCATTTCATATAGTTGAAGTGATCCATTTTATCTTTGGTGACTGCTTCTAGTCTTTAGTTCATTAAGAATTCCCCACCTACCTAGCTGTACCAGCTCTAAAACTATATTATAAAGCAGTGGTCATCAAAACCATTTGGTACTGGCTAAGAAAGCAGTTGATCAGTGGAATAGGTTAGCTTCACAGAACAAAATAGTCAATGACTATAGCAATCTAGTGTTTGACAAACCCAAAGACCCCAGCTTTTGAGATAAGAACTCACTATTTAACAAAAACTGCGGGAAAATTGGAAATTAGTGTGGCAGAAACTAAGCATTGATCCACACATAATACCATGTACCAAGACAAGATCAAAATGGGTTCATGGTCTAGACATAAAGAATGATATTATAAACAAATTAGAAGAACATAGGATAGTTTACATCTCAGATCTGTGGAGGAGAAAGGAATTTGTTACTTTAAAAAAAAAGAACTAGAAATCATTATTGATCACAAAATAGATAATTTTGATTATATTAAGTTAAAAAGGTTTTATACAAACAAAATTAATGCAGACAAAATTAGAAAGTAAGCATAAACTGGGAAAACATTTTTACATTCAAAGGTTCTGATAAAGGCCTCATTTGCAAAATATATAGAGAATTGACTCAAATTTACAAGCATTCAAGCCATTCCCCAAATGATAAATGGTCAAAGGATAAGAATAGACAATTTTCAGATGAAAAAATTGAAACTATTTCTATTAATATGAAAAGGTGCTCCAAATCACTATTGATTAGAGAAATGCAAATTAAGACTACTCTGAGATAGCACTATACACCTTTCAGATTGGCTCAGATGACAGGAAAAGATAATGATGAATATTGGAGGGGATGTCAGAAAACTGGGACACATACTTAGTTGGTGGAATTGTGAACAGATCCAATCATTTTGGAGAATGATTTGGAACTATGCTCCAAAAGTTATCAAGCTGTGCATACACTTTGACCAGCAGTGTTACTACTGGATTTAATCCCGAAGAGATATTAAAGAGGGGAAAGGGACGCACATGTGCAAAAATATTTGTGGCATCCCTTTCTGTAGTAACAAGAAACTGGAAACTGAATGGATGCCCATCAATTGGAGAATGGCTGAATAAATTATGATATATTATTGTTCTGTAAGAAACAACCAACAGGAAATGAGAACCAAAAGAACATTATACACAGCAACAAGAAGACTATACAATAATCAATTCTGATAGACATGGCTCTCTTCAACAATGAGATATTTCAAACTAGTTCCAATTGTTCAGTGATGAAGAGAGCCATCTACACCCAGAGAGAGGACTGTGGGAACTGAGTGTGGATCACATCATAGTTTCTTACTCTTTCTGTTGTTGTTTGCTGCATTTTGTTTTCTTTCCCAATTTTTTTTCTTCTTGATCCAGTTTTTTTGTGCAACAAGATAAATGTATAAATATGTATACATATATTGGATATAACATATATTTTAACATATTTAACATGTATTAGACTACCTGTCATTTAGGGGAGGAGATGGGGAAAAGGAGGGGATAATTTGGAGCAGAAAGCTTTGAAATGTTGAAAACCTTTCCATGCATATGTTTTGTAAGTAAAAAGCTTTAATTTAAAAAAAAAAAAAAAAAAAAAGAACTTCCCACCTATTTTTAGTTATAAAATGATATATTTTTCATGGTACTTTATAGGTATATTAATTTTATTTTGAGCTTATTTTGGTATGAAATAGATATTAATTTAACCTAATTTCTGTCAAAGTGCTACCCAATTTTCCCAGCAATTTTCATCAGAGAATTTTTTCATTAGTAACTTATGTTTCTGAATTATCAGAGAATTACTGTTTTTATATTATTGGTTTTTTGCTAATCTACTCTTTTTCACCAATCCATTTTTCTATTTTTAAGTAATATGAAATAATTTTGATGATTTTTTAAATAAAATTTCAGAGAGTCAAAATGCTATTCTTTCTACCTTATTCCTACTTTTCACTATTGGATTTTTAATTCTAAATTCTAATTTTTTAATGCTCAAATGAATTTTATTGATATTTTATCTAACTCTAAACAATGCCTTTGGGGTAGTTTGGTTGTCATGATATTCAACCTGTAAATGAATTTATGTAATATAATTTTTATTATATTAGATCAAACATGGACATATGTCCAAT
Organism: Sminthopsis crassicaudata; assembly: GCF_048593235.1. Taxonomy (NCBI): domain Eukaryota; kingdom Metazoa; phylum Chordata; class Mammalia; order Dasyuromorphia; family Dasyuridae; genus Sminthopsis; species Sminthopsis crassicaudata. Next base: position 117,843,754 of record NC_133619.1, on the reverse strand, counting down.
TATTACCATTCTTCATTTTTTAAAAGTTCATATAAGCATAGTAGACACAGAGTTGACCTTATACCTAAGAAGATCCATATTCAAGTCATGTCTCTGATATATACTGGTGCTATGACTCTAGATGAGTTGTTCAACCTCTTAGTACACTGAGAAATTTTATAAGACTAAAAGTTGAAGAGAAGATGACAACCTGCATTGGTAGGAGTTCTCTCATTTGGAAGTCTCTTATCAATGACAGCACAGGTCTCAGTTCTATCCCCTAACCTATTTCTTTAAAAAGTGTTTTTGGGACAACTAGATAGTATAGTGGATAGAGTACCAGCCCTGAAATCAGGAGAATCTGAGTTCAAATGTGATTTCCGGCACTTAACCCTTCCCGGCTGTGTGATCCTGGACAAGTCACTTAACCCCAATAGACTTGTAAAAAAAAAAAAAAAAAAAAAAGACTTGTAATTTGTAATTGTATTTCTGTGTCTTGAGCAAATCTTTGTATGCCGATTCCCAGAAACTTTATGCATTTTTGTAATTATTTTGAGATAGATATTATTTCCTTTTGGATTTTGTTTTTGCTATATAAAAGTAAAGGTACTTTAGGGTATTTACTGAATTTATTAGTTTTGTTTATTTTTTGAGTCTTTCCAAGTAAAGCATCATATAGGATTCAAATAAGGTTAATTTCGTTTTCTCTTTGACATTATTTTGGCCCTTAATTTTTTTCATTTTATTGTAATAGTTACTATTTATAAAGCTATATCAAGAATAGTAAAAAATAGGATCTTTACTTTTGTATTTATTAGAAAAGTTTCTATTGTCTCATCCTTACAAATAATGAAAGTTTTTTTGGTTTTAGATTTATTATTATATTAAAAATTGGATTGTTAATGTTTTTTGAGGTATTTAGAATAACTCAATGAGCTAGCTCTTTAACGGTGGGAATTTACTTGTTTGGTTCCATCTCTAGCACTTAGCATAGTATTTGAAACATAGGAAAAGTTTTCTTTCATGGAGCAGTTAAGTGACACAGGGTATACAGCACCAGACTTGAAGTCCTGAATTCAAATGTGGCCTCAGATATTTCCCAGCTATGATCCTCAACAATCTTGTTTGCCTCAATTGTTCATCTTAAAATGAGCTGGACAAGGACATAGAAAATCACTCCAGTATCTTTGCAAGAAAACCCCTACTGAGGTCAAGAAGAGGCAGACATGACTGAAACAACAACCACCACAAAAGCTTACTAAATATTCTCTATGTTTGTTCATAATGAATAATTGTTTGTCTACCACTGAAATCTAATTGCTAGAAATTTACTTAAAATGCTTGTGTTCGTACTCATTACTGATACTTGTCTACCATTCTCTTTGTTTTATCCTTCCCTGGTTTGGTTTTTTGGGACTATATTTGTTACATAAAGTTAATTAATTATTTTTTTGAATTTTATGAATAATTTATGGAGCTTAGATATAAATTGCTCCTTTAAATCTTTAAATCCATCTGAACCAGGGTTTTTATTCTTTGATGAATCTTTTATGACTTGTTCAATTTCTTTTTCTAAATTTGGGTTATTTAATGTTTCTAATTCATATTTTTAAAATTCCTTTATATTTTCATAAGTAACCCTTGTTTCTTTTAAATTCAAAGTTTTGATAGCAATTAATTGTATATAAGTGAGGAACAAATTTTAACTGGAGGGAGAGGTAAGGGTGAATCTCTCATATAAAACTATAAGTCCTCCTATGCATCTGACTATATTTTAATATAGCCAGCACTTATTCCAAACAATTCTGTCATGGAAAAGCTGGGCAAGAAGAGGTCATTGAGCACATTCTTGAGGATTGAGGCTGCAGGAGTTTAATGAAGAAGTGGTATATTATGCAAGCAGATCCTTCAGAAAACAATTTTAGAAAGGAAACAAAGAGTTTATATGCTATAAAACACTGAGAAGACTTTACTTGAATACCTGCTTTTAAATCTCCAGAAATACTATAAAGGTAGAACAATAATTTACAAACTCAATATCAGAAGAAAAATGTTTATATAAAGACCAAAAAACTGAGTTGGAATGTTAATGAAAAACTTTTTTTTTTAAGTTTTTTGTTTTTTTTTTAAAAGGGAAGGAAATTAATAAATGGTCCAAAATTTGTTGTAAAAAGGAAAAATTATGTAGATGAAGCTATAATCCCAAGCAGACCTTTGATACATTTCCAGAATTGTAAGGTTAGGGGGAATCTTGTAGCAAGAGATTTTGTTATTTCTTTGAAAATTTTTAGTATATTTGACTAAATATACAAAGTTTAATTAAGTCAGTATTCTGAATGAACTTTGAATGGTATTGTATTGTCAATCATAAGAAAAGACTAAAATTTCATTGCAGAAGGTGCTTTAGAAAACTATTCTTTCAGGAGATTATAAATTCTCTGAAAACAGAAAAAGTATTTCACTTTCTTCTTTGTATCTCCAGCATCTAACTATGCATAAAGTATGTGACAGTGTTAAATTGAATTGAACTCTCTCTTTTAAAAGATGAGTAAATTTATGGGAAAAAATTTATGGTTGAAGGACCTGAGTTCACATCCTCATCCTGTTACTTATTATTTTATATCACTTTGTGATCTTGGCCAAATTGCCTAACTGCCCTGAATTTTAAGTGACCAATAGATTTCCAATGCCATATATTATGCACGTGTATTTTATAGATGGTACATTTTTTAACTTGAGGAGTATTCTCAACCTATGTTCATCTGTATGGATGCGCCATGATTTTTAGTTTGGAATATTTACTTATAACAAGGCTCTTACAGATCTGAGTTCCATTTGCTCTTAGAAACTAATAAGACACTTTCCTTCCTGCTGGCATTAAGATGCAGGAATGATCTGAGCTCCAGGAGTCAGGGCAAGAAATATATTTTCTCTCCACATTGGGCCAAAGGTATGGACCTCTTCGGCTTCCTAGTGTGACTTCTTAAATAAGACTCTTCTTAGGATCAAGTTTCTTTCTACTTTTGTCTTCTCTCTTTTGGTACAGAGCTTTGCAATATCTCCTTCCCACGCATCCAAGTAGTGGAGCATCAGCTATCAGAGTAGTTGGAGCCATAGTAGTTATGTGATTGGTCATCTAACAGAGAAAGAGTTGCCAGTGAAATCAAAAGAAAGAAAAGAGCCCACTGGGCAATGATTGGGCAGTCCTCAGCAGAAGTAGAATGTAAAATGTTTAATGAGCATCCCTGTTGTAAATATCCCAACAAGGTTCAAACACTAGCTTCTAATGTAATAATTCTATGATTTTTGCACATTTTTCTCTTTTCTATATATGGGAATAAAATTATCTGTTCCATAGTAAAAGGGAAAAATAACTAATTAGAAAGATGAATGACAAAGCTGACCATCCCACATGTGTTTTTTTTTTAAAGAGAACTAACAAAATACCTTTCTCTACGACTTTTTTCCAAAGAAAATTTCATTTTATTCTCAGCATATTTCTGATAGAGATCACTTCATGTATTATTGGGTGTCCAAACTGTAAACCTCTTAGAAAGTATGGATGGGATAAGGACAAGATGAGCCAAATCATAATAGCAAGAACTTCAAATCCTCTGATGGACAAGCTAAGATTTCAAATATGAAAAAACTAACATCCCAAGACTGTTTATGAATATTAATTTAATCTATTTAAATAGCAAATTAATGTCTTGCTTAAATTATGTAAGCTTTTTTAAAAACTAAAATAAAGCAAGTACTAAAGATCCATAGGTAATCATCAGTATTCCAAGTACTACCAATGGCTTTAACAAAAAACTTGAATAAAACCTATAAACTTTGTCATTTGGATCCTCACCTGAAAAGTATCATAATTTTTATTGGTTTAATGACACAAATAAAATGAACAGATGTTACAAAAATATGTTTAAAGCATTGAAATAAAAATTATTTTCTTAAAAGTTTCATTTTATGAGGCTGACGTTATAAGACTTCAGCAGTTCCCAAACTTTGTGAAAACACTGGTCAATGTTAATATTTCACAGTGGTGAAAAATTAACCAGTTTTCAGTAACTACTGACCATCTATTGTATTAGAAGGGAAAAGGATCACTTCAAGAAGCTGATAATCTTGTTGTAGAAACAAAGAATATTTTTATTACTATTTACTTAAAACATTTAGTTAAAAAAAAAATTTGAGTTTCACATTCCCTCCCTCCCACCCATTGTGAAAGCAAAGTAAGTTGATATTAATTATACATGTGAAATAATGCAAAACATATTTTCATATTAGCCACCTTGTCTCCCAAAAAAGCAAGAAAAATAAAATGAAAAAAATTATGCTTTGATCTACATTCAGACTCCATCAGTTCTTTCTTGGGAATTGGGGTACATTTTTCATTATTAGTTCTTTAGAACTTATTTGGATCGTTGATTTGATATGGAATAACTAAATCATTCACAGATGATCATCATTAAAATATTGCTGCCATTGTGTATATTGTTCTCCTGATTCTGTTCACTTCACTTTGCATTATGCATCAGTTTTTATATCTTCTCAGATTCTTCCGAGAGTATTTCACTCATTGTTCCTTATAGCACAATAATATTCCATCACAATAATATGTCACAACTTGTTTAGCTATTCCCCAATTGATGGGAATCTCCTCAATTATCAATTCTTTGCCACATCAAAAAGAGCTGTAGGAATATTTTTGCAAATATAAATCCTTTTAATTTTTTAAGAGACAAAGAATACATATGAAATAATATTCCTACAACTTCAAATTAATATAGTATAAGATAAATGTATAAATACAAGGATAAAGCTAGATAAGAGTATTAACAGGGTCCAATATGTTCAACATTGTGACTATCCTTAGCTAGAAAATGGAATCTGTATCCTATCTTAATTGTAAAATGGGTATGTGTTTATTGATTTGAAAAGAAAAAAACCTTTCAATAGTCTTCTATTTTCCAAATGTTTATTCTCTTCCCCCCTCAATTAAAACTCTCATTCCCTTAGTACTCAAGAATATAATTATCCTAGAATGTCTCCTTCTACATAGATAATCATATTGATAAATAAATTTTGTACATGTAAGTTCTGAGCTCACATTCCTAAACTTGACTAAAAAATCAGGTCCTCAGAGCAAGTATACATCTTCCCTTAAAGTTCTAGAGGTAAAGAGATATTGGGCGTATCTTTAATACGTTTTGGCTCATGAGGCCCTATTTAGTATTAATCTCTAGTTACCATCTGCCCAATATAAATTTTCAATTAGGGTCTCTCTCATATCAGTTAACTCATCAATCTCTCCTGACTATCAATTAGTCAATTAATATCAATTAGCTTCTATAAAGGAATATTAGAGGTAGGTCCCCTCCATCATTCACTATCATGTATCTCTAGAAGTAGATTTGCCAAGCCTCCACATGGATTTATACCATATGCATACTCAATGCACTGGGCTCTTCTTGACTATTCATCCATTATTTGTACAAATACCAATCAATCTATGACTCTTCATCCTAAAAGTCTTAAATGTAACCTCCCATAAATTCTCCAGAGTCAATCATGCCTATTGCAAATCTTGCTCTAGATTTCTTTTTTTTTTCTTTCTTTTTGCTGAGGCAATTGGAGTTAAGTGACTTGTCTAGGAAAGTGTTAAAGGTCTGAGGCCAGATTTGAACTCAGGTCCTCCTGACTTCAGGGCTAGTGCTCTCTCCACTTTGCCATCTAGCTGCCCCTAGCTTGCTCTAGATTTCTTGATGTTTCATGAATAATGGACTAAATGAGCCATCTTTTAGTTATTCTTCACTCACCACAAATGGATGACTTGCTTCTGATCATACATTCCTCTAATAATATTTTTATATCAATTCTCCTATTGTAATGATTGATTGATAATATGTTTTAGACTACTTGTGTCAACCATGAGTTTTTGTATTGACCTTTGTATGACTCATAATTTTAGAGACTGGTGCTCCATGACTTCTAATCATATAGTATCAGTGAAAAATTATGGATAATAAGAAAATAAGCCTTTGTTTCAGAAAGAATTTTGGATTATTAAAAGAACTGTATAATTTTCCAATCAAATGCATGGGGGGGGGAATCATGGACTTTTTATTAATTTTTAATCAGAAGTCTTGACTTGCAAGTGAATTGTATTTAATTGAAATAAAGCTGTGCAAAGACAAGCCTCACTCTGTTCTCTAGAGTCACTGAAGTCCAGTGGTAAGAAACAGGTCAGTACAAAGTGGTCCTAGATGCAGGGGGAGACTGTAGCCTTTTTAAGCTAAGGTTTTTCTCTCTTAATTGATTGGAGAAGAAATTGGCAAATTGTTCTAGTGTCCTTACCAAGAAAAGCTCATGGATAGTGTGGTCCAAAGAATCACAAAGAATCAGAACCAACCAAACAACAACTCTCTGTATATGTGTATGTGTATGTATATGTATATGTATATGTATATATGTGTGTGTGTACATACACATACACATACAAGGTATCCTTGATGAAAGTATCATAAGATAATAGGCAGGATTTTGCAAACTATGCTATACAGTACATCAAATATTTATAAGCACACATTAACTGAAAGGTACAGAGAATACAAGAGTCCACTGTGCTATTGTTAATTAACAGTAAAAACAAATTTTTGATTCAGCATCAAAAGGCTATCAGTAGTAGCAATAGAAGTCCTCTTCCAATATGATCTGCCATGCATATATTAAAATCATAAGAGAATTCATTGAAAGGCATAACAGAGATAACTTTGTTCTACAACCCTGTCATTGTTAATAACAAGTGAAAGATATAACAAGGATTCTCACCAAAGATTTGTAGGTTTTTGGTTTTTTGTGGTTATTGTTGTTGCTTTTCACTACAACTACGGAGGACTGGTACAAAACCAAATGGAAGAAGAATAACCTACAGATGATGTGGTTATTCAAATACTCTTGTTTGTAGGTGATAATTGGGTTGAATGAACAAAGATATGGAATACTACCAAGCCTCCTTCCTGGATAAGAGAGCTAATTACTCCAAAAATTGGTTTAACTATGAACACAGGAAAAATTAAATTAAATGAAAATTCTTTTGGTCCAGATTATGATATACAGAGAACAATACCCAGAGCTGGTCCGCTGATAGCTATATCTTGCACAGACACTGTGGATAGATAATGAACTGGACCCAAAATTGAAAAAGAGGAGGAGAATAGGTTAAATTACATTTGAGAAAATGGTGATTGTGTCCTTAAACTCTAAAAGAATTTATTTTCAAGATGTATGTATATATCTATATATAAATATATCTGTGCTTAACTATAACCTGCTTAGGAGAGGGAGAATGAAAAAAGGGAAAAAAAGAATAAAGTTTTTTTTAAGTGTGTAGCAGAAGGAAGCAAAGATGGACACTCGTGAATATAATTTCTTTTACTATTTTCTTGAACTAGTAATTTATTGTTATATACTTTGAATCCTGGAAAGTAAGTTAAGTGTTCACTAAGATGCTTTTAAAGCTCTTTTGAACATTTTTTATGGCAATTAATTTACAATTGTTGAAACATATATGAAAGTATTGTAATCATTGTAAATGTACTTCATTTAAACATTTTATTGCTTACTCTAATGTCATAATAATTTTCATGTTTATTATAACAAATTAGTGATCTGACTAGATAGCTGATTGAAAAATGGTTCTCATATTACTATATAGTATTTTAAAGTTTATAAAATACAGTCATATTTATGTGTTATTTGATATTTGTCATGATTCATTTCTTAAAGTATTTGTGCTAAAAAAAAAGTATTCATGCTATATATGCATGAGATTTCTTGTATAGTCTATAAATCTTAGGCTGTTTTCATTTATTATTTTCTAACATTTTCACTATCTCAACATTGTTCATCATTGAAAGCACTAAATACTTAAACATATATTGATTTAAATCTGAAAGAATAAATGATTTCTTCTTTTATCAAATTTCATTACCTTTTCACTATTTGCAACTATTACGTACTGTATTAGTATGTAAGATTCAAATGTTTTCACAGTAGTTTTACTAGTAATTTATCCTGTGTACTTTAATACAAGATAAACAAATATAGGATGAAATAGATGTTTCTGTTTCTCTTAATGCATGATAAAACCACTATCATCACCTGAACTTATCTTTCTAAGCATAACCAGCAAGCAAGCCATACTTTCATTAGTTGTAATTTGCATCTATAGAGTGATAACTGTCAAGACTGATACAATTCATTTCTTCAGGAGCATGTCCACTCTTTTTGTCAATGAGCAAGAATCTCAAACTTAGATTAAATATTACAGATTAGGGGTTGGCAAAATATGTACCTCAGTGAGCTAAGTGTGGTTTTTTAGATTTTTTAAATTTTTAAATTTTTTATTTATTTTTTTTTTTCTGAGGCTGGGGTTAAGTGACTTGCCCAGGGTCACACAGCTAGGAAATGTTAAGTGTCTGAGACCAGATTTGAACTCAGGTCCTCCTGGTTTTTTACATTTTTAAAGATGATAAGAATATATTTTAAAATATAAAAGTCATTCTTAGCTGACAGACTCTACAAAATGAGGCAATGAGCCAATCTGGTCTGTCAACCAATGTTATAGATAATCTAAATTTTGGAGGGAGTGGGGGACATTTTGAGCATCCTCTTCCCCTTTTCCAGTGTCCTACAATTTAGAGTCATTTTGTAATTTTATTGTTTCATGAGTTGCCATGGCCTAAATCTTCATTACTAAGTGATTACTTAGTAAAATTACTAAAATTACTTTATTACTTCTGGTAAAAAGCCTTTCCATGGGTTAGTCCCCAAAAAGCAGACACAGTCTATTGCCAGAACCTTATTTGTACTAGTTTTTTTTTAAGCATGACAGACCCTGCCAGAACTTGTATGTCACTGCCCCACATTCTGATAATTGAGAATCATCTCCAAGCTAGAATATGTCTTGTGGAAGTACAATGTATAGGACAAATAATTTGGGGTTGAGACTGAATGCAGGCACTCCTTGCCTACTCATGTCCTTCCAGCATCCACATGACCTATTAGAAAATAAAGTACATAAAATCACAAATACATCCCTTCCCATCCTCCCTCAGCTTCACAAGTAGCTCTATATCTTCCATGGGAATCAGTGAAAAAAAAAAAAGTTACTGCTTAGTGACTTGAACCCAAGTTTGGTTGGTCTTGCCATGATACCTTATTTTATTTACCTTAGTTTAATGAATAAATTGGAAGGTGGGGAGGGCTTTGGGGGATAGAAATAGCAACTATTTCTAAAGCTGCTTCATATGTATCCCTGTTATTGTTGCATGTCAGACTAAAAATTATCAGAAGGCAGCATATATAAAAGTCAGAGTACAGAATAGGATCTGATTTTTAAAAATAGATTGTTTTCATAATTGTTCTTGTTTAGAAGATGTACATTCCCCAAAACTGAGGACCATAGCTCTTATACTTTGGCTCCATGTGCTATGTATAAATGCTTACTATTTGATGATGATGCAATGGAGTTTACATTATTCATTATTTACATTATTCATTTCATTATTCATACCTGTATTTGATTTTTTCCTTTATTCCAATTTCTTTCTTTTAAATAAATACATTAAAATAGTCAAATCTCATTGTTCTGAATATTCTAGAATATTCTAGATATAAACTTAAAAACATAAGTACTGAACAATAGTTTTGTTGTTATAGAAAGAATGCTGAACGAGGAATCAGGAGATGCTGGGTTTAATTATAGTTATACTATGAAAACATGGTCAAATAATTCAATTTATCTCAACCTAAGTTTCCTCATATATAAAATGAAGGTTTATAATAATAATCCTATTCATGTATATTTTGATATTCCTTTAAGGTTCAAAAAGTTCTTTTCTCATTACTCTTTAGATAATATTTATTATTTTGCTCATTTTAAAGGAGAAAATTGATATAGATATAAATGACATCATAAGAACGTAATATCACAGATTTGGAATTAGAAGAAAACTTAGAGAGCTTTGAGTTCAACAAACTCTTTATTTTATAGATAAGGAAATTGACACAAAGAGAAATTAAGTAATTTGCCCATGATCATAGAACTAATTAAGTATCTGAGGCAGGATTTGAACCTGTCTACCAACTCCAAATCAGGCCCTCTATTCACTTCAAATAGTGCCTCCAAATAAAATATCCAACATCTCTTTTAGCTGTAAAATTCTACAGTTTTACAATATCTTATGGAAAGTTAAAATATAAATATTATTTTAAACATCACTACTACATAAACAATCATTTTAGAACTGGATGTATTCAATGCTTAAGAATTTGTTACTGATTTGCCTTTCTGGGAGGTTTTATTTTCATCGCATTCCTTTTTTGTGAAGCTTTTTTTCCAGTCATGTCTTGAATTTTTTCTGCAATGTTATACAGTTTGATATTTTTCCAAATCCTTTACACAAAGTATGACAAAATGCTATACAGAAAAAAGTATAAGAGAGAGATAATGTTCTTCAGACATGGGTAGTCCTGACTCTCATGCAAGCAGACAGGTAAAATAAACTTGGGAAGAAGAAAACTGACATTTAGAATTGGTAGAGATATAAGTATTGTTGGAGAAATGACATCTTTTGCTTTCACAGCAATCTGTCTCCCTTTCTTTTTTCCAAACACATAAAAAAAGGCATTTTGAGTTACTGATTAACTTCAACCCATACTGATCTTTGATTCTGTCTAAGGTCCATGAAAATTGGTTAGACCTTTTTCAACAAAAGGCGAAGCTAAATTCATGAGAAATTGAAACTCTTTTTTAGGTTGGGTAGACATAAAATCTCCACTTCCCTGACTTGTCAGACCAAATTCTATTTGGTGAGACTACATTTTTATTAGTCTCCTTTTACAGGAAGGCATGAAATTTTTGCAACAGTTAATCTTTTTCTGTACATTAAAAAAAATGTGGCATGGTAAGTAATCATTAGAAATACAAACTTATTATTTTAATAGCAAAGATTTAGAGCTGGAAAAGATCTCATCCTTTACAGGTATCGGCACACTTTACAAATATAATTCACTTTAAAGTAACCCTAGAAAGGTTAAAGTGACATAAATCATTGAAAAAAGAGCTGTGATTCATAGCAAAGTCCTCTAAATATAATCATCTTTTCACTGTCACATTGCCCATCCTCAGTGTCCTTAGCTTCATATATTATTTTTGGTTTTATAATTTGCATTTCATTCACTCACCTTTTGTTCACTCTTAAAAAAAAAAAAAAAAAAAACATGCTAAGAGTATATAGCAAAAATTATACAAGTACCAGTTGTTAGTCCATTGGATTATAAGTTCCTTAAGGACAGGGACTGTCTTTTGTCTTTTTTTATATTCCCAGTGCTTAGCAAAGTGTCTGATTCTTCTCTTACCTTTTGCTTAAACTACAAAAACATTTTAACAAGGAATTACAATAGATTGAGCAGATGGAAGGACATTAAGATCTGCCTGTTTTAGGATGTTTGAAAAAGAGGCAAGAAGAGTGGATGAAAGGAAAGGCAATCAAAGGAAAATGATTTTCAAAGTGACTAAAAGTATTGCTAATTTTCCTTTCAATTTTCAGATTTGGAGCTAAGAATCCAGGCAACTACCATAGGTCTATTATCTTCCTATAGTACTGACTACATTATAATCTCGAACAAGTACCTAAGAAGGGGATTTAAAAAAAGCAACTGGATAAAAAGAAATAAGGGGTAAACTCCCTTTTCTATGTCATTTCCTTGCATTAGAATGTAAAGGTATTGAAGGTGGTGATTTTTTCTTGCTTACACTTAGTGTAATTTTTAAAATGTAAATGAATTATTCAGTGTAATTTAATGTAATTTACTTTAAATATTTCCTGTGTCTAACACAAAATAAATGCTCACTCTTTCTCTCTCCCTCCCTTACTTCTTCGCTCTTTCCTTCTTTTCTTCCCTCCCTCTACTCCTCTATTCCTCCTTCCTTCTTTCTTTCTTTGTGTCTCTCTCTCTTCCCCTTTCCCCTCTCTCTTTTCTAGCTATCTTACTTTACCTCTGATCCACCCAAGCAATGGCAATTTTTCATTTAATTTAACCCTTTACAAGGACAAAAGCTTTTTCTTTATAAGAGTTACTTCAAAGAACCAGCAATAAAAAAGATTAATGTTCTTAAAGACTAAAAAAGAATTTTTGTTGGCAACTATGGCTGCTGTTTTGAATTACTGCTATTTTTTTTAAGGAGGCATGATATAAGCCTTTAAGGAGGAAAAACACTTTTTAATTGATTTTCTCAAAAGTGTGTTGAAGAGGAGGAGAAAGGAGGTGGAGTGTGAGTAAATATTGTGTTATTAAACACCCACAGATGTGCTGACTGCCTGCAAAGAAGTAAAATAGATATGGTGGCTGCCCTCTAGGAGCAATATTAATGCAGACAAACATCTAGAAAACCATATAAATAGAACTGTATACCACACCAGATTTGCTTGAGGGAAGGTAAAGAATGACATATCTTGTGGAGATTAGGAGACTGGCTGGAGAAGAAGGTTTTGCAGGGAAGGTAACGAGGTCCTTACTAACAACACTAGCTATGTTTTCCTGGCTGTGGCAGTGAGATATTCAATATCTTTAAAAGTGAGTGAGATCCAGAATCAGGTAGGGGGAAGGGGAAATTAGGGATAACTATTTAACACTTGCTATCTTCTTTGTCTAAGTGGTAACTGAAGCCATGGAATTAGAAGGGTGTATCAAAGGATCAAATGTAGACAGGGAAGAGGACATGCATAATCCATGTTGTCTCTCAAATTCTTTCTTTGAACAATAGTCAAAATGTTTCTGTTTTTAAATATGGCTAAAATGTTCTATCTTCTTTTAAAAATGCAAATAGGTTGGCGTTTTTCTTCAGTTCATTCAGAAAACATTTGTGAAGTGTCTACTATGTTCACAATATCAGTGATTGTGCTAGGTACTAAGGGGATGCAAAATTCTGATAAAAACTATTTCCTTACTTTCAAGAAGCTCGTAGTACAAAAAAAAAATTATATGTATAGATAGATAACTAATAAAATACTTCACAATAAATACATTAGACAGTTACATAATAAAATAGGAAGAAAAAGATCATTACCAATTACAGAAATCAGGGAATATTTCACTAAAGAGATAGTGACAAAGTTAAGATTTAAATAACAGGCAGAAATTCCACAGGCAAAAAGAAGAGGGAAGCTATTTGATTGTAAAACAGGGAAACAGCATAATGAAAGATATAGTTCTTAAAAGGGGTAAACAAAGGAAGAAATTGCCTAACTTGGGGAATATTTTCACCATAAATCTGTGATGAAGATAATATACTTACTGTTTTTGTGATTGTTGTTTAGAAATTTTCAATCATATCTGACTGAATCTGAGGCACAGAGTTAAGTGACTTGCCCAGGGTCTCATAGCTAAGAAGTATCTAAAGCCAAATTTGAACTCAGGTATTCCTGACTCCTGGTCTGGTATTCTATCTACTGGGCTACTTAACGGCCCACAATTATTATCATCATCTTAAAAATGAAGAAATTTATGTGAGCATAAAAGTGCACAGAATTAGATTTAAAACTAGAATATATCTTAGAGACCCTTGAACCCAAACCTTTCACTTTATAGATAAGGAAACTGAAGACCTGTCCCCCTTTATTAACTAGTAGTTATTAAATAGCCAGCATATTAAAGTTTTCCTCAATTTTGCAGATTATGTACTTTTTTGTTATTTCTTTTTTTGCAAGGAAATCCTTACCAAAGCTGTCTCCTAGTAGCTGCATAGTACATAAAACCAAGGTCCTGAAGGGGGGAAAAAATGTTCCATTAAAAACCACCATCATAAAGACTTATATGAACTGATTCAAAGTGAAATAAGCAGAGCCAGCTGATCATTGTATATAGCAACAGTATTATTGTGCAATGACTTAGCTATTTTTAGCAATACAATAGTCCAAAACAAATCTGAAGGACACATGATGAAAAATGATATATATCTCCAGAGAAACAACTGAAGGAATCTGAATGCAGATCAAAAGGCATACTTTTTTTTTTTTTTTTTTTTAGTCAAGGGGCAAAGTTTTATTTTAATAGTACTATGCTGGAATTCTAAGGGAATTTCAGCAGCCAAACAGAAATAAAGGAGATGTATTTATCCAGCATAGATAATTCTATGGCTCATAGCTAGGAAGGAATGGTCTCCAGAAGCAGTGGTTCTCCATTGATCAGATTATTACTGACAAGATAACCAGTCAGCAATGTATTGAAAAATGGTTTTATTCACTATTGTCTCAGGAGTTTGATCTGTGGGAGTTTCCTGAGGCCAGAAGTTATCTGACTAAGGAGTGGTCAGATAGATTGGGTGTGGGGGTTTCCTAAAGCACATTCCAAAGCTAGAAGATTTAGGACTACTGACTTTGTCAGAAGCCCCCCAAAGTCAGGGGACTAATAAATCATATTGCATCATTTTCCCCCCTCAAGCAGTCATTCCCAAATTCATTTGGGACAAAGGGATGGAAATCTCATCTTCTGCAGCTGCTTCATGCTGATAAGGGGTGTAGAGCTGTCCCTGCCCAATGGGGGTCCAGACTGAGGCAGAGAAACAAGATGGCAATAGCAGCTTTCAGAGGAGTCCTAGGGTGTCAGAATCATTAGCCAATGGTATTCATGGAGAACAAATAATTGGAAGTTCCAAGCTTGGAGCCTGGGAAACAAATATCACAAGTAGGTTAAAAATACAGGGGCCAAATATGAGCAAAAAGAATTAAAAGTGGAGTTAGTAGGGACAACAGCCAAGAACCCCATCAAGAGGAAGGCTTGTGGTGAGATGGAGTGATGAGCCTATCATGAATGTCAAGGCATACTTTCTAAACTTTATTTTTTTTATTTGTTTTTTTCTCCCCCCTCACAATTTTGGTTTCTTGTTGTTTAGTTGGGGTTTTTTGTTGTGTTTTTGGGGGGATAGGAGGAGGGTATTTGTTTTCTTTTTGCAGCAGGGCTAATATGGAAATATGTTTTACATGACTGCATATGTATAATCTATACCAAACTATTTGTTTTCTCAAGAAGGGGAAGAGGGAGAATGAAAGAAAGGAATTTGGAAATCAAAAATTATCTTTAAAATATTAAACATTGTTTTTTTTATATGTTTCTCAATTAATTGGAAAAAAAAAACATTCCTTCTTAAAAAGAAGCCACCATTCCCCCCAAAGTATCAAGTTTCTCAAATAATATTAAGCCAAAGCAAAATAAAATTTTACATTAATCAAGACAGTGTTAGTTTTAATATTTTCTCTTTGTATGCCCCATTTTCCCTTTCTACCTTAACTTCTTCAACATTTTCAAATTTCTAGTTTCTGTTTGCATTTTTGTATTTCTTCCCAGGTTATTTTTTATCTTCTGAATCCAATTCTTCCTGTGCAACAACAACAAAAAAAAAAAATTGGTTCTGCACACATATATTGTATCTAGAATATACTATAACATATTTAACATGTATGGGAATGCCAGCCATCTAGGGAAGGGGATGGAGGGAAGGAGGGGGAAATTCAGAACAGAAGGAGTACAAGGGATAATGTAAAAAATTACCCATGCATATGTACTGTCAAAAAATATAACTGTAAAATTAATTTTAAAAATTATGAGAAACAAACAAATCAACAAAATGGTGAAAATTTTTTAAAAATTTCTACTTTCATTCTCAGTTCAGATTCTAATAAACAGATCACAGGACAAAGAGACTGGAATTATCACCTAGCCCAAACCAACCATTTGATAGTGGGGGAACCCTAATGAAGAGAAAAAAATATTTTTCCTTGAAGTGAATGACGGTGTTATAGTTGAGTCTACAACTCTCAAATTCTCAGTCCAGGGTTTTGTCCTTTACCCTCAAAGAACTGAAAAACATGTAGGGGCCAATTAAAGAAGACTTTAAAAAGATAGGATCATTATTTCCAGGAATATGCTAGGCAGTCATGTAGAAGAAATATTAAAATTGTTCTATGGCCTCAGAGGGTAGGAACATGGCAACAAATCAAAGTTACAAAGACAGATTACTGTAACGTAAAAAAATTCTTAACAATAAAATCACCCAAAATGATTGAACTGAATTAAGTATCCAAAATGTAGGGTGCTCCCCTTCTCTAGACTTTTCAAGGTATTGACTGGGGAAATCCCAAGAGATTCTCATTCAGGTAGGCGTTAGATCAGGTAGCTACTTTCTGACTGTGATTCTGTGGTTTTACTTCTAGAAAAAAATAGTTGTACTTAATGTTATCTTTCTTCAATAAAGCCATCCTGCATCATTACCCCAATTCAAGACTGTAGCTTCATTCCATTCTACATATATCACTAATAGTTTAGAAACAGAACCATGGAAAGAATGTAGACCGCTTGTTAGATTGTTTATATTGACTATATGGAAGAGATGAAATAATAAATTCCAGCACATGATCCTGGGTGATAGACCATGTAAAATTCTAAACAAGCCATCTCAGTGTTCTAAATATTGGTTCTCTGCCTTAGGAGAACATCTATCTTACTGCTGCTACATCATGAGAAATGTTTCGATAAATAAATGTGTTTAGGTTGGCTTTTAGATATCTAAAACTTTTTATACTAGGAACAAATAGGTTACCTATTGCTTTTATTTAGTGGAGGACATTCTTATTTCAATACTTTGGGGCTCTTTTATTGGTGTGGGTACACTCAGTATCCATGCAGACAGAACACAATGAATCTAGGCCTTAGTAGATGGAGATCTTTAAAAATAATAATAATCATTATTTGGCAAACAAATGCTATGATTTGAAAATAGATATATTGCACATTTTAGTACACATTTACATTTATTAGCATTTGGAACTATTATTACAGTAGTCACTAGACAAAACATTATAATAATAACTTAACACTTATCTAATGTGTTAAGGTATACAAAGCAGTTCTCCTACAACAATCCTGAGAAGCAGCCTCAAAGTGATATCCAAAGTCAAACAAGTTGGGAGTAAAAAAAGAAATTTGAACCAAATCCTCTAACAATTAAGCCTGTGTTATTTAGCAAGCTATACTAGACAAGAGGCAAGCGATACAGGGATAGACTACTAGATGTGGAGACAGAAAGACTCATCTTCATGAGCCAGAAATTTACTACCTGTGTGACCCTGGACAAGGCACTTTACTCTGTTGGCCTCAGATTCTTCATCTGTAAAATGAGTTAGAGAAGGAAATAGCAAATCATCTGATTCCTATTAAACATATCAAACTGGATGTTTCAAGATATTTTAAAGTCAAAATGTCTAAAACTAAACCACTTATCTTCTCCTTCAAATTTTCTCCCTCTTCTAAATTTCCATTTTTCTTTGAAAAGCATCATCAATTGAATGGATGTCCATCAATTGGAGAATGGTTGGGTAAATTATGGTATATGAATGTTATGGAATATTATTTTCTGTAAGAAATGACCAACAGGAGAAATACAGAGAGGCTTGGAGAGACTTACATCAACTGATGCTGAGTGAAACGAGCAGAACCAGAAGATCATTATACACTTCAACAATGACACTGTACGAGGATGTATTATGATGGAAGTGGATTTCTTCAACATAGAGAAGAGCTAATCCAATTCCAATTGATTAATGATGGACAGAACCAGCTACATCCAGAAAAGGGACACTGGGAAATGAGTGTAAACTGTTATTTTTACCTTCTGAATCCAATTCTTCCTGTGCAACAAGAAATTCGGTTCTACACACATATATTGTATCTAGAATATATTGTAATATATTTAACATGTATAAGACTGCCTGCCATCTGGGGGAGGGGGTTGGGGGAGGAAGGGAAAAAATCTGAACAGAAGTAAGTGCAAGGGATAATGTTGTAAAAAATTACCCATGCATATGTACTGTCAAAAAAATTATAATTATAAAATAAAATAAAAATTAAAAAAAAAAAAGCATCATCATTGACTTCATTGACTTGGGTCTTCTCAGAAATGTGGTGATTCAAGACAACTCCAATCTTGAGCTTGAGCAATGTCATCTGCAAGCAGAGAGAGACCATGATAGACCATGTAAAATTCTAAACAAGTCATGTCAGTGTTCTAAATATTGGTTCTCTGACGTAACAGAACATCTATCTTAATGCTCCTACATCATGATGACACATCTTAGGTATCTAAAACTTTTTATATTAGGAACAAATAGGCTACTATTGCTTTTATTGTAGTGAAGACCTTTTTTTTGTTATTGTTCTTTGTTTTTCTCTTTCTTGTACTTTTGTTCTCTTGGAGTATGAATTTTCTTGCATAACATGACAAATATAGACATATGTTTAAAAGGATTGCACATATTCAACTATATCAGATTGATTGCCGTCTTGAGGAGAAGTACATAAGGAAGAAAGGGAGAAAAAATTGGAACACAAAGATGTTAGGTTCTTACTAAGTGCTAAGTTGGTACTTGACAATTCTCTAGTTCCGGCCTTTCCTGGAGAAGAGCTTGCATGCTTAGGAGGAGCAGGCTCATTAGTTGAAGTACTTCTTCCCAGAAGCCCTTGCATTATCCCACGCCCATTCTCTGGGAGGATAAAGAGGGCAGCTCTGGAAGAAAAAGTTAATCTCTGCTTTAGACCAGGCTTGACGGGGCTCTCTGCAGGAAGGGAAGTCACTTCTCTGGATGACAGTTAACGGCAACTGTCTGGAGACAACGGTTCTCTACAGGAAGAAGAATCTGTCCGAGAGATTTGAGTTGACACAGCAGATCTCCTCCCAGAGAGCAATAGGCAGCTTCTGGAGACGACAAAATGTTACACAAAGTCTTACATGTATTTGGAAAAATATACTATTTTTTTAAAAATAAAAATAAAAATAAAAATAAAGGCACCATCATCTTTCCAATGTTTCAGAATCATAATTTTGACAGTCTTCAACTCTTGACTTTCTCTTCTCCCACATATCCAATGAATTGTTAAATCTTTCCATATCTGCCTTCACAACATCAATTGCATTTGACTCTTTTCTCCATTCATATATATACCAACTTAGTTCTAGTTCTCATAATCTTTTATCTAGATTACTGTAACAACTGTTTTTCTATCTCAAATTTCTCATTACTCCACGGCATTATATGCATTGTTGCTTGAAGTGATTTTCCTTAAGTATAAATCAAACTGGGTAACCCCAACAACACAGCAAAACTCCAAGGGCTTCCCATGGCCTCTAGATAAAATGTTTCTCTTTTTTTTAAAGGCTTACACAACCTGTCCCCATACTTATTTCCAGTCTAATTGGATAGCTTTTGCCCTTGCTACACTCTGCTCCTCAAACATGGCACTCTATTCTCTATGTTCAACTCTCTCTCTGTACCTCACCCAGGGCACTCCACCTTTCCTCCCTATGTCTCTATGTTGGCCATCCCCCAAGCTTAGAATGCACTCTCTTTTTAATTCTGACTCAGAATTCATTTTCCTCTAGGATGCAAGTCAAGTTTGTCTTCTGAGTGACGTACTTCCCGATCACTTTCATCTATCCCTCTCAAACTCTTATGTATTTTACAACTTTGTATGCATTTGGATTTATTCACTTTATATTTATGATGCACATATTTTTATTTTACTTGTCTCCCCATTTGACTATATGTTCCTTGCCAATAGGAACTGTTTCATTCTTTGTACTTGCATAACTCAATGCCTAGAGTATAGTAGGTGCACTTGTTGGTCAATTAACTGAATCAATTATCATATAAATAAGTTACTGAGTGGCTAAAGACACAAGCCAAAAAAGTGTACAGGGCCACAGATAGTGGGGAAACACTGGGTAAGGAGTAAGGCTTTGTTCTGGTTGTGCTGGGAGGTTCACCCACTCTATCACACTGTCTCCTTGATGAAGGACTGCTGTAGGTGCCTCTTTTGTAGCAAAAACTGATATTGCCAAGGGTTTTTGAGTGACTCTTTCAACCACATTGGATAAAGCCAGTTCAACGTGTCTCAAAGCCTCTTGAGCTTCTTTTGTAAGCTGGCGTGGTGAATTTAAAGCACTGTCTCCCCTTAAAATGTTATATAATGGTTGTAATTGATGGGTAGTTAAGCCTAACACTGGACCCATCCATTGGATATCTCCTATCAATTTCTGAAAGTCATGTAAGGTGTTTAGCTTCTCTGTTCTTAAGGAGAGTTTTTGTACTGTAAGCACCTTAGGATATACTTCATATCCTAAATATTGAAAAGGAGCATGTCTTTTAATTTTTTCTGGAGCTATGTGTAATTTATAATTCCTTAGTGTTTCTATGTTTTTTTGTAGACATGCTTCTAACATTTGTTCCTCAGGTGCACATCCCAATATATCATCCATGTAATGTAATAACATTACTTTTGGAAATGCTTTTCTCACTGGAGCAAGAGCAGCAGCAATATACATTTGACACATAGTAGGGCTGTTTTTCATTCCCTGTGGCAAAACTGTCCATTCATATCTTTTATAAGGCTCAGCTAAGTTAATGTTTGGCACTGAAAAGGCAAATCTTTTCATATTCTCCTTATCTAGAGGGATAGAATAGAAACAATCCTTAATGTCTATAACCCACAGAGGCCATTCTCTAGGCAACTGAGTAGGAGATGGAAGTCCAGGCTGAAGAGTTTCCATAGTTTCCATCTGTTCATTTACCTTTCTTAAATCAGTCACATCCTCCATTTTCCAGATTTCTTTCTTACAACAAATACTAGGGAATTCCAAGGACTTAGAGAAGGTTGTAAGTGTCCTTGGTCAAGTTGCTCCTGTACTATGTCTAATAAAGCCTGAGGTTTTTCACTTTGTAAGGGCCAGTGTTCTACACACCCTAGTGTATCAGTTTTCCATTGAATGGGAACAGGTGAGAATGTTGGCAGGCCTTCAACAGCAGCCCTGCCAAAAAAGCCAAAGTACTCATTTGTTATTCTAACTGTTGTAAAATGTCTCTTCCCACAGATTGATGGCAATTTCTTTAATGACAAAAGGAGCAAAAATTCCTGTTTTACTTTCAAATATCCATCTCAAAGGCTTAGCACTAATTTCAGCTGCTATTGATCCTCCTACGCCAGACATATAGATATCTGCCTTAATCTTTGACCAATGACTGGGACAGCTGGCACCTCCAATAACTATACTATCTGCACCTGTGTCTATTAATCCATTCAATGGTATGCCATTTATATAGATAGTGAGCACAGGTTGGTCAGCTGTAACAGCTACAGTCTAGAATATCCCTGGATTCTGCTGCTTGGAGTCCGAATCTGGGCAACTACCACCAGATTGCCTATTAGGAGTCTGTATCAGTAACCCTGATGCTACTACTTCTCCTGGGTGGTAGATCACACATTGTCTACCTGTGTTAGTGACTGGAATATTATCTACACATTCCCCAGTTTCCCACATCAGTGTATGGATAGATACTGTTTTGTAAGCACTTTCAGGAGGTGAAATGGTCAAGCCTTCTGTGCCTGGAGGCAAGGGATCCATAGACTGGAGAGGAACAGATTTCACCTCTCCAGGAGAAGTCTCAGTAGTCCCAGTGGCATACAGCTCTATTCTCCCCAATTGCAATCCCTTTCTCCCATCAGATTGCTTCTCAGCTGATTGATCATATTGGAGTACAGACTTCTAAAGACTCTCTGGGTATAACAGTGACTACTATCATGTCCCAAGTGTTTTTTGCCTGGGGCCCTGCCTCTGGGCCCCACTTTTGTTTCCCTGAGTCATTCTGCCTTCTGACAACCAGAGGAAGCCCTTTTTTGCATTTTGGACATGGGGTTTTGGGTCTTGTCCTCCCACCCTGTTTTTTCATTTTATCTTTTTGCCAACATTTCAGATTCCCTACTTTACCGCATTGAAAGTGTTGATGAGTCTCTCTGGAAGTCCCTTCCCAAAATGGACTCTGTTTTCTCATGTTCAGATTTTGAAAAGTCTACATCATAGCCTGGGTATAAAAGGCATTTGTGCCCACTGTGGATAGCGTCTTTTGTTCTCCTCTAAAGGAGCATCCTTGTGTAGTCCTAGTATAATTTGTCTACCAACCTCATTAGCATTTTCTCCAGCAGGTTGTCTTATCATAATTTCTGTTGCTGCATTTTCACCAATAGTTCATATGACAGCTGTCTGCAAACATCCCACAAAATCAGCAAAGGGTTCATTTGAACCTTGTGCTATTTTTGTGAAGGCTTCCCTTCTATCTTGCCTTCCTGTGAGGTTGCCCCATGCTTTGATAGCAGCAGCAGGAACAGCAGCAGCAGTAGCAATGTGCTCATATGCTGTCAAAGGGTAATTAATCTGTGCTAAAATGTCTGCATAAGGACCTACACCTGTTAGTTGGTTAAAGGTGACTGTTATATTAATTCCAGATTGCCTATTTCATTGGGCTTGTACCCTACAAAGTTCACTTTATTCAGAAAGCCACAACAAGTTTTGTCCAGGTTCTAAACATGTCTTTGTTATAGATTTTTAATCATTAGGGGTTAAAACTTCAAAAGCCAAATTCTCTAATGCCATCTTAACATAAGAAGATGTAGATCCATAAAGAGTGCAAGCCTTTTTCAGATCTTTGATAATTTCCAGATTAAAAGAGGTGTATTTCTCCTGGATTGACCTGAAGAGTCAAGCTCTTCAATCACAGATTATGCTTCTATTTTCAAACCAGATGTATCCTGTCCTTCCTCTTTAGCTTTAATTAATGCCCCTTGTAATGGTGATATAAGGAAGTGGGCAAAACTGCTGTATGGGTGGTGCTGATGGTGTCACTGCCCATCCAACTCCTCCTCCTTCCTCTGCCAAGAAGTTGGAGTTGAGGGAGGAGGGTCAGGAGATGGGATCTGCCCTAAGGGTGCCTGCTTGGGTGTAGGGGAAGTGAAGTTGAACTGTGAAAGTGAGAAGCACCACACTCTTTAAGCTCATCTGCACTGTCTTTAAAGTACTTAACTATTTTCCTGCCCAACTGGCTATGCCCTCCAGCTGCTTTGTCAGTACCATCCCCCTCCTGCTCTTTCTCCTCACACTTCCTTGTCTGGCTGTCCACATTAAAATCTTTCCTTGTTTTGGAACTTATGGGATTCTTTAAAGCCAATTGTATTAGATTGTACATAAAGAATGTTTCCTCAGAAATGGAATCAGGACCCATAGCTTTGTAATATTCAATTAGCTGCTCTCCCATTATTTCCCACATATCTGATTCTAATTTTTCTTCCTTAGAGAACCAAGAAGATGTACACTCTAATAAATTTAAGAGTCCAGTTTTCTAGGGACAGCTAGGTGGCGCAGTGGATAAAGCACCAGCCTTGAATTCAGGAGGACGCGAGTTCAAATCTGGTCTCAGACACTTAACACTTCCTAGCTGTGTGACCCTAGGCAAGTCACTTAACCCCAGCCTCAGGGGAAAAAAAAAAAAAAAAAAAAAGAGTCCAGTTTTCTGCTTCCAAGTTACCAACAAATCTTTCTTCTCTATTAACCCAATTACACGTGCCTCATACTTCCCTGGGGTGAGGGAGGCTCTTTCTTAGTATTTTCCCCATTTTGGCTGAAAAAAAAGTTTAGCTCTTACCAAAATTTCCCGCTTGTATATTTTTGTATTTAACTTATTTCCAGGTCACTGGGATTTATCCACTGAAGTCGACAATCACTTCAGTTGAGTTATTGAGTGGAGGGCCTCATATCTTGGGTCCCACGTTTAGGTGCCAAAATGTAGTATCCTTTTGGAGGTCACTATTTGGGTGCCAAAATATACTATGCTTTCTGGGCCCCCCATACTGGGGTGCCAAAATATACCATCCGGACTAGCTCTCTGGAGGACCTCGGGACCAGCCTCAGTCTCAGTGGGGTGAAAGAGGCAAGAGACTCACAAGGATGGTCAAAGATGGAGTCCCTTATTTCCAGTCCTCTCAGCCCTCAAATACCTTGGTATGATGACATCATTACAGCACACTGAGCAAGTGCTAACTATAAGGACCCTGCTATTGATATGCAAATGCCTCTTTACTGTAAGTATCCCTACTTACACAGGTGGTCACACTTTCCTTTACTTCTCAGAAAGGGTGAGAGCCCTTAGGGGAGATGCCGAGCCGAATCAGACATTGTCAGCAGGCTCCTTCTGGGATGAAGGGTCTTATACCTTACCCAGAATTCCCCCACTATCTGTGATCAAAAGTTCATAACATTCAAGGAACCAGCAAAAAAAGAAAGCTAACCTGGATCGGTTAAAAGTTTCTGATGCTGAAACATCAAGGTGGTTTTTAGTCTCACAGTATCCAAGATAATTAATTTGCAGCTGAATCTTGTGAGAGCAAACATGTATTTATGTCTATGTGACAATCAACAGCATTTATTAAGCAACTATTATGTCCCAGGCACTATGCTAAGTACTAGAAATATAAATCTAAAATGAAAATCCCTGTCCTTAAGAAGATTATAGTCTATTGGGAGAATCCTTTCCCTGATAATTACATACAAGAAGTGTACAGAATAAATATAAAATAGTTTATAGAAGGGGTGGGAGTAAAATGAGAGGACAATAACAACCATAGAAATTAGGAAAGCCTGTTGTAGGAGATGGCAGCTGAAAGGGACCAGGAATTTCAAAATGGGGGGGAGGTCTATGGAGAAATTGCATTCTAGCCTGATTCAACCCAATAAACATTTATTAAGTGCCTACTATGTACCAGACTGTGCTAAAGGCTAGGAATTTAATTAATAAAAAAAGATAATCTTTGTTTTATAATCTAAGGTGGGGGTGGGGGAAAACAATACACAAAAAAAGGTAGGAAAGGGGGAGAGGGAAAGGAATACTTGATCAGATTTACTTTCCAGAGTGAACAAAATAGTCCATTTTTTTGCCCCATATATAGGAAGACATTGGGAGGAATTTGGTACTCCACTTTCTGGCACTCCAACCACAGGGGACTGGAGGCTGAGGAAAGAGCGATTTAATAATTTAATGAGATTAGAGGTGATAAACTTAATCTGGGAGGGGCATCTTTGAAATAGAGTAGAGCAAAGATATAAAGAGGAGCTTGGAAACAGCCCATGAAAAAGAACAGTAAGAGGAAAAAGAAGGTGATACATGATAAGCAGCCATGACAAGCTGGCCAGTTTGGATGGAACATAAAATATATGAGGAAGGATTATATATAAGTTTGAATGAGTGAACAGGAGTTAGTGTGAAGGACTTTAAATGCCAAAAAAAGCAGCTGGTATTATATCTTAAGAGCAATGGGGAATCACAGGATCTCTGGAGCCAAGGAGTGACAATTTGTCATTTTAGTAATATCAATTTTTGATAGAGTTCATCTGTAAATCTGTTGGGAAAAGGATTTTTGGTTATTGGGTTTAGGGCGGGGTTTTAAGAAATAATAATAGCTAATATTTACATTGTACTTAAAGTTTGAAAAATACATATATACTCTGATTTGATCCTCATAGATTCCCTGGTGATACTTTTATTATTTGTAAAGTTTCATTTTAGATAATTAATATTTTTATTTCATGTTCTCTTGGGTATTTTCTATTTTTGTAGGTAATTTGATGATTCTTTTCAATTTACTGTTTTGCTAACAGATTACTGTTAAACAAAGTTGTAATAATTGTTTTTATTTCTTTTGTATTGTGATTTCACTTTATTAATTTTTATTTTGGTCATTTGATTCTGTTTTTTTAATCAGGTTTATGAAAAATTTATCGATTTTGTTCATCTTTTCAAAGAACAAACTGTTAATTTTGTTTATAATTTTGAAAGACTCCCCCCTCCCTTTTTATCTCTTCCCTCTAATTTTCTAGATTTTCTTGTTTATAATTTGGGATTTATTTTAAAATACATTTTCAGTTTGTTACTCTTACTTAACTATTTCTTTTCTTAGGAATGTTTTCAAAGTTAAATTTTTTCCTTTGAGAAGTACGTTAGCTACATCCCAGAAATGTTAATATTCTTGTCTCATCATCCTCTTTCACACAATTATTGTTTTTATGATTTGTTCTCATTATTCAATATGTCACTAGTCTTTTAGACCTAAATTTTGTTTCTTTGTAACAGCCTCCTGGCCTTTAGAAGAAAGCATAACATATTTATCCTTATTGTCACATGACAACTTTTTAAATATCAAAAGACAGCAATCACATTTCCCCTGAGTCTTTGCTTTTTCAAGCTGTTTCTTCAACTAACTCTTGTCTTCTAGGACAGCAAGGTGGTATAGTAATTAGGCCTGAACTGGAGTCAATTCTGAGTTGGAATCCAACATCAGACAATTATTAACTATGTGCTCATAGTCAGTTTTCTCGACAGTAAAATGGGGATAATAATAATTTTAATTTCCAAGGATTATTATAAATATCAAATAAGGTAATTATAAAATGCTTAACATAGTGACTGGAACATTGTAAGCACTAAATAAGTATATGATGTTGTTAAAACTATTAGCACAGTGCCTAGTACAATTATAAATGTTAGCTATCATCATTACCATCATCATCATCATCGTCACTATCCTGGTTATCTTTGTCCATTGCAGACATAGCAGCAAAATAATTCTTGGGCAGGTATATTTATTCTTTATGGCTAGTAAAAAATGATTTACTTGCATCTCCCTGGGTGCATTGTTTACTACCAGAAAGAAACTTAGGCACTGCAATATTTATTGATGACCACTGGATGCTGTGGTTTAAAATGTCATATATACCTAACTCATGTTTTTCATAAAATTTTAAGTTTTCACTCCTTTTCTGCTACAACTTCTCCATCTATCCATCCACACAGAATAGGTCTTACTATAGTGTGCTTTTATTTAATGCTATAAGGGGGCAACTGGGGCACTGGTATGGGAAGGAGAAAGTACTCTATAGGAGAGCAGCCATTTCTGTGACAGCTGGGCTGTATTGAACAACTTCTGTTCTACTTCCCAACAGAGTCTCCTTCACCATGGTGTTGCCTCTCTCGATTGATTGAACTAGCAATTGAACTATCCTCTGTTCCCCCCATCACCACTTTCCACCATATCCATTGTTTTTGTTCCAAGTAAAATAATTTCTCATTTGGGACTCCAGTTTTATTAGTCATTAGTTTTTTAAGACTTTAAAGCAAGAAAGTGATCATCAGATACTGAAAATGAGGTGCCATGAAAAAAAGGGACTTTTTCAAGGTCTCAGGATAGCAAGATCTTGAATTCATGCTAAATAGCCCCTGGCTTTAGATTCATTGTTTTATCTACTCACCAGATTCCTCTCCCTAAGAAGTATTCACTGAATTGACTTGAAAGAAAATCATTTACCATTAATGAATACTTTTCACTAAATAAAAACATTTTCTATTAGACATCATTTGATCAGATGAAAAACTTTCAATTTTCTTTTGTTTTTAGAATGTTTCCTATTCAGCAAAAATTATATTTAAATTCTTTGTGATATCTTTAATGATCCAAATATTAAATTTTAGCAAAACACTGAAGGGGAAAAATATCATAGATACTCTACTTATTGTATTATTTTCCTTCTTTGCTAATTATGAGTAATTGGTGGTAGCTCAACCTTCAGAATTGTGTTGAATCTGAAAGCCAGATTCTGCTTACAATTTGTAAATTTTTATTTATGTAGCTCTTGGGGTAAAAAGTTTATAAGTTTAGCTTTAATGGCAAGCAGTCATTTAATAAATATTTGCTAATGACATTCACTAATAAAAATTTTAATGGATTTGCTTCTAGTTCTGGTTTATGGTGCCCTTAGAAGTGACTACATAGACAATCAGATTAATCCACAAAAGAAGAATTAATATTTTTCTGGCACTGAGGACAAACAAAAATAGAATACCTGCCCTAAAGAAGCTTATAGTCTCAATCACATGTACAAAGGGAAAAAAAAAATCAAAATTACAAAAAAATGCAAATTGTGTGAGTGTGTGTGTGTGTGTGTTTCTATCTGAATGTTTGAGAATGTTGTTGTTATGTTTTGTTTTTTAATTTTTCAAGTCAAGGACAGCTTGAATATTTTCTTTGGCCTGGCCCTACTATTCATTAAGATTTATACTGGAGAAATTAGCCTAACTCAACAATGAGTCAGGGTCAGTAAAATACTTTCTGAAAAGATACTACACAGTAAATTACTTTTCAAATAGGAGAAAACTTGGAGAATTGCATTGTCTTTCTTTCTGGTTTTACCCTACCACTACAAACTCAGGTGATAAAGTAATTTAGAATGAATTAAGATTGTTGATATGACACGAGGAAGAGTTAAGTAAATGCTTGCCCTTGTGGCTTAAAAACAGATCTGCCAGTCACAGACTTTGGAGATGAAATCCCAACTCTCCTTTTTGCTCCCTGGGTGGGTGGCCTGGGATCCTTGGTTTTGCAGAAAGAGGCCTATTGTGCTTCCTTTTCCCACATTGTGTGCTATTCCTTTATTTAGTTAAGTTTTGTAAAGAGCAGAACAAAAACGTTAATGACTTTATTATTACTTGCAAGTAGGCAGATGCCAAGTGTTTCAAAACTCTAGAATACTGGAATTTGATTTTTAACTATTATTGGATTTCGTTGTAATGCACAGGATTAAATAAATTGCCAAAATGTATTTTCTTTTCTTTCCCCCTTCTGATCCTGTGCTCATGAAAACAAGCTGCTTCATAATGTTAACAAAGTATAGCCTCCACCATAGCACTTTGCTACATGGTCATTCATTCTCATTTTCTAATTCATACTTTCAGCTTTCGTTAGTAGGAGATTAGAATTGCATCTCATGGGCCCTTGAATCTGTAGAAGTAGAGAGGGGATAATTTGTACAGATTATCAAATTTCCTGTGGATGTGGGACCTCAGAGAAGAAAGGAAAATGCAAGAACAAGAGTAGACTACATGGCAAAAAATTGGAAACTGAGTGGATGCCCATCAGTTGGAGAATTGCTGAATAAATTATAGTATATGAATATTATGGAATATTATTGTTTGTAAGAAATGACCAACAGGATGATTTCAGAGAGGCCTGGAGAGACTTACATGAACTGATGCTAAGTGAAATGAGCAGAACTAGGAGATCATTGTACACAGAAACAGCAAGATTATATGATGATCAATTCTGATGTATATGGCTCTCATCAACAATGAGATGATTCAGACCAGTTCCATTGATCTTGTGATGTAGAAAGCCATCTGCACCCAGAGAGAGAACAGTGGGAACTGAATGTAGATCATAAAATAGTATTTTCACTCTTTTTGTTGTTGCTTACTTGCATTTTGTTTTCTTTCTCATTTTTTTTTTCCTTTTTGATCTGATTTTTCGTGTGCAGCATATTTGTGGAAATATGTATAGAGGAATTATACATGTTTAAGTTTAACATATATTGGATCACTTGCCAACTGGAAGAGGGGGTGGGGGGAAAGGGAGGGAAAAATTAGAACATGGGGTTTTGTAGGGATGAATGTTGAAAATTATCCATGTACATATTTCAGAAATAATAAGCTTTAGTTAAAAAAAAAAAAAAAGGAAAAGGATAGACTACAAATAGACCACACAAAAATGGTTGGATTAAATTGGAATGAAGATCTGAGATAAACAGATGGAGTCAAGTTGCTTAATTCAATAATATTTACAGAATTGGTGCTTTTTGGAGATGGTTTTTAACATTATACAGGGCAATGCAATTTTAAATGTACCTGAAAGGAATGGGAAAAGCACCTGTGTTCTGGTCCAGCAACTTACTAACACCATCACTCCTTGCCTACATTACCTTAGCTGCAAAATTATAATAATCAAGGGATTTTTCCATACCTAGCAGCCACCATCTTGAATTAAAAATTTTCACTGCTACTTGGCTCACCATGACACTCCTTTCATGGGGTTCAACTGTTCCTCCAATCCCAAGGGGAGAAAGATCAAGCCATTCCCTTACTGGGGACAAATGCACCCACCGTTACACTATGCCAAATCTCTCATGCCCATCCTTATCTCTGACTGTTTTTACCACCCAGGACATCCAATTAACAGACATGATTAGATAACCTGACTCAGTGAAATATCATTACTGTCCAAATACTATGTTTAAAATGAGAAACAAATTATAATGAATGACAGAGTCAGCAAATCTTATTTCCTAATAACAGGGTTTATAGATTTTGACAGAGATTGGTATTATGCTGCAGACTTCAGTAAATATTAATGAAGTCAAATGAAAAGAGACATTCTTTCCAGAATTATTTTTAATTTCAAATGTCATCACAGTCAAACCTGCATATTGTATTATCCTTCAATCAAATTGTAGTTACAAATATTCCAGAAGACCCATTCCCCACATTTTGAAGCTCATTAGCTATTTATGAAAATTGAAGAAGTTTAAATTTGGCACGTATTTCACCAATATAAACTTAAAATCTCACAGAATCACAAAATGTGAGAGTTGATGGTCATTTCTTTGAATCTTCATACCAACTAGGACCAACTGGTCCATCCTCTGCTTGATGTCAAGAAGGGAGAAAATAGTTCCTGTTGAGGGAATTAATTCCATGGGTGAATAGCTACATTTGTCAACATACAGTCATTTCTCCTGCTTCTGACTTCTAAAACAAATAGAATAAGTTCAGTCTCTCCTTCACATCAGTCTTTCAACTACAACACCCAAAGACACATATAACATCTCTTCTGGGTTTTCTTTTCATCAAGCTACATATGCCCAGTCTTTAACCAATTCTCAGATATTATGGAGTCAAAGCACTTAGCATTCTGGTTGCCCTCCTCCAGAGAAGGGGAAGGAATAAGCATTTATATAGTGTTTACTATGTGCTAAGCACTAAGCTAAGTGCTTTACAAATATTACCACCTTTGATCCAAACAATCTGACAAGGTAGGTAGTGTGATATAATCTCTGGGTTAGCAATGTTCTTAAACTGTGGTTCCATGAACTATATACAATGCTTCCCTTTCCTGGAAGTTATGGCCCTCTTAATAAAGCACCAAATTGTATTCTTTTTTGGCCACATCATCTTGAAAAACCTCTTTTAAAAATGACTCTTTCTAAAATGTTCTTAGGAATTTAAATGAAGCTTGAAGTCCACTAAACACCTCCCATCCTTGTACATCCTTTTCACAATTGTCATCTGCCAATTCTACCTCATCTTATATACTTGTGTAGTTTGATTGTTTCAAAGGAATGGTACATTTGCTTGCTATTAAATATTTCCATTTTAAGATATTTATAGTATTTTATTTTTTCCAAATACATGCAAAGATGGTTTTCAACCTTCACCCTTATGTTCTAAATTTTTCTCCTTCCTTTCTCCCCAAGATAGCAAACAATCCAATGTGGGCTAAATATGTGCAATTCTTCTAAACATGTTTCCAAATTTATTGTGTTGCCCAAGAAAAATCAAATAAAAAGGGGGAAAAAATGAGAAAGAAAGAAAAAAAAAAAAAAAAACAAATCACCACCACCAACAGAAAACAAAAAAAAAGTAATAATAATATGCTTTGATCCACATTTAGTTTCCATAGTTCTTTCTCTGGATGTGAATGGCACTCCCCATCACAAGTCTATTGGAACTGTCTTGGATAACTTCGTTGTTGAAAAGACCCAGGGACATTACAGATGAGCATCACATAATCTTGTTGTTACTGTATACAGTGTTCTCTTGGTTCTACTCACTTCACTTAGCATCAGTTCACGTAAGTTATTCCAGGACTTTCTGAAATCAACCTGCTCATCATTTCTTATAGAACAATATTTCCATACATTCATATACTATAACTTATTCAGCCATTCCCCAGCTGATGGGCATCAGGGCATTTTCCAGTTCCTTGCCACATAGTTTGATTTTTTTGAACCAAATGTAAAACTTTATTTTTATCCTTATTGAATTTCATATTGTTAGATTCAGTTGAGTACACTAGCCTGTCAAGATTCTTTTGAATTATTTTATCACCCTTTCTATTAACTATTCTTCAAGGGCATGTGCCATCTGTAAATAGTAGGAGCATATATTTCATTCCTTTTATTCCGCTCATTGATAAAAAAAAAAATGGGTCATATACAGATTCCTATGGTATATTAACTATTAACAACTACTCTTTCAGTCCAATCTTCTAACCAGTTAATCCATATTTCCCCACATTATAAAAAAGAATAGTATAAGACCTTTCTTAAAAGACTAAAAATCTAGATTTTATCACCCTTTCTATTAACTATTCTTCAAGGGCATGTGCCATCTGTAAATAGTAGGAGCATATATTTCATTCCTTTTATTCCGCTCATTGATAAAAAAAAAAAAAAATGGGTCATATACAGATTCCTATGGTATATTAACTATTAACAACTACTCTTTCAGTCCAATCTTCTAACCAGTTAATCCATATTTCCCCACGTTATAAAAAAGAATAGTATAAGACATTTCTTAAAAGACTAAAAATCTAGGTATAATATATCCATAGTATTCCCTTCACTTCACTTTGACTTTGCTGCCCTAGCCCAGACTCACCTAGCCTATTGAAATAACCTCCTAATTATCTCTCTGCTTTAAATTTGTCTCTAATGCATCCTTCACAAGAGCTATAAATTGATATTCTTAAAGGATAGAACTATTCAAGAAGTTCTACTGGTTCTCTGATACCATTAAGATAAATATTAGGCTCCATTACTGACATTTAAAGATCTTCTCAACATGACCCCAATATACATTTCCAGTTGAATTATTACTATCCCTCATGCATCCTATTTTCCAACTAAACCGGACTCCTGGACACATTTCATTTCTCATTTCTTTAGGTGGATAGAATGTCAGCTCTGGAATCAAGATGACTCACCTTCATGAATTCAAATCTGACCTCACTTAAAAACTCTGAAATCTTGGGTAAATCATTTAATCCTGTTTATCTCAGTTTCCTCATCTGCAAAATGAGTTGGAGAAGGAAATGGAAAACCAGTATCTTTGCCAAGAAAACTACAAATGGGATCATAAAAAGTTATACATAACTGCGTATAAACGATCCCAAGGACTGAAATGTTCTTCCTCCTTTTATGGAATTATAGAATTTTATAGAATTCCTGGTTACTTTCAAAGCCTATCTCAAGTGCCATCTACTACATTGTCTTTCCTGGGTCTCCCTAGATCCCTTTTATTCTCTATTATTACTATGTATTAACTCTGCACATATTTTATACATATTTATTATCTATGTACATATTTTCCCTTTTGTCCAATAGAAAATAAGTTTATTATGAATAGGGAAAGTTTCATTTTTGTTTTTGTATCATTAGTGTCTAATGCAGTGCTTGACACATGGTAAATGTTCAAAAAATGCTTTTTAAATTTAATTGAGCTCTTCTTTAGTCATTAACCCCCTAACCTTTGGTCTCTTATTTGATTTTTAGTCTCAGATAAATGTAGTATCCATCCCTATGTTCCATGATGAATTTCATCCTCTTATCTTAAATGGAGTCTACATCCTTCTTCAGGTAACAGATAATAGGCTGACCCCCATTTGCCCATGAAGGCATGTAGGTGTAGATATTTATAGCAGTTTTCTGAAGGATTTTCTTTGGCTTCACTATTGTTTTCCTGCAGTGGGAAAGGTAGATGGAGAAACTCAGACCCTTAAAAATTTCCCCTTGAAGGTTATCTTATTGACTGTCTCTAATGTCCATGAATATGTATAAACATGCTCTCGTCTTCATATTTTCTACCTCAGGCTGAACTATTTGTAGTTTTTCATTGTGTAATCCTGTTCTGGAATTTGACCTCACAACAGACATGGACATGTAAACTCTTCTGAGCATCTAAATGTACAATGACTGGAGTACTGGAACTAGAGTCAGGAAGACCTAAGTCAAATACAGTCTCAGATACAGCTTTGCAAGCTTGGGCAAGTCACTTAATCTTATTACCTGTTTCCTCATCTGTAAAATGAGCTGGAGAAGGAAATGGTAAACCATCACAGTATCTTTGCTTAAAAAAAAAAAAAAAAAAAAAAAAAAGAATGAAATTGGAAGCTTTCTGGGTGTGCTCACATAAATTCTAGAGAAGAAAAAGAGAAAGGAATCCAAAGCAGGAATCATCCTCTTTCTCCCATTAGCTCCTGGTACCCCTAGATCAGCAGGTGGGGGTTTCTTTTCTGGAGGCCATTTGCATCTTAAGATATGATTGTGGAAATTGAAGTCCATCCTTCCCTTTTTGAAAATTGGGAAAAACATTGTCTTTTTAAGTGAATTATTTCTCCAATATCATTTGTCTTCCTCCCCATTTAATAGGAGAAAAAAAAATTGAGAAGGAAAAGCCACTCCTGTGGCTTACCAAAACTGTTTTTGCATTGCTACTATTTTCTTCCAACAAACTGTACTAGTCATCCCTTTAATCCCAGCTCCCCATGCTCCTATGTTTTCTGTCCTTTCTGTTGCTATTGCATGTTTCTATTATAATATAAAGAAGCTGGCAGCCATCAACCTTTGTTTCATACTTGCTGTCAACTCCAGTAAGAGGGGTTGGGAAACAGGTCTGTATGAATAAAAGCAGGAGGCACAAGCAGCAATGAACATGAACCACAGGTTGGAAAAGTAGCATGTAATCATTTCTTCACTGGAAGATCAGAAACCTTTTCAGGTACTCTGCTATTGTGTTCCTTAGCCAGCCCAAGGTGATAAGTAGAAGAAGTAATAAGCAGGAAGAGATTAAGAGCCTGACAAGAATCAAAGAAATAATCCCTTTGACTAAAGCTATTTTGAAGACCAAAGTCCAGGAAGGGAAGGAAAGCACCTTCCATGTGCACCAAGTGAATCTCGCTTTGGATTCCTTTGTTAGGGAATAAGTTGTTCCCTTTTTTTCCCCTACCTTCCAAAGAATTATTATAATTCTTTTTTAAGGAGAATAATTTATGCAAAATTTACATCTAGGAAACCAGGGCTAACCTAATTCTCCTATGTCTTTATTTTATATTTTCAGCAAGAGGAAATATTTATTTCTTAATTACACATAAATCTTATACACATGAGATCATATTACATTTGTATAACCATCATTGAACATTGTGCCTGGCACGTGGTGAGCCCTTAACAACTGTTTGCTATTGACTGATTGATTAATTGATTGGTTAAAGTGCAAGTAAATTCTAGAATCTCTCTCTTGCTTCCTATATGATTTATGTCATGCTTTCAAACAATTGCCTGGTAATTTTCTAGTTCAGAGAATCCAAACTTTATCAGAAAGAATTATTTTTAAACCCATTCAGTCAATATTTATTGGGCAGTGAACACTTTTTTAGATGATGTAAAGAGATAACACTAACTGGCTTTCTCATATACTCAATTGATTAAAAAAAATAAAATAAACAAACTTTAGTTGTTAGTTTAAATATCCAAAGTATGTGTGACTATGAGTGAGTTACTTGATCTTTCTGGGTCTCAATTTCCTCACCTATAAAATTTACAGGTTGAACAAGATGATTTTTAAGGTCTTTTCTAGTTCTCTGATTCTTTTATTTTTGGGGAACTTACTAGTTCACAAATGAAATTATTTCAAGAATTCTTACTCAATAAAATAATCAGAAGAGCAAAATCATATAGTATAAGGTTTCCAGACTGGCAGTGGTTCATCTCTTACATGATTACGTAAAAGATCTGATTTCTGTCAACATGGTAACATGTTGTTCAATCATTTTTAGTTGTAGCCAACTTTTCATGACCCCATGTGGAGTTTTCTTGTCAAAGGTTCTGTAGTAGTTTGCCATTTTCTTCTACAGAGAATTTTATGGATGAAGAAACTGGGTAATCAGGTTTGAGTGACTTTTCCAAGATCACACAGCTAGTAAGTGTCTGAGGCAAGATTCCAATCCAGGAATGTGAATCTTCCTGACTTCAGGTCTGAACTCTCTCTCCCCTAAACTACCTTACTTCTCCAGTATGGAAATTTCTTCTAATATGGAATACTTCTTCTAATATGGAAACATGGAACTATCCTTTGGGAATATTATCCTTACTTCATTTAGTAACAAAAATAAGAACCTTTCTGTAATTTAGGAGATAAATCCTAGAGAGAGAGTCATCTGAATCACATGGAAATGAAGAGGTCCAATCATTATACCTTATTCTGAATTCATTATTCCTGAATTCTCTGAAATCCCTATACATACTTATTTGTAGGTACACACACACACACATTAATTCTCTTCCACTGAAATATGTCAAGTTTCTTGGATTTCAGGCAGGATTTTGGTTTCTAGCAGAACCCAGAGCACTTTGAGATGGTACTTGGAATTAGTAACTGTGGCAGCAATGACTTAAATAATTTTTGCCAAGATCATATGTTGACCTAAGCTGCCTAAAAATTCCAAGTATGTAGTGATTATGGTGAAAGCACCCACCCATCACTTCATTCCAGAGGTTTCTCCAGATACCAAATAGAAACTTGGGTTTCTAAATGATCCAAGTTGATACCAGATACCCTGGAGAGAGCTTCCCAGGCTTTTTTTTTTTTCTTGTGAAAATTGACTAAGTACTAAAGCATTATGTTGAATATTTCCAAAATCTCTGTCTCAGTATATGAAGATTCCTTAAAACATCGGGCTTTTGATCTGTCAAAAGTAGGGGTTAAAAACAAAATGTGTAGATTTAACTTTTTGAAATCAGATTAAAAAGTGGAGAAAATAGGAAAATACTATTAGAAAGGTTATTATACTTAATTATATTATTATACTAATTATTAATATTATTATATAATACTATTAGAAAGGCTAATTCATAGCAACATAAGGCAGATTATCTCCTATTAAGAAACTTTATTACTAAAATGATCATGGATCCCATATTTATAGTTACTTTTTACAAAGTATTTTATATAAATTTATCTTGTTTTACCCTGAAAACAATTATATAAGATCTATATAAATATTATTTCTCTTTTATAAATAATAAAAGAAACTCATAGATATTAATGACTAACCACAAGATTAGCAAATGAATATCGGAGGATTGAAAGGTATAAGGCATCTCAAAAGTTGTCTAACTCAATCCCTTCATTTTAGAGATGAGGAGGTAAAGGGAGATGACAAGACATTCCATTTCCCATCTTTGAACCTTTCCACTGGCTGTTCCCCCATGGCTGGAATGATCCCATCTCACCTACTCTTCTTTCAATATTCAACTCACATGTCACCTTCTTAGCAGGCCTTTCTGGTTCCCCTTAGGGCTTGCACATTTTCCTCTGCAGTTAACTTTATCTTTTCTAGATGTACCTATTTATATCAATGTTCTCTCCACCATTCAAATTTAAGTTCCTCATGAGCAGTAATTTTTTTCACTTTTTCTATGCATCCCTAGCTCTTTATAGTGTTGGGGTGAATATTTATTGGTTGATTGGTTGATTGCCTAAAGTCATATAGATATAAGCATCTGAAGTGGAATTTCACTCCAGGTCTCTGACTTCATTTCCAGTGCTCTTTCTACTGTGATATCAGTAAATAAATACAACATAAACTCCTTTATGTTTATATATATATATTATTGATATTAATTATTCCTGATGGTAAATAACTAGTGGGTTGTAATCTATAAGAAAATCTTGATATCTTAACTGGTACGTTTCCAAGATATTTGCCACAATCACATTCCTGACTCTACTACCTTACAACAATCTTTTTCCAAAGATGTCTAGACTTCTCAATGGGAAGATGGATGTATATGGCACAGATATACCTTTCCTAAACTACTTAAGTATTTACCATTATCCTCAATCTTCTCTCCCCTATGGTCCAGGTCAGGAACTTTAATGCCAACTAATCCCATTCCTTTATGTACTTCCGTCCTGCTTTTTATGTCATGACTGGTGGAATAATTTTGATTTACTACTCCTAATTGCTAAAAACCCAGGCTATTTCTGAAATATTCAGTTTTTTGAAAACTTGCCACAATTTTGACTGCCAGATGATATTGTTTGTACATAATCACATTGAGGTTATGATATTAATAGCAAATAGGGTAAAGGTAAAATCTTTTAGTCCACCATTTCTATTTACATAATATATTTAAATAACTATCTTTCTTTAATAGAAATATTACCAATATTTCTTCTTTCTGGCATAAGATCCTTGCATTAAGGTCCAACTCCAAGACCTCATTAGGGTATACAGGTTATTCATGCCAATAGAGCAAAAGCTTTGGCAGAGCCTATCAAGATGAAAAGGCCAATTTGAGTTTGGGCCCAGCAATAAACTGTATATTTCTGTCCTGCAAAGACCAGCCCAAATTCAAAGTTGCTCATTACCAGAAGGTTGGTCACCAGATGATCAATTGTTTTGACAAGTTTAATTCATAAAGATCTATCCTATAGTATAAGGGTTGTGATCCGTACTCATGGAGGGATTATTCCCACTGATAAAATCATGATTCTCTTGGAATATTCAAGGATGGTAATAAAGATGCCTTATCTTGGTCTGATTAATTTTCATTTATTATATTTTCTCTTATAAGTGTAAATATAAGCATAAAGTATATTTTTTTCAATTTAGTGATAGATCTAAGGTATGTATTACAAAGAAAAAAGACAAAGAAGAATCAGAAGCTATGTTCTTTTTGTTCACTCTTAGAAATTTACTTCCAACTTCCTAATTAACCTTTGGTTGACTCTTATAAAAATTGAGTCACCCAGAGAAAATTGGAAGTTTCCTTTTCAACCTTTCTTATATTATGAAAATTTGAAAAGGGACCTTCAAAGCTTCTTCATAACATTAAAAGTCACCACCAGAAGAAACTTAAAAGTTGTTAGGCAGTGTATATCTGTTTTCCTTCCTTATATTCATTATTTGTTACCGAAAATAAATAATTCTAACCACATTTATATTTCAACTACTTGAAAGTTGCTACAAATATAATCATAGTTCTCCCAGACTTTATTTTCTAAGAGGAACAGAAGAGGAAATTGGAGATCCCAAATTCATCTAGCAAACTGTTTTTCTGTGTAGTGACAGTTTCAAGTCTATTAAAAGCCAAGAGTATTAGCAAATTGAGAAAAGGAGAAAAGACAAAGCTTTTTTTGATATGTACTATATATCTGTGTAAAATCCTGTAAATCATAACGTGTTTACAATGTTATAGATATACTTTTGTCCCAGAATAGGTGCCCCAAGGGGCCAGGTCTAGAATCTCAAGTGTTTTCAAGATAGCTTTCATTCATGCAGGCTTAATAAATAATACTAGGTGGAAAAAGGTGAAAAAAAACAAGAATAATAACAACAATATCTTACATTAAATTAATGATTTTTAAAAATGCTTTGGACAACCCCATGAGTTAGGTTTATACAAGTGTTATAATTCCCATTTTGTAGATGAGGTAATTGAAATACAAAGAAATCAAATTGTTTACTCAAAATCAGAGGGCTGATAATGTTTGGCACCTCTGCTTGAATCCATGCCTAATGAGCCTGAGTTCAGTAGTTAGAAAAGATATTTCATCTGAGAAAAGTGAGTCAATAGAGTGATACAGCAATCAATGAAGTTAATGCAATCTTTGGATCCATTAAGATAGGTATATTATTCAGGTCTAGAAATGACAATCTGACTGTACCCTGGCCTGGTCAGATTTCATTTGGAATATTATATTAATAATATTGGAGGTTATTTAAGGAAGAATACTAAAATGATGGAGAATATATAAAGTAGGGTAATCAGGCTGGTAAAAAGCTTTGAGTCATGTGAGAATCAGCTGTAGGAATTAAAATTTTAGCCTAAAGAAGAGAAAACTTAAAGGATATGTGTTGGGCTGTCTTTTAAGTATTTGGGCGTAATCACATAGAATAGGAATTAGACTCTGAACTTTTACTTGGAACTAGAGGATAAAGTTGAGTAATGAGTAAATATTGCAAAAAGGTGCAGGTGTAGTCTTGATATAAGAAAACATTTCCTGGGTAATGAGGTATCCAAAAGTGGAATGGACTTTTTTTTGATAGTTTCACTGTCACTAAAGACCTTAAAAAGGAAAAAAAAAAAAAAAAAAAAGGTTGGGTAACTACTTGTCTTGATAGCTTGTTCAGAATTAGAAAGGACAAAATGGCTTATGAGCTCCTTTCCATCTATGAAATCCTATACTTCTTTATTAGTTCTGACAGTATTTTTATGCTTTTTTGTTTCAATGTTCATTTGTAATATTTTTACATATCTTGACTAGGTTTCAGAATCATAATGAAGTTTGCCTCAGAGAAAAAATTCGGAAGAATGCCCCATTTTTCTATTTTTAAAAAATGTATATATTATCTTTTCTTTAATAGTGATACTGGTCCTAGTATCTTTTTAAATAGCTGGTTTTTTAGTCGGTTGTTAAAATCCTATTTACCTTCTCTTTCTGAAAGTAGTTCATTTAAATGATATAGATAAGCATGAGTCTTGGAGATCTTCTAGTTCAAGGGTCAGCAAATTATGGCCCCGAAGGTCAAATCCAGCCCATTTCTTGTTTTTGGTATGGCTCACAAGCTAAGAATTGTTTTTGTATTTTTAAATACACCAAGGCCTGTTCAAAAACAAGTATTGGAGTGAGTTTGGAATTCTGCCTCTACATTGCCAATCCCTGATTTAATCTAATTTAATTTCCAATTTTATAAGATTATCAGTTTTTTGTCATAATAATCTTGTAATTAAACAATCATGTATCAAGATAAGTTAAATATTGGACTAAATCTTGATGGCATACTATGAATACTGTCAACTTGTACTCTGTCAATCTTCACTATATCTATAAAATTTCCTTAATTTCATGAAATGAAGGGATCATATTCTTTTCTTCATAGTGTTGGGATGATTAATAATTCTCAATTTTTTTTTCTCCTTGTTCTGTCATTCAAATACATTATTTCTGCCTTTTTTACAATTCAATCATTTTAAAGGTCTTTTTCTTTCCACTATTTTTTCTGCCATTACAGGAAGATTATTCTATTTTTCATCAAATTCTTTGTATTGTTTATATTATCTTCTGGTCATTCTAAACTGTTGAGTGTCATCATTATTTTATCATGTAATTCCTTAGGTGTTTTGTTTATTCTTTATGTCATATTTTTGCTGGTAATATTTATTATGTTCATTCCTTTAGTATATTATTAGTCTTGTATCAAGAAAATTCTAGTTTTCTTTCAAAAGTACTTTTGATATTCTTTCACTAAATTTTCTTTTTTAATTTCTGATCTTTTTAACCCATATTTTTTTTATATAGTTTTTATTTACCAGATATATGCATGGGTAATTTTACAGCATTGACAATTGCCAAACCTTTTGTTCTAATTTTTCCCCTCCTTCCCCCCTCCCCCATGGCAGGTTGACCAATACATGTTAAATATGTTTAAGCCGTATTTTTAAAATTGTGCCAGTGCTCGGCACATCTTTAAAAGTTTCTTACTTTTTTTGAGGATTTCTTGTAGCTCTGCTATGATTGGGAATTTGTGTTGTTATTTCTAAGAGAGAGGAAAGACTCCTTTTTGTTATCTCACTCTGCCATCTTCCTCAGAATTTCAGATTGATAATGTTTTTTTGACATTTCTAGTGTCACTTAAAAATTGAGAATCACCATTCAAAACAGACAGCTCTTTTAAGTCATATGTTTCCATAGCTGTATTTCTTTGTTTGTTTTAAATATATTGAGTCACTTAGGAGGAAGAGAATAAGCCATAGGGAAAAGGAAGAAAATAGAGATGAAAAATTAGAATAGTGTGTTAGACCTGGAAAAGGCACAAATATACTTTAAATCAACCTTTCATTTTTCAGTAAGGAAACTAAGATCCAAAAAATGAAGTTTCTTGTTCAAAATCATGGAATTACTAGAGATAAGATTTTGGTTCTAAGTCTATTTTTTTTTTTTTTCTTTTGGTAATCAGGGTTAAATGACTTGCCTAGAGCCATACAGCAACTAAGTATCTGAGATTGGATTTGAATTCAGATTTTTCTGACTTCAAGGCGGTAATTGATTAAATTCAACTTCTTTTTTTTTTTTTTTTTGAAAGATCCTATGGACAGGTAAGTGGTGCAATGGATAGAGCACTGACACTTAAGACTTCCTAGCTGTGTGACCCTGGGCAAGTCACTTAACCTCAATTGCCTCAGCAAAAATACATAAATAAAGACCCTATTTTGTATTTAGAAAAGCCCTATTTTAGTGTTTCAATATTCCCTTTTGGATGTAAAGAGGTAGGCTTCAAAAAAAGAAATTCAGACTCTCAACAATTATATGGGGAAAAAAAAGATCCAAATCACTAAAAATTGGAGAAATGCAAATTTTAAAAAATCAAAAATTTTAGCTCACACCCATTAAATTTGGCAAAGATGACAAAAAACCAAAAATGACAAATGTTGGTACAGCTAAAAGAAAACAAAAAACATTAGTACACTGTTGGCAGAGCTGTGAATTATTCCAGTCATACTGGAAAGCAATTTGGTACTATACACAAAGTTATCAAATAATGTATACCTTTTCATCTAATTATATATAGACCTATAACCAGAGAGACTAAATAAAGAGGGAAAAAGACTTCTACATGCAAAAATGTTTAAAGAAGCTCTTTTCATAGTAACAAAAATCTAGAAGCTATATGGTTTGTCTATTTCATTTTTAGAGAATGGATAAACAAATTACGAATGTATTGGGCTATTATTGTTCCACAAAGGATGAAATGGACAGTTTCAGCAAAAACTGGGAAGATCTCTAAGCATTGATGCAAAGTGAAGTGAGCAGAATTAGATAACAAATTTATATAGTGATCACAATTTTGAAATAGTACTCTAACCAATGCAATAATAAACTACAAATCCAGAGGACTGAAATATTCCAATCATCAAAGGGGTGATTAGCATTACTGTCAAAGAAATAATGGATTTAAAATGCTGACTGAGATATATTTTGAACATGGTCAACATGGAGAGTTGTTTTGCTACACTCTACATATTTATTATGTAGATTTTTTTTTTAATCTTTTTTTTTTTCATTTTCAATTGAGGCAGTAGCTAGTAGAGGAAATAAGTGGTTATAAAAATAAATGACATCATCTTTAAAAGAAATAAATAAAGTCTTTTAAAAATCCTTTTTAAAAACTAAAACTGAAGTGAAAATTCTACAAATTGCTCTTTATTTGACCTTAGTACTTTAGGGAAGAACAAATTTCTCTCTTTTGCTTATAGTCACAATTACCATATGCTTAAATAGGTCTACTGAATTTACAGAATGGCTCATTAGCCTAAAGACCAAACTACTCAAGGAGAAAATCCCAAGACTTCACAACTTCTTTTTACTTACAAAAATTGATAACTGACCAAGAGAAGTGTGGAAATATAGGGCCAAAGAATGATGTGAAAATGTTAAAAACTGTAAATATGTAAGTATTTACATACCAATAATTCAGCAACTGTGAGATGTTGGCCAAGTCATTTCACTGCTTAATATTGTTACATGTACATTTTATGACATCTCAGGTTTATTCTAACTCATATTCGGTGGTTCTATAATTTAGCACTCCTATGGTTCATCCCAACACAGTCAAACCCTAGGGCTGCTTCCATATTACCAAAAGGGAATAGCTATAGATTTTATCACAGCTGGATCACGGTTTTCTTTATCAAAGATTCATCAAAAACTTGGGTGCTGGAGTATTTGTACCTACTTGATCTTATGTTAAGGCTAGCTCTGCAAAATCAGTCTTGGGAAACAAAAGCAAAATAAGGGTATAAAGTCAATGGATTGAAACAAGCTTCTAAGATTTAATCAGAATTCTGTTAAACATAATTATCCCACAGTATGTTAAAAAAAAAAAAAAAAAAAAGGTCATGCTGAAAGCAAATTTTGAAAGACTCAGAAATTTTGAGATGCATTCTGTAGAAGAACATTGGTAAGATGAAAGAGCATTCTATCTTGAAATAATGCATAAGATAATGTAGGGAAAAGAAACCCCAGATGTTGCTAGCCAGATCGGAAAAGATAAATCAACCACCTGTATGCCACAAATGCAAAGCTGTTAGAATTTCACTACTAATTCAGAAGCTGAATATACTGCTTGTCACAAGCTTTATATAAAATCCTTTGGTTAAAAAAAAAAAAAAAAAGAATTAATTAGAGAGAAAGTTCAGAACATAATGAAGGAGATTTTTATTGCCTAATTCCTGCTGACCTGACTTTTTACTTAATTTAGGCTCACATTAAAATGCTCCATTTCTCAAAAGCTTATTTTAGGGGGAAAGATATACACAGTAATGCCCTGTTTATAGAGAGGTCAGACCTGTAGCAATAACAAAAAATTTGGATGATGTCAAGGAAGCCAGAAATAATTACATTCAAAAGCCAACTAGGTGCGCAAAGTATTAGGTATTAATAAGTCATGGTTCCTGCCCACAGTGAGCTTTCGAGAAGGGAAATAATGTGGGTATAGAAATAAATGTAAGAAAAAATTTAAATCAATATGTGCTATGACTGTTCAGAAAAGCTCATTTATGTTCAGAAAAAGCAGAAAAGTTTTCATGAAGAAGATGGGATTTTAGCTGGGTCTTGGAAAATACTTAAGATTTCAATAAACAGAAATGGAGGTGGAAGTAAGGAAGAAAGAGTTTCAGGTGTGGAGAATGACATGGGCAAAGACACAAAAATAGGAAAACATGGTATTTAACAAATGTGACTAGACTACAGGGTACATGAAAGAGAATAGTCTTAGCTTTTTCCTTCACTTTTCTTTTTTTCTTTCTTTTTTTTTTGGTATGTCTTTCTCTGATCCCAGTTGAATATGTTGTATTCTAATGATCTACTCCCTCTAATGATGGAATATAATAATAATCTCCCTAC
The DNA here is from genome assembly GCF_048593235.1 of Sminthopsis crassicaudata. Lineage (NCBI taxonomy): Eukaryota > Metazoa > Chordata > Mammalia > Dasyuromorphia > Dasyuridae > Sminthopsis > Sminthopsis crassicaudata. Next base: position 117,798,983 of record NC_133619.1, on the reverse strand, counting down.
TCCCAAGAGGGATTCCATATTAGGGGCCTAGATTCTTTCATCACTGGCTGGGTCACAACTTGACTGAATAACTATTGAAATTTCTCCCACCCATTTTACTTAGAATCTAAGGGGAATGGTTAGCTTTTTTCCCCCCTATTAGTCATGCTATTCCCTTGATTCATAGGACCAAAGATTCTTAAATTGTGAGTTGCAAACCCACATGGGGTCATGTAACTGAATTTGGGGGTCATGAAATTATGATTTATTATCAGTAAATGTTTGATTTGTATATCTTTTCTATATACCTACACACCCAGGACTGTCTAAAAATTTCTCAGTTTAAAAGAGGTTGTGAGTGAAAAATGTTTAAAAAGTGCTGATATAGATGATTACATTTACATATTTCTTAAATCTATGAGAGGATTTAAGAGAGTACATTGTCATAGAAGTCAAACAGAGTGACAACATCAAAGAGAAAGAGGAGGAAATATTCAGCAGTTTTAAATGATCCTGGGAAGACGAAAACAGAGGGACTAAGGAAAAGATACTGTTTTAGTCAAAGAAGTAGGAGATTAAAAGAACCACATCAAGATTCACTTACCAAATTTTTATTTTTGTCTTAAAATGTGTAATGCATTTGACCAAATTAGGTATAGAATAGCAGATCCCACTGTGATTATTGTTTGTTGACTAGTTCTTTAAAATGTGTTTTGGTAGAGCAAAGTGCCATTCTAAAGACTCTTTCCTAACAAAATCTCTCTGAAGCAGCATCATCCAAGATTCCATGAAGATGTAACAGACGTAACCTTGTTGATGAGTTGCTCTCTGATAATTAATATTAGAAAAGGCATGAAAAAAGAAGAGATGAAGGCTTGTGAAAAGTATTTATTACAGCTATGAAGAAGATCCGATAGAGATGCTCTAACTGAAGATTTTTTTTTTTTTCTTCTAGAGTCTTTTATTCATGGATGATACTGTGCTGGCTATGTCAAACCCTAGAGCATAGCAGATGTCTCCTGGATGAAATCCATAATCACTCAGAACTATACATACAGGGGAAACCAAAAAGATGAAGAATACTTATTGTTTAGATTATGACATATAAGATGACAATCTATATAGCTCACCTATCATTATATAGAATCAGTGGTCCTCAAACTTTTTAGATAGGGGCCAGTTCACTGTCCCTCAGACTGTGGGAGGGCCAGACTATAGTAAAAACAAAAAGCTCACACTCTGTCTCTGCCCCTCAGCCCATTTGCCATAACCTGACAGGCCGCATAAATATCCTCAGTGGGCTGCATCTGGCCCACGGGCCGTAGTTTGAGAATCTTTGCTATAGATCTTAAACATACAAAGTGAATGGAAAATAAGTTAGGTCCAAAATTAAGCAGAAGGGGAAGCATGTGCTGAATTGCTTTTGGAAAATAGCAACTCTTCCTTAATGGCTCCAAATTTTACCCTGAAACAAAAGCCCATCTTCTTAATATCAATATTCTTTTAATACTGTTGTATGTTTTTAAAAAATGGAATATAGTTGCCAAATAATTAAAAATTAATTATTACCTAGTGGGCAACAGAGAGAGGTAGGTGGTGGGTGGAATGAAATAATAATATGTTAGGAACTATAAAGAAGAACATGAGTGGACCCGATCAGTTGCCAAGTCTCATTTATTTTACCTCAACAAAATATTTCACATCTTTCCTCCCCTCTCACACAGTCACTACCTTAGTTCAGTATTAGTGCATTAGTCTTTCAACTCCATTCTTTCCCTTTTCCAATCCATCCTCTACAAAGCTGCAAAAATGATACTCCTAAAGTAAAAGTCTGACATCATTCTCTTTATCAAGACATTCCTGTGTTTCTTTTTAACATAAAAAAATTTTTTTAATCTTCTGTGTGGTTTTTTACAGCTCTTTACTGTCAGGGAACACCTTGTGATCAGGGACTTTATTTTGACTTTGTATCTCTAGCACTTATCAATAGTACTTTATACATAGTAAGTGCTTTGTAAATATATATTGACAGACTGATTTCAAAAGACCTTTCTAAGCTGATGATACACTATATTTCCTTAGCTATTCTGCATTTTAACCATGTCTGAATTTGACCTTGAACATGACTTCCAGCTGCACCTTTTCTCAAGGCACTCCCTTCTCACTTTTCTCATCTACCTCAAAGAATATCTAGGTTCCTTTATTCTAGTTCAGCTCAGTGTCACTTCCTACAGGAAACACATTTTAACTGCTTCCTTTCACTCCCACCCCTTGTTCATAATCTCCCTCCCCTTTCACATTTTATTGTATTTACATTTTATTTAATTTTCTATGTATGTGTTATTTCTCCCCAATAGAATGAAATATCCTTAAGGGCAGGGATCATTTCCTTTTTCTCTTAGTGTCTCTACTGCCTAGCCCATGATTGGCATACAATAGGTGCTTAATAAATGTATGTTGAATGAATTAAGGAAAACATGGAGTTGAAAAAAAGATGGGTTACTTACATGGTAAGAACCAGAAACAATAATGGACATGGCTAGCTCATGAACTTCACTACTATCCTCTTGATGATGGAAAAAAAGGGAGAATACCTCATCTTGGTAGCTGGATCTCCTGAGGCTAATTTATAGAAGAACTTGGACAAGATTTTCATAGGATGGACTGGCAAGGATAGATTTTGATCTCTAAATTTGGAGGGAACATCCCTGCAGATGAGCTCATGAGTCCACCTGGGTATTGAAGTATATCAAATATCAAAAAAATAACACTGAAACAATATGATACTATAATTGATACTGCCAATGATGTTACACACATGCATGGCATGGTTAAAAAATGTGCTATTTTTCCTAAGGGAACATGCTGATTGCTATCTTTTATACCTAATTTTGATGACTCAGACTACAAAAACACACAAAACCCTAAAACTATTGGCAAGCCTAATTTAATCTTTCCTTAATACCTTAAAAGACAGATCAGAGTTCTATGTATTAACATTAGCTATTATTATACTGATTATTTTTTATTATTAAATTTTATTTTTAACTTATGGAATAAATAAAGATCTTCATAACATTACAAAAAAAAAAGATCATTGCACATAAAACTGCAAATTTTCTGTGTACAACTTGTTATTCCTTTCAAATATACAGCAAAATTACCTTGTAAATTTCTCTATTTTTTTCTTCCCACCCTTTTCCTCTCCCTTCCACCTTCTATCCAGAGATTTTCTCCATTTGAGGTCCATGGGTCTGAGGCACCTTAAGGGGGACTTAGAATGAACTAGGAACTTGGCTGTGAAACCCTAAAGTTTTGGAACATATGAGAGAAGTATTTAAGCCAGTTAAACCAGATGGTGGTCAGCTAGCTCAACAGTATATAGCAGAACAAGTATTTTCTGGGTCATTCTGCTACCTTCAAGTTAGAAATGGTTAGAATATTCCAAAGATGCTTAAAGTCACTTCATAATAAACCACTTTGTGTAGGACCTTTTACCCAGTGTTATTATACTGATAAAAATCTTACAAACTGATGTAGTCAAAAAAGCACTGATTTTTGAATCAAACTAGACCTAGAGGTCCTGAGTTCTAGTGCTGATCTTGCCATTTAGAAGCTATGTAACCTAAGGTGAGTTATTTTTCTTTTAAATGGTGATAATTTTTGCATTTGCTGACTCCCTAGGTCATAGTAAGGAAAGGACTTGCAAAATGTGCAATTACTATATAAATGTCAGCTATCATTATACAACAGATGTTATTATACTGTGACCTGTTTATAAGCAATAAAAGTCAGTAGATAAACTGCAAGGGATGCAATGAATATTCACAGGTTGAGTGGCTACTAATATTAATGGGATTTATACATTTACAGAGGTCTTGTCCAAATACCAACGATCTGAGTACTATGTCAAATTCTGGGGCAGATGAACTCTGTAAGTATTTTAATGATAATTTCTGCCTGTAGAGGCTGCCTACAGAGACAGTAAAACATAATGGATGTTACACTTAGAATTTAGAGACTTAATCCAAAACTTCATTTAAGCACTTAGTAATTGGTGATTTAGCAAAAGAGTCATCAGAGTATAAATTTAGCCTCAGATACATATTAGATGTATGACCCTGTTTGCCTCAGTTTCCTCATCTGTAAAATGAAATGGGAGAAGGAAAAGGCAAAACATTCTAGTATCTTTGCCAAAAAAAAAAAAAAAAAAAAAAAAAAATCCAAACGGGATCATGAAGAATTGGACATGACTGAAAAATACCTGAACAACAATAACAAAAAAATTGTATGATTACAGTTAAATCATTTGATCTTCTAGAACCTGTTTTCTTATCTATAATAAAACTTTTATAAAAAGCCAGCAAAGTATGATGGGTAAAGAGATAGTTTTCAATGCCCTAGGTTCTAGTCTTACCTTTGATAATATGTAATCTCAGATTCATTTTCCTTATCTATAAAGTGAGGGATTAGACTAGATTGCCTTTGATATCCTCCCATTTTACATCTTTGACCCTATAATCCTAAAATACATACTTAAATACACACTTAAATTCTCAGTCCTCAAGCAACTCCCTAAACTATAAATTGCAAAATAGATATTAAATGAGGTAATATGTGTAAAGCACTTTGATATCATTATCATGGATACAGGGAATTTCTATATTGTGGATTCTCTGTTGAGAAATCATAGGTCTGTTAAAAAAAAAGTCAAGCAAAAATATTTGTAGTACCTATCTCATATGGATGCTATATGTGAAAATGTTTTCAGACATTATCTCAAAGATATATATATATATATATAAATGAAAATTTTGCATATATATTATTTTCATTATTATTATAGACTATGGCTTAAAAACTTATTTTCTTTTGTCCTAGCTCCTTGATTCCAGTCATAGAATGTCTCTGCTTTAAGTGAAATCTTCCTGTCTATGCTATCTCTTCTCAATCCCTTCAATGATTGGTTATATCATTGTGAGTACTCTCTCTAATCATATATATATCATAACTCATTATTCATTCCTATTCATCCTGTGCTATTCTTGTCCACGTCCTCTTAAATCTAATGCAAGGAGTCTGCCATACATATTGGGGTTTTTCATCTGGGCCTTTGACATTCCATAGATATCAAGAGAACATTAATATAGTTTTTTCTATATTTATTTCTCTTGCTTTCCCAATTTATAAAGGAGCTAAACCTAACTATCCACACCAGAAAAATATTCAAAACCTACATAATACATTCATCTGTACATAAATCTTGGACAGACTTTGCAAATAGATAATGATGGGACAAAAATTAAAGAGGACAAGAAATTGGAATGCCTTTGGAAAATTGTGTAGTTCTTTTAATGGGGAAAGCTTATTCCTATTCTGCTCAGTTTCCTTTTTCCTCAGACTTATATCTACCCATTTTATCCCTAGACTATAAATTACATGTCTAATTGCATTCCATTTTGCCCTCTGAAACTCATATTCTACTCTTTCCAGACTCCCCAAGTCCTTGGACTTTTCAACAACCCTTGTATCTCCTAATTTTAACAGACATCTGGCTCTTCCTTTAGGAAACAACATTCCTTATAAATTTTCTCTAAAGGAAGCTATTCTTTCTAATCCCTGGACTCATATGGCCAGGAGGAGGGCTTTGGATTTTTCTCATTTCCATTTCTGGACCATTCCCTACCAACCTCTTTCAATGGATCATCTTTCATCTTCTGCGATCAACACTATTTGCACATACTCCCCTATACCACTCCTTGTCTCTGTCATCTTCTTCCTCTCCTTACTTTCTCATTGATTTTAGTTAACTGAATCATAGTCTTCCTCTCTTTAAAATTTCCTGCCATCATTCTAGGGCTTACAATATTCATATTAATGAACTTCAAGCAACTTAAGTTCTCAATTCTTTCCCACTCATATCTTACTTAGCTATCAAATTCTATTGGTTTTATCTTTGCAACATTTCTTAAATATGACTGTTCCCACTACCAGCATCTTACTACAATTGCTCATTATTACCTGTTATAGTATTATAACAACCTCCTGGTAGATACTTACCTTTACTTTCTCATCTTCCCCCAATCTGACCTTAATATCTGTCAGAATTATCTTTCTTATTTATTAAACTTTTCAGCCTTTTGACCAAAATCAAATGATTACTTTGACAAGCATAGCAAAGATAAATTGACCTATTCAGAGTATCCCTTGGAGTATATTTCAAATTGGCTTTCCTGCTTCTGATCAATCATGTAGATCTGGGGCCTGCTTCTGGGCATATGACTCAGGGATAAAGGAATTACAGGTTCAGATGAGTTCCTTTATTAGTTTCAGAGCTAGAACAACTGATGACTTTATGAAGGCATAAAGGGTTATGGTTATCATGGCTCACCATGATAAGACAACTTTTAGTTGCTTTTCAAAAGTTGCTTAAAACTTTTCCTCTCCAACCCAAGCTTGCCCAAAGAGTATATAAAAAGCAAACTGTCTAAACAAGGACTACTTCTTTGTTTTTGTTCTTTCTTGATCTTACATGAAGTAAAATCTTCAAGATGGATATGTCCAAGGCTTGCAAGCAACCTTATGAGTTTGAAAGGTTTGGCGCTGGAGCTGAATGGTGGGGCAGTAGGACTGGATCACCCAGCAACTACTCCTGGAAAGTATGGCTACCAAGAAAAGGATAAGACCCAAACAGGCCATTTTATTGTATCAGGAGTTGTTTGTACTGTTGCTAAACCCAAGTGAAATGTAAATTGACTAATTAGAAGTCTTGCAAACTGTTTTATGTTTTGATGAGGCTTAAGTGTCAGCCTCCCAAAAGACTGTAATAGTAGTTATAATTCAAACTACTAAATCCTGTTTTAAGTTTGTTTTTGTCAGATGCACACTGGGAGATTTTCTGTTTAGGATTTCTTTTGTGTATTGGAATAAATTACTTAATTCATACTCATACCCAATTCATATTATATGCTAAGTACATTTTCCCTCTTTTGAAGAGGTCCCAAACATGTTGTCACTGGGGTTCTGAGACATGGGGTTAATGAGACAAAGACTGAGAGAATTGGAAGTCGAGGCCGTTTTTATTTAAGTACAGGCTCCCCAGGTCTGAAGTCCATTCAAACCATATCCCTGGGTTTATGGACTGTCCCCAAGTCCCAGTGAACCCAAAGGAAGTTTACTAAGGTGAGACATGTTTACAGGCTCCCAGATGAGACAATGCATTTTATAGAAGAACTTTGGATAGTCTCTGCTGGGGTTAACAGAAGAGAAGGGGAGCTGAAGCAGCTGGTCACAGGCAGAGGAAGCTGCCTTGCAGGGTGTGGTGCAGGGAAGCCAGCTTGGACACATGCTCATTCCATGACTGCTGCCCTAAGCAGAAAGTTCCTTTCAAGATCTATTTATGGAGGCTGATTATGTATATCTGGTTCTCAATTCCAACAATTTAATGAAGATCTAAATCAAGCCAATCGCTTTTCTGCCTTTTGGCGAAGATCAAATGTAAAACTGAATGCAAGCATAAAGAGCCACAGTCTGAATGCAGTATAGCTCCTAAATGTGATGGCTTCACATCAAATAAAATAATACTTGCAAGGTAATTAGCACAGTATCTGGCACAAAGTAGGTATTATTTACATGTCTATCTCCCTTCTCTATCAATGGTCACTGTAAGTTTTACTTCTACTTCCCAAATTTTAGAAAAGACACGGAAACTTACTTTTACAAACATACACAAGTATCTTTTTTCATCAGTTTGCTTTTCATAGTACCAGGTGCCAAACTATATTTGACAATGTCAAGGAATATGAAAGACAGCAATTGTGTCACTGACTGCTCAAACTTAATACCATTTGCCATATCAACAGTATTGATGTCACAAGTATTTTTACATTGGACATTTCTAGGAGCCATTCTCCGTAATTCTTGATCTAATATGAACATCACTAACCACAGAAACCTTCCTTGTGTCATAATTATTTCTACAATATCCCAGTATGCTACTGGACCATTGGAGTTTGCCTGCAATTAAAGCTCCCATGACTATTGTAGGGCCATCTGATTAGTGAGGTGGAATACTTCATTGATCATTGGGTAGTATTCTAACTTTTTGCCCACAGCAGTTTCTTCTCTTATTTTCTTCAAGTGATTCATTTTTACACATAATATTTCCCCAATCATAAGTTATCGATACCACCAACTAAATGTGATTGAATAAAAAACAATTATTTTAATTGTTTTAATTGACAACCCTCAAACCTATTATTTCAACTCCCAACTTTTATACAAAATATCAGATATTGACTACTATTGATACTAAGAGAAATAGTTATTACTAGAACTATGCAAGAATAGGTAATTTTGAATCATATAGTGACAAAATTAAATGAGGATTGAGGTTCAGTACATCTACTGATATAACCACTATTACTTTTTTTTTTCATTTTAATTAGTAGTCTGTCCCTTTTGAAATATTTCTCTTTGCTCTATTAGCAAAATCCTCTTATACTTTGGGCCCTAAGTGTCACAGTGGATAAAGTGCTAGTTCTGGAGCCAAGAATAAGTCATCCTCATTAGTTTAAACCAGCTTCAGATAGTTATTAGATGTGTGATAAAGATACAAGTCTCTTAACCCTGTTTGCCTCAGTTTTCTCATCTGTAAAAGATCTGGAAACAGAAATTACAAACTACTCTAGTAGCTTTGTCAAGAAAATCTCAAATGCGATCATGAAAAGTCAGGCACGAACAAAACAACTGAACATCATTCAGTTATTTTTTGCCAGTTTCTACAAATATTAACTAATTAGGAAAAATTCACTATCTAATAAAAAATGCTGGAGAAACTGAAAATCAATCTGATAGAAATGAGTCTTAGACCATCATCTTATGCCATATTCCCCAATAAAAATCAAAATTGATGCATGGCATGAAACATTCTTAAAGATTTTGCCCTAAAAATAAATTAGAAAAGAAGCAAATTTTATGTTTTTCAACAATGGGAAGATAACTTATTCTTAACTAAACAAGATATAGAAGCAATTACAAAGATCAAATAGATAATTTTGTTTAAATGAAATTGAAATTTTACCCAAACAAAATGGACATAGATAGGCTAAGAAGGGTAGTGATTCATTGAGGGAAAAATCTTTATATTAAATATATAAGATTTTAGTATCTAACCTACATAAATAACTATTAGAAGACCAAATACATCTCCCCCATTATACAAGCAACCAATAAGAACAAAGACTTTTCAGAAGAAGCATATACTATGTTATAAATCTCTAATAATAAGAAAAATTAGAATCAAAACTGTCTGATCTTTCACCTCATACCCAGGAAGCTGACAAAGATGACAAAAGATCATTCTAGTTAATGATAAAGGGCTGTAAAAAGACAGGCACTCTATTTTGCCTGGAGCTATGATTGGATACAAGTATATTAAAAAGAAATTTGCATCTTTGCAAGGAAAATGACTCAAATGTCCATAATCTTTGAGCAAGAGATTCCACTTCTACACACATCATTATCAAAAAGAAAGGTTCCATATATACCAAAATATTTATGGCAACACTTTTTGGAAACAAAGTGTATGTCTGCTGATGAGGGAATAAATTAACTGTGCTACCTGCATGTAATGGGATATTAAAATGATGACTATTTTTAAAAGAGACTTATATGAACAATTACAGGATGAAATAAAGTATGAGAAAAATATACACAATGACTGACTGCAACAATGTAAATGGAAAGAACAAAAACCAGAAAATAATCAAGAGAGAAAGTTTTAAAAGCATACAGATCTCCCAATCCCCCATCCCACACAATGAAAGAAACTTCCTCTCAGACCTTGACAAAGGTGGGGTTCACAAATATAGAACAATAAATATGTCAGATTTTTTTCTAGATATTAAATAGTTTTGCTGAATCTTTCTGTCTTTTCACTCTTAAATTTTTTGTTGTTGTTAAAAGGGATGGCTCTCTTGAAGGGTAAAAGGGAAATATAAAGAAAAAACTTAAAAGATTTAAAAGCAAAATATTTCAATAAGCTACATATTTTTTAAATTGTGATCCATAATCAAACAAATATGCTGTTTCAATAGCTGAAGATTTTGAAAATAAAACTGCAAAGCTTTGCCTCTTTTTTTTTCTGGTCAGGTAGTGAGCATTGCCACTGGGACTAATGACATTGGAAGTTTCTAGGACAACAGAACAGATTTTTTACTGAGAGTAAAAGTGAGAAGTCACAGAAGCTGAGGGGCATTTTGAACTTGGCCTAAAAAATACTGAGAGAGACAGAAGCACAGAAAATCCATCTTGCCAAACCACATGGAAGCTGAGGTATGCCCAGCCATTAACCCACTAAATAACGAGGCCCAGGCTTCCCTATCTGTAAAATTTGGGGAACAGTTAAAGAAAGGTCATAAGATCCTTTCCATCTCTCAAATACTGTGTTTATATTATTTTATTAATTTAGTTAGTAATGATGAATAAAATAAAAGTATACTAATAAGAGAAAGAATGCAATCAGTCTTAACAAATTTTAATTTTCTAACCATTTCTCTTTCGTAGATGATATACTTTCCAACTAGAATGTGGAAGAGAATCACAGAATCTTAGAATTATGACCTTGGAAGTCATCAATTCAAAATCTATCTGAGCAATTTTAATCTTCTCTACAAAAGCCCATACAACTGGATTTCCAATCATGGAGAACTCACTACTTCATAAAATAGTCCATTCCATTTATGAATAGCTGTAACTATTAATTGATTGGTCTAGGCACTAGGGGTACGAAGGCAACGTTAAAACATCACCTAACTCTTACCTTGGAGGTAAAAATATGGAGATACAAAATAATTTTGGGAGGGGAAGTACCAAGAGCTTGGATAATTAAGATGACCCTTCTAAGTAAAAAAGAATTTCTTTAAGTTGAGGTGAATTCTGCCTCTCTGACTTCCTCGGATTACCTCTAATTCTTCTTCCTTGAGTCAAGCAGAACAAGACTAATCCATCTTTCACATGACAGTCCTTCAAATAGCTGAAGCTATAATTTCCCTGTATTTTCGTTTTTTAGATTAGAAAAAGAACCAACAAAACCTGGTTTCTTCATCTGATTCATCTCTAGGGTATGATTATCAATTCTTTCACAGTGGGCTCTGGACTCTGGACATGGAGTAATTAGAATAATTTTCATATTCTAACCTTTACATTCCAAGAGAAATTTGTTTATACAAAATGAACACTAAGCAACCTTTGTTAATTATGCACTATCCCTTACTACTCTGTGTATGCTTAATAAAAGCCAAAAAATTTGAGGGTCTTTTTAAGACTCAGTTTTTGTAAAAGACTCCAAGGCTTTGACTTATTTCACATAGAAAGATATAAAGTCATTATTTATTACTACTGAATTACAGGAGGCAAGACAAGGGAAAACAGAAAACTTAATGATCCTAAGGCTGTCATAGTCAGTAAGCCTGGTTACTCTTAAGTATTAAAACTATCTAAGTTCAGGTTCATATTTAACTCACTGAGTCGGCCTTCAGCCTCTTACTACCATCACATGCATTATAAAAATTTCTTGGCCCCATATCTGAGTAAGAATATATCCCCACAACCCCCAAGTAACTGTTCTTTCAAGGAGAAAAGTGGTCAAATCAATTGTTACTGGAGGCACAAAAGTGAGTTCTTTACCCAGGAGTCAGATAAATCTAGGTCAACCTATACAAGGTTTCATCCCTTTGAACTTCACTTTCTACATCTATAAAATGAGAGCTCCTAACTAGAAGCGCTCAAAGTAATTTTTTCCAAAACCAAAATTTCATGACTCTTAAAAAGCTACTTGATTGGTTAATTGAATATTTTACTTCTTAACCAATTATATTAGCATGCATAAACCAATCTAATTTTGCTCTTAATCTTTCAGTGTCTTTTGTTACTTGGAAAAGATTTTACTGTAGATACTGAGATGGCCAGATGCTTTTCCTCTTTTTTCAAATATATTTGAACTGTGTGTTTCGGCGTTATATGTGTGTGTGTAGGTGTGTAATGAAGGGAGGAAACAGAATATATCAGCTATTAGATTCCTAATAGAAACTGTTTGTTTTTGTTCAAAAATAAGTTCAAAGCTCAAAGATAAGGTGTATATGCATGTAGACTCTTTTAGGAACACCAATCTTACCCCAGTGAAAATCTCCTAAATCAAGTATTATGAATTTTATCAGCTCCTATAGAGTAAGACCTATGTGTTATCCAGAAAAAAAAAAAAAAAGATTTATATCTAAGTTATTCTCTATGTGTATACAGAGGTGCTTAGTTTTTTTCTTAATGCTTCATTCCTAGATAAACTTACATGAACTAATACTGAGTGAATATTACTAAGAGAATGTTGTACCCAGGAACAAAAGATTATAAGAAGATCAACGGTGATGGACTTTCCTCTTCTTAACAAAAACAATTTCAATAGACTTAGGATGGAAAGTGCCATCAACATTCATACTGAATGTGGATCAAAGAATAGTATTGACCAAATGTCTGTAACAGAATAGAGGCAACAGGAAGGTATGGAGCAGTGTGATGTGGTAGAATTAGGAACTATCTAACCACAAATCCCAATGCTGACACTTATTATTATGGGAACTAGGTATTTTCTTTAGTCTTTGAGGGTTTCAATTTCCTTATCTATAACATGAATCTCGTTCTGTGATCCTAGAAAAATCCACAGCCAGGGAAAGGCCTAAGAAAAAACTCAAATACAAGTAATGGATTAGGATTATTGGATTAATGGATATTAACTAAAATATTTCTTTCCTCTTTCTCTTTCCTCACTGTGTATTGATTCATCATCATTCTACTTGGGGCCCAATAATTTTGCTATAGTATTATATCTCCTGCCTTCAAATGTCAATCTCTTTTTACAGTGTTGATCTGTCCCATCCTAATGTACCAGCTTTAGATCCATATTCAAAACCAGTCCAGTTTAATGGATATGAATGAAATGGAATGTTACTGGGCCATAAGAAATGATTAGCAGGATGATTTCAGAAAAACCTGAGATGACTTATGAATTGATGCTGAATGAAGTGGGCAGAACCAGAAGAATATTATACACAATAACAGCAACATTGTGTGATGATCAACTATAATAAACTTAGCTCTTCTCAGTTAAACAATCATCCAAGACAATTCTAAAAGACTTGTGATGGAAAATGCTATCCACATCCAGAGAAAGAATTGTGGAATCTATGCAGATCAAAGTATACTATTTTTACTTTTTTTGTTGTTTCTCTTTCTCCTGGTTTTTCCCTTTTGCTCTGATTGTTCTTTCACAACATGGGATTAATGCGGAAATATGTTCAACATGATTGTCACTGTGTAATCTATATCAAGTTATTTGCCACATTGGGAACAAGGAAGAGCAGAAAGGGAAGGAGAAATTTTGGAACTTGAAATAAAAAATGAATATCTATAACTAAAAAAAAAAGGAGTATAGCTGCAAAAGATAATTCTATTCAAAAAGTATTTCAAAATCTCAAAATTAGCTAGTTTTCCAGTTTCTTTTTTATTAGCACATAAGTCAAATGTTTCAGAAATAAAATACACACAATACATATTATGTTTCTTCTCCTTAGAAGTATTCTATGGGGGCAGCTAGATGGTTCAGTGGACAGAACACCAGCCCTGAAGTCAGGAGAACCTGATTTCAAATCTGGCCTTAGACACTTAACATGTCCTAGCTGTGTGACCCCAATTGTCTGGGGGGGGGGGGAGTATTCTATCCATTGATTTATATACATAATGAATTACGGAAATGAATTTAAAGCACAGCATTTTTGGAGAGTCAGATTCTCATTCCATGTCATTATACAAAAGAATTTCCATTATTACATAGGAAGGTGAGAATTTGGGTTAGAATGAACCCTGATTGTCCAATATATTCCTGAGCTTAATTTTTCTATTCAGTGTTCTAGACAAATGGTCATTTTGCTTCCATATGAAGTCATCCACTGAGTTCCAGTTGTTGAGAAGATTTTCTTCATATTGAGCCAAAAATCTACCATGATAAAAGATAATTATAGTTTAAATAATTCTTTATTTTGCTAAAATTAAAAAAAAAGATTTAAGTGGGAAATGTCAAAATTTTATGTCATGTTCAACCTTCATTAAAAAGGAAGTCTTTTCTATGACAATTTTCTTAGAAATTTGTTACAAGGATTATGGTTTTGGTTTTTTTAATCTAGAAAAAGGATTGTGAGGGTGGGAGGAAAATAAACTAATAATGATGTTTTCAAAAAAAAAAACAGAGAAGGGGAAGAGAAAGGAAAGAACATTGAGGCTTTATTAAAAACGTATAGGAGAGAGCCAAGAATTTAGTATATATGTATTTTTATTTTTTTTAATTTTTATTAATAGTTTTTATTGACCAGATATATGCATGGGTAATTTTATAGTATTGACAATTGCCAAATCCCTTGTTCCAATTTTTCCCCTCCTTCCCCCCCCAAGATGGCAGGTTGACCAATACATGTTAAATATATTAAAGTATAAGTTAAATATAATATATGTCATATATGTATTTTTAAAAGGAAACTACATAAGAGATTTATGGTTTCACATATAATCTTCTGATCTGCTTTGTATATCAAAATGTTCTTTTTAGGCAATATTCATTAATTTTAGAATGAAAAGAGCCCATCATGTAATGGTTGACTGAATCTCTTGTTCTAGAGGTAGATTCTCACATCTCTTTGACTTAGACAAAAACCTAGCTTCATAAAATATCTGATAATAGCTTCACTAAAGCAAATCTGCCCTGCCCCTGAGGACCAACTTTTGACTATATAGAGACCAGAGAAATTCCATCATAGGATACTATTCTCCAAGATACATGGACAGAAAGCCCTGTCCTGTATTAGTGACTGAAGAATAAGACAGTAGACTTAGGCACATAAAATTCCACCAGGGGTACAGGGAGTAACTCAACCAGAGATAGCAAGTCCATTGGATCATCTTTTGAGGTGAAGTGACTAGAATTGTAGAGATTATAACCACTAAAGAGAGGGAACTATCTTCAGGAGACTTTTGAAGGCAGTTACCTTCCTGGTGGCTCCATTTCCATAGCACTTAGTTCGAAAGCTCATATCAGTGGGGTGGGCTGTCACTCCCACTGCCTCAAATGTGAACTTTAGAACCACAATGAAAGACAGAGATATGAGTGGATTTATATAACTTATGTACTTAAGGCAATGACACAGTTATGTGTGGTACATATTCCAAATGGTTTCTAAAGTATTTTCTAACTTTAAAAAAGTCTATGCTTCTATATGTGGATATACACAAGATATTCTAAACATCTATAATTGCAAAATATAAGAGCTGGGGGAAAAAAGGTTTTATTTTTGTTTATGTGTCTGTGTAGAGAATAATGATGTATATTTTTTTTAAAAGATAGCTATTGTTATTATTATTATAAAAACAAAGGATCTGATAAAAAAAAAATAGCCAGGTGGGACCAATTTTATAATTTAGTGCAAAATACCTTAGTATATAGAAGGCATAGTACATGTAACTACTGAAGACCTCATGATATTTTTCTTCTTGGACTAGAAGAGAGAATATATTCTCTTAGATTTTATCCAGAAAAAATATGCAGATAATAATCTCAAGGAAAAGAGTCTAAGTATTTATTTTTTTAAAAATTTATTCTAATAGAAAAGAGGGTGTGGGATTTATTGTGTCTAATTTTAGCTGTAGAATACCTGAACTCATGCATCTCTCTCATAATCTAATTAATTTTTCACCTGAGAACTATATTTAAAACATTAATGCATTTTAGTTGAATATTGGGTAAATATAATGACCAAGCTTTCTCCCAAAGAAGATATATGAAAGGTCCCACTCCCATTCCTTTCTTTGCAAAGATGGGATAAGGTCCACTGAACATAATTTTGGACTTTTTTTATGTGTGTTAATTAGTTTTATTGAATTGGGTTTTCCTTTTTTATAAAAGAAAGGGGAAGAGGAATACTTTTGGGTACTAAGCGTATAAAAAAAGAAAATTTTATTCAGAAAGTTGCTATAGAACAATAAATTTTGGAAAGAGTATAAATAATTTAATTCAATATAAATTTTGTAAATGGGGAAACTGAGGGCTAAAGAAATTAAACAATGTTTACTAAGTCAGAAACTAGTTATTAGTGAAACTGGAATTAAAAGTTTCCAAGGATAGTGTATTTTCTATATCTTTTGAACTCTCAGTAGTTAAATTTAGTTGAATAAAACCTTAATGTAGTTAGATGTTGCTTTAAAATAATTTTGACATTAACTTTATTAATTTTGAATTTAAAATCTAGGACTTTGTGGTACTGGTATTGTTTTGTCTTTCATTCTTAAAGACAACCAATTTCATCAGGAAGAAAATGTGTTAATTTCCAAGAGAATTAGACTTACGTGAAGTAGAGTTGTATAAGATACTAGCTTTCCTCTTTCCTCCACAGCTATCTGGTCCAGTAATAGACATAGAACAGGAGGACTAGGAAGGCTCTGGATGCAGTAGGAGATCTTGGCCTTTTTAAACCCAAAGTATCAGTTTGTCTGAGGCAAAGCTGCGTCTGTAATTAAAACTAAATAAGAAATAAGGCAAAAACAAAACAAAACAAAATAAAACAAACAAACAAAAAAAACACAGTCCCCATTATAGTACAATGGAAGAGCAAATGCAGCCCTGCATTGGTGGAATTTCTCCATCAAGGAGTTCTCTATCCCAGTGAAATCACAGGCCCAGTCTGTAATCCTAGCTTTGGTGCTTCAAAGTGCCCGAAGTGCAGTAGAAACTTAAAAGAAGTGATTGATTGATTGATTGACTAAATCACTGATACTATTAGGAACCACTGCACTGTGAAGTTTTTCCTACTCAAGAAAGCTTTGTTAATTCTGACCTCACTTCTTAATTTTTTTATTGTTTACTAGCTGTGTAACCCTGGACAAGCTAGGTGGCACAGTGAAAGGCCTGAAGCAAGGAAAATTCATCTTCCTAAATTTAAATCTGACCAAAAAGCACTATTTAGCTGTATAAACTTGGGCAAGGGCCTTAATCCTGTTTGCCTCAGTTTCCTCATTAGTAAAATGAGCTGAAGAGAGGTAGATTCTATAAACCACTCTAGTAATTTTACCCAAGAAAACCCTAAATGGATTCACAAAAAGATAGACAAGAATGAAAAATAATTCAATAAGAAATTTCCCATTGTTTGCTATTGTGAGAAATAATTATTTCTCTCTTGTATTAATTTATTATTGAATCAGAAGCAAGCTTTTCCCCCTATTTAAGCTTCAACATCAGAAACCAATCTGCGTGGGAAATCTCTCTCAAAAGGTGGATTCAAGCCAAGATTTAATCAGACAGTAAAGTTTGAACAAATGGGTGAATTCTTGCTTATTATGTTGCTCAAAAAAAGTCTGGGAAAATGTGGATCTTCCTTTTTATCATACAGGTGATATGGAAATTGATGTCTCTTTGATCAAGATTTGGGTAATACAAGTCATTCGTAGTAGTACTATGAGTAACTGGACAAATATGATTTTTTTATTGGGGCATAATAAGTAATAATGATATTTTTAGTAATATGGGGGCTGCTTTCCAAATCTAAAGTGGGGGTGTCATCTTGAAGCCTGAAAAGATATAGAATAGACTTGTCTAGTCTCTTCTCTCTCCACCTTTCTCCAAGGGAGAGTTTAGTTCCTAGCAGGAGGGGAAATAGAAGGCTGGAACCAGATGGTTTGGCCTTTCTGATCTCATCAGAGACAGGGGTTACCAGGCTAGGATTATATTTGTTCCCTTAAATACTGTTAGTTAATGGGGAAAGCAGGATCCTATGCTTTATATCCAAGGCTTGACCCCTTTTCCATCAAATACCAGTTCCAAAATGAATATATTTGCAGCAAATAACAACATTAATTTATCCAATTTCATAACAATTAAAATCAGAGATTTTATAGGAGAGACAATATAGAGTGAACAGTATAGAGTGAAAAAAAGTTTTCTTTTTCACTAGGAACAAGGTAATTCAGCTCAACTAAGAGAAAGAGAGAGAACCCTAGAACCCACCCAAGGGAAAGTTTTCTAAAGGCTCTAAGTGTAGCTAGCTGACCATAGAGACATGATGAAAACTGCTAGCTCTTCTCATGTTGGCTTTTTCCCAGAATATTTTCCTTAAGCAGCCCGAAGTAGAAATGACATCTTTCATCTTATCTCTTGAAGCTGGAAGTCAGAAATATCCCCCAAACAACTGCAGAATCCAAAGATACTCAAGCAACTCAAATTTGAAGAAGGCTGAAGATATTGAGTAGACTGAAGTTTTTCCACCAAATCTGGCCTGACCTTAACAGAAGTATGAAGCATTTACCAATAATGATAGAGACACATACCAATGGACTTTGGGATTTGGGTTATCTGGACCTTACCAGTGAGTTTGCAGTTTAGCATTTTCTATTTCAAAAGGAACAATTTGGTAACTTCCTTGATGAAAAAAAAAAATTAATCATTTCTGGATTTTCATTTAGAAGACAATGAAAAAGAACAGGAAATTGAGCAAGGAAATAGTAATACAATCTTTGAATTGTAGATATTTAAATTAATTAACAGTGCTAACATTTCTTTAAATTTAACAAATGGATACAATCTGTCTTTGACATGAAATATGCATTCTGTTAAGGTTTTTTTTTTCTTCCAATCACGAAGATAAAACAAAAACTGATCTTACTCAAGAAAGCTTTGTTAATTTGTAGGTTGTTGGCAATGATTTGTAGGTTGGCATTATTATCTACAAAGAAAGCTTTAAGCTGTGGGATAAGAATAATGCAGTTAATCAACACTCTTATAACAACCACAGAATTTATGTATCTAGGGTCCCTCAAAGGAAGCATTCAAGTGATCTATTAAATATCCTCTTTCCTTGTCTTTTGCATTTGCTATAAAATATAAACTTTCTGTTCCCAGGTAACAGAATTCTTACAGTAAGCAAATATTCCTTTAAACTATCTATAGCATTAATTTTGTTTTAATCTTCTAATAAATTCATATGCTATCTTCTCCATTAGTATGTAAGTTTTTTGAAAACAGCTTAACTAATGCTTCAATTTTGTCTTTGTGTCTCCTCACCCGATATTTGGCACATGATAGGCATTTAATAAAATTTGAAGATTGATATGAACTTAAGAACAACTTACTTTTTTTAATATTCTAGACATTCCTCAGTTATTTTATCATTGAATTAGATTTTCTTTTTATATACAATACCATAGCAAGGTTAAAATTTCATAAATAATCAAAATTTAAAAGGAAGGTTACTTACCATTTTTCTGGAAGGGAATATAACCTGAATATATCAGAAGACATATGAAGTATAGAATCCCAGAATTCTTAGAGATGGAGGTCATTTAATCCAACCTTTACCTTTAGAATGAATTACCTCTATAACTTCGCCAACAAGTAGCCATCCAACCTCTGTTTAAAGAACTCAATGGGGAACTCATTATCGTGAAGCAACCCATTCCTATGCTCAGCTCATCTTTCATGACTATATGTCAATAGTAGAGAGAAACTGTGATTTTTCCAGGGTAATGAAAGAACTAGTCAGTAATATTATGATTCTTTGTCAGTGAATTTTAAAGGATCACAGAGCATAAGATAGGTATCACAAGATTGAAAAAGAGCAAATGACCCATTTTTTTTAAAGGTAAGAGAATAGAGTTTAAAGATGATAAGATATTGAGTTTAACTTTAATTTCTGGCAAAATTCTAAAAATTGTTTAAACTGATGGTGAACAAACATCTAGAAAAGGAAATAGGTAATCACAAAGTACCATCATGGCTATATCACAAGAGCTCATGGCTAATCCTATTTCATTTTTCTTGGCAGCATTACTAGACTTGTAGATCAGGAAAATGCTGTATTGATTTACCTGGATTTTAAAATGGAGCATTTGACAGACCCTTATGTTACTCACATATAAATATATATTTATATATACACACATATATATATATATACACACTATATGTGTATTACATATTTATGTATACATAATACAAATGCACACACACATATATATGTGCACACACATATATAATATATATACATATACATATGTATATACATTAAGAGGATTTGGAATCAGTTGAATAGCTGGACTCAAAGAACAGTCAATCAAAGTTTGATGGTAACTTGAAAAGAAAGTCCTTGGCAGCTTCCAGGATCAATGTTTGGCTCAGTGCTGTTTAACATTTTTATCCATCACTTGAATAAAGACATAGCTGCGATGCTTATCAAATTTGCAGGTGACACAAAATTAAGGGGGATAGCTGATGCATTGGGTGGTACTATCATGTTTTGATTTAATTTTTATGAACTGATGCAGTATGAAAGCCAAACAATTTGTACACAATTACAATGATTAGAGAAATAAAAATAATTTCACCATGGAAAGATAGCAAGATATTGGTCAAATACAATGGTTAATGTTAATATTACATTATCAAAGCTTCATCCACCAACCATTAATCATTTAATAATTCATATTAAATTATTAAAATTAATTATAATTAATAGTGTAATTTAAATATATTAAATAATTAATAGTAAAATAATATTAATTTTAATAAATTTAATAATTTATTAAAGGGTCTATTATATAGCACTTTTCTAGGCATGGAGATCCAAAGCAGAAATGAAATACTTCCTGCTCTTAAGGTGCAAGAAGCATTTTATTTGGGAGTAGGGGATGGGCATGGAACCAGATTAAAGTAAATTTAAAATTTGTGCCAGATAAACACAAAGTAATTTCATTTGACAGACCTTAAAACCTGAGAGGAATCAGGAAAGGTAGCACTTGAGCTCATCTTTGAAGGAAGCTAAGTATTCTGTGAGACAGGAGCAAGGAAAGAAATCATTTTAGAAAAAAGTAAGGATCAATTTAATGCAAGGCATGGACATTGGATCTAGAATAAAAGGAATAGTAAGCAGGACAGTATGGCTGCAGTAGGCAACATGGAGAGGAATTAAATGAAATCAATTTTTTAAGATGCTCTAGAAGCAAACTTTAAAAGGTTTAAAGTATCAAACAGGGGAGTATGCATTTTATCCTGCAGGGAATAGGAAGCTACTGAAGCTTGTTATGCAGGGAAGTGATGTGATCAGACCTATGCTTTTGAAAAACTGATCTGTCAGTTGTATGGGGGATAGACTAGAGAAGGGAACTATTAAAGGCAAGGAGAGTAATTAGGAAACTCTTTGTATAAGATACAAAAGAGATAGTAAAGGTCTGAATGAGGGCAGGCATCATGTGATTGGTAAGGAGATGTACTTGAGAAATGTTGTGAAGATAGAAGTGATAAGACTGGGCAACTGATTAGATATGGGAAATTAGAGAAAATGAAGAGCTGAGTAAAACTCTGTAGTTACAAATCTGGTAAGTGAAAGAATGGAGTTATCCTCAAACAGAAGTGGCCTATGAGAAAGAAAGATAGGTTTCAGGGAAAGGTAACTAGCTCTTTTTGGACATAAGAAGTTTGTGATGGCTACAGAACATCTAGTTTGAGATGTCTACTAGGCAGATGTTGATGCAAGACTGGAAATCAGGAGAGATATTAGAATTCAGTGTGTAAATCTGGGAGTCATCTACATAGTGATGATAATAACACATTAGAAATCATGAGATTACCAAAAAATAAAAGAAGGTATTAAAAAAAAAAAAACAGTAATACCGGGACACACTAATGGTTAAAAATTGGAATATGGAAGATGATCTAGCATAGGAAACAAAGAATAATCAGAGAGTCAGAAAGAGTACCAAAGGAGAGCAGGGTCACAAACAATCACATAAGATACAGCAGCCAGGAGAAGGACTGAGTGACTAATAGTGTCAAATGCAACAGAGAAATCAACAAAGATGAGAATTGAGAAAAAACTTTCAAATTTGGCAATTAAAAGATAATTATAAATTTTGGAAAATACAGTTAATAATCAAATAGCTTTCTGTTAGTGATACTGAAATTGTTTTATAGTTTTAAAAAAAATCTTGACAAACTATACCATTAAGTCGATTCCATTAAGATGAAAATGAATAAGAATAGTTAGTAAAATTAACTCCTACAGTACAAAATGGGGGAAGCATCCTTGGATATCAGATTGTATGAAAATGATCTGAAGATTTTATGTATTAAAATTCATGCAAATCAAAAGTGTGATATGGTAATCCAAAAATGGTAATGTGATTTTTTGGGGGACTACATTAAAAGCTGAACAGTGTTGGGGAACAGGAAATCCTACCATTGTTTACCCTGATCAGATAATATTTAGAATATTGGAAGATTGGAATTGGAGACAGAATCAAGATGGCAGAGGAAAGATCTGAGAACTTGCCTGAGTCCTCCAAAATTTCTTTTAAACAGCTTAATTTTAAACAGCATTAAAATAATGTCACAATAATTATTCTAGGGTCTCAGAATCCACAACAGGAGGGGTGAAACAATTTCCCAGTCCTAGACAATTTAGATCAGAAGTAAAGATCTGTTACACAGGGTGAGAGGAGAGCACAGTCCAACACAAGATGCATTTTAACAGGAGAGCAGTCAAGTAGCAAACAACAGCAATAAAAATTGACATAGAAAGTTTATATAGTGAGAGGGAAGATCAAAACACAAACAGAAGATGACAAATCACAACTGTTATATCTAAAGGCTCAAAGAAAAATATGAATCCATTTCAGAACCAAAAATAATTCCTGGAAGAGCTCAAAAAGGATTTTAATATTGAAATAAGACAGAGAAAGAAATAGAAAAATAAATGATACTGATATGAGAAAAACCATTAAAAAAGAGTCAAGAATTTGGCAAAGGAGGTACCAAAAAATGCTAAAGAAAATAATACCTTAAGAAATAGAATAGGTCAAAAAGAGGTACCAAAATTCACTGAAGTGAAGAATTCCTTAAAAAACAGAATTGCTAAATGGAGAAGGATATACAAAAACTCACTGAAGAAAATAATTCCTTAAAAATTAGCCAAAAAATTGGCTATTAACAAGAATAATTTTTTTTAATATTAAAAACAGAAAAAAATTAGAAAAAAGTGAAATATTCCTTGGAAAACCAAACAATCTGGAAAACAGATCAAGGAGAGATAACTTAAGAATGGTTGGAATACCTGAAAAATGTGATCAGAAAAAGAGACTACACATCATCTTTCAAGCCACCATTAGGGAAAATTTCCCTGATATCCTACAACAAGAGGGTGATATAGAAAATGAAAGAATCCACCACTCATCCCCTGAAAGATCTTCAAATGAAAACTCCTAGAATTCCAGAGCTCCCAGAATAAAGAGAAGATATTGTAAGCAGCAAGAAAAAAAATTCCAAATATATGTAGCTACAGACAGAATAATATAAGATTTAATGATTTCCATGTTAGAGAAATAGAGAGTTTATAATATAATATTCAGAAGGCAAAGGAGTTAGGATTACAATTTAGAATTACCTATCCTGCAAAATTGAGTATAATCCTCCAAGGGAAAAAATGGATATTAAGTGAAATAGAAGACTTTCAAGTATTTCTGGTGAAAAGACCAGAACTGAATAGAAAATTTGACTTTCAAATATGACTCGAGATGCATGAAAAAATAAACAGGAAAGAGAAATTTTAAGGGATTCAATGAGATTTAATTGTTTACATTCCTACTTTGATAAGATGATACTTGTAACACCTAAGAACTTATTATTATTAGAACAGTCAGGAGGAGTATATGTGGACAAAGGCAACATATGTAAGTTGACTATGGTGAGATGGCAGGTAGTCTAATACATGTTAAAATATTTGTTAAATCCAATATATGTATATATATACATATATATATGTATATATTTATATAGTTACCTTGTTGCATAAGAAAAATCTGATCTAGAAAGAAAAAGAAAAAAAAAACCTGAGAAGGAAAACAAAAATGCAAGCAAACAATAACAGAAAGAGTAAGAATGCTAAGTTGTGGACCACACTCAGTTCCCGCAATCCTCTCTCTGGGTGTAGATGGCTCTTCATCACTGAACAAGTGGAACTAGTTTGCATCATCTCATTGTTGAAGAAAGCCACATCCATCAAAATTGACCCTCTTATAGTCTTGTTGTCCTATATAATGATCTCCTGGTTCTACTCACTTCACTTAGCATCAATTCATGTAACTCTCTCCAGGTCTCTCTGAAATCATCCTATTGATCATTTCTTATAGAACAATAATATTCTATAATAATCATATACTACAAATTATTCAGCCATTCTCCAATTGATGGGCTTCCACTCAGTTTCCAGGTTTTTGCCACTACAAAGAGGGCTACCACAAACATTTTTGCACATGTGGGTCCCTTTACCTCCTTTAAGATCTCTTTGGGATAGTTCAAGGGTTTGCACTATTTGATAACTTTTTTGAGCATAATTCCAAATAGCTCTCCAGAATGGTTGGATTCATTCACAATTCCAACAACAATATATCAGTGGGGGAACAAAATTCTTATCCCTACATTGGTCATTTATTGGATACACCCAATATACATAATTTTCAAAGAAATGAACAATTAATATGTAGTGGTAATGTGGACTGGCAAGATGGGATTAAAACTGAAAAAGTCTAGCTATCTGAGAACCTGGGGTAGAGTCCCAGCTAAGCCGACTTACTAGCTACATAATACAAAGCTAAATATCTCTAAGCCTTAGTCAATCAATTTCTAGTATGTTCCAGGCATTGTGTTAAGCCTCAAGTTCCACATCTGTAAAATGGAAGTGATAATACCTTTCATGTCTATCCCAATTATTATATAGATTATACATATATAATTACATATGTATTATAGATAATATTATAGTCATAGGATTATAGATAAATTTTAAAAATACATGTAAGTTGTAAAATTCTTTATAAGTCAGAGTCATTTCCATTGTGATGGCTTTATCCAAACTGAAGGAGGTATCAGTATTGCTGGGATTTGTCCTTGTCAGACTACATCTGATGTGTTCAGTCCTACAAGTCCACATTTTAGAAATAACATTGACAAAATCAGATATGTCCAGAGGAGGATGCCTGAGAAAGTGAGATGACTAGACAATATGCCAATTAGGAATTAGTGGAATGAATGGGAGATATTTAACCTACAAAAAGAAAACATTGTGGATATGTTCATTTTTTTCTAGCCTTTGAAAAGGTATTATTTGGAGGGAGTCTCGCATTAGATTTGTTGCGCTAGCTCTGCAAGCTATTACTTTACTAAATGAGTTAAAATTTAGAAAGACAAAATTTAGCATGATATAAAGAGAAATAGTGATTATAGTGATTTAAAAGTAAACAACTTGAAAAGGTTTGGGTTCCTTTCACTTAAGTTCTTTGAAGGTAAGTGGAATAATTAAGGGAAGTTTACCATCTCCACAATCCAATCTTTTCTTCTTAGGGCACTTCCCATGGAACCCAGATATATTCAGTTGTAAATCTTGTCTGGATAAAGTACTTTCCATGCAGCTGAGCAGATGTTGTGATACCTTCTATGGCCACATGATTAGATCATTTCCAATAAGCCACATATCCTTTCCTCTAGCTCAATGGCTAGCTTGAATTAAGATTTCTGGTAGGTCCTTATGACAAGAGGGACATGCTGAAGAAGACTGGCAAAGAACAGGAATATGGATCAGATAGTTTCTGCTATTTTTATTTCTTTTTGCCATCAAGCATGTCAGGACATTTCAAGCTTTTGCTCAGATTTTCAGCAAAAAAGAAGAGATTTCCATTCTATGACTATTCAGGCAGCTATGACAGAAAGTAGTGCTGGCCTGGAATAGCCTGACACTGGACTCAAGATTCTGGCTGCCTCTTCTGCTTTCTGTTTTTTTTTCCAGAGCACAAGTGACCAATGATTCTGAGATGGGTGATTCAGCCTTAATTGTGGTCTCATGAATTCAAGAGGTTGGGCCGTCTTATAGCTGGGTAATGATTGTACAAAGGAGGTCATCTTTGAAATAATTTCCCAGAGCAGATGACCGTTATCAAAAAGAACAGACTAGTTGTACTTTAATTTTCCAGAAGATATTAATTGTTCAGACAATATAGATCTGAAGCAAAATTTATAATGAGTGCATAATAGTCCTATGAAGTATTTTATATTTCCATGTTGTACATTTACTGGTCTTTTGTGAATGATAGAGTTTAGACTAGAAATAAATAGCTGTCCTAGATATGATCTGCTTTGTACATTGAGTTCTTTCCCAGGTAGAGCTTTTGCCTTTTTACTTCCTTTTTAGTGAGACCATAGCCATTAACTAAACTTAAGGTTTAAGAGGATTTTTTTTTCCAGAGCTTTTGGGTATGTACATAATGATCCAGAGTAAAAGTTCCCATTTAGTGGTTCATGAATCCCTTGGGAGTTTGTGACAATGGTCCAAGAGATTTGTGCTAAAAAAATTTTTAAATAGTACTTTATACAACAAATAATTATCTAAGTATGTAACAAATTTACTTTTCTGCTGTGACAATAAGCAAATTCGTGTTTGATGCATTGTAGATTTATTTCTGCAGAGATTTTCAATTGTCATGATCACATACAATGATTTTGGTGTTCTTTCAGGGATTACATAAAACTCTGATCACAACTAATTGAGGGCAACATGTTCTTGTATTTTTTCAAAGTGTTCTCAAATTGTTTCCAAACTGCCATAAGCAACATTTGAGTTCAAACAGGTGCCTAATGGATAGTGAAATGCATACCTTCATCTGAATTCTATACCCTAAACCAGAGTAGCTTCCCTGTTACATGCTTTGGCAGTGTAATCACATGATTAAGATGTTAGAATGTAGTGCAAATGCCAGGCTGCTTTAAAACCATGATTGCTGGAACCTGTGAATTACAAGCCATATGGAGACCTTCATAGACCATTGCAAATATTCTTATTATATACATATATATATATATTTCTCTCATTGCAGCATTGAGGCTGTTTTCCTATTTTAATTCATTCTTCACTTATGTAACTATTCTTATTTCTGGCAGATTTTCAAATGAGCAATGCAGGTCAATCATTCCTCAGAGTTTCTACTAGATTATAGCTGATATACCAGTGGTAGAAGAGGAGAAATGCACAGTTGAAGAAATTCTTTGGTTACAAAGATTAGTTAAATGTTTTTTTTTAAATAAAGCAATATATGCAGATGAATTTTATATCACAACTAGGTATTTTTGTCATTTTATTAATTGGCTAAAATTATAAATTTCCTTCTCTCAGCAAGAGAATTTGTAAAATTTTTCTATTTTTCTACTATATATTATTTATGTGAGCAAGCATGTTCAATATCCTTGTTTTGAATCAAAATGTGGTAATAAATTCTATGTAGAACCAAATTTAAAACTGTCAGGCATGGACTCAAATAACTGCAAGCTTTTGTTCAAATAAAAAGTCCAATATAAAAATGAAATTTACATATGATAATTGTTATGCTAAATGTCTTCCAAGTTGCAAAATTTTATTAAAATGTTATTTATCAAACTTTTTAAATAAAGAAATCTAATATTAAGTCTTAAAGTTATTACTAAGAATATAAGGTCTTGATGGGTTACTTCTTTTAATTATTATAGGATATCCCAACAAAATATTCATAATCATTTTATAATTAGTTTAGAATTTTAAATGTAGTTTTCATCATCACAAGTAGAATAACATTTTATATTTTATAATGATAAAATATGAATTTTCATTTAGTTTATTTTTTTATAAAAGTCATCATTGTAATTATTATAACCATTTAATGAATAAATCGGAAAGAATATTATGAGTAGCATATTAAATTACCCTGCGGGTTCAAAATGCTTTTTTTTGTTGAAAGAGCTTTGCAGAACAAAAAAAATATTGGGAAACACATTCAAAGAATAAAAGCTTGATTCCTTCTCTTTGTGGCTAAATCCCTTAAGGACTGAACCTAGTCTTCATGAGCCTAGAACTGGGGATATTTGGTGGTTAGAGGACATAGAACCCTGGACTACAGATCCTCACATAAACAAATGTTGAATGATTACTTTTTAGTGTTATATAGAAGACTCTTCTTCAGGGATTCTGAGGTTTCTTCTAACTCTGCAGTTTTGTGGCTTTTACTCTAATTAGTAAGCCATATTCTTTCAGCTTTTATATATTCAACTGAATTTTTTCATAGGGTCTCTCTTGTGACCAAAAGCACACACTTGGAAGACAAGTTAGATAAACTGTATCATTGGCCATGAAATAGTGTGAAGTTATTTAGCTATTATAAGGATAGAGCCTATAACCCTAGTCCCATTAGCATGGTCTACTAACCAGCCATAGCTACACTGTCTAGGAATATGACCTTGTTCAGCACAGTTGGATGGATTTCAGACTTTTCTTTCACATTCTGCAATAGTTATTGTATGGATTTACAGAAATGAGTGGCAGAATGAAATACTGATGGAAAAATGTTGGGAACACTTTTTCAGTACCTTCAGATAAGCCATTTCTCTGTCTGTCTGTCTGTCTGTCTGTCTGTCTCTCTCTCTCTCTCTCCTGTCTGTCTGTCTGTCTCTCTCTCTCTCTCTCTCCTGTCTGTCTGTCTGTCTCTCTCTCTCTCCCTCTCTCTCTTTCTCTGTTTCTCTCTCTCTCTCTGTCTCTCTCCCTCTCTCTCTCTCTCTCTCTCTCTCTTTCTCTCTCTGTCTCTCTCTGTCTCTCTCTCTCTGTCTCTCTCTCTGTCTCTCTCTCTCTCTCTGTCTCTCTCTCTCTCTCTGTTTCTCTCTCTCTCTGTCTCTCTCTCTCTGTCTCTCTCTGTTTCTCTCTCTGTCTCTCTCTGTCTCTCTCTCTGTCTCTCCCTCTCTCTCTCTCTCTCTCTCTCTCTCTCTCTCTCTCTCTCTCTCTCTCTCTGTCTCTCTCCCTCTCTCTCTCTCTGTCTCTCTGTCTCTCTCCCTCTCTCTCTCTCTCTGTCTCTGTCTCTCTCTCTCTCTCTCTCTCTCTCTCTCTATCTCTATCTCTCTCTCTGTCTCTCTCTGTCTCTCTCTGTTTCTCTCTCTGTCTCTCTCTGTCTCTCTCTGTCTCTCCCTCTCTCTCTGTCTCTGTCTCTCTCCCTCTCTCTCTGTCTCTCTCTCTGTCTCTCTCTCTTTCCCTCCCCCCCCCCTCTCTCTGTCTCTCCTTTGGTTTTTCACCTAAGCATTTCTTTTAATATTGTTTAATGTAATGAAGATTTTTTTCCTCTACCTCTCATTTCATACTGTAACTTCAGTTTTGGGACTACATATTGATGAAAATAATTATTATAAATAATGCATTAATTTGTTACTAATTCAACAAAGAGAAAAATTCATGTTGAGCTGCAGGGATAAGACCGGCAGCCGGGTGGCAGCTGCTCTACTGCCTGAACTAGTAAAAAAATTGTGGGCTTTGGGGAATTAACCATTTTCCTTTCTTTTGGGGACAAAGTAGGAGGGAATATGTGCTCATATTAGAGTTGACTGAATAGCAGATTCAACTGGTATATAGTCCTGTTGGGGGCTATGAAGCTAGTCACTGCCCTGTGTGACTCATTAGGCCAAGTGTGGAGGCAGAGAATGTTTTTCATTTGCTCTTTCTTAGTTCGAGGATATTCAAGAAAGGAAAGAGTGGCAACAATCTAAGCCCTGAATTTTCACAAGGGTATTGGGTTTTTTTGGATTGCATAATTTTTTCTTGAATTTATTCACAGAGAATATATACCTATCCTAGCTACACAAAGTCTACATGGATTATTTATTTTTAATTTATTGATACATTTTATTTTGATTTAGTAAATTCCAAATCACCTGAATCCTTTGCAAAGAACATTTATGGAAAATAGCAGTCCCTCACCAATAGTTAGTGATTGGTGGACTGTGCCATTCATTTCTGACAGTATAACTGCCATGGATCACTCCAACTTTCTGGTGTTACTGATGTTGTTTTCCCTCTCCATGTTGACAAATTTCATTTCCCTCTCCATATTGACAATTGGTCATTGTGTATAATGTTCTTTAGTTCTTTCCCACTTTTAAAGTTTTCCTTTATGTCCAGGAATTCTTTTAAGTCATCATTTCTTATTTCAATAACAACATTCAACTCCTTTCCTATATCATAATCTGTTGAGCGATCACTGAATATATATTTTCCCCAGCTATTATTGTCACAAATGATGCATCTAAGAATATTTTGTATATTGTGAGGTTTTTCTAGCTGTTAATAAACTCCTTGTATATCATACTAGAATAATTTCAAGAAAGATTTTCATTGTTATGTAGAGCACACAAGGAAGGAAATTTGGCAAGATAGGTGTTGCCTAATTAGGCATTGTTATTTATCTAGTTATAGTGTTAAGAGAGAATTAGAAACAGATAAAGACCTCTAAAAGTTATATGAATGGAAATTAGATCATCTATCTCTTCTAATTAATTCTAACAGGATATATATATATATATAACAGATTTTCACAAAATATTAACATAAAGCCTGTGTGGAATCATCGGGTTATGTCTGCACAAGGTAGTTCCGTTTTCTGAAGTTTAATCCTTTAAGTTCTAGGTTGATTATTTTAACATTTGCATAGAAAATCCATTTTAAAAAATCCAAAGTGACATGTACTCATATAGAGATGTAGAAAACAACTAATTTGGTGTCCAATGACATGAAATCAGTTTCCTTTAATCTTCATTAGCTTCAGTTTTCTTCATCAATATTTATTACTGATTATATATATGTAATATATATATATTATTCTTCAACAATATTTATATTACCTTCTTCTCAGGGATATTATATGGAAAACATTTTTAAACCTCAAACTGGTACCAAAAAAAATGAGCTATTATTGATATATGCTTCTTTGGCTTCTGAAACTGAGCATTTTAACATTCTTTTTCTTGATATTATGAACATTAGTTATTTTGCTGGGTTGTAGCTATAGTTAAGGGCTACTAGTAAGCTCAGTATATAAAGTGCCAGGACTGGATTCAGAAAAACTCATTTTCATGAATTCAAATCTGGTCCCAGATACTTGTTCGTTGTACATCACTAGGCTAGTCACTTCACCCTGTTTGCCTCAGTTCCTTATCTATAAAATGAGTTGGAGAAAGAATGGCAAACTACTCCATACCTGCCAAGAAATCCTGGGGCAGCTAGGTGGCACAGTGGACAGAGCACCAGTCCTGAAGTCTCAGTAGGACTTGAGCTCAAATCTGGTCTCAGACATTAACACTTCCTAGCTGTGTGACCCTGGGCAAGTCACTTAACTCCAATTGCCTCAACAAGAAAGAAAGAAAGAGAGAGAGAGAGAGAGAGAGAGAGAGAGAGAGAGAGAGAGAGGAGGGAAGGAGAGAGGAAAAAAATCCCAAATGGGGTTATAAAGAATCAGACATAACTGTAACTGAACAATCAGTTCAATCAGAATGTCATAAAACTAGAGAGGAACTTAGAGGTCACATAGTCTAATTATTTTACAGATGAAAAACTGAGGAATACTACTTGAAATTTATGAGATCCCAGCTAGTTAAGAGCAGAGTTATGACTACACCCAATGTCAAGTGCTCTTGAGTCAGAGTTGAGGAACAGGAGGGAAAGGATTAGACCCTACTGGTTTAGAAATTTTTAAGTCTGAGAAATTCCCTGATATGATTTGGTCTTTATTCTTTCTCAAAAAGTAGAGTGAAGATTATGTAATACCTACATAGCATTCTAGGCAATGTGAAATAACTGATCTTCAAATTTTACCAGAAAATTACAGGCTAAAACAACTTTTTCTTAAAAGATTTTCTTGCTTTTCAGAAAAGTCATCTCTTTAAGGCTTATGGTAGCTTTGATACATAACTACAATTCAAAGCATTTTCTCTCTGTGTGTATTATTACTGTAGTTGTTTTACTATCACTAATATAGTTAACCATAAGCTGTCAGTTAACAAGCATTTATTAAACATGTATTATGTGCTAGGCGATATGCTGAGTTTTGGGTACACAAAGAAAGGTAAAAGAAAATCTCCTGCACTCCAAGAGCTTACAGTCTGATGGAGGAGACAACATGCAAATAATGAAGAATTCTCTTGATATCTTAGGAATGAGGGGTCCAATGACTATGACTCAAAGATAAAAAGACTAATTGAAAAGAAAGTAATTTATTAGCATGCTAAGGGAGGCTATTCTTGTTGAATAACAGCTTCAGTTTTCTAGAATACTTGTTTGAATTTTATAACTTTTCAAGTACACAGCTAATCAGTAGCAATCTGTGGCAAGTTAATATCATAAATTAAAAATATTTCATGGGGAAGGGAGAGAGAGAAAGAGGGAATCAGCCAAGGGAGAAAAAGGAGAGTATCTGAAATGCAAATGGCAGAATTTATTATCAGAGTAAAAAAACATTCCCCATTTGATGGCAAGAGACAAGGGCAAGAGATCAAATATTTTATATTTGAGAAAGAAATCCTTTTACACAAACCTAAGTGGTTAAGCCCATTCAACTTACTGTCCCTTACTTACACTCATTTTTTCCCCCCTGAGGCTGGGGTTAAGTGACTTGCCCAGGGTCACACAGCCAGGAAGTGTTAAGTGTCTGAGACCAGATTTGAACTCCGGTCTTCCTGAATTCAGGGCTGGTGCTCTCTCCACTGCACCACCTAGCTGCCCCTACTTTACCTTACTTAGATGATGAGAATTTTCTAATATTAACCAACAGATGGTTGGAGGATTAGTCCCTCAAAATTTTGCAAAATATCCTATTTTTTCTTTTGTACAAACATCTGTGTACAATAAAACATATATAGGATAAACTATAGATAATCAACATAGGGAAGACATTAGCATTAGGGGAACCAGGAAAGGCTTCCTGAGGAAGGTAGAATTTCCTTTTTTTTTTTTTAGAAGGTAGAACTTCAGTTGAGACTTGAAGGAAATCAGGAAAATTAGGGAGGAAGGAGAGAAATCCAAGCATGGGGAACAGCAAGTGAAAATACCAGAGTTTGGAGATGATTGTTGTCCTTTATTTACGAAAAGGACCAAAATGATATCACTATGTTAGAGTCAGTTACAGTATGGTTGACACAGATCAGACCCATATGAGCTCAGAATGCTCTGCCACAGGTTGGACTCAAATAGTCCATTGAACTTTTAGGGTAGATTCTCTAATGTTGCACTTTTTACATTTTCCTTTAGGTTAATTCAATTCTATTTTGCTCATTGAGCACAGTACCTTCTCTGAAAAGGGCACACCATTCTGGGAAGTTCTGTGCCAGTGTTTCCCCATGTCATACAATCGATTCTAAAGTTCTTAAAGAGATACCTTGACAGTTTCTACTTCTATTCAAGGAACAGTAAGGATCAGTGTCACTGAATTGTAGTGTGTACACATGTGTGTATGGAAGAAGGTGCAGCAGAGTATGTAGCAAGAAAAATAAAAAGGTAAGAAGGGGAAAGATCATAATCTTTCCCTTCAAAGTCAAAGATTCTTCTATCATCTTTGCATTGTTTATTAGAACCGGAGCATCCTTTATCATTTCAAGAATTTGTGATAAGATATTGAGGGGAGAAGAACTTTATCTTAATTCATAAATTTTTCATCATTTGGACAGATATAACTACACCCAGAGAAGGAACACTGGGAAATGAATGTAAATTGTTAGCACTACTGTCTATCTACCCAGGTTACTTATACCTTCGGAAGCTAATAATTAATGTGCAACAAGAAAATGGTATTTACACACATATATTGTATCTGGGTTATATTGTAACACATGTAAAATGTATGGGATTGCCTGTCATCAAGGGGAGGGAGTAGAGGGAGGGAGGGGATAATTTGGAAAAATGAATACAAGGGATAATATTATTAAAAAAAATTACTCATGCATATATACTGTGAAAAAAATTATAAATAAATAAAATTTTTAAAAAATTTTCATCATTACCAGAAAAATAACATTCTAGAAATAACCTCAGTCTGGTTTTCTTTGAACACTCCTCATTCAACTCAAGAGAATTAAGGCAAAAGCAACATTCAAAGTATAAATTTAATGCCATAGAAAGATTGAATGTCCTCTCTACTGCCTAGATGATGAAAAGACATTTCATATCTGGCATAAGAATCCTAGTTTATAACTTGAACCAGTGAGATAGCATTAAGTAGGGGGTTAAGCTAGCAAAAATATTTCTAGACCTTAACACCATTTCCAAGGATGAGCTCTGTAATTGACTTTAAACAGAAAAACTTTGTTATCTTCGGATAAGGTTATCATTTTAAAATAAATTTTCGTTGAAACTACAAAAAGATGAGAGAAACAATTTTTAAAAGTTTTTGTTTATTAGAGTATTAGCTTATAATCTGAAAGCAAAAAGATGTGATATATTTAAAAGCTCTAGGATACTAACACTTTCCAGTCATAAGGGATTTATTTTATGAGTCATCAAAGTATTAATCCATTTTAAAAACTAACTTATGTTAAAGCTCAGAAGTATTTGGTTCACTAGAATTTTCCAAGATAAAAGTAGTAGTTAAAAGTATTACCAAGATAAAATCTTTTAAATCAGCCTTGTAAAACTGTTCAGAAGATGGACTATGATCAGAAATGACCACAAAAAGTTTTTAGTCTCATAGTTTGCTACTTTCATCAAATTTATTGTTATATAAACCTTATAGTGAATGATCTTTTTGATAATAGATGCAGTTGGTCAAATATCAATGAGAAGTAGAATCAAAATTACTTTTTCAGTGAACTTTGATATGAGATAGGGACTTTCACTACAATTATACAATCACAGAATCAATTATTTAGGTCTGCAAGGGTCCTCAGAAATTCAGTCCAGATGAAGAAAGTGAAATCCAGAAAGATTAGTAACATAAAGAATGTTTGAGCCAAGATCCTCTGATTCAAGTTCCATTGGTCTTTCTATTACAACATTGCTTCCTACTTTCATGACTAATTGTGGCTTTAAGGTGACCCTTTAATTCATTCAAACATGTATTAAGTATTGATTCTATATGGAAATACGTTGAAATATGGATAACATGTTGGACTAGAAGTCAGGAAAACAGAACTTTAAACACGACATTTGACACTCACGACAGCCTTTTTAACTTATCTATGTCTAAGACATGTCCTAGGACTTATCAAGTCATAGAGATCTGAGTTGGTGGAGGGAATTCTCACTTGGAACATTTTACCAATGAATCAGAGATGAAGAATCCATATTCAGGCACGTTATTAGATAGAAATTTAGATATGACAGTCCCTGACTTCATTGTTTCCAATTTAGTGGGAGAAAGTTAAGACACATTTTTTTTCTATTTATCTATCTACCTATCCATTCATCCATCCATCTACACACACATATACATACATACAGATACGTTTAAGCATAATGCCTGACACATAGTAGGTACTTAATAAATGTTTATTGACTATTATTGATACACATGTAAAGTATTAAAGAATTGGGGGGAAGGGAGTGCCCCTAGCAATGCCAGTAGAATGAAGATTGAAAAATTTGAGTAAAGTGTAAAGGCTCCCAAGTATATGCTCTCATGGACTGAAAGCTTGCCACTAAGAAGATTTCTAAACATAATTTAGAAGAGGTTTCTGTATCAATGGAAGCCCTATTCTTTCAAAGTAAGGAAACCGAACCAAAAAAAGGCTATAATATAGATTTCAATTAGTCATGCTATTTTTCTCTCTTGTTATTGACCACTGAGAATTCAATATGACACCATTAAAGAATTCCATTTATAAGCTCTGCATCTCTTTTTTCTTTCCAAGTGGCCAATAATTGTTTTTATTTGTTGTTTAGTCATTTCAGCTGTGCTTGACTCTTCATGACTCCCCGTGGGGTTTTTTGGCAAAGAAACTGGAGTGATTTGCCATTTCCTTCTTCAGCTCATTTTATAGATGAGGGGTTAAGTGACTGTCCCAGGATCACACAGCTAGTGTCTGAGGTCACATTTGAACTCAGGCCTTCCTGATCTTAGGGCCAGCTAACACAATTTCTTTTATGGGATATGAAAAAATAAGTTTAATTGGCTCCTTTGGAAGGATGTCAGTCAGCACAGTGTGTTGGGAAGAGTGCTAAATTTAGAATCAGACACTTGAATTTGAATTATTTCCTATATGAATTACAGCAACTCTTTTTATCTTCCTAGGCTTCATTTTTCTCATCTGAAAAATAAGGATATTGGACCAGATGATCTCTAAGGCAAATTCAAGCTCCTATAAAACTCATTTTTTGTTATTGCACTCTCCAGAATGACTTCACATAATCCAAATTCACCTGATAAGTTCTGAATAGATCTAGCTTTAGCAGTGTTATTTCTCAGTTGGAGATAGGTATAGTGAATGTAGCATTTCCTCCTTTTTAAAACTGTTTTCAGACTCCCCACCCCCTTACCCAGTTCCTATGTATAGTCAAAAAAAAAAAAAAAAAAAAAGTCTCTGGGGAAGCTGGTCTTCCACGTGACCCCTTCTGAGCCCCCAGATGCTTAATGCCAAACCTTTAGCCTTCTGTCTGCTCCCTCTTGGGCTCTGTGAGCAAAGGAGGAAGATGCACCAGATGTTTCAGGGACCGCCACTTGCCTATAGGGCATGCTGTGAGCAGAGGAAGCAATCTGGTTATGCTCTGCTGCATTCTCTTCTCAAGAACCCCTGTAGGCAGAAGCTGACCAGATAAAGAGATGAAGAATAAAGAAGAATAACTAGGGCGTAGGATCAGTGTGTGTAAACAGAGGAAGAAGCAATAATTCATCCAAAGAAACAGACTGCAGATAGGAAAGCAGAGTACCATGCATTATTGGGGAAGAAATGAAAAATTTGGGGTGCCTAGGCTTTTGTGCTTACATCGAGGTGCCTTTTCAGGAAAGAGAGGCAAACAAATGGATCAGAGAAGAAAAAATCAGTGTACAAGATGGGATTTACAAATCAGTGAAGGGTCCAAATTCAATGAGGGGGATAGTAAGAGTAAGAGCATTGAAGGCAGATTCCAATAGTTGGAAGAAGTAGGGGTAAGGTAATAAAGAATGAGAATTAAATCTTAAAGACCTCACAGCTGTAAGAATTAAATAAAATAGTCAACGTGCAAGAAGGTTTTTGTATGATTAGAAGTAATTAATGGTAAGAGAAAATGGAAGACATAGGAGCTACTAAGAAAAATGATGTGACATGGAAATGGACAAGAAAAATCAATTTTAAAAAGAGATTAAAGATAAAGAAGGAAAGTGGGAAAATAAGAAGAAAATATTGAAAGGGAAATTAAAGCCAAAAAAACCCAAAAAACAGATTTCTTAGCTTTGTAAAAAAAAAAAAAATTGTAGAGTATATGATTTTAATATCAAAATTCCTTTTTCTGTTGTTTGTAGCCTGGTATAGTAGAAAGACCCCTTAAGATGATCTGCCTACTGGATCTTCAACTTACTAGCTGCATGACTTTGGATTAGTCATTTACATGTTCAGTTTTACTGTCTGAAAAATGTGGAGTTGGGCTAGGTGAAGTTTAAGGTCTCTTCATACTTTAAATCCCTGTTAGCTACAATTTGAGATAGCACATATATGTACTCCTTTTTTGATTTAAAACAAACAACTTTTTAATTTTTATCTATTTAATTGATGGATAACCTGAGTGGTGAAGTGAATTAGAGTTCCAAGCCTAGAGATAGGAACAATCATCTTTCTTAGTTCAAAGTTGGCCGCATACATTTATTAGCTATGTGACTCTGGGCAAGTCACTTAAACCTCTTTCCCTCAGTTTCCTCATCTGAAAATGACCTGAAGAAGGAAATGGCAAACCACTTTAATATCTTTGCCAAAAAACCTTCCAATGAGGTCACAAAGAATTGGATATGACTGAAACAACTAAAAAACAAAAAGCTACATCTTTTGTATATTGAATATGTGTACTTTTTAAAATTAAAAATTCAACAGCCACCTTATTTCTCTTTATCACTGACACTAGGCAATCAATCTCTTTACCTTTGGTATAAGCCTTTAAGATCAGAGCTCAAAAAGCTCAAATATTTAACGGAAGTTAAGAACCCATCCACATGTGGCTAAATGAATGACTGAATTAACATCCATAAAAAATCAGGCACATCCTCTGGGAACCACCCACCCAGATCCTTAGAACACATCACATTAGTCATCAGTATCTCCTATAATTAAGACAGAAATATCAAAACTCAAAGAAAAACAAGTGAGAATGTAGATCTATTAATGAATGAAGTTAGTGAAGAATTACAGTGATACTTAACTAGTTCCTGAGTTGTCATTTGATGGGAGTAAGAAGGTGGGAAAAGAAAAAAACTGGGGAAGAGAGAAGATATTCATTTTTCTCTTTGCAGGGAGTTCTTAATGAGAAAACTTGCTCTATTTATTCTTTGCCCTTGGTCTTACAACCTGATTGTGTCACAGATAGGTCTTGAGCCCATTTCCCTAACTTCAAGATTAGACTATAACCAATTTGCCAGAACTTTTTAGCACTGGAGTAGTAATCTGAAAACATTTATTATAACACATATATTTATGAAACTCTAAGGCAGGCAAAGCATGTTGGCCTTAAAGTCAGGGAGAAAAACCAACAAATCAGAGGTTGAAATATTGACTATGACACTAATTATATGAACATGGATGGGCTGTTTAAACTGTCTGAGCTGGAATTCAGAATTTGAAGTTAATTTTCAAAATAATCTGAAGGGACTGAATTTAGAAAAGGACAAAAATTTAGAAGAATGAATTATATTTGCTCCTGGTAATATTAGATGTCTTTATGTTATTAATGTTTTTCATCACCCAGTTTCTTCTGGGAAGAGCTACATTTTTTTAAGAGCTGCATTTAAGGGTAAATAGGGAAGGAATTGTAAAGATTTAGCCAGCTAGTTGAAGGATAAGTATAAGAGACCCCAATAGTGAGAGAATGAACACCAAGGCAGGTCCCTGGAATTTTAAGTTTGTCCAACAGCTAGGAAAGTTTCTGATTTGATGAAGAAGGTGGATCAGCTGGGTGTAGTGACACAATCCACTAAGGGAATGGACTGAGTGTGTCCTAGCTCACAAAAGCAGGTATGGCTATTATTTACAGAGGAGGAAGTTGGGGGTCAAAGCAGGTTAAATGATATGTCCAGGGTTACTTAGCTGTTAAGAGGTAATTAATTTTTTTTAATTTTATTTTATTTTTAAATTTTAATTTCCAGGGCAATATGCTTTCCTTTGTAGCACATAGCTTTACTATATTTATTGGAGAGGAATGGTCTAACATGTTTCTCTACTGGGCCAGCTAGATAGCAAAGTGGATAGAATGCTTAGCCTGGAGTCAGAAAAACTCATCTTTCTGAGTTCAAATCTGGCTTCAGACACTCACCAGATAAGTCATTTAGACCTGTTTGCCTCAGTTTCTTTTCTATAAAATAAACTGGAAAAGGAAATGGAAAACTACTCCAGTATCTTTGTCAAGAAAAATCATTTTCCAATTGATAAATGGTCAAAGGATATGAACAGACAATTATCAGATGAAGAAATTAAAATAATTTCTATTCATACAAAAAGGTGCTCCAAATCACTTCTGATCAGAGAAATGCAAAATTAAGACAATTCTGAGATACCACTACACACCTGTCAGATTGGCTAAGATGACAGGAAAAGATAATGTTGGAGGGGCTGTGGGAAAACTGGGGCATTGATACATTGTTGGTGGAACTGAGAACTGATCCAAACATTCTGGAGAGCAATATGGAATTATGCCCAAAGGGCTATCAAACTGTGCGTACTCTTTGACCCAGCAGTGTTTCTACTAGGCTTATATCCCAAAAAGATCTTAAAGGAGGGAAAGGGGCCCACATGTGCGAAAATGTTTGTGGCAGCCCTCTTTGTAGTAACTAGAAACTGGAAACTAAGTGGATGCCCATTAATTGGAGAATGGCTAAATAAATTATGGTATATGAATGTTATGGAATATTATTATTTTATAAGAAATGATCAGCAGGATGATTTCAGAAAGGCCTGGAGACACTTAAATGAACTGATGCTAAATGAAGTGAGTGAGTAGAGCCAGGAGACCATTGTACAAGGCAACAAGATTATAAGATGATCAATTCTGATGGGTGTGGCTCTTCAATAATGAGATGATTCAGACCAGTTCCAATGATCTTGTGATTAAAAGAGGCGTCTCTACCCAGAGAGAGGACTATGGGAACTGAATGTGGATCACAACATAGCATTTTCACTGTTTTTGTTTTTTCTTGCATTTTATTTTCTTTCTCATTTTTTGCTTTTTGATCCAATTTTTCTTGTGCAACATGATAATTGTGGAAATATGTATAGAACAATTGCACATTTGGCATATATTGTATTGCTTGTCATTTGGAGGCAGGGGTAGGGGGAAGGGAGAGAAAGAAATTTGGAACACAAGGTTTTTTCAGGGGTGAATGTTAGGGATTATCTATCCATATGTTTTGAAAATAAAAAGCTTTAATAATAAAAAATATTTTGAGAAAAAAAATCACAAATGAGATCATGCAGAATTGGATATGACTGAACAAGAACAAATGTTCCTCTACCAGGCCCATTCTGATTTTATCTGTACCCTTTTATCTTTTCTACTTTTTTGCATCTTGTCCATATTTTTCCTCCTAATTTCCTTTTCTTCTTTCTCATTTTCAATCCTCTACAATTCCTTCCTTTACCTATATTATCTCCACAATTTCTCTTTTGAGGCATAGGGTCCTCCCCAAAAGGAAAATAATAATCATCTCATCATACTTCATCAAGGTAAGAATGCTTCTGGAGTATTTTGCTTATATCTGAACATATTAACAAACTGGAGCATATACAGAGAAAGGTGCCCAGACTGGCAAGAGGAATATGAAACATCCCAGAGGAGGGTCATTCAATGGAACAGTGGATATATATATATCATGAAGAAGAGAATATTTATGGAGAAGATGATACCTGTCCTCAAATATTTGAAGGGCTGTCATGTGGAAGAAATACAATGGTCCCAGAAGACAAGCTCACAATGCAGCCCCTCTGAAAAGACAGCATTGCCATTCCCTAGTCATTTTGTAGAGAATATTGCTCTCAAAGAAGTACAGGTTGAATGAGGTGATCTCTGAGGTCCCTTTCAATTTTGATTCCATTTTCCTATTTTGTCTGTTTATTCTACTTTGTCTACTTTCATTCTGACCCCATCTGCCAATTTTCTGCCCATCTACTCCTCAATCATTTTTATTTCTAACAATAAAATCAAAACTTATCCCTCAATTCATCTACTTTTCTACATGTATTCAATTGTCTCCTGTTGTCTTCTTTCCTATTTGGTTTAATTTCCTATTTTCATTCTGGTCTTTTCCTCATATGCTGTCCTTTTTCATCATTCTCTCTTTTCTTATTTATTTTGGCATGACCTTCATTTTTAAAAAGCAAGGAAAATAGTGGTGGACAGGAAGGTCTGGACCCGGCAAAACTGCCAATTCAATGTCCACTACAAATATCCCATCCCCTATAAATGAGGGAAAAAATGGTTAGAATAGACCTTGGAGAAAAAATTGTCAGGTAAAGTAATACAAATTTCAAAAAATGAAAATAAATAATCAGTATTATATAGAGAGGAGAAATCAACAACCATTCACTAAACTCTGTGTTCCAGGCACTGGGTCATATAAAGAGGATTCAAAGAAGGGCAAAAAACAGTTCCTGCCATCAAAGAGCACACACTGAAAAGAAAAGATAGGAATGGTAGAAGAGAAAGGACAGAGACAGAGAAGGGTCAACAAGATCACTGCCCAATCTAGCTACTTCAGAGCACCAGAAGCAGACCAATCTTATTTCACTTTCTATACTTCTAGATTCATGAGTTCTAGGGTTAGAAAAATTATTGCTTGAGGAAGTTACAGTGAAGAGGAAACTCATGAAAAATGAAAAAAAAAGCATCTGAGCTTTTAAAATTATTAAACCTAAAGAGGTCAGAAACAAGCCAAAGCAGAAACAGAATTAAAAGCTAAAGATAAAAAGGATATTGGTAAAAGTTTATCAGTACTCATCAATATCTATTGCCAG
This sequence comes from Sminthopsis crassicaudata, assembly GCF_048593235.1. Lineage (NCBI taxonomy): Eukaryota > Metazoa > Chordata > Mammalia > Dasyuromorphia > Dasyuridae > Sminthopsis > Sminthopsis crassicaudata. The sequence goes on along the minus strand of NC_133619.1, from coordinate 117,756,919 downwards.
GTTGATGGATTCTTTTGTAAAAGTAATATTTGATAAGACTCTCTGGCCAGAGGGTGGGAAATGGAAAGATTTCAATTTTTTTTGTGTAACAGATGACCTGAATATATACCTTGAAAAGAAATTATTCCAAATGTCCAGGGTGTTTTTAGCTCCTTATTCTGTCTTATTTAAAAAGAAGCAATGTATATTATTATAACTGTTCTTCCAATATTAGTTTTCTCTTTTCTCCAAATTTTTGAGGTTTTAAATTAAACTTATTTATAATAAAGTCTATATAATGTGGATGATATTTAGAAGCAGCATATATACTAAAAAGAGTAGAAGATATGGAGTTAGAAACCCTAATAGTACAAGTCATAATGATTCTCACATTTATTAACTATAATTGTGAGCAAGTCACTTAACCTTTCTAGGTCTGTTCCAAATAGTATTGGTACTGCCTTTCTCATAAGATACATGAAACAGAGGAGATATCAAATGCTTGGAGGTAGAGGGGTGGGAGGGCATTGGGGAAACTTCTTTACCCTTGTAATTACCAAAAAAATTCTGCTCTCTCTCAAAACTTTGTGAAAATAATATACACACTCCTCTAGGACGGGATTCTTAAACTTTTTCCATTCTCAAACCTTTTTTACCCCCCAAAATTTTTTGCATCCCTGGGTTTATAGATATGTAAACTAGGTTTATAAACAAAACATTTACTGATAATAAATCATAAAGAAATTTATTTTAAAACAATTCTTTGGTACACGTACAATCTTACCATTTATTAAAGATGAATGCAAATTTTCATACTTATGAAGTGGATGTGTTTGTTTATTTCTACATAAAGAATTACATCTTGGTGGGATATTTGATACCAAATTTTATGTGATTGCCACATTCAGTTTCATGATCCCATATGGGGTTGCAACCCACAGTTTAAGAAGCTTTGACTTGATAACAGAAATGTATGGAAAAGTCAATCATCAATATAATTGTGATTTTCTCTAGCTCTGTTCATCAGCATATGAATGAAAGCATAGAAGATAGGGGGGGGAGTAATCCAGGCTTGGCTTTGGTAAGGCATGATTGGTGATAGGATAAGGGATAAAGGGATTCAAGAGTTAACAACAACAAAGCATTAAACTGTTTACCTAGACATTGAGCTTGGGAAGGAGTGAGAGTGCAAGAGTAAAGGACTGGGAAAGAACTTGGAATAGAAGGAATGGAGGTCATGATGAAAGTTTGGGGGAAGCTCATGTGTCATAGGGAAAGAGGAAATGATAAAAGACTATGATCAGATAAATTCTGGAATTCATAAACATGGAAGATGAACATTTGTGGATAAGAATAATGAAAATACATTTTTTTTCCTTTTTGATCTGATTTTTCTTGTGCAGCAAGACTATTGTATAAATATGTATGCATATATTGGGTTTAATGTATATTTTAACATGTTTAACATATATTGGATTACTTGCCATCTAGGGGAGGAGGTGAGGGGAAGAAGGGGAAAAGAAGGTTTTGTAAGGGTCAGTGATGAAAAATTATCCACCCATATGCTTTGAAAATTAAAAAAAAAAAAGCTTTAATAAAAAAAAAAGAGAGAGAATAATGAGAATAACAGCATGAGATGTGTGACTGGAAAAGGTTGATGAGTGTGTAGTGAGTGATGGATAAACAATACGCAACTTGTTTGTCCTTCTGTTTTCAGAAAGGCCTAATGGCATCACGAAGTGACGTCCTGAATCATGTGTGACTTGAGTTTCAGGGAGGCAGAGTTGCACAAAGTCATCAGCTCAGGCTCTCTTCCAGTCACTCAAGTCCAGGGTCATCTCCAGAACGACTGGAGATGGCTTGGGATGCGGCGCATGGCCTTTGCATCTCTGACGGGCCACAGCCGGCTTTGTGAAGAACAAATTGTTCTCCCCTGTCCATTCTGCTCCGAGAAGTCTTCCCTCATTCACCAACAGGTTGGAGGCCTTTCAGTTACCCTCAGATTTGCTGAGCCCGTTTAGCCTGTTCAACTGTTTGCTGAGGTGTGTCTGCTGGACGTGCTTCAGCTTCTTGGACTCCCCGCTGAGAGCTGGGTGAATCCGCCTTAAAAAGGGCTTGGCAACTTTAATAGCAGAGGTGCTAATCCTCCCTGAGCTCCCCATCATGTGCCCCTCTGCCTAGTGTATGAGGGGCTCAGTGATTTGCTCCCAGTCAGGGTGAAAGAGGAATTTAAATTCCTGCTTTCCTTCATGACCTGACGCCTTTCTCCCTTTCCAGTCTCCTCACCCCATACTCTGCAATCTAACAACACTGGATTCCTTGCTCTTCCTTGAGCCCAGCTTCCTTATTTTGGGCATTTTCACTGCCTGACTGTTGCCTGGAAGGCCTTCCTTCGTCCTCTCCAACTCCTGACCTCTCCGGCTTTCTTCAAGTCTCAGCTAAAATCTTACCTTCTGCAAGGCGGCTTCTGGTCCTTCTCATTCTTCAGTGCTTTCCCTCTGAGTACATCTCCAGTTTACTCTGTATATATCTTGTTCTGACATAGTCTCATAATACATACATATACACACATGTATATATAATGTATATGTTATGTACACTATATATTGATTATATATTATATGTAATATATTAGTATATATTGTTTGTAATTATATTATATATTACATTTATATGTAATAACTATATTATATTATATGTAAAAATAAAATATATTATATTTATATGTAATAAACATTGTATAATTATATGTAATAAATATATTGTATTCTATGTAATAAATAATTCATAATATATAATTACATATTATATTACATAAAATTATATATTATATGTTATATATAATTATTATGTATGTAATATATAATACACATACAATATGTAAAATATATGATGTATATTATATACAATACATATTATATACTATATATAATGTATATACTTATCTATACATATATATGTATAGATATAAAATTTCCTCCAGTAGCTGTGAAAGCAGAATTTCTTTTGTCTTTCTCTGTGACCTCCGAATTTAACACAGTGTCTGCTATAATGTAGTTGCTTAATACATTCTGTTCACTTTTTCTCTCTGATTTTCTAAGGAATAACTCTTTTAAACATTATTGGGTTTGAAAGGACCTTTCTTTTAATAACTGATAATCTTGTAGTATGAAAGATAGGATGGAATCATGGATGAAGAAATGGTCTTGAAGCCAGGAGGTTCAGTCATAAGCAATTTAAAAGCTTCATTTGTATCCACAAATATAGGAGATCTGTGGGAAAGCATCAACAATGCAGGGACCCAATGTGAAGGATGATAAGTTATAGATGAGTTGTGATTCCCCTCTGTTGGAAGGAGTAAACACATAATGAGATTGATGATGCGTTATAACCTTAAAGTATTAAAGGCAGAATAAATAAGAATAACAAGTGTATCTTTCCTGCCTACTAACAATATAACTTAAATTTCTTGCTTCCTTAAGAAAGCAGCCAGTCATGAAATATTCTGCCACCCCACACTGTTTTGTACTAAGCTTCATCTGTGCTTTGGGGGAATCACCTCAGGTCCAGTACTCCAGCTTTGTATGCTCAAGAATGGGTTTTAAGTGCACTCATGAATGATCAAACTCTGGGTAACTGATTCACAATCCCCAAACTCATAAGAGCTAAATGATGAACAAGACTGTCACTTTACTCATTCGGTTTGCTCTGCTCCTGCCTAGATTATTGACAAGTTTTGTTTTTTTACTTTGTTTTTCAGGGGTTTTTTGTTTGTTTGTTTGTTTTTGTTTTTTTGCACAGGTGTTAAGTGTTCCTCTCTAGGAATCTTGGACTTCTGGATCTTTCCTACAACCTCTTGTATTAAACCTTATAAAAGTTACCAAGAAGAAACCTGGCCAAATATTGAATAATCACACAAATGTCTTCTTTCTTTCTCCAACTCCCACAACCTTCATAAACCACTGCCCTGACATTAACCTCCCTGAACCACCCACCTTGTATGACTGCTCAAATGCCAAAGTTCTCAAGGGGTCTCCATTTTCCTTCCTCAGCCCTAACCCCAAAAGTGTCTTTAGGTCAAAATATAATTCAATTCTAATACTCTATAAAAAAGGGGAAAACCTGTTTTTCAAAAAGGAATAAATATATTTGGGCCAAGGACAAATAAGAAAGTGGTAGTCATAGAAACAATTCATGTAATAATAGCAAGCAGAAAATTAAGGACCAGTCAGAGGAAAAATAAAGCTATTTTCTAAAAGGGTGTGGTGGCAATTGACTATCAGTAAGATATTAATTTATAATAAACTTTTTCTCATAGTACTTTGTCTTGGAAATATTGCATATTTTAATTAGTTCATATATGGGTGCATATACATACAAATATAAATTAATGTATAATGCAATATACTATAATTGGGCAGTTAGGAGTACAATGGTTAAAGTATTTGTCACCATGTCTGACCTGGATTCAGAATTCAAATTTCCTATGTGACTCTAGGTAAATCACTAGAGCAGTTTGCCTCAGTTTCCTCATCTGTAAAATGAGCTGGAGAAAGAAATGACAAACCACTTCAGTATCTTTGCCAAGAAAATCCCAAATGGAATCATGAAGAGATGGAACAACAAGACAGCAATAATAACAATATAATTTATTTATTTTGGAATTTGATTTTCCTACAGATTATGAACTCCATAAAGATGGGGCCTGTATCACCTAACTTTTGTATCTCAAGAGCTGGGTAAATATTTTTGCATGAATAAATAGATAAATGATTGAACAATTATCTTCTCTGAATAGACTTAAAGTCAATAAATCATGACCCAGAAAGTCAAAGCTATCATCTTGATAATTGTTACTGGCACAGGTCTTAGGTCAGCTTTCAGCTCCTAGACAAGGAATTTAAAGAGAAAAATTAATGAGAAGGTCAAGTCAGTATTCTGGAGTTGAGAAGAACAAAGTTCTAGGACTGTCTCATGGTTAGATTAATAGTTGACTCTAATACTCAAATTTTTACCCTACCTAATCTTCCCTTCAGTTCTGGCATGAACTGAGGAGGTTAAAAAAAAAAAATGAGGTAAAGAGGAGTTCAAATTTGGCCTTGATGAGGGGTTACCAAGATTCCAGGATTGGGTCTTCCATATGTAATGTCAATGTTTCAACCTTAAGACTAAGCAGAAAAACATGCCTTTAAATATTAACTTTATTGCTTGTTGTTCCAATATTATAGTTTTTTTCTTTTTTCTTTCCTTCTTTTTTTTTTTTTGGTCCTGCTTCTATAATCTTTAAAGGTTTCTCCTTCCTCTTCAAGAGTCTTCTTGCAATTAAAATCTTTTTTTTCTCCTGGACTCCCGAGGACTAGCACCCTATTAAAATGCAAATACTACAGAAAGCCTTATCAACTAACACCTTTATCAGCTAGCACTTTAGTTGACAGCCAGCTGAGAGCAAAACCCTTGGGAAAATGAGACACTGGATAGGTGTCTGGGAGGTGGGGGAAGGGTTGAAAGGAGAAGAAGGCAGATGACAGGGGAAGTTGAGGGCATCAAAGACAAACCAGCCTAATTCAGAATTTTGCCCGGGGCTAGCACCGGTCAGTTTACCCCGGGGTGATATCATAGAAAACAAGCTCAAGCCACTAAATTTGAACCAAATGTCAATTGAAAACAGTATCTTGAAAAGAAGAAAAGGTAATTTTAAACTGAATTGGTTAGTCCTGTCCTCCACATAATCTTTATAGCAAGACAATCTGTAGGAAAAAAAATTAAAATTAAAAGGATGTAATACAGATAAATACTAGTATTTGCACTGGTAAATATTAAATCAGAGCAAAGGGATTTGGATGATACTATAAGCTATTTTTCTCCATCTGGTATCTTGCCGAGTCACACTTCTCCACTACAAGGATATTTTATTTGCCATGAAGATCAAATATTTCTTTCAGGCAGCTAGGGCACCCATTTCATCTTCTTTCAACAGCATTATTCTTTTCCTTTGACCCTTCACTCCACTTCCCAGAAATCTATCCCGTCTCACCTTCCCTCAAGAATTTTCACCTTCAGAAACACAAACTCTTATTATGAGCCACAGAATTGAGAGTTCTGGACTTGTTGCTATGGAGGTACCTTGGACACTTACTAGCTGCATGACTATACAGATCAGTCTGTTTACATTTTCTCCTTGATGTACAAACTCTGATACAGTGATACTGGAGTTCTCATTCCTTAAACAAGATGTTCCATTTCCCAACAACATACATGGCTGTCTCCCTCCCATGCCTGGTATTCTCTCTCTCTCTCTCTTTATTTCCATCTTCTTGTTTCCTTGGCTTTCTCAGTTAAAATTTCACCTTCTGCATGATGCTTTTCCTTTTAATGTTACTGCCTTAACCCTGAGAATATCTACAATTTATTCTGAATATAACTTAATTGAAATAGTTGTTTTCATGTCTCCCAGAATTGTGAGCTCCTTGAGAAATGGGGCTGTTTTTTATTTTTATTTTTTTCTTTTCTTGGCCTCCCTGGTACTTAGCAAATGTCAGTTGATTTGACTTGAGTCAAGTCATTTGTTTGATTCCTTTATCTCATTTGGGGATAATGAGACCTGTATAATCTACAACAGAGGATTGTTGTTAATAAAGATACACATATGCTTATGATTATCTATCTTTTAGGCTACATTCTGTGAAGATCACTATCTTCATGTTACAGCCTTTGATGTTTATCATGCTCTGATAGCTTATAATTCAAAGTATATTAATTTATTGTTGGTTACATATAAATCTGGTTATTTTTCTAGTGTTATACAATGAAACACTGATGTTGTGAGTAAAATGTTTCAAAATCTATTTTTGGCATATGGATCCATTATTTTGATTATTTTTGGCAGGTTTTGAATAGAGAATCTAAAAAATGATAGATAAGATAACAAAATCATATACTTCTCTGAAAGACTGTGTGTTTTAGTGGAATGAATGCTAGATTCTGAAGAGTTGGACTGAATCATAGTTTTGTGATCTTGGGCAAGTCAATTAGTTTCTCTGAACCTCAGTTTCCTTACCTTAAAACAGGATTATTTATGTTTGCACTACCTATCCAAGCTGTTGTAACAAATAAACTGTCTTGCAAATCTTAAAGTGATATGTAAATCTGAGTCAATACTATTTTTATACTCCAACACATACACACAAAAATTAGTCAAAGTCCTTTATTTCTCCTTTAAGACTAGGAAGATTTCACCTACTTAAACAATTCTTCCTCAAAATGAATTACCAGGAAAAAAAAAACAAAACCCCACAACATTTTATTGGAATGTTATTGATTGCTAATAAGATAGAGTTTATTTGGCACTTAATTAGTAAAATCACAAAACCTTTTCCCAAAGGGTATCTCCTCTCCTCTTACTTTAACCAGAGCAGTCCATTCAAATTAGGTCGGGTTTGGAATAGAAAAATCTCTTGGAAAACCCCACTAGAATCATTGCAAAACTTTATCAATTAACCTTGTTAAATGCTTTCATTTGACTAAATCATTTGACTGAAAAGTAAAAGCTCTATACTGCAGATTTCTAAGCTATTATATCTGAATCATTTATTTGAATTTGGGAGATGAGTTAAAGGATCCTGAAAACCAGCCATTATTAACTAGCCTTTGTTTCTCCAAACAAGAGGGAAGAAAAAAAATCTTCCTTAACCACTCCCACTATAATATCATTTCGCCCATAATTCGGGAACTAATTTCTGATACTCAAAAACTGGATGGCTATGCCTATTATTCACCTAAATTTCCCTTTTCCAAAAACAGACCCAACAAGCCTTATTTTACCAGTTTCACATTGTTGCTATAATAGGGACAAAAAAAAAAAAATGTAATCTGCACTCATGCATTGCTCTTGTACGTACAGTCAGTTCTGCTATAATTCAACATAGGTATAACTAAAAATCATTCTATGATGCAAAATTAAGCAGTAAAAACCACAAGACTCATGGGGGATAAGAAGTTAGTTTTAATTGCTTTAGTCTGAGATTCTGTCTGTGATCACGGCGACTAGAGAAGATCACATGAAAGGAAATAACACGAAATTTGCCTGGAAAGGTAGGTGGTTACTGATCATAAAGGGTTTTGAATACGAAGCTGAGAATTTTGTACTTTATCCTAGAAATGGTAGAAATGTAATGATAATTACTGAGCAAGACAGTGTACATGATATGCTGTTTTAGGAAAATCAATTGGGCAGGGCTTAAGAAGACAGATAGCAAAGCAGGGACTAGAAGCAGACAGATCAGTTAGGATCTAAATCAAGAATATCAATTAAGAAAAAAACTAATAGAAAACAAAAAGTTAATATATTTTATTTTGTATTCCACTGACTTGGATTATCTTCAGTTATTCTCTTCCTTCTTTGAATTACAACTAAATGGGGGGAAAAAAAACTTCTCCAGTAAAGTTTTCATTTTCAAAATATAAAGAACATATTCAAATTTATGAGAAAAAGATTCACTTCCCAATTGATAAATGATTTAAGGACATAAATAGACACTTCTCCTGGGAAGAAATCTAGGCTATCAATAGCCAAAGGGAAAAATATTCATAATCACCCCTAATTAGAGAAATGCAAATTAAAGCAATTCTGAGATTCTACCTCACACTCATTGGAGTGGCAAAAATGACCCCCCAAATTTACAAATATTAAAGGAACTATGAGAAAACAGACACATTGATGCACTATTAGTGGACCTATGGATGGATACATCTGTTCTGGAAGTGCAATTTGGAACTATACACAGAGTTACCAACTATATCAGTGTTAGGCTTAAACCCAAAAGGATCAAAGAAAAATGAAAAAGTCTATAATGTGCAAAAATATGTACAGCAGCTTTTTTTTTGGGTAAAAACTAGAAACTAAAAGGATATGCAGGTTGAATAATTTGTGGTATAGTAATGAAATGGAGTACCACTGAGCTGTGTGAAATAATAAGAGATGATTTCAAAAAAGTTTAGAAAGATTTGCATGAACTAATGCAGAATGAAGTAAGTAGAATCAGAAAAAGACATTCTATAACATTAATATCATAAAAATGAATAATTTTGAGGATGATGATAAATTGATCAAGAATGAAATAAGTAGAACCAAAAGAATAATTTATACAATGAAAATAAGATTTTAAAAAACATATAACTTTGAAATCTGTTAGAATTATGATCAATACAATGACACTTCATGATTCTAGAAGGCCAATAGTGAAAATATGCTATCCACAAGAGAGAAATGATGAATTTAGGATGCAGAATGAGATATTTATTTCTGTTTTCAATCACTGGGCCAGGGGAGATTGTTTTTCTTGAAAATTCATATTTTTAAAAGAAATTTTTTTTTTCTTTTCTAATGGAGCAGGAGGGAAAAATGGGAGGGAAAGAACAAATTTCTTTTAAAAATAGATTTCTCTTAAAGAAAAAGATGATGATGGGGTACCATAAGTGTGAAATAATCCATGTACTTTCTAATGAGCTCACCTCAATATAAATTTTATTTAACTGTTTTACTTTGTTATAAGAGACATCTCACAAAGTGAGAATGGTCTGTAAATATTTGTAATGTAAAAACAAAGTACACAAATAAAACTGAAAGTGATCTTCCCCAAAAAGAATTCCTAGCAATTCCAGTTCTGCTCTCTCACTCATTTAAACAACTACATGGACCAGTGAGACTTCCATCTTTCACTAATCTGACAGAAGTATTCTCTGTAAAAGGTTTATCAAGATAGGGTCATATTATTGCAGGAAGGAATGGCTTTTCTATTGGGGATCATAGTAATAAAATAATATTGTTTCAGATCCATGAGCTGGAACTTCCTTTACAAGCTAGTATTGCTCCAGATGGGAATATAAAGGTAGAGAAGGGTTAAGTGACAAAGTGAAGGTCAACAGCATCGGCAACTTCTTCTGTCCATATAAAAAGGAAATTCTGTTCTTCTGATGTATTTACAAACTTTCTGGCTAAAATATCCAATGGCATTTGCTTTTCAAATTGGTCTCTGCCCAATTCTGCAAAAAGACATAAAAGCCCCTCATTAACAAGAATATCTAGTTAACGTTTATTTTAAGATCTTGCCCCACTAATTTCCAATGAGACATATCTTGACACAATACCTTTTTTCATCTTTAAATTATCTTAAAAACATGATCCAGTTAAAAATTAGATAATCCATTTGCATTGAGATTTCAAGAAGTTTATGGTGACAAGGTCTCATGGGAAAAGTATTCAGACACTTTACAGATTCTCAGTGTAACTTATTCCCCTTTGACTTCAAAGAGTAAATTATATTCATGATGGTGTCTGCCTTATTTCCAGGGAACTTGGTCCACATTTAAAGCCTCTGAAGCAGAACCCTAGACTCTATTCAAGCCTCTACTATCAAAGGTTTAACAAATCCCACCCCCTTTCTTTAACTTTGATTCCTCTAGATAAAATGGCAACATAAGATGTTCCTGTTCAGTGACCATGGTATTAGGTGTAAATGATATGTATAAATTGCTCAGTGGTCAAATTATGGAAATAGTTTTGTTAACATGTGGCTGTAAAACATACTAATGCATGATAAATACATTCAAATGGAAAAATATATATATACATACATATACATATATATGTGTCTGTGTATACATACATACACATTAGACAAGAACGAACAGACAGCACATATGTACATATTGATAAAAAAACATTATATAGGCAGCAATCTGGATTTCCATACCAAATCCAGTCATATGTTTCTTGTCTAGGCTCCTGCCTAACAAATTCATGCATGGAGACAACAGTTCTTGGAAGCAGGCAGCAAGCCATATAAATAGATAATATAATACATAATGAAACAGTTAAACCAATAGCAAATTGTATCATCAGAGAATGTTATCTCAACCAACTTTGCCCTTGATGTGTGTTAGGAAAGAATGTAAATGAATAAATATCATATTTTAAAAAATTAATTAAAAGTTTGAGGAAAACTAATTTTATGTGAAATATTATATTTAATTTTAATTTTCATATAATTTTATATGAAGTTCTATAATGTTGCAGTAGAGTATAAATGCTATTTGCCTTCCCCCTCCCCAATTTTTAAAACATTTTAATGTAAAGTTTTGATTTCCAAATTCCATTGCTCATCTCTCTCTGAGATGGTAAGCAATTACATGTCAGTTATATATATATATATATATATATATATATATATATATATATATATATATATATATATATATATATATATGCAATTATATAAAACATGTCTATACTTTCTAGATTATCGATTATGCAGTCATTAACTTTAATCTACCTGAGGGCAAGAGTGATAAGCAGCCTGCCAGAAGAGAGGAAAACCCCACAACTTCCCCCATTTAAGAAAAGCATTAGGCTTTCCTTTTCCCTCCATCACCAGCCCCACCGCCTAATCAAATATCTTTCCCATTCTCCTCCACTTCATTGACTCATCCTTATCCCTGTTGGGGATCATAGAGCCCTCTGCATACTTTGTTCATACCTACACATCAAGTTCCATGAAGATAGGAAATCAAATCTTTTCTAAACTGTAGGACTTCCTTAGTACTGAGAAGTGAGCTATAGACAAAATATGTTTAAGAAAGGCTTTTTCCGTTTATTAAATTGAATGCATTAGACAGTTTTCAATAATCCTCTACCCTAATTGAATCCAATAGAATATAGAACTCTTAAAATTTTACCCCTGGTGCATTACAAGGGGGAACAGAAATCTTCTGCTTCAAAGGACTTGAATTCATTTTTCCTTTCTCTTTATGTTGTGAATATTGGGTATAAATCATTCTGGAGAGTGTTTGTAACAGTCCTCTAACAGTTTGTTTATAGGAGGCAGTATTCTGCATTTTCATCTTCAGAGTAAATCTTGAGTTCCACCTGTTATCTGTTCTTTTCTATTTATAAAATGTTGCCATCCTACTTAATTCAATGAGAAAACTATTTAATAATTGATGAGGATTTTTGGAGTTGAAATATTGTAAACAAAGTAGTATTTCAATATAGCAGTATAACAAAAACTAAGCAGCTTCCCTTGGTGATATTTACAATTTTTTTAGCACCTATCATCCTAATACCTAGACATAGCTGTGTTAGATATAGAATGAGGAAAACAGCTCCTCCTTACTCCTCTAACCTCAAAGTGTGGTCTACCGTAGTACCATCTTACACATGGGTTTTTATAGTTAGTTTCTTTTCTTTAAATAACTGGGGGGAAAGGGCATTAATTATGTAATAGAAAGGAGGATCAGGAATTCCCTGATCTTCCTTCCTGTGACAGTCCCTGATGTCCCTCATTACATTTACATACAACTATACAATGTTTAATGTAAAAGAAATAGGTAGGCTATATTTCTTTTAGTGATAAATTAAGTCAGCATGGCATTTAAGTACAAATAATACACAGTTTAAAAGCAGCTAAAAGGCATATATCCCACTTTTCCTTATTTATAGTCTCATTCTTATCTTGTAAGAGCCCTTCTTGATTCCTTCTTGCCTCAGTCTTGAGTAAAATAGTGGAGAAACTAAGACACATCGTCAGCTGGTGATGCTAACAAGCTGCTATAAGCCAAGAGAAGCCATATGGGAATGGTTTATGTTGTAACAGCTAATGACAAATCACATAAAAAGGACATAGTTGTAGCTTATGTGATACAGTGATAGGATAGATAGTATGAAGTGGGAGGGGAATTGTGGTTTGGAACAGTTTAACTGGTATGCTATTTTTAGGAAAATTTTGTGTGTTCTCATTTGTAGCTTTTCTTCAGTTTATTTTATTTTATTTTTTAAATTTTCCTAGATATCAGAGTCATTCTTATATGCTGCATAGGTAGTTCTGTAGATTAATTTGTGAAACAGATGAATAAAATATACTGTAGCTTCTAACCATGACTTTCATGATTGAGAAAATAACCTACATTTTTATTCCTGAAATGTGCAGCACCAAGCACACAGCCTGGCACACAGTAGGTACTTAGTAAACATTTGTTGATTAATCAGTTATTTGACATAATATTTAGTTATTAGCTCTTTATTGATTACAGCCACGTTCTAATTCCTGTTACTTGCATTTCATCAGTAGTATTCTAAATCTGGAAAATGGACAAAGGAATACATTCTAAAAATTGGAATGTATTTGATGGAAAAAGTACATCATCTTGGTGTGCTGAGAACTTCTTGGGTTTCTGTGGCTTCTGTCAGTATAAGTAGGCCTTGACCCTCTTCAACTAATTTGAAACATTAACCTGGTGATCGCAAGAGTGCTTTTTGCTGCCACTAGTTACATTATTAGGCTTGATTTGATACTGATTCTCTCCCTCTCCCAGTAACTCATAAAAAAGTGAAAGGCAATATAATCTGCATCTCTAAAGGCATACTGTGTGTGAAAACACAGATTTTTGAGGTATTGAACTATGAAGTTAAATTCTGTGTACTACTAGCCACCTGATCTGGTTTGGACTTCTTAAAGAGGAAGGACGGAAAAATTATCTCACTGGTAACCTCTACTGGTCCCCTCAGATGGGTGGCCTAGTGCTCTGATAAGGCAAGCCAAACCCAGCATATTTCAACCCACCTGAATTCATTCCTGGAAGATTAACAGACATACACACTCAGTCATACCCTAACCATCCTGGTGGTTCTGAACCCTGGACTGCTATCATTCAAATCCCTTTCTTAATCCCTTACTGAATGTTCCCTGAATGCTTTATCTACAAGTTACAAAAATACTTTCCTTTAAAATCTTTTCCTTTCCAATTCCTTTCATCTTCAGGTTCTCATGAGATCTGGTACTCTCTCCTGAGTGTACTTCCATTCATTTCCCCTTCTCTTTCCCCAATTCATTGGTTGAGGGCTGTGTGTGTGTGTATGGAATACTCCTTCCTCCTCTCTACTACTATTACAAAATAACTCTCCCCTTTTGAGTACCCCCCCCATTACCATATAATAAAAATTTTGGAAAATATTGTCTAACTTTCAGGACACACTTTTTTTTCCTCAATAATTTTATTCCCTGGTTCCAAGACTTTCTCTCTTCCCCAATTTTTGCCTGCCTACTTGGGGACTTTAATATGCAAATTGATATTCTGAGAGAATAAACCCCTAACTTTCCAGGTTCTCATTGACTTATTTCCCTTCTCCCTACCACAGCTACACATAATGATGGTCATAATCCTTGATCTAATTCACAAGCACACCACTTCTATGCTCAGAAATTCTTAAATCCCACAACCCATCAAAATCTGTTATTAAGATTGTTATCAAAATCTCTGCCTCACAAGCCCAAACCCTGTTCTTTGTCATCACTATAGCCTCCAATCTCTGGGCCACAGTTCTTTCCCAATTTATCACTCTAGTGTTGGCTACACTCTCCCTCCTTCCCTATCATTAATCCTTGTGGAGCCAGTCGACTTCCATGACCCCTTATTCAACGCCTAACTTACTCCGTCCAGGATAACTCCCATTATTTGTTATCCTTACTTCTGGTCATGTGCTACTGAAGGAAACTGGAGAAAATGACAAAATTCTACATATTAGGTATATTAAAAATTTATATTACATAATCTTAATTGGGTCTTTGCTGGAAGGCAGTTCTTTTATGCCTCCCTAATTGAATCAGATTTAAAAGGTGATGCCCATAGTTTGAAGAGGTTCTATCTATTGGTTTGGTTTTTGCAAGACTAGGTATGACTGTAATTCATTATTCTGGGTTTATATTATTTCCATGTAGCATCACATCCAAGATGCTCCCTGCAAGCTTGCAGTCCCATTTGAGGATTACAGATTCACAGTCCAAAACGGAGTAACTCTTTAAAGGTAACTGTATCTGTACTACTAATGTTATAGTTCAAAAACCACCCAGATTGTTTCTTTTAAAAATCAGCCATTAGACACAATCAGCTTTTTGGCAAAGGCATTTATTGTGATGGTACCGTAAACATAGTAGCTACAAAGCATTCCCCACATGAACCTGGAGTGTATTCTCCAATATAAAAACATAGAAACTCTACGAAAATCAAAACTGAAATAAAAATAATTGAAATTAATGACTTAGCAGCAGGATATACACCTCCAAGAGCAATATACTTAAATATCCATGCATACTTCATAATCTCTTCCCTCTTTTATTCTTCCTCCCAAAATTGAATCTCTTGCAATGAAAATTATTGACTGTAATATATAGAATGAGTATTATGATAAAACTTAGAAGGGTACTTTTGATGAATCATTATCACTAGTTTAAACATGAAGAGAGAGATTTGTTGAAAAATTAGGATGTTTCTGCTGGACAGTTAGACTTCCCCAGACTTGCTTCATAAAAGATAGCTGAAGTCTCCACAACTTTCATTGACATATATTTTTCTGCTGTGTGGTTCTTTATAGAGATATGGCACTTTATTCTGCCTAGAACTTGGCAGAAACCTCCTCCTCAGATCATCTTCAGGGCTTGGCTCTGAGATTTTCCACCATCTAAATGGGAGATCAATCAGAATTTATTATGGACCTACTAAGTTTATCACCATGGATACAGAGAAAATCAAAACAAGTGCCTGCTCTCAAGGAGCTCACACTAAATTTTCACTTCCTGTTCAATCTTAATACACATCTTCAGTATGATCCTCCAATATAATTGTGGAAATAGATAGTTTTCTAGGAATGATGACTATGCCAATGTTAAAATGGCAAAGTGACTTAGCAGCAGGATATATACCTCCAAGAGCAATATATTTAAATATCCATGAATACCTCATAATCCCTTCCCTCTTTTATTCTTCCTTCCAAAACTGAAGCTCCTGCAATAAAGATTTTTGACTGTAGTATATAAAATAATTAATGAGTATTATAAATATGATAAAACTTAATAGGGTACTTTTGGCTATTGATGAATCACTATCACTAGTTAAAACATGGAGAGATTTGTTGAAAAATTCATGGGCAACATGTTTTAGACAAATGCATTTTTAAATAAGGCACAAGGTCTTTACTTTTATTATCTAATTGATATAGAACATAAATTACTCAGCATTTAACTTGAATTATGTTAATTAGTTGAATATTCAAGGTTTTTTTTTTTTGGTTTTTTTTTTTTAAAGGGGCATAGTTATTCTTTGGCTATGTTTGGGTAAATGAAAAGTTGAATGGAACAGCATATCAAAATAACTTTATTCTTAAAATTCATCACTATACCTTTTTTTCCCTCAGTACTCAGAATTCAAATAATTGAAAATGAAAATTAAGGAGAGAAAATTTAAAAGTGTTTCTATAATGCCTTCCTCAATTCCTATTAGAGACCTTAGCTCCCTATGAAACACTTCTGCCATTTGAACTATTTTTTATAATTTCACTTCTGATTATATTAATTTCTTTACACATAAGATAAAGGAGCGAATTCTAACTCTAAGAACATATTGAGTCTCAAACATGGAATTACAAGTAAGGCCCTGGAAATGGATTCAAATAGAGGCTTAAATCCTGCCGCATCCTTTCAGCTGTGTGAATGACCTTGCATAAGTCACATTTTTTTTTGTGCCTTGACTTCCTTACCTTGAATATAAGGGAATTGGAGTAGATAGTCTTAAAAGTCCCTTTAAGCTCTTAAGTCTACAATGCTCCTTTCCTTTTATATTTTAGCCTACTTTGGTGGTCTAAGAAGTTGATGAGTTCAGGTGAGATAAACTGGAAATAGGTATAAATTTCGATAATTCCTCAGTATTCTTTCTTATCTCCTAATACAAAGGAATTAAATCTCCCTTCATTTTCTTCTTTTCTCCTACCACAGGCCACATAAATGGAATATTGTATCACTATCTCAAACCCCTACCATTCTTCTTAGTTTTCTTCCCTGCTTTTATATCTGGGGAGTTGCCTTAATTCAATAATTCCATTCCTTCTTATATGGCACCATTATTTTTTATCTGCCAAGTTTTTTTTTCCCCCCTTTAAATCCCTGATGCTCTTCTTTCTCCCATCCTTGCTATCCAGACTCCAGATATTAACTTCGACCTCGCTTTAATTCTCTTACCCTCTGGACTAGATTTTTATATTTTATTTTCTGTCTGTCACCATTTTATTAACATGCCCATGTCATTGTAGCCCCTAGCACAGGAATGAAGTGCAGCCTGTTATTCTGGATGCAGAAGCATTTCACATAAGACACATTTCCAGAACTGTGCACTACTTTCCTGTCTCTGAGGAAAATCTGCTATTAGAAAAACTGCTTGCCTGGCATAATTTCCCATACAGCTCTACTACAGCTACCTTTGACTTTTTCTGTCTGGGGGAGTAGGAAAGAATCACTTCCTCCAACCCCCCTAAAGATGTAACACTATTTAGGGTACAGAGTTGTGGTCCGCATTAGCGTATGGGGCTCTAAAAGTTATATCCAATTCTCCTTTCCTTCAAGCTGGAGACAGTACACCCCAATGAAGAACCAAACTCGCAGCCTCCAACGTTCCTCTCAGAAAAGTGGCAGCTCATCCTTAAGTGCCTTCTTTCAAGCTTCAAGCTCCTCTCAGATGCTTAGGCTGTCTGAAACTTTAAGGCTGTTTTCTTGGAACCCAATTGCCCTTTGTCAGGAAATTCTCTACTAGCCTTTCCGTGATGACCCTAGATTTTGGAGCAGCAAATGAGCTAGGGAGGTCCTAAAATCCCATCTTAGAGACGGGGAACAGCATAGTCAGTATGATTTTCGGTTTCTTCCTACTACATCAGTGAATTCTAGTTTTGGAAGCGGGGAGGAGGGGAAGGCTTTCTAGTCCAATTCCACAGTTTTACTCCAAAACATGGCCAAGTGGTCTCCCAACGTAAACCTCCTCGGAAACAGGAATAGAAGCAGCGAAAGCATCCTACCAGCGGTGCTCTTTGTTTTAATTAATCCACGCCACAGCTATAAAAGTGTTCTGAAAATGCCAAAATGCTATAAAAATGTCAAACTCGACTTTGCCTCTCTTTCATTCATTGCTCCTTCTCCCCCCTTTCGCTTTTATTTCCTGCTTTGTGTGAGAGCCCGAGCGCTCCCTCTCATTTCTTCCTCCCTCTTGTGCCTCATTTCACTTTGGTGAAATGTACCATCTTTCCCTCGTCACATAAACTTTCCCTTCGGATTTCTCCCTTGCAGGCTTCTAAGGTATCTGTCCTATTTGCTAACTTCCGAGAGAGGAGCTCGCTGGCGGTCTGCAGGGTTTGCACACCAGGGTGCTCGGGCTTGGAGGGTTAGCTCACCTTGGTCAGGCTCAAAGTGGCCAAGCCGGGCTGGAACAATCAATGACTTATTCCTCTTTTCTCGGCCTCCCCCCCGCCCCCCTTCGCTTCCGCTCCTAGGGAGCCTCCTCTCCCGCCCCCGCCCAGCCCTGCTCCGATGACCCAGAGCCCCGGGAGAGTAGGAATATCTGCGGGGCCACGTTGGCTACAGTCTCCTTCCTCCCCCGCCCCAGATCCCGCGGACAAACTCCCAGGGGCGCAAGGGAGGGGGAGAAGGCGGGAGAAGGGGGCGGGGAGGGAGGGATTCTTCCAGGAGTCCGCTCCAGGTCCGGATCCCGGCTGCGCACTCCCGGGGAAGGGGGTGGGGCTGGGGGGGGTGTTAATCTCCTCCGACACCAGAGGCAATGGCACATCCTTGACGCCCTCTGACTCGGGCACAAACGGCATCCATACCTTAGGGTACCTTTCTCTAGGAAGTCTATTCCCTCTCGTTTTTTATTCCCTACTTCAAAGTGCTTTCCCCCCCCCCCCTAAATAACAGGGCTATAAGATAGTGCACCACCGGAATACCGGTCTCCTCCTCTCCCCCCACCTTCACCGTAACAAAGGTTAGGTGAGTTGATGGGGAGGACGGAGAGGCGGAAAATAGGTGGTCGGGCTCTACCACAGTCATCCCCAACATCAGTAACGGGGATCTCCTTCACAACTCCGACACCGATTTTCTTTTCCTTGCCCCGCTTATGGTTCTTCGGCTCGGCCCCTCCCCCATCTGCACAAATTCTCCAGCAGCTGCCGCTCGCGGCTCGGGACACCCTCAGCCCGGACCCCATTGTTGCGATCTGCAGGCGATGCCCACTGCCCAGCGGCCGAGTCGCGGAGCGAAGCCAGCATGTCAGCGGCCGGCGAGCCAAGCCACGCAGGCTCCGAGCAAATCCCGGGGCCGCTGGCTCCGCCCACACCTTTCCAAGTTAGCTCGCTCGCTCGCTCGCCAGCCAGCCCGAGGGAATAGAGCCAGCCCAACTCCCTCCCCCCGCCAGCTCCACCCCGCCCCGCCCAGCTCCGCTTCCCTCCCGAGCCCCCACCCTCAGGCGGAATGCTACAGCTCTCCGCTTTATTCGTCCCTTCCCAAATTCTTGTAATAATCGCGGTCTGGAGCCCTCTGACACAAAAGAGGAGAAAGTCTGCCTCAGCGAAAGTCTTCCTCCGGAGCGAGGAGCCCGTGGGGGTGGGATGGAGGGGCTGCTGGGGGGTTTTTTGGCCCCTTTTTTCCTCTCAGGAACACCTCGGGTCCTCTTCGCGACTGTTTAGAACTGACACCCGTTTAAAAATACATGCGTATACATTTGGTTTCCCCGCGGCTGGAGGAGCTGCAGGTGAAAAAGGGACAGATGCTTCTGCGAGACCGGGGCGCGAGGAGGAGGCGGGGTGCAGAGGGCTGGAAGCAGCCGCCTCCCCCCCCCCTGTCTCGCCCTGCCTGGCTCTGCCTTGCCTAGCCCAGCCCTGCCCTGCCCAGCCCTGCCCAGCCCAGCCCCAGCACCTCGCCCGCAGAAGGCAGCAAGACGTAGCGCGGAGCTGTGGGTGTTTCCTTCTACCTCTAAGGATGGGGAGGGGTTCATTTCCCACAGGGGATTTTAACCATCACATACAGATCCCTCCTCCTCCTCCTCCTCCTCCGGTGGAACGGTTTGGGGGACACATTTTATGGCAATAAAGCGACTTAGCGCCTGCTGATTGAACCCCTCCCATTCTACCTCCCCCGCCCCCAAACCCCACCCCGGGACTCGCCTGCATTGGCTTTGCTTTGTTTCTGGGTTGGAGGAACGGGAGCTCTTTTGTTTGGGGGTTTGGTTCTCTCAGCCCCCTCCACCCCTCCTCCTTTGGCCTCTCCGGTTTCCTGAGCTCAGTGCAGCAAGGGTAGGAGAAGCGCCGTCTTGCAAACCCCCCTCAGCTGGGCCCCAATGTAATTTGATGCGGGCCTGGTAAGACTCCCCACGCTATATTGTGTCCGCTCTTGTTTCGGAAGCCTCCACCCACCGGCCCACCCTACATTTAGCACATCATGTGATCCGGGTAAGTCATTTGCAAGTACAACAGTTCTCTGTGTTGCCCCCCATTCATTTCCTGAGAACTGCATAGAGCAGCTGAGAGAGACTCTGTATGTGTGTGTGTGTGTGTGCGTGTGTGTATGTATGTGTGTGCGTGTGTGAGTGTGTATGTGTGACACTGTGTGTATGTGTGTGTGAGAAAGGGAGCGAAAGAGGGAGAGAGGTAGAAAGAGAGAGAGAGAGAGAGGGGGACTGTATAAGGGAAAGAAAACAATTTCTCCTGCTCTGCAGCTTCTGTTCAGGTCTGTGCCTATTCCGTTTCTTATCAAAATAAACAAACCTTTTTTTTTTTCTTTTTTTCTTTTTTCTTTTCTTTTTTTTTTTTTTGCCATCCCAAATCAGACCGTATTCTCTTAACATGTTTTATTTTCCTTCTGTCATCTGCTCAAGTTAAATCATTTTGGTTGGTCTGCCTTCTTAAAAGGGGAAAGTGTTGTTGGGAAACGGGAGGGGGAGAGGGCGAGGGGGATGCTATTGCAAAGCAAGTAGCTTTGGTCAGATTCGCGGAGAAGAAAGAAGAACGTTTGGGTTTTCTCTCTTTTTTTTTCTTTTTCTTTTCTTTTTTTTTTTTTTTTTTTCCTTTTCACTCCCGCAAAACTTAACAAGTAACGTGTATTAAGCAAATGTTTTTCTACCCAGAATGAAATTGTTTGGTTACAACGTTTGTCTGACAGTTGCCACGGATTAAAATAAAACAACAGTTCTGAATTGGGGGGGGGGGGGGGGTCTGGTTGAGCAAGTTGCCTCGGAAACCTTTTTTTTTTTTTTTTTTTTTTAAATGTGTCTCTACCAAATGGGGTTTGTGTCTGTGTGCTTTTGAGAGGGTGTCGGAGGGTAAGGGGTTAAGGTGGAGATGACACCGCTGGCATTAATAGTGGTCCTAGTGCTACATTCATTATTGTCTCTGGTTGTAATGATGTGTAACTGTCACTTGCAACAGTGCCTAGTTCATGGAAGTGGCCGGGGGCTGGCCTATGGCTGTTATTTTCAATTAAGGTGGACCTCCGTAGAGTTGACAAGGGAGAACTTTGCATTTCGACCCAGTGGTGAAGCAGCCCCGAGAGCCAGTTGGAGAACCACTTCTTGCCTTCTCGGCTTGCTGTAAAGTGACGACTGAGTATTGACCTCGGTGACATTAGTTTGTGTGAATGTTAAACACTATTATTTGAGAAGAATCAATTCCGCCTTTGTTCGGTGCAGAACTATTAGAACTTCGCAAACTTTTATCTTTGGGGAGAAGGGTGGGGTACACTCTGCACAATATTTTAGGTTCTGTGCATTTAAAAGTACCAGTTTCTTTGTTATAAGCCCTGCAGCCTTCCCAAGCCCTCCCCCCCCCCCCGGGCTTTTGAGTTCTGCATACTTTAATAATAATAGCTTTATTTAATTCAGTTGATAAAAGCTGACTGGTGTTGAGTTGGAAGCATTAGTACACCGGAATGTGTAATCTGGATAAACAGTTTGTGTGGTTGGTATTGTCATTCTGCCTAATTTAACTGTGCAGACTGCTCGGGTCCCATTCTATAGAGGTGGCTTAAAACAATTCTACTAATAGAATTCTCTGCAAAGTGGTGAAACAGTTTCTTTTGCCTCAGCTTTAATATTCTATCAGTTTCACCCTCATACCACAGAGATGAACAGCTCTATTTACATCTATGTGCATGTGCATCTAGTTGCTTCAGGAGACATGTGCCAATCAAATGGACGTCATTCTGTAAATCCACCTAGACGGTTCCATCCCCTTTTCTTACTGGAGGACGGAGTTGTTTAGATAAGTCCGTGGTAAGATATGAATTCGGTGGTTTATGGCAGGCTGAGTGGTGCAGGAGCTTGTGATGTGAATAGGAGTGGTCACTTTTCAAGAGTGGGTGGAATCCATGGAGTGAGGAATGCTTCTTAGAATTGGCATTTAATAATAACAGGGAGTTAAAAAAAAATAACCCCCAAACAAAAAGCTGTGCTGAGTGGTATTTGCAAACCTCCTTCACAGGCTGCTTACATTTTTAAAACCCCATAGAAATTGGTGAAAGTAGAGTGAGATATTTTTAGGTTTTGAAATTAAGAAGCAGAGAGTTAGGAATAGGATGTTGAAGGACAAACACTTCATCCACCTAAGTTCTCTCTTTATTCCTGTACGCTGGTCACTCTTGACAACAGTCATGGCAGAGTGAGTATATTGAGCTTTATGTGAATTGGGGATGGATTGATTTGGGCACAAAAGTATTGGCATATATATGTAATAAATGAAGCGAATGATTTATTTTTTTGCAGCTTTCATTATGATAATGAACTTGCACATAGACAACTTGGTACTTTGAAATATAAAATGTAAAAATTGCAATAGTTATGATTGTTTGATATTCACTTGACAAGGCATTTAAAAAGCGAACAAGTCAGGTAAACTTTATTTAGGTAAGGTTTCCATTACTTTAAAAAATGAAAATGGCTTTGTTAGTGGTTCCTTGATGGTTCTTAAAAGATATCCTTTCTAAGAAATTAAATATCATTTAGGAGAAAACTGGTTATTGGTACAGCATTTGAGACCTTGACCTTCTCAACTCTTGGCTAGTGGTTGTTTACTACAGCTGCAGTGTGTATGTGTACAGAAGGGGGGAAGGACTGCAAAACCAAGTACACACAGGCTAAGGGAAAAACAAATCAGTAGGCTTGACACTTTCTCCAAGCATCAGGGAAATAATATCAATAGTTATCTGGCAGATTTAAAAATATGTATTCCTGAGGGGTTTCTTTCAGTCTTATGGGAAAAGCATATATGCTCTTTAACAGTTTCAAAAATGAATTTCAGATGTTACTTCATAAAGCAGTCTGCCATCACAATAATATAAAAAAACTCCATTAAAAATAGAGGATTGTATTATCTTAGTCAAGACAACTTTCAGTACCCAGGCTTCTAGGCCTGTACTGAGGAAATTTTAACCCAGGCCAATGTTAGTCAGTGAGTCTGAAGTACTGTGTAATCTAACCCAGTGAGATGATACTGTTAAATAGTTGAACTTAGGAAGATCCTGTTTTTTTTTCTACTGGATAAAATAGAAAGCTTGTATTTTTAAAAATATATGTATTTATGTTGAGGAGAAAAAAGCAATAAGCAAAATTGAGATGTCTAAGCTATTTGTATTTCTTTTTTTTAAAAAGTCAACAGAGAAGTTGACTTTATACCTAGTTTAAAATGGTTTCTTGCCAGCATGGTTTGATAATTTAGAATTGGGGCAGCTCAATCTAGAAGAGGGGTTCTTAATCTTGGAATCTATGATTTTTTTTTAATTTAATAACTTTTATATAATAATCAGATTCCTTTGCAATTCTATTATATTTTATTTTGTGGGTTTTAAAACATTCTAAGAAGGAGTCCACAAGCTTCATTGTAAACCAACAGGGTCTATGATGTATAAAGAAGTTATGGTCCCCTTTTTTGGAGAGCTATATAGATAAGTTTTTTCAAAGTTATATTTTACTCATGGGGAAGAAAGATCACAGAAAAGTTTTATTATTTGCAACTTAAATCCTTTTTTTGTCTAAATATAGCATTTTTTGGTCTATATTTTTCAAAAACCAGGATGACAGTTTGAAACTGGTTTGAAGAAAGTTTTTGTCATTTAATTTTTTCAGGAAATTTTTGGATTCTAAATGGAAAACTTCTATATATCAGCTTATCTTAAACCTAATGTTTCTCTGGTTTTTTTTAAAGCTTATTCCTTTTTCCCAC
This sequence comes from Sminthopsis crassicaudata, assembly GCF_048593235.1. Taxonomy (NCBI): domain Eukaryota; kingdom Metazoa; phylum Chordata; class Mammalia; order Dasyuromorphia; family Dasyuridae; genus Sminthopsis; species Sminthopsis crassicaudata. The sequence goes on along the minus strand of NC_133619.1, from coordinate 117,732,867 downwards.
GTGAGAAGTATACAAAACTTTAAGCCTCTTCTATATTTATAAGAACAAAATAATAATTTAGACCAAATTGTTGGCAACACCCCATAACCACAGACTTAACTCATTTACCACAGCTACCCCTCCCTAAGGCAAAACACTGAGTAAACAGATGGGCCTTGCACTCTGCCCTGAAGGTCAACAACTTTAGGCTTTGTTAGCCTGAGGGGGAGGATGAATTCTAGATTGTAAGCCTTTCCTAAAAGTGGTCTTGTTTTAGTCTAGCAGAGTTTATTGTGCTTTAAGAGCAGGCTTACCCCATCTGATCCCAACTACTGAATTCTTGTGGCAAAGGACCTAGGCTATGTGATTAAATGGTTACTCTCTCTATACATTTTCAATAATTAAATTACAAAAGGATTTTTTAGTCTTTGGGGTCTATTGTCATAAAAGTGGTTGACTTGAGTCCTTATATTCCTGCTTAGAAATTTTTTTGGTCTGTCAATAAATCATAGGATAAGTCATACCAAAGCTTTCTGTTTTGGTTAAGCCTATCTAAAGTAGTTTAATTTTTTTCTTTTCCTTTAAAAAAAAAAAAGGACAATTTTTACTTTTTTATAACCTAAGTAGATTTTGAAGTCACTAGAGGTTTCTTAGTAGCAGAATAAGTACTGTTACATAGAGATATTGAAAGTTCCTGCTGGAGGATCTGGAGGATTCAGTGTAGTTGTGGGACAGAGAAATAAGAATTTTGGAAGAGATCTAGAGCAGCATCCTCTCCTTGATCCATGATCCATGCCAGAAGTCATAAAAGTAGGCAGTATGATCATCAGAACACAATATTCTAATATTCCCTTAAAATGCAAATTCCTTGAGAGTAAGAATTGGTTTATTCTTTTATCTTGAATCCCTGGTACTTAGGGGGGATAAGGACTAAGTATGACTTTTTTTTTTTTTTTTTTTTTTTTGGTATAGGGTACCACCAGATGAGGAAATAACTTCTGAGACCTTAAGAGTTTTATAGAGTTGCCTAGAACAGAGATTCTTAAACTTTTTCTATTTGCAACTCCTTTTTACTCAAGAAATTTTTATGTGACCTCTGGCATATCAATATATAAAACAGATTCATAAATCAAACATTTACTGATAATAAATCATAATTTTGCAACCCCAATATTCAGTTACTCCATGTTTGGTCCCAACCCACAATTTAAGAAGCTTTGACCTGGAACACTGAGTGATTAAGTGAGATCTCTCTGTGTCATTGATGGTGATTGAACCCAGATTTTCTTCTTTTGAGGCTGAACCTCTAATCAACTTGTCTGTCCTTCAGCCTCTTAATTATCTACACTTAAAAGTAAAAAGAAAGCCACAAACTTCTTACCTATATCCAAAAAAAAAAAAAAAAAAAAAAAAAGAATATTTGCTGAACCATTGGTATTCAAGACCATTAATCTACTTAAACACACACACACACACCCCTAGGATAATCTTGAATAAATAATATTTAAAATAATGACCCCAAAAAACCTCTTCAGATTTCATCAGGTGATTCCCAAAGACATTCTTCCTTAGGCTTCCTCTAAATTGTTGATGAGTTTCCTTGAAAAGATAAAGCCCTACCCAACCTCTCCTCCTGAACATATACACTATCCTTGGGAAAAAAAAGAATTTTCTAGGGTGAGTAAAAAATCCTTCTGGCTTTCAGAGGAAATAGATTCCATTCTTATGTCACCAGTTATTTGTTCTCCAATCTTGGAAAATCTTTTGTGCTGTAGTTTCTATAGAGTTCTCATTAGGTTTACAAAATCCTTCCATATGAATATCTTAGGGGAAAAGGAATTGAATAATAATAATGATGATAACAATATTGGTAATTGGTAGTGCAGTAAGAGTGCCAGGCCTGCAGTCAGGAAGAATGTATCTTTCTGGGCTCAAATCTGGACTTACTTACATTAGCTGTGTGATCCTGGACAAATCATTTAATCCTGCTTGCCTCAGTTTCCTCATCTGTAAAATGACTAGAGAAGAACATGGTAGACTACTCCAGTATCTTTGCTAAGAAAAGCCCAAAGGAGGTCCCAGACAGTTGGTCACACTGAACAAACACAACACAAATGAATGGTTCTTTCTACCCCTTGAAGTAAATTAGAAAGTATTAATAAGTATCAACAGTTTATGTAGATAATGGCAAGTCTTATTGCAAACTATGTAAATAGCTATGAAAAAATGGTTATATTTAGCATTGGAACCCCAGAAACTTGTAAAAATGAAATATAGTCTAGTGTAAAATATGATATATCTGTGACCTACCAACAAATTAAATTTGGGCAAGATCATAAAAACTGAATTTTGCCTAATTATGATTGAAGTAAAACAAGTCTGATGAAACTTCTATATTGGTTATGTTGATTCAGAAATAGAAAAGTCCCACTAAAAGTTGTAAGAACTGTAAAATAAAGGATGGGTTTGGGTTATATTAAAAACAATGAATTTGAAAAGCTGTTGAATACAGACTTTTTTTTATATCTGTGTATTGATTCTCTTCTAGGTAGTTTCCCTCCCCACGTGTTTGAAAAGCTCAAGAAGTTTTTAAAAATAATTTCCCCTACTGTTTTCCCTCCTTCCTTGCCAATAGAGATTTTGTTAAACACTTATGCCCTTGTTAGGGGTAGACATAAAGTTAAATTGACTAGCCACAGTTCTCCCACTGCCTGGAATGCTGGGGAGGTCTAGTAAGGAGTTGCTCCTTTAGTCAATCATTGTTTCCTTCCACTTCAGATCTCTTTTCTTCATACATTGTATGCATTGGAGGTACATAGGACTTCTGGGGCTTTCCAGTGTATGGGAGATGATGGTTGTGTGAAAGTTTGGTCTTCCTCTTGGACTTCTTGGTACATAAGCTCAAACCAGAATTCTGAGCATAAAAAAAAAAGTACAGAGCATAACCCTTTCTTCCCATTCCCTTTCAGTTACTTGCATGCCTTTTTTTATTCCCTTTCCCTTTACAACTTTACCAACTGAGACAATAATTCTGCCAAATTTAGGAATCAACATTTATTTTGCCATTGTGGATTGATAAGAGAAATTAGCATAATTCTAAATATTAACTTGTTGTGATCAAGCTATTACAACTGGCCAAAAGTTCCTCTTTTATTTAATAGCACTAATATGAATCTTTATTCTGGAATCTGGGTTCAGATCCTCCCTTTGTCACTTTGGTCAAGCCCCTTAACTTCCATTGGACTCAGTTTTCTCATCCATATAATGAGAGATTTAAATTAGATTGCCTCTGAGGTCCTTTCCATTTCTAGTCCATGATTCTTTTATCTTAATATAAGATCTTATTTATCTATAAATATATTTAATCATTTGACAAATTAAACATGTTCCACATGTATGCAAGATATTGCCAAATGTTGTGGAGTTTACAAAAATGATTAAAACGGGGTTGGCTATATGATGTGGGGGAAAAAACACCCCAATAACAAAATCTAATACTAATCAAGAAAGGAAAGCTGGGTTTGAGACCTGGTCCTGACCCTCTCTTCCTATTAGATATTGCCTAATCTTTCTGGCCCTTGGTTTTCTCATCTACACCACATCTATACTACTTGATTCTAAGGTCTTTTCTAAATTTAACATTGTTATTCTGTAATTTTTGCCCTCAAAAAACTTGTGGTTTACTGTAGAAGATTTGTCACTGATATAAATATAAGGCCAAGTGACAAAACAAGAGTTATAAAAGAAAGTGTAGAAATTAGAAGAGGGAGATGAAGGCCATTTCTGGATGGAGGCCCTAGGGAAAGCTTCATTGACCCGGTGATATTTAGTAGAAATTTTGTTTTAAAATTTTATAGTAATTATTATTTATTCCCTCCCCTCCCCCTTCAACTTTCTCAGGAAAGGATCTTGCAAACTCAAACTTTACTACTTGATGTCATCTCATTGTGTCTCTCTGGGAATTTTTTCTGTGGGTCATCTCCTCTCTCTGCTTAATTTGCAGTCTCCTTTTTCACTACCTTCTTGCTTGTTGCTTACAAACATGCCCTGATCTCCCTTATTCTTAAATTTTCACTTGATCTAACCATTCTTTCCAGCAACCATCATATATCAAGCTGTCTACACATTCTCTCCATTTCCTCTGCTCTCAGTCATTCCTCAACCCTCTGCAGTCTGGCTTTTGACCTTATCACTCAACTAAAATTACTCCTTCCAGGGTTTCCAGTGATCTCTTGTCAAATTCGATGGCCTTTTCTTAGCTCTCATCCTTTTTGACCAATCTATAGCATTTTGTCTTCCTAACTGTCCTGTTTCTATTGGGTATACCAATTGTCCTTCCAGTTGCCCATGTTTGCAGTCTCAAGAGTCATACCTAACCATTCTCTCTCCCTCACTCCATATTTCCAGGTGGTTGCCAAGTCTTGCTAATTTTGCTTCCATACCATATCTCCTATTTGCCCTCACTTAGGAGGTCACTGCTCTCAGGCCCTGATCACCCCTTGCTTAGACTCTTGCAGTTCCTGCCCAAGAGGTCAGCCTTCATCCAAGCTCTCCTCTCTTGGGTCTAGCATTAAAAGCCTAATAGATATTTCTAAAGTATGGGTCTGATCATACCTCCCTTCTTCTGCTTAAGAAACTCCAGTGACTTCTTGTCTGGAGGATAAAATACAAGTTCCTCTATCGGTGGCTTTTAAATCTTTTCTAGGTTCTTTACATGTTCTCTTTCACATCCTGCACATTCCATCCCAAATGATGGTATTCTTGTTCCTCATATGTCGCTGTGCCTTTCTTTATGTAGGATATTCCCCTTGCCTCTTGGCCTTCTTTCTAGACTCAGATTAAGTCCAACTCCAGCTTGCAACCTTTCCCAATAGATTGTATATATTTCATATTTACTTGTTTTCCACCAATACCTGAGGACATGGACTAATTTTCATTTTGTTTTATTGTTAAGCATCTTCCACATTTAGTTGATACTTAATGTTTATTGAATTGATTGAATTTGATGGTTCCTTTTTTTCTGGTCACCTATAAAAATGCTCAGTTTTTTATATTATTTAAAAAAAAAAAAACAGCCTTCACTTCAATTTGCCATCCGCTAAAGCTATCCCCCAGAGAAGGAAATGGCAATCCACTCCAGTATCTTTGCCCAGAAAACCATGGATAGCATTGTGGTGGTATGATCCATGGGATCATGAAGAATTAGATAGGAATTGAAAACTGAACAAAACACACAAGAACAAGCTATTACACCCTATTTTGTTTTTCACAAACTCCTAGGGTCATCTCTACTTATTACTACCATTTCCTCAGTTGCCACCCAGTTTTTAGTACCTTCTAGTTCAGTTGAGACTTTACTTTCAAAATTATGAATTAATATGAATTTAATTGCTAAAGCCATCAAACCAGATGAGAACTTTTTTTTTTTGAGGGGTGGATATTTATCATTTATGACTAGGACTCCCCATCTTGTGTAGATTGCAGGTACAGTGGCTACTCACTGGCTTGGTCCTCTAGTATTTATTCGTACATTAGACTTGACCTGCTCCATCATTAACTTGTTCATCCTATTTCAGGCGAGCTGATGTCCCCCTGCCCTTGGAAACTGGACACATTGGTTATGTGTCCCCACTTATTTGATTTAGAGCTATTGGAGCTCAGAACTTCTATGTTCAAGTGATCTACTGGCCTCAGCCTCCTCAATAGAAGGGAATGAGATACACAGGGAGAACTGCTTATATTTTCTCATCCTTCCTGACCTCTGAAGTTTTTGAAGCTGGTTCCCCTCTTCTCTGAGATCATTTCTCCTCCTTTGACTTTTGCCATCGTTGTTTTGCCTTTTCACTGCTCCTTCTTAATCGCCTTGGTTGGGAGACAGTGGAAAGAGCTGTGGAGTCTGGGACCCAGGTTTAAATCCTTTCTCTGGAACTGCTCCTGTGACTTGATAAAGTCGCTGAACAAAGCACTTTAGACCTCAGATTTCTTATCGTAAAATGAAGTTGTTGGATGAGATGAACCTTCTAGCCCTCTTGTTGTTCAGTTGTTCCCTATTCTTTGTGACCCTTTTGGGGTTTTCTTGGCCAAGACACTGTTGTGGTCTTTCTCTCCTCCCCAAGAACCATTTCTTATAACAAAACCTTTTTTTAAAGAGGGAAAAAAAATGAAGCAAAATTATTAGTACATTGAAAAATAGAAATTACATGTAATTTTCTACCCTTAGAGACCCACTCCCATATAGGTGGCTCAGTGTAGAATACTGGATTTGGAGTCAGGAGGACCTTCAAATCTAGATCATTGGCAAGTTACTTAATCTCTGCCTCAGTTTCCTCAATTGTAAAATGTGAACAATAGAAGGACTAATCTCCCCTGGTGAGGCCCAAGTGAGGTAATATTTGTACATTCTACATTGCATTCTCCCTCCTTTCCTTCCCTCCCTCTTCCTCCGTACCTTTTTTCTTCCTTCCCTTCCTTTTTATCTTCCTCCTTCCCTTTTCCTTTCCTCCCTTCCTCTCTTCTTCTCTCTTTTCCACCTTTCCTTCTTTCTTTTCCTCCTTCTGTCCCTTCCTCCCTTTTTTCCATCCCTTTCTTCTTTCTCTCCTTCCTTCCTCCTTCCTTTCTTCTCTTTTCCTTCCCTCTTCCTCAGCAACCATGTGAGGGAGGTCTCTTCTTAATATTTTGTCTTTTAGATGAAGCTTATTTTTTGTAAATTTACAACAATCATGTTTTGTGGTTATTGCTCTTTTTATTTACATTATAGTAGAAATTGTCAATATTTCCCCCTAAGCTTCATTTACTTCAGTTTGTATCAGTTCATGTCATTTTTTTTCCCCATGCTTCTTTAGATTAATCATGATTATCATTCATTATAGTAATACATCATTACAATCATGGACCAGTATTGATAGTCATTTATTTTATTTACAATCCTTTGCTACCACAAAAAGTGTTGCTATAAAGTTTTGTTGTACATGCAACCTTTCTTTTTATGAATGATTTCTTTGGGCTGTAGTTAGCAGTGGAATCCCAGAATCAAAACACATGAACATATGCTTTTTTTTTCATAATTCAAAGTTGCTTATACTACTTCATAGTTCCACCAACAATGCATTAACACACCTTTCCTTCCACATTATTTCCTTGTTTTTGACATCTTTACAATTTTCTAGGTATGATTTGAAACCTCAGCATTGTTTTGATTAGTGTTTATTTTATTATTAGTGATTTGTAGCAGTCTTACACATGGATGTCAATTACTAACAGTTTTTATTTTGAAAACTATTTGTACCTTCTGAAAGCATATAATAGAGAATGGCTTTCATTTTACAATTTATCTTAGTAACTTAGTATTTATCTTAGTATCTTAACATGCATGTTTAAAATGAAAATCATTATCTTTAACTTCCCATACTTATACATCTTCCAAACCTTACTTTTGTTGAAGGCACTACCAACCTTGTGGGTCACCCAGATTCAAAATCATTCTTTACTTTCTTTTCCTCAGCCTCTTGCCAAGCATTCTTAATTCTGCCTTTTAAAAATTCCTGTGTTATTCTTTGTTTTTATAGCCAACACCCTTGTTCAGACTCTTATTACTTCTTGCTTACACTGTTACAGTTGTCCCCTGATTGATTTCCTGCTTCTAGGATTATTCTGATAACATTCAGACTCTCCATGATTGCCAAATTAATAATCCACAAACACAGGACCAACCACGCATCTTTAAGTGATTAAAACTTTTTACTGGCTCACACTTGACTCTAAGATGCTCTTTGACTTGTCATTTAAAGTTCCTTATAAATTGCCTTTTACTTGCTTTTCCAATTTTTTTTTTATCATCATCCCCTTTTTAGGCACTCATCTTTTATGAATACATGTTTCTTAACTCATTTTCATCTGTAATATCCATGTCTTTTCATCGTCTTTCCCCCATACCTAGAGTATATCTCATCTTCCTCTGTACCTCTGATTATTTTCTTGCTCCCTTCAAGGCTAAGCTCAAGTGTCAGTTTTTAATTTCTTGACAGATACTGGATGCTGAATTAATGTTGATTGACTAATGCTATTGTCTTTCTTCAAATTTTATATGTATTTGTGTACATATTCTATCTTCCCTATCCCCAATAGGGTGTGTTTTGTTTTTATCTTTCTATTTTTCTTATTTCACACTTTTCACATAAAAGACACTGGATGAACTTATAAAAGCAAAACAATAACATAATGAAATCTCTGCCCATTGTTAATAGATATGAGACACTTAACTCTTAATGATGGAAATTTCAGCTTTAATAACAAAATATATAGTCTTAAGAAATATATTCACATACACATATATGTGTGTAAAGTTATGCATTTATTTAGTTTAAGGAATTATAAATTATGATGTTTACAAAATATATTAGAATTAGAAATTTGTTATTATTATACATGTTTCTGAAGACAATAAAGGAGGACAGTTATTTTATTCTGAATGGACAATACAGTTCATATTTTCAAATATTTATTGAGCCCATACTCTAACCCAGAATATGCTTGTTGCTAAGGATGGTGAGTGGGATAACAGAAAATGAATAAAATATGATTTTCAACATCAAGGAATTCATAATCTAGGAAAGAGAAAAAAAAGAAAGGCATGTACCTAAATAAATACAATACACGTCAGAATGTCAGCATGTATCAAAAAACAAATTACTGTGAAAATTCACAGAAAGGTAATCCTGTCTACCTTGGCGATTAGGAGAATTTTTTTTGATTTAGAGTCATGGGATGATAGATTTATTTCCTTCATTTTGCAAATAAGGAAATGGAGCCAGAAGGATAAAAGAATTTCCAGTCATAGAGATGGGAGACAGGACATGCAAGATATTGGAAATAGCAAAAAGTAAGATAGGGCACAAAGGTGGAAAAGACATGGGATTTGACAAGGAAAAGAGAACAGTGTAAGATGAAACTTGGAAGTGAAATTGGAGCCAGATTGTGAATGACCTTGAATACTATGCTTTGAATGTCGGACCAAAAGTATAGATTTTATTTATTTGGCAGTAGGGAGCTATTGAAAATTTTCTTATGTGGGGAGTGGGGGTGGGGGTGGGCTGCTGTAATGTGATCAGAGAACTGTCTTTTGGAAAAAAATTGATCTGACAGCAGGAGCATTTACTAGTAATGTAAAGCAAGGATAGTTCATTTAAGATAGTTCATTTAAGAAAGTGTTTTGGATGCTGTGAACTACAGATGTGGAAAATAGAAGCTTTCCAACTTTGGATATTAAGAAGATGGAAACTCACTAAAATAACTGAGACTTTTGTTTCAAAGGTTATTGTTAAAATAATACTATGACCTCCTAATGGACTGCCCACTTTTATTTGTGCAGTATCTTATATAGTTTTCAAATTGCTTTATGTAGTTTTCAGAGTACTTTTTATTGTAAGATTTATTTCTTTGGATGATAAAGTAATTAACTTGACTTTCACTGTAAACAAATTGGTGAGTAAAACAGGTTCTAATTTCATGATGCAGGAATTTGGCAAAGAAGTTAGTAGTCCGATGTGGCAATTACAGATGACGGAAGCTTTTTTTTTTTTTTTTTAGGAAAGAGGTGTCTGTGTCTCTTCTAAGTAACAGGGTTAATAGATGTAGTTTGTGCTTGAGACTCTAGAAGTAATTGCAAATCTGGGAGAAGTTAGTGAACCCTAGGGAAAGAACTTTGCAAGCACAGAGGATCCAATGTTCTCGGGTAGAAAACTGAGGGATTTTGTAGAGAGAGAGGCTCAGTGACTTTTCAGTCTAGTTTGTTCTCTTCAGTTAATTATTAATTTTTCTTAGACCTTTAAGCTATTGTGTGACACAGAAATAACCTACTTTCCATTCAAATTTTACAACTTATTCTGAGTACTATTGATTTTAGCAGAAAATTGTTTTTCCTTTAAACCTGTACTTTTAAAAGATTTGCTTTAATCTTACCTATGGTTTTATTATTTCTAATGGCTTTCTCTCTTCACAGTAACAACAGTCAGTCAGAAAATAATGTTCAGTATATAGAAATTCACTTTGTAGACAGTGTCCAGAACACATTTTTTTCGTAAAAAAATAAAGCAAACCTGTAACCTTAGTATTTCCACACCAGTTTGTATTTCTATTACATTTTCATCCATTTCACCCTTATCTTGATTGTCAGCCAGTTCACTTTCATTCATCGTCCTAACATTAACTCAGCTAAAACCAAAGTAAATTGCAAAACTACCTGGTCAGAAAACTATATATGATGGGTCTACAGTTCAAATGCCTTTCTACTCCAAGAGATTTCTGTAAATACTGAGTTGGATGGGTTCAATCATCTCTGAAGATAAAATCATTTAAGAGTCTCCAAAAAAAGTAGCTCTGTCATTTCTAGTCAAATCTTTTTTTTAAATAGCTTTTTTTCCCCAAAATTTATGCAAAACACAAAAATCTTGTGTTCTAAATGTTTTCCCTGCTTTCCCCCCATCCCCTCCCCTAAAATGGCAAGTAATCCAATTTATGTTAACATAGGCAATTTTTCTATACACATTTCCACAATTATGCTGCACAAGAAAAAAAAGGATCAAAAAGGAAAAAAAAATGAGAAAGTATGCAAAATGCAAGCTAACAACCACAAAAGAGGCGAAAATACTATGTTGTGATCCACATTCAGTCCCCACAGTCCCCTCTCTGGGTGCAGATGGCTCTCTTCATCATAAGACTATTAGAACTGTCCTGAATCACCTCATTGAAGAGAGCCATTAATGAGAATTAATCATTGGATGGTCTTGCTGCTGCCGGGTACAATGATCTCCTGGTTCTGCTCATTCACTCAGCATCAGTTCATATATGTCTCTCCAGGCCTTTCTAAAATCATCCTGCTGGTTGTTTCTTAAAGAACACCACACCTTATTCATCCATTCTCCAAATGATGGGCACTCAGTTTCGGGTTCCTTGCCACAACAAAAAGAGCTGCTACAAACATTTTTATTTGCTACAAACATCTCTTTGGGATACAGACTAATAGAAACATTGCTGGATAAAAGGGTATGCAGAGTTTGAAAGCCCTTTGAGCATAGTTCCAAACTGCTCTCCTGAATGCTTGGATCAGTTCACAGTTCCACCAACAATGTATATTAGTGTCCCAGTTTTCCCACATCTCCTCCAACATTAATCATTTTCTTTCCTTGTCATCTTAGACTATCTGAGAGGTATGCAATGGTTCTTCAGAGTTGTTTTAATTTGCATTTGTCTAGTCAGTAGTGATTTTGTTCTAGTCAAATCTTAATGGGTTGATACCTTTTTATATTCAAAATTATAGAAAGATTCTATATTTTCCAGGAATTTCCAAATTAATAATTAATGATTAAGAAAAACTATTGGAACCAATTTGACTCAATCTATATTTAATCCTAAAATCAAACCTTTTAGAATTGAGTGAATAAAAAAGGCTTTGATGTATCTAAAGCCCTCTCTTTTTTTCTCCTTAATACTGTCACTTCCCCACTCCTCTCAAGATGTAAAAAAAAGATTTGCAAAAAATAGAATATGCCCAATAATTGTTAAATGTCACCATTTTCATGACTATCTTTTATCACTTTATTTTTCTAGTTAAATTAGTATCATGACTAGTTGCTTACTATATATAACAGACAACAGAGATTTTGCTTATTTAATCAATCAAGAAGCTTTTATTACTCACTGATATTCCAGGCACTGTGCTAAGTACTGGAAATACCATGCCCTTTCTTTTCCCCTCTCCCTCCAATAGTCTTTTCCCACAAAGGGTTTATATTCTAATTAGTAGGACTTTTTTTCTCTCAAGTTATACACACACATACATATACACGTATTTCTTTCAGAACATTTGAGATAAAAAACAGAATAGATGATGCTAACTTTAGAAGCAGTAGCAACTGGGGATGGAAAGTGTGATAAAAGTGGCGTTAGGCTGAGTCTTGAAGTCAGTGATTCTAAGAAGGAAGGGAGAGCATTGGAGGTATGAGGAGCAGTCAGCGCTGAATCCTAGAGGAATAAAATGAAGTGTTCTGTCAGAGGAACAGTAAGTATACCGGTGGATGAATTGTAGCCTTGGTGAAGAGAAGTAGAATGTAAATTGGACGCATAGAGGGGCCAGGTTGTTGATAAACTTTAAATGGCAAACAAAGAACTGTAGTTTAGATCTTGAAGGTAGTGGGCAGACTTCTGGAGTTTATTGAGCAAAAGATTGATTGTGTTTCATGAAAATCACTTGGGCAGCTGATTGGAAGATGTATTGGAGAGAGAGAGAGAGTTGAGGCAATATCCAGGGAGGTTATGAAGTACTGAAATAGGGTGATGGACATGTGAGAAGGGAGAAGCTGATGTAGGGGAGAATTGTTGTGGATGTACAATTAACCATACTGGATAACTGACGATATATAGGGTGGATGAGGGAGAGAAGTCAAGAATGAAACTAAGGTTTCAAACCTGACAAATTGGAAGAATGCTGATTCCCTTGATAGTAAAAGGGACTTCAGAAGGTGAGTTTTTTGGTGTAAAAATGAGTTATGTTTTAGATGTGTTGATTTTTTAAGTACTGATGGAATATCCATTTTGAAATGTTTGACAGATAGTGAGAAAGAAAGGGTTTGGATTTATACCTCTTGGAGTCGTATTCATAGCCATGATTATTGAACCATTGGAGGTGAGAGGGTATTAAGAATGGAAAGAGGATCAAGGACAGAGCCTTTGTGAGTGTGACATGCATGATGATCCAGCAAAGGAGATGAAGAAAGAAGAATCCCAAGGAGAACTAAGAGAAAGTAGTCACAGAACCTGGGAGACATGAGTGTCCATGAGGAGGTATTCAATAGCATGAGAAGTGGCCATTGATTATTCAAATAACAGAGCCTAGCTAACTTTGGAGTGAGCCACATTTGAATGAGGTTGGAAGCCTCATGACAAAGCATATCTGGACAGGGTGTAATAATGCAGAGGTGGAAATACCAGTTGTGGATGGCTTTATTGGGAAGTTTACTTGGAAAATATGGAACCATACCTAGCAAGCATAGTTGGATCTAATCAGGCATTGAAAAAATAAAAGCTAGCATTTATATAGTGCTTTAAGATTTACTAAGAGCTTTTCAAACATTATCTTATCTTATTCTTACAACCACTCTGGGAGAAAGATCATGTGGGAGAAACTGAAATGTATTTGTAAGTCGGAATGAAGGTGCCAGTAGATAGAAGAAATAAATGCTGTTTTTTTCCCCTGCTCTTTCAAATCAAAGTGTTGTAGAAATATTTTATTACTGGTTTCATGACCTATTTACCTCACTTAGAGCAATCACAGGTATTCCTGTAAGCTCTATCCATTTCAAGTATGAAAATGAGTCAAGTCTATTAAAAGGCATAAAACAGCTATATACTTGGAAACTTAAGAGTTACTTTCATTTTGTTTCAGAGAGGTGAATTAAACTACCAAGTAGACTTAAAATGCATTTGTCACTAATTTGATTTATGACATTTAGAATCTATTATTATGGGCAGAGGAGTTTCCCAACAATTGGAGAAAGACACAAAATTTGCATAAGACAGACTCTTGGAGCTTACAGTTTAATAGATAGCTTAAGACTATTATTTTGTTATATTGTTTGATAAAAAAAAACATTTCACTCCATTGGGTGTATGTGTGTGTGTGTGTGATATATATATATATATATATATATATATATATATATATATATATATATATATATATATATATATATTTTTTTTTTTTTTTTTTTTTTAAGTGACAAGACTTATATTTGGAAAAAAAAACCTAGTGATGAAATAGTTACATCTGTTCTAGGTGTGACCTTAGACTGGAGTATGATAGAAGAGATATTCCCTGCATTCTCTTCTTTGCTTTTGCTCTTTTGTACCTAATAATTAATCTGTGCCCTGGGCACAGCATGTCTGGAAAGTATGTATTATTGAAGGTGCTTTAGTGATAGTTAAACAATAAAGGTTGTGTTTGTGTGTGTGTGTGTGTGTGTTTAAGTGTAGTGATTGCACAGAGGTAGTAACTATTGCATAACACACTATAGATTTCTGTTGTAGTACTAGATCAGCTTCTTTGAACTCACCACAATAAATCTTTAATCTTGAACAGAAATAGTTTTATAAATCCCGATTACAACTCAGGTAAGTTGGTGATTGGAAGAGGGCAAAAGTGTTTATTTTCTTACACTCTACAATTTTCAGCTCTAATTTAGAAATAATCTCCAATGTATGATCTGCGAAAGGGTAAAAACCACTTGCAAAAAGACCATAAATTACCTTGGAATTACTACTTACTCAACAAAAACTTTCATTACCATGGTGTCACCAATATCTTGAAACAAAATAGAAGTGTAAAAATTTTTACACCGGCAGACCTTCAGGGATTTTTAATGCATTTCAAAAAATCTAGTAAAGGAAATGAGTAGAAGTAAATGTAAAATGAGTCCAGTAAATGAAGTCAGCAAGTCCCAGAAGCAAATCATAAATATAATTTGACAAATTCTTTGAATGTCTACTGTCAGTGTGGAGCTAGGCAAATCACATGTGGTATGGAAGAATGAATTCTCAATTTGGAGTTAGGAGAGTTTGTGAGCCTAGATTTTCTTCATATAATTATATATATTACCATATATCTTCATGTCTCAAGACATCTTTAAAATGAGGGAGTTGGACTATATGATCTCAAAGCTCCTTTTCAGCTCTAAATTTATGATCCTATAGATTAGGATATTAGATGGAATATAAAATGTTGATTTAATTGGAATATAGACTCAGAGTGCCTAGTAAAGCATTATTCATCTTGGAATAATAGGACCACATAATTTTAGAGGCTAAAAGTCAACATATAGGGAAAGCTGGCCCCTCAATTAAGAAGTCTTGGATTTAAGTTCTGTTTCTCTCAGTGCTCCTGGCAATTCTGATTCTCTCAGTCTATACTTTCTTAATAGTTGTTAAACCACATAGGTTGATGGAGTTCTGGATGGAGGGATTCCCTATAATAGTGTACTCATAGGTTGAATTCTTTCCTATTTTTAACCTTAAATTTTGTATGTATAATCATCAAGCATTTCCAAGTAATAATATGCCCTACATTCTCCTCTTTGCATTTTATTGATGTTTTGTACCTTATAATTTCTCCAAATTTCAACAAAAGGCTCTCATTTATCCCCCTTTAAAATCCACACACTTGTAGCAAATATATAGTTTTATAGTACTTTAATCTCCAATGCATGACAAAATCAGGAAGATTATCTAACAGTATGGTGGAAAGAGCATTGGATTGAGCATCAAAGAATCTGCTCTTGGTCCCATTTTCATACACTTCATGTGATCATGTTGTTTTTAAGACGCAGTTTCCTCTTCTATACTAGAGGCAGCTAGGTAGCATTGTAGGGCTCTTTATTAGCTAACTGTTTACCTCACTTTCCTCATCAGTCAGATGGGAGTAATTAACATACCTACTTTCCAGATTTGTTGGGAGGATCAAATGAGATTTTTAAAACTTATTAAATAGCATAGTTGAATTAATTCATATGTAGTCTATTATAGTTTTTAATTTATTGTGGAAGGATTTTTTTTTTTAGTGCAAATTTTCTTGAAAAATTTGGATGATTCAATTCCAATGATCTTGTGAGAATGAGAACCATCTACACTGAATGTAGATCATAACAGAATTTTCACTTCTTTTGTTATGTTTGCTTGAATTTTATTTTCTTTCTCATTTTTTTCCTTTTTTATCTGGTTTTTGAATAATTGTATATTATGTAGGCCTATATTGGATTTACATATATTTTGCCATGTTTAACATATGGATTACTTGCCTCTAGGGAAGGGAGTGAGAGGAAAGGGGGAAAAATTGGAACATGAGGTTTTGTTTGCAAGGGTCAGTGATGAAAAATTATCATTGCATATGTTTTGAAAATAAAAAGCTTCAATAAAAAAATAAAATGAAAAAAAATTTAGAAAAGGAAATAAAAAGATCTCATTTCTAAGATATATGGTTTGGGAATAATATATGGACTCTTTCCTCTGGGATCAGAAAAGCTCTTGGTGTCCATGCTCTGCTTCCATAATCCTTGGGTTACAGAGATGAGCCTTGGGCATTGTTCTGGAAGCAGTTGTCTCCAAAGATCAGCAGAAGATACCCTGGAGAAAAATTGTTTAGGCTGATTATAGTTTAGTGGTTCTTTGCCTAAGCTGAAAATGAGCCATATTTATAAACATTGAAATCAGAGAAAAAGGTAGAAAGGTTTTTTTTTTCATTAATAAGCCTAAAAAACAAACCTTTTATGTATTTGTGGAGCTAGAGCAGGAGAAATGAACAGATAATTTGGTGGTAGTGATAGTGGCGATGATGACTAACAAATATCCACAGTTTAGGTAAAGTGAGTAAACCTTATCATATAACAGTTTATTTTCCATTAATAATGCATCCTCCCTTTATCTTTTTCTTATTCTTAGACAAGGAACATATCTTCAATAAGGGATCGGCATTCCCTGTATATCACATACACCCCTAAATGCCCTTGGAATATATATATATATATATATATATATATATATGTATGTATATATGTATTTTTTTGTTTTTTTAGTTGAATTCTTCCTTTTCAGCCTCTCCAGGATTCTGTCCCAATTCCTCACTGAGGCTGCTCCCTGTGCAGGTGAAAAAAAGAGAAGGAAGGAGAGGAAAGCTTCTCAGATGTTGTCAGGAGAAGTAAATCTCTTATTTTTTTACTTACTGAATTAAGTAAATTCAGAAATGAAAATGGGAGCTATTTCTCATCTTTGCTATATGCTGAGGAGGCCCTGTGTGAGCTACAAATAAGGTCAAAGAAATTTTTTAATTATAAGGAATTTACAATATAATTATGACATTTGGAAGGTTAAATGAATGGAAACAATTTAAAAGACAATTGAAGAAATATCATGAGTAAATGATTATCTGCTTAATTAATTTGATAAGCAATAAATTATTTAGAAATTAATAGGATAGAGTTCTTGAAGGATGGGTAAATTCTGAAGGATAGGTAGAGATGAGGGAGAGAATTCAATTTGAATAGAATCACATGACAGGTAGGTGGTACAGTGGAGAGAGCTCTGGGCTTAAAGTCAAGAATGCTCATCTTCCTGAGTTCAAATCTGGTCTCAGACACTTCCCAGCTGTGTGACCTTGGGCATGTCACTTAATCCTGTTTACCTCAGTTTCCTCATCTGTAAAATGAGCTGGAACAGGAAATGGGTCATAAAGAGTTGGACATGATCGAAATGACTAGACAACAAAAGAAAATCGAAAGGAAAAATGTAGAATAGTACAAATAAAAGCCATGTTTCTGGGAACAGTAGTTGAGCTTCCCTTCCCTTATTCCCCAAACTTGCCATCATGGGATAAGACAGAGTACATTTTTCCTGAAAGGAGAAATACTTTTTGGGAATACAATTACATAGCAATCAATTTGCCATTGTTGTTCACCCAAATTCATTTAACATTTATTAATGTCTATTATATGGAAAGCATGGTAGTAGATACTGAGGGAAATCTGAAGAAAATTAAGATAGATTATAACCCTTATAGAATTTATGTCTAGTGGGGATAATTTGACCAAAAAAAAATATAATTGTGATGAGTAATGGGATATAGAAGTATGAGGTGTATTGTAAGGTTTGAAGAAGGAAAAATCTTAGATTTGTAAATTTACTGCTAGAAGGAACTTTAAAACTATCTAATCCAAACTCCCTCCCTCCTTTTTCATGTGAGGAGATCCAGTCACAAAAAATGGAGGAGTCTGTAAGAGTAGACTTTATAGAAGAGATTTGTTGTTGACCTTGGAGGATGCTGTAGGGTTTAAATAGGTATAAGTATTTTTACTTTTACATATGTGTGTGGTATTTTATATATATATATATATATATAATTCATTTTTTTCTTAATAGTATATAATACTTATCCACTGTTTAATTTCAATTTTACAGTTTTTACTCATTTTTTTTCTTTATGAATCTCACTGTTCCTTTATCTGCTTGGGAGATTAGTTTATACCTAGACTTTCTCTGGTGAACTTTTAACTACCTTTTTCTTGTACATTTAGTAACTTATTTAAAACTTCCCTTGTTATTCTTTCAAATAGGGAATAACATGGATAAATAGCAAAGGAGCAGGTTTTGAATATTAGTAGGTTTAACCTTTATATTGAGGAACATTCTTTTCTGTATCTTTCTCCCATATTTCTGAGGAATAAAGAATTCTTATGTTGCTTTCTGGTTTCCCTAAGTTCTCCAACCATGGTGTCCAGGGAAGGCCTGAATGCTTACATTACCCCATTCTAGGCAGGGCTCACGCTTCCCAATCAGCTCTCCCCTTTCTATACCCCACCCTGCAACAAAACTACCATTTCCTCTTTGGTTGGATCTCTGATGTAGTTAGTTAATTTGATTAAGCAAGTTCATTTAAAACGTATTAAGCATTGATTGAGGTCTGCCTCAGTCCTCCCTTGGCATTTATTTGCCTTACATGGCTATCCTGGATGGCCACTTGACTGGACCTTTTCATCTTGGCAGCCAGCTGGGATCAGAGAGTTGAATTGTTAACGGAACTGTTCCCTTCTCTAAGCCATTTATTTCCCTGAGTTCACTTGTAATTTGTCCTGTGATCAGAACTGCCTGGGTCCCAGCGAGCCCACAGAAGGGGAACTGGGTTATGTGTGCACAGGATTGAGACCCAAGATTTCCTTGCCTTGCAGTAATCCCTCCCATGTTATCCTTCCTGTACAGTCTGATTTAGAAATGCAATCATTAGGAAAGTTAAGACTAAATTCAGGGACCGCTTCTTTTTCCTCTTCCTGATCTGCCCTACCTAGGGAGGTTTAAACAGTGCAAGAGTTGCCAACACAAAGCAACTGAAAGTATCTTAGAGTCTTTGGCCAGCAAAGCTTAATCTCCTTGTTAAAAAGAGAGATTAGCATAGCCCTGGTAGCCAGGGGAGACCAGTTTATAGTGCAAGCTTTGTTGCAAAATATACTGAGGAGGTGGACAGAATTTTATAATCCATATCACTTCACAAAACAGCAAAAAGTGTTTCAGGAGGAATTTAAAAAAACATAGGTTGGTGTGACATCCAGCTAAACCTATTCAGCAAGAATTCCTAAATTAAACTGGATAGAGGGCAACAAACTGAAACAAAATGGAACAGATCTAGTGACATTTTTACATTTGGCTGTTTTTGTTTGTAATTTGGTAGAATCCCCATTGCTGTACTCTCTGCGTCCTCTATAGGAAGCTGTTTAATTATATAAATAAGTGGCAGTGTCACTTAAATTGAAGTTGAGAAATGCAGTTGAATGGAAAATAACAAAAAGTACTTTTAAAAAAGAAAAAAAAAAGGAAATATAAGATTCTTGTTGCTTTTAAGAAATCATTTAATTTAATAGAATAAAATACATCCAATGAAGTCTCAATAGATAAGATAACTTGCTTTTTTTTTTTTTTGTGGGATATAGTTACTAAAACTGGCAGATCAGAGGAATGCTGTAACTATAGTTTGCCTAGATTGAGTCAAATGTAATAAGGTATGCCATGGCATTTTGAGAGGAAACTATAAAGTGACAGTACAGTTAGATAGACTAGAACTTAAAGGTCTGGATTCAAAGAAAAGTTGTTGATGGTACAATTTCATCTTAGAAGGTATTTAGTGGAGTATCCAAGGACTCTTTCTGTGTGCCCTTTCATAATTTAATAATTTTATCCGAGAATTGGATAAAGGAATTGCTGTTCTCCTTATCAAATTTTTACCTCATAAATATAGCTTGGAAGGAGCTTAGTTTTTTACTAAGTTGCCTACTCTTGTTTATCTTTATTAATTCTGCTTCAACAATCTGATTTTCAACTTAATTTCTTTCTTTTAATATCTTAAAAGTTTTATTTCTGTGATTCCATGATTTTTTAGTTTTTTTTTCAAAATTGTTTTTATCAGGAAATTCATTTTCCTTAATAATATATAATACTTGTCCAATGTTTAATTTTAATTTTGTAATTTTTACTCATTTTTTTTTTCCTTTAGGAAATTCACTGTTCCTTTAATCTGTTTGGGAGATAGGTTTATACTTAGACTTTCTCTGAAAAAGACTTTCTCTGGTGTTTTCTTCCTCTCCCTCTCTTATACATTTTAACTCCTTTTAACCTAAATGGACTTTTTGAAGCTGGTTAACCTTAGCTCCATTCCCTTTAGTTGGGAGATGTGATGGCCCATCTGACTTCTTACTCAAAGTAAGTTCATGGAGAATGAACATGAAGGTTGGTCTTTAGCTCCCTCTCATCTCTGGATAGAAGGACTTCTTTTCTAACACACTGATGATGCTATTTCTCCCATTAACTTCCTCTATTTCCATCCCAATTGCATTTTTTTTTTCTTCATGTGGCTATGCAGAATTGATGTCTTTTTCCTATTTTATATATTTTTGTGTGTGTTTATGTATGTGAGAGAGAGAAAGGGGGGAGGAGGGAAAGAAAATGGAAAGAAAAAGGGAGGAAGAGAAAAGAGAGACAGAGACAGTCACATAGAGAGACAAAGAGACAGTCACATAGAGAGACAAAGAGACAGAAACACAGAGAAACACATAGATACAGAGGGGAGAGACAGAGAAGAAGGGGGGGGGGACGAGGAGGAGGAGGAGGAGGAGGGAGGAAGAGAGAGAGGATTGACCTAATGCCATGAGGTAAGGGGCAAGGGTGCTTGTAGTCAGACCTGTAAACCGAAGGTTGCTAACTCAGGCTCCACCCAGTCTATGGAGTCAGCTGGGGTGGAGGCAGTGAGTGGGAGTTTTAAGTAAATACTGCTTTGATGTTATATCATGAGACTTCTGCCTTGTGTCCAGTTCCTGTCATTTCAGCATTGAGACTCAAGATGTGGTACATTTTTCCTTCTCTTGAGATTCTTAAATTGGAAGCTTGTGTGGAAAATAATTACTCTTTTATCTCTCTGATCATGACCCATCCATTGCCATAAACTTAATAAATAGAAGCTTAACAGGAACAAGTAAAAAAATCTTACTCATGGATTCCTAAAATCGACTCCATAAATATAAACGGGGAGGCAGTTTTTCTGGAAAGCCTTTGTGATATTTAATGGATGAGCTCAGTGTGCCTCAATAATACGCAACTGCCAGAAAAGTTCCCCCAATCTTGGGTTCTATTAAGTGAGGTTTACCTACTGGAAATAGAAAAGGTGAAAGTCCCATAGTATTATGTCCAGGGCAGAACATATCTAAAGTATTATGTTGAATTCTGGTCACTCTAGTTCAGGAAGGATATTGATAAGCTGAAAATGTCCAGAGGAACAGAGCCAGGAAAATGATGGACCTGGAGTCCTTGCCATATATAAGGATCAGTTAAAGGAACTAGGAATGTTTAAGGAGATGACTTTTATCTGAGGACATAGGCAATCATGGAGAAGGATTAGATTTTTTCTCTATTTTTGTTAGCTTTCCAAGTTTGCAGAAGGCAATATATAAATTTCATCAATCCCTTGAAAAGACAAAAGTAGTTCAAAAGAGCTACACACAGTAGAAAAAAAATTGCTCAGAAATTCTTATTGCCCAAATGATGAAGCAGCTCTGTGGGGCAGCCCCGCGGACTAGTCAATAAACAGTATAGATGGATAATGAGTTAAAGAAGGCAACTTTGACTTACTGCATTTTGGAATCATGATTGCAGTAGCCAATAAACACTTATTTATTAAATGTCTATGATGTGCCTGACACAATGCTAAGTGTTGTGGATACAAATATATAAAAAGATGTTCCCTGCCCTTAAGCATCCAATTTCAAAAAGGAAGACAATACATCAAAGAAAGTGGGAGAGGGTGCCAGATGAAGAGTCATGGTAGTAAAGTAGGGACATCTCAAAGTAGTTACACCTCAGTGAGGATGAGGATTGTTGAGCTGTTTCTTTAAATGGAGGTTTCAGAATTTGTGGCTCCACCTTTAAGGCAAAGGGGCAGAGGGTAGTGGTGAGATTTGAGTACCAAAGCTGATTGAATCTTCAAAAATGGTGAAGTTTTTCCAATGATGAATTTCTGGGGGTACATTGGAGTAGTCAGGGAAGTCAACACAGTACAACCAGATAGGAAATAAGGAATGATGTTTTCATTGATTTTAAGCTACTTACTGCAGAAGCTTAACTTTGTAATTTAGATATTCTGCCAGGGGATGCTAGATGGCCATGAATCATGGAACCTGTAATGTCTGAAAAATTCTTGTTGCTAACTACCAAAAAATCATGGAAAGGTTTCAGTGCACCTAACCAGGTTGTAGAATGTTA
This sequence comes from Sminthopsis crassicaudata, assembly GCF_048593235.1. Lineage (NCBI taxonomy): Eukaryota > Metazoa > Chordata > Mammalia > Dasyuromorphia > Dasyuridae > Sminthopsis > Sminthopsis crassicaudata. The sequence continues at coordinate 117,710,553 of NC_133619.1, read as the reverse complement.
CTGACATTATCTTAACCTTGAAGAAAAGACATTTGACTTATATTAAGAACTGAATAAATTCTTTTTCATCCATTTATTTATGAAAGCATCAAAGAGATTGAAAATGAATCTTTTCACCTCTAAATGGAATCATGTATTTAGAGCTATAACAAAACTTAGAGATCATGTAAGTCCCACCTTCCTCATTTTGTAAATTTGGAGAGAGGAGGTAGACATGAGCAGTGTCAAGCCAGAGGTTTTAAAAGGAGATTAAAGTCTTTAGTAGGGTAAGTATATTCTTCTTGGCATATTAAGGGAAATCATAGCCAATAATTTCTCCAGGAGTGAAGATATAAAGGAGTTATAGTGTATTGGGAATACTGGCAATGCTGAACTATGAATCTTTCAAAGTAACAAAGTAATGTTCCAGCCCTGGTTCATATTAAATTTAATTAAAATTATGGAATCTTTGAGCTAGGAGGTGAGGAAACTGAGGTTCAGAGAGCTTCCCAAGGTGATGTATTATACTAGAAAGTACTTAATAGCAGAACCAGCATTAGACCCTGTTAAGCCTAATTCAATTTCTATTATTTTCTCTTTTTGTGTTTTATTGATGTGTTTTAAAATATATCAGAATAATTTCTACATTATCACCATATTCTCCCTTTTCTCCAGGCTACTTTAATGATTAACCTTCTCTTAAAGAAAGGAAAACAATTTAGATCCAACATGATGAAGGTACATGACTTTGAATGCAGTATTCTGTCCCTCAATGCTCCCATCTTGCCAAGTAAAGAGGGAGGTTTCTGTAAATTGTCTGTTTCAATTGCACCAAACTTTGCTTCATTTTATATTGTTTAATTATTGTTATATTATTTTCATGGCTCTACTGGCTGCAGTTTGTATCAGTTCATATGTCTTCCCATTTTTCTTGAAATTTCTCTCATTCATTGTTAACATTCCATTATATTTATATCCCATGATTTGCTCCGTGCTTTCTCTGTGACCTCACATTGGTTTATTTATGTATTAATTACAATATTGCAATCTTGTACTTTGGGAGAACAGACATGGGAATTGCTCAATGATTGATCAGCGTGGTCTGTATATCAAAAGGTCTGGAGTTCTATATTGGAAATAATATTAATCATTTTGGAGACTTTAAAGTGAAAAGCATTAGAATTAGAGGCAGCAGGTAGCAATGGGGGAAGAATACTGAATTTATAGTTGGGACGTGACTTTGGTTCTTATTGGCTGTTTGTGATCCCTATGTAAGTCACTTAAATACTCTGACATTAACTTTATTTATCAAACAAGAATCATAGAATCAGCTAGCTGGACCTTGAAAGTCATCTAATCAAATCTACTTATTTTACTGGTAAAGAAACTGAGATGTGGAGAGCTACAGTGATTTGGCCAAGATGATACACTTAGAAAGTGACAGAGATGATAATGCTTGGACTATGTACTTAACAGGATTGTTATGAAGAAGCTCTACATGAATTAAGAGTCTGTGTAGATAATATATAATATTTTAGACAAATATTGGATAATTAAGCTTGTATTATTCTCCATCAGCAACTAAATGAAATAGATGTGAAATAGATGACATGAAATTTGATACTGTTCTTCCATGTCTACAAGATAGAATTCCAATTGTGATAATGTTAAAAAAAAATCCAGAAATTGTAAATACTCATTTGTCACCACATCCTTTTGAAGACCCTTATTTTAAAACTACACTGAGTAAATGACATCAATGAAATAAATATCCTTCCACTCATACCTCATAATCTTGTTTCTTTGCTTAACTACCCCAACAGCATAATTGTAGTGAAAAACAAGTGTTAAAACAACCGAAGCTGTACAATAATTAAGAATAGAATATGATGTATGATACATATTCAAATCTAAACAATGTGTCATATTTTTAAAGAAGAAAGCTATATATTTGTGCCATAAAACAATTGCAAATAGGCTTCAAATTTCAAAGATAAATCTAAGATCTGATTAGAGTTCAAAGAATTGAAACTCATGGCTATTATTTTTTAAATGTAGAAATAATTGGTAAATTTCCAGGTTTGTTCTAAAGCTATCATTTGTAAGAAAACTTGGATAAATAGCAAATTTAAAAAAAGAAAAGAAAACAAGATTCTTATCATATGCTAATAACACTTTAGGGACTTCCTTTTTTATTGGGTTCTTTATCATGGAAATGCATTGTTCTCTACTTAGAACTTTCTCTAGAGAATTTTGAAAGAAACTTAAATAAACTAGTTATTTTATTTGGATTATAGTGAATTATGTAATTTGTGAATTATGGAATGTATGTGAATATAGTGGAGTGAATTATATAATTTGAAATACAATGCTATTTGAGGGAAAATCCTTGGGTTTCAGATCTCAGACCTGTTTCCCAAAACAAACAATTTATTCCTTAAGGTATTTGCAATACATTTAATTAAAATTTTTTCTAATTCCTTTGAGATTTAGTTTTCTTTGGTATTTCCAAGTTGATATGTGTTTATTTTAACAAAGAAAATTTAAAAACTGGGCATACAAATTGGGATAAGGCATTAAATTCAGAAGGTTTTTTTTTTTTTTTCCCCTCTAAAATTTTTGATTTGAGCCTAAAAAAAAAAAAAAAAAAAAAAAAAAAAAGCTTGGAGAAAGGCTTGAGGACAAGTGATTGAAATAAAACCAGCCACTTAAGTAAAAATCCTTAAGAACTAATATAATGAGGTTATTTGAAAAAATAGGACATCTTACATAGGGTCAATCCCCAAAGAAGTTCTGTCAGTTTAGTTTCCTATTCTAATGAAGAAAATATTAAATGTTCACTTTTACTGACACCACTCAAAGACATATTCCCTCCCCTGTTGTTGGGGAACTTTCCTTTGAAGATACTGTAGTCCTTGGATCTGTTCAACTCAACTGAATTAATACTTGTACTCACTCAGCTAACGGTTGTCTATTGCCAATATTGGGTTTCTTGTTATAGATTTTAATTACTTTTTATTTTTTGACTGTCTTTTTAGTGTAGTACATAGGATTCAAATGCACAGTTAACATTGATTATAATTTAAGTGAATTAAAAGATTCAAACTGTAGAATTGAACTAAGTTAAAAACATACTAAATAAATAGTTAGCTTAGTAGAGGTATTAAATATGAAATAGTCTCTGCCAGGTGCTATCTAGCCCTCACCCACTTTTCATCACTCCTACTTAGTCTCTCTAGATTTCTGTATCTCTTCACCAGCTACCTTGCCAACGCTCTACCACCTCACCATTCATTTTCGAGCTCTTCTTATTGTTGTTGTTTCTTATTAGAACATAATCTCCTGGAAGGGAGAGACTCTTCTTTGCATTTAGATATACTCTTAAGTCCAATCATTGGTCTATTTCCATAGTCCTTTAGTGACAATGGCTCAAACTAGAGGTTGCCTTCTATCCCCAGTATTTTATTCCCTTTATCAAATTCTCTCTCTTAGATACACAATACACAGGTCTATATTAAATATGTCAACTTTGTAAGTTCCTTATTTTCCTAATTTTTTTAGTTGTTGTCTAGGAGTTTGATGGCAGGTCTCTTTGGGTCTTTCATTTCTATGTCTGTAAAATGAAGGTAACATTTGAGATTTCTTCCAGCTTTGAAATTGTATCTTTTTGGGAGAAGTGAATAGTTTACAAAAAGTATACTTGCCTCTGTTGGGGAATAATAGAGTACTGGGAAGAAAAGTTGAAGTCACATTGTTGTTTGGGTAAAGAGTTTCATCTTTTGATAAGTATTTAGAAAATTTTTGAAAATGATAGTGTTAAGATTTTAGGAATAAAAGATGGGTTTGATTAGGACAAAGAATGAATGGAGATGGGAAGACTAGAGCAGAATAATAATTTAGGCAAGATAAATAATAATTGATATTGAGTGCTTTGTGGTTTGCAAAATATCTTATATGTATCATCTTATTTGATTCCTCATAGTAGTTCTATGATGTAGAAATTATTAGAATGGATTTTCCAGTTTTATAGATGAGAACAAGAGGCTCAAAAAATTAAATGACTCAAAGACAGTAAGTGCCTGAGGCAGGATTCAGATCCACAATTTCCTGATTTCATGTTCAGGGCTCTAGCCATTTCTCTTGAGGTCACAAAGTAGACTACTGATAGTGGGACTGGAAAGGAGGACATAGCCATGATAAGAAAAACATGTAAGGAGACATACTCTGTAGGACTTATTGCCTCATATCTTGAGAAGGGAAAAGGATGCGGTAAAGGTGACTGCAAAGTTTTGAATTTTGTTGAACAGGAGAATTGTGAGATGGGTTGAAAGAACTTAGAAAGTTAGGAGGAGGTACTTTCACTTGGGAGTTGGGGGGCAGTGATGACTTCAGTTTTTGGTGTGTTGAATTTGAAGAGTTAGCCAGGAAAATACAGATGGAAATGCCTAGCAAGTGATGAGACAATGGAGCTGGGGAGAGAAATTGGGCACAGATAATAAAAACTGCTGGACTGGATTGTATTCCAGAGAGAAAAGTCCAAGGGTGAATGAAACCTTTGGAGATTCATATCTTCAAATTCTGATTACAAATTTAACATGAGAGGGAGAGAAAACAACATAAAAAAGAAGCATGTTTGTATATATTTTTTCCTCCTCCCTGTAAAAAAGGTCTAAGGGGAAAAATTGAGTTATATACTGTGCCCTTTATGTTAGCAGTCAGTAGAAGCAAATCCATTTTCTATGAATCGCCTTGAAATTAAACACCAATGTGATCATCAAAAGCTTCTTAACTTTTCTTATTGCAGAAGAATACTAGAAAAGAAACATCTGTAAACCATAAGCAATTTCAAAATGAGAAACCAAGCCAGAAAGGTCAGAAAAATAATGTTATTAGCTTCATAATTATCCACTTAGGAGCTATAATACTCTATTGATAACATCACCAAGTAATTAAGTGGCCATCATAAGTAGTAGCACTCTAATTCACTTCTTTCCTTGTCTTCATACACCCCAACAGTACATTTCTGATGGATTGCTTTTAACTCAGAACTTTACTGAGCTTATTGGAGAAAGAAACTAAGTAAATGAAAGCTATCTGTATTTTTATGTAATTGGACTGTTCTCCTTCATAGATATAAAAGTATAAAAGCATAGGAAACAGTAGATAATTTGCCAATTGAATTAGATCATGGACACAATTCTCTATTAGGCTGACTTTATTACAAAAGTATACCCAAATAGAATTATGTAATTAAAATACAAACACCCTGAAAAGGAAGGATTCTAATGTTGAGGAAGGTATAGCTCTAACCAAATTGGAAAGGAAGGATCTTTCAGTCTATTTAGACTTCTCTGTCAACACACATTACTTCTAAAATAAAGTAGAAGTCCCTTTATCTAGTTTTTAAAGCACTTTACGACCTAGTCTCAGCTTATCTTCTGGTCCTCCTTGTACATTACTATCTCTTCCAAAGTCTGCTCTCCAAACACATCAACTCTGTTTCTCACCATGACCATTCTTATTTCTCTTTTTTTGCAGTCTCTCTTGGTCTAGCATAATCTCCCTTTCCTTATTTCTGCCTCATACCATCCTGGCTTCATAATATAGTTCAAGTCCCATCTTCTGCAAAAAACTTTTCCAGATTTCTCCAATTGGTGATATCCTCTCTCCTTAAAATACCATTTCATTTAAATACTTCATATTTATTTTATTCCAGTAAATATTCATATTTGTTTTCTCCCAGTGAGTGTATATATATGTATTTGACTCTTTTTTTCTATCTCTTTATATATGTATATATACTTCTCATCTCAGAATAATTTTCAATCACTATTTCCTTTCTTGTACTTGTATACTCAGTGGTTAATAGTGTCTCCCACATAGTAGGTACTTTTTTTTAAATTTTATTTTTTGTTTGAAGTTTTCTCTCCATCTTACTCCCCTCCACTATTAAACAGAAAAATAAGGAAAATAAAGATATTGTAACAAATATGCATAATCAAAATGAATTTCCACTTATCGAGTTCCATTTTTTTTCTGTCAGGATGAGAGTCATATTCATAATTATCGATCATTTGGGATGATATTTGGTCATTGAATTGTTCAAAGAGAGCTTAAGTTTATCAAAATTGCTTGTCTTTTAAATGTTATCGCATTGATCGTTTGACTGATTTTACCCTGCTTCCATATAGTCTTTCTATATTTCTTGCAATGCATTTGCATCATTTGTTATAGCACAGTATTATTCCATTGCATTCATATACCACATTTTATTTAGCTCTTCCCCATTTGATGGACACTATTTCCAACTTTGTCATTACAAAAAGAAACACTACAAATATTTTTTCTATGTTGAGTCCTTATCCTTTTTCTTTGATCCCATTATGGTATTTAAGTCTAGCTAGGGGTGATATCTTATAATTTAGTGTGGTGGTATAACAATTTCAGTGTGACTTTTGGGGCCTAGTTCCAAATTATCACCATAGCTACTCCAACTCACAGCTCCTTCAAAATGCATCAAAATACCTGTTTTGCCCCACTGTCTTCCAACATTTTTCCTTTTTTGTTTTCCAACTTTGCCAATCTGGAACTTTAGAGTTGCTTTAACTTCTATTTATTAGATTTATTAGTGATTTAGAGTATTATTTCATGTGGCTGTTGATGGCTTGGATGTTAAGCATTTAATAAATCCATGTTGATTTGTTGGTTAATAACATTCCATATCATGTCTTTGTATTTTAGACTTTCACCCATATCTAAAAAGTCTCAGTTTTCATCTAGATCTTGTAGCTTCTTTCAAAGAATGACTCCATTGTTAATTCCTATACAAGGATTTTCTGAATCCTTCCAGTTCTCTTTGAAATTATTTTGTATGTATATGAGGCTTTTCCCTATCCCAGATTCTACATGTTTCTTTTTTAAAAAGGAATTCCCTTTTCCCATAAACTTTCATCTCTTAATATTAAACCCCAGCATAATAATAGACTTAGAATAACATTGCTTTTGATGGGGGTATAATTTATTAACAATAATAGATAATGCTAAGATAAATATTTCAGCCGATTATCAACTATGAGAAAAGTCATAGCTAAAATGAATTCTGACCATCCACTTGAAGCACTGATTCCTCCACAGAAACCAGAACTTCAGCCCAACAATTCCGTGCTCTCAGGATGGGCAATCAAAATCTCTTAGGAATTCTCCCCAGGATATCTTCTTCACAGCATGTCTTCCCCACAGGATGTCTTCTCAAGACTTCTTATAGGATGACAGTTAACTCCCTCAGTCTCAGTCTCTTTCAGAGAACGAAAGTTTCCTAGCTTCAATCTCTTTGAATAGCCCTCCTAGAATGATGGTTAATGTCTCTCCAGATCAGAGTCAAACTGTTTTCCCCAAGATTCTATTCCTTTTTCCTTAAAGTTATAGTAACAAACTGTCAGTGTGGTGGGAAGGAGGCATTTAAGCTGGGGTTATGTATATATACATACCTACTTAGATATATGTGTATGAATAACTGAACTAATTCTACTTGTAAATGTCCTTAGATGACAGGCTCTAGGGAAGCCTGGAGCTTTATTATTGTGTAAATACTATATAAAGCTGTCAGGAAAAAAAGAACCCTGCATCACTATTTGTGGAGAATAAAATATTAAATAAAAAAAAATACATGTTTAACAATACTGCAAGAAAGAGCCAGCTGTTCTTTTCATGCATTGGAAAATTAAGGATCATTGATATATTTTTTTGACCCAGTGATATCCCCAAATTATGTTGTCTAACTCAACACCTTATACCTAAACATTTTGTCCTGGACCTAATTACTTTAGTAAATGTTTACTTCTCCCTATAGCCTCTTGAAAAATATAGTCATATATAGCTATCTCTTAACTTTTGATTCCTGATTTCTAATGCTGATAACTCAGGGCAAACATATGTCCACATTTATCATGATGTGCAAGAAAAATCAGATCAAAGAGGAGGGGGGAATGAGAAAGAAAAAACAAACTTATCAAAAAAGGTGAAAATACTATGCTTTGATCCACATTCAGTCTCCATAGTTCTCTCTGGATACAGATGGTTCTTTCCATTTATTGGAATTATCTTGAATTACCTCATTGTTGAAAAAAGCCATAGTTGATGGTCATACAATCTTGCTGCTGGGTACAATATTAGCATCAGTTTCTTTCCAGACTTTTCTGAAACCAGATTAGTCATCATTCTTAAAGAACAGTAATATTTCATTACTTTCATATACATAACTTATTCAGCCATTTCCCAATTGATAAGCATTTATACTTAATGTCCAATTTCTTGGCACTATGAAAAGAACTGTTACATTTTTGTACATGTGGATCCTTTTTCCTCTTTGATGATCTCTTTGGGATATAGGCCCAATAGAAACACTGCTGGATCAAAGGGTATGCACAGTTTAACAGCCCTTTGGGCAGAATTCCAAATTACTCTCCAGATTGGTTGGATCAGTGCACAACTCCACCAATAGTGTGCTACTGTCCCAGCTTTCCCTTCTCCTCTACAACATTTATCTTTATCTTTTCCTGTCATCTTAGCCAGTCTGAGAGGTGTGAAGTGGTATCTCAAGAGATGTCTTAATTTGCCTTTCTCTACTCAATAGTAATTTAGAGCACTTTTTCATATGACTAGAAATAAGTTCTTCGTCTGAAAATTGTCAAGACAATGATTCTTTATAGTGAAAAGCATTCTGTTTTGAAATTCATATTATTCTTTTTTCATGTGTTCTTAATGTAAAACATTTTCATATTAATATGTTATATAACAGTATTGCTATTATTGTGTAATATTTGTTTCTATTTTCTCCTGGTTCTATTCACTTTACTCTGCATCAGTTTATGTGAATCTTTCCAGTTTTTTCTGAAATCATTCTGCTGGTCATTTCTTATAGGACAATAATACTGCATTAGAATCCTAGCACAGCTTGTTTAGCTGTTTCCCAAATAATGGCATCCCTTTGATTTCCAATTCTTAGCCACCACAAAAAGAGCTAGTCTTAATATTTTTGTACTGATTGGTTCTTTTCCTTTTTTTTTTTTCCTTTTGGGTGTTTTTTAGGATATTAACCTAGCAGTGATTATTGAGATCAAAAGGTATGCACAGTTTGATAGCCTATTCTGGGGGGCATAGTTCCAAATTGTTCTCCAGAATGGTTGGGTCAGTTTTCAATTCCACTAGCAGTACATCAGTGTCCTAGCCTTCCCATATCTCCTCCAACATCTAATCCTTTCCTTTTGAAAATTTTGGTCATATTAGCCACTCTGATAGATGTGAGGTGGCACCTTAGAGTTAGTGTTAGTTGGCATTTCACTGATAGTGATTTAGAATATTTTTCCATATGGCTATAATAAATAGCTTTAATTTCTTTATCTGACAACTGCCTGTTCATATTCTTTGACCATTTATCAACTGGGGAATGATTTATATTCTATAAATTTAACTCAGTTCTCTATAAGAAAAGAGACCTTTATCAGTGATACTTGTTGCAAAAAGTTTCCCCCATTTTTGTGTTTACTTTATTATTTTAGTTGCATTGGTTTTGTTTAAGCAAAAACCTTTTACTTTTATATAATCAGAATTATATTTTACATTTTAGATTGCTCTCTTTTTCTTTTGTCCTAAATTCTTCAATTATCCATAAATCTGATAGAAAAACTATTCCATTATCTCTTAATTCATTATATCACCCTTTATACGTAAATTATATATCCATTCTGACCTTATCTTGGTATACTGGTCTATTCCTAGTTTCTATTGTACTGTTTTCCAGATTTCCCAGAAGTTTTTGTCAAGTAAATTTGTTCCAAAAGCTTGGATCATTGGGTTTATCATATGCTAAATTATTACGGTCATTTACTGTAGTCTAATTTGTAGTTAATCTATTCCATTGATCCACCACTCTGTTTCTTAGCCAGTATCAGATTGTTTTGATAATTTGCTGCTTTATAAAATAGTACAGTTAGACTGTTACAGTTAGATTACCTTCTTTCTCATATTTTTTCATTGATTTTCTTGATGTCCTTGTGATTTTTGTTCTTTGAAATGAATTTTGTGTTTATTTTTTTTTAGCTCCATAAAATATTTTTTGATAGTTCAGTCTGGTACTGACCATAGAGATTAATTTAGATAAAATTGTCATTTTATATTGACTTGGCCTACCTATGAACAATTAACATTTCCTTAATTGTTTAGATCTGACTTTATTTGTGTGAAAAGTATTTTTATAAAAGTTGTGTTCATATAGTTCCTGTCATATAGATCATATAAATTGTATTGTCCTGTAGACTCCCAAGTATTTTATGGTGCATAGAATTATTTTAAATGGAATCTTTCTGAAATCTATTGCTACCAGATTTTATTGATTATATAGATAAATGTTGATGATTTATGTGGATTTATTTTATATCCTGTAACTTTGCTAAACTTGTTAACAATTTCTAGTAGTTTAAAGTTGATTTTCTAGGATTTTCTAGGTATATCATCTGCAAAGAGTAATAGTTTTGTTTCTTTATTGCCTGTTGTAATTCCTTCAATTTCTTTTTAGTATCATAGGAGTGATAATGGGCATTTTTGCCCATTTTTATTTTAGTTAATCCCTCTTACAGATAATGCTTGCTGATGGTTTTACATAAATAATTGTCATTTTAAGGATATGGGAAATGTACCATTGTTTATGGTACATTTAAGCAAGATAAAGTTTTTTTTTTTTTTTTTTTTTTTTAATCTCTTTTCATTATTAGATCTATTTTTGCTTATCTTTTGTCTGAGATGTCATGATTGCTATCCCTGTTTTCCTTAACTTCAGCTGAAGCATAATAGATTCTGCTCCAGCCCTTACCTACATCATGTGTGTGTATCTCTGTTTCAGTTGTATTTCATGTAAACAACATATTATAGGAATTTGGGTTTTGACCCATTCTACTATCTATTTCCATTTTGGGGGTGAGTTCATCTCATTCATAGTTACAATAACTAATTATGTATTTTCCACCATGTTTTTCACTTATTTATCCCCTTGTCTCTTTTAACCCTCATCCTTTTTCTTCTCATAAGTATTTTACTTAAGATCACCAATTTCCCCAATCTATTTTTCCCTTTTAATCTGTCCTATTTTACTTCTGTATAGGGTAAGACAGATTTCTAAGTCCAACTGATTATCTATGTTATTTCTTTTTTGAGCCAATTTGGATGAAAATGAAGTTTAAGCTTTGCCTGCCACTATTTTAACTCCCCCCGCCCCCCACCAACTTTCCTCTTTATTGTAATAGTTCTTTCATGCCTCTTTTATGTGGGATAATTTATCCTATTCTATCTCCCTATTCCTTTTCTTCCAGTATAATTTTCTTTCTTATCTCTTTATTTTGTGTTTATATCCATACCAAATATATATTCTTTAAATATATATAATACACACACACACACACACACACACACACACACACACACACACAAGCAATTCTAATTGCTTTTATAAGATAAAGTTTGTTAACAGTTACAAATATTATCCTGCTATATAGAAACAGAAAGAATTTAACCTTGTTGAATTTATATTTTTTCTTTCTTGTTTCTTTTTTATCTTTTTATGTATCTCTTGAGGATTATATTTGGAGGTCAAATTCTTTATTCGACTCTTGTATTTTAAGTAGAATCTTTGAAATTCCTTTGTTTCCTTAAATATCCACTTTTTTTCTGTGAAAGATTATATTCAGTTTTGCTGGGTAGGGGATTCTTGGTAGTAATCCTAACTCCTCGACCATCCAGTATATCATACTCCAAGCAACATTGGAGTTCACAAATCCTGTTGTATCCTGACTATAACTCCACAATATTTGAATTGTTTTCTTTTGATTACTTGCAATACTTTCTCCTTGATCTGTAAGCTCTTGAATTTGGCTATAATGCTCCTTGGAGTTTTCATTTTAGAATCTCTTTCAGGCAGTGATTGATAGTTTCTTTACTTTTTTTTTTTTTTTTTTTTTTTTGTCCTCTGATTCTTTCATATCAGGCCAATTTTCTTTTAATAATTTCTTGAAAGATGTTCAGATTTTTTTCTTTTCTGATCTTTCTTTTGTTTTTTAGGTAGTCCAGTAATTCTTATATTCTCTCTCCTGCATCTATTTTCTAGGTCAGTTATTTTTCCAGTGAGAAATTTTACATTTTCTTCATTTTTCTTACTTTTTTTACTTTGTTTTATTGTATCTAGATGTCTCATAGAGTCATTAGTTTCTGCTTGTTCAATTCTAATTTGTAAGGATTTTTTTTCAGTGAGTTTTTGTACTTCCTTTTCCATTTGGCCAATTCCATTTTTTAGGGAATTATTTTCCTCAGCACATTTTGCATATCTTTAGATAAAATTATCATTTTATATTGACTTGATCTATCTATGAGCAATTAATATTTTCCAATTGTTTAGATCTGATTTTATTTATGTAAAGTCTTTTTATAAAAGTTGTGTTCATATAGTTCCTATCATATAGATCCTATAGATTGGATTGTTATGTAGACTCCCAAGTACTTTATAATATTTTATATTTTAACCATGTTGTTGACTTTTTTCATGACTTTCTTGCATTACTCATTTATTTTTCTGTTTTTTTCTACTTCTCTAGTTTGCTCTTAAAAATCCTTTAAAAAGGGGGCAGCTAAGTGGTGCCATGGATAGAGCATCAGTCCTTAAGTCAGAAGAACCGGAGTTCAAATCTGGTCTCAGACAATTAACACTTTCTAGCTGTCTGATCCCCGGCAAGTCACTTAACCCCAATTGCCTCAGGGAAAAAAAAATCCCTTAAAAATTTTTATTCTAGGAATTCTTTTTAGGCCCTAGACCAAATTACAATTTTCTTTGAGGCTTCACATGTTTCCATTTTGACACTATTGGCCTCTTCTAAGTTTATGCTTGATCTTCCCTATCATCGTAGTAACTTTGTGCAGTCAAGCTTTTTTTTTTTTCCTCATTTTTCTGCTTTGGTGCTTTTAATGTGAGAGTTATACTCTGGTTCTCCCTTGTCCCTAGCTTTTTGTGCTGGGTTTATGGGCGTGCCTTCTGGCTTTCACTGGGCTTCTGGTCTTAGCTGTATGCTTTAGAGGGAAGGCTTTCCTTTTGGTTTGTACTGAAGTGGGGGAGGAGGTAGGCTCCCAATTGGTCTCTCTTGGGTGTGGGGTTTAGCTGCTGGATTGTTCCAGGGGTGGGGCCTTGCAGCTGGGTTTCTATGGTAACAGTCTTTCTGGTGACTGGATCTGGAGGAAGGATTCTGTTGCTGGTCTGCCCCTGGTGTGGGGCCCTGCTGCAGAGTTGCTATGGAAACAGGGTCTCTTTGCTAGCTGGCCCTGGAGGAGTAATTTTGTTGCTGATCTGCCTGAGAGGTGGATACTTTTCCTGGGCTACCGTGAAAACAGCGTCTCTGCTGTTTGGTAGGCCCCAGTGTTGGGCTCTTGCTATTGACCAGTCGCAGCCTCCAGTCTAGCCAACAATTGGGGTCAGGCTTTGCTGGTGGCTCATACTTGGGTTGGGTAATTGGGGTGGGGCCTTGCTGTGCTGCACGGCCCTAGGGTGTTGCTGGCTTGCAGGAGGGTGGGGCTTCTCTGGTGGATTGCCCCCTGCTGCTGCTGCTGCTGCTGCTAAAGCTGCTTTCAGATCAGTTCTGAGGTGGTTTTTTTAATTTGGAGGGCAATTGCAGAAGGCTTCAGAGGATTATTACTTTCCTCACCCTACCATCTTGGCTTTGGAGTTCATGTTATTCCTTTCCTTCACTGAGTTAATTCTCTAATTAGAATTTTTGGTCAGAAAGCTGTGACCCAATGAGGGCTATTTCTTCCTAGAAAATGAGCCCTGGGGGGCAGCTAGATATTAAGTAGATGGAGCATTGGTCTGGAAGTCAGGAGGGCCTGAGTTCAAATGTGGCTTTAGACACTTAACCCTTAATGCTGTGTGCCTATAGGCAAATCACTTAATCCCAGTTGCCTTGCCCCCAAAAAAAAAAAAAAAAAAAAAAAAAAAGCCTTACATTCACCTGCATCTCACAGAGAAATCTCTATCCTTTTTCTGATAAACATTTCTCAGCTGGAACTAACTCTTTTAAGTGGACCTTGATGCTGAACTAGGAGGACTAAGATGATACGTTTTGCTTGAACAGCAGTTTGGGTACTTTTATGTCTAGAAAAACAAAATCACACAATTGGAGAACTGCTGTCTGTGTCATTATTAAATTCCACTAGTCCCAGATATAGTGGCATGAGTTGAAAGGCAAAGATAGCTTAACCATTTCTCCTGGGCTTTTCCCCTAATGTAATTTTGTTTTGAAGATACAATTATATGTTAAGTCTGATCATTCATACCTGAAGAAATTCTTTGAGCATATCAGATGATGTTATACCATGATTGTATAGAGTCAGAAAAAATATGCTTTAACTCTGTAATTTACCAAAAGTAATGGTATTACTAACTTTGAAAATAGTTTTTGAAACTTAACTCTTAAAATATAATTCTATATAAAAGTCACTTGGAAAGTACCACAAATTTTCCTTATCATGTTTTAGAAACCATTGCCTTTCTCTGGTAGTTAAATATGCTATTTTTATTTGTGATTTGGAAACAATGGATTTAGTTATTAGAATTTTTAGTTTGTATATATATGTGTGCATATATATGTATATATATACATATATATGGTGTGTGTATGCATATATAAAAGCACATAAATATATGCTGAAAAATTTCTAATCTTTGTGCCTCTGTGTGAGAGTAAGTTAGAATGTTTGCAAAGATAAGAACTGAAATATCACTATAACCAGGAATGCCACTTTCAGATTGACATTTATATTATGTAGATTTTACCTAGTTTTAAGTAAACTGTCTTGGAATGAAATTTTAAATAACAAGCAAATATCAGCAATGCAATTATGGAGTATTAAGTGACTAAAGTTGAAGGCTGAAAAATAAAGTATCCCTTTGAAAAAGGTAGAAACTAAATGATTGAAAATTATTCGGTGTTTTCAAGTTTTAAAAAATCCCCTTGAAATAAAATTGCAAATAATACTAAATTATAGGGTGTTCATGCTATTTAAATGCTTTGAACCTTGTGATCCATTATCTTTCATGTTTGAATTAATAACTCATTTATTTAACATTTTTAAGTTTTGCAAAATGCTTTCTTCAGCACAACTACAAATTAGGTAGTAAAAATGTTTAATTTCTGTTTTTATTTGAAAGAAAACCAATGTTTAATGAGGTCAAGTGACTTGCCTAGGGTCACATGACTAGTATCTGGAACTGATTAAATGTACCTGAGAAAGTTTATTATTAGGAACATGGTGTCTAATGAAAGAAAAGATGAAGTATTTTATATCCATGGTGTCTAATGAAAGAAAAGATTTTATATTTTATAAGCCATTTCAATTTTTTCCTTAACTTTGCCCCACCATTGTTTAAAATCAAGTACTTGTTATTGAACTATTGGTTCAAGAAGGCTTCAAGAGAATATGACTGGTTAGGGACAATTGAAGAGGGGATATCTTTTTAAAGTATAGGTTGGATTAGATTATTCCAATGCTCTCTTCTATATTTAAAGATGGTACAATGGGGAGATCTCTCATTGGGCAATCATAGCACTTATATTGAAACCTTATTTCTTCCTCTACCTCACTCGTTTCTTTACCTTAAAAATTAAAGATTTAAAGGTTTTGCTACAAAAGATTTTTTTCTGAAAATATAGTCTGTTGTTCTTCAACTAGTCATTAACATTCTGTGATTATTAAAAGAGCTGTCCATCTTTTAGATTTATTTGTTCTTCAGATCAATTATAAACAAAATCAACAAATTTTCTTCACCTTTTTCTGTCTTAGACTCCTCTTCCTTTCCTTCTTTTTGTCATTCACCTTCTTCCCCTCTCCTTCACCTCTTCTTTCTTTTTTTTTTTTTTTTTTTATTAGAGGCTGTTTAATGTGATGATAAGATACTGAGTTTCTTTCCCCCTTTTGCTTCATTAATCAAACCTTTTAGAAATAAAAATGAATGTTTAGCTACAACTAGACTATGTTCAGGAAAGACTAGAACCTCTGGAATGAGGGCTGACAAGCCCTTTTCAGGGCTGCTTTCCACCTTTGGTGTCCACCTGACTCACCTAACTCTCAGCTGTGATGCCAGGAGGCTGTAGTATGCACAGTGGCCACAGCCCCGTTAGTATGCACAGTGGCCACAGCCCCGTTAGCTATTTCAGCAGACAGGTTAAATGAGGTTGAGAGTAACCGAGGGGTCTCAAAACCTTTGGTGAATTAAGGGGCTGTCTACCCCAAGTATGTGAAGACTTCCTCTGGTAGACTGGGTGGAGGAAAACAATTTATTGCAGTGGCCCTGAAGGCAGCTGAAGCAAGCTCAGTGGTTAGACATCAGAGAATTCAGGGTCATCCATTGCATCTTGAGCCATCACCAGTTATGTTGACTCTGTTCTGCTACTGGATGTTGATGAAAACAATGGAGAAATTCAGAAGCTGCTAAATGAAAAACAAGAACTCTATGGAGTGTAGCAGCACTTCTAAGAAGATAGCATTCATTTCCATCAAAAGTAAAGTATAAACAGAACTTAAAAGAGATGCAAGATTCATCTTTGGATGAAATTCAGTTTTATGCTGATAGTAACAATCCAAAGCACTTTTATGATGCATTGAAGACTATTTTTGGGCCAAAGACTAATAGCACTGATCAATAAGTGAACAAGCTGAACATTTCCATAGTGTTCTCAACAGATTCTCATCAGTTAATGTCATTGACCATATATATCAAGTTGAAATCAATCTCTTCCGAGCCAAAGTTCTAACTGAAGAAGTGGTATTGAATGACGTCAGGTTCCATCTGTGTGGCAAAGCATCAGTTGCTGATCGTATTCTAGCTGAGATATATAAAGAGTGGGGAGAGGTCCATCGCTCAGACAAAAAGCTGACTAAAATTTTCCATGTTATACAACAAGAAGAGGTTGTCCCTCAGGAGTTCAAGGATACCTCCTTTGTCTATTTCTATAAAGGTAAAAGAAGGTAAAAGATTGTCCTGCGACAATCAGAGGGTTGGAGGGGTGAGTGTGTCTCTCTCTTAGTCATGGTTAGCAAGATTCTTACCAGAATCATCCTAAATAGAGTGATCCTATACCTGGAAGAAAGTTATTTTTTCTGAGAGCCAGTATAGTTCCAGAAAGAGCCAGGAAACAATTGATGTATTTGCCACCCAAAAACTCCAGGTAAAATACCAGGAGCAAAACGGAGGTCTGAACACAACATTTGTAGATTTGACCGAGGTCTCTGACACTGTAAGTCATGAGGGCTTATGAAAAATTATGTTATGTCCATTATGTTCATCAGTATTACATGTTACTTTCATGATGGCATGCTTCCCTGGGTTCTGGACAATGGACAGTGCTCTTGTGCTTTCCCAGTCATCAGTGGAACTAAACATGCTTGCTCCCATGCTTTTTAACCATGATGTTTTCAGTCATGTTACCAAATGTTTTTAATGAAGACAAAGATGGCATCAAGATCAGCTACTGCACTGACTTAACTAGAGGCGGGGAGCTTTGGTGCATTATTTTTTTGTTTGCAGATGATTTCAGCTTCTAATGCTGAGATGCAACAAAGTTAAGGCAGCTGTTTGTGCTAATTTTGGGCCAACAATTAACACCAAGAAAACACAGGTACTCCATCAACCAAGCAGATGGAGCCGTTGGTTACAGCAAATAGTGAAGTTATGAATGTTGTGGATAAGTTTAGTTACCTTGTAGGCAGTATATTTTCCAGGGATGTCCACATTGAAGTTGATACATGCATTGCTAGAGCCAGCGGGTGTATGAGAGACTTCTGAAGGAAAGTGTGGGAGAGAGGAGGTATTATTAGACTGACTACCAATCTGAAGGTCTACAAAGACGTTGTGCAGACTCATTATTTGTATACCTGTGAAATCTGGACAGTCTGCCAGTGCAATGTCAGGAAATGGAATCGCTTCCATTTGAATTGTCTTAGGAAGATTCTGATCACCTGACAGGATAGGGTACCAGAACTGAGGTCCTTTCTTGAATTAAACTGCCAATCATTCAGACTCTACTGCAGAGAGCACATTGTCCTGGCCACATTTTTTTGAATGCCAAATGAATGCTTGCCAAAAAGACTATTTTATGGAGAGCTCCTATAGGGCCAGCACTCACATAGTAGTCAGAAAAAATGATACAAGTTTCTCTGGAGAACTTTAGAATTGATTGTGTTACATGAGAAATGCTGGCATAGGATCATCCAGTATAGAATGCCCTCATCAGAGAAGGTGCTGTGCTCTATGAGCACAATAAAATTGAAATATCTTAAAAGAAATGCAAGATGTACAAGAAATTCAACCCTAAATGTTCATATCGGCTGAATGTGCCCAACCATGGCAGAGCATTTCGAGCTTGTATTGTTCTTATTTACCACAGTTGGACATACTGTAAGTTGTTTGTAATATAATGGTGTCATTTTGGTCCTCTTAGTGAATAAAGGACAAGAAGAAATGCCCTGAAATCTATTTTTAAGGAAAAAAATATTCTACTTCCTGGAACCACCATTCTTTTGCATCATCTTAAATTGTTAAACTAGCAGATATCTGAATGACTGAAATCTCTTCACAATCTACTTTCTAGCCGTTTAATAAACTTTCCTAAAGTGAATAAATATGCCCTCATTTCGTTTAGGAGATTTATAAGTGCATCTTATGGTCTTTTTATTTTCTTTGTAAAGTGGATATTTCAGTTCTGTTTCCCTGCCTCTCTCTGGCTCCCCTCCCCCAAACCAAACCATTCTTTTTCTTAAGGTGTTTATGCACATACAATCTCTTCCTTAAAAATCATGTGGAATTCATAATGCTCAGCCACAACAAATAAAATTTTCATCATTGTTGTGACACAAATATTCACCAGAAAAAATATTCATGAATACATGCTGTAAAGCCACAGACCAAAATTAATGTTGACTTATAAAGTTATACTTTTAAAGAAAATGAATTTTAAGCTATATTTTGACAATTCATTATTCAAAGCTGCTTTACCAGGTATTTGTTGAGCATATATTATAAATCTAAGATTGTGTTACTTGACATAGGGAACACTGAAAAAGTACTGAATCCAATTTCTGCCTTCAAGAAATTTATAATCTAGTTTAGAAAATCCTTAAATACTTTAAGTATCTTTGATATTACCCATCTGAGTTTTCTTTTCTCCAATAAAGCAGACCATAACCTCTTTGACTTAGTTCATGATCTTCAAGAGCTACTGTGCCCAAAATCTTCATTATTCTGCGGCCAACTAGGTGATGAAAATTTCCAAGTTAGTTATCCAAAATTGTCCTTTAGGAAATATCCATATAGTTCATTACCAGGCTCTGCCAAAATTTGTGTCCCATTTAACTCTTTGAAAACACAGGGCTACCTTTATACCACAAGGAATAGTTTGCAGAAGTATGTTATACATGTGATTTTTTTCTTTTAAATTTTGGACAAACCTGTAGTTTCATCTGTACTCATAACATAGAATGACCCTGTTCTGCAATAAAATTTAAAAGAGTTGTGTAGAGGACTGAGTTGTTCAGTGATTTACTTAGTCATATAGTTTCATGTCGGAGATATGATTTCATCCTGACTTGAAGGCTGGCCACACTCTGTCTTCTACAACATCCTTCCTTTACACATATGATAAATTTAAAAAATAAATTTTCTGCCAAGATGATATGGGCAACCTGTTAGTCAACAGAATTTCAGATAAGGGAGAGATTAATGAATTACAGAATTGGAGAATTTCACAGTTGGAAGGCACCTCTGAGTGTAGTTTAATGTAGCTCCTCTAGTCTTATATATACCTGAAAAAGAATCCTCTCTGTAGCAACTTCAAGGGGTTACGTAGGTTTTGTTTGAAGTTTTCCAGTGCAGGGAAACCTGCCAAGTTTTGGAGTGATCATTTTGAGTTTTGGATAACTTTACTTATACTAGATGTGCCCTTTTGCAACTTCTTCCCATTGCTCCTTTGTACTTTGTGGGGACTAGAAAAAAACAAACAAACAAACAAACAAACAAACAAACAAACAAAAAAACCAACAGCCTGATCCATTTTCTATGTGGCAGCTCTTCAACTACTGGGAAAAAAACTTTCCCCACAAAATCTTCTCTTTTTCTGGGTTAAACATTCCCAGTTCCTTCCATTATATCACATGGCATTATCTCAAAGCTAGTTGTCCTCCTTTGAGCATTCTCCAGCCAATCAATGTCCATTCTAAAATGTAGTAACCCAAATTGACATGAAACTCCAAATGTTGTCCAGCCAAGGGAAATTATGTGAATGTCACTTTTCCTGGTCTGGGACATTATTCTTTTTATTAATAGCTTAAGATCACATTAGCTGCAGTAGTAGAACAAATTTTGTGGGGGTAGGTAAGAAACAAGGAAAACCTTGCAAGATTAGTAGAATTTGAGTGGTAAGAAAGGAGAGGAAGGAAATAAAACAAGAATGATTTTTGTAAGGCACTCAGAAGGCATCATGTGCCATATTAGGTTTGCTTTGGGGGGGACAGAAGGTTGAATAATAAAGGTTGGTCAAATTAAGCATGCCCTTGCAAAATAATCAGAAGAATTTGGACTTTTTCTTGAGACAGATGTAATCACTGAAGGTTTTTGAGCAGAAAGAAAGCATCATTTTAAGAAACTTTAAGGAAGTGGCAGTATGAGGTACAAATTGTTTAGAGAAAAAAAAGGCTGAAAAGAGGGATAATAAGATATTGAAAGTTGTCCAGGGGGTGGTTTTTAATTTTTTTTAATGTAAACTATAGTAGTCAGTTTATTTTACAGGTTAGTTATTCTTGAATGTAGATCATAGAAGCTCTAGAGGAGAAATAAAGTATTTTCTGTTAAATGGATTTTTTACCTTTATATCCATAGAGACCTAAGTAATTAAAAGACTAATAGCTGGGGCAGCTAGGTGGCACAGTGGATAGAGCACCAGCCCTGAAATCAGGAGGACCTCAGACACTTAACACATCCTAGCTGTGTGACCCTGGGCAAGTCACTTAACCCCAGCCTCAGGAAAAGAAAAAAAAATCAGGCTTCAGACACTTAACACTTCCTAGCTGTGTGACCCTGGGCAAGTCACTTAACCCCAGCCTCAGGAAAAGAAAAAAAAATCAGGCTTCAGACAATTAACACTTCCTAGCTGTGTGACTCTTGGGCAAGTCACTTAACCCCAGCCTCAGAAAAAAAAAAAAAAAAAGACTAATAGCTATGTATTAACCAAAATATATTGGAGGGAAAAGAGGAGTGATGGAGAAGAGCTGGGGGAAAATGAAAAATAAGGAAGAATAAAAATTGACTTCAAAATTTCAAACCTGATAATGTTGTTGGCAAAAATAATTTCCAAGAGAGAACTAATATTAAAGTGTAAATTATTTCAACTTAAAAGTCAGTATAGATCCCATATACTGATTTTTAAGTTGAAATGCATTTACACTTTAATATCTGAATGAGAAAGGATAATCTAATATTTCAAATCTTTATTACTGTAGATATCAGTTTTTTCCAGAATTAAAATATAGTGACATACATTAAAATTAAAGCAACACTGGGCATAATTTAATCTTTGATAATTCTGAAGGCATTTCAGGAAGTTACAGTGTTTTAGTAAGTTAATCAACAAGCAACCTTCTATTATAATAGAAATACAATAAGCAAAATGATCATTAGCTGCACAGAGTTCACATTTTAGTGGGGGGAGACATCTAAGACTTAGCTAAGGAGAGATAATATAAATATAGGCAAAAAATTAAACACAAAGTGACAAGATGGTTTGCAGAGAGCACTAGCAATTGTAAGGTTCAAGAAAGACTTCCTAAAAGAGGAGGTGCTTGAGCAGAGGAGGATTTGAGGCAGGAATACATCCATCATTGGAAAGCTGTGTGAATGGACAGACTTGGGAGAAAAAAGATAGGGGGTGAAGAACAAAGAAGAAGGTCGTCTTCATGAGCCATGATCTGTGGGAATAAATGGGTTGTAGTGTCAATTCATGGACTGAGTTGGTCTTTACAGAGTCTTGGATAATAGAATTTCAGGAAATTCATTCTCTCCCTGAACATTCTTACATGTTAAAGAGCAACAAGATGTATCATCCTCAGCTGCTCTGGAATAAAATAAACAGGTGATTAAATGCTATACACTAAAAGAATATTCAAGTAAAATGGAGACTTAAAAAAAAAACCCAGAAATCTTTATACCTTGGAGGACTGTGAAAACCTGAGTATGTTTATATATATTTTTAAAAAGAGGTACAGTGTAAAACAAATTTTATACCTCTCTACTGAAAAGCTAATTACTCCATTGGGAAAATGCTTATCACCTTTCTAAAATTAAATCGACCTTTCTCTGATGTATTACAATACTGACTATTAGCCTATCCCATAGCCTTCTAGCAAAATCCCTTTCATTTTGCTGCTGTATCATGATTTAAGTAAGCTCCATGAAATACTCAGAGACTGTGTTTGGTTAGGGAGTTGCTGCTATCTATGTGCCTTATACACTGAAGACTATATGAAACAATGTTTTAGAAGCAAATTTTGGTGAATCTAAGCCTAATCAGCACATTTTTACTGGTGCGTTTGAAATTGGTCCCTTAGTTATTTATTAATCATTAATCAATCTCCAAAAAAATGGAGAAACTTAATTTCAATTATTGTTTATGTCTCTTTTTAAAAAATAAAACATGAACAAGATGCTGATATAGATATTAATAGTAGCTGACATTTATATAATTCCTTAAGATTCACAAAGCACTTTACATTATCTCATTGGTCCAACATCCATATGAAGCCTTTATTACAAATATGATTATCTCCATTTTGAATATGGTGAAACTGAAATCCAGAGGTGTTTTGTATAGGGTCAGAAAGAACATGATACAGCGGAAAGATTACCTGATTTGGAATCATCAGACATGGATTCAGATCTTAACTCTACCATGCATTACCCAAGTGACCTTGGACTCATT
The DNA here is from genome assembly GCF_048593235.1 of Sminthopsis crassicaudata. Taxonomy (NCBI): domain Eukaryota; kingdom Metazoa; phylum Chordata; class Mammalia; order Dasyuromorphia; family Dasyuridae; genus Sminthopsis; species Sminthopsis crassicaudata. Next base: position 117,687,520 of record NC_133619.1, on the reverse strand, counting down.
CCTTAACTACTCTGGACTATAATTTTTCATCTATAAAATGAGGGAGAAGACTTAAAACTCAAACAGAAAAAGGGCCACTAAATCTATGACAATCTCTGCTGGCTGTATATTGGCTCAATTTAAAATATAATATTCTGTGGTTTTTAAAAAAATTATATATTTTGTTAAATATTTCCCAATGACATTTTAATCTGGTAGGGGGACAAAAGGGACAAAAAAAAATGCCATGACCATGATAGCCTTGCTATGGAGCACTTTTTTGGTTTGGTCCTGAGTAATGTCTTTCTTAACTGTTATTATTGCTTTTGAAATTTTAAGTTAATTCACTGACCTGATGGTTCACAGTTGGGGATCTAAACAACACATTCTGTTGGGTAGATGCTAGGTTTCTAGACCACTCTTGTTTTAACACCATTCTAGCTCACTTTAAAAAAATAAATCATTTCATAGTGTATGTCATTTTAAATTTATTCCTTTCTCAGTGGAGAAATACATTTTCAAAGAGAGGAGATCAAGGCTGTTTTATGTTAGAAATGTGCCATATATAACAAGTATTTTATTGATATATATATATTCAAAAACACTATGATGCTTCATAGTGTTGAGATATTGATCTTAGCTTCTTAATGGCTATCAATCAATCAGTATAGCAACAAATATTTTGTGAACACCTACCATGTGATAGGCACTTTGGAGAACAGTCTGGCAAAGCATACCAGAAATTTGGGGTTATTGCTCAAGGACTAGCCTTGCTATATTCTAAGAGAGCCATGATTAGAAAATTAGGAACACATGGTTTTTTTGTTTTTGTTTTTTTCAAATCTACTTTTGAAACTTTATTAGAACAGGGGAGGTCTATGACCTGTGTCTTTGGAGGGAGATCAATGAAATTATGTGCCTTTTTTTGTTTGTGGAAGACAATATCTTTTGGTCGTATTTTGTTATTTTTTAATCTTTGTATTTGTAGCACTCTTGCAAAAATCAGGTCATAGCTGTTGAAATGAATTGAATTGTTACTCATTTGTGTTTTTGTCTCTGCTGTGCTTTGTACAGTGCCTCCAGCATAGTGAGTCTTAATAAATGTTTATTGACTCTTGAGTATTATCTATATCTATCTTGAAGTCATACCTTTGGTTTGGTAGATTATTTTTTCAAAACATGAATTTTTAAAAAAATAAAATAATTTTTATAGTAAAAAATTAACACTTTTTATTCTCAATTATTCTTACCTTTTTGAATTGGAAGATTAATTGTAAGAATTAATTACCATTTTTAGTGCTTTTTTTTCATGTGTGGGCAGGTATAAACTTGGCTGAAGAAATGAATATGAAAATTATAGAATCTTAGAAAAAAAATGGTAAAAAGACCACACTATTATCTTCCCCCCCCCTTTTTCCTTTTTTTCCCAGGATCCTGCATTGAGCCTCTAACATTACTTATCCCCCAAAGTATCTCCACAGCTATCCATTTTGTCTTAATTTCTACAGGTCTCCTTAAACTTTCTAGTTTCTTCAGTTGTTTAGATGGAATGACTTTTTTTCCCTACTAACTGAAATCTTAGATACAAAATTCAGTAAGCTGCCAAAGGAAAGTACTACGATCTGCTTAACTTAAAAACTTCCCTAAGCCATGTAGTTTTCTTTCTCTACAACTTATGTTTTCACTGCCAAATCTTTAAGAAGAAACAAGTTAAAAGAAAAGTGTAACGTGCTCTCCTGGCAGTTACAATTACTAGTCTGTCCTGGACCCACCAGAGTACCTTTGACCACTGTCCTTTGCAGTGTGAGCTCTACCCGGCTCGCCTCCTCTGAGGCCTTCTAAGGTCTCTGGCCACAATCTCTTGAATCTATAGCTTAGTAACCGGTAGCGCACTCAAGAACAACCACATGTAATCTTAAAAGCCTTTATTATACCTACTCACATAATGCCCTAACTGATGCCCTGACTTGTTGGTTCCCTGGTGAACACCTGGTCAGAAGACCCACGTGTTCACTACCAAAACCCTTACCTCTTTTGGCTACCCATCTTGGCTTGGCCACCCAGCTGGGGAGCCAGGGTGAACAGCAGGAGGTTAAAGAGGGCGGTTGCTGCCTGCAGTGGGCTTATATAGGGCCTGTGAGGTCACACACACAGCCAATCAGCGAGAGAGTCACCCATTACAAAACTATCTCAATATGGCCAGGATCCCGCCCAAGGGCAGTCCTAATATCCACAGAAATTACTTCTGGGCCTCAATCCCGATGCACTGTGTCCGCCCATTTAAAGGGCCCTTACAGAAAAGAATGAAATATTAAAAAAACTTGAGTTTTTATATATTGATTCCAAATAAGCTATACTTGGTATAAAATATACCACTATAGTGTTTAATGATGTTTCCCCCCATTTTCCTGTATACTAGCTTATAACTAAAGATAAAGATTTTTAAAAAGCTTTAACTTTTAAAAGATGAATTTCCCTTCTTTTTAAACATATTTAACAGAATAAGTGATTTTCAAATTTTTAAGCAATTTTAGTGGCTTAAATTTTATACTTAAAATTTAAAATTATATTTAAAATTTCTAAGTCAGAGCAGCTAGCTTTGGTTTAACTCTGGGTATGAGAAGTAATATTTCACATTTTGGGGAAAACTGAAACTCTTATATAATTTGGTTATATATGTAGTACCATAAAAGGTTTATGGACAGGTAGGTAGTGCAGGGATTGGATAGAGTGCCAGACCAGAAGTCAATAAGACTCATATTTCTGAATTCACCTTATTACACTAACTATCTGTGTGACACTCAGCAAGTCACTTAACCTTATTTTGAAAACCTCAAATGGGTTCATGAAGAATTGGACAGGATTGACCAAGTGAACAAGAGCAAAACAATAGGTTTATATGCTTATAAGGAAGGAGGCAGGGTCAAAGAATTCTTGTCTGACCCCTAGTAGAAAGCTAGCTATAAATATAACTATTGTAAAGGAACAGATCACAACAATTATTCTTTCCTAACTTTCAGAAAACACACAATATAGTAGGGCAATTTCAATTTGTGCCACATGAGAACATTGTACTATTGAAAAGGTTTAAAGCGTCACATAAAATGAACTTATTTGTCTGAAAATGTGTTTATTAAGTTTAAGGACAATTGTTATTAATATTTGAGTATTGTATTATTACAACAACATATTTGTTAGAGTCTCAATATAAGTTACTGTGAACAAATGCAAAAACAAAAGCTTTATATTAAATTTTGATCTTGGTTACTGAGGTGTCTTATGGGCAGCTAATACTAACAAAGATGTAAAAAAAAAAAGGTCTTATATTTCATTTGTTAATATTTCCTAAACTAATTTTATTTTGGGATACAGTTGAGTGTGAAATATATAAGAAAAAAATCTTTGGTGTGGAGGTATGAAATAGTATTAGGAGAAGATAGGAGAGAGAGTGTTAAAATTTGGAAGCAAAATAGAGGAAATAAAGTATTTTATGCTGAAAAAGTGCCACATGTAATAAATATATTTTTCTGTATATGTAATTTCATAGTTAATATTTTAGAAGGAAAATGTTTCCTTAGATTTTGCTAACAGAAAATCTTTTTGAGATTATACAGAAAATAAGAAAACATTTCTGTATACATAAAGCTTTTAAAAAATAAGATATGAAAATTGATGGTGATTTGAAATCAGTGCTGTCAGCTAATATTAAATATCCATAATGCAACGAGTTTCAGCACATTTTTTTTTTGTTCTTGGACTTGCTAAGAACACAATTGCTGGTATAAAAGTGTTATGAAAGAACTTTGAGCTTATGTGAATGAATTAAAATTTTTTTTTGTTCTTGGTGCTAAGGTAAAATAAAGCTTAAATAACAGGAGGTCCCTTGTATTCATGGAACTTACAATTGAGTGGGAGGTGGATGTTTATATGACACTTTTTTTACTTTGTAATAAAGTTATAAGAGAGATGCAAGCTTAGGACTTAAGTCAAAAGAGAAGTCAGGCAGGGAAGACTAAAAGAATGAGGTGAGATTTAATGTGAGATTTAAAGGTTGGCTTGAATTCAACAAGTCAGAATCTTGGGACAGGAAATCAAGAAGTTTTAGGTGTAAGAAATAGGGTGAGGCGAGGCAGCTTTATATACCAACATGTGTGAATAAATATATATTTTGTCTCAAGTGTAATGTATGTGGAAAAGGGAAATATGTAATGCATCTAAGGTGGGAGAAGGATACCAGATTGATGGGCAGTCTTGAATTCTAAGCTAATGAATTGATTATAGATAATTAATATAATGAATATAAATAAATGATATAATAAATTGATTTATAGCCTTTCAAGCAGGACAGTGATGTGACTAGGACTCTTTTGACCCAGAGATTAGACAAACATTTCATCATATTCATGTAGCCAAGTGAATACCCTGAGGAACACTCATCTTAATGAGTGAGGAAGAAGACCCAGAGTCATCCATAATAGATGAAACGTTATAATGGAAAATAATAATTAACAAATTAATTGATCAGTTAATTAAGATCATATTTTGTGGGGCTGAAGTTTATACAGTTACCTGCATTGTTATCTTGGACCCTTATACCCTGGGTAGCAAATTATTCCTGACTGAAGAATATTTATGGCTAGATGAAACCAACATATACTGACACACTTATTCTTCACAACGTAGAGATAACATGTGTAATGAATGGAGTGCTAGGCTTGGTTTTGAAACCTAGATTTCTGACTCTGACTAGCCTTATGACTCAAGAGAATAGAAGAAGTGAAATCCATACTTTCCATATGCCTCAGGGACCTCGGGGAGTTATCTAATAAAATCAGATCCTGGGCTGTGATCTGTAGTGGGGAAGAGAATTCTCATAGGAGTCAGTTCTCTGGTTCTCACAGCAAATGATAGAAATATGAATGAATTAAAATATTTTCCAAAAAGTCACTTTGAAAAATTCCTGTTCCTTGTGTTTTAAATATAACTATACCAGGCAGTTTAATACTGAAGAAACAATTGATTTTTTAGTCTGTCTGTTTATCTCTCATGATAGATACATCACTAAAAGCTGTATATCATGCATTGGTAATTAAGAACTGGAATGGCTAAATGATTTTACTAGCACACAGACACAGTTCTTTCCCTTTATCATGATGTAGTCTAGTCATCACAGCACATGGTAGATAATGGTAGCTAAATATGGTAAACTGGAGCCAGAATTATCTTAAAACTATTTCTGAGACAGGCTCAGGACTTCTGGGACTTAATGAGGTAGTAAGGATGGTACCCAAGGACTTGCTAAGAGTACAATTGCTGGTATCTACTAAAAGTGCTATGAAAGAACTTTTGAGCTTATGTGAATGAATTAAATTGGCCACCTTTACCTTTGGCAACTTTTTTTTTTTTTCCTCAGAAGTTACATGGTGATGGAAATCACACATATTTGTCAGTGGCTGCAGAAGTGCAACGTGCAAGAAAAAAGCCAGTAATTATATTTTAAAGTAAAGAAACCGTTCAGTGAGGCAGAATTGAGTCATGTTTTATTTTTTGAAGCATCATTCTTTGCAATAGCCAAGATTTTTCAAATCAACTTTTGGGGAAAATGTTTGCATATTCATGTTTTTATACTTTGGTGTATGATTTTTATTTAAACTTTGTTTTTATATAAAAGTTGTTGTGTCCTGCATCTGCATCTTGATAAGCAATGATCTCTAGGTCAGTTTGTTTATATTGCTGCTTCTGCTACTACTACTACTATTATTACTTTTACTATTATTATTACTACTGACCACTACTATTACTACTTAATACTACTATTGCTTACTACTGCTACTATTACTATCACCACTGCCACCACTATTACTACTTACTACTACTATTACTACTACTTACTACAAGTGCTATTTACTACTACTATTACTATTATTACTACTACTACGATTACCACTTACTACTGCTACTACTATTACTACTACCACTACCACTATTACTACCATGATTACTACTAGTAGTAGTACTACTACTACTATTGTTATTATTACTACTACTACTATTACTATTATTATTGCTACTATTACTACTACTACTTATTACTATTATTACTGCTACTTACTACTATTATTACTACTACTTATTATTATTATTACTGCTACTTACTACTATTATTCTATTACTACTGCTACTTACTACTATTATTACTACTATTACTACTGTTACTTAATACTACTATTACTACTGCTACTGCTGTTGCTGCTGCTATTGCTGTTATTACTATATTTCCATTGTTATCTTTTAGAATTTAAGTTCCTTGAGAGCAGAGACTATTTTACTTCTGTCCTTGTATCCCTTAAAGGAGTAAGAAAAATTTAGTCTATTAAAAGTTAAGTGTCTGTTATGTACCAGCAAGCACTGTGCTAAGTACTTGCAAATATCTCATTTGATCCTCACAAGCCAGGGAGGAAAGTACTGTTTTTATCCCCATTTTACATCTGAGAAAAGACGAAGACTGAGGTTAAGTCACACAAGTTTGATTCTACGACCAAGGTTTAATATTCTCTCTGCTTCAGGAGCCATTTCACTTTTGCCCTTTGGTTCCCATTTTAGCACAGTGTCTGACACAAAATAGATGCTTAATGGGGGCAGGTAAGGGGTGCATTGAATAGCATTCTGGGCCTGAAGTGACCACTTCAAGGGGTCAATTCTGACCTCAGATACTAAGTAGCTTTGTGAGCCTGAGCAAGTCACTTAACCCTGTTTGCTTCAGTTCCTTATCTGTAAAATGAGCTGGAGAAGAAAATGGCAAACTATTTCAGTATCTTTGCCAAAAAAACTCAAGTGAAATTAAGAAGAGTCAGATGGGATAGAAATAATTGAATGACAACAAAAGGCACCTTGATAGATAATTGTTAATTGATTTCTCAATTATTTAGGGCTTTAAACTTCACAAAGAACTGTTATAAGCATTCTGTCATTTGAGCCTATGTTAAATAGGTGCTATTATTATCCCCATTTTACAGATGGAGAAAAGTAGGTCATTTGAGGTTGAGTGATTTGCTAGAATTCTGAAAATCGGTAAGTTTCTAGACTGGGATTTAAATTTAGGCCTTCCTTTTAACCATCCATTATGGCACACTGCTTCCCATGTACTATTACTACTACTACTACTACAATTACTATTTACTACTACTACTTACTATTACTGCTACTACAATAACTACTACTACTAACTACTACTACTTACTACTGCTACTTACTATTATTGCTACTGCAATAACTGCTACTATTACTTACTACTGCTACTTATTACTTACTACTACTACTTACTACTACTTACTATTACTGCTACTGCAATAACTGCTACTACTACTTACTACTACTACTTACTACTACTTACTATTACTGCTATTACAACAATTGCTATTACTACTAACTGCTACTGCTTACTACTACTAATTGCTATTACAATAACTGCTACAATTACTACTACTTACTACTACTACTACTACTACTACTACTACTACTACTACTACTACTTCTCCTTACTACTAACTACTACTACCATTTATTACTACTACTACAATTACTACTAACTACTACTACTACTATTACGTGTAGGGACTGGAGGTAATGCAGTAAATTATTTTGTCATGGACAAAATTTTGAAAAAATGTGAAACTCAACAAAAATTGTGCCCCATGCCTATGAATATGTTTCCTCCTTTTCCCTTTCTCTTGCTTGGCAGTTGATGAGAGGAAAGTGAGGGAAATTTGGGAATATAGGTGTGTTGGTCCACTGAAATATACTAGGAGAAAAGTCACAAATTCAGAACAAAACTGGTTGTGTGCAGAAGAATCAAGGAGACAGATTAGGAAGACTTTAATCTAAAAATTGTGTGTTTTCATGTAAATCCTCCAGAGATATTTCCAGAAAGAAACTTTATTTATGACAGGCATAATGTTTCCCAGAATCAAAGTAATGATTTTATAGAACTGTAATTATAATTTTATAATGTAACAAAATGGTTTTATAGTAATAGTCAGGATCTCCTGGATTTACCTGTTTTAGACATTTGCTAGCTTCACAAGAGTGTGCTAATCATTTAAATTTGCTTTGTCTTAGTTTCCTTTTCTGTCAAATGAGGTTGTCAGATTAAATGTCCTGTAAGATCCTTTCCAGCTCTAAATTTATGATCCTTAGCCTTTTTAGTTAAAAAAAAATGTCCAAAGAAAGATTTGGAAATTGGAATAGCATGGTATCAAGGGAGGGAATAAAAAGGTGTGAAGAAGATAAGTTTCCTTATAAGTAAGGACAGGACTTAAACACTTTTTTCTCTGACTTTTCATATCATAAATTGAGTTGGACATTACTGTTAAGTAAGTTACTATGGATTGCCTACTGTGTGGTCTTGATGGACCATTAGCAACATGAGAGATACTAAAAAATTCTCTGTTAATCCCGAATAATGCAACTAGGAAATTCCTAGGTCAAGCAAAAGAAATGAACCTTCAACTCAACTTTGTTCTTTAGGATGTAAAAATAATGCAAAAAGCCATTAAGATAAATCCATTTAAGCTGGAGAGGAAATTAGTCCCTATAGCTCAGCACTTTTTAACCCTTTTGTGTGTGATAGATTCCTATGGTGGTCTGGTGAACCTAATGACCTTTTCTTAGAATAATATTTTTAAATGCATAAAATTAAAATGCAAAAGGAGAAAACCTACTAAAGGAATGTATTTCTCTGTGTCTACCTGTACACCCATATACACATATGTATACATATATACACATATAGATGTACACATAGAACTGATGGACCCCGGATTGAAAATCCTTACTCCAGTGTCTTGTGGAAGGCTGTTAATTTACAATTCGGGGCTACTTGGAAGCTTCTTAATTTAACTAATTATTACTAATTTTAGGTGGCACTTAATGACTTTATTTTTCTTTTAATAAGTAATAGCCACATCCATGAGTCAGGGATAAAAAAGACAATGACAGTGGTAGAGTTTTCTTGCAATGCATTGCCTACTTGGTTTCCTTGGCAACATGAAACATGACTTACAAATATTGATTTGAAAAGCTGCAGCTTAAGGGAGATCCCAAGTTATTGTTTCAGGCTTTAACTCTGAAGAGTTCTGGTTAGATCAAAAGAGTCTCAGATAACTGCTGTATTTTATTTTGACTAACTTTAGATTTGAGAGGGCAGTGTGGTAGAGTGGATGGAGAATGGGCTTCTGACTCAGAACTAGATTCAAATCCTGCCTTTAAAACATTGGTTGTGTGATCCTGGCAAAAAATTAAAAATCTTTTAAGGTTTTTGTGATAACTCTCAGAGAGTAGGAGAAATCAACCTCCATTGGTAGAAGAAATTCCTCTCTGGAAGTTCCCTGCACTGAAGGAAAACGACAAGCATAGTAAAAACAAGCAAAGTTTTAGTTTTACATTTATTTTAAATACAGGATGATTTACTTACTAGGTGACTTTAATCGGTTCATCCGTGTAGGAGAAAAGAGTGACTTTTTTTTTTTTTTCCTATAACTATATTGCTTCTTCTGGTTGAGAGGTTCCAATAAAGATTGAAACTAATTGTGCTAGGTACAATACAAAGGCCTATGGCAAACAGAAGAGAGACATAGAAGTTCAGACCTTGTCCTTGCTCTTGACTAGCTCAAAGATGGTTTCCTTCTTTCTCTTTTTTCTTTATCCTTATTGAAGGTTGAGCCTTCAATGCTATAGCTTAGTTTCCCTAAAAGGGCCTCCTTGTTTAATATAGTCAAATCCGGCCTAGTAGGAAACCAGTTTTTGGAAATTTGAGGCTTCCAATTAGCTTTGTACTCAGAAGTAGCCCTAGTATTACTCTATGATACCAAAGAAATGGCCTTTGTGCACTCAAGAGAAAGCAACAGACACAGCTGAAGAGAGAAAAGATTTCCTATCCTGTTCTGTGATTTATCATTTTACTCCAACAAGGAAAGGCCTGGTTTAGTTGGTCAGGAAGGTTCCCAAAAAGACCATCGTGTTTATATCATAGTCCAAAAGGGTGTGAGAAGCCACAGGTGAAGCAAGAAACAAAAATTCAATCCATATGAATTCTTTAAACATTTATTTAACTTTTACATTATCAGAGGAAGCTATTGACCAAAAAAAGAAGGTTGGGTGGTCAGGTGGTGAGAACCAGGGATAATGTATAGTGGATGGCTTTTGTGTACTAGTGATTTCTTGGAGATAGAGTTTAAGTAAGACAAAGACATTTTCTGCATGGAGTTTGCAGCCTGGTAAGAAGACAAGATACCAATATAAATAGAATCAGTCCCCAGATAGGGGCCTTAAAAATCATCTAGTTCAAATCACACATTTTATAGGTGAGGAAATGAGCTAAATTATACGGTAATGATCAGGTATCAGATAATTATGGAACAGTGCTGTGTGAGGTCATTGGGGGAAATTCAGTACTGACTGAGAATTAGGGAAAGATTTGTGAAAGAAAAAATGGTGCTTCAGAAAGATATTTTTAGAATATCCAGTCAAAAAAAGACGGTTTTTATGGAACTTAGAATACATGAAAGAGTATTATGAGACAATGTTGGAAAAATAGAGGGATATCAGATTATTGAGGGCCTTGAATGCAAAGCAGAGAGATTTGAATTTTACTCATTGGGCACCAGAGGACCATCCCCAGTCATCCTGACCTATATCTTGCCACTGGATCCTGATGTCCCTGGAGGAAAAAGTGACTTTGCACAGCCCTCCCTCACTTAAATTCGACTCACATGTCGTGGCTTTAACCTCCCTGAGAAATGAAAAATAAGCAATAGTAAGGCTGGGGGGAACCATTGAAAACTTTTCATCAGTTTTCACGTAGATTGTTAAGATCTAGAATCGAGAGGGATGTCACAGGCCACCTAGTCTAGTTTGTTAACCTAAAAGATGCACATCTATGTATAAGAAAGGTTGTTTTCAGTACCACTATGACCTATGAATTGGAGGCTTGAGAGAATCGAGGTCAGGGCAGAGCACCACTGGGTAATATAGACAGGGAAACGAGAATTGGAATGGAAAAATAAGAATCGGTCATACCATTGAATAAAATAAAGTAAAAAGATAAGTTTATTATGAGTACTAGGGCAAAAAAGAGAGAATGATGGAAAATTGCAGGTAGGAAATTTGTATTTAGTAGATGCGTAGTCAATAAGGTATGATGTGGTATGTGGCTAAAACGGGATGGATGAAGTGGTCACTGGAATTGGAGAAATGGAAGAATTACGTGGTCAGACAGACATGCTCTTAAAATAACAATTTCTTTCTCTAATATCGTGGCTTGGGATGGGGTAGAGATTATAGCTACTTATATCACAAAAAAGGCACAAATGAATTGGATAACAAGAAAAAGAATGATATATTGGCCCACTCAAAATTGTAAATTTCCAGGAATAGTGAGACAATATGAGCTGGTGGGTAGCAAACACTGCTGAGCGTAGAAACGATGAGGTACCAGAAAAAAAGCAGAAAATAAAGCCCTTTGATACTCTAGGGTGTGTATGGAAATAATCACCAGTATCTAGGCAACTAGGAGGCAAAAGTCTTTACCTATCCCTTGCCTAGAAATGAGATAGAAAAGAAAAGTGTCTCCCTTCACCTCATCTCAGAAATTATTGAAGATCTTTGTGTACTGTGATGAAAGCAAGTCAACTTAGTGTTCTGTAGTTTTGGGAGGAAATTCACTATAAGCAACAAAAGTGGATGTTTATAAAGACCACTCTGAAGCATTAAGAGGAGGTTTAATCATTTTCTGCATACTCTGTAAGAGTGAGGGGTCTGAATAGTATAGAGACTGCCATAACACAGATAATCTTTGACACTTAATATTCGCTTTCAGTCTAGAATGCAGAGTATTATTCATAGTGTATGTACCTAAAATATTATGTGCAATTCTAGTTCCTGCTCCTCAACAAAGACGTGTAGTTAGGGTGAAAATGAGTAAAGGACAGTTAAAATGATGTAGAAAATCATTGTAAGGACTGACTTTAAAAAAGACCAGACTTTTTCAATCTAAAGGGTTGTGATGAGAGCCTATAATACTTTACACATAATAGATCCTTAAATATTAAACAAGTACGTAATGAATGACCTGATCATAAGTCCCCGAGTCTTATGATTGAGTTTAGAATACATTTTAGACCTAGAAAGCAGTTAAGTTTAGGACAGATAATAGAAAGTACTTCAATACAGCACTAACGTGATATAATTCATTATGCCAAGAGATGGTAAAAGCTGAAAATATAAATAGCTTCAAATAAAGCATTTCTAGATGAATTAATGGAATGATAGCTCTATAGTGGAATTGAAGATGTTTGTTATTAATAGGACTCCATTCACAAAATGAAATCTTTTTTCCTGAAGGATTTTTGGGGAGGGCTTTATAGAAGCTAAAGACCATAATTCAATAGGTATTTACAGAGTTGAAGGCTTGTATAGTTCATGTGAAAACTCCTCTGTCCCTTTTCAGCCAGGAGGAGTCTGTACTCTATAAAATTTAGATAAGTAAGGATTCACACATTTTTGTCATATGAGAAATGGCCTATGTAAAGGGCAGCCCTGTGAATTAGAAATCAACTTTTCATTCATTTGCACATATTAGTGTGACTGAAAAGGCAGCAGTTAGTATATAGAATATTTTCATTTACGTAAGACTGATTTATTGATATCTTTAGTGATCTTTGAAATGTTATTTGAGTGAAGTAGGTGAAACAGTGAAGAAAGAATTCATTCTAACTTTTCCTGGAATCAGCTAAGGTCTGAGTCAGTGCATCATTATGATATTATAGGTCACTGTCAGAACAATTTACATATACGCTTTTGGAATTCCCTTAGACAAATAGCTGAGTTCAAGTATATTGATTGCAATCCTTGCCTTACAAGGCATACCGGACCACATATTATTTAACTGGAGGATGAGGGATAGAAAAGGAAAACAGCTCTCTTCCCTGGAGATCAAAAATTCTTGAAGATCTTAGTGTGCCACGATAAAAGCAAACCAACTTGGGATTCCTCAGTCTTGGGAAGAAATTCACTGTAAGCAACAAGAATTGTTGTTCATAAAGGGCACTCTGAGTTTTTTCAGAAGAGGCTTGATTATTTTCAGTAAACTTCATTAAGAAGGCAAATATTTTTAATTAGTGCTGTAAAAACCAAGACTTTTGGAAAATGGTTTTTCATGGACAAGCTAATTCCATGGCAAGAAAGAGAGTCCACCAACTTACTGGAGAAGGATGCTCCTTGAGATTCCCCTCACTGTAATATTTTAAGATTACAAGTCTTAGTTGAATTTGGACTTAAAGAGTCAGACTTGGGAATGGGCTTGTGTATTCACAAAACTTGAAGAGGATTTTATTGTAAACCAAAAAATAATTCCCACTAGTCATACTTTAGTTTAATTAGAAAATCAGGCAGTCTGAGGATGTCTTAAGGGTCCCAAGTGCCTAGTTACAGGGCATAGGAAGAGAAGAATAGTGAAGAAAGAGGGATCAAAGATAAGTTTTGCTAACTTTTTATTTTTGAATTCTAAAGTGAAAACAGTGACAAATATAGTTTTCCTTATCCCCAAAACATCTCACTGATATTCTTTGCTGTTATGTGAGTTAATAGGACTAATTTGGGAAAATATAAAATTTAGCTTCCCTCAGTTTAGTCAGATATACATCTATTTAGGATAGGGTCGTTGTACAACATAAATATGCTTCTGGTCCATGTATGACAGAATAGATAGATGAGCTGGAATCTGGTCTAATTTGTCTCTAATGGAGACTATGATTTCTATCTTTGCAAGGGAGGATCAATGGGAGGACTATACTTAGAACCCCCGTACCCTAGGAAGGACAGGGACAGGCAAGACTCAGGACTAATTTACCTGGCTAGTCTCTCCTGCTTTATCAAATCTCCAAGAAGGTTATCAAGAGCTATTTGTTTGGAAAGTTAAGATATTTCATATTTGAAATATTAGGAGTACAATAAAGAGGTTAAGAATAAAATAAAAAATTAAGAATAAAAGCCAATTACATAGTTTTTCTTAAATGAAAGGTAATGCTTAGCTTTCTATAAGCAGCTTAACTCTCTCCCACCAAACACTAGCTTTAGAAAAGATCATCACGGAAAGCCAATTAGCCTCTTCAGCAGAGTAAACAGTAAGTAGAAATCAGGAAAGTTATACAGACTGTAATAGATATATACATACATCTATATCTATATCTATTATATATGTAAAATATACACACATATTACATTATATGTATTATATATATAATATTACATGTACACATCACATATGCAATATTACATTATATATAATATACACACATATATTACGTTATATATAACATATATTATATATGATAAATGTATACACAGGAATAAAATGAATTCTTTGGATGGGAGTGAGAGATAGTCTTGTTCATAAGGAGACATCATACTTTGAGGAGTCTGCTCTTAGAAGTTTACAACACCAGGAGATGTCCCTTTTGTTTTCAGAAATCTACACTTGCCTATTCTTGTTTCTTCTTCTCCCTTGAATAAAAATGAATAGTATCTTTTGCTTTATTTACTATAAACTGAATATTTGAAAAGTCTTGATTAGTAAAACAGATATATTGAGCTCCAACTATGTGCAAAACACTGCATTTTTAGGTATTAAGGGAGTGAGGGAGCTAAAGAAATGTTAGGGTCCCTACCCTTCAAGAGTTTACAGACTACTTTAAGAAACAAAGCAATTTAGTAATAACACAAAATACTAGTGTTATTAAGCATCTACTTTGGATGCTTGATCATTTTGATAGGAGTTAGGTCGATATTAGGCCATGTGCTAGATGCTGGGGATCAGTGACACAAAAGAAACAGTCCATGATTTCAAGGAATTTATATTTTCTTAGTAAAATAGAATTAATTAATATAGATAAAATATACACTATACTGGAATTCAGAGAAGTAAAGGTTGCTTGTGGATTTCAGTGGTCCCAAAGAAAGAGCTTAAATTTTCCAGTTTATTTTTTTGATGAAACAGAATAAACAAAGAGAAAAACAGAAAAGCAATACAAACAGAAATGAAACAAAACAAAAGAGATCTTTATTATGTGCCTAGCAGAACATCAGGGAGGATACAAAATATGTAACAACAAATACCAAATTTAAGAAAGTATATATATTAATAGAAGGAATTATATTCATGAGTGCCTGTCTTTATTTCCTTGTAAATTATTCTTTTGTTCTCTGCTGTGCATCTTATGTACTTCATTCTTTTTTTTCCTCTTTCATCTCCTACCTCTATCCCCAAAGCAGGCTATAGTTAAAAAAGGATATATTTATATATACATATGTATATAACTCCATAGACACACACACATATCTACCTTTCATCCCCTCCTACCATCCCCAAGCTAGTTAAGAAAGATATATTTAGATATGTAGATATATACATTCTCACACACATAACCCTCCCCTCCCCCCCCCCCACATACATATGTCTTTCCTATCCTTGTTGAGTCTTTCATTAAGTTCTGCTCCATAACTTGGCTTACTATTACTTAACCTTCCCCTATCCAGCAATCTCTCCCTTGGCTTCTTCCCTCATCTTTTGCTTGCACATTCCCCCATTCCTTCCCCCCTTTTTTCTTTATAGATTTTGGAGGGTGCTGTAACTTTCATAGAATATATGTAGTATGGCCTCTCTAACCCATTTCCGATGTAAGTAGGTTTTCAGAACTATGAGTCCCCCTCCAGTCTCTAATGCCTCGGTGTCTGTTCTTTCTCTGCACCTCATTTGTATGACACAATTAGTATTTTTATCTTAACTCTGTCCTAATCTTTCTTTTGAACTGCCCTATTGTTGATTTAAATCTTAAACATATAGTATACATTTCCCATGTATAAAATCCAAACAATTTGTCCATGCTGAGTTCCTTAAAATTGCTCTTTGATAGTGACTCTTATGTGTTAAATTTTTTGCTAAGTTTGGGTTTGGTTGATAAAAAATCCTGAAAATCTGCAAGTTCGTTGAATATGTTTTTTCTCATTTGAAATTATAATTTTGCTGGATATGATATTTTTGGCTGAAGGCCTAGTTCTTTTGCTTGTCTGTCGATATGATTCCAAGACCTAAGGTCTTTTATTGTAGGTGTTGATAAGTCTTGTAATTGTAGCTCTGGCATAATTTGAATTTTTTTCTTGTTTCTTGCAAAATTTTTTCTTTGATCTGGGGCTTTTTTGAAATTTGGCAATAATATTCCTATGTATTTCCAAAAAAGAATCTCTTTGAGGTGGTCATTGGTGAGCTTTTTCTATTTCTACTTTTCCCTCATGTTCTGTCACTCAAGGATAATTTTCTAATGCAAGATCATTTCCTTTTTTTGGTCACAACTTTCTGGCAGTCCAATTATTCTTTTATTTTGTCTTCTTGTTTTATTCTCCAGATCTGTTGTTTTTCTTATGAGATGTTTCACATCTTGTTCTATTTTCTCATTCTTTGTAGATAGCATTTTTAAAGAAAAAGAGGATGATATGAACATAATCACAAATGTGGGAATTTAAGAGTATTTAGGGAAGGAAAAGAGGTAAATTTGACAGAATTGGAGAATTTATATAGAGTAATATGATAGATTAGAGTGAAGAAGAGATAGGAGGGGAAGAATACTATTTAAAGAAAAACTTATGGTAGTTCGGTAATGAAGGAATAAGGGATTGAAGTAGGCAAAAAGTAACAGGAAAGGAGAAAAAGGAAGTACAAGGAACATTGAGGTAAGAATTAAAAGCCCTGTTGACTGATTAGATATTGAATTTTGAGGAGAAAAAAGAGTTAAAAATTATAAATGTCCAAGTGGAGTATGGAGGTATGATTGATTGAGATAAGAGAGCTGGGAGGAGCTGGTTTGTGATTTAGGGAATTTGAATTGAAGGTGGGGCTTCCAAGAAAAGATTTCCTGTAGTTAGTTGGATTTAGGATTGTGATTAAAATATTGGTAAAATGGAAATCTCTCTCTCTCTCTCTTTTTTTTTTTTTTAATTTTATAATTATAAATTTTTTTTGACAGCACATATGCATGAGTAATTTTTTTTTTTTATAACATTATCCCTTGTATTCATTTTTCCAAATTTTCCCCTCCCTCCCCTAGATGACAGGCAATCCCATACATTTTACATGTGTTACAGTATAACCTAGATACAATATATGTGTGTAAATCCAATTTTCTTGTTGCACATTAAGTATTAGATTCTGAAAGTGTAATAACCTGAGTAGATAGACAGTAGTGCTAACAGTGGTAAAATGGAAATCTCCAACTGGATGTTTGACAGTATGGGTAATGTGGTTTGGCTGAATGTTGGTGCTTAAAATATAGATGTGACACTTGTAATATAGAAAAGATAGTTGAGAAACAGGGAAACAATGTCACACTAGCCACACATTTACTTGAAAATACTCTTCCTGAAACTTACTTTTCAATATGGCAGGATCCTAATATTCCATCCATGCTATGCTGCTTCAAGCAATGTGGGTTGTGGACTCTATTTATTTATTAATTTTATTTATTTATTATAAAATTTATTTTTATTTATTAAATTTTATTTATTAATTATTTATTAAATATTCATTATTTATTTACTATTTATTAAATATTCATTAAATTGAAATCAAGTAATCATAATAAATGTTCACTTATCTAGCATGCTTGAGAATTTTGCTGAATAATATATTGTAGTTGGTACAAAGTTACTGAGGATAGCAATTAATTTTAAAATAAGTTGATTCAAATAAAAATTGGTTGTGTTTTTTTATCACTTGTTGGATTTTCTCTTACTTTGGCTCACCACTTTACCAATTGTAGATATAGTGTTTAACTACAACTGTTTGTGCTTTGCATTTCTGTCAAGTTAAATAAAATCTGTCTCATATTCTTTGTTTTGTTAGCTTAAGTACTTTCATGGGAGATAAACACTAAACATTTTCTGTATAGACATAAACCTAGAATAAGTGAAATTTATACTGCCAGGGTAAAGCCTGGATAAGAGCTTAAGTCAAAGAAGGAGGGTCTGAGGTTAAATTTCGTTTCTGTAAATTCAGAACTTAAAACTGGACCTCAGGTATAGCTCTCAAAATTTCAGGAAGTCAGCAAACTTACTTTGGTCATTTTTCTTTTCTTTGTCCTTGTGAAGATATACATTTATCACAT
The DNA here is from genome assembly GCF_048593235.1 of Sminthopsis crassicaudata. Taxonomy (NCBI): domain Eukaryota; kingdom Metazoa; phylum Chordata; class Mammalia; order Dasyuromorphia; family Dasyuridae; genus Sminthopsis; species Sminthopsis crassicaudata. The sequence continues at coordinate 117,669,329 of NC_133619.1, read as the reverse complement.
TAGGAACATGTGTATACTTAAGTCCCTTTTCAACCACACAGACTTAATTATTCTTAGGAATAATATAGTCAATTCCACATTTATTCCATTTATTTGAAGGATGCTGAACTCTATATTAATGAGCCTGATTTTTTTTCTTCTTTACTTTTAGTAAGAAACTAACAACACATAGGAGAAAAAAATACACTTTTCCCCATTTTCCATTTTCTAGCTTGGTGTAGCCCTGCCAAGGGAATTTCATTATTGTTCATTTTGTAGTGGACTTAACAAAGTTTCTGCAAAAAGCTTAGCTTGTAGCTGCTGTACACGAAGCAGAATTGATATTTCAATGTGGACTAATTCTTCATCTTCAAAACTCTTTGGGCCATACATCTTTTAATGGCTACATATGTTATTGTAATTCATTGAAGTTGGAAATACCAGGTAATAAAATGGCACTTCTGAATCCTACCAGTTTCTCAAAATTACAATGCTATTTAGAACTTCTTAGTGACATCAGAAAAAAAAAATTATCCAGACATAAGAGAATTGAGAGTTGTTTTTGTTTTTTGTTTTCTAGTTCTCATTCAAAACTATAAAATCTATAAAATGAGTAGATTGGACAAGATGGCCTTTTGAAGTTCTTTTCTGCCAAAATCTATGAACCTGGATCCTATGACCAGTATAACTATAGAAATAACACTTCCATTGAAGCATTTTATCAGAGAACTAGAAAAGTGAGCTGATGTGCTAAAGTTTTCACAGATAGCAGAGGTGTATTTGAACTTAGGTTCCTCTGAAAGAAACCCAATGTTCTTTCTATAGCATAATCCTTTGCCTTATCCTTTTTACTAATTATGTTTGAAGGTGGACAAATGACTGTTGTTAACTTTTAAGTTCCTTTTTTTAGCTGAAAAAAAATCAAATAAATCATCTAATAAATTTATAATAAATTTGTATTTTTTAAAATTCTAAAGCCAACAAAGAGGTATGAAGCACATTAAAAAGTAGTTGTATATAGCAGATTATTATAATAGGAGCTCAGTAGGTTTAATTATATTGCTTCAGGAGGCATTCATGATGTGACTAAATGGAAGACATTAAATATTTTAAATTTCTTCTTCTCTGATCATACAAATGGTAAAACAGCCAATAGCAATGTGAATTTTACATCAATAAACTTAGGGAAGTATTGTGGTATAGTTTGAAACATGTACTAGATTTGGAATTGGGAACCAGGTTCAAGTTTTAGTTTGAGCGTTCATCTGTAAACTGAGAATAATAACGTTTATAGTGCCTGGTCTACAGTGCAGTTAGGATGATTAAATAAAATAGTAAATGTGAAAGTTTTTTGTGTTTTTTTTTTAATAGTCATGCAAGTGCTATTTTAGTGGAAGATATTAAATTCTTATGAAAACACCTTTGAGTGTTATTTTCTAAATAACATGACATACAATAAAGCTGTCCTTTCTAGGACCACTGCATAAAGCTGTCCTTTCTAGGACCACTGCAAACATGATTGTTTATAAGAGTAGAGGAGACTAGTAATAACTGCAATGTTATATAAGTGAGAGGCATCCTGAAGTAGTGGATGGAGTATGAATGACCTTGAGAAATTTTAGCTACATGACAGTGGACAAATCATTTACCCTCTCAGACATCTCTCAAGTCTTAGTGACAGATTTTGCTTTTTTTTTTTTTTTTTTTTTTTCTTTTGCACAATTGAGCAGTTTACACATTGCTAGTTACATAAAACTGCAATTAATATTATTGATTTTCACTACTATTGTGAGCTTTCTTAGTTCAGGCAGTTCCACAGACTAACAGGACCTGTACAGTGAAGAAAATCTCCTGCCATTGCTTCCCCTGCTTTCCTAAGGGTAATGGAAGTAACTTGAGTAGGTTAAGGGATTTTAGACACATTTAGAAGTGGGAGGAAGCTATCCCGAGGAATTGGTAGTAGGAGTGTTGCACTAGGTAATGTTGGGAAGAGCATATAGATGATTTACAATAATTTCTATTAGCGGTATCTAAAAACTCATTATCCTTCCTTTCCCTTTGCCTCTAAATTAAGAAAAAAAAACCAGTGGCCACAAATTAAAAACACATATGCATCTTGCGTTAAGATAGCAAGACTGTAATATAAACAAAGTAAATTGGGTTACTATTATTTATACTGCATTCAGTGTAGCTTTGTCCATGAGTGAAGAATAATGCTATAATAAAATAATCAATTCTCATGTTTTTTTTTTTTTAAGATGATAGAATATTATTGGCCAAAAGTTTTATATTGCTCTCCATTTTTATGATGAGCAAAATTAGTTGGTTTTTTCTTCATATTGTACTGCATTTGATTTTATTATTATAAATCTTGATTTATTCCATTTTGAAAGCCTCTTTTAGCTTTGCTTCTCTGAAGCACCAGTTACTAGCTACATGACCCTAGGCGAATCACTTAATTTCTACTTGCTACAATTTCTTTATCTGTTAAATTTTCCTAAATATGTAAAAACATCTCATATCTACAGTGTAGTTGTGAAGATCAAAAAGATAATAATTGTAAATTGCTTGGCATAGTGCCTGGCACGTAGTAAGGGCTATATAATTGTTAGCTGTTATTTTTTTTTTTTTTAAAGAAATAATATTACTGCTTTCTCCAGTATAGTGCTAAGATGGGAAACAGGCAGCTTTTGGTGCAGAGCTAACCTTTAATTGAATTATGCTTATTCCCCGGAGCAAGTACTAAAACAAAATTCTTTGAGTCTATAGTTGCAGAATATTTGTAGTAGTAAAAGTCTTTAGTTATTATATTATAAAAAAACCACAGGTAATTAAGCTGATCACCTATATCTGATTTTATTACTCTTTTTCTCTGCCTATGGATATATATATATATATTTGTATCTCTCTCTTCCCATGACTTCATTTCCTACTATTACTAATAACAATTCACAATTAGATAGCGTTTTAAGGTTTGCCAATGTCCTTCCTCACAGTGCTGTAAAGGAAGTAGGGCAGTGATGATTATTCTCATTTTATAGATGAAGAGATGGGGACTTTTAGATGAAATGACTTGTCTCTTGCCTTACAAGTACCTCGAAGGGAGCTGTAACTGGGACTCCCAACTCCTTCCACTGTGCCATACATCTTCTTACCCCCATTCTCTTTCCTACCTTTTTTCTTTTCTTCATTTTCTCTTAATAGGTCAAAATATGAAATTGAACATTTCAAAAATTGCATTTATTAAACAGTTTAGTATCCCCCATTCGGAATTCATTAAGCGGATAAGGAATGCATTTTATGGTTCTCTCTTAGCCTATACAGCACTCTAAATTAAATTACTTCTTAATTATGTGAAGTTCATGTGATTTTAGGGAGGTTGACTAGTGACCTCTGATAGAGAAAATGTCTCCGCCCTTGCTTTCCAGCCTCTGTGTGGACAAGAGGATGCTTTATTGTTTGATGAAGTAGATAACATTTCCTTTCTGTTTCCTACTCACTCTAAATTTGGAATACACCTACATTACATTCTTAGGTTTTATTGTTTCCTAAACTATTTATTTAAATGTAAGTCCTAAGTTTAGATGGAACAGTTATTGTGGCCAAGAATAATGTGGGTAATTCGGCAGTGTATTAGATTCTCATTGCCAGCTTGATTTCTATCTAAAAAAAGTAAAACAAAACAAAAAAAGCAGGAAGACTGGGGCTGCCCAAGACTAGAGTGCAAATATATCACGGGATCTAATTGTTTGTTTTCATGTCCAAGTGAAAAAAAGTGTTATGAGGGTTGGTGATACACAGAGAAAGTGAATGGAATGAATGAGAAGGGTGATTGTATTTAAATATTCCATTATCCCCTTTACTATGACATCTATATACACAGACAAGCCAGATTTTTGAAATTGGAGGAGTCTGGCAGTGCAAATTGATAGTCATGGACAGATTATATTGCTGCCCTGGGGAAACAAAAAACAACAAAACCTGAAGTGGTGAGTTCCAGTGATGTTTGATCTATAAAGCAGTGTAAAGTATTCCCTTTTTGAAATTTTTGGAAATTGTGGCTATAACATAAATGTAAGTTCCTTTCACATAGGTAAAGTGTTCTATTTTATATGTAGTTATTTGTTCCATAGTCCTAGCATTCCTTTACTTAGTACATTGAGTAAAATCTATTTGTAGATCTTAATTCATTTGAAGCAACATTCTTATGTGTGTGTTCTACCTTGGGAACCCTGAGGCAAAAAACTAGACTCCCTGTCTTCAAAAATTTTTTATTTATTCAAGTAAAGGGGAATCCAACTGGATTAAGAATAGATTTTGCCAAATTTCTTATGACTCATCTAGCTATCTAGACTACATATTGGGCATCCAGAGAGAATAGTAGGGTTTTTTTTCAGTCCTTCATTATTAATATTCTGAGAAAAAGGCCATTTTCCCCAAGACAGTCTGTTTTGCCCATTCACTGTAATCACCACTTTTCATATGACTAAAGTTTAAGTTCTTATTTGTAAATCACTATACTTTAAATTTTATTTTATAAAACCTCAATGAAAGTGTACTCCTCTCTTTTCTTGTGCTTATATTTTCTGTTCTATTCCTTTGAGATAGTTGTTCTAATCTACATTAGAGGATGATAAGTTGAAAATAGACAACATAAAAAGCAAAAGAAGGCAAGCAGGTATGTTCATACACACACACATATATACATAGTGGATATATATATGTATGTATGTATATAGTATAAAGGCATACATCTGTAATACAAAAATTCATAGATACATACATATGTCCACATATATAGATACATGTATTTATATGTACCCACAGATATGTACATGTATACATCTGTATATCCACATATATATTTGTATTTATCTATCCGCTGAACACATGCATACATATATGTATATTCCCTCATACACAACACACATGCTAACCTTCTCTTGCTTTTTATATTGCCTAATTTATTTTCCATTTTTCTTCTCTTGATTATTTGTACTAACTTAGCCTCGGGCTGGGTTATATTTTTCTTAATAAATTTTTCTTCTTCCAATTTAAAAAAAATGCCATTTAAAAAAATTTAATCTTTTTAAAAAAATTTCCCCTTATCCCTTTGAACTTATTACCCATAGTTCACACAGTTTTTGTTAAATCACAACAGGATATAAGATGCACATATGAGCTCATAAACTCCTTGCTACTTCTCAGAAAACATGATTGTTCATTTAAAAAAAAAATAACTAGACTTGTTTCTTCCACTTGAAAAAACAGTGCCTGGTATTTAACTAGTTATTCTGAAAAGACTGAAGGGCTATGTCTACAAATGGTACAAGATGAAGGATTGGGTATAGTTCTCATACAGGGATAATGAAGAGAAGTATATTTTTTATTCTCTGTTGGGATACTTTTCACACTGTTCATATCCTGAAGGCAGCATAAGGAGGTAGAAAGAGTTGTCAAAGGACTTCAGTTTAAATGCCAGTGCTGTCATCTGCTTAACAACCTGTGTGAACTTGGATAAATAACAACCTCTCTAGACCTCAGGTTCTCTATTTGTAGCATGCAGAAACTTGGACAAGCACTGAAGTCCCTTCCAGATTTAAAACTATGTTTTTTTTAATGTACTTGTAATATGGTATAATTAATTAAAGGCAGTTTTTTATAGATTGAACACTTTATAATTTTTTATGAAAAAAATGGAGAATTGTTAAAGGGATTAGTTTAAATTGAACATATGTGAGAAAACTTCAAAACATATACTTATTTCATTAATAGATGTGATAATTAATAATATAATAATTGACATGATGAATTTCATCATAGAGTTGAATTAGCATTTGAAGAGTCATGGCACCATGGTATCAGTACAAGAGATCTTCATTGAATACTTACACAGCTTCTGCTTTAAGTCTTTTAGTAAGGGTGAATCCACTAACTTCTAAGCCCCTTCATCCAACCAAGATAGTCCATTCTTTTTAAAAGAATGTCATTTGTGCAGTGCAACATGAGATAGATCCTATGTTTGGAATCAGAAGGACTTGAGTTCAAATTTAAACTCGGAGACCTTTTAGCTATGTGAGTATAGCTTTGCAAGTCACTAAACCTCTTTTTGCTATAGTTTCTTCATTTGTAAAATGAAGATGATAATATAAAAATGTATTGTAGATATAAGTATAATGTGTGTATATATATACATTACATAGATATATAGATCTATGTTATAGATAAATAGCATCTATCTCCTAGGATTGCTGTGAGAAACAAACGACATAATAATATTTGTAAATATAAAATATTTGTAAATGTGTGTTTAGCTGAGTGGCTGGTATATAATATATTATAAGTACTTAATAAATGCCAGTTCCTTTTCCTTTCCTTTCCTTTTAAGTAACTAATTAATTGCTAGACAGAATTTTCCTAAAACTGTCTCTGTAGCTATTGTGCTATCCAAGGTTCCTACTCTTCTGTTCTCTGGGAACAAATAAAAAAGTCTAATCCATCTCCCAGAAGTTTTTTCTCCTTTAAATTGAGTATTCTGATTCCCCTCAACTAATCTGCTTAGGTTATAGTTTCTGGTCTCCTCACCATCCTGGTCCTTTTCTTCTGTAAACACTTCAATTTGGCAATAAACTTCCACTTAGAAGCTGAACATATTAATCCAGAAGCTGTTGGAATGGAATGAGACATATCCAGTAGAACTGTGTCCTTTTTGAATGTCAAGTATTTTAATAGCACTTCATTATATATCACATTAATGTGGGGGGACTATTTCACACCATTTACTTTCATTGTGCTTACATGTCCTTAAAAGTCTGACAACTTTTTTTATATGAGCTGTTATCTAGTCATTATTCTCCTTTCTTCTACTTTCCTTATTGAATTTTGGAACTTAAATTCCTGATTTTGCATTTATCCTTATTAAATTACATCATATTAGATTTCCTTTCTTTCTCTCCCTCCCTCTACCTGGTCTGTAGTGACTTTGCAAATCTCTCAATCTCAGTTCAGTTTTGTAAAATCTTAGCCATCTCTCTCAGATTAGTGTGACACATACATATATATTTGAAAAGCATGCCATTTTGCTTTTATCCAAGTCGTCAATCAAAATATTGAATAAAATGATTCTGGGAAGAGAAGTATAGGCCATTTTAAAGCAAATCTTTTTCCAAATTGATAAGAATCAATTAATGACTACTCTTTGGGTCTGGTCATTCAGTGACTTCCATATCCATTTAATTATATGTAATCTAGGTTTACTTTATATAGTTTGTATACAGTCATATGATAAGCACTGCCAAATGGTCTTGACTATGTCTATAGTATTTCCGTGGTCTAATCAAGGAATTCTATTAGCAAAAGTAAATGGGCTTTTTGGGATGCCCTTTATTCTTAGTTGCTATTTCCATTTCTAATTGCTTTCCCACCAATACCTTTGATAATCCATTGTATAATTTTGCCAGAAATGTAAGTCCCTCTTACTGACCCATTGTTTGAACAATAAACCTCTTTTCCATATTTGAAAAAATGCACTCATCTCCAATCCTTTAGTATCTTTTTTTCTTGTCTAGGAGTTTTTCAGAGATCACTAACAGTGTTTCTGAAGGTATCTCTATAGGCAGAATTGAAATCTTAAGTCTTCCTGACTTCCTTTAGTTGAAGATTCTTCCTACTATAATTCTAGAGAAAATGAAAACATAATAAAAGTTGAGTAGTTCTGCCTTCTCTGTTATTCCCCCTTTGAGCAATATTCACTTCCCCTTCTTGATCCATAATTTGTCTCTAATATAGCTTAATTTTTTGTTTATCTTTGCTAATGACATTATGTTTCTGTTAGAATAGGTTTTTTTTAAGTCTTGAGGAAATAATGATTTCAACTCTCTCCTATAATTTATTCAATAAGTCAACAGATATTTAAACTAGAAATGATTTAGATTGGACTAAATCAAACACTTAATTTTTACAGTCTTAAATGTATAATTTCTATCTATGCAGAAATAAGATATCTTCTCAACTCCAGATGGGGCACCTTTTGTTTTTGTTATCATCATTATTTATTTCCAGATCTAGGCCACCATTTTCTCTTCCTTCCCATCTAAACTTTATATCATCATCTAATTTTCTTCCTGCCTCCATTTGATCCTGTTATTTGCCTGATGGCTGAAAAAAATTCTACCTAAGTTTCCAATCATTCCTATTACCCCAAGTGCTTTCTTCTTATCAAGTTCTCAGTACATTGTTACCTCAACCTTCTGAAAGAAGAAATTATCAACAAGATACATCAAGAATTTGTCAACTGCCTTATATTTAGCTCAGCATTCCAGTCTATATTCAGATAATATGTAATGTTAATCTTAATTTCATATAATACTAATCTTAACTATATTAAGAATTCATTATCCATTTGCTTCCATATGAGAAGAGCATATTTTAATATATTCCTTCAACTTTATTCATATATTGTCAATCTTTAAGTTTATGAATTTCTCAAAGTATGTAGTATTATTAAAGATTCACATTTAAGAAGGTGCTGTATGAGGACCCACCAAAGCAGTCTAAAGAAGGATAAACTAGTACAGATGGGGTATAGAAATAAGCCAAAATCCCTTATCAGTTGGTAGTGGGATTGGATCCATAAATTGCTACTGTACTTCCAGTCTGCGAGAAATAGGAAAACCCAGCTTCAAAAAAACAAAACAAAACTTCAAAAGGCAAAAAAAGTAATAATTTTAAATTTTTTTGCACATATGAGCTTGACTTGTATATCATTAATTGATGTTGATTTCTTTTCTGTTGATAAATGGGACAACAATGCATAAAACAGAATTTTTCCTTAAAGAGTTTATAATCTAGTTAGATTAGAAAAAATCTGAAACATTCAAATAGCAAATGTTCCCATCTCACTGACAATATATTTCCCTATGAATTATTGTAATCTTAATTTAAAAAAAATTCTTTTGCTGAGGCAATTGGGGTCTAGTGACTTGCCCAGGGTCACACAGCTAGGAAGTGTTAAGTGTCTGAGGTTAGATTTGAACTCGGGTCCTCCTGAATTCAAGGCTGGTGCTCTATCCACTGTACCACCTAGCTGCCTCAAATGATTGTAATTTTTAACTAAGAAAGTTCCCAAAAACTTGTTTAAAAATCTTTTGCAGAAAAAACCAAACCTTTGAACTAGATTTGTTCTGATTAAATTAAAATCTTAATTTCTCATTAGTCTGGTGAATAATTTATGATTTTAATTGGATGAAATGCATTGCAGATAATAACACAAATATAAGTGGTCCTTTTAACAGGAACGGATCATGAAAATAATAATACTCTGAGGATTTTGCCAAATGATTTCTAGGATATAAGTATTTTATTTTGATGAGAGATGAGAAAAGCTATTACCATTCTGTATATTTTGGCCTTTATTTTAGTGTTGGATTATATCTCATTTATTTTATATTTTTTAATGTTTTATATACAGTAAAAGAAACTAAAATGTATCATTAAATGCATATATGCAAATATAAATGTATATTTACATTTCTATGTGTGTTTGAATATGTGCACGCATATATGTCATGTAAGGATACTATAATATAAATTATTAATAATATAAATTAAAATAATATAATATAAATAAAATATAAATTTTCTCTTAAAAAAGAAAGTTTTAAATAATCCTTCAATATTGCATGATTTGGTAGTTTCATTGGAATCATTGATCCTTCCACCAACTCAAATCACAGCACCTATAATTTACTAGATAGATGGGCTGTGAGAAGTGTGGCCAAAACATTTGTTACCCTGCCACAAACCTGGTAATGGGCCCTTTTTGAACTTAGCTAGCGTGATCCTCTGACAACATATACATAAATATATCACCCTGCCTGTTACAAAGTGTTAATGGAATAACAATGTGAAAATACAAGGTGATTTACTCAGCTTCTTCATCTGCAAAATTAGACCATTGAAACAGGATCACAGTATAGTTGATTTAGAGCCGGAAATGACCTTATAGGCCATTGAGTCCAGCACCCTCCTTTTATAGATGAGTAATAGATAGTTTCTAATGTCCCTTCCAGCCCTAAATCCTTAAAAATAGTTGGAACATGTTAAAAAACAAGATGTAGAAATGTTAGTTTTTCCCAGGAACTTGTATCTTCTATCTCCAGAGAAGAAATATTACATTTTTCTTCCATTGTCTTTATGATACTCTGCTTCTAAGGAAATTACAAGTGTATATTGATTTATGATTACCCAATATGCAGGAGTTCATGTAGGACTCCTAAAGGAGGAAATTCATGTAGGACTCCTAAAGGAGGAAATTCACTCCTGCTTTCTTTCTTTCTTTCTTTCTTTCTTTCTTTCTTTCTTTCTTTCTTTCTTTCTTTCTTTCTTTCTTTCTCTCTCTCTCTCTCTCTCTCTCTCTCTCTCTCTCTCTCTCTCTTTCTTTCTTTCTTTCTTTCTTTTGACAAATAAACATTTGCTTCTTCATTTTGGAGATGGAAAAGAATGCGAATAAGGATGATTCAGATGTTTAACTCAATTCTACATTTGTGATAGGAGCAAATGAAAGAGGAGGAATCAGACTTTTTTTGGAAGCACTTAAAGACAGTTTAAAACTTTCTACATCATTTAGCAACAGTCTGAGTAAACAACACATTGGTATAAAAATCTTAGTATATGTAGATTTTTTTTTGTTTTACATATGTTATCGCAATTTTCCTTATAAGTGGGGATTTTTAAAAAAATTTTTGTATTTGTATTCCAGGACCTATCAGAGTGCTTAGCACACAGTCAGGACATAATAAATGTTTGCCAATTGATTAGCTGATCCTCACAACAACTATATAGGATTTATATATACATATATATACATACATACATACATATATATATATATATATGTATATATGTATATTAATGACCTCTTTTTGTGTTATTCAGCTGTGTCCAGCTCTTTGTATGGGTTTTCTTGGCAAAGATATTAGTTTGCCATTTTTTCTCTGGCTCATTTTATAGATGAGAAAACTGAGGTAAAACAGGGTTAAGCAGCTTTTCCAGGGTCAAACAGCTAGTAAGCATCTAAGGATGGATTCGAATTTAGGTCTTTTTATCTTTTTAACTTTAGGTCCAGTGCCCTATATACTGTTGCATTTACAGAAAAGAAAAATGAGATTAAGTAATTTGTTTTAGATTAATTGATAAATTCATTCATTGATGAAAAGATTCTGTGTGCCAGATACTGGGCTGACATGGGGATATAAAGACAAAAACAAAAATGTCCATTAAGAACATAAATTTAAAAAAAAAAGGACTCAAATTTTACTGGGAAAAATAGTATGTGTATGTTACACATACACACACACAGACATAATTTATATAATTTATATTATTTGTGTTATATTTTACATAATTTATATTTTATATATATATACACACACACAAATAATTTATATTATTTGTGTTATATTTTATATAATTTATATGATATACACACACATATACACAGATAAATATAAAAATCTGTGCTAAATAAAATCAAAGTAATATCAGTCGGCAGTTAGTTCAGTACCTGGAGTCAGGAAAATCCATCTCCTTGAGTTCAAATGTGGCCTCAGCTATTTATTAGCTGTGTGATCCCGAGCAGGTCACCTAACCCCATTTACTTTATTTTCCTCATTGTGAGCTAGAGAAGGAATTGGAAACTACTTCAGTACCTTTGTCAAGAGATCATGAAGAATCAAACAAAACTGAAAATGACTCAACAACAGAAGTGGCCTAATGTTTTGTAAATGGTAAAACCAAATTTAGAATTCATCTATCTGTGGTATAATGGAATCAATTAATCAGCAACTATTTTTGAAGTGCCTACTATGTGCCAGGAATTTTACTGGGGGTAAAGATATAAAAATGAAGCAGCCCCTGCCTTCAAACAGCTTTTGTATTACAAGGGAAATGTGTATACATCTAAAAATGTATGTGCACAATCTGTATCCAGTAATTTTGAAGAGAGGAAGCTCTAGCATTTGGGTGGATCAGGAAAGGCCTGGTGTAGGAAGTGACTACTGCTGAGCTTTTAAGAAATTGAGGGATTTTAAAAGGAAAGAATGAATTCCACACAGGGGCACAGCCCATGGAAATTCAGATAGAAAGTGATTTTTGTTTTATATATATTATATATAATATATATATATATATATATATATATATATATACACACACACATATATATACACACATACACATATATATACACACACACAAACATACATATATACACACATACATATATTTATATATAGTGTATGTATATATATATATATTTTATACACATATGTGTGTGAGTGTGTGTGAGAAATTCATGCAGTGTGTTAAGGCATAGAATGAAAATAATCCTAGAAAAATTGTTTGGAAAAGCTTTGGCCACTGATCTGTATTTAGGGGACAGAGGGTTGATAGGAAGAGTGAGGAGCTTATAAAGACTTCAAAGTTGTGAGCTCAGATGATAGGAAGGATAGAGGTAGGACCAAAAAAGGGACACTGAAAAATGGGTAAGTGATGGTGAGTTTGTTTTGGGCATGCTATAATACTATAAGACATGCAGTTTGATATCGTACTGGGCAGTCAGTGGTTTGGGGTTAGTGCTCAGCAAAAAAACCCCAGAGCCAGATAGTTATTTATGGCTAGAAGTCATATCTATGGAAATATTTGGATTTATGGGAATTGATGAAGTCAGATACTGTAGGCCGAGAAAGGAAAAAAGGCAGAACAGAGACTTGAAGTATTCTTAGAGTTAAGTGTGAATACAAGCAAAAGAGATAGAGAAGTAGTGCCCAGAGAGAGAGGAATGGAACTAATAGTTATCAGTAAGAGAGCATCCAAAAGAGGTGGTCCAATGCCAGATACTTGCAGGGAGGTCAAAAAGAATGAGAACAACAATAAAAAAATCCTGTTAGATTTCACAATTAAGAAATCAGTCATAATTCTGGAAAGCAGTTTCAGTGGATTGATGAGATTAGAAATCAGACTGCTCAGATTTTCGAAGCAGAGGGATGGATTCTTTCCAAATCTACTGTTTCTATGAATGCAAATCCATTTCCCCCCTATAATACCACATTGAGGTCATGGTTTATAGGGCAAGGCAATGCTCTAAATGAGTTTTATTCTCTTATATATAAGTAAATCACAAAATTTGAGAGTTAGAAAAATCATCAGCAGTCATCTAGGCTAATTCAATGTGCTAGCAAATGTGGAAAATTCAAGTGGCCTTTGGATTGGAAAAGTTCAGTTTATGTCTCAGTCCTAAAAAAGGACAAAGACTGTTCAAATTGCTAACAGTTGCATTCATTTTATATGCCAGTGTGATGATGCTTAAGATTCTGCAAGTTGAGGTTCCTTTGTTGTTGTTCATTCCCCCACCCCCTTTTTTTTTTTTTAATGGAGGAAGGATGATGTTTTGACTGACAGGTGATTTGGATTTACGTAAGGTTGCAAAAAGTTCCTTCCAGGAACTTATTCTTCCAGATCATTGAAGTCTGGGACAAAAGTCAGGGTGACTAGCAATAACCCTGGATGCCGTGGATGACTTTGCATCTTTGATGTCTGACCAAGCTCTGAGGTTCAGTTGCACCTGCTTCAAGTACCTTTCTGACCACTGGATCACATTGTTCTCATTTGCTCCTTCTTCTAGCTAGGGAAGTGTTCACATGCTTGATGATCACTCTCAACCAGGTTTAGCTACAGCTTCTTGGAGCTGCAAGTGAGAATTAGGTGACAGGTAGACACCTCAGGTGGATGAACAGCCCTGGAAAGATGCTATATACCCCAAGGTTTGGCAATAAGTGAATGGAGAATTACCTGAAAACCTGGCTAGTTTTCAGAGACAGAGGAACCAGAGACCAAATTGCCAACATTTGCTGGATTACGAATAAAGCAAGGGAGAGAGAATTCTGTCTGCTTTTGCTTCATTGATAGTGTGGATCAAAATAAAATGTGGCACATCTTCAAAGAGAGGGAGTACTGGATCACCTTATTTGTTTCCTGAGAACCCTGGATATGGGCCAAAAAGCAACAGAAGCAAACATGGAACAAGTGTGACAAGACTGTATATTGTCACCTTATTATTTAACTTATATTTAGACTATATCATGAGAAATGCCAGGCTGGATGATTCAAAAGCTGGAATTACCGTTGCTGGGAGAAATATCAACAATCATCTCAAATATTCAGATGATACCACTCTGTTGGCAGAAAGTGAAGAATTACAAAGCTTTTTAATGGGGATTTTAAAGGGGGAGAAAAAAACTACAATCTTGGCAATGGGGCCCATCACATCCTGGCAAATAGGAGAAGAAATGAAAAGTGTCAGATTGTTGTATTCTTCTGCTCAAAGATCATTATAGATGGCGACTAAAACCATGAAATTAAAAGACATTTGCTTCTTGGAAAGGAACTATGACAAATCTGGATGACATGCTAAAAAAACAGACATCACCTTGCCAACAAAGAACGGTGTAGCAACGTATGGCTGTGAGAGGTGGATAATAAGGAAAGCTGAATGCTGCAGAATCAGTGATTTCAAGTTGTACTGGGAAATAGTCCCTTGGACAGCAAGGTATCAAATTCACTAATACTTGAAGAAATGAATTTAGACTAGTCACTGGAAGGTCAAATACTAAAACTGACAAATATTTTGGCCACATAATGAGAAGATGGGACTTATTAGAAAAGACCCTGATTTTAAAAATGATTAAAGGCAAAAGGAAATGTGGATAGCAGAAGTTGAGATGGACAGATAAAATCATGGAAGCAAGTGAACCTGAGCTTGGGCAGATTTCAGAAGACAGTGGAGGATTGAAGAACCTTGTGTGTTATGGTCATAAAGAGTCACACATGACTCAATTAAAAAAAATTGGGGGATAAAATACAATTTTAAAAGGCTTTCTCTATTCTTAAGGATTGAAGTTCTTTCTGTCGTTATTTACCTCTGACTTTTATGACAGATGCCAATGGAAAAATAAGGTTTGCTGTGTAAATATTTTCTTTTGTAGTGATTTGTGAGGAATAAGACTACTTCCTATGTTTACAGATACTTATAATTTTATAACTACACATATGAATCTAAGTCCTTATGGTGCAGTTGTGATAAAATATGATGAAATATTTGACATTCAGATAAAAAAATCTATTTGAGTATTGTTAAAGAATAGGATTCATTTTTCTTATTATTATGTTTTGTTAATTATGTTAAACTTTAACTAGTGTGATAGGACAGATTCTTAAATAATGAGGGTTTCTTAGTTGTGGTATCAAACACATTAAGCATCTTCCTCAATCGACTTTGTTACTTTTTGATCATAAAGTTGGAAGGAATGGTGTGTATATGTGTATAGTGTGTTTAAATATATGAATATTTATTTTGTTTGATCTAGGGGCTTTGAATATATTTGGCTGAATCACTGAGTAACTACTATATGGAATAGTTGCAGTCCTGAGTATGGAAAGGGAGAGAATATCTTGCCAAGTTCTTAAGAGCATCATAGGCTGACCAAATTAGAAAATTCAATTTAACTAAGTTCAACTGAAGTCAACTATTAACCAGTAAGGCCCTGCAATAGAATGATGCTATAAGAAGATAATTAGTAATACAAGTTTGTACCTCAATATATTTGTTTTACTTAGTTTCATTTCTTTTCTTTCTTGGCAAGAACAAGGACTAAAATTCCAGGTTCTACTTCCAAATGACAAAAAGAAAATCACTGAGTCAATGACTAAAAATTTCAGAGTTGAAAGAGATCTCAGGGGACATCTAGTTCAACTGATACCTGAATAAGAATCCCTTTCTCAGAAAGCCCAAGAGGTTAGTTAGTTTTTGTTTAAAAGACTTTTGGTTAAGGGGCAACTAGGTGGAGCAGTGAATAGAGCACCAGCCCTGAAGTCAGGAGGACCTGAGTTCAAATATGGTCTCAGACACTTAACACTTTCTAGGACAAGTCACTTAACCCCAATTGCCTCAGCAAAAACAAACAAACAAAAAAACTCCTAGATTGTTGGATGGAACCAACCATCTCTCCAAGCAGTTCATTCCACTTTGGATAGCTCTATTTGTTTGGAAAATTTTCCTTTTCTCTTAGTAGTTTTCACCCTTTGCCCCTAGTGCTACTCTAGGATAGAACAGAAAAGTTCATTCTCTCTTTAACATCTTAAAAAAATAACATACATATATCACTTTGCAAAACTTAAAGGGATATAAACATACTAGTTATTCATTATAATAATAAATATTACTGCCCTTTAAGTACTTGAAGACCATTATGTGATTTTCCTCTTAAATCCCTCCCTCAGGACTGTCTTCTGTAGGGTAAACATCCAATCATTCAAGTCACTCTCCTCTGAAGGCTTTCTAGGTAATTAATATCTTGGAAATCCGGCCCCCAGTGATCTGACTAGGATTGGCTTAATGGGACTCATCAGACATCATTTCCTTCTTAATGCAGCCTAAGGCTATATTAATTGTTCTATAATTGTTAAAAGGCTGGGATGGACAAAGCTGAGGTCCTGCCTCTGACATATTACTTTGAATAAGTCCTTTAACTTTTCAGTGTCCCAGGAAAGCTCTTCAAGATAAAGATGAGTCACCAACCTACATTAATGAAAGGATTCCCATACTAAGATTTCCTTGTACCAATAAGTTTGTTCATTTGCCCCCAATAAATAAAATCACAGCTATAACTCATCACTTCTCTCTACCGTGCCCCCAAGATTCCATGTCTTCCTGTTATGTTTGGGATCAAATATAGAATACTTTTTCGTTTGGTCATTTAACCATCTGGCCCCTTCTTTCCTTTCCACTTCTTACACTTTTTGCATATCCAGTGATACTATCCTCACTCTTGTTCCATCATCCTTCTCCACTTGTTTTCACTGACTGTCCCTATGTCTTGGAATTCTCTCCTTATCTCTGTCTTCTGGCTTCCTTGACTTTCTTTAAGGCCCAGTTAGAATCCTGCTTTCTTCTACAAGCCTTTCCTGATCCCCTTAAATGCTAATCTCTTTTTTCTGATCTTAATTCTAATTTGTCCTATTTATGTCTTGTTTGTATATAGTTGTTTGTACATTGTCTCCCCCATTAGACTGTGAGCTTGAGTTATTTTTGCCTTTTGCTATTTATGAAAATAACTGGAAAAGTTTAGTGGTTTTTAGGGTCATCTAGTTAACAAGCATTTATTAAATGTTTACTAGGTGCCAGGCACTGTGCTAAAGATTTGGGGTACACAGAAAAGGGGGGGACCCAAATCCAATGAATGGATTGCTATAGTTAAATTTTTTTATTTCTTTGCACAGAATAGACATTTAATAAATGCTTGTTAGCTTGCTACTAAATATACAGTAATCTACTGAAATTTTACATACATTCTTCCTCCTGAAAAAGTCTTATTACAGTAGGCACTGAGAATCTCCTTTCCACTCATATGTATTTCTAATCTGTGAGTAATTAGCTTGTAAAGTGTTTATTCACCTATTTAAAGACTTAAAAAAAAATCTTTCTTTCTCTAGTCTATGTGTTTATATTTTACAAGATTTTGTTTGTGAACTTCTAAATGTACTAAGGGAGCTTCTGTGTGGCCACATTTGTAACAAAGCTTTCTAATTTCAGTGCCATTCAGTTAACAGTTGGTTCAACCAAATTCACAGGAACAAATGCATATTTGGACCAGTTTCTCTAAAAGCAGTCCAAACAAAGCAATATTGTCATGGATTAGCAGTTTCTATGCCTTAAAAAAAATTCCCAGAGAGTTTTACAGTACAGTTAAGAATATTGTTTTGAAGGCTCTTTTGTTGCTAGTCTAAGGGAAGTTATATCTTTAAAAAGGAATAAAATCATACAGCTTGAAATTGCAAGTTAAAATAATTTAGAAAATAAAATATCTTTAATATACATAGCTGTAATAGTTGTTCAGATTTAAATAGCAATTCCAAAATTTAACTTTAATTAAATATTCCTAGATTTCTTAATTTTTTTTTTAACATAAAAGAAACATAACGTAATGAATGTTGAGTTTAACTTTTGGAAAAACTAGTTACAAATGTCATCTCCCAAACTTTGCAGCCTTATAATAGCAGGCAAACCACTTCACTATTTTAGTTTTGTCATCTGTAAAATGGGGATGATTACCTGCATTTCTTAATTCACAAAAGTGTTGTCTGGTTCAACTGTGAGATCATGTCTGGGTTTTCTGTAAACTCGTGGTTTTTGAGGGGAAAAAAAAATTAAGGTTTGAGTTGATTCAAAATTAGCTTGATTTAAAGAGCAAAATTATAGATAGATAAATAGGGATTATGGCCTTAGAATAATTTTTAGAAATCAGAAGTTTATGTAAAACCTGGGTTGTGATGTTCTGTGTGTGGGTATATATATATATATATATATATATATATATATATATATATATACACATATCTATCTATCTATCTATCTATCTATCTATCTATCTATCTATCACTATTTCTTATGTCTGGCTTCCTCTCACAATATAATCCTTAGGACTCCATTTTAAATAAGAGATTCATTCATTCAGGACAATCTTGGACATATTCATACTTTTTTTTCCCAGCTTGATTCTTATTCTTTTACCAAAAGTTACCTTTGCTTAGTAGAGAAAGGGGTGAGGAGAAGAGGGGTTCAAGCACTTAGACATGTAACTGTGATCAGATAATTTAATCTCTTTGCCTCAGTTTCTTCATCTGAAAAATGGGGATAATCGATCTCTCAAGATTGTTATAAGAATGAAATGAAATAATTTTTCTAAAACACTTTACAAACCTTAAGGCATTATATAAATGTCATGATGATGATGATGATGATGATGATGATGATGATGATGATGATGATGATGCCATATTCTTCATTTGCAAGTATTTAGGCAGGATTTGAAGTTCAGACTTCAGAGCCGGTGCTTTTTCTCTTCTCCCACACTGGCCATACCAAATAATTCCCAATAAGAACACAGAACCAGTGGGCTACTTTTTCTGAGAACATTCATTTAAGTGCTGTTTATGGCCTAATTTAGATGTGAAACAAGATCTTCATTAGTGAAAGGCTAGCATATTAACCATTAATAGCTATTGTTCTAAACCTCATTTAAAAATTTTACTTCTTTAATGGTAAATTGGATCAGAAAGCATTTGTGGTTGGAAGGAAGTTATTTAATTGATTCTTTCTTTCAATTTTGTATTTATGTAAACTCTCCCCATAACCCTTTTAATACTAAGTCTTTCAACTATGTGGGCCATTGTAATTGCTTTTCATGGTGGCTGAATTTTTTAAAGAATTTTCACGGTAGAGGACTTTGTGCCCTGTATTTATTTAATGTACTCAATCAGTCATAAGCATTTATTAAGCACTTTCTGTGTGCTTATTTGCTATCCTTGGTGTACTGTCACATGATCTGGATAACTGAATTTGTGCCACGTCAAATTAAGGAACATGGAACAATTTAAAAATCAGTGTAGCTTATTGTTTCAATAACTGTCTGTTATTTTGACTATTACCATATGTTCCCTTTTCTTAAAGGAAATTGTTTAAAGAAATAAAAACCAAATATATGTGGATTCACAGCTCTGAGAAGCTGTCATTTCACCTCATTAGTCCTATAGAAATCCTGAGGTAATCAAGAATTTGTGCATTCATTTTTTTCCAAGGAAAATTTTGTGCATTCCATTTTTTTCAAGTCTGTACTAATTACTATAAGTTACTATATAAAGTTTAGGCTTAGAGGAAATGTTGTATATAAGAAATACCAAACAACATTGCTACTGTCAGGAAGCTTAAAATCTTGTTGGGGACATGAGATAATAAAATAATAAAAAATATAGATGATAATAATAAAATAATAAAAAACAGAAATAAAATAACTCTTTAAGTGCTGAAATGAGCAACACACACATATATAATAATAATAATATAGAAATTAAAACAAGAATAAGATCAGTGTGCATGGCCTAGGGCCATTGGAGAAAAAGTAGGGCCTGTAATGGTCCTACTGGATGAATTGAATTTGGAGGGATTGGGACTAGAGGGAAGGGTATTACTGGCAGAGGCAATGCCCTACAGTTGGGAAAGACCAAGAAATTATCAGGGGACAGTGTAGGAAATTTAACTTTACTGGAAGAAGAGCTATGTGTCTGAGAAAATCGGAGAAATGTAGTTGTGAAGAGCTTTTAACATCAAGCTGAGGGTTTTGACTTTCACTATAATTAATATAAAGAATATATAAAGATCCCTGAGATTTTTGATCAAGGATATGACCTGATCAATTCATTATTTAAAGAAGAGTAATTGAGTGAAAAAAGACTATGTAGGGAGATAAATTTTTTTTTATTAGTTTTTGACATTTATTTTTGATTCCCATTTTTTCCTCCCTTTCTTCCTTCCCCTTTCCCCAAGCAGTCAATTGGATATAGATTATACATGTCCAGTCATATTAAACATATTTCCACATTAATCATATTGTAAAAGAAGAATCAAAACAAAAGAGAAAAACCACGAGGAAAAAAAAAATAAAAACAATGAAAATATTAAGCTTCAATCCTGCATACAAATGTCATAGTTTTTTCTCTGTAGAAAGGCTCTTTTAGAATTGTTTTAGATCATTGTACAGCTAAGAAAAACAAAGTTTTATAAAAGTTGATCATACACACAGTATTGCTGTTACAGTGCACCATGATAGTCTGATTCTGCTCACTTCATTCAGAATCAGTTCATAAGTTTTTCCAGGTTTTTCAGAAATCTACTGGCTCATCATTTCTTATAGAATAATAATATTCCATTACATCCAAAAATCCAATTTGTTCACCATTCCCCTATTGATGAATCCTCTCAATTTATGGGGAGACTTTTAGGAAGCTATCAGTGAGAAAAATCAATGACTGTTTAATTGGAGAATCTGACTCTGACATATAACTTTTGTATCCTTGCTTACCTGATCTAACTTATGTTTGAAATGATGGAGTTACCCTAGGTGATCTCCAAGGTCCTTTCCAGCCTGCCTTCCGAAGTCAGCCTAGTTTGAGAAGGAAGTGGTAAGGATTTGGACCTGAATTTTGTAATGGGGCTGGAGATGAAGGACTATAGGGGCCAGGAGAATTCAGATCTTCAGTAATAAATCCAGGATTTCTGAGTCAATAGATGTGACAGAACACATTTTTTTTAGTTGGATTTAAGACTCAGGTACTGTTGCCACTGCCCACTGTTGCCTTCATGGCCTTCTAACATAGTTGAGTAGATCTGACATAAGGAAGTTGCTTATTGTAATGGAAAGAGAAGAGGAAGGAGGTTTGGGCGAATGTTGATTAATAGTCTGATTTTGCCACTAAAAAGCCATGAACTTTGGGCATTTTACTGGATTTTCAGTTCTTTCATCTATCAAGTAAGAGAATTGGACGAGATTGTTTCTTCAGATTCTCAAGTTCTGTGCTTTATCAATCAGTCAAGAAGCATTTTATTTAACACTTAGTATATGCTAGGCAATGTGCGTGGCTCAGGGGATATGAAGAAAAAGCAAAAAAAATTACTTTCCAAGGAAATGTATAAATATATTAGTATACAGAGCAAAAAATACAAGGGAATTTGGTGGTGGAGGTGGGGAATGGTACAGCTGAGGAGTGAACCAGAAAAGGCCTTATATAACTATATTTATCTGGTTCAAATTACTCTTTAAAGGTTAAGAGAAAAACAGAAGAGCAAATGATACTGTAATATATATAATATATATTATAATAATTATATATTATTAATCATATTAATTATACAATATATAAAGAGTAATGATATACTAACTGACCTATCACATCATAGCATGGTTTATATGCCTCAGTAGTCTTTTTTTTCCTGAATAGCATAACTTTACTAATTAACATATATAGAAGAACATAAAAATTGCCTTACATAAAAATTGCCTTGTTTTATATAAGATTAGATTTCTTGGCTCTTAACCAGAGTCCTGACAAGAGTAGGGGTATGCCCTGCATTCATGCAATTTTCTCTGAAATAATGGCTCTGTCATCCATTTATTTATCTACATACTCTTTTGAAGTACAGTCTACTTTTTAATTTTCTGCCATTTTGATATTTTTATATAAAAATATTTTTGGTATTTTTATATCTGCTATAGAATAGGACTTCTTAAACTTTTTTCACTTATGACACTCTTTTTTTTCCTGAGAAATTTTTATGCAACCCTGGGTATAAAAATAGATATTATAAGTCAAACATTTACTGATAACAAATCATAATTTTGTGATCCCTGTATTCAGTTACATGACCCCCATATAGAGTTGTGATCCATAGTTTTCAAGAAGCTTTGCCATATAAGATCATAGGATCAGAAAGCTGGGACTGAAAAAGGAGTTCAGAGATCATTTAATCCAATCATACTTCATTTTGGTGATGAATTTTAGGTTTTGAGGAGGAAGGTTTGACACAGGTCACACAAATTGTGTCAAAGGTGGGGTTTGCTGTATTGCATTTTAAATTTGACACATGGAGAGAACAGGAATTTTTTTTATTAAGAGCGTACTTACTGGTCAGTCCTTCAGCATTTATTAAATTACTATTGTGTGCCTGAGGCAACTACGTGATACAGTATATAGAGACTGTGAAATCAAGTTGAGCCAAGTGAAATCTGCTTGCCTCAGTTTCCTCAGCTGTAAAATGAACTGGAAAAGAAAATGGTAAGCCACTCCAGATCTTTGCCAAGAAAACCCTAAATTGGGCCATCTGAGTTGGACATGACTCAAGTGACTTAGCAACCAGTGTTTATTACTGGATGGGGGACATCGCCAGGTTTTCTGACCAATGTCTTGCCATTGGATTCCATTGATGTAGAAGAGAGAGACTGGTGACTTTGCACAGTCCTACCTCATTTAAAGCCATTTCAAGATTTTGTGGAAAAGCTAAATCTGGGGTGCTAATTATTATTGGGACTAATCAATTACCAAAATTGATTATTGATTGAAGTCCCTAGTTATGATAGGTATCAGTATAAAAAAAGGATTATTAAATTGACAAATGTTTAGGTGTTTAACTGTGAACTAAGAATCAGTGGAATAAATAGCCACCAATTTAGTGGATGAGATTTTTAACAAGAATTCCTCTTCTTGTGTCATTGGTCTTTTCAGAATGCAGGATGAACAATTGGACATAGAATGAAAGGTAGATGACAGACCCTGCTCTCAAGAAGCTTGTAGTCTAATAGCGGAGGCAACATGAAAATGAGAAAGGTGTAGGATAAATAGGGGGATCGTCTCAAGGGGAAGGCATTAGGATCCAGGAGACCTGGGAGGAACCTCTTGCAGAAGGTGGAACTTTACTGAGACTTCAAGGAACCCATGAGTTGGAGACAAGAAGGGGGAGCTTCCAGCCACTGGGAGAAAAATAATAAAAATTCTCAGAATTAGGATGTAGCATGCTAGGTCTTGTTCAAGAAATATGAAGAAGTCCAGTGTCACTAGATTGGAGAGTACATGGAGGGGAAATAGAAGATGTAAGAGAAGGTTGGGAAGGCAGGAAGGGACCAGGTTATAAAGGATTTTAAAAGCCAGAAAGAATTTTATATTGTTTATTGAAAGTGACAGGGAACTACTGAACTTTATTGAATGGTGAGGCATTTAATATGGTCAGAACTGTACTTCAGGAGGTCAATTGACAGCTTGATTGATTAGAGGACATAGGATGGCCTGGACAGACTTAAGGCAGGGAGGCTAGGCTGATCAGCAGATCACTGCAGTAGTCCAGGTGAGGGGCAATGAGGGTTCCACAACAGGATGAGAAAAGGGGGCATATATATGAGTTGTCAAAGGAGAACTCTCTAAATTTCTTGTTCTATATAATCCTTACCTATGTTTTACTCTCAATTCTCCACAGGAAAAAATACTTTCTATATGCTGGAGGCTCTTAGTCCTTTATACGTATTTTTTATTATGTTATGCATTTTGTACAGTTTTAAAATTTTACCTCTTTGTCCCTATTCTTAGTCTTAGAAGTATTTGATAAAGTTAGGTTGATATTATTTATTTCCTTTATCATTTTATAATTTGCTAAACTGGATTATGTTATATTAAAGAGCTATATTCTGTTAAAAGTAGACTTGTTTTCTTTAGAATCATCCATTCTCCATTCTAATCATTTCAATTGTGGGGTTTTTTTTTGGATTTTCTTCAGCTCCTTTTTCATTTTTGAAATGCATTTTAAACACTGATTCCTGAGACGTCATTGCTTATATATTTTTTTAACCATAAAAATATCCATTCATCCCTCCCTTGGTTTCATGTCTTTGTCAATTCTTCATTCAAACTTACCAATTCAGCAGCTCAATTTAAAAAATAATTATTTTTGATGTGAAATTATTGTTGGCTTCAAAAAAGTCTATATTCCATTGCTTATCCTTTTAAAAAAATTAGTCAGACATTATTTCTGTTTCAAAAATTATGCTTCCCTTTCCCCCCAAAAAAAGTTATTTTTAAATATTCAGAGAGCTTTTGCTTTATTATATACTCCTCACTCATCCAAGTTTCCTAGGATCACTTTAGAAACTTTTTATGAATGAGTACCATATTAGCATATAAGCATATATACATGTGTATATTATATATATAAATATACATATATATTTATATATAAAACATTACATGTTTTCATCAATAGTTTCCCAGTTTCTTTTTTTTCAGAAGTCTGGTAATGGTGATGATGATGATGAAGTAATGCCCAGGTCAGATTCTTGTATGGGAATTCCCTCTAGTAATTGAGATAGTAATTCATTTGTAATTTATAATCCTGGAAAGTTGATTCAGGAGATAATAATTAGAATGGCAGCTGGCATTTATATAATGCATTATGGTATACAGAATTTAAATATCAGAATGCTGAATTAATACATCAGTAAACAAAGGCCTTGAGATGTCAAGGGATTTATTTAAGGTCTCATAGTTCTGAGAATTGAATCCAGGTCATTATTTCTGTTGTAGGATAACTATATTTTTTATGCACTTTCCCCTTGATGATTTTCAATATCTAGTTGATTCTGAAAGTTTAGATGATTTTTGTATGTTTGCTAATACTTGTCAATTAAGTCTGATATTTCTGCTCTATCTGCTTTGAAAAGATCATTTGGGAATAAGACTCTTCCTAGAATCTCGCTCAATGAGGAAAAATGTTCATTCACTCTCTTTGTGGTTTCTTTTTCATCACTGACTAAAAACATTCTTCACATACTGATCATTAATCAGTTCCACAGAATATATGGCAGGATTTCCTCCCTTTTCTGTATTTAAAGAACCTTTTATTAATGGCTTTGGAAATTAATTTTTTTGGGGGCAGGCCTAAGTTTTAGCTTGCACAAGATCTGCTACATGTTTTTCAGCTTTTTTTTTTTTTTTGAGAAAATAGTTCTCAAATTGCCCCCTTTTTAGTCTTGCTTCTTTTTCCAGTGCAACTGTAAATTTTGCCCCTTTTCTTTTTCTCTTCATAAGAGTTTTGATCCATGCCCCTTATATGCTCCAAGGTATTGATAAGATGTTTTGAAGCTTTTTGTGGATGATTTAATTTACTTGTTTTTCCGACTTGTGCCATTTTATGAAAAATCCTGATTTTCACTTTTAAAATTGGGCTGTCCTGTGATATAGCTACTAACTTTCCAAAAAGGAAATGATGGTGACATACAATTCAGCATTTCCTTCCTTAATAGGTTTGGCTTCCTTAGTGTTAAGGGCTGAATTTCTACATAAAATAAACATAAATATATTCCCAGATTTTCTGTCTTTATATGGGCCAAATGTTTGTGTATATCTCATTGGTTTTATTACTCTTGTTATATATTAAACAATGTATTATTCATTGAGAAAGGTGGGATATATCTATATAGATACATCATAGAAAAGGTATCTGACCTCTGTGTGTAAAGCATATATATTTTAACAATTGAAAAGTTTATGATAAAAATTATGTTAGACTTTTTTTTTTTTTTTTTTTTTTTTTTGTGAGGCAGCTCAGTTGAGTGACTTGCCCACTGCCACTTAGCTTGGCAATGTTAAATATTTGAGATTAGATTTGAATTAAAAAACGCCTGACTTTAGGGTCAGTGCTCTATACTATCTATATTATATATAGATATATAATCCACTGATGTTATATTATTATACCAGTAGCTTAATATTCTAAAAATTAAAAAATGGTCACCTCATTTACTTTAAATGTTTCTGAGAGCTGTGTACGCAATATCTATTGCTCTTCTGCAATGACCTTTGTGTCAATTTTACTGTGAAATCTTAAGATGGTTTCATGTGTTGATGATTCATATAGGAATTCTTGTTTTCAATATATGTGTGTTTCACTAATACTTTTAGTTTTAACCAGTGGTTTCAGAGTGCATTTATTTAGCATTTAGCATTTATTGTTAAAACATGAGGCCTAATTCTGCCTTTTTGAATTTTTGCTTATTGTTAGATTATTCTGCCAATAAGCATATATAAATACTGCTAGTCTTTGTGCTCAAGGAACTTAACATTTTAATTAACTGTTAACATTAACCAAATAAGATTACTTGTACACATATGAAAATATACAGTTTGTTAAAAAAAAATGTTAGGTAGTTTGAGGAAGAGAAAAAATTAGCATTTGGCTGGAATGGGGTTAAAAAGGGGAGTTAATGAAGAACTTGAAGAAGATTCATAGGGAAGCAAGGATCTTAGGCAGCAGAATTGGGAATGAAGTGTGCTCCATAGCTGGGGAATGGTCAATGAAAAGTTGGGAGATCTTTCCAGAGTGTGACTTGTCTGGCAGAGTGTGCCATAGAATTTGAGGGAAAAAAGTGAGAAATTGGGAAGAGGAGAAAAGTTGACAAGCTTGTGAAAAGAGCGTTATCCCTGAAGCCTTGAGGAGCCCCTGGAATTATTGAATAGGCATTTGGTTGTGATATCATCAGACATTTTGAGTAATTATGAGTAGGAATCATAGAATTCTAGTTTTGAGAAGTGGAAGATAGGGATCATTCCCACTCCCCATTTTATATCTGATTAATCTGAGAACCAGATATTCTCTTCTAAAAGCTATCTCCCCTCCCCCCCTTTTTTTCATGATTCAGTAGTATCCCTATGTTCCCAGGATATATCACCAAACCACTTTTTAACCAACTGGCAGATTAAGTGAACCACTAGCCTTTTTGGCAATTCACTTCCAATGCTGATGAAGTCATTGAGTGCTGCCCAGAAAGTTTCCATCAGGAGAGAGAAGAGATTTTAAAAATTTTTACCTGATATTAACTCCCTCTCCCATTATCTTCGGAGGATCAGGCTGATGGCCAACCAGGGTTGTTTTATGTGCTATTCCTCACCTGCTGTCAGATATTGACTGGGGGGGGGTGATGGGAAAATAAAGTTAACCTTCCCCTTATCCCCATCCAATCCTTAGGAGTCTGCAGGAACCACTGTGCACAGATTTCCTGGAAAGGGGAAGCACCATTTTCGGCAGAACCCTCTTAAACCAGTGGACCAAGTTATTTCATTAGCTCTATGTCCACAGCACCATATGGGAACTTTTTTTCTGGGCATAAATCTTGTGTCCATAGGGCACTGAAGCAGTTAATCTAAATGCTCTCAAATGGAATCAGACTGCACTGCAGACACAGGAGTGAGTTATGATATGGGAACATCAGAAGGTTCAACTTTGCTAGAATAACCTCTGGTAAGCTTGAGGTAAATACTACTAAAAGGAGTAAAAAACTCTGAAAGAAAAAAAAATTGCAGACATTAAACAATAGCTGGTTGGGCTTTCAGACAAGGCCACTTAAAATATTATAAGTGAG
This sequence comes from Sminthopsis crassicaudata, assembly GCF_048593235.1. NCBI lineage: Eukaryota > Metazoa > Chordata > Mammalia > Dasyuromorphia > Dasyuridae > Sminthopsis > Sminthopsis crassicaudata. The sequence goes on along the minus strand of NC_133619.1, from coordinate 117,641,502 downwards.
GATTAAATAGTGTTCATTTTATAAATCCATTTGAGCATTAATCACTGAAGTTTACTAGGGTAGCAGAAATGTGTTTAAAGGTCTTTGCTGATCAGATGTAGTGGTAATTAATTTTTGGTGTGATTTGGTGTGGTGGAAGAAGAGGAAGAAACTTGAGATGGAATTTTTTTTTTTTTTTAATTTGGAGGTGTCTCATTATACTATGAAGCAAAGGTAATACACAGGCTTAGGTATCTTCATCATTCTGATGACCTTGGGATAATGCATCTGGAAATTATAATGGTACAGATAGGGTCTTTATGTATTAGTGATGCTTTCAGGTTTTTGTTTTTTTTTTTCTGCAGGCCTTAAGTGTCTCGATATTTCTCCAGTTGGGTTCTGCTTAATTTAATCTCAGAAAGACTTTTTTTTTTTTTTTCCACAGTCAGAATGAAACTAAATATTCATATGGGAGGGGTATGGGGGGAACCTTCTACTCAGGAGCAGACTGCATTAGACTTCTGCCAACTGGCCTGTTTGTGAGAACTAGAACTAGTGAAGTCATCAAGCCAATTCTATTTTAATACACAGACAGTGCTCCAAGGCAGCTGGAGGTGTAGGCATACAGAGAACGAGAGAGAGAGAGAAGAGAGAGAGATGTTTTTCAGAAGCAAACATTTTCCTTGGTGACTGACAGCATCCCCATTTCAAACCTGCTGGGCCTTTGAAATCTCAAGGAATCATAAGGAGAATTGTTTAATGGTCCCAAGCAGAAAAGGTGGAAGAGGAGACCTTTACAAGTTATCTGAAGCTGTGTCTTTATGCAACACATGGATGGCCCACTGTCAAGATATGGTGACTCTGTCCATGGAACAGAATAGGTTGCCCTGGGTAAGCAAAATGGTGACTGAAGAGCTGTGGATGGAATCTTTTGTTTATACAGCAGGAAAGAACTTGTGTTGTTTTTTTTTTTTTGTTTTTTTTTGGCTAAAAATGATCAGAAATGCAAAGCCTGCCATTTGATGACACCATCCTGTAGAGGGTTATGAGAAAAGTATTAGTAAGAAAAATGGAACACACATCTTATATAATTTATGAGCATATTGAAAACAAATTTAATATCACGCTGGGCAATAAAGAAATAACTCCATGAGGACAACAAAAGGGCAAAACAAATATGGCAAACTTGCAGGTTTCACAGTTTCTACAAAAAAAAGGTCCAGCACCCCTACGTATTTGGGTAATCTAGGATATTTTAATTTTCTGGATTAGAAAGTTTTGGGGGTTTATTCATTAAAGAGCCGGCCTTCTGTGAAGAGAAAATTTGATTAATGAATCATGAACCACAAGTGATTTAAAATATCTCAGAAATGATCTTAAAGTGAGCACCAATCTTCTGCTTTACAAGACTTTGATTACATAAATAGGAATGCGCCAACCCAATGCACCTCTTTTCCAGGTAAACTTTTGAGCTTAATTCAGAGATGGCTGTTAGCTGGTATTTTGATGATTTGAAGAGGGAAAATACTTTAGATACTCTTCTAAAAGCAGAAGTTGGTCTCTAATGGGAAATACTGGCTCTCTGCAATAAGGAGTTAATCAAACTAGAGGCTCTTCTAGCCAGAGTGCACTCAGGGGTCATGACTATCAAAGCTACCATGATTCAACCTGATTTAGCAATGGGAACTCTGAGACAGGAAGTTGCCTTGTTTATAAGAAGCAGAGTAACCACAGTACAATCTCAAGCAAACGAGAAAGATTCCACTGGTGCTTTCATTCTGAATAGCAAGCACAGGGGTGTTAGAAAAAAAAAAAAAAAAGAAACAAAAATAGGAATTTACTTATTATGAAATATTGGTTAAAGAATTATTAAGATGCATTTTTTGAAAGGTCTTCAGTTCAAAAGGATCAACTTTGCATGTCTTAAGAGCTATAAATCGTGCATTTGTGACATATATTTAAAAGTATTCTTTTTTTTTTTTTTTTGGTTACAAAAGAATAGGGGACCCTGCTTTATTTATTTATTTAATTTAAAAAAATTTTTTTACTGTGTTCTGATTTAAGATTATGTGTGTTTTAAGTTGAATTTGTGGGGTATTGGATAAAAAAGTATTTTTATCATCATCATCATCATTACTGGAATTGGAAAAACTGGATTCAAATATTACCTGTGCCCCTTAATCTGGAACCTTCACTCCCAAATCCTCTAAGATTGTAAATTGTGAAGAAAGTGCTGATCTACAATAGTAGAGGGAGTTTTCTCACAGTGAATTATCCATGTTGAATGACATCACAAGTGTGTGTGTGTTTCTCTATTATATGAGTCTCACACAGATTCTGTTTTTATAATTACCTAAAAAAGACATTAATTCTTCTCCCATGACATTTCAGGAGGATAAATGTGAAAACGACACACAGATCACCAAGGAGTTTTCTGTGTACTAAATTCTTTATCCATAGAGCCATAGGAGTTTTAGAGCTGGAAGATATTGTAGAGAGATTGAAATCAGCTCCCTCCATTTACAGATGAGGAAACAGATTTAGAACAGTTGTTGGACCTTTTGAAGGTACAGCATTTGAAAGTAGTAGAGAACAGTGTTTTGATCATCTGTTCTAATTAATAGATTATAGTGTATAATACATGAACTAACAATTTTTAGAGAATTAAAATAATATGTATGTATAACTAATATTTAAAAGAAAATATTAAACACAATTTGTTGTTTGTTGTTGTTTTTGTCCTATATGAACTGAAAGCAATGGCTTATATCTGTAGAAAATTTTTGGATTTTGAGGTGTTTTAAAACCATCATTATGAAAGTCATTTTCTATACATGATAGATGGGGTAAAGTATAGGTGATGGGGGAATGGAGGCCAGTGTTCCATTTTGGCTTTTTGCTTGTTATCATCAAACCTTTGGGACAATATATGACTCTAGTTATTTCTGCTATAATCTACCAAATATTATTTTCCCCAAAAACCTGTTATATATTTCATAAAGTAAAAAAGGTTTAATAATTAGAGCAGGTGAGGAGAATATATAGTAATTCAACTCATTAACGTTTAAAAATCACAATAGATAAAATTATAGATATTTTGAATTCTATAGCTCAGACCATATAAAGTGTGGTCTATTATTTAGGAAATTCAGAAATCTACTTCACTGGTCTCCTCCCTATATTTATCTTTCTAATTCTTTTCTTTTTTCTTTATTCTTGTCATTTTCTTTCAGCCTCCTTTCTCTCTTTGTTTCTTTCTTCTTTCTTTCCCTTTTTGCCTTTTGTTTTTTTTTTTTTTTCAGTTTCTTCCTCATCTACTGTATTGTTCTCCTTACCATTGTTCTACTCATCCCTTTATTGATGTTTCTCTCTACTGTTTTCTAACTCCTATTCTCTAATCCTCATGATACTTTTTTGATGAATTTCACATTTGAGATCAATTTTTCTTAACACACACATCCCAAAACAAAAGCTACATTCAGTTGCCTTTTTGTATGTGATCATTGCTGGAAGTGGGGCATCTAGAATGGGACAGTTGGTTCTGTGGAGTCAGGGAGCTCCTTCCTAGTAATATGACCCTATTTGCCTCAATTTCCTCGTCTATAAAATGACCTAGAAAAGGAAATGGCAAACCCAACCACTCCAGTATCTTAGCCAAGAAAATCCCAAATGGGATCATAAATGAGCCGGACACAACCAAAAAAACCTACTGAACAGCAGTCATTTTTGGAAATCCCATTTGGATATGGGTCAGTGGGCTTTAACCTGGAAAAACAAAAACAAAAAACTATTCTTTCATTCAACTGAAAGAGATAGGATTAAATCTCTTTTGACATCCTAACATATGGTAGAAACTTTTCATAAATTCTAATACCATTCTGTTTACTGAGTTCATCTCATTTTTCTCTCTCATAAAACTAGAAGAGAAAATTAAGTCAAATATTCTGGATATTTAAAATTTTCTTTGCTGAATAATATGGATTTCTTTGAACAACATATTGTTCTAGTTTCATTATAGAGTAAGAAAACAAATAATTCATTTCCACAGGATATTTGCCAGGCTTCTTTTTGTAAACTAGAGTCCGGAAAATGAAACTTTCACTTTCTTTCTTCTCTTCATGGAACTCCTCATGTTCAGTTAGGACTCCTGTTTGTACCTTCAGGGAGAGAATATACCTCTGTTTATGTACTTAGTGCCACTGAAGGCAGCATCCCCCCTGCACCCCCAATGAGAACATCAAGTGCAATGTTATGAATCTTTACAGTAAACAAAATGACAAGTAAGCAATTAAAGGCAGGCCTTGAGAAAGTCATACACAACACACACACACACACGAACACACACACACACACACACACACACACACACACACACACACACACACACATTCTCCTTCTCTCCCTCCCTCCATCTCTTCCCTCCCCATACATCCACTAACAGATGCTCATAGAAAAACCATTGTGACTTGAGTAACATAACTTGCATATAGATTTAGTGGTTTATATATTCTCATTATTGTCTTGGGTTTTCACTTAATAACTTGGAGATTTCCTACATGTCTATGAGTGTATTTTCCTAGTTTTCTAGCACGGGCTTCAGACGATATTATATTATTTTTGGCTCACAATTATAACTCATATTCAGAAGGCATCTCTTTTTTTTTCAATTAATTAACTAATTTAATTAATTTTTACAAAAATTATGCATAGGTAATTTTCCAGCATTGACAATTGCAATACATTTTGTTCCAACTTTTCCCCTCCTTCCCCCAGATGGCAGGTTGACCAATACATGTTAAATATGTTAAAGTATAAGTTAAATACAATATATGTATACAAGAAGACATGTCTCTTACAACAGCTCTGTGAAGTAAGAAAGGCAAATACTACTATTATGCCCATTTTATATATGATGACACTAGCTCTTGCTCCGTCAGTCAGTCACACAAAACTAAAGGCATTCAGAGATAGAAATCAAACTATATTATGCTGACCTGAGTTTTAATGTACTTTCCACTGTGGCTGGCTGCCTTTCTGAGATGGTTTAAGAGCATGGCACCCTACATACGCTCTCTTGTCCATAAAATGTTGTGGAAGCATTTTAGGAGCCCCACCCTCAGATAGTTTGGCCGGCTTTATATCACTGAGCCTTTTCTTAAAAACTTCAATTACCAACTTTTCTACTCAGTGGCTGATTCTTGGCTCTTTTCTTCTTCCTGCTGTACATGTTGGCCTGTTTGGTTGCTCATTCCTTTTGTCCCTGGATATTATTGTGTACTATACTCTCTAGGTCTAGCCAAATATTTTGCTGAATTTACAGCTTTTATCAAAAAATTGGGAATTATAAACAGATTTTTTTTCCAGGTCCTCGTCTATTTGTATGTCAAATAGAGACTTGATTTTTTTTTTTTTTCTGGTAGAATTATTGTGTTGCACCCTACAGTTCCCAGCCCTGGGGTGCTCTACTTGTAAGGAATTTAATAATAGGGGGAAGGGAAGAGGGCAGTGGGATTCCCTTTGCTGAGACAGGGAAAGGATGTTCACTTGGCCCTATGTTTACAGCCTGCAATTTGATTTCCCTGTCAAGTCTGGGGCAAGAATATCACACATGTAACGTGATACATGGATGGAAACTGCTCTGCCACGATGCCCGTTCTGTTGTGTTCTTGTAAGCAGCCAAGAGAATACAATTTACAAGTTTCCTCAGATACTTTTGATTGCAAAGTAAATGCTTTGTATTGATTTGTTATTGTGGCACATCAGCACTGGCTTTATTTTTTCTCTTTAATAAATTGCTTTGCAGCCAAAGGGTTTTTTCCCCCCTTCTAAGTATTTAGAAAGTATTTCTTTCATTCTAAGTATCTATAAAAGAATGGGATGGATTTTAGCAAGAGATAGCCAGATTTTTAACTTGCCCTTTATGCTGTAGACATGAGGAGAGTGCAAAAGTTTAGGCGATATGGTTAGAATTTAACTCACAAGAATTCTGTTCTTTGTTTTTATCTTCACTGTAATTTAATTTCCTGCTCCTTATAGCTACTCATACTACTACTACCACTGCTACTACTGTTAGTACTGTTACTACTAAGGTTTGCAAAGTGCTTTAAAAAATTATCTCATTTGATAATATTTACTACATATATGTAGTGTATATATATATATTTACACACACACACACACACACACATATATATATATATATATATATATATATATATATATATATATATATATATATATATATGTTTCTCTATATATACAATAAGTGTAATATAATACCTATGCTGCATTTAATGGAACTTCTTCAAGATTAAGGGAAATCTGTGGTTCCTAATGATAATTACCCGTAATTGAGCAAAGGTTATATTTTCCATCCTTTATTTTCTTTTCTTTATTGTCTTAAAGAAAACATTATTTACAGGCAAGTAAGATTCAGAAGGAAATGCATTGGTCGTGAGTTTCAGTTTCAGTTGTATTCTGTACTAATTCTGTCATCTTCGGCAATTTACTTAAACTCTCCTCTTCTGTAAAATGATAATGATATTATTTGGACTGATTACCTTACCTCCTTTTTTTTAAATCCCCAATTATTATTATCTCCCTCCTTTCCCTATCTTTGGATTTAAAGCTACTTGTTTTTATTTATCTGTATGAAGTTGCTTCCTTCTAGCAGAGTTTAAGTTTCTTGAGAAAAAAAAAAATCTTTTTTTTTTTTTTTTTTTTTTTTTAACCCTGGTATATCCTTGCATATAGTTTTTCTTTTAGTACATGCTTATTGAATGAATGAACAAATTGCGAATACAGCATATGGTGAAGATATCATTACTGCTTTTTTTTTTCACTGTTACATCCATTTCAGAGTACACATTTATAATTAGAATATATATATATATATATATATACATATATATATATATATATATACACATATATATAATATATAAATTTAAGATAGTAGGAGCTATTAATACATAGCAATGAGATGTTTTTGTCTTCTAGGTTGAAACTGGAAATCATGGAGGCTTTCAAGGATGGAATATACAAGGAAAGTGTACTATGTAGATCCCTTGTAAATCTGAAGTTAATATAGCTTTTGAATTCATAGGGATTTCTGAAGAATGTCACTATATAATGATGTTATTAAATTTTAAGTCATTTTTTAAAAAGTTACCTACTTAGCAAAACTCTACAGATCTGTGGTCATATCACAGATTGGCCATTTATGAACCCTTCCTTTTCAAGAGCACATTTAAGTATTTTTATGAATTTAGACGGTATTTATAATTTTAGATGAAAGGCTCAGTGGAAGGACACATGGTTACAACTGGATTATCAGGTTCTGTGGCTCTTTTCCAGTGATTTCTACTTATTCTAACCTAGTAATTTTCAAAATGTTCATCTTGGGATAGAAACTTTCTATATAGCTTTTTTTGTGTTCTAGAATTTTAGTAGTTCAATGAACACAGTGTTCAATGGCTTGTCTGGTGGTATTGGGGCACTAATAGGGATGATCAGGATGAGATTTAAAATAGATTCTAATCCAATTCCACAGTATAGGGAGATCACTCTTGGTTCTATTCTATCATGATGCCCTTCAAAGTTACCACAAGCTATTTTTTCCCCTAATTTCAGCCAATAATATCTTTTGGAGACAAAAAAGCTATAGTAAAACATTTCTTTTTCTTAGAGTCAATAATAACTTTATTATATATTTTATATATATTATGTATATAATACATATAATACATATAATATACATGTAATATACATATACACATATACATACATATATCCATACCCACACACACACACATACACACACACACACACACACACATATGAATGAAATAATTGACTCCAACATTGTACTCATGAAATTCCACATTTTGTAAGCCATTTGTAACCCATAGTGAGAGAATCCATGGTTGAGTTGCAATGAGTAGAATACTGTCACTACAAGCAAGCATTAATTAAATGATTTTTCCTATAGTGTCAAATAACATATGAAATTCTGGGAATATAAAGATAAACGAGGAAATGATGAGCTTTTTCCCTGAAGGACTTTATATTCTACAGAGGAGACAAGATAGACATATAAATATATATAAAAACAGGGACAATTTTTTTTTTTTTTTTTTTGAATTGGTGATTCTGGGTTTTTTTGAATTGGTGAATTCTGGTGATTTCATTGCTCCTGGTGAGGAAAATCCCTCCAGTAGTACAAATCTATACTGCTTCTGCAATTTAATCTTAAGGAGTTGGACTAATAGGACACTGAAGTAGGAGGAAGAGTATGTAGGAAATCTTGGAATCAGGAGTCAGAAAGTTGTGTTTGGAGATAAAAATGGGGGAGGTTCAGGAAGAAGGTTTTCTTAGATTATGGCAAATCTCTCTCTCTCTCTCTCTCTCTCTCTCTCTCTCTCTCTCTCTCTCTCTCTCTCTCTTAAAAATTAATTCTTTGGATTCTTTGGATAGATGGCAGGGGTGGAGGGTATTAAAATGGAGAGGAAGGAAAGCACGATCATGAATAAAACGTCGGAAATGATCCTTCCTTCCTCTGACCTAGAATAACTTTGTACTTCTCTCATGTTTTAATTATATTCTGAATTATGGTTATTAAATTTTTGTTGTATACCTTATATATAATAATAATAATAATACTTTTTTTTGTACGTTTCAAGGCATATTACATCACTCGACCATAAACTCTATGAAGGCAGGCAAGTGCCATCCCTTAATGATCTTTATTTCTTCCCCCCAGGCCTATTTGGCTTTAGTGTTTTTCACATAGCAATTGAATGATAAATAGCTTTAGGGACTGCAAAATCATAATAGTTTGCTTTTATATTAGTCTTTAAGATTTACAAAATGCTGGACAAATATTATCTCATTTAATCCTCACAACATTTCTGGGGGAGGGAAGTTAATTATTATTATTCACATTTAACAGGTAAAAAAAATGAAGCTGTGAGAGGTTAAATGAGGTTATGTTAATTTGTCATGGGTCCCATAGCAAATAAATGAGTGAGACAGAATTCAAGTCTTCTGGAATTCCAAGTCCACCACTCTCCTCACTCTGTCTCCTCAGTTCCTAGTAAGGAATAAACAGAATCTTAAAAAAAAATCTTAAAAAATATTTTACCTTATCTAGGTTTGTTCAATATCATACTGCATACAATTAAATGCTATAGTATACAATACTAATACAATAATAGCTGACATTTATGTAGAACTTAAAAGTTTGAAAAGCACTTTATTTGTTTTCTCATTTAATCTTTAGGACAACCCTATGTGAGGGAAGGAGGAGATAATAATCTCCATTTTACAAATGAGGAAACTGAGGCAGACCGTTACAGGGCTAGTGTTTGAGGGCAGGCTTGGACCTACCAGGTCCAAATGTGATTCACTAAACCATGCTACCTCTGGCAGTTTTTTTATACTCAGAAGGCATATATAACATGGCATTGAGCCCAGATGTGAACGTGGGTATAAACCTATAAAACACAGGAAATTGGCATAGATACCTGCTTCAAGAAAATGCTTTTTTTATAATTCCCGAATGGTTTAACTCTCTTTAAGGGGCCCAGAAAGAAGAATGTAGAATTTAATGACTAGACCAAATTCTACATTATTTTAAACCCATTAGTTGCACTCCATCCAGAATTTGGAAATGTATTTGTTTACCTGTACATTTTAAATTTGAGATATTGTGCAACATTGCTGATCTGTGGTTTAAGAAGTTTTGGGTTCAAATTCTGCTTTTGACACTATAACACTGGGCAAATTACTGAACTTTAGTAAGGTATTTTCTCATCTGGAATGGGAATGGCCCATACTAAGGAGCTGATCCAAAACAAATCTAAGGGATTCCTTTAAAGAATGTTGTTATCTCACCTTCTTCCATCTAGTTACTAGTCTTCTCTTCTAACAGAGATTTTTAAAGCAGTTTAGCAAAACTAATCAATGGACCCCATTAGACTGTATCTGATATATAGATAACATGGAATCTTTTTTTTTTTTTTTAAATATTCTTTGAAAACATGACTTGTAGAAAATGAATTAATTATAACTCAATAGAATTAATTGCACCCATGAAGATAAACAGGTTGTTTTAAATGCCTTAGAGGTCTAAATCTGGGTCTGTGCAATTGGGCCCAAATTTTTATTGAATAGCAATTGAGAGAAGTGGAGAAAATAGTAGGGCTGGGATTAATCATTCTTTTCCCAGAAAGACATTTATGGATCATCTGTACTTATGACAGACAAGGGACCCTTCTAATCCCGAGTTAACTTGTGGAGTTAAAATGGGAGTTCACTTTGAATTTTGAAAGTCATTGGAAATAACTTACACTTGAGGAGCTCTTGCATCCCCTCTCCCCCCTTTACTGAAATTGGAGATTTAGGTCATTGATATGCTTCACAAAACCATTGTACTGATTTGTGATTATATTCCCATCTAAACCACCATCCTGATGTCACTTCAAGTTTCTTACTTTATTTTTAAATATTTAAGGCAAATTAATTCTAGTAGATTTTCCTTTGGCTGGGTTGTATCATGTAAAACTCTATGGGGATTGAAGTAGGGCTTCATTTTGCTATAGTTTGCAGAGCCAATAAATAAGCCAGTTTCCTGATTTTACAGATTTGTTTTTGGTAATTACTCTTCTCCAAGGAAACCAACAGAAATGGGAAAGGCAATAGGCTAGAGGAATAATAGCAGAAATTTGCTTTGTATTTTCCTTATAAATGCAAGTATCTATCAGAGAATGAACTATAAAGGTGCAAAAAAGAAAATAAATATATAGTGTATGGCAAAATAAACACAAGGTATCTTCTGTCTTTTAAAGTGCAGTAATAAGATTATTAAATAAAAACATCTGTAAGTACAGCAATAGGTCTTAGCCTTGTACAAAATGAAACAAATGTCCTTATAATAATGTCTTTTTTCTAAGTGGATAAAATTTCTTTTCCTGGTAAATGAGGGTATTTTATTATAGTAATCACAGTGCATCTAAAGAAACTCTCTGGAACTACAGTTTTATAGCCCTTACTTAAGAAGAGGGAGTGACTTTGTAGTAGGAAAGCAAGCAAATAAGCAAGCAACCAAGCAACCTCCTATAAAGCTCCAGTATAGAGTGTAAGTGCCTTGAGAGCAGGGGCTGCATTTTGCCTCTTTTTTGTATCCCTTCCACTCAGCACAGTGCCAGACACAAACATAATAGGCCCCTAATAAATGTTGATTGATTGTTTGATTGATTGATTGATACTCAGATCTGCCCTCTTGGCTTTGAACCCCACCCAGCAAAGTAGTTAACCACAACTTCCTTTTAAATTTGCTTTTACAGAATCTCAAAGAACCATCCAAAATGCAGCATCCTATAGCACTTCCTTTGTAAAATAAATTTAGACCATTATGGTATTGTGTTTTTTTTGTTTTTTTTTAAAAGGTATTTAAGTATTTCTTGTGGTTTGTGGGATCTGGGTGACTTTTTACACTTTATCTGTCAAAACTATCTCCTGGCACAGTAATGAATCATTAATTTATGCAAAGTGTAATAAAGTTTTGTCTAGCAACATGATTAGAGTTTATTCATTGATAGTTTCAACAAAAAACTGTAGAAATGGAATTTAAAAAACCTAGATATTTATGTTTTGAGTACAATATTAGACATAAAAGTTTCCACTGGGAATAGACTGTAAGGATGTATTCCATTTTAAACTGTTTATCTTTACAGTTGTTTAATGGATTTGAACTATTTCTGTCTCTCACCCTAAAAGTAATTTTTTTTTCATCACAAACCTTTGATATGTGGGAAAGTTTCTTTTGCCATATTTCTACAAATGATGCTATCTTTGAAAAAGTCAGTTTTAGCTTGAAGAAATGAGTCGGTGCAGCCAGTAAACATTTATGAAGTGCCTACTATGTGCTAGGCACTGCAGATACAAAAAAATTAGTATGTTTGTATATAATGTGTTATGTATTATATACTATTTTGTTGATACCACAATGATTTATACCCTGTCACTGACTTTGGAGTGATCATTAATTATTCTTCTTTATTTCCCCTGCCCCATCCATATATATATATTTATACATATATATATATATATATGTATATGTATATATGAAGAGAGAGAGAGAGAGAGAGAGAAAGAGAGTTAGTTAGTTGGTTGCCAAGGCTAGCCAATTTTACCTTTATAACAACTGTTAGCTGTCTGTCCCTGTCTTTTTAATCACAGAAACACCATCCTAGCTCAGACCCTCCTCACTTCTTGCCAGGTCTGTTGCAAAAACCTTTTAATTGGTCTCTCTGCTGCCAGAAGCTCTCTTTTCCAATCCATTCTTTATTTAGTTGCCAAAATAATCTTTCTAAGGCCTAAGTCTCATTATTTCACCCTGGTGCTCAAAAACCCTTTCTCAAGATAAAAATAGAAATGCCTTAATTAGGCATTTAAGCCCCTCCACAACCAGGCTCTCAGTTACCTGTTCTCTACCTTCATTTACATCTTAAATCTATACCCCACCTTCATCTGCATTTCTATCCAATGTCTTTTCCCAACTTTATATCTGATCTCTTGCCTTCATGCATTTACATCGGGCGATTGATCTCTATTAGTGAATTGACTTCCTCAAAATTGATTTATCAGGATCTTCACTCCCTTCAATACTTCATTCAGGTGTTCATCTCCCCCTCCCCACAACTCCTGACTGTTAGCATTGTACGGCCCCAGTTTTTTGTGCTACATTAATCTGTATACCTTTTGTATGTCCCCAATGGGGAAAGTCAGCTCTTTGTGGCCAGGGACTCTCATTTTTGTGTGTAATTTGCACAGTGACTGGTCAGTTGTTTTGTAATACTGGAGAAACTGAGGCAAGATAGAGAGCAGAGAGTATTTAATATTTTATTTGAAATGGATCCATGGTTTAGTCCCAGGGCTGAATGATAATGTGAATTATCAATGACATATACAAGTGGCTCAGCTATAGGGGTAGACTGAGGCAGGGGAGAGTCAGAGCACTGAGAGCGGGAACACAAGGACTAAGAATCCACTTCTGACAGAGTGAGGGGAGGCAGGGGGGACATCTGATAAATTGGGATTACAGAATGGGGAGAGGCACCCAACATTCTGATGATGTCTAAGATGGAAGGTCTTTCTCCTTATCTGGACCTTCATGATTAGGAGGGAGGGGTGGTTTTGCAGGCTTGATAGGAACTGAGGCAGAACAATTCAGGGAAACCGAGGCAGGACAATTAGGGAAACTGAGTCAGGACAATAAAAGCAAACTATAACACAACAGTTTCAAGGTTTTCTTTGCAAAGATCCTGGAGTAGTTTGTCATTTTTTTCTCCAGGTCATGTTACATTTGAGGAAACTGAGGCAAACTGGTTAAGTGACAAGGACACAGATAGTGTCTGAGGCTGAATTTGAACTCAAGTATTCCTGATTCCAGGCCTAGTGCTCTATTTACTGAACATACACCCACCCTTCCTCCTCCTTTCTCCCCCCACCCCAGTTATCTCTGACTTGCAAGGAACCAGGTACTAAATTAATTTTTGTTGAATTCTCATCTTTTGCCAATTTTTATTTTTTCTCTACTAAAGTAATCTTTAGTGAGTAGGGTGTGTATATGTGTGAGAGAGAGAGAGAGGCAGAAAGAGAAAGAGAGAGAGGAAAAAACAAGAGAGAGAAAGAGAGAGACAGAGACACAGACACAGACACAGACAAACTAAGAAAAGTGAGAAAGGTAGTTGAGAATTGTGATGAAAAATGACCAAATGTTTCACTTTTTTCCTTACTATTTTTAAAATTAAAATTGTCAGAGGAAATATGGGAACTATAATGAAGTCTCCTATTGGACATTGGTTATAAAGACTACAAGCTCTTGGAACATTCTCACTGTTTTCCTTTTTTAATACTCTTGGGGTTCTGAAGGTCAGGAGGAAGCTATGGGTTTTTTTCCCCCTAAACGACATATGAAAATAATTCATCTCTATTTTGCTAGTAGAAATGTAGCCAAAGAGGCATGAAAATATGAATGAAAGAACATGTATTAATTATTTACTGTTTGTTATCACTAAACTCTGGGATTACACATAAACTAAGGCAATTCCTGCCCTCAAGGAGTTTATAATTCTAGGAGGAAGAAGGGTCCCATACAAGGAAGTGATGAGCAGAAAATGATATTTTTACAGTGATCTTAGGTGCAACCATAGGGGAAATAGATTAACATTTTTTTTTTTCTAGTAGGAATGACAATATTCCTTTAATTATGCTTCCAGAGCTGGAAAGGAGTGCTGACTTGGAAGGGACCAGAGAGACCATTTACTCCAAACCTTGTTTGTAATTAAAGAACTTGAGGGAGGCCCTATTACAAAGCAAAGCTTGGCTGGAGTCACTTAGATATAGTAAGATGTCCAGCACACCGAAAGAGCCCCAGGTCAGGAGACCTAGAGCAGAAAAGATTAAGTTCTTAAAGGATGAGCTGAGGTGGAAGGTTGTCAAGGTGTGGGGTTTGTCACCAAATGATGTGATTGGAGATCCAAGATGACATAGGTGATGTAAGCACCAAAAGTTGGGGTTCGGTCATGTGAAGAATTAAAAATGACCTTTCTTTTGGGCAAAAAGTAGATTTATTTTAGGGATTAGATTATAGATAATAGGCACCCGGAATGGTAAATATGAAATAGAGTGGGAGTTCTCAAGGGAACTCACAATTACCAGTAGAAAGGATGCACCCCAGGAAGTTGGGCTAAACCTTGAAAGGGACTCAGCACCCCCAAAGAGCTAGTTAACCCAAGGAGGAGAAGTGGGGTTGGGTAGTATAGTGGAGTTAGGGAGGATACCTCCTAGCATGGGGGAGGAGAAGTAGGAAGCATGGTGGACTGACCCAAAGGAGGGTGGCAGCCATGGGACGGCCCACAAGTAGGTTTTATGGTGAAAATTTAGCCTATGGGACAGACTAGAATTCCTACAGAGGATGGGTCTCAGGAGTTTGACATGGATTTCAGACTGGACCCACCAGGGGGCTCATGACCTCTCCATCCCAGCCTTCTACCTGCTTACTCCAGGGCTAACCACAGCTAACCTTGGAGACCTCAACTTCTAGGTGTGAGGTGTATTGTTATGCTTCTCAATCAAAGCTGGACATCTCTATAAATTTCCCTTTTTCTTCAAAGCATTTGAATATACTCAAATTTGATGTGGGATCGGTATAATCTGTCATGGATGAGCCTGTTGAGTTTATGTCTCCTTTAGATTTTCTGACAGGATAAATAGGAAAGTTTAATCATCTGAATCACTGATGGATTCTTTTCTATTCAAAACTACAGCCCTCCAGATTGACGGTAAAATAGTCTAGAAAGGTCATACCCATCAGAAAGAGCAGCAGGAGGCTGTCATAAAAAGGAACTTTTTGCCTGGGGCAGGAAAGTCCAGTCCGGACTACTGATGTAGCTTCTTCTCTATTGAGATGGATGGAGGTGGAACTGGTTCCATTTCACTATCTGGTAGTTTCCTGTTTTTATTAATCATTTTGCTGGTGTTTATTGGACTTTGCATTTTCTAGGTTGCTGAAGGACAGTGCCCAGGGGAAAATGCTAAATATATATGTATATGCTAAATGGTCCTCTAGTGTGATTGGATTTTAGGAGTAGAAAGGGCTCTGAGCTAGTCTCTACCTGAATAAGGAAGTCAAGTTCATGTGATTTTGAGCAATTCACTTAAGCGCTCAGATTTCAGTTTTCTTATCTATAAAATAACACCTTTGGCCTTGATGCTCTCCAAGTTTCTTTCTAGTTTCTAAACTGTTCATTTCTTTCTGGTTTCTCCCAACTTTACTCAACCCTTATTTCTCTGTCATGAAATTTCACTTCCTCTGGTCTTTTTTTTTTTTTTTTTTTTTTTTTTAATATTACTATATCCTTGAACAAAAAATAATGACTATTGAGTTTTTGCTTCTTAATTTTGCTTACTGTCAATAATTTGGCTAACCACTACACCCTGTGGGATCCCCAAGTCTTCAGGCTTTAGAAAATTTGCCTAGCAATAATCACCCAGTATGCAGTCTCTGTTTGAATTTGTGTTGAGTTCCTATTTTCTCCTCATTCATTTAAATATAGTCTGAATGCCTGCTGTCTTAGGGATGCTATTGGTTTGATTAAATGACACATTACAGATATTTAATATTACATATTTATGAGGGCCTTCTTTAATTGGTGTGAAGGCTAGGGTAGTTTTTTTTTTTTTTTTTTAAGTTTTTCAGTAAATCAGAGTGCTTACTCTGTGCTTTGCAAGGCTTCTTTTAGTCCAGACTTTAACAATATTTAACACATCTGAATCAAAATAGAGATGTTGGCCTGTGTTTGTTTCTTTTTAACCGTCTGTGGTTCCATCTGCCTTCCCGTTATTATGACCATCTTTCTCTAGCTCTTTAAAAATTGAAAACATGGCATGCTGCCTGATACTATGGTATGTCTCTGGGTCAGTCACTTTCTTGGGAGCTCATTGAGCTAATTTCATCAGAGATGTTCCCTATTATGAATTAGCACTGGATAACTTCATATATCTAAATGAATTATGGAAAGTCATATTATAAGGAAGTGATTGTTTTTGTTTTTTTAAAGCAGAGATCTGGGGAAATGGTGCACTTGTCATATTGGGGGAGGAAGGGGATTCCATTTCCATTAAGTTCAGCTGTGCATGTTGGTAATTAAAAAGGGGAGGGTTAATGAGTTTTAAGAAGGAAATGGTCATTGTGGTACATGTCAGAGACATAGTTTTTTGGGGTTTTTTCTTCACTACTGTCTTTTCAACCACACTCAGCCAGTAACTTCCTTTTGTGGAAAAACCAGGCCTTTTCAATGACAATTCAGGGTTAAAACTATGTTTCTCCAGTCTTTTTTTTTTTTTTTCTGAACCTTTTTTTTTTTTTTTTTTTTTTTTTTTGACATTCTGATATGAGTATGTCCTGACTGTGTCAGTCTTAAAGAACAGACTTGTCTATTTAATAATAGACATTGGGAATGGATCCTCCCAGAGAAAATAACAAGAGCTGGGATTTGTAGAACTCTTAAAAAGTTTTCAAAGTGCTTTAAGCACATGATCACATTTAATACAAAACAGCAGTGGGATATAAGTCCTCTTGATATTATTAAGCCCATTTCACAAATGAATAAAATGTGGCTCTCTGAGGTTAAATTGCTGATTAAGTAGCACAATTAGTAAGTGTGAGAGCTTCTGTATGAATTCAGTTTTTTTCTTGATTCTACATGCAGCATCCCTTATCCCAAACCTGAGGAAAAAGAAAATCAGAATCTACATTTGTGGACATCTGTCTGTATAATACTGTACTTGATTTTTGAAGTTAGCAGTGTCACATGTTATCGATGAAATCTTTTTTTTTTTTTTTAATTTTATTTTATTTAGAATTTTTTCCCCACAGTATATATGCATGAGTAATTTTTAAAAATATTATCCCTCGTATTCATTTTTCCAAATTATCCCCCCCCTCCCTCCACACTTTCCCCCCCATGACAGGCAATCCCATACATTTTACATGTGTTACAATATAACCTAGATACAATATATGTGTGTAAATACCATTTTCTTGTTGCACATTAATTATTAGCTTCCGAAGGTGTAAGTAACCTGGGTAGATAGACAGTAGTGCTAACAATTTACATTCACTTCCCAGTGTTCCTTCTCTGGGTGTAGTTATTTCTGTCCATCATTGATCAACTGGAAGTGAGTTGGATCTTCTTTATGTTGAAGATATCCACTTCCTCGATGAAATCTTTTTAAGAATAAATTTACATAGATACCTTTTATTTTTATGTCAACTAAATTTCTTCTAGTAGCTTCTCTTGTATCTCATCTCAGAAAGCTATCTTAATTACAAATTATATATATGTACCTACATATGTAGGTACATATATATAATTTGTAATTAAGATAGCTTATATATATAAAATTTGTAATTAAGATAGCTTTCTGAGATGGGATACATACATACATATACATATATACTGATATACATATGCACATAAATATAAGAGAGGAAGATAAAAAATAATTAGCTAAGCACATTAGTAAATCAAAATAAAAACTGAAAAAAAAATTAATTGTGGATCTTTTAGCTCTGCAAAATCTAAGGCACCTTCTCACTTCTTTGGGTCCATGACTACTCATTGTAATTTGTCAGTGTTTACTTTTGGGGGTTTTTTGGGGGGAAGGGTTCATTCCATGTACGTTGTTCCATAATTTTGATTCATATTGTTTTCTTAGCTCTGCTTACTTAATATAAGTTTTGCCATAATTCTCTTTATTAAATAACTTAGCATTTCTTACAGCATAGTAATATTTAGTTATATTCATATATCATGATTTGTTTAACCATTCTCCATTTGATGGTTATTTACTTTGTTTTTAGTTCTTTACTAACATGAAAAGTGCTGCTGTAAAGATTTTGGTGTATTTGAACCCTTCTTATTTAATGATTTCTGTGGAGTATACGCCTAGTAGTGAAATCTTTGAATCAAAGGATATAGATATTTTAGTCATTCTATTTGCATAATTCCAAATTGTTTTCCAAAATGGTTATATAACTTCACAGCTGCACCAACAGTGCACTCTAGTGGGTCTGTCTTTCCTCAACCCCTCCAACACTGACTAATCTCATTTTTTTTTTTTTTTATTTTGATCAACCTTCAGACCTTTGATTTCCATTTCTTTTGTTATTTAATATTTAAAGCATTATGTTATATAGTTGTTAATAATTTGCACTTCTTTCAAGAAATCTTTGTTCTTTTGAGAACTGGTTTTACATACATACATACATACATACATACATACATGCAGGCAGACATATTTGCATACGTATATATATTTCTAATTGACAATACATCTTAGATACCAAAGACTTGTCCAATAATTTTTATACAAAGAGTTTTTTCCCTATTCAACTGCTTCCCTGCTTATTTCAGATGCATTAATTTTGTTTGTGTGATTACTTTTCAATTTCATCTAATTAAAATTATTTCTTTTGTAGTTTTTAATTGCTTCTGTCCTTATTTGGTTAAGAATATATCTTCTACCCATAATCAATTAAGTCACTATCATGTAGAATATATAGATAGATAGATAGATATAAACACGTGTGTGTGTGTTTGTGTGTGTGTGTGTAAGTAATGTGTGTATGATATTTTTGGCACTAACATTGTTCATTCCGTGCTGTAAGGTGGGGCAAATGGAACTTTATCGTAGTATACTGATATTTAGAAGGTAATGACCAAAGCATGAAGCACTCAGGTGTCTTGTTTTATTTAGTAACAACTGAGTTTAGCATTAAGTTAATTAAAATTGTTAAAATAGGAAGCTGCAAAGCTAAAAAAAAGATATGTTTATGATAACAGAAAAGAACATTAAATGAGAGCCAAACTCTAGGTAATTGTAATGATTAATTTTGATCCTAGAGAACATAAAGATAAAAATGGAAATGAGATGAAGAAATAAAGGGACAAAATGTTTCATGCATGGTGAGACTGCAGGACTTTTTGCTCAGTTATATTGCTTTGTTTTAAGGGAGGAGATTGTGTCTCGAAATTACTGATAAAATTAAGACATTTATTGATAAAACATTTTAAAACTAGGAAGTTATCAAATGGCCTTCACCAAATAGGCCACCATACTTAAGGTGAGTTCTGCATCCCCCAACTCTTATCATCTGTATTTCCTATTCATTCAACTGAATTTCCTTTAAAAAGTAGATTTGATTCATATACTTAATTTAGTCTTGTTTTGTTCCATCTGAAGTGCCTAGTGTTTCAGTTCATGACCTCAGGCATTGTCTTGATTCCTTTTTTTCCTTACCCTACATATTCAAACATTTGCCAAATTTTGCTGTTTTTACCTTTTCAGTATCTCTCACATCTAACCCTTTTTCTCCACTCACACAGCTACCACCTCACTTCAAGCCCTTATTACATTTCTGCTTGATTATCACAATATCCTTGGGGTGCAATATTTTGTATGGAGGTGATTATTAACTTTCTATTAATGTAATGTATACTTTTATGTGTTTTCATCTGTTCTATTAGTCTGTTAGCCCCTAGAGGAGTGGAGTTTGTTTCATTCTTTGTGCTTGTAATCCCCAGTGCTTAAGCACAGTACCTGGCACCCGGTAGGTGCATAATAAATACTTATTAATTGATTGTGAAACTTAACTCAGCTGTGAGAAATGTTTGTTATTAACTCTTTCTTTTCTTTTCTTTTTTTTTTTTTTTTTCTTTAATATGGAACCTTGAGTGCATTATTGAAACTCTTTTGGCATGGTAGATGTCCCTTAGGATTCTCCTATCAGGATTATGGGCATTAAGTGAGACCTAAGGGTGGTATCATACCCATGGGTGTGATGTCTATCCCAAATTCACATA
Organism: Sminthopsis crassicaudata; assembly: GCF_048593235.1. Taxonomy (NCBI): domain Eukaryota; kingdom Metazoa; phylum Chordata; class Mammalia; order Dasyuromorphia; family Dasyuridae; genus Sminthopsis; species Sminthopsis crassicaudata. The sequence continues at coordinate 117,621,091 of NC_133619.1, read as the reverse complement.
GCAGACTGAATACTTTTGTTTTATGGCATGGCCTGTGTTAAATTGGTTAAAGCTGATTAACATTAAAGCAACAACAACAACAAAAAATCTCAAAACCTGATTTAATAACTTGTACATCAAGGATTGTCAAACATAAAATTTTAAGAGGTAGTGGACTAAATCACCACTTAATGATTGTGGATAGGATTGGTTTACTCCTTTGGTTTACTTGTTGAATTTCTAATTCATGTGTCATTGAAATTCTTTGTTTATTAAGTAAATAGATGGACTTTTTCTTTTAATAACAACATCTTGAATTTCTGTAGTCTTCTTCTATTGATATTTTCCAAGATATTCTCTAATCTTCATTAACATCCTGTGAATAAGATAGATACAGAGTTTCTCACCCAGATTTTTGCAAATGGAGAAACTGAGTGTTCAGTGAGGTAAAAGAAAATTCATATGATTTACCCTTTAATCCTCTGCAGAGCCTGTGGCTGGAAAACAGTCTTCTAGTATTCCATACTTATTTTAGATCCACTTGACTAGGAGATTTCAGGGTTTGTTTGTTTTTGTTTGTTTGTTTGTTTGTTTTTTGAAGATGGAGAAATCATTTACAACCTTTTAATACTTTGGAACTCAAGCCCTTTATTTATTAGAGAATATAGACAGTAATTAACTATGGCTACATTTTATTTTAAAGAATCTTTCAAGATCTTCATATAACCTTTCAATTTTATACCATTTGAAAACGATTATACTGAAATTTATGGCATATGTACTAAATAGTGTAATAGATATATAATAAAAAATTAAGATCAAGCAGAAAAAAAGTATTAAGATTTCTAGTCTAAATTTTGAACTAAGTGTAAAAAACAGAGAATGTAATTAATCAAATTGACGCCTTGCACTACTATAAATTTCTTAATAACATGGATATCCATTTTATAGCTTCTTTTTCTTATGTATCTTATGTCAGGGTCTAGCTCGTTGATGGAGTTTGATGACTATTTGTTGATTATTATGTGGGTTGGTTATTAATATATGTCCTTTATATGATAGGAAATTGGCTAAGCAGAAACTGATACCTCCAGGGATTCTCAAACTATACTATGGCCCTCGAGCCAGATGCAGGGCTGAGGACGTTTATGCGGTAGCCAGGTTATGGCAAATGGGCTGAGGGATGGAGACAGAGTGTGAGTTTTTGTTTTTACTATAGTCCGGCCCTCCAACAGTCTGAGGGACAGTAAACTGGCCCCCTATTTAAAAAGTTTGAGGACCACTAGACTATCTGGTTGGTAACATCCCTTCCAACTCACAAATGCTGTTATTCTGTGATATTTGATAATATATAAAATAATAAAATAAAAGATATATAAAATATAAATATAATAAAATAATAAAATTAATATAATAAAATAAAATAGAAATATTTAAATGGGTATTCTTGAAATCTACATGTACAAATTTTTATGACATTGAAAAAATACTTATTAATATTTTTATTAAAGATAAGATCTTAGGTAAGGAGAGTATAAAATTGACTTGCCCATTTTACAGGATGAATCATTAAACTTGAGAATGTTGTTTATTTAGTTTTTTTTTTTTTCCTTAGAATGAAAACAACAATGCAGTGATCACCAATTAAAACATTTAGGTAGCATGCACAATGACCTCTGTAATAGAGTGATGATATTTAATATATCATTAAATATAAAATCTTCCCTCTTATAATAAAAACCAGGAAAATATGATGACTTCTTCATTATAAAGCCTAATTTGTTGGAGGTAGGAAGTAGAAGGGAGGGCATAAGGAGAGGATAAATATGGATAAATGAAATCTACTGATTATCCCATCTTGGTCTTTGGATTTGCTTAACAGGAAGCACAATCAACAGATTTTCCCTTTTCCTCTTTCTCTCCTTTCTTCTGCTCCTGTGGAGGTGCTAATGAGTAGTGAAATGGTAAAAGGTGGTGAAGATAATGGAAAGAAAAGGAGAAGCAAAGGTACCTAGTATTTTAAATTAAATAATAAAGTAAACAACATATTTCTTGCTTAGTTTTTTTTTTTAATAGTTGTTTTAAGCAATTGGCATATGATAATAGACGAAGTTAAAGGGTTCTTAGAATCATTGAGCTTGAGCTCAACTCACCCCAACCAAGGAAAGATGAAGTGCATTGTTAAAGGCAGTGATTGATTAAATGGTATCAGAACAAGGAGTGGGACCTAGATCTTGGAGTGCTCTTGACTCAGTCTCACACTGCTTCTTGTTTTGTTAAGATGATGTATGTCACTGTATTCATATATTGTATTTAATTTATCCTTTAACATATTTAACATGCATTGGTCAACTTGCCATGTGATGGGGGGTGAAGGAGGGGAAAAATTAGAACAAGAGGTTTGGCAATTGTCAATGATATAAAATTACCCATGGATATATCTGGTAAATATATTAAAAATTAAAAGAAAAAAAGATGATGTATGTCACATCAGAAAACCTGGATTAAGTTCTGACTCTGACAGTTGTTTAATTGTGTGGGCCGGTACCCAAACTTTTCTATGTTGCAGTAGCCTTGTCTGTAAAATAAAAAAGTTGGAATAGGGCTGAATAATCCACTTGTTGGATCTGTTTATAATGGGCATTTTTTCTTGTACGAGTTGGACTAACAGATGGCTGAGATTCCTTCTGATTTGCAATTTCTGTGATTCTACTTATAAAGGTGATTTCTGAGATCTTATTACAGTCTAACATTTTGTGATAGAAAACTTATTTATTATGAATAACAAGTTCTATTTTATCCCCTAATGGGCTAATTGCTTTTCAAAAGTGGATTATTGGGGAAGTTAGATAGTGTAATGCATAGAACACTGGTCCTGAAGTCACCTTTGGGCAGTTCACTTAACCCCGATTTTCTTGCCCCCCAAAAAAAAGGAAAGAAAGAAGATATAAGATGGATTGTTAAGTCAATGACTCCTACTCTGCCAAGTTAACATAAGGTACAGCAGGTGGCAACCAGGAGTATACTTAGAGATGTCACTGTAGATATAGAATATCATGCCCTTACTTTTTACTTTTCAGAAAGTTTTTGAGGTAAATATACTTTTAAGATACAAGTAAATATTCTCTGAAGGGAGAAAATTAGCTGTCTTTATCATTATTAGTTGTAATAATTAATGTGATTCATGAGTTGCTGTATGATACAGTGCTCAAGTTCAGATTTCTGACACATACTGGATCTATGACATGGGAGATGTTACTTAACTTTGCAGTGGGCACTACTATCCCTCTTCAGGATTGCCAGTTGTAAAACAGTTGCTATCTGCATTGGTAGAGAAAGTCACCTTATAGGTCCAAGACATTTTAAACCTAGAATGAGAGAAGGCTCCTCAAGTTCTTTATGTCTGCTTTGTTCTCAGGTGGTGAGAAAGTGAAGTCCATAGTCATAGCTTGTAGTGTCTTGAGTCAACCAAGTTTCAAGGAAGTCAGTAATTTTTAAGGAATACTACTAGCCTTACTTGCATGGGAGGAGGAGGTAGATTATTCTTGTTCTTTGGGGATGCTAAAACAGTAGCTATCCTTAAAGAACTTACCCACATAAATTCAATGCATCAGTAATTGTAATGTAATGGAAGTTAATCTTGTGAACTTTTTTTGGGCTAATAAACTTTGTGGAAAAAAATGAATGGCTGACACAGAAGGTTGGCTTTGTGAAGGTCCTTCTTTACTGTTGGTGTAATTTATGGACTTTTCACCTAACCTTGTCCAGACTAGCTCCTTCTCCCATCTTGTGCTCACAGCCTTGCCTCCATTAGCTTGTTCTCATTTACTTCTGCCCCTTTCTGATTCCCACAGTGTGGGATATAAGAATATCTACAGATGACACCCAGGAAAATTGTGATATAAAATATTGAAATCTTATTTTTTTTAATAAAAGCTTTTTATCTTCAAAACATATGCATGGATAACTTTCAACATTCACCCTTGCAAAACCTTGTGTTCCAAAATTTTTCCCTCTTTTCCCCATCCCTTCCCCTAGATGGCAAGTAATCCAATATATGTTAATAAACATGTGCAGTTCTTTTCTACATGTTTCTACAAATATGTTGCACAAGAAAAAATATGACCAAAAAGGAAAAAAAAATGAGAAAATACAAAATGCAATTAAACAGCAAAAATAGTGAAAATACTATGCTGTGATCCACACTCAGTTCCCATAGTCCTCTCTCTGGCTCTCTTTATCACAAGGCCATTGAAACTGGCCTAAATCATCTGTGAGCTTATATTTGAAAATTTGAAACAATACAGAAATAATAAGCTTATTTCCCACAAAACAATTTTTGATACCATGAAGATTTACACAGAAATTAATTCATTTAATACATGTAGATATAAACATGAGGAATTCATTTATACTTTTTGTGCTCCAGGCAAGATTATACATTTCAGTCATCCAATCAATAAGATTAAAGTCTTAAAAGTGCCTATTACATGCCAATTATTAGATGCTAAACCCTTGTGATACAAAGATAGAAGTGAAGAAGTTAACCAGTCCCCTGACCTTAAGGGATCTTAAATTTCAATAAGGGAGAAACATTGTACGTGTGTATGAGTATGTGTGTATGTATCACATGTGTATGTACATATGTATATAAATATCATTGTTTCAGTGAAAGAGATTGTGGGGTAGGAAGTGACAAATGTAAAAAAAAAAAAAAAAATATATATATATATATATATATATATATATATATATATGAAATTGTCTTTTACAGTTCATGCCCTGCTTTCTAGCTAGATTTTCACATTCATACATATTATATATATTATATTCATACATATTATATATTATATTCATACATTTATATTTATATGTACATAGATATATGCATATGTATTATATATTCTATTCAAAATGCATATAAGATAGTCTTGAAAGAGGAACTCTGGAGCCAGGAGGGTGTTGTGGATAAGTAAAGGTTTCATGCAGAAGGTGATATTTGAGCTGAATCTTGAAAAACATGAGGTAATAGTTGACTATATTTGTTGGTGGCAAAATTTACTAAACTAATGAAATCACAGATCCACATCCCATCTCAGCACCTGCCTCCCTGTGAATAATAAAAGAGGTAAACATTGACTGTAAAGCATTTATGGTTCCTTGAGATTGTAAGCATAGCAATTCTGAAAATCTTGAATTTCTCTAATTTTTCAAGTTAGGGTAGAAGGTGAGAAGTCAGTGACTTATGATTAAAATTATACCTATTTTGTGAAATTAAGAAAGACATACTTTTAAATTTGCTGTAACCACATTACAATTAGACTGATGATAAAAAGTTAGAATATTGTTCAAGTATGAATATGATAAAGTTCAGAAGGATTGGCTGGATCAAACAGACTATACAGATATAAATTAGAGCAGAAATACCTGTGAGAGAGGCTTTTTTGTGAAGGAATTTAGATGCTCAGTTTTCTTTTAGTGATAATTTCTGAGGGTCTTTTAAATAAAAAGCTGATAATACGCTGTGATAAAAAGACATAGCTTGTCTTGGAATTGGGATTGTGGGTGACTGGTATCTAATGAAGATATTGAAGCAAATAAATTTTGTGGAAATTTTCTATCTCAGTACACATATGAAAATCTACCAAAAATACTTCTAAATTGAGTATATAATTTTCAACAATAATCCTAACATATATACACAAAATATTTCTCATCTACTTAAATCATCAGGCCATTTTTCCTCTTTTTAGAGACTATAAAATTCACTTTTCATTTCTTCCTGAATGTTCAAGGTCATTTCTGCATCTTGTGTTTTTCAGACTTTATACCTGATTTAAGCTTTCTGAAGAGTATTGCTATCTTTTTTAAAGGACAGGTCAGTTTTGAATTGATGAGGTCCAACTCTGTTACCAACACACTAAAAGTTATCTCTTTCAGTCTGTCATATGAACCATTCATACATCCTTTTCTGAGATCTATTATTCTGTCAGAAACTAAGTCTATAAATCATCTATAAATTTGATTTGAAGATGACATAAAGCTGAAAGGCAACCAACACATTGGAGACAAGAAATCTAAGAATATTAGACTAAATACAAGAAGGTGAAATTTATGTAATAAGGATAAATGTGAGTATTTATACTTATGTTTAAAATGTATCAAAATAGTATGGCTAAATAGTAATTTTAAGAAAAGATGAAAAAAAAAAATTTTTTTTTTTAGCAGATTTTAACTTCCATACTAGTCAATGGTGTGTAAAAGTAGATTACATTTAGAGAGGCAGAGTACCTAGAACCTTGGCAGTGATTGGCTTACTGTATTTCTGCCCTGATGTAATCACTGTTTAGTTCTTGACATAATATTATGGGAAGAACATTGAAAAATTAAACAATGTCCAAAATAGATGATGAAGGGTTTTCAGAGTTAGGGTAAATTTAGGATAAAAGAGGACCAGTTGAAAGTAACAGAGATGCTTAGCTTGGAAAAAATAAAGCTTAAATAAAATATATCAATAATTAAAAAAAAATTAAGCACATTATTCCATGTACTAAGCTAAGTTCTAGGAATGTGAAGAAAAAAAAAATGAAACTGTACCTGCCCACATGGAATTTACATTTTGCTTAGGAGACAATCTATACAGTTTCTTTATACAAATTTTATGAATATAAAATATATGAAATTAATATAAATTTCATGAATATAAAATATAAACATAATAACTGCTGCAGGACAATGACAAAAGATTTCAGGTACTTGTATTTGTGTGTGGATTTGAAGAAAATGGCTTTTAAGGGGGAGAGAGTGTACTCTGAGGGAATGCAATCAGAGCTTCAGCAAGACAACTAGTGAAAAAGCAAGGAGAGATGCAGGATGAAATGTCACATATGGAGAAGAATAAGAATATTTTGCTTGGCCCATAGATTTCAGGTTAGGAAGGTAGTTTAGGACCAGGTTATAAAGGATTTAAAAGCTAAACAGAGGAGTTTATAGTTGATACCTAGAAACTATAAGGAATCATTGATTTTTATTGAATGACATGATCATATCTACAGTTTTGGAAAATTACTTTGGTAGTTTTATAGAAGATGCATTGGAAAAGAGAAAGACTGGAGTCAGGGAAACCAGGAGAGAAACCCCATTTTTGCAACAGGAACATGATATATCGGGCAAATATGTTAACTGTTTTCAATATTTTAAAGGTTGTCATAATGAGCAAGTAGACTTGTTCTCCTTGTCACTAAAGGGCAGAGTTAGGAATAATGGGGAGAAATTACAGAAAGATAGAATCAGTTTTCAAGTAGGGGGAAAAAACTTCTTGGCAATTAGAGTTGTTCCCCAAAATTAAATGGACTTCTCTAAGCTCTAGGAGATTGCTCTTCAGTGGAGGTTTTCAAACAAAGAATGAGTGTATAGAGGTATTTTTGTTCAGGTATTGAGTGAATTTTCATGGCTTCTGAGGTCCTTTCAATGATAAGGTTTCTAGTTCAGGCCCTCATTTTGCTTGTTTTATCTATTTCAAATACTTCTATAAAGTCTTTCTCTTTTCATCCTGTATCTGATCCTTTCAATCCTTTCTTGATAACTTCCATCAGAGTAATCTTCAATATGCAAAGATATTATCTTTGTTAGTCCTTTACTCAAAAATCTTTGGTGACTCCTTATTGCATATTAAATATGATTCAAACTTCTATCCCTGACTGTATCTTTTGTACCACCATGTCTTCAATAGTGCACTTCACCAGGTAGTCTTCTAAGGAGAATTTGGAATTTTTCATAGCTTCAACATGGTTGTGATTTTTTTCATCTTTGCCTTTGTTTATGTTTATTTTCCAAACCTAGAATGTTTTCTGTTTCCCTCTTTATGGATTTCTTTTGCAGCTTTCAAACCCTAAATCAGATGCTGCATCCTCCATGAAAACATCCTTGATTCTTGTAGACTTAGGGGTTCTTAATCTATTTTATATCTTGGGACCTCATTGGCAATCTGGTACTGAAATACATTTATCAAATAATTTTTTTCAAGTGTTCACAAACCAAGCATGAAGAAGTCTTGCTCTAGTTGGTAATGAATTTCTCTTTCTCAGAGGACATATAGGATTTTGTTTCCACCTTGTTAATAATACTTTTATCATGTTATATTTTGCATTGTGGTCATCTGTATCTGTTATATCTCATGAGGAATAAGACATCTTTTCTGAACTTTTTATATTACCCATTCTACACATAGTAGATCTAGTGACTTTTTGCATTATTGAATTTGAGTGATTTGACCGAATTTATTTAGCCTAGAGAAAGGGATGTCTGAAATGGACAGTAATGGTTTTTGTTATGTATAGTCAGAAATGTATTTGCTTCAAATATGGATTAAGACATTATCAGTAGAAATATAAATTACATTTTAGGATGAATTTTTGACATGAATTGTTTTGAGATGGTAGGCAGAATTACCAGAGATCTTGAGACACCTTCTTCTCTGGAGATTTTTGAAGAAAGGGTAAGGATCTCTTTCTGGCCATATAGATTTGTATTCCTCTTCTTGAGAGCAAGAACTGCTTTCTTTTCTTTTTCATTAAAAAAATCCTCTTTTTAAAAATCATAGTTACTTGCACTTAGTGGGTACACAATGTTGAAATAATGAAGGAAAAAATAGAGATCATATTTTATTCTGAGAGTTATAATTGATTTTCTTTCAGGAAACTTCCCTTAATTTTTTTTGAGTCTTTTAAATCTATAATAAAAACACTAGCTAACATTTTTAGGCTGCTTTTAAGAGTCTACAAGGCACTTGTTCTCAACAGACCTGTAAGCCAGGTAATATAAAATTGTTCTCCATATATTTGTTTTTGGTCTTTCTCTGTGACTTTGTGTTTGTCCTTCATTCTTGAAGAGGACCACAACATCAGGGAAATGATGCAATGAAATGCAAGTGAATTGGATTTAAGTGACAGAGGGCTGTTGAATTTACTTTCTCCTTCAGAGCCTTCAGGTAGTAAAGGCCTTCAGAGTACCCCCTTATATTACCTCTTCTTAAGCAGATTAGACCACTCATCTATACCTTATAGTTTTAGAGGGAATTGACTGGAACACTGAGGGATTAAGGGACTTGTTTATGATTCCATAGCTGAGGGATAGACACCTAGGTGATGCTCTCAAATAACACCACCAGCCCTGGAGTCAGGACTTGAATTCAAATGTAGCTTCAGATACTGATTAGCTATATGATCCTGAGTAAGGCATTTAACCCCAATTGCCTTTCCCCTCTTAAAAGAAAAATTCTACAGCTAGTATATGACTTAAGGGTTAATTCTATCCATGTTCACTATTTTTTAACTGAATTGTAAATCTTTTCTTTGTACAGAAATTTGGCATAGCAAATTTTTGTACCATTTCCAAAAATCTTATTTTCAGGAAAGGTTGATCTTTTAAGTTAAATACCAACCCCTTTCTATTATGAAGACAAACAATTGTGCTTTGAATTGTTCAGTATTTATTTCTGGAGTTTTTTAGTGTTAGGAATGAGGTCATTTAAAACCTCTTCTCTCTTTCTTACAGAGTTGAAATTTCAATCTCATGCTAATATGACTACTTTATATCTTGAGTCATGTTTAAACACTGAGTTTGTTTTATATATAGATCAATAATTGGCAAGCATATTTACTTTAGTGTATTGCTACAGGATGGATCTACACTAACATCAGGCTTTTCCTCATGTTAATAACAGTAAATGGCTTTGCATCTACTTGTATGCAACTTCAGGATTTTCTTTCAACTTGATATTTATTAAACCTGCCTTTAAAGCAATACCTTTATGCCTCATTGTGACATGAAGGAGATACTGGTTTCTTAAAAAAACTCTTTTTCACTCTCCCCCTCCCTCCCATTAAATTCTGGCATGTTTTTACCAAACTGGGAATGCTTGAAGTGTGGATTTGGTGATGGAATTTGTGACTTTCATCCAGGAGCAAATTTTAGCTGAACTCTGAGAGCTTCATCACGACTTTTGGCTGTAGAGCAATGTTTCAGCAGTAGAAGTCAGCTAGTCAATAAACATTTACTAAGTGCCTAGCACTGTGATAATTATTTAGGATACAAAGTCAAAAAATAAAACCTTCTGTTTTCTCATGGAATTTGTCAGGTGAAATGACACATAAAATAAATATAAAGTGTAGATGAGATAAAGACAAAATAATTTCAAAGAGCATGATAAGCTTGGGGGGGGATGGGATCAGGAAAATATTCCCTGCAGGAGTTGGCTCTTATGCTGATCTCTAAAGAATATTAGGGATTCTAAAAGAAGGAGGTGAGGGGACTTGACAAAACCATTGAGACAGCAGGTGAATTGTTGGGTATGAGTTACAGTAAACTTGCCAGTTTGGATGAATCATTGATTATATGGAGAGGAGTAAAGCATAAATAGCCTGGAAAGTTAAGGTTATACCAGATTGCGATGACTTTTAAATGCCAAGCAGAAAATTTTATATTTTATTCTAGAGGTAGTCGGGAACCAGCAGATCTTTTTTAGCAGAAGAATGATATGGTTGGAAGTGTCCTTTAGGAACATCAGTTGGACAGCTGAGTGGAGGATGAAAACAGAGATAGGAGATTTGAGTCAGAGGCCCATTAGGAAGTTATTGAAAGAATTCAGGTTAGAGGCAATAAGGGCCTGGACAAGAAATATGTGAGTGGAGAGGAGACATATGTAAAAGATGTAGTGAAAATAGAATTGAACAAGATTTGGCAGCTAGTTGGATAAAGGGAAAGTGATGAGTTAATGGTGACTGAAGTTGTAAACCTAGATAACTAGGATATAATGGTGTCATTGAGAAAAATAAGGAAATTGAGAGTAAACGTAAATATAAAGGGGAGACATTAAATTATGTGTTGGGCATTTAAGAAATTTGAGGTATCTTTATTTATTACAAAATATACTGTGAATAATTGGTCACTGGAGTAAATGAATGAGATTAAGGCAATAGATTGATTGATTGATCAGTCTTAGAATCATCTTCATAGAGATGTTAAGCGAACTCATGAGAGCTGGTTAGATTTTTGGGAGAGGTAGTCTGTAGAGAAAGAAAGTTAAAAGACAGAGACTTGCGATACATCCATAGTTACAGGGTGTGATGATTTGGCAAAGTAGTCTAAGAAGAAGCAAGGGGAGGGGAATGAAAAGAGGGCATTCTCACAGAAACCCCAAAATGAGAGAATATCTTGGAGAAAAGAATGGGGAACAATGACAAATAGTCTAGAGGTGATGTCAGTTAAGGGAAAATGGAAGAGAGGGCTCATCAGCGTGAATATGAAACAAAATATGAAATAAGGCCCTCTAAAAAGAGGAAAGAAGAGTCAGGGTGGATAGCTTAAGAAGAGAAGAAAAATTTTGGAAAATAGCTCTTGGGGGGAAAATTACTTTTGGTCAAAGAGATCTTGGTAGAGATGAATAAGCATAAATATATAATTCAAATAAAAACCAGTCTGCATGTTTGTGTGAATCCTTCCTCTTCCTCCATCACTGTTTAGTAGATTGTGAGTAGGAGCAGAGGAGGCAGATGTTGATGAGGAACATTTTAAATTGTAAATTATTTTCTTCATTAGTTAAAAGATCAATCAAAGATATCATCCATCTTTGAAGTGTAGACATTTGCCAAACACCTATTTTGTGCCTAATCTTGTGTTGGATGACACAGTATGTAAAAGAAATATAAGGGGTAGTCAGTGATTATAAGGAGTTTTGGTCTTGGTAAAAAAAAAAAAAAAATAGCGGAAAAAAGTGTAGATTTCTAGTTATTGCCCACTCTTTCCACTCATCACATTGAAAGAACTCTTCTCAAGTAACATTAAGATTGGCTTCCTCTAAACTCTGCTCTGATATGAGCTCCAAGAACCAGTATAACAAAGAATGTACTAATTAAAATGTCATCTCATTGAGTTTAAGTGCCATCGTGTCTTTCTGGATTGCTAGTTCCACAGATGGAGAAACTGAATCATTTAAAAACATTTTTATTGATATTTTAATTTTTTTACATTATATTGATTTTTCTTTATGCCCTGCCCAATCAAACCTGATTTGTAAAAAAGAAAAAGTCAATCAAAACTGACCGATGAGATATGCATCTGTTTGTGTATATAGATAGATAGATGTATATCTATATCTCTATATCTATATCTATATCTATCTATCTATATAAAAAACATGGAAGATATGTGGACATGTGATGGTTGGATATAATATTACTAATTGTATTTATTCAGTTGCATCTGAATTCAGTCGCCCTTTTGTATTGTTCTCATTCAATAATGTTGTAGTCTTAGACATAGTTTGCCTGGTTCTGTTTGTTTTGTTCTACTTGAATCAGTCCAAGTTTTTACATCTTTCTTTGATTTACCTCCACTTGTCTTTTCTTATAATGCAATACTATTTCAGGACATTCGGATATCATAAATTGCTCCACCAAAATCCAATCAATTGGAATCTGTTCTGCTTCCCACCTCTAATTCCCATTTTTTGTTGTTGGCTATCACAGAAAATACCGCTGCGAATGTCTTGGTGTATATGGGAGCTTTTTGTCTTTTATTTCTTTGGGTGCATGTTGCTAGTGGTAGTATTATTGTGTCAAAGAGTTCATGAAGATACTTTTGATCTCTCCCAGTACTTAGCACAATCCTCTGTACACAATGGTGTTTCAAAATAAATTTGTTATTCTGTCACTGTGTGATACCTAACACAATGCTCTCCCTAAACAATGGGCTATAACTGAGAACTTATTGATCATGTAAAGATGATCCTGGAAGTTTGTTGTGACTGCATATCTGCTATTTGGAGATTTATCAGCAAGAGCAAAAACTTGTCAGATTTTATTTTAAATTATTTAAAATAAATTTATATTTTGAAATCAATTATTTAGTATTTTTAAAAATTATCAGCAATTGCAAAATAGATTGGAAAAATGTAGTAAGAAAAGGGATGAAAAGACAACAGGATAAAAGAAAAAACCCTAAGTACGGCTAAGCCAGTCTAGTTGTAGAACCTTAAAGGTAAAGGTAAAAAATAAACTAATTTATTCTTATTTCCTATAATTATGACAATCCATCAAAAAGATAGAGTTCATCATGCCCAACCTGTAAAACCATATTTCTAGCTTGGAAATGTCCTTTAAACAAAAGTCCATAATTATTAGGCACAAGATCAAACAACACTTTCTGTATTTTCTTCTAATAGCTATTATTTTACTGTACTCAGGGAGCTGGGTAACCCTCTTTAGTTTCCTTTTCCAAAGAAATGTATTATTATGTTAGTCTTCCTTTCCAGGATATCTAGATCTTTTCTCAGAAGCTGTAAAATCTTTAGATTAAAATTTCCTCTTCTTTAGTTTGGAGATACAAGTTTATAAAACTCCTAAGTGTCATGGTTCTCAGCAGACTCCTAAAAGGTCAAGTGTTTGCCTGTTTGTATATGCTTGTATACTTAGGTTAGTTTGTGTGTGTGTGTGTGTGTGTACACACGTGCACATAGAATGAAGGTAGTTTATCAATGTTATTATAAGGTTAAACTTGCATGTGAAATTGTTTTAGACTAATTAATTTATTTCAGGGAATGAGGGAAAGGTGGTAGGAGGAAGTTAAAGTTATTTATATAATTATATTTATATAATTTATTTATATTATCTGTAGTTAGCCATTTATTGAGTTTTTACTGTCTTTTGAATATTTATCATGTTATTATTATTATTATAATATTATATAATTATATGTATGTCATATTCTCCATAGTTATTTAGCCATTTATTGAGCTTTATATTAAATCTTTTTAATATTTATTATTATTATTTATATAATCATATAATTATATTTATATTATACTATCCATAGTTATTTAGCCATTTATTGAGCTTTTGCTGAGTCTTTTGAATATTTCACTAAGCATTTGTGTGGAATAGAGAATGTCAAGAATTATAAGTCATGGACCCTGCTCATGAGGCATTTGCAGTCTAGTTGGGGATTTATTAGGAAACGCAAACACTGAACATATTTCAGCATGGCCAAAGTCATAGACTTTTTAGTACACAAGAAAAAGGAATGAATGAGGTAAGGAGAAAAAGTCGGTGTAATTGTTAGCTCCTTGTCTGTCCTTTGTTATCCCAGAGAAAATGATAACATACCTTGCAAGTGAATTGGATTTAAGAGAGGGAGGGCTGTGCAAGGTCACCTGCCTCACTTTCTCCTCCTGATTCACCTATATTCAGTAGCTACATGTAAATCAGGACAACTGGAGGTGGCCCTTGATGCTGTGGGAGACCTGAGCTTTTTTTCTTTTTCTGAGGCAATTGGCATTAAGTAACTTGCCCAGGGTCACACAGCTAGGAAGTATTAAGTATCTGAGGTCAAATTTGAACTCAGATCCTCCCTTTAACAGGTCTCTGTAAGCTCATACATAGAAGGCAGGAGCCATGCTTCCCATCACCCCTGTTTATTGCACAGGAGTAAAATGCTTCATAAAAAGTTGTCAGGTGAATGAGAAATCTCATAAGAAGAATGTGATTTCTGAGTGTGTTCTTTTAAATAGAAATGCTTTTTTACATGGGTAAAGGATGAGAGGAATGAAGTGTTATCAAGAGATGATAGTTACAGATCAGAGATATGCAGAGATTTAGATCTTTAGTCTTAAAGCACTGGGGGAAGGTAGCTAAAAACTAAAAGTAGCTAAAGTCTTTGCGAGGAAAGGTGGGAAGTACTAAGATGAGACAGGATAGCAGATAAAAAAACCTTCTGTTAACCGAGCAATTTCTGATCAGAGAAGAGAAGAGTCTGGCAAGGATCTTAAATGAGGGCAATAACATTATGAAAATTCTGTCAGAGATTTAATTTATTTTGGCAACTCTCATGAAATGTATTAGAATGGAGAAAGCCTGGAAGTATAGAAACCACTATTAGGAAACAATTCTGGTAATGTAGACAGTGTCAAGGACCTTAACCTATAGTTGGGGAAATGGAGAGGGATGGGTTGAATCTGAGATTACTAAAGGGGAAAGATTCAACAGAATTGAGGGAGGAAACTCGCATATCATGATGTTTGCATCAACAATCTTGATATCAGCCATCAATTATTTGGTTATCAGTTGCAGAGTTGTTTTTTTCCCCCCCAGGATCCACAAAACTGCCATATATCATGAATACACAAATAAACACATAAAAATACAAGAGGGATTCTAACCAACATCAGAATATACCACAGATATTAATAAATCCTGCTTTTTAATAAAGGTATTTGTGTACAAGAAAACTGTGTATGTAGTTGTAATATTGCTTAATTTTAAGATTTCTTTCTCTTTTATTGTTAAAAAGTCTTTTAAATTACACATTCTTTTTACTGTGTTTTTTTTTTTTTTGGCTGAAAATTAAATTAAGACAATAACTTCTTGGCACACTTGATAAGATGTTGTTTTTTTTTTTTTTTCCTATTTTTAACTGTAATGGAAATAGTGAGAAATTTAATGGCTTTGGTGTGCATAAATTTCATATCTTTTTTTTTTTTAAAGGGGTAGGTTTCATAGGTTAGAGCAGTTTGTAATTAACTGAAAAGCTGTCATTGTTTAAAACCACATAGTAAAATCAGACAGTGGAATCATGACAATTTACTTTTGATTATTTAAATAATACCATGAATTTTTATAAGGGTACTTAAAGGATGTTCATTTTTTTTATGAACAAACCAAAATGCAGATAAATTTAATTTAAGAAATTGGTATTTCTTAAATATTAATATAAAATTAATTAAAATATATACATGTATATGTTAAATATATGTATGTAATTAAAAACACAATCTGTTTAAAAATCATGACAATTGCAAGAATTTGTATACCTTATTTTACCAAAATATTATATTTTAGGGTTTTTCCCTTCTCTAATAGAACATTATTAAGTTATCCCCTTCACATCCCAGGAAGTAAGTGTGTGATGCCCCCATGTTTTAGAAAAATTTTGTGCCCTTCCATGGTACCAGAGAAATCTGAATGTTTTCCTTTTTTATTTTATGAGGTGTTTACCTTATTGTAAATTTTAGATTGATACAATATTATACATATATTTTATGTATTTTTGAGTTTCTAAACTTTCCCTGTATTGTCAGTGCCTTTGCCAAAATCCTCCAAAACTCACATTTAATTTCGTTTTTAACTTTTTTTTATCTCTCCCTCACTAATTTTTTATGCCAACTGATAATATATTGAAACGTAGATGGAGAAAGTAGTGATATAGAAGGAATAGATGTAATTAAGAAAAAAATCTAACCTAAGATACTTGTAATAACAATAGGTGGTGGAGTGAATAGACTACTCAGTAAGGAAGGAGAGTTCAAATTCTTTTTCTGAAATTTGTTATTAATAAGAAACTAGGCAAATTACTTCACTTTTCTGGGTATTTTCCTCAAGTATACAACCAGAGGATTGGACTTCATGGTCTCTTAAGTCCCTTCCAACTTTAAATCTGTGATTTTTTAGTACTGTGAAGAATACAAGCTCCTTTTCAGCTTCTCTTTGTATTTTATTGAGTTTAACAATATGTTTATGCTTATTCCAAACATATTTTAAATCAATAATTGTTATCTGCATTTACTTACAAAGTTATTGAACTTTTAAAATCTTTTCTTTGTTTCATCTCCCTTACCACCACCACTATCTCCATTTTAAAGGTATCTTATTTGACTAGTATTTTGGAGGACTTAAAATGATATGGATATAATAAATCAATCCACAGATAATGTTAAGATAAAACACCTTACTCTTTCTGCCTTTCATTCTCTCAGAAAAATAATGGGATGGTTTTTTGAACATGGTTATATTTTCTATTGACTTTTCTCCGAATAGAAATTTCCAAGGGTAAAATGGTTGCCCCAAAGGAAATATGTTGGAGCAGCCTTCTATTTGACAGAAATATGACTTTATATTTCCATTAAAACAAAACAATTACTTTAAACGAGTACCAGGAAGAGTGTCAGTCGTAGGCAGGTATATCTGATGTGCCTGTTTGTACTACTTAGTGTTGGCAGTTTAGAAGCTATATCAACCTTAACAGAGTGGTTTGGCTAGGTATTATTCATGGTTCTTTTAGAGAGGCTCAGCAAACTGCTTCAGGATGGCAAATATATATGCTTTCAATGCTTCACTATATAAGAGGGTTGATTTGTTACTTTTATTTAGGGTTAAGCTTGTAATGCCCACATAAAAGTGAGTTGCAGAGGATCACATATTACTAATTTTTAACTCATGGACAATATGTGCAAAATTTGACTTCATTAGAAAAAGAACAGATGAAAAAAATGTGGATTATTTCCATACATACTTGACAGTTTTAATGGTTCCTATAAACAGGTTTATCTTTTAGTTCTTTGGTCAACAACATCTATTGAATACTTATAGGAAAAGATAAACATAAACATTTCAAGATAGAAAATGAATTTATACATTCATAATGTTTTTTTTTTAACTATAAAGCCCTTCTTGGAAAAATGAGAAGAGAACCCAAAATCCATTGAAAGATAGTTTGAATTTAACATAGATTAACAAACAAATATTTAGTCTCAGTAGATACTCCAAGTAGTCCGGGAGAAATGGAAGAAATTCAAGGTGGAATCTTTGTTCTTAAGGAATTACAACATCCTAGTGTCACTCAAGCTTTAAACTCAAGAATCCATTGGAGGATGATATGAAACATTATATAATTATATGCTACATTATGTTCTGTGGGCTGTAAATTCAGTAGGAATTTAAGGGAAGGGAGATGGCCCAATGTAAGATTTGAGGGTTGTGGAGACACACACACACACACACACACACACACACACACAGTGTATAGTAGAATTTGAACTGGGACTCAAAGGATTTAGATAGGGAAGAGAAAGACAAAAGAGCATTCTAAGCAATAGAAAAAGCATATAAATAGGGAATAAAGTTGAGAAAAGACAGTGGGTCCAATTTAATAAGGCCTTGGAAATTAATTGGAGGAATTTTTATCTGATGAAAGGAGGTACTAGAGAGCCCTTCACAGGTTCTTAAGGAAGCTGTTACATGATTAAAGTATTGGGTTTTGGCTTTTTAAAAAATAATAATTTATCTGACATCAGTAGGTATGATGAATTATTCTAGCAGAAATACACAGAGATCAGAGTGAAGGGATCAGCAGAGAAAATAACTGTATACTCTCTATATTGTAGGAAGTCAAGGAAGGAGAAAAAATATAGCTTAAGAGGTATAATAGCAAGGGTAAGAGAAGGGCAGGTTAAGGGAGATGATTGATGGAGCAAAGTACTGGAGGATGGTGAAAGGTATAAGAGGAAAGAAGAAACTTTGTCTATAAAGAGGGCCTCCTTTTCTTCTCAATATGGAGAGAGTGAAAAGAGGACAAATTAGGATACTAATAAGTTTATCGGAGTAGAGAGAGAAGTTGAGGAAATTTATATTGATTGGATTAAGTTGTCTCATCTGGAAGTGAACTGAAGGTGGAGGTTTAAGGAGAAAAATATTTCATATATTTAAGTTTTGTTATCTTAAGTAAATCATTGAACATGGATTATTTCCTGAAATCACAGAACATATTTCTTTGTATAACTCATAACCCTGGGTGCTGAGAACTTAGTAGATATTCACCATAAAGGAAAAGTCTTTTTTTTTTTTTTTTTTTTTTTTTTTTTGTACATCTGACACAGACAGCTTCAATAGCTCATGATTCCAGTGGTCTTATTTCTGTAACATTTTCATTCCCAGAGAGCAGTCAATATACATTTTTGGGGGAAGTTAAAGGAAGTGGAATATAAGCTCTACCTTGGTCAGGACTCTTTCCCAGGAAGGATGGGTTGTAGGAAGGGAGAATACTTTTTTTTTTTTTTTTTTCCAAATCTAATAGTTTTTATTTACTAGATATTTGCATGGGTAATTTTTCAACATTGACAATTGCCAAACCTTTTGTTCTAATTTTTCCCCTCTTCCCCTCCCCCCCAGATGGCAGGTTGACCAATACATGTTAAATATGTTAGAGTATAAATTAAATACAATATATGTATACATGCCAAACAGTTGTTTTGCTGTACAAAAAAAAATCGGACTTTGAAACATTTAGCCTGTGAAGGAAATCCAAAATGCAGGCAAACAAAAATAGAGGGATTAGAAATTCTATGTAGTGGTTCATAGTCATCTCCCAGAGTTCTTTCGCTGGGTGTAGCTGGTTCAGTTCATTACTGCTCTGTTGGAACTGATTTGGTTCATCTCATTGTTGGAAAGAGCCATGTCCATCAGAATTGATCATCATATAGTATTGTTGTTGAAGTATATAATGATCTCCTGGTTCTGCTCATTTCACTCAGTATCAGTTCATGTAAGTCTCTCCAGGCATTTCTGAAATCATCCTTCTGGTCATTTCTTACAGAACAATAATATTCCATAATATTCATATAGCACAATTTACTCACCTATTCTCCAACTGATGGGCATCCATTCAATTTCCAGTTTCTGGCCACTACAAAGAGGCTGCCACAAACATTCTTGCACATACAGGTCCCTTTCCCTTCTTTAACATCTCTTTGGGATATAAACTCAGTAGCAATGCTGCTGGATCAAAGGGTATGCACAGTTTGATAACTTTTTGAGCATAATTCCTAATTGCTCTCTGGAATGGTTGGATGTATTCACAATTCCACCAACAATGTATCAGTGTCCCTGTTTCCCCACATCCCCTCCAACATTCTGCATTACCTTTCCCTGTCATTCTAGCCAATCTGACAGATGTGTAGTGGTATCACAGAGTTGTCTTAATGAAGGGAGAATACTTTTGCTCAGTATTGTTCTGTAGAGTCAGAAAGACCTGAGTTTAAATCTAGCTTCAGATACTTACTAGCTGGTAAATCACTTAATCCCCTGCCTCAGTTTCTTCAACTGAGTTAATAATAGCACCTACCTTACAAAGTTGTGAGGATCAAATAGGGTAATATTTGTTAAAAACTACTTAGCATAGTTCCTAGCATATTGTAGTTACTGTAAAAACACTTTTTCTTCCCCTTCCCAGATAGGTTGCAAAGACTATTGAAGTATGGGAATTTATTGTGAAGCTAATTAAATTGTTGCTAACTAATTGAAAGATAGTATAAGGCTGCATGTCTTATCTTTTTATTTTGTTGAATCTGTATACCTATTTCTCCAAAAGCTTCCCTGTGATGGTTTATTGAACACATGCTAATGGAATATAAACTCTTAACATCTTTGGAAATGCATTGAGTACCGGTGGGTGACTTACCAAGTTTGTTTTTTGAAAACCAACCCAGCTAAGAATGACAAGCAGATCATTTTTAAGAAGATTCCATTTAGCAGATTAATCATTAATTTTTTGGCCTTAAAAACCTACAGAACTACATCTTCAGAGTTTAAAGAAAAAGCTTAGCTTTATTTTGCAGTCAAATTAAAAAGTTTTTAAAGCTTATTTTCAAAACCTATTCATAACTAATTTTCAACATTTATCCTTGCAGAAACTTGGGTTCCACATTTTTTCTCTCTCCTTTCCCCCACCCCCTCTCTTAGACAGCAAGTAATCCAATATATATTAAATGTGTCAAATTTTTCTATACATATTTCCACAATTACGATGCTGTACAAGAAAAATCAGATCAAAGAAGAGAAAAAAACAAAAAGCAAGCAAATCTACATTGAGTGAGTCCCCACAGTCCTTTTCTGGGTGTAGATGGCTCTCTCTATAACAAGTCTATTAAAATTGGCACTAATCATCTCATTGTTGAAAGGAGCCCTTTCCATCATAATTGATCATCACATAATCTTCTTGTTGCTGTGTACAAAGGAAGTAGTTTTAATCATAAAAAGGACATTATAATAATAGTATTTTAGGTTTATAGGTTCATTTACTGGATTACCCCAGATTTAAGATGAGACTTTAATAAATGATGTTCTAATAATATTACTGATACTATTCATTCTGATAACTTTACTGACTAATGAAATATGAAAACTGTTTTGCTGTTCATTAGACTTTTAAGAACAAAATTAAGATACTTTTATCTTGATTTTTATCTAAAGAGAGACAGCTAGATGAAGCAGTGGATAGAGCACTGGCTCTGTACTTAGGAGGACCTGAGTTCAAATTCAACCTCAGATAATCAATTCTTCCTAACTGTGTGACTCTGGGCAAGTCACAACTCCTGTTGCCTGAAAAAAAGAGAGAAAGAAAGTTTTATCTAAAGACTGATTTGCAAAATCCACTTCTGAATACTGTGTTTACTCTTTTTCCTACTCAACTTCAGAGAGAACAAGTTTTAATTTTCTAAGCTATTATTTGAGCCCTTCCCATTGTCTTCCCCGTTTGAAGATAAACGATGAGAAAAACAGATGCATAGACACAAAAAAGAAGAAATTTCCTTGGGGTGTCACATTATATGATGAAAGAAGAACATTGTGGACAGCACAGAGAAGGAAAGAAAAACCAAAACAAAACAGAAAGCCATAGGATGGAATAAAGGGGTAAATCTCATTTTTGATTGATTTTGATTCCTATGACTAATTATTTTCCCAGTTTTGTAAAAATGGGTTAGCTGCCTTACAAGTTAAATTAAGCTGTCCATTTGGTTTGTATTGTGTATAAAACTCCTCCTTTTTTGCTGCCCATTTATTGAGGATAACTTTGTGTATGTGTGTATTTCTGTGTGTGTGAGAGAGCGAGAGAGACAGAGATAGAGACACTCAGAGAAACAGAGATACCGAAACACAAAGAGACAAAGAGACAGACACAGAGAGAAAGAGAGAGACAAAGAGACACACAGAAAGAGATAGAGAAATTAAAACAAAAGCATTTGAAAGTGTCCAAGACTCTTCCTATTTCAACTACCTAGGAACTCCCCCTCTGTGTGATTTCACACTTAAGTGGCAAAGCTTCCTGTTTTAACTGATGGAAGGCTTTCTCATCTGGAAGGGTCCTGAAAAGCTTCATTAGACTATCAGACAATGGTATGTTATCTTTTAATAGGACAGATGTACTGCTTTCATAATCACAGAATATTAAAATTGGAAGGGACTCACTCAAGTCTTAAATCTTTTTTCAAAGGAGGGATTCCAACCTTGGGAGGGGAGTTTCTGCTTTAGGACCAGTCTAAGTTATCATGAAGTGCTAGTGACTACTGTTTGTAGCCTGAATCATGACATTTTTTCTATTCAAAATGACAAATGTTACAAAATATTAACTTTAAGCTAAAATGAATCAAAATTATACTTTTTTTGTATAGAGGGGAAACATAATCTTGTACTCTTTCAGGTTTCAAAAACTATTAACTTTTGCTATTTTGATTTAAAATATGATGATTTGAAGAGCTATTGGCTTCAGAAGTGAAATAGAGAACCGATTGCTTTCTATTCTTGGTTCTTGGTCAGTAAGAGAACATGTAACTAAAATAGGGTGAGAGTTTCTCCTTCCTATCTCCTTTTTTTCTACTCTAAATAGCTTCCCTTTCTTTTTTCATTTTCACAAATATAATTTAGTAATTGGAGGGTACTGAGCTATTTCAATAGTATTTTCCTTTTATATGTCTAGGAGTACAAAGGATCTTTTTCCATTAAATACAAATAGATGATTCACAAGTAATTATTTCTTAATAATGAATACCATACACTCTCTTGTAAACATTCTGATAACTATTGTGAGAAAAGGAATCTGACAGAATGACTGGCAATCATCAGTTAACTCAAATTTTTGTTTTAGGGATCCTAACAACTTGGGTTGTTAGACTGCCAAAAACTTAGTGGCTTAAATCATTTACTGAAGTAATATTTGCATATTTTCCAAATAAAGTTTTTAGGCCTATTAAGGAAGGGGCTCTAGAGGTATGATTGTCTGGCAATAATCAAGCCCCAGGAAATTAGATGCATGTAACATGTGCTCAGCCTCATCATAAAGCAATATCATCAGTCATTTCATTATCTCTTGAGATCTGGCTAATGAATTTTCCTTTGTCTTATTGTCAATTGAGACAGTTTACATTATGCTGTATTTGGATTGACCATACTTCTTTTTTATTGATGAATAGCTTCTACAGGTCTGAAATTATTGGGCATTTTGGTTACTTAATAAATGTTTATAAATAATCATTACAATTATGCTGGAGAGACCTAAGATAATGAATAGTGATAAAACGGCTGGTCTGTCCTGACTGGTGATATTTTTGTTTAAAGAAAAATCTGAGTAAAAAACATTACACTTGAATTTCACGAGTATTCACAAATTATTACTACAACAATTCAAAGTCCTTTATAATCTTATAATAGAACTATAATGTGGGGCTCCAAAAAAATCTGGGAACTCCACCTAAGGATTAATAAGTGAGTTTTCTCTGGTCAGAAAATAGATCTAGTAGGGAAGGAGTGACATTTGTATAAAGGCACTTCCTTTTGTCACTCTCAGTAGGTTTTTTTTTAGAAGTATGGTTTAATCTTACTCCTGTTATTAAATTGCTTTAAGCTTCTTTCCAAGTATCACAGCCAAATAGAAGGATTTATTTTCCTCCCTGTACTTTAAAACATTACTGTCAAGCAAAATAAGCAACAGGCAGGTAATAGAGATACATTCCCTTTCTTAATTTCTTTTTGTTTACTTTCACTTAGGATTTTTTTAGGTATCTTAACTACCAAAAAAAAAAGTTTAGTTGCCTTAAAATCTATTTAATATAAATGTTTTCAAGAAAAGGTTGTTAAAACATCTTTTCAAAGTGGATGGGATTTCTCTTCCCATCACTATATGAATGCAAATTTCTCTTTGCTCTATGTTTATAATTTAAGGAGGTTAGGCAGGCTCCAAGTAATATTGTTTTGTGGACATTGGGAAGACAACAAAGTGAACTATCCTTAATAGAGGTTCGTATATTTGATGGCTCCTGAAAATGAAATGACTTAAATGATCACGGATTAATTTATTTTGGGTTTCTCCCTTATTGCAGTGCTTTATAATGTCTTTCGTTTTTCATTTAAAAACTATTTTTAGTCAAATTCTGGAATGAGGAGCAGAACAAGATAGGGAGAGAGGGATAGTGGTGGCTATGGAATCTGGAACCTGTGTTAGATGTATGACAAAGGGAGAACGTCCATGAATCCCCTTTATCCTTGAGCTTTGCCATGGAAGATTCTTTCCTAAACTGGCATTGAAACAAGGCCTGATTGGGAACTATGATTAATAAGTAGCAGCTGCAGATGGGTTTTAGTGGATTGAAATTATATTATTTTGAAGAAAGGAGATAGAAATACAAAGCCCTAGAAAAATAGAAGTAAACAAAGTACCTGTTAACCATTCCTGAATTGGGATGGCTTTTGTTTAAAAGTTGGAGTTTGAGTTGAAGACTGCTTCTGTCTATGTGGTGTTGCACACAAATGCATGTGTACATGATACATATATACATGTAGTTTTATGGACACATTCATAAGTTATGACCAATGACATATTAAAGAAAATTTTGCTACTTTGTCATTGGGGGGGTTCTGAAATTACGGCTGTAATTGTTAGCACTATTCACTCATGTAACATTTATTTTATATTAGAGAATGTCAGTGTTCCAAAAGACTGAGGTTGGAACCCCATGCTGTGCATATTTAGATTTTATGCTTCTAACTCTGAGTCTTTGCTTCACAAATGAGCAAACAAATAATGAATTTCATATATTCTCTTGAAAACATTCTGATAACTAGATGAGAAGGCATCTGACAATCAGCAGTAAAATCAAATTTCAAAGACTGACCTTTTTGCAAAAATGACACACTTTATTCTTCCATTGCTGGCTATTGTTGATTTTCTAGATATTCAAAGTTAGACAGTGCTTTATGGTCACTTTGTAGAATTCTTCAGTTCACTTAGTTACTTAGATATTGTTTGCTTTATTCTTAAAGTGGTTTATTGCCCTGTGAGTTCCATTTTCTGTATTATAATTCCATTATTTTATACTAAAAAGTATTAGATTGAAAAAGTCAGATTTATTGAGAAGTAATAGTTGGATTAGACAGCATTTACTTGCAAGGAACTTATATTCATTGATAGTTTCTTGCTGATGTTCTTGATTTTTGCTTTGCTATGGGACAGTCTGTGAGCTGCTTTCTTGATAGTGGAGAACAGGGGTTCTCAAACAAAACCCCGCGGGCCAGATGCGGCCACTGAGGACGTTTATGCGGCCCGCTGGGTTATGGCAAATGGGCTGAGGGGCAGAGACAGAGTGTGAGCTTTTGTTTTTACTACAGTCCGGCCTTCCAACAGTCTGAGGGACAGTGAACTGGCCCCCTATTTAAAAAGTTTGAGGACCACTGGCTGGAGAATATAAGAACTCCCCAGCATCATTTGTGAAAGTCTTAAGTAGTACTTGTGTTTCTTGAATAATTACTGGTACATGAAATTCATTTACTTCTGGATGGTCCTGCAAAGTAATGATATATAAACTCGTCCATGTATGTTTGTATCTGGATTTGGGGAGTAGAGTTTATAGATAATTGTTTCAATTCTGAAAACATTTGTTAATTACCTTGGATAGTCTATCATCAAGACAACAAACAATTCTTTAAGTGCTTACCATGTGCTGGGTATTCTGCTGAGCAGAAGAGATACACAAACAAAAAAAGCAAAAACTGTCTCTGCTCTTAGAAAGCTAATATTCTAATGGGGCAGACAGCTTGGAAACAAGTTGGTAAGTACCTAATGGAAGAGAACATTGCAGTCATGCAGCTAGGAGATTGAGTGTCATGCAAGTCAGACCATGTTGAAGCAACATTGAGCCTATTATGCAATTTCTCCCTTTTCCCCTGACGCATAATAGGAAATATGTCAGGAAACCATCAAGTGAAACAAGTGGCCACTCCATCATTGAGTAGCCTTAGGATCTTAGGACTGACAAGGCTTGTGTTTACACGGGGCATCCAAGGCTTCTATGAGTTTAGTTTAGAATTCTGCTAGCTTTCTAGCACTTCTGCTTTCTCTCTCTATCATGTAGAATTGTAGCCTGAAGCTGCCTTGTGATTGGGGTAGTGTGTATTAACATTTGGTGACCAGTAAGAGCTCAAGGCTTTTGAATGTAGATGGAGATCAAATGCCATGGGAGTCACCAGCTATCTGACAGTGGCCCTCAAACTTTTAAAATAGGGGCCAGTTCACTGTCCCTCAGATTGTTGGAGGGCCGGACTATAGTAAAAACAAAAACTCACACTGTCTCCGCCCCTCAGCCCATTTGCCATAACCCTGCAGGCCGCATAAACATCCTCAGCAGCGGCATCTGGCCCGTGAGCCGCAGTTTGAGAACCCCTGCAGAAAAATGGGAAGGTTGTGGCAGAATTTGAAGTTTTGTGCCATTTCCCTCGCCCTTTATGTTTTGTGGAAACATCATGTTTCATTAAGTATATGTCTCATCTCTTCATCCTCACAGGTCTCTGTTCTCCTGCCTGTAAATCTCAGGAGGTATGTCAGTCTAGGGAGAGCTCCTTTTCCCCTGCCTTGACTGACCACGGCATGAATTTCCTCTGTAATAGGAGGAAGCATTGCTTCATTTCACTTCTTGGTTTCTTTTTTACCCACGATGACCTCATCCATACAAAAAAAAAGGAACCATGCAGTCATAGAATTTTAGTCCTATGATATTAAAGCTTAGAGGCAATATGATGATACAGGAAGAATCATTAGAGTAAGAACTAGAAAACTAGAATTAAAATCCTAGCTCTTCTTCCCTACTTCCCAGCTCTTCTTAACTAATATTTTGGGCCAGTTCCTTAATCTGTGTGCCTTATTTTTCTAGTGATTGCATAGAGACTTCCCTCTGAAAATTCCCGTTACCACTTCAAGTGAACACTTATTTTATGATTAATAGTATTAGAGTTGTCTGAGAAAGAGAGAGATTTAGTGACTTGTACAGTCATCCAACTAGTATATAAGAAAGCAGGATTTAAGTCCAGTGCCTCTCACCCATCTCCTCCAGTCTTCCAACCTAGATATTTTACAGATCGAACTGAGACTCACGTTGGTCAAGTAAGCTATCAAAATCTCACACAGCCTGGTAAAGGTAGAGCTAGGGTAAGAATTTAGTTCTCCTGCATCTCAAAACAAAACTCCTTCCGTTAAACCATAGATATTATGCTTAAACAGACTTGATGCCATCTCCCCATAATCTACTGCTTCTTTGATTATATAGAATTTTATGTTCTCTAAAGATTGATTTTTTTTTCTTTAAAGCTAGCCTTTGAAATTTCTTCCTCTCATATTTCCATTCAATCTTACCATTCATATGAAGCACCTACTGTGTGTAAAGGTATTTATTTCAGGGAATATGATTGTTACTGAAAATGTTTCTTCTATACATGAGGGCTATAATAGAGAAGCTTAGAACCAAAGCCAGGCTAGATTAGTAGCCTGTTCAGCAAGGTTTCTTTTTTTATCTTTTTTTTTTATCTTTTTTTTTTTTTTTTTTTTTTTTTTTTGGTGAGGGTGGGTGACTGGAAGGAGGAGGTGGTGGTGTTTCTTTCCCAGCATGTCAAACCTCTTTAAGACATGGCAACAGGCCATGGGATTTCCCACACAAGAGAATGTCGTTTTATATTTGATACCCTAAAGATTCAGGAACTGTCGAGATTTCCTGACTGTTTGACACTTATATTTTAACATGCATGCTGTGACCACTGAGACATGAAAGAGGCATCACCAGTCTGAGCTTATGGTTATTGTTATAGGGGTTAGTTGAATGAAAAGACCAAAAGGTTTAGATGTTATTTGTAGTTTAGATGGGGGTATTTTCCTTGCTGAGGAAGTAGTTAAAGTAGTACATTTTATTTCATTTTATTAAGTAGTAAGATTGTGAGAAAATTCTACAGATGAAAAAGGAATTTCCAAGGTTAAGCTTTCATTCCTTTATCTAATTGCGGCAAGAGATGGCAAAGTGATATTGATCCTATGTCTAGTTTGTGCCTTGGTATTTGATGTTAAATCTTTGATCACAAGGGATTAGTAAATTAAAAGGATCCATTATGAGGAATGTGCTTTGTGATTACAAAATCAGATTTTCTTACTTGAAAAGCCAAATGTGAGCTGTTCTGTTTCTTTTATGCATATGTGTTAATTGTTTTGATTTATTAAGAGAAGCCTTACTATTCAAAGACCTGAGAGGGAAAAAATAAAATAAAATAAAATAAAATTAGATTATAGCCACTATTGAGATATTACTCTTCTCATTGTATTTAAGTAATATAGGATTGAAAAATGGATTTATTTCTGGACAGTTTCATTGTGAAAATATAGTTTGGATAGTTCTTCCCATCACTGAGGATATATTTTATATCTATCTATATCTACATATATTTATATATAGATAGACACACACATGTATCTGTGTATTTGTCACAACTCACATTTACATAGCACTTTTTAAGTTTAAAAAAAATTCCTCTTAACACTTCTGTAAGGCGAGGTAGTGTAAGTTTTATTATCCTCAAAGAGACTTAGTCTCAGGGAGGGTGTAGCACTTAGCCATAATTCCTGATACATAGTAGGTGCTTAACAAATTATTGGTCGATTGGTTAAGTGATTTAATTCAGGATCACAGAAATGATTGTCAGGATAAGAACTGGCATTTCATCCAGGTTTCTGCCAACTCTAAATAGAATGTGCTTTTAAAAAATCTGTGTCATAGTTATCTAGAGTCTTAGGAACATCATATTTAGACTTGAAAGAGAATTAGAAGTTATCTAATATAATCCTATTATTTTATAGTTAAAGAGAGATCAGGGTCACAGTGGGAGTTAGTTGAAGAACTGAGATTAGGTTTCTTAACTTCCAGTGCCTACAATGTATTTAGGTATTAAATAAAATAAAGATGGGCTTAGTTTACATTATTTGCCTGTGCACATGGCCCAGTTCATCAAAATAAAACTTTTAGGGCTCCCTATCTGTAGGCTTGGAACTATAGATTTCCTCTTTGAAGACATTCATATCTATACACAGAATAACTGATATCTAATTAAAACTAAAGGTACTCAAAGGTTTTAAAAAATGGTATTTCTTTTTTTCATGAACACATACCACAGTTTATTTAGCCATTTGCCAATTGAGGGGCATTCCCACAATTTCCAGTTCTTTGCTATCACTAAAAGAAATTTTGTAAGCATTTTAGAATATATAGGTTCTTTTCCTTTTTCTTTCTTTTTTATTATGGCTTTTTATTTACAAGATATATGCATGGGTAATTTTTCAGCATTGATCTTTGATTCACCTTTTCCCCTCTCCTAGATGGAAGGCACACCAATACATGTAAAATATGTTAAAGTATATGTTAAACACAATATATGTATATATGTCCATACAGTTACTTTGTTACATAAGAAGAATCGGACTTTGAAATAGTGTACAATTAACCTAAGAAGGAAAACAAAAACGCAAGCAAAAATAGAAAGAGTGAAAATGCTATCTAGTGGTTCACACTCATTTCCCAAAGTTCTTTTGCTGGGTGTAGCTGGTTCTCTTCATTTATTGAACAATTGGAACTGATTTGATTCATCTCATTGTTGAAGAGAGCCATGTCCATCAGAATTGATCATCATACAGTATTGTTATTGAAGTATTTAATGATCTTCTGGTTCTGCTCGTTTCACTCAGCATTAGTTCATGTAAGTCTCTCCAGGCTTTTCTGAAATCATCCTGCTGATCATTTCTTACTGAGCAATAATATTCCATAACATTCATATAGTATAATTTATTCAGCCATTCTCCAACTGATGGGCATCCATTCAGTTTCCAGTTTCTGGCCATTACAAAAAGGGCTGCCACAAACATTTTTGCACATATGGATCCCTTTCCCTTCTTTAAGATCTCTTTTGGATATAAACCCAGTAATAACACTGCTGCATCAAAGGGTATGTACAGTTTGATAACAAAAAGTGGTTTCTTATATTAAGTGATTACATGATATAAGATTTTAAGAAATAGTTTCCCTACTGTTAAGTCAATGATTTTGTTTTGATGTACTTTTTGATACAAATCTTTAATTTATCTAATGAAGTTATAATGAAAAAACTTTTTATTAATGTAGATCAGGACCTTCTCTAAAACTTGCAGCCTTAGTTGTCTGAGGTACTGATAGGTGAAATGATTTGCCAGATACATAGCCAGTATGTGTCAGAGATAGGTGATGAACCCAGAGTTTTTTTTTTTTTGTTTGTTTGTTTGTTTTTAACCTAGAGGCCAGTTTTCTAATCTTGATATCTTGAAGCTTCTAGTAGTAGTGGAAATAATTCAAGCAATAATATTGATGTTGCTGATAATAGTGAGGCTTTATATAGTGCTTTAAGATTTTCAATCTGTTTTGGTTAGAAACGCTTAAGATTTTCCCAGCCAATAGCCAATGGCAAAGGAGGCCATCTTTTGCCTTCATTCTTTTTTTTTTTTTTTTTTTTTTTTTTTTTTTTTTTTTTTTTTTGTTCATTTAATTTTTATTTTATTTTATAATTATAACTTTTTTTTTTGACAGTACATATGCGTGGGTAATTTTTTACAACATTATCCCTTGAACTTACTTCTGTTCAGATTTTTTCCCTTCCTCCCCCAACCCACTCCCCCAGATGGCAGGCAGTCTTATACATGTTAAATATATTACAATATATTCTAGATACTATATATGTGTGTAGAACCGAATTTCTTGTTGCACAGGAAAAATTGGATTCAGAAGGTAAAAATAACAGTTTACACTCATTTCCCAGTTTCCTTTTCTGGATGTAGCTGATTCTGTCCATCATTAATCAATTGGAATTGGATTAGCTCTTCTCTATGTTGAAGAAATCCACTTCCATCAGAATACATCCTCGTACAGTATCATTGTTGAAGTGTATAATGATCTTCTGGTTCTGTTCATTTCACTCAGCATCAGTTGATGTAAGTCTCTCCAAGCCTCTCTGTATTTCTCCTGCTGGTCATTTCTTTCAGAACAATAATATTCCATAACATTCATATACCATAATTTACCCAACCATTCTCCAATTGATGGACATCCATTCATCTTCCAGCTTCTAGCTACAACAAAAAGAGCTGCCACAAACATTTTCTTTTGCCTTCATTCTAATAGCCTTTAATTACTAGGAGGGTATTCCCTGAACGCAAGAAAGTGAGACTCAGTTGTTTAAGTGACTTGGCCAGGCTACTTTCCTGAAACTCATCACTTTGCAAAATGAAATTAAGTCTTAAACTCATACTTTCTCAGCACTCCCTGCCTCAGGAGTGGAGTCCCTTTCTCCTTTTGGTTGGAGAGTGTGGGGAATGGATATCTTGGAGATCATCCCAGATCTCTAGTTTGAAGGATGGCAGCCTGACTACTTTCCTCAATGTTATAATCCTCAGAAACTCATCATTCTGCAAGATGAAATCAGTTCTGAAATGTTTGCTTCCTCAGTTATTTCCTATTTGGGCTGCAGGACATTCATCATACCTCAGCACTGAATAATGTCCCCCTCACCCTTTTGTTTTTCAACTTTTTTTATATGTTATCTTCCTCCTTTTGATTATGTACTTCATGAGGACCAAGACTATCTTACTCATTTCTTTAAATCCTTAGCACTTAGCACAGAGTCTGGTACTTAGTAGGTGCTTAATAAATATTTATTGACTATTAATAGGGTCATACAAATAGTCACAAATGCTAATTTCCCTTCTACTCCCAACAGCAACTACTAGGTAATGAATAGGATGTTATCACACGATGGAAAGAAATAGGGACTATATGATCCAGAATTGCTTTCCTATAGGATCCAGAATTCCCTTTTTTCTATCAGGTTAACCAAATATGCTATAATACTCTCGTTTACTTTGTCACAATTTGAGTTACATTATTTCCCTTGCTCATTTTCTTCATCTGTAAAATGAGGAAATTGGATAAGTGGGCCCCAATGTTCCTGCCTTATTTTAATCTGTAATTTTAGGACAATTCAACTTCAAATAACATCGTTGTTTTATTTATTTGGACATGATACATACATGTATGTGTGTGTGTGTGTGTGTGTGTGTGTGTGTGTGTGTGTGTGGCCTAATCATAAATAATAAGCTTGAGGATATTACATCTGTGGTACATTCCTATTAAAAATGAAGCCCCGGTAATTAATTGAAATTAAACTTTTAAGAACTAGTTTCATCACCCACTAAAACCCATGAAAAAACTACAAGTTTATAGACCTGTTTATAGTTTTCTAACTAAACCATTTTTCTCAAGTATTAGTTTGATAAATTTTTTAAAAAAGTAATTCTTAGTAAGGTTTATTGCTTTAGTTTAATTAGAAAAACTTAATTATATATTTTTTCATAGTCAGTGGACTGTAATTTGTTCTAGGGGCTAGATAGTTCTTTTAATCTAACCTGGGAACCCATTCAACATTAATAACATTATTTCTATGAGGAAATGCTTTCCAAGTTATTAAAAAAAACTGTCTTAGAAATTTTTTTTTTATCAAACTATTATTCATGGAAATTGTGTTGCATAGTTTGTATTTTTCTAATTAGCATGCAGATTATAATTCTAATGTAAGCTTCTTGAGGTCAGGAACCATACCATTTGTTTCTTCTGTAATGCTTGATTTGTTCTTTATATTTAATGAGAGTTCAGTAAATAATTGTTGAATTAAACTGAAACAACTCTACCTGACTTTTCTTTTTCTGTCTTTAGGGAGAAAACTAACTAACAGAAAGACACTGACAAAGTCAGTATGTTCCTTGAAATGAAAGTTAAGGTTTTTCTGAACTTAAAAATTATTATATTCCAGCTCTAAAATGTTATGAATCTATTTTGAGCCCATTTTTTTTCTCGTGAGAATTCAGCTATGAAATTATAATAGAGGTCAATTGGAAAGTGTAATTTAATATATGATGTTTTGCTTTACATGAGACTTTTCAGTCATTTATCTAATATGTAACTATACTAAAGTCCTACCCACTGCCCCTTGATGATATGGAGGTGACCCTGAATTCTTCAAAGTTATACTAGAGTAGCTCTGTCAGATTTCCCAAGCAGGAAAGGTTTTGCATATAAGCCAGGTGATGAACTGTCTGTCACTCATGCACCATCCTAGCTTTGTTTAGAGAGAATCATTTTCAGACGTTTGATCACCCAGGAAGGGGGAGGTCCTTAAGAACTCACGAAGATCATCAACTAAAGCATTGAGGGGAGTAACTATCATGACAATTTAGCTGAAATATCTCAAGGGTCCTGAATATTAAGTGATT
Organism: Sminthopsis crassicaudata; assembly: GCF_048593235.1. NCBI lineage: Eukaryota > Metazoa > Chordata > Mammalia > Dasyuromorphia > Dasyuridae > Sminthopsis > Sminthopsis crassicaudata. The sequence continues at coordinate 117,587,857 of NC_133619.1, read as the reverse complement.
TTTGAATTTTTTTAAAGATCATTTCCTCCTTTATCCTAAACCCAGGGAACTTGGACATTTATGATTCTGTTTTTATACAGAATAAACATCATCTTTCCCTGATGAGAGACGTGAAGAACATTTTGAAATCAGAACCCACTTTTTCCCATTTCTCATAACCTGAAATACCATGGAGTGCCATAATATGAAATAAAAGTTATATATATGAGTTATATATTCGAGTTAATGATGGATAGAAGTTGACATAGTCTGATTTACACTTGATTTTGGGAGACTAAATTTCAAAATATTTTAGCAAAAGAGAATAGAAACTCATGTTCTAAAATTCTATGGGGGAAACCATCCTAAGAGGCATGGATTGTATTCAAGGATGAAATTCTAGTAATACAAATAGAAATTATTTCAATAAGGAAGAAGGAGGGCTATTTTAAAAAACTGTAAATGTATAGGTAACTAACTGAGCAATTTAGTTTCAAAAAAGATTCTCACAGAAGATAGAAGCAATGGCAGGTCACTAAGCATGAATAAAAATAAATTTAAAAATGGTCCAGAAACAGTGTCAAGAATGCTAAAGGCTGGAATGAGCTAGCACCTGAGAACAAGGACATTTTGAGCTAATTTGGATCAGGTGTATGATTAAAGATAGAATAACTTGTACAAATGATGATGAAGACACACAACTTTTTTTTAATTAATTTTTTTTCAAAGCATGCGTGAACAATTCTTTTGACATTAGTCCTTGCAAAATCCTGTGTTCCAATTCCCCCTCTTTCTCCATGCCCTCTCCTAGATGGCAAGTAATCCAATATATGTTAAACATGGTAGAAATATATGTTAAATCCAATATATGCATACATATTTATACAATTATTGTGCTGCATAAGAAAAAAAGAGAAGCAAAATAAAATGCAAGTAAACAACGGAAAGAGTGAGAATGCTATGTTATGATCCACACTCAGTTCCCACAGTCCTCTCCCTGGGTGTAGATGGTTCTCTTTATTACTGAATAATTGGAATTTGCTTGAATCATCTCATTGTTGAAGAGAGCCACGTTCATCAGAATTAATCGTTGTATAATCTTGTTGTTGCCCTATATAATGATCTCCTGGTCCTGCTCATTTCACTCAGCATCAATTTATGTAAGAATCCTCAGGCCTCTCTGAAATCATCCTCTGGATCATTTCTTATACAACAGTAATATTCTATAACATTCATATACTAAAACTTAATTAGGTATTCTCCAACTGATAGAGCCCCTTCCTTTATTATTATTGTGAGTTCTTCCTTCTTGAAAATAACTGAGACCTCAGGAAAGTGATATGATTTGCAAATAAATTGGATTTAAGGGAGGAAAGACTCTATGTAAAGTCACCCTCTTCACTTTGTCCTCCAATGTTATCTGAGTCCAATGGCATGATCTAGATCAGGAGGACTAGACTGGGATAGACACTACTCTATCCACTCCTCCATTTAGCTATCCTGCCACAGGTTGAGAGAGATCAAAGAAAAGTTAGTCAAAAAAAGAAAGAAGAAAATCTGATTTAAAAAAAACAAAACAAAACTCATTATGTTGTAAGCTCCTTGAGGGAGGGACTAATTTTATTATTTCTTAGCCCCAGTACTGTATCTTTACGTTTGATGTAGTAAGGACTTAATGAGTGTTTATTGATTGATTTCTAATAACTTGTAATTAGAGGAAATAAGGATCTTTTCCCTAAATACCTGAAAATACACTGGTCAAAAATACATATTAAAATAGAATTGTGAGACAATAATGGGAAGGAATTAGTACATGCTTAAGGCACAGTGTGGCATATTATTATTATTATTATTATTATTATTATATTTAATAGGTATAAGTCTTGATTTAAATCACAAATTAAAATGGATAGATTTATTGTCTGTAGAAAATCTCCTGATATAAAACTCTTGGCAGTACATAGTCTTCATAATTCCAAAACCATGGTAGTTTTTAGAAGGTGTTTACTATACATTATACAGCTGTGATTTACTAAAGAAATTTTTCAAATTATCTCCACAGCTATGTCCAAAACCTGATTGTACTAATTGAAGTAGCTACTTGTGAAGTCATTGGGAGGTGAATGGTTTCCAATTTGCAAAGACTTAATTACCAAAAAATTGGGGAATATTCTTGCCACACTGTATTTAGAAAAACCATATTGGGAGCTGTCAAAGCAGGAAAGCTTTTTCTAAGCGGAGCCAAGGGAAGTAATTCAAAATCTGCTTCCTGGACCAGGTGAAACCTGGACTACAGTACTGATGGCAGGAAGAATACAGCTTGACTGGGAAGAAAAAGAGGATACCAGATAGGAGATATGGCAGCCTGGGGGCTAGAGAAGTCAGACTTCTTAGCTTCAGGTAGGGATTGGAAGAGAGCATTTGATAGAATACAGAATCACAGTTTTTACCTTATTTTTCACATCTTACTTTTAATGTATGCACATTTTTCATTTGAAGTTTTTTTTAGGGCAATGAGAAACATCCTGAAAATTTAAAAGGTTTCTCTTTTTGTCCTAAATTTACCTATTTAAAAAAACATGGAAGTTATAGATTGGTAGTAATTAGGTACTCTTCCTTAGGCTGGGTTGCAATGGATAGAATGCTTGACTTGGAATCTGGAAGATCTGAGTTCAAACATGTCATCAGAAACTTACTAGCTCTGTGATTCTGGATAAGTCATTTAATCCTATCTTTTCATCTTTTTGTTGGTTTCCTAACTATGTAAAATGGGGATAATAATAATAGCACTTACCAGAGTAGTTGTGAAGATACTTTAAGGTCCTATTAACAAAGTGCTTTATGAATCTTGTTTTTATAAAAATTTAATTGTATTCATTTTTTTGGTTACATTTTAAGTTCCAAATTGTCCATCTCCTTCCCTCTCTCCCCACTCTGTCTTACAGAAAGCCCCCATTTGATGCAGATTAAAATATATATGTAAAATTATACTATGTATATTTCTATGTATAAGGTCTTTCTCTGGAGGTGTACAGCATCTTTTCCCACAGTTTCTTTGTAGTTGATTTGAGTATTTATTATACTCAGAAAGTCTTGGTGGTTCACAAATTTTTTTTGAACAACATTGTTCTTACTGTATGCAACATTCTCTTGGTTCTGCACATTTCCTTTTTTCATTATTTCCTTTTCCATGTTTTTCTAAAATCAACTAGTTCAGCATTTCTTATATTACAGTAATATTCATTCCATCACAATCATATACCACAACTTAATTAGGCATTCCCCAATTGATGAGTATCCCCAGAGTTTCTATTTATGTTTTTGTTCCCACAAAGAGAGCTGCTATGGTTTAACATAAGAAAAATGACAATTAACATAATTGCTTATGTCAGTAACAAAAGTAACAAATCATATTATATCAGTAGATGAAGAAAAATAGATAAAGAAAAAAAACAGAAGACGGTTAATGTGATATTTAAAAAGGTTTGAGAGACATAGTGTCTGGGAAATTTAATAATTTTGTTAATAAGGTCAGCTATTGTCTTTCATTATCTAAGAGGACCATGACATCAGGGAGGTGAGACTATGACATGGAAGTAAATTGGATTTAAGTGAGGGAAGGCTGAAAGTTATTTAAAAAGGGTGATCATTTGGCTGTCTCTCTTAGACCACAGACATTCTGTGGGGCAGAACTTTTATTTGAAACCAAGTCCCCACTCCATATTTAGTTTGTTTTTCATGTCACCCTTGGACCATTAATATTTCACCTTGGATAGTCTGTAGGGAAAGGAGAATCTGTATCAGAATGCTATGGGCAAATTGGGAAAAATGTGTCCATAGGGTTCCAACGAATGGAGGAGAAGCTCAGGTATTGTGTGAGTGGGAAAAGTGTTGGATTTATATTATGAAAGGTTGAGTCCTGGGTTCAAAGCTTAGTAGCTGTGTGAGCTCAGGTTTAGTGAGCTTAAGCTCACTAGTAAAACCAGAACCATAATAACCTCTCTGCCATATGCCTGTTGTTAGAAAATTGTTTCATAAATTCCAAAATACTCTGTAAATTCAAATGATTGGTAGTCTTTTCCTCTCTAGTAGCTGGAAATTCTTATCTGATAGGATTGCACCTTACCTAAATTTTGTATTTCCCTCAAATCCTGACACAGTTCTCTGTGTTGAATAGCACTTAATAAATGTTTTTGTTGGTTGTCCAGGAGGGGAAGGAAGTTGAGAGCCCTGGAGAAGATGTCAGAAGGGAAACAAGAGAGGAGAGAATAATCTCAATTAGCAGTAACAGGCATGGAAGGGTAGTTCTTTATTTGGTCACTAGGTTGGCTGGGGTGACTATTCATGTGTAAGGGACATACCTAGGTTGGACATGTGTGAATTAGGTATTGACTGTGTGGCTGATTCCATCTGTCTGTGACAGTTAAGATCATTCTTACACAGCCTTGATCTATTCTACAGAGGCCAATGAATTCTCTCATTCTTTGTCATGAATTTGTTTTTTTTTTTTTTTTCTTTTTTGCTTCTTATCTTGTTTCTAGCCTAAGAAAATTAAGGCTACTGATAACAAATATATTTATAAATGAAGTTTCTGTGAAAACCTAACCAAATTTTTATGTGAATAATGAGATAAGGCCATTCAGTTCCATTTTGGTTCTAGCCAAGATTTGCCCTGATTTGTTTTTATGCCCTGATTTGGGTAAATATGTGCAAATTCATCTGATCTGATAAAGTACATTTCTGTTCTGTGGCTGGGGGATGGGAAAGGTGGCCCTGAGTGTCTTTTATAAGTATTATTCTAAGATTTGTTGGTTCTGTGAGGAGAGCCTATGGAGCATTTCCCCATTAATAACTTTTTTTTCCCCATGAAAGTTTCAGTCTGGTTAAAACTGAAATAAATTTTCACTTGAAGAAGAAGGACCTAGTAAAAATACATTGAGTTTGGGCCTGCAGAAAATTTTAGAATTGAATTGAAGTCACTGAAAATAGAGGCTTATAATTGAAATGTCAGCAAATATAACTTTAACAATTCCAGAAGGTACTACTATAATATTAAATTTACCTGTTAAATACATTTTTTCTTCCCAGTATATAAATTTTCATATGCATTGCATATCTCTACAACCATATTTCCTATATCAATAGTCCCCTGTGGCAACTTTATCTTTGAATACAAACTATCCTTGTTCAATATTTGAGTGGTGATAATGGATTTTATTTTTATAAATAACAGCCTTAGTATCCCAAACTGCAGCCAATCTAACCTTACCATTTGTAAGAACTACAGTGCTTTATATTCAAAATGGCAATCTTAATGTTTTATTCATAAAATCAGAAAACACAGTGAAAATGCAAAAAGATAGTATTGGGCAGAAAAAAAAAACAGTAAAAGAATATAAAAGCTTGTTGCTAAGGGATGCTAAGTCCCACTGTGTGCATACTAGCTGAGTGGCTATGTTTATTGGGAGAGGTGTTGGTTCCCTGCTGACAGTGGACTGACATACTTTCAAATGCATCATGAATGTCATTTCAGACTAACTTTAGGATTCAAGCTTGGTGAGGTACAATGAAAAATCATTCTACATAGATCTGGGCAATCCCCAAAACAGAAAGACCTTAGGCAAGTAAACTTTGCTTTGCTTTGACTTCAGTCACTCAAATATATTCTGATTTTTTTTTTTTGTCTTTATATTGCTTATATTCCTCTTGTCTTCTTTTCCTTCCCCTCTCCCATCTAACTACATATGTATATATTATATATACACACATGTGTGTATGTATGTGCGTCTGGGAAAGACATATATATATATATATATATATATATATATATATATATAAATAAAACCCCTTCCAAAAAAAACCCACAATAGTTGAAAATAGATGGAATTTACCACATCTGTGTACCTCAGACCTCAGCAAAGGAGTTGGGGTGGGTGCTTTCTCTTTTTGGGAAGGAAATAGCTTGTTCTTTATAATTTTTCAGCATTTACTTTTGATTGTGTTGTTATTCTTTCCATTTTCATTGTTGTAATTATTGTTTTCTTGGCTCTGCTTATTTCAGTTTGCATCAGTTCATGTAAATCATTCTTAGTTTCTCTATATTCATCAAGTTCGTTCTACTGCACAGTTGTATTTTATTACCTTTGTGTATCACCATTTGTTCATCTTTTTCTTGGTTGATAGGTATCTACTTTGTTTCTAGGTTTTTTTTGCTGTCATAAGAAAAGTTTTCCCATTAAGTTCTGATGTGTAATGGGAATTTCTTTTACCATTCCCTTCTAAGTCTTATGTCTCATAATGGGATTTCTAGGTAAAAAAAAAAAAATTGACATTTTAGTTGCATAGTTCCAAATTGTTTCCCAAAATGGCTTACTAATTCACAGCTTTATTGAAGATGCACTAGTATGTCTGGCTTCCCATAACTCTTCTAACAGTGACAATGGCATTCTTTTGTAATATTTCCCAGTTCCCAATTTGTAATTGTGAGGTGAAGCTCAGGGTTGTTTTGATTTATATTTCTCTTATTATTAGTGATTGGAGCAGTCCTTCATATAGTTGCTAATGGTTTGCATTTCTTCATTTTAGAACTGTTCTCTTTCTTTGACTACTTGGTAGCTTTTAGTCATACATATATGTAATTATAATACATATATGCATTTCTAGATATTTGTACATATAGTAGGCAACAATGTATATAGATTATATATACCTATGTGTAATACATATTAGAATGAGGAATTTTTAAGTTGTAATATATGAACTTAAAAAACACAAATTTTGATTACTGCATTTCAGTATAATTGGTTTCTCTTATAATCCTATGTGTTTTATTTTATGCATTTTTATTTTGAGAAGGGACACACAGATTTTATCAGATTGCCAAAGTGATCCATGATATAAAAAAGGTTAAGAATCCTGGGTTTAGACCAATTTGTGATTATTTACAATTGCCATGTGGCTGTACCTTGTATTTTTTTTTTTTTTGGTCCAAAGGTCAGAATGTAGGGTTTGAATAGACCTTCAAGAATTCCTTTTCATGGTTAGCACCTGTAGGGTGACAAGAAATGTGAGTTCAAAGGGCTACTTCAGTAGAGTGCTACTTCTAAATTGTTATATTCTATTCATCCATGGAAGATCTAAAGAATCTATTGATTATTTAATGAGGCCTGTGTCTCAGTGAAATCAGAGGCAGGCCGAAATATACCTGACAGCGGTATACCTGCAATGTCTTAATGGCTAAATTTAGGGGATAGTTAACAGGATAATCTTGATTATCTTCATCACTGAGATGCAAAGAAAAGTCATTTGCCTAAAGTTACAAAGGTAGTTGAGGTGGGGCAGGTCTAGGACTCTAGTTTATAGACTTGTAAGTTCAGTGTTCTTTTCATTGTACCATATTGTCCCCAAAATGTTAGTGAAGAAGTAGGACTTTACATGAGCCTTAAAAGCAAGGTGAGATTTTAAGAGACAAAATAAAGATGATCAATAGCATAGAGATGAGAAAATTAGTATGACATATGTGGTACAGAGAAGAAATGTTTTGACTTAAGTGGAGGTGAGTGCATTAAACTCATCAGAATATGGTGCCATAGATAAAATTGATGTTTAAAAACAAGTTTGGCAACCATGCTTTAAAGACTGAAAAAAGGAAGACTATTAATCTAAGAGATTATTGTGGTATTACAAACATGAAATAAGTGCTGAGGACTTTGAGTAGAATTGGAACGGAAACTAATGGGTGAAACAGAGATTTTGAAGAAAGAAGCAATAGGATATTCTTGTAAATTTAACATTGATGATGATAGAGAAGGATGAGATTTCAACATAGGAAACTAAAAGAATGATAACTCAATAACAAGGGTGATGGGAAGAAGAATCAGTTTAAAGGGAAATATAATTTCACTTTAGTATGAGTTGAGTTTTTGGAGACAACAGAAATCCTAAGATAGAAAATTTCAAGGACAGTGATGAAGATTTGGAAGCTGTTTGTACAGAGGTGTTAGATGAAGTGCTTCTATTATTATTTATTACTAGATTGGGAGCTTCTCAAGGTCAAGGACTGTATCTTACATTTATTTGTATCCCCAGCACTTAACACAGTGCCTGAAACATAGTGGTCTCTAAGTAAATGTTTATTGACTGAGTGCTTGAATAAAGTATAACAAAGAACTGAGGATGAAGAGGTAGGGTGGAGGATGCCCACATTTTTAAAGTAGAAAGAAAGGAAGAGATTATAGCATAAGAGATTAAAAGGGAACATTTAGAAATAGAAGCAATGAAAAGGTTGTCTGGAATTGGAGATGAATTTCAAAGAGTGCTTGAGTCAAATGGAACCTTCAGTGCACCAACAGATTTGTGATTTTATTAATGTCAGTATTCCCACCAGTGCTACAGTCTGCATTTCATCTAAACCTGCTCATCCTCTGCAATTTTCATCTGTGTACTGTAGCCTCTCAAATTTGAAACAGGTAACAAAAGTTAAAAAAAGAAAGGAGGGTAACTGAGAAAATGTCACTGGGTTTAATAAAGTAGTCATTTGCAACTTTTGGGGTAGCAATTTCAATAGAGTATTGAATTCTAAAATGGGAAACAGATTAAAAGGAATTAAAATGGGAAGAGTTAAGTGGGAGGTGAAGGCAATGGATGGAGATCACCTGTATGAGGAATTTGGCAGAAAACAAAATAGATTAATTGTGCCAGACTGATAAGGTGTAGCAGTAGGATTAAGTGAAGTTTTTTTTTCTTCCCCCCCCCAATATAAAGACTGCCTATTTGATTCTAGAAGGAAACCAGTCCACCAAGAGGAAAAGTTGAAGATATTAGGTATATAGAAAGTTTAATTGTGGGAGTGAAGTCCCAGAATAGGTCTGAAGGTGTGGGATCATAGAAAAGAAAAGGTGTTTGTTTTTTCTGAGATAGCAGGAAGAGAAGAGATAAATAAAGACAAAAATGAAAGACTAAAGCAAATATAGAGTAATACCAGGGAATAAGTGCTGAATAGCCTTATCTTCTCTGCAAAAGAAAAGTGACTTCTCTATGAATATTCACAAATGTAATTAAACATTTAGACATCAGAAATGGTATTTTTCAAATATGGTTGTACTATAGGATGATTTTAGTTGATTATTAATTAAATTTCGTAAGTTCTGCAGATTTAGGGATAATATTAATTACATGCCTGTTCATAAATTTTAATTGCTATTCATGGTGATACCAGCTTTAGTTTCATCCAAAAGCTGTATTTCCTTTTAGGAAGTTAAAACTGAATGGAGGAAGTAGCCATCTCCTTGGCAACATCTAGGTCTGTATAATGTATTAATGACAAGGGAATAAATTAATAAGCAATTGGAAAATAATTCTATATTCAAAAGTATTAAAGTTTTATTCATATTTTTATGGAAAATTTCACCTTTTTTCACACTGCTAGCTTAAGTCTTCATTGCTTAAAAAAGTAATGTCAAAAAAGTTATATGCTTTCAACAAATTTACTTAATTTTTTTTTTTTTTTTTTTTTTAAGGCTGGGGTTAAGTGACTTGCCCAGGGTCACACATCCAGGAAGTGTTAAGTGTCTGAGACCAGATTTGAACTCGGGTCCTCCTGAATTCAGGGCTGGTGCTCTATCCACTGCGCCACCTAGCTGCCCCTACTTAATTTCTCTGAATAATTTTTGTGGTTGAATCATTTTAGTTATGTCCAATTCTTTGTGACTGCATTTGGGGTTTTCTTGGTAAAGATACTGGAGTGCATTTCCTTCTCCAGATCATTTTCAGATGAGGAAACTAGGGTAAATAGAGGACCTTGCCCAGAGTCACAAAGCTATTAAGTATATGAGGCCAAATTACACTCAGGAAGATAAGTCTCCCTGATTTCAGGCCAGGCACACTGTCCATTGTGCCACCTAGGTGCCCTTAAATAATAAGACAATATAATTATTTATCTTCTACTTGGCTGTCTTTACTGGGCTCTTCATCCATTAGCTAAATTGTTATTTCCATTGTCAAGTTCCTCAAATAACAGGTTAGCATTATTTCTTTTTGGATCAGAACTGTTATTTCACTGCTGCCAATGGAGATCTGTCCCTGCTCTGCAGTTATAGTCTTTATGAGTTCCCTAGAGAAAGTGATATGACTTGCTCAGGGTTTCATAACTATTATGTATCACAGGCAGGACTTATCTCCCTCTCATGTAGGTCAGCTTTCTATTTATTGTGCCATGCTGGGTTTCTACAATCATTATAATTATGTTATATGTGTATATAATATTATATTATATCATATCATACATGTATATGTTATTGTTACTTTATTACCAATAATAACAATTTTAATGAATAAAAGCTCTTTATCTAAAATGTTACTTTTGGCAAATGGCCACTCATCTTCTAAATCTTACTTTTTCAATAAATTCTTTCTCATGTTTGGTGAAACAAAAATCCTTGCACCCTGGTGCTTTCTGGCTCAATTTCAAAAACAATTATGGATAACAGACAATTTCTGGTATGTCCAGTGCTAATTTTGTATGTTATACATATACAAAAAGACTGCATATTGGCAGTTATCTACTTTAGTGAAGAGCTCTTAAGATACCGCTCTTAAGATAGTTATTGACCTGGGTTCTATTTTAATTTCTCAAAAGATATTTGTTTACTGTTTTTAATATTAATGCGGATGTTAATTAAAGATGTGCTCATAGGAAGGTGTTGTTTGAAGGTAGTTATGTTTTCAAATTAAAGGTATTCAAAGTGAAATATAATTTTGGGAAATTCAAACACATTTTCACATGTAATAGATAGTGACTTTCACAATCAGAATATTTAGAAATAAACAAGTTATCAGAAGTATAAATAAAACTTTTTGAAAACTTACTATTTTTTCTTCCATATGGTATCTTCAATCATATTTATATATCTTCAATCTTACTCAGCAATTCTTTAATGATGATTCTTAATTAAATCTACCTTTCCTATCCCAATCTCTCTACTGACCTCTTACTTTCCTCTGTAGCAAACTTCTTTCCAGTTTGATCCCTGCTTTAACATTGTGGTAGTGTATAACTTAAATACTTTTTTTCCTAACTTAGACAAGAACCATTTTCTCCTAATTTTTTTTACTACTTTTATTTATCTATAGAATTATTTTGACCCCGATATTAGGCAGATGATGTGAATAGGATATAGTACATAATTTAAAATAAAAGCAGTTTTCTCATTCTTTGATGAAAATCATAGGAAACTTAAAAACTTGTCTATTGCTACTTAGAGGATCTTACAAGGAGATTGGAAGAATTGGTTAGATATGCTGAGTAACTGGCTATATTTTACTTTTAAGTTTGGCAAAGTGCCACACATAGATATTCTGATTTTATTCTTACCAACTTACCAACTGCCTTACTAACTGGGTAAGCAGGTGCCATTTTACTGATGAGGAAACTTTAGAAACTGATAATAAGTTAGATTAAGTATATGCCCCAGAATCATAGTGATAGGATTTGAGCTCACAATTTCTTGATTTCAAGTCCAATAAGCTTAGCCACATTGGAGTAAAATTGAGAAAGAGAGCAGCAGTTATCATTAAATCTGAAGACTCGAACGCTTGTTGGTTTGATTGACTTTTACCATGCCAGTCTTCACAGAAAACTGGCAGAAGCATATGGTGGCTCTCAGTTGATTTCCTGACTCCACAAATGTAACACTCCTGTTATATTGCCCTGCACTGCAATGGAAAGACTGCACTGACATGGTGACATCACCATTCCATGCAGGAAGCAATCTGGCTTTAGTTCTTTGATCTGCAACCTCCTATGCCCCAGATCTTTGATGCTGTGTTTAGTATAAACCATATTCAGGCAGTTGGCTGCCCCCGTTCACCTTTGGAAATGATGTAAAAAGCAGATATCTTTCAAAAAGAAATACCTTTCCCCTTTCCCCCTTTACATTTTATAGTATATTTAGTTAATTTAAATTGTAAAAAGTACTTTTCTCATTCTTGGATGAAAATAATAGAACACTTAAACTTGTCCACTTGCCAGTAAGTATTTGACAAGCTTATTTCAGATTTGACAGCTGCTCTAATATTATAGAAGTCTATATATTACTTAGAGAAGTAAGAACAATTTTCTTTTTCACTTATGTGCTGCTACTTTCATTCTGTTTATCTACAGAATAGTTTTTGAACCTGCAATTAGGCAAATTTTGTTTTGAAACTACTGTTCAGGTGTGCCTGCCTAACATTTCATACCTATTATATTTTTTTTCCCAGAGTAATTTTGACGTTTTGGACAACATAAAAGGAAAAAAAAAAAGACTGGATGTATCTAACCCACAGAAAATGTACATCAACTTTATGGCTTTTCTATTCAAAATTTTACATTATTGGAATGCAAATATTATATATATTCTATCATTAAGTATTTTTATCCCACTTGTGGGTAAATATATAATGGATTTATTAAATTCATAACAAGGACTGAAAAATAGTTATTTGACTCAGTTTTATATTCATACTGCTAAAGGCACATGTAAAATCCTTGGAAAATGACATTTCTTTGGGGAATCTTTCATTTTATTAATAATCTGCCCTCTTTCTATGAGGGCAGATTATAACTCTCTTTTTTCCTTAATTGATTCCCTTTATGGATTACTATGATTAAAACATTTGATTAATGATCAGCAGGCTGATTTCAGAAAGGCCTGAAGAGACTTACATGAACTGATGCTGAATGAAGTGAATATAACCAGAATATTGTACACAACAACAACAAAATTATGTCATAATCAGTTGTGATGGATTTGGCTTTTTTCAACAATGAGATGATTCAGGCCAAATCCAATAAACTTGCAATGGAGAGAAACATCTGCATCCAGAGAGAGAACTATGAGGACTGAATGTGGCTCACAACATTTTTGTTGTTTTTGTTGTTTGCTTTTTTTTTTTTTCCTTTGTTATTTTTTTACCCTTTTGATCTGATTTTGCTTGTACATCATGATAAATGTGGAAATATGGTTAGAAGAATTGCACATGTTTAACCTATATTGGATTACTTGCTTTCTAGGAGAGAGAGGGGAAGAGGAAAGGGAGGGAGAAAAATTTGTAACAGCAACTTTTTTTTTTTTAATATCTTTGCTTATATTTTGAAAAAGTAAAAATATTAGGATAAAAAACCGCCAAAAAACCATTTCATTACTTCTTGACCAAATGTGTAGTGATGAGCTAGGCTGATTCTTGGACAAGTTCTTGTAATATATTATTGAATTTTGAGTTCTAGGAGGTTCCCAAGACATTGGAAGAGGTAGCTTTGCTTTATTTTTTGAGGAATTAATTTGGCCACTTTCCTTTTATAAGTTTTCATTTCTTGACCATCCCCCCCCCCCCCATTTTCTACCACTTTCTTCTGAGAAAAATAAAAAAACACAAACTGATCCTGTATGATTGTGGGTTTCAATGCTATATGAAACTTCCTGACTTTAATAACCATTGCAATCATCTCTGTCATTAATGTATGCTCTTTAAGGGCTACATTTGCATTTTTTTCATATAGTAGTTATCTATTAACAAGAAAAGTCATGTAACATGTTTGTATAGAATTTAATCCAGAACTTGGTGGAAGAACTGAAGGGAAAACCAACACTTGGTTCTATCTAGTCTTGCATATGTGTTTCTCTTAGTACTAGGAATGATTATTATTGTCACAAAATTAAATAACAAAATAAATGCTTCTGACAGATAATTCCCACACTACTGTAGATAGGCCCATTGGCTTAGTCCACTGGTATAAACATATGTTTTAGATGGGCACTGTCTATGAACAAGGACTTGACCTCCTTTGACATTATTTTGAATATATTAAACTGGATAGCATTTGGGAAATTATGTAAGACTGAAAATTTGTTATCCTTTAGTTTTCCATCATTTTTATGTCAAATTATATTTTTTCTCTTTTCCCTACTCTATTCATTTCATGAACAAAGAATAAAAAAGTGAAAAAATAGTTCAGCAAAACTATTCAACAGATTAAATTTATATACTTTTCTATACCATAGCCTCTTTTCCCCCCTGGTCCATGCACATCTTAAAAAAAAAACAAAAAGAAGGGAATATACATTTTCCTAACTTTTCTGCAAGCCTAAGTTTGGTAATTATAATGACAAAGTATTCACATATACACATTGCATTTATATTGTTATAGGTATTGCACATATTGTTTTCCTGATTCTGTGTACAGGTTCACTTTACAGCCCCAGTTCATATAAATCATACCAGGCTTCTCTTAATTATTCATTTTCATCTTTTTCATGGTGTAGTAACATTCTGTTACATTCAGGTACCACAATTTGTTTTCTACATAGTGCTTTCTTTAAAAAATTTTTTTTCTCTTAAAAATGTTTTATTGCTACCAATTTTTTACATTGCTTTCATTTCCAAACAATTAAATCCCCCACTTTATAGCTAGAGTATTCTTTCTGTCTCTAGATATAAAGACTATATATATACATATATATATGTATTTATATGTATACACACAACCATACATACATACATATTATACACACATATATCTAAAGAGAAAATTAAAGATATATATCAGTATATTCACATGTATTCTAGCTTTTGGATATAAAAAAAAGAAAAAGGAAAACTACAGAAAAATTAATCAACATATCAGAAGACCCTGATAATCCTTCCCCTTGTTTTGTCTTTGCTCCCCCCCATCAAAAAAAAAAAAGAAAAAAAAAAAGAAGAATGTTTTCTCAACTCTCCATCAGGGACAAATTTGTTAATTTTAATTATATACGGTGTTAGAATTTTGTATTTGTAATTTCCATTTCCATCATTATAATTATTGTATGTATTATTTTCCTGGTTATGCTTAAATCAATGTGTATCAGTTCATGGAATTCTTCCCTTGGGCTTTTCAATTCTTCAATATTCACTATTTCAGTGTGGACTCTTGAATCAGGAACCTAGATTCAAATTTTGCCTTTATCACTTATTGCTTTGGGGTCCTTAGGCAAATTAGTGTACCCTTAGTAAACTCTGGACCTGGCATTTTATCTACTGCACCACCTAGCTGTCCTCAAATAAATAGTTTTTCTGAGTCTATATCAATAGAAAGATCTCATTAGTAATCATAAAATATAAATATGCTTAGCACATTATTAGATTATTTACCCTCTTTTTTTTTTTTTTCTATGATTGGTGATTTTTTTTTTAGACTGCTCTTATCAAGAGCTCTTAGTTCACTGGAAATATGCTTAAAATATACTTCTTAAACAAATACCACAGGTAGCAAAAGAATAAACATAATTTATCATTTTGTCAGGCTTAACAAATATCATTTTGATTTTTAAAGAACCCTTAATCATGAAGATAACCAATGGTTGTGAGCTATTTGATATTCTGTTAATTTTACTTATCAAAAGAAAATAACCGATTATATAACCATCATCATCTTTTTGCTTACAACACATTGTTGAACTTCACAAATGCAAGGACTCTGTTTAGGTATGCAGACCTATGAATCTGATATTTAAAAATATTTTACTGATGCTTTTTGTCTTTATGTCATTCCCCACATTTTCCTTTAGATTGAAAACTTACTTGTGATAAAGTAAAACAATTACTCAAAAGCTGTGACATAGAGGAACTATCTGACATTTATACAATATCCTATCGTAGTAGGTGCCTTATCACCAAGGAAGGAGACATATTTTATTATCTCATCTCTAAGATCTTCATTTTTCTAGTTTCTAGAATTCCACTTCAGCTTTTAGTTCAATTCAATTTTAATTCAAATGTTAATTTATTAGTCTTTTCATTTTCACTGAGGTAGGTATTGTATATATGGTTCTGCTTATTTTGATCTGCACCTGTTCATTTGTGGTTTTTTTCACATTTTTCTGAATAACTTAGAATCCTCTTTTCTTACACTATATTCACATTATATTAATATGCTTAATTTTTTTAAACAAAAGCCTTTCTTTAGTCTTTAGCATGTTATGTAAGTCTTTGCCAGTACAAAGATTACTATGAAATATTTGGAGTTATATTTGTTTATTTCTGTTTCTAATTTCATTGGACTATATGTTCAGTAATGTAATTTCTGAATCAGGGGTACTGGCAATTTAGTTCTAACAGCAGTGCATGAATATACCTATTTTCTCATAGCATCATCCAACAGTGATTGTTCTCAATTTTATTTCATATTTATCAGTGTGGATGATGTGATATATAAAATCTCAATATTTCTGATTTTCATTTTTATATTTCTTAAATTATATATAAATGAATATCTATAAATGAATTGGAGTATGTTTTCATTGTAGTCATTTATAATTTGTAGATCTTTATTTATAGACTTCCTCAAATTATTTAACTACTTAGAGTTTTCAAGTCCATCAATAAATGGTAAAAATGAAACTCCATTTTGAATATAGTTATCATTAATATTTTTGTTTTTGCATCCTTATTTTGTG
This sequence comes from Sminthopsis crassicaudata, assembly GCF_048593235.1. NCBI lineage: Eukaryota > Metazoa > Chordata > Mammalia > Dasyuromorphia > Dasyuridae > Sminthopsis > Sminthopsis crassicaudata. The sequence continues at coordinate 117,571,406 of NC_133619.1, read as the reverse complement.
TAAATCATAGTATTTTAAAAATAGATTAAAGACTGTATTTTAATTAAAATTATATAATGTGCACATTAATATTTAAAATATCTTAGATGAGAATAATGATTAAAATGAAAATATACTAAAACACTTAAAATAACATAGTTTTGAGTGATTATAAAATACAGATTTCTATATAAATAGCAATGACATTTAAATATTTAGGTCAATTCATGACTTAAATAACTACTTTTAATTTTCAGGTGAGTTTTATCTTAGATGAACCCTTTCATTCTTCATTTTGTTGCTCTCTCCTTAAGATTCAAGAGTTTTCTGAGCAGTCACAGTATTTTCCCCTGAAACACCATGAAATTCGTATGAGAGAGTAGTTAACTTTAATTACCTAATAAATATAAAGTTTTTCAAGAGTTCATATTTAATAGATATTAATAATTAATAATGCTTGAGATCTTAGTTTTCCAAGAAAATACTTTTCCAGTTTGTGGGGTTTGTATGGCCATGACTTTCCTTTTCTTTGGGTCTTGTATCATCTCATTGTGCTAGGTTGTTACTTGCTAATAAAACCGATCTGATAAAAAGTTTTGCCAAAGGATAAAGTTACAGTGATGGCGTCTTAACTTTATATAATTAAATAAAGAGAATGTAATAATTGTTTTAAGATCAGGAGATGTTAGTTTGAGACAAAACTCTTGTCATTTACTAGCTATATGGTCTTGGGTGAATCACTGAACTTATGAAGCTTTCTTTCCTCCTTTGTAAATTGGTAATATTTGCTTTACTCAAGATAAAAAATTTTGCTTTTTTCAAGGTGACTTTTTTTCAGATTAAAAAAGAAATTTGTAACACCTTTGAAGCTAACTACACATGCCCACATTACTATTATTTTATAGTTGGTAATAGTAACAGCAGCAGCAGCAGTAACAGTAGTAATAATAGTAGTAGTGGGTAGCAGCAGTAACAGTAGTAAACATAGTAGTAGCAGTAACAATAGTAGCAGCAGAAATAACAGTAATAGTAGTAGTAATAGAAGTAACAGTAGTATTAGCAGAAGTAACAGTAGTAAACATAGTAGTAGCAGTAATAGCAGTAGTAGCAGCAGCAGCAACAGGCTCAGCAGCAGTAGTAATAGTAGTTTTGTATATTCTCTAGCCCCAAAGTAGTTTTTAGTTATAATTTTAGTATACATGGTTATATTGGCTCCTAGAATTTTTCAGAGGGAAAGTTTCTTAGGATTCTGGCAGGGAAAACACTAGATCTTCAGATGAGGAAACTTGGCCCCCGGGAAGTTAAATGTTTTGTTTTGAGGGAGCAGAGGCATTCATATTTCTGTATGCTCATATAAAATATAATTATATATTGATCCATACCTGTGATCTCATTGGCATGAAGAATTCCCAGTGTAGCAGTTATCTCCTCTGATGAAGACTAGAAACTTTTCTGTATTTTATTATCATAGAGAATGTGTCGGAGTGTTAAATGATTGTGATTTATCCATGGTCAAAAAGCTAATATGTCAGAGGCAGATTTGAACTCACATCTTCCTAGTTCTAGACCTGGATCTCTATTCACAGCTCTGCAGTGTTTCTTATGTTAAGACACAGCATAGATTTCATATTAGGATCCTAGGAAATTGCAATATAAGTAAAGGAGCTGCGTTCTCTTATTCTGCATAGTTATTACTTCACTCCCACTTTGAGGTAAGACAGGGCTTTCTTTCAGCCTTCATAGGGCTTGCTTTAGAAAGACAATGACATCTGAACACTGTTTCTTTTCCCCAAGGAAAATGCATGTCCAATGAAAACCTGTCTGTCATCTCTCAGTGTAGGACATGTCATCAATCTCATACTGCATGAGTTCAGAACACTTACAGTAGGTGTCACCTGTTACCTAGCAACAAACATCTTGCTCTGTCTTTTAGCTTTTTTCATTTTAAGTCAAAATAGATAAGGAAACACAGCATTTAAGATTGCAAATATCTTCAAGAATATGTAGATTCACCTTTAGATACTTTTAGTTTCCAAAATAGGTCAGTGGAACAGAAATAAGAGGGAAAAAAAGCATCTTGTGTGCCACAAGTCTGTCTGAGAACAAGCTCAAACACTCCGCTGTTATGTTAGCATCTCAAAAATGCACAAATAAAACATGTCTCTTACACCTGACAGGTTTGAAAATATATGGTAACTGAATTGACATATAAACACAGATCTACACACATACATACATATATAATAATTCAATTACCATATATTTATAGATGAACATTTGTTATTTGATGTGTTATTAAAGCTGATAAATGTTAAAGATCTTAACTAATGGAACATTCTTTTATAAAGACAGATCGAACAGTTGGATTTCATATTAGATTGTCATATTAGTACAGGGAATTGAGTTACTTGGAACAGAGAGACAAGATAGCTATTTTGGGAGTGTTGATTGTTTCTTTAAAGTAAATCTTCTTTAATTAATAAATAATGTATACTTTTCTATATTAATGATATTTAAAAAAAAAAAAAACTGGTGAAATCCAAATGACCAAAGGTTTGATTTCCTTTATCTAGTAACGATTAGGAACCATTATCTCCCTCTACCAGACAACTTGGCACAGCATGACATAGCTGATTAGCTATTTAATAAATGCTTTTCGATGTTGACAATGGCCATTAAAACTTGTGTTTGGAGGATTTGCCAGTTCATTTCAGAAAGACTCTCTGTCGAGTAGGGAGGAGTAATCTTATTAGTAAGTGGAGAGACATCACCTTTTAATAATATTGTTCCACTTTTCTGCCCTGTATTTTTTGGTTCTGAGAGACTGTTGGGACAATTAAAGGCCCTATTTTACTGTGAGTCTGAATAGGAATAGGTAATACTCATCTTTTGTACCCCATGATTAGTCTCTTTAAACCAAGTATAAAGGAATCTTCTTTTCTCATTGAATTTCAGAGTGACAGTTTCTTGTGTTCTGTAATAATTAAAGAAATAAGAAGTAACTTTTGCCTTTGTGAAAGGAATATTATTTTTACATGTGGTATAAAGTATAAAAATAAAAAATAAATATATATAAATATACAAATACAAATAAAATACATAATATAGAAAGAAATATATTATATAAATAAAATAAAAGTATAAAAAGTATGAAAGTATTCAGTTGTACCTGTTGATTTGTTCTTTTAAATATAACTGTGAGATATTAATATCTGAATTATTTGTCAATTCATCTATTTCATTGTTGTAAAAGGAAATGCTAAAATGTTCTGTATATTGTATAACGTAAGTCATTTTATTAGCAGATCTTAGATTATTTCAGCATATTCAAAGTATAAAATGTTTTTAATGGATTATCGGATTAGAAATAAAAATTTTTTTCCCTCAATTTTATTGATACCTTTTCCTTTTGCATCACATTAATTTGTGAATGCCTTCCTTAAGTAGTAAGCCATGCTTTATAACTAAGATTTAAAAAACAAAACCCACAGAAAAGAGTAATTTAGCAAAAAAAAAACAACCAATGCATTGATTATATCTGACAGCATATGCAATATTTCATACTCACCATGTTCCCACATCTGAATTGTGTGTATATGTATGTGACTATGGATGGGAGGGGGGTTGTTTTGATTTTATTCATTTACATTGGGCCAGTTTTAGGGTCATGGCTTACTTGATGGTTCTGGTTGCTTGCATTCTTTGGCAGCTTATGTGCCTTTCCATGCTTCTCTTAATTTTCAATATTCATGTGCTAAAACATGATAAAATGAGAATTCATCAGTCATTCAACAAACATTTAAGTGGCTTCTTTGTGTGAGGTTCTATTTTGCTAGGCACTGTAAAACAATGTCTATTCTCATTGAATTTATATTTAGCAGAAGAGACAACATATAAATATATAAGTATGTACAGAAAAAATGTAAAAAAGAATAAATACAAAGAAGTTAAATACAAGGTATTTTGGGAGGGAAGATGCTAATTGGAAAACAGGAAGTACTTCCTATAAAAAGTGGTGCTTCAAGCTCAAGTGAAGTCTTGAAGAAATAGAAGAAATAGAGGGATATGATAGAGACAGAAGTAAGGAGGGATGCATTTCCATTATTGTTAATGGCTAATGCAAAGGCACAAAGATAAGAGTGTGCTGTCTGAAGAGAAAAGAAAAGGCTGTTTTAGTTGGATATGGAAGCAAGAGTAATATTCACTGGAAATAGAGGTTGGGGCAGTTTATCAAGGGTTTTAACAGCTAGACAATGGCATTTATGTTATCCTATATGGTAATAGGGAACTACTAGAGTTGACTGAATTACAGGAGTGACATTTTATGCTTAAGTCACATTTATGCTTAAGGGAAATCATTTTGACATCTTTATAGAGGATAGACTAGAGTGGGGCAGGGAAAGTGACCAGGAAGCCCTTGCAGTAACCTAGTAGAGAGATGATTAAGACGTATAGGAAAGCAGTGGCTGTGTGAGAAGAGAGAAGGGGTCAGCTGTAATTAATGTACTATACAGCTGAATCATCCCCCCAAAAGCCTTGTCATAAATATTTTGGTATAGATAGGACTTTTTTTCTTTGACCTCTGAGAGAAAGCCTAACATAGTGGGATCTGTGGATCAAAAGGTTTGGATGCTTGAGTAATTTTTTTTATCAATATATTTCAAATGACTTTCTAGAATTCAGAGCTCTAATAGCAGTTTCTTAGTGTGCCTGAATCCCCATAGCCTTTCCACCATTGCCTATTTTATCTATGTTAATTAAGTGTATCTTAGTTGAAGCCTCTGAGTTGGTTTGATTTGCATTTCTCTTTTTTTTTTTTTTGTGATTCGACCTTTCTCTCTACTCACAGTTACCCCCTTAATTCAGGGCCTCATCAACTCTGTCCTAGGTTATTGCCACAAACTCTTGATTGGCCTAAATCTCTCACTACTCCAGTCCATCCTTACACTGACCTAAGTAATTCTTTATGCACAGTTTTCACTCCCCTATCAATTTAATTCCAGTGACTTTCTGTAGCTTCTAAGATAAAATATAAATTCTAAAGTCCTTTATGACCTTACTTCAACTTATTCTTCTGATACCATTAGCCATTAAAACATTCCTTTCTCCCTTTCCTTTATCTGTGATCCAGCCAAACTGGTTTTTGCATCTTTGTATGACAGGAAACTCCATTTCCCATCTCCATGACTTCTGGAATTTTAAATTTATTTCAGGCATTTCTTCCCTACTGTTGCTTATAGAAGAATCCCTGTCTTCTGTTATGCTTGTTCAAAGACCATCTTCTGTTTGAAGTCTTTATGACCCTCCTCCTCCTTCCTTCCTCTCTCCCCTCTCCTTCTTTCTCCTTCCTCTCCCTCCCACCCACTCTTTTCCCTTCCTTCCTTCCTTCCTTCCTTCCTTCCTTCCTTCCTTCCTTCCTTCCTTCCTTCCTTCCTTCCTTCCTTCCTTCCTTCCTTCCTTCCTTCCTTCCTTCCTTCCTTCCTTCCTTCCTTCCTTCCTTCCTTCCTTCCTTCCTTCCTTCCTTCCTTCCTTCCTTCCTTCCTTCCTTCCTTCCTTCCTTCCTTCCTTCCTTCCTTCCTTCCTTCCTTCCTTCCTTCCTTCCTTCCTTCCTTCCTTCCTTCCTTCCTTCCTTCCCTCCTTCCCTCCTTCCCTCCTTCCCTCCCTCCCCTCCCCTTCCCTCTGTCCACATAGTTTATTATATCCTTACCTGTGCATGGCCTTATAAAATTTTTATTTTTTTCCTCATTGAATTCTTCCAATGTGTCTTGGGTTTAATTACCTAGATTTCTTTCTTAAAGACCATGTCTCAAACCCACATCACTCTTGAGTCTTGATTGGCCAACAGTAGGTCCCAGACCAAATCCCAATCAGTCATTGTTGGGTTCTTATTTACTCAGAGTGAATGTAAATAGCATTCCTGTCTGTTTTGACCAGAAATCCTGAGGATCTTTCCTTCCCAGATTTATTAATTCTTTCCTTCTTGTCTTTTCTTGTTTTTTCTTGTCTTTTCTTGTCTTTTCTTGTCTTTTCTTGTCTTTTCTTGTCTTTTCTTGTCTCTTCTCTTCTCTTCTCTTCTCTTCTCTTCTCTTCTCTTCTCTTCTCTTCTCTTCTCTTCTCTTCTCTTCTCTTCTCTTCTCTTCTCTTCTCTTCTCTTCTCTTCTCTTCTCTTCTCTTCTCTTCTCTTCTCTTCTCTTCTCTTCTCTTCTCTTCTCTTCTCTTCTTTCTTTTTTTGACTAAGTGAAAAAGGACCTTCTGTCTCAATTATTATTTAGCCTTAATCACTGAATGGGCACAGCCTGTTGAAGACCTTAGCTTAAAAAGGCCAAGGTCTCCCTTTACATCCAGGACCATCTCCAAACATCCTGATCTATATCTTGACACTGGATCCAGATGGCTCTGGAGGGAAAAGTGAGGCAGGAGTCCTTGCCCAGTCCTCCCTCACTTAAATCCAGTTCACTTGCACATCATGACATCTCCTTCCTGATGTCATGGTGCTCTTTGAGAATGAAGGGCAAACAAGTATCTCCCTTTTCCCCCATATCTACTGTTTAATGAGGAATCAAAGAAATTGTTTTGATTAGAAAAATCCAAATCTACTAAGAGGCAAATATTTACACACACACACACACACACACACACACACACACACACACACTCTTTGATTTATAAGTTTTTCACCATTTTTCACTCTATATACTATGATTGGATTCAATGTGTTGTGAAAATTGGAAAGGGAGAAAGAGATATGGTGAAATATTACATACATAATACCTGTCTGTCTAGGTTAGTCATTTGATGTTTTCAGCAGGGCTCCTGTACTTAGTTTAAAAACAATGATTGATAGGCTCCTTATATCTTGACCACTGCAATCTTGAAACAATTCCTACTTCAATCTCTCATCATGGTTGTGACTCTGAGTGAGTTCAGAAAAGTTATAATAGAGGAACATACATCAGCATCTTACATACATACATAGATAACCAATAAACATATTTGTACATTTATGCATATACCTTATTATATAATTTCTAATATTTAATTATTAGAAGTTATAATGTGTTATATAGGTTAGGAAATAATTGACAAAAATGTTGAGACCTAAAATCAGTTATAGGTCAAAGGAGCTTTTGACTGCTGCTACATTTTATTTAATGGTCTTATGAGTGAGCTCTTTCTCAGTTATTTCAGATGTGTGCCATGGAAGCACATATTTTTTACACACACAGGAAACCTGGCCCAATTCTACGGTATATAGACATTGGCACAGGGTGGGTGCTGCTAAGAACTGGAAGGCGTATCCCCTCCTGAGTGCAATTCCAAAAAGAAAAAAAGTCAACAGTGTCTAATATGCTGGCTTAAGTAGATGCCAAAGAAAATGTGCCTCATGAAATGGAAATTCTGAAGCAATTCGATTAATGCCAAGAAAGATTAAACAAAAAGGCTGTCTCTAAGATACATCAAAGATGGAGCAAATAGTCTACAATAGTTAGGATGTGCCAATATTGCAATATTTAATTGCATTCAATGAAGTCAGTGTTTCTGGAGAATTTTCTGCTTTTTATGAATCACATAGAATTTAATTTTGATTTAAATTATTTCAGTGTTTAAGAGACTGAATCAAAGTTATAGATGTGGTTTGTCAAAATTAAAGTATTTATCAGTCTGTTACTAGCAATTAATATTAATACTAACTAAATCATACATTTTTGTCAACTTCCTTCAAGGCAAAAAGAAGCATTTGCCATGAAAAGTAGGAACCATTTAAAAATTTCTTCATTTTTTGACAGTCCTATAAGTCATTTAATTCTCCAGCTGGTATTATTTGAGAAGTTTCTAACTCTGTTTCATGTTCTTCGTTCAACCATCAGCTGTTCCTGCCATTTTTAATTTCTTCTTTGTCTGTCTGTCTGTCTCTATCTCTCTGTATATGTGTATATATCTCCCTTCCTTTCTGGTTTCTAGCCACCAACAAGATTATACTTTGACCATCTTAATTCTGAACTGCGCTAGCAACCTTCTTTATAATTGGTTCCCTGGACTCTAGTTTGGGAGAGGATATGTTTTGTTGTTGACTTTTTTCTCAGATATTTTTCATTTTGGTACCCTCCTATTGAAAAACCTACCACTTCTCCTTATTATATATATCAGGTGTAGGTAAATCTTAGATTGGTCCTCAGAGACTTTCATCCATTCACTGCCTTTTCTTCCTTTCAGTAATTTGAATGTATTATAGTATTATATGGTTAATTTTTAGTATAGAAGTTAGCAAGTGGGGCTTATTTGCAGTAGCATTGTTTCTAAGAATGAGAACTCTAAGAAATTGCTGGGGGTGGGGAATTGGGAACACTTGTTAGAATTGATCATATGAGAGAGTTACCAAAACATCAGGCATTGTGATAAACATGGGGGGATGCAAATGCAAAGAATGAAACATAAGACTTACTCTCAAGTTCTAATGAAACCATGTCATCCACGTGATTTATTCATTTGTCATTCTCTTTTGTATATATTTTTCTTTCTTCTTGAATCATTCTTGAGAAACTACTCCTAAGTGGTCAGTCATTTGTTCATTCAGCAAATATTTATTGAAATATTTTATGTGCTTATTAGTACATTGCTAAGAATGACTATATCCTCTGAGAGGGCTGTTGTTTATCTCCTTAAGGAAAGAGAGTCTTCCACTGGGTCATGTGCTTCTTGAAGGCAAGGAGCTTTATTTTTAAATTTTGATTTGTATCCCTAGGACTCTGAACATTATCTGTCACATAATAAGCACTGCTTGTTGACTTTCAGACAGATTACAGTCCAGGTTAGCTTCTATTTCATTTGTTTGACAAAAGCAACCTTCTGTCTTTCTTGAAAGCCTTTAGATTACTCTATTCCATGCAGGAGTATCCTAAACTTACATGAGATTTTGTGTTAAAGCATATTGCCTGATTATCTAAACTCGTGAACTTAGATAGGTCCTAGATATACATGATTTTTTAGTATATACCTTTATTACCTATAATGAGATGTGAGTTCTCCTGAACACATTAGTTCTGATTCAACTAAATGTGGACCTATCTAAGTATTGTATAGGTACATTATTATACAGTATAGAGATTTATTGTTGTGAATGCTATTTTCTCATCATTTGCTTTATATATTTTTGGTTTTTTTTGGCAGGATTGATGTGACTTTAGAAACAAATGGATGAATGAATATCTACATGAAGAGAAAAACAATAAAGGTTAGTTTATAAGATCTATCAAAAGTCCTAAAATATTGAGTGATAAGTGTATTCTGTGGTTCTCATTGGAACAAATTACATCATTCAAAACAAATCAGAATTTTATTCCTTACTATTGGCCAACTCTTTTTGAATAAAGCTTAGCAATTTAAATAAAGACTAACTCATTTTTCTTTATGAATTTGCCTGTCTGAATATTGAATCAAAGGTCAATAAGAATCAATCCATGAAATACAATTTTCATTTTAACTGCTTAAATATAATTCTTGGTAAAGGCAAAAAAATCTTTCTGGGAAAATCAGTCAGCCATTATACTATAGAAGTCAGCAATTGGTGCCTATTTGCAGTAGCATTGTTTCTAAGAAGGAGAACTCCAATAAATCTTTGGGGGTGGGGAATTGGGAACACTTGTTACAACTGATCATTGGGAAAAAAGGCAGACTGTGTTTAATATACTGCAAGCTTTACTAGCATGGTTCCAATATCAGCACCATATGGTGCGTGATTGCTGTCAAATGCTATCTTCTTACACCTGTAGTCAGTAGTCCTAAGAGATCGGAGATTATTCTGAAATGCTTCTTTTATAAAAGCATAAGTACTAACTGAAACAAACTAAAAAAATTAGTGTGAATTTCCAACAGTGTGAGCAAAATTCTAGGCATCTCTTCCTTGTTATTGTTGTCGAATTCATCTGAGCTTATACAACATTAAAGGCAGTAGTTTAGTTTTTCTGTATATTGTTAAAGGACACCATGTTCAAAAATCAGAAATTTGATAAAATGCTTTTTACATTGGTAATGATCTGAATTCCACTGCCTTAGTGCTTCTCATCTGAGTATCTAGGATTTCTTCTCCTGTTACGTTTTCCTGCCCCCCTTTACCCTTCTCAAGCAAATTACCCTGTATTCCTTTCATTCAATATCATTATCCCTCAAACCTTTGCCCAGTTTATATCTTATGCCTGGAATTCCTCTACATCACAAAGCCCTGCTCTTTACTATATTTAAGTATATGCAAAATTTTTATTTTGTTCCTGAAGCTTTCCTTTACTAATGACAAATACTGGAAAGTCTCCTTGAATCCAAATTTTATACATTCATTTTATACAGGATTTTAATATACATTTTCTTAAATGTTTTAATGATATGTTAATTTGTCACGTGGTCATATATTTGTCTGCATCAGTATTTTGTTTTTGAAGTTATATGTTTCTGGATCTGACTTCCTTGATCATGTAACAGTGATGGGAAAATAAAAGCAGAGAACATTCATGTCACTGCTATTTTGTGGGAATATAGTTTTGGATATTTTTTTATAGATTACAATGAATAAATTACTTAAAAGGCTGCCTCATCACTTTAAATTAATTACTTTAATAAATCTTCCTTTTCATGGAAGGAGCAAGGAAAATTCTCCTTAATACTTATATCCTTCAGTGGCATTATTTCTCTGCTTTTTGCTGATCTTTTTTCCATACTGGGTATTCTACAAATTCAGTGATATAAAGATAGCTAATACATTAATTGCTGTTGATTTTTATTTTAAACTTAGGTAAAATTTTATTCGTAGAATTAGTTTAGTATTGTGACTGGCACATAATTGTTACTTCATATATGTTTATTGACTCTAAATGTTGTTGATTAGAATATTATTTGTCTTTAAGAGTTGGAATAGACTTTTACCTAATACTATGAAAATCCCTATCTTCATTTATTTGGGTTCTAAATAGGGAAGCATTTTTAGGAACTGAATAATACTAGTCAATTTCAACTAAACCCACAAATTAAATGCTTAAATGAGCATTGTACCACGGAGATAGTAAAAAGCTAGAATTAGAATTCATATTTTGTAGCATTACAATTTCCTCCTCCAAGGTTTGGAATTGATGCTTATATGGCTACATCAAGATCACAGTACATGAACTTGCTAATGTTCCTTGATGATAAGAGAATTCTTGGATTGATTATATTTGGATCAGGTGCAGTTAATTTTGGGATTCATTCACATTTGAGGAGAAAACTGCAAGACTTAGTTTTCAAGCCTGTTTACAACATACAGAAGATATTTAAAGTATTTCCACAAAGTTTGGGAAAAGTGGAAGACCTGAAATTGTCAGTAAAAGAAGTTGGCGTTTTCACCTTCTCCATCAATGAAGGGGGCTGAGAATATCACTTGTACATTTTTTATAAGTACTCATTAATCGAGGAGTCTAATAAGGCTTTGCTATGGATCCACATAACACTCTACTGTGCCTTTCCACATAGGCATTGATGCTTTAGCATCATTCTGGGGATTTATAAAATTTCTGTTATAGCTGTTGAGAAAACCTCATATTCAGCTGCCTTTCCCCTGCCCCCAATTCATCACTTCACTGTACCTCGATGGAGCCTTAAAATGTTTCCATTAAACTGCATACTTCATCCAGCTTTAATGCATTTAACCTTCATCCTTTTCCATCTGCCATTATGAAATAACAAATAAATTCTAAGAAAATTTCAGTCTTCCTGTTTGCCTTCTCCCAGCCATCAGCATAAAACCTGGTCTATACCACTCTTCAAAAGTAGCTTTGCCATGGCTTTCATAGCCTAAATGGTTTCTTGTTTATGGGTCTGGCTGTTGGCTTCGATCCATTTACTTTCCAACTATTTCAGTGTTTACCCAGTTGCTCCTGTTCCTCAGCAGCTGGTTTAGGGCAGCTATCCAAGACATACATATGCATATACATTAGTACTATGTATCCGAGTCCCTCCTGAAAGTCTCACTTGATGATTACTACTGATGAGCTGCAGCTTGAGCCAGGTAGATTTACAGTTAGGTAATTTTCCCTGTTGGATTTGAAAACCAAGAAGACAATAACTATTCTTTCTAAGAAAGTTGTGCTAGTGTTTTTGTTTTTATTTTTACTTTTTAAAAAATCAGGTTTCCTTTTCTTCTGATAGATAATTTACTTGCTTTAGACATTTTCTCTTTAATGATGATGTTTCCATCCCTAGAATGAATAGCATAAGTGTTAAAGCACCAGTTCAGGGATAACTTTTGATTGAACAAATTAGCCATAGTCCATCATGATGACATAGATTATGTAAATGAAATGAATGGACAGAATAGTTCTGCTGCCTTAAGTGTTTGTGTCAGTTAGCATGTATGTAACCTATTTAGTGAAATATCATTCTACTTCATTTTATATTTGTGTCAAGTCACATAACCTTTGAATGTCTCACTTTTCTCCTTTGGCAAATAAGAAAAAGAACATTCTGCTCTGGCAAACAGGGATTTGGGGGTGGTTTAAGTCATTACTGACTACATTTATAGGATACACCATTTAGTATAGTATTTTAGGCTGTACTAACTGTGGGTGGCAAGGGTAGCTAATTTCATCTGAGGGAAATTATCCTAGAGTATGGGTTGGCAGGATTTTAAAAGTGATGTGCCAAAATTGTGATTTCCTCCTTCCTTATGAGATGTGGTGGGTGGGGTGTAAAGCATTGAAAAGGAAATGTATCCTAGCCTCTGATATCATAAGAACAAGGAACTGAGGTACTATACATTGTCTTGAGTAGGGAAGGGAGAAGGAGCGTTCTTTAGTCTGTCACTGTTGAATAGGGAGGAGTGTAGTAGTGACCACACTTAAAACTCCTCATGATAATTAGGCTTAGGAATAGTAAATAGTTAGCCCTGACTGAAGACAATAAAATGTATCTTATTTAAAGGAAACAGGAGTAAAGCTTTTATGACAGAGTGACAAGGCTGCATAGCAAAATTGCCTTTTGAAATTAAGGGCATGAATAATCACAACATTTTGACCAGAATCTGTTGAAACTTATTTGTAGTTGAGAAGAGGCTGTACATTTTTTTTTTCACTAGTTGTTTATAGTTATTCTTCAGCTAAGCTTTTATTTATATGATTTTCATTCATTTCATTCAGGCACTGTATTGATGTAGCATAAATAATTGCTACAGGTGAAAATTATCAAGCACCATCATAAAATACTGTAAATATACTCTAAATATAATATTAAATAATTCTGATTAAAGGAAAAAATGTAACAGGGACAAAATCAATAATTGATCATTAAAATCATTTGCTAAGGTGTTAGTAATGTCCTGGTAAGTTTTATTTAATGTAGAACTATAAAATCCCTGTTTTTTAAAAAATCTTTCTTTTTGGTAGGTGCCATTGCTAACTGAGAATTATTTTTAATGCTAATAATTTCCTATTGCTCTCTAAAGAGAATTTTGTGCTAATGAAAACATGAATAATTATTGACACAATTAAGTACCCAATTTCTCAATCTCACACATTATTCAACACTTCTTTGCTATGTCTTTAAGTCTTGCAGAAGTCTAATAAATATTTCTTATGTAAATGTCACTTGATTATTAATGTCCAACACTGTTTCAACTAAATGTATCTTATTTATAACAAGATAGGTTTTTTTCCATGTGAAAATAAACTCATTCTTAAGTGATTTTTTAAAAAATTATTCACAACTCAGTGAAGGCATTAAAATGAAGAGTGATTAAAGGGGTACAGGTTTAAAGAGAGTTTTAACTTTCCCTCCTTTTTTTTATTTCCTCTAAAATTTGCTGTAGTACATGTGAGATTTAATCTAGTTAATATTAAGGGGCAATTCAAAAGGAGAATTAAGTTAGTTATAGTGAATTGAGAAAAGTAACTCTGACAAATGAGTAATTATAATTATTTATGACATTTAAAATTTAGGTTGTTAAGAAAATTATTCCCTTTTTGAATTAATATACAATTTCAATTTCTACTTTTTACTTCTATAGGAGGAGCATAAGAGAAGAGACAAGAATTTAAATTGAATAAAATAGAAATAGTATTGATTTTGATGAAGAAGATCAAAGATTGAATCTAATGGAGGAATTTTGGGCATTTGGAGGATAAATTGAGTAGAAAAATGTGAATTGTAAATTCATTCAGTCTGGAGGAAGACAAAGATGGTTAAAAATAAAAATGCCAAAAGAAGAACATATAGAGAAGAAAAAGATAGCTTTCATAATGGATAGAATGATGGATTTAGAGTCAGGAAGTAACAGATACCAATCCCTCCAATGACATTTAGTACATTTGTGACTTTAAGCAAAAAAAATTAAACTTTTTTAGCCTCAGTTCTCTCAAATGTAAAATTTGAGTGCTAGATTAGGTGTTTTCTAAGGTCTTTTCCAGTCCTAAATTTATGATCTTTTGATCCTAAAGTACTTGGCCAGGCAAGTTAAATAATAAATGGTAAGTAAAACAAGTTAATAAAGTAAAACAAATGGGTAAATCAAATAAAAAGTTAAGAAGAAAAGGAAGTAGAATATGACTGTAAAGTTATTGCTGAAATACAGAATGGAACTTGACTATGACTGTTAGGTTGTTATGAGGTGACAAAAGGCTTCACTAAGTATTTACACAATGATGAGTAAATACCCACAGATATTTAAAATATAAGATATACCCACAGATATTTAAAAATTAGACTAACAATTTCAATCAGGTTAAAGAATAATGTTTGTATATCTGTCACAGCCAAATAACAAGCAAGTAACACAGGCATCTATTTTTCAAGTCTTGGCTGTTTTCTTTTTGAGAATAGAAAATGAAGGGCTTGAAGAATGTCTGTCCAAGCTTCAGGTTTTCAGGGACAGTTAAATTTTTAAAAATGGAATTGTGATGGTGTGCATCTAATAGGTCCTAATAAGAATTTATTGCCTGAGTATCTTGCAGATTTAATCAAAAGAACTTCAGGCTACACAAGTTGGGGGAAGAAGAAAAGTGGCTGTAGATCTCCACTTAATCCAGTACCATAGAGTATAGTAACAATTAAGAAAGGAAGACTTGTAAATGAAATGCCTAGAATGTTGGATGAGATAAAATTTAAGAAAAGAGCCATTTGTAAAATCTATAGCTTTAAACCTCTATATATGAATGCCATAAGTTTAACATATAAGCAAGAGTACCTAAAAGTCTCACTTATTGCACATTAGCTAGTTTGACTCAAGGACTATCATTGAAATTAATAGGATGAAACTTTTGATTGGATCAGGAGCTGTGGGTGGAAATACATCATCCAAAACCAAATTTTAAAAAAAATAGGTGAAAGGAAGGAGGAGCAGAGCATTAAGGAAGTGAACTAAAAACTAATAGGGTGGATAGTATTCATTTGAAGATACATGGAAGGAGAAACAGAAGCAATTTTGTTACTACTGTTTCTCTCCAGACTTCTAGGGTAGAAAGAAGAAATAAATAAGAAATCAGGAAGCAGATGAACCTAGAAATGAGGTATGATGCTTCCCTATCACCATACTGATGGGAAGCACCAGTTATGTAGACATATATTAGAACTCCAATTTGGCGAAACCAGAACAATAATTTGCTAAATTGTCTGACTATTAATTTTCACTACTCAAAAGGACCAAAAAGATGTGTGGGGGGATTTTTCCTAATTTCACTATTCAAAAGGATCAAAAAGATGTGTGGGGGGATTTTTCCTTCTACTCAGATTCTCGGAAATTTTTTGAAGGGGTGAAAATAATACTTTTTGGGAAGCCAGGGGCAACAGTGGAATTGGGGGAGGAAGTCGGAGATTTTCCCTCTGGGAGTCATTGATACAGAAGAAGAAAGCTGGGTATAGTTTGATATGTACTCTATATTTTAGAAAAGTAGCTTTCAGTGTTCAGAGAAATGATACGTAGGACCCTATGGACTAAACTTCTTCAAGTTAGCTGAGGAGGGATGGAAAATTTCCAGAGATAAAACATTTTCTTCTGGGATTGCTGTAGCTACATCCCAGAATTTGTAGTATATATTGTCTTATCATTTAATTCTATTTCAAATAGTTATTTTTAAGTGTGTATTTTTAAATTTTGTTTGCTGTATTAATTACTACTTTTATTGAATTATGGTTTGCAAAAGACATTTAACATTTTTGCCTTTTAAAAAATTTCATTTATATTTTATCTGTACCCCAGTATAGGATCGGTTTTTTAAGATAGTTGAAAAATGTATTTTCTTTAATTTTTCTATTCTGAAAACACCATAAGTGTTTCAGGTCTATATTTTATTTTTATTTCTCTTTTTTTATATTCATCAAACTCTGAGAAAATATCTCTAAAATATTTTATAATTATTGTTTAACTATTTTTGCAATATAGATAACTTTTCCTTTCTGAATTTAGATGCTGTGCTAGTTGATATATCCCTTTAAGTGTTGATGTTTGTTCATTCCTATGGTTCTATAGTTATCTTATTTCTTGATATTGTGAATATATATTTGCGTTTTTTCTCATTGCATAATTCCAAAAAATTTTTTAAAAATTCACTTGATGCAAAGTAAATGTTGTTTCAGTCTCTAATTTTCATTGTATATATGACTATTTAAAAATCTATTTCTGTGTATAGCAGATGTTTGGGTTTTGGTTTTTTATCTTTTTTTTAAACTATATTTTATTGAATTGCTTAATACATTCACACTTAAAGTTATGATTTTTATACATGTGTTCTTCATTGATTTCTCTTCTGATTTTTTTCCCTTTCTACCGTTTAGAGGAATACTTTTGTGATTATTTTGCTTATTTTTTCATATTAATCTAGTCCTACAAATTTTCTGCCTAATTTCTTACTCTATTTCAAGTTCTTTGAATTACTTAAATTGTTTGTTTCTTTTATTTAGTTACCTATTTTTCTCCCTTTTATTTTTTCTTTTCTCATTATGTAAATTAGTAGTTCAGTCTTCCCTTCCCTCTTCCCCTACACATCCCTTATTTTTAATAATGTTAATTTGTTGAATCCTTTTCTATGACTTTTTGCTTCCTTGAATTTATTTTTTTCTTCACTTAAGCCTTTCCTGAATTTTATTTTCTGATTTATGGGACATACTCCTACTTGGGTCTTCTTTATGCTCTGTGTGTGTGTCTTTGAGATAAAGCTTCTGAAGTACTAAATATAAAGTCTTTCTTTTCTCCGGGTTCTATATGTCACTTGTCTCTTTTCCTAGAACAGGTAGGCACAGAAAAGGTAGATTCCCATTATACAAATTCACTTCAGATTACACGCACTCCAAAGTCTATCAGATGCACCCTTTCTTTTCCATGAAAATAGTTTCCAATAGTAGTTCCTGATGAAACTCCTTTAGCCTTCTGGTTCTAGTCCTTTCTTCTTTTCTTCTTCCATTTTATGATATTTCAAGAATGAAAGTCTTTAGATAGAAAGCTGAACAATTCTACTGAGGTGGAAGGAGTCTGAAGGGATCAATGTATGTTCAGGGATTCCATCCAAGGAACTTAAGATTTTAGAAAAGTGTGCAGAAGATAAGAAATTGAAACAGAAAAGAATTTGATGTAAGATGATGATGTGGTCCTATTAAAATAATGTTAATGGTGCTTATCTTCATAATGAAAAAAAGACTACTTAAGAAAGCCCCCCCCAAAAAAAACACAAGAATTTTTTAAAGATTAAAAAAAAAAAAGCTATACTGGGAAGAAAAGGAAGATCAAAGTATAAGATTATGACTTGAGATGTATAAGGTGATGATAACCAGCAATGGAGAGAAGTCAGAGCTGCTTGATTTTTATTTGCTTCTGTAAGAGCATATCAAAGCTGTCCTTGATGAATTTGTCACCTATCTCAGATGTGTTGCTTCCTAGGGTACTAACAGAATTGGTAGATATAATTCTTGAGTTCATTGATGATATCTGAAAGATCATGAAAAATGGACTTATGTTCTGATTTTCAAAAACAGAGAAGGGCACATGTCCTGATTTTCAAAAAGGAGAAAAAATAAAACTGGCAAATTGTAGACCAATGAGCTTGACTTCTCTTCTGGGGAAAATTCTACCATGGATCATTAAAGAAATGGTTAGGGACCATCGAGAAAGGGAAACAGTGTTTGCAGAGCCAGAATTCAAAAAGATCTTAAAACTGAAAGCTTTGGGGTTTATTCCAAACCAGATGACATTCAGTAGGGTTTAAAAAAATTAGTTTCACAAGTGCCGTGTATAGAGATATTGTCAAATAGTAGTTTGTCTGAAAAAATGTTTTATTTTGCACTACAAAGCTTAGTGGAAGAATTCTAGTGTGATGAGGCAGCCAAAAAGCTAATGTAATTTTAGGATACATTAACAAAGCTTCTCTGAATATGAAGGTGATAGAACTATACTCTGCCCTGTCAGTCATTATGTGTAATATTGTTAGTTTTGAGGGCCATTGTTGAGAGAGGACTGTGATGAACTAAGATTCAGCTTAGGGGCACAAGATAACTGTTTTCAGGCAGTGGGAAAGGAATGATACTTGCTCCATTTAGCTCTAGAGAGAAGGACACATAGCAGTGGGTAGAAATTCCAAAAAGGGACAAATTGAAGCTTGAAGTAAAGAAGCTTACTCAATTACTACTTCTATTTAAGTAGGATTTATTGGTACTTCTCCCCAGAATCTACATAGATTATAACCCTTCCTTATTTACTTATATATTTCTCTATGTGTTGAAAACCTGTCAGCTTCTTAACACATTTCATCTAGGTGGTTCAGTGAATTGAGTTTTGTATCTAGTTAGGAAGACCAGAATTTAAATCCATCCTTTAGGTACTTCTTAATTTTGTGATCTTGGCAAATCATTTTTATCTCTATGTGCCTCAGTTTTCCCAACTGTAAAATTTAGATAATGACACCTACTTCTTAGAGTTGTAAATATCGAATGAAATATTTGTTAAAGCACTCTGCTTTATAAATGTGCTATATAAGTGCTCTGTGTGTGTAGTCCAAGTACTATATAAATTTTAGCTATTTCTGCTTAGTTAGAGTGTTCTAGGCAAAATATGGTGATAAATTGAGGGTTTCATCAGGTTGATAAATATTAGTAAGAAAGATGCAAAATTGTATTTAGTTATTTGTTTCTTTTTGTTTCCTATGTAGTCTATTTTATTAAAAAATGAGATTGTGCCTCCAAGATTTCTTCTAGGTCAGAGAAGATATGATTCTTTGAAGATAAATGCCAAGTTTTTGACAATGGTCAGATGATTTTCAGGTAAAATTAATTCCCTGTAGTTTGGACAACAAACCTACTTTTGCTAGGTAATGCACTCAGATTGCAGGGTCAGTTCTTTGAATTATGAATAAACACCCTGAAGATTAAGATGGCAAATTCAAAGTTATAAAATTATACTAATTGTAACATAAAATATGTACTTTCAAAGTGTCTTTTCTCTTTGCATCGACACCCACAATATAAATTCAGTATAAAATAGAGAGGGGCAAGGGCACAAGAACATCAGGCTCTTATTGACATCTCTGAAAAATTCTCAACTCTGTAGTTGGTGGCAAAGTTAATTAGAATATACTTCTTCCACCATTTCTTCCTCCCTTTGTCCCAGTCAAATGCAACAGTTATTGAAAAGTGACATATAAAGTGAAAGTTACTGGATTGAGATGTTCTAATAAAGACTGCATGAGTGAAAGTGTCTGAGTATTTTGGTTCCTGTGTTTAGAGTCCCTGAGATAAGAAAAATAGTAGGAGAGAGACAGGAGAAGGTCAATGAAAAATGTGAAGGGAAATTTACAAATTAATTTTTAAAGTGTTTATATTCAGGATTTCTTTCAAGTTATTTATACATTATGATTAAAGTACTTACCCTTATTCCCAGTGGATGAAATGCCAGTCAATTATTACAGTAATCAAGCAGTACTTCTTACAAAGTTTAAGGAGACCACAAGATGCCCAAAGGAGTCATTACTCACTATCTTGCTGTTAAGGAAGTTCCTTGCTATCTAAGCTTAATGTAGATAATTCAGTGGAGAGGTCAGAAAGAGGCAAGATGTTTAGTTGGGAATAATATAGTCAGTGTTGACTCATCTTCTCCGGTGCCTACAAATGTTGTTGCTTTTTAAAGCTTACTTAATCATTTGTTGATCCTGCTGTGGACAAGATACCTTGAAATTAATGCTTATTCATGGAAGAACTTAAGTAGAGTGAAAAATATCATAGAAATGCTTTGAGCAAATAATTGCCAAGCTCTTAGATCATTATTTCCATACCTGTGGAACTGATTAATTTCCTTAAAGCTCCACCAGTCTTTGATGGCAGCTGTGATTATATTTTCTAGGGGGAAAAATGTGCACATATATATTATTAAATCATGTGGAGAGAGTATTTTTTCCTTGTTATTTCTTCCAAGATGTGGCAGATGGTGATAGTACTAGTTAGGTAGAAAAAAAGATTATGTGAAGGAGATAAATACACAAGAAACTTTGGTAATTTACTCTAAATATGAGACTGGTTTTGGTGAAGAAAATAATTTATTGAATACAGAAGATCTCATAGAATCACTCAGCCTTTTAAAAAAATCTCCCATTATAAATATTTGGGTATAATTTGAATAAAAATAAAAACTCAGGAATTAAAAACAGGTAGAATACAATTGGAAAAAGCAAATTCATCCGATTTTGTTTAAGATTATTTTATGACATTTTACTTTATGTTATCACATAACATACTGAGAACATGGCTATTTAGTCCAGTCTTCTATTTTTTCCCTATGAAATACAGGTGCTGGGCTTTCTAATTCCTATTAGTTGTTTTTATTGGTATCAGGAGCATCACAACTCAGTAAATTTGCTTTCTGATTTTTTAAGTAGCAAATTCCTCGCTTACGTATGTGGATAGACAAAGAATTTCACACACATATATGCATACATGTGTACATAGTATATGTATATATAATATGATAAAATAAATCCATTAATAATTTAAAAATAGGAAAGAAAGATGAAACTAGATGATCCACAATGTCCCTGTTAGCTATTAACTTCAGTATTTCTATGTAAGGAAAAAAATCTGGAAACAGAATTATCTAGTATTCTAGATACATTGATTTTATAAGAATAAGCATAGCAATACCACATTCAAAATTTTGAATGTTGAATTTTTTTTTGTTATTTCCAGTTTCCAAAGACATTATGGTTTTCTAAATTATTCTTTTCCTATGATGTCTTGACAAAGATATTAGAATGGTTTGTCATTTTCTTCTCTAGGTCATTTTACAAGTGAGAAAACTGAGTCAAATTGGGTCAAATGACTTGCCCAGAGTCAAACAGCTAGTAAGTGTCTCAGGTCTTCCCGGCTCCAGACAAGATGCTGTATACACTGCATCACCTAGCTTTCCTGTGTGAATATGGGCAGATCACTTTTAAAGTGGTCCTCAAACTTTTTAAATAGGGGGCCAGTTCACTGTCCCTCAGACTGTGGGAGGGCCAGCCTATAGTAAAAACAAAAACTTACTGTCTCCACCCCTCAGTCCATTTGCCATAAGCCAGTGGGCAGCATAAACGTCCTCAGTGGGCCGTGGTTTGAGAACCCCTGTATCTTTACATTCTCCAGTTTCTTCATTTATAAAATGAGGACTTTGGACTCTAATGATTTTTAAGGTCATTCTGGGGACTTTAGCCTGTGGTCTATTTAGACTCATTGTTCAAAGTCCTCTTTTTTTTTTTTTCCCCCCATTGAATCTCCCTTATACTAACAAAACCTACATATACAATCCCTTATAAAATGCATTTAATAAAATAGAATGCAACATAAAATATAAGAAATCACTAGCCTTTGCTTCTGTTAAATAATAAATTATTTCCCTAATGTAGCATGAGGAGAATGTCAGATATGAAAATCTTCTAGGATTCCTAGCCACAGCTCTGGGGAATGATGGACTTCTCATTACTTGTTGTAGATAAACATGAAAACATCAACTGTTCCATTTACCTTGCTTACTAATGTTACTTTCTCATAGACTTTTATAAACCCTCTCCCTTTTTTTCTTCAGTTTCCTGCCTTTATGTTGCTCTTTTCAAGACTTTCTCCAGCCATTTGGACTTTACCTGTAATTTTACTGGTAATGCAGTTCAAAAGAGAAATTGATATCAGTGCAATAGATACCTAGATATCATGGTCTCTTACAACAGTGTTTTA
Organism: Sminthopsis crassicaudata; assembly: GCF_048593235.1. Classification (NCBI taxonomy): domain Eukaryota; kingdom Metazoa; phylum Chordata; class Mammalia; order Dasyuromorphia; family Dasyuridae; genus Sminthopsis; species Sminthopsis crassicaudata. The sequence continues at coordinate 117,549,233 of NC_133619.1, read as the reverse complement.
TTGTAAAAGCACATTCCATAAACATTCAGGTTAGAATAAAAGTCTGAAATATCTAGAATATAAAAAAATAAAATAAAACTAGTCTTTCACTATAGAAACTTTTAAAAAAATATATATATTTCTTCTAGTTCATAAGATAAAGTCTCTTTTTAGGAGGGAAGTAGAATGATCTGACATTATAAAATGTAATATCTAAAAAGAGGAAAAGATGAGAAATAGAGTAAGAAGATGAACTCATAAATTAGTTAACAAAATCCATATTTTTGAATTTGCATATCATGATTTTAGAAGTGATTCACCTTATTTCTGGACTTTGATTTTATCTTAATATTATCAGAAAATTAGAAATAACTTTGACCCTCTCCCCCAATAAAACAGACCATCTATTCTCTTTCTTAAGAAGCAGCTCTACCTAATTTTCTTGCTTAGTACTTTTTCATCTTTCAAAGTCTGAGAAAAAAAGTAGTTGACGCAAGGGCATGAACAGAACTTCCTTTAAAATTTCTGACTTTTCTATCTTTTATTCACTTTAAAGCTAAAATTAACAATTGGTAGTATGGAGTGCTTACGCCCTCTCCTCATTTTTCTCATTTTATTTTTCTTAATTTGATTGGATAAGCCTTTGAAATTCTGTTGGAAACCTGGATTCCTTTAGAAAGACATTTTTGGGAAATTGTAAATGAAAACTGTTAGGATTACTAAGTGAGAACTGAGGTTGTCTGGACAGTGACAAGGTGAGAATTCAGGTTTTCTGGACAATTACAAGGTGAGAACTCAGGTTGACTTGATAGAGGGGGCAAGCTCATTGGCTGGGGTGGTTCTTCCCAGAAGCCCTTACATTATCCCACGCCCATTCTCTGGGAGAATAAAAGAGAGGACTCTCAGAGAAAGAAGAAGACTCTCTGCATTACATCAGGCCTGACGGGGCTCTCTGCAGGAAGGGAAGTCACTTCTAAGGACAAGAGTTAACAGCAACTGCCTGGAGACAACGGTTCGTTACAGGAAGAAGAATCTGTCGGAGAGATTTGAGTAGAAGACACAGCAGATCTCTTCCCAGAGAGTGATCCGGCAGCTTCTAGAGACGACAGCACACTACAGAAAACCATTACCAAATAAAATAGAATTAATTTATGTGACTTTTTTTGATCTCTTAAAGCATTTAAACATGAATTATAGCAGGTCTTGATTAGTACAAATAACAAATTGTGTGAAGTAAGCCAAGTTAGTCAGATTCACATTGTATATTTCCATTAAGCTGGAACCAGGTACCATCTTCAAATAGTGCAGATTCAAATAGATGCAGCCACTTCATGGAAATCTGGTTGTTCTTAGTTCTTTGTAACTTTGTAGACCCTACTGTTCTTGGAGTTTTCTTGGCAAAGATACTGAAATGATTTGCCATTTCCTTCTACAGTAGAAGTTAAATGACTTGTGCAGAATCACACAGCTAGCAAATGTTCAAAATCAGATTTTAACTCAGATCTTCCTGATTCCAAGCTCAGCATTCTATGCAGTGAATCATCTAGCTGTCCCACACTAGTAGGAATTATCATATTACTAATTCGACTTAGGAAAAAGGAGTAGCTGAATACATGTTGAAGATAGTTATGTGTATGTTTTAAGAGACGTACATTATTTCAACATATCTATTTTAAATATTAAAGTGCTTCAGTGGATACCCAATCTCATTCCCCCAATATTCACAACATACCTGCTGTAGGTGATGATGTGAATGGCATAGTCAGTCAGAGATGTACAAAAGGATTGCCTTTTAACAATAAGTTTCATAGTGCATCCTGTTATCATTATCATCATCACTTATGCTTTAAATTTTAAAAAGTGCTTTACAAAAGGTAATTTTATTCTCACAAAAAACGTGGGTATACCTATATTATTTCCTCATTTTCTCCAGCTCATATTTGCAGCTGTGAATATTCATGTGATATTAGATATTGGAGGTCATCCCAGACTGGGACTTGACAAAGTATGTTCTGCAGTAGATTCTTCAATACTAGAGTTGAACTCATTCACCAAGGGATAAGGAATGGAAGGGAGTATAACAGTGCAGGGGTAATGGCTTGGGAAAGAACTTTGGTTAGGAGGAAGGAAGTCACAATAAAAACAACAAATAGAGTTGGGGTTCTTAAGACAGAGGGAAATATAAAATATCAGACAATAGACATTTTAGAGTTTATGACCATGGAAGTAGAATATTTGTGGTTGATGGTAGACATCTCTGTGTGTAGCTAAGATGGAGTAGAAGATTAGGAATTGGTAAATGAGTAGATTGAGGAATGAGAAAATGAAGTCATTTCACAGAGTGTCATTGTGCATGTTAAAATCTTTCTATTTTAATAGCATTTATATAAGGCTTACTCTATATCTGGCAGTCACTGTGCTGAGTGTTTTTACACATTCTCTCATTTCATTCTTACTCAGAGAGGGAAGTCCTTGCCCTACCTTGATGCATATAAAGGTTAAGGAATTTGTCTCTGATCACACAGATATTAAGATTTAAATTCAGGTTTTTCTAATTCCATGCCCATTATTCTATCCACTCCTTCAGTCTGCTGGAGAAAGACAATGAACCACTTTGAACTCATTGAAGGGGGATGAAGAATGACCTGGAGCTCAGTAGATAACAGCAACCAGAATCCAGTTGGGTGATAAATTTGGATCTAATTGATTTTAAGTTTAGAATAAAGGAGGAACTGATCTAAAAAAATTTGCATCCAAAGAACCTCCAACTAGGTGAGGTTACTTAGTGATTGTGGTCATTGACCCATTCTGGAAGAGGCAATGGGGTGGAAGGAGTATTCCTACTGTTTCACCACAACTTGTGATTGAAAGGCCATGACTTAAAATATAATCAGTTCTGAGAAAGTTTAAGGAATGCCTGATAATACAGAAGAGAGAGATAGGTTTTAATGAATTCAAGAAGTTGAAAGAAGTGGGAAGAAGAAAAGTTTAAGATTCAAGTAAGTTTGCTACCTGTAGAGTTGACATTACAGAGAACACAGGGAAATGAGTGGATAGATCTCTATTAGGACTTCTAGGCAGTTTTGTTTAGGAGGCTGGGAAATGGGATTTGTACAGTTGCAGGGATACTTAGAATCCCTGAGATGGGAAGGATGTGATTGAGGGGGATTATGGCCAGAAGGAGTAACAGAACTTCATTAAAGGAAGCAGTTGATTAGACTATTCAAGAACATCCCTTAAAGTCTAGTCTTATGGTAAATATTGACTTTGTGAACTTCTGGACTCTGGAGGCAGAATTTATTAGTGGTAAGATGTGACTTAGAAGAATTAGGTCTGGAGTCTAGAATTAGTAGGAGGGTGTGTCCAATCTGGTTAGAACCTCCAGGGGAATGACTACTCCTGCCACTAGGACTGCACTCCCTGGAAAGTCTTAGGGGTAAAGGGAAGCCAGACATAGGGTCTAGATCTGAGATTAATACGGATTCATTAACCTATTTTGGACCAGATGCGTTTAAATGAGGAAACTTCTGCTATTACTGTAAACCAGACTTGCTCTACAATTTTCAGTCCATGATCTAGTTGCAGAGACAAAGATGTGTATATTTGTTGGATCAATTGTAAAAAGCAAGTGCATAAACACATTTAAGGCAAGACAGCATTAACTGTAAAAGAACTGTAACAAAAAATCTGAAGCAAAGAGAAGTAAAAGGGACTGCTTTGTTAAGGGTTGATAGGTTTTGAGTGTCGAATGGAGCAATGGACACAGGTTAATTTTAATAGGAAGAAGATATGCTCCAGATGGAGAAAACACTTTATAAAAACAGAAACAAAGCATGCACAGAATGAAATCATTGATACTAAATAAATTATGTAAAATCATAAAGTTATCCACTTTATCTGAGACTAGAATATTTATAAATCTGAATATTAGCTTGCTTATGCTATGACAAGATAGCTGTAATTAATTTGCTATTTCATTTTTAAAAGCCAGATAAATTAGTTGGATGTTAAAATTAGATTTTTCCAAGTTCCTCTACTGAGCATCAAAATAATTTCCAACATTTACTTTATTCTTTTTTTGTCTCATACTAGCAGGTATTGCCCATGTTTAATTACTGATAAGTTCCTTTAGAGTTAAGACAGGTTAATTAACAATTGTCTTCCCATAATATTATGGGTAAGCTAATTTTGTGATGCTGCACATCAGATTAAAATGGATATAGAATATTTGAAATCGTATTTCTGTGTACTTGAGAATGTTTTTATGGCATTAATCATATTTCACAGGAATTTACAATTCTATCAGTGTATTTTAATTAGACTCAGATTGTTTCTACAGTCAATAAGAAAGCACTAATTTATAGTATTTGAGAAGCAAAAACAAAAGAAAACAAAACAAAACAAAAAACACTTCTATTCTTGTTCTTTATAGCAATTTATTTTTATTTCTTCTGGACCTTAGTCTTTTCATCTATTAATTGGGATAGTAACATTTATACTACTTGCCTTAAAGGGTGATTGTGAGAAAGACATTATGTAAACCAGAAGACTAATTTTTATTTTTTGAAGCAGTGACACAAAGGTATCCTGGGGGAAAATGTACTCATGGCACACTTTTAAGTTTAATGTACATTCTCGACATTTCCTCCATCACTTTATCAACAGAACAGTAAGTCAAAACCTTATTGGACAGTGTTTAACCCTGTTTAACAATCAGCTCTTGTCAGCCATTATGAGGTGGTCCCAGCACACAAATTGATCAGTCTACCTTCATCAAATCTCTTGCATTTTCTCTCACATCATAAATCTTTACTTAAGTACAGCCCTTGTCACTTCTTGCCTGGAATAATTCAGTGTTGTTTGGTTATTTTAGACATGCTTGACTCTTAATGACCCCAATTAGAGTTTTCTTGGCTAAGATGCTGGAGTGGTTTGTCATTTTATTGTTCAGCAACTTCTTTTACGGATAAGGAAACTGAGTCACATGGGATTAAGTGACTTGCCCAGAGTCACACAACCAAACTAAGTATCTAAGACCAGCTTTGAACTAAGGAAGATGAGTCTTCCTGACTCCAGGTCAGGAACTCAATTCACTGTCCCACTTGGCTATGGGAATATTTCTATTGTCTCTTTTAATTATCTTTCCAGACAAAAGTCTCTCTTCCTCTGATCCATCCAGTGCAGCTAGTTGGTATAATGGATAGAGTACTCATCCTGAAGTCAGAAAAACTTGATTTTAAATTTGACCTCAGATAGCTGTGTGATCCTGGGCAAGTCACATAACCCTGTGTGACTCAGTTTCTTCATCTGTAAAATGAGCTGGAGAAAGAAATGACAACCCATTCCAGTATCTTTGCCAAGAAAACCCCAAATGAGGTCATGAAGAACTGTACATGACAAAAACTACTAAATCACAACAAATCTCCCCTCCACATAGCTTTCCATTTGATATTCTTTAAAAAGACGTCGTATCTCTTCCCATTGAAAGCATTCCAATGACTCCTTATGGTCTCTAGGATAAAATACAAACTCTCATGTCTTGACATTTAAATCAATCGGCACAATGGTTCCTAAGTACTTTTCTAGTCCTGCTTCTTATAGCTTCCTCTTGTGAATAGTTTATCCCTATCATATTATATCTATTCGCTACACAACATACATGATATAATATTATTTTATACAATAGTCTCCTATGTATGGAATGTACTCTGTTCTCCTTTCTGATTTGTAGAATCCACAGCTTCTCTCAAACATGGATCTGGAACCATCTGCTATGTTCAGTGTTTCATTATCTCTCTAAATTATTAACTTTCTTTCCCTCTTGTAATCATTTTTGTATTTTCAGTCTTATTGTGAACACATAGTATATTCCCAGGAGAATGGTCTTTGTAGGTGGAAACTTTTATTTCTACCTCTATATTTACAGAGGCTAGCAAAATGCCTTGTATACACTTAATAGGTACTTAGATGTTTATTGAATTAAGTTGAATTACTGTTAAAGTTGTTTCACTAATTGTGGCATAAATAACCTGTGCAGTAATGTCTTATATATAACACATAGTTGCAAAGCACTTAAAGACTTGTGAAATACTTTCCTCACAATAGCACTTTGAGATAGGTAACATATTATCATTCCCATTTTGCACATGTGGAAACTGAGACTCTGAGAGGTTAAGTTTACTTCTGAAGGGGGATGAAAAAACAATAAACATATTCTATGTGCCAAATGCTCTGCTAAGTGCTTTACATATATTATATCATTTGATCCTTATAGCAACCCTTGGAAGCAGGGTATCATAATCCCCATTTTACAGCTGGGGAAACTGATAGCTGCTAAGTGGTTTGCCCCCCTATAGCTAATAAGTTTCTGAGGTTAGATTTTAATTCAGGTTATCCCGTCTTCAGGTCCAGTGTTCCAACCACAGTTCCATCTAATTCTACCATTAGTGTAGAGCAGTAAATATCCTAAGTGGGCTTCCAATCTAAATCTTCTGACTCTAGTTCTGACATTTTTTCCAACAAACAAAACTACCTTTCTAAATGTGCTCCTATTTAAAAAAAACTTTGAAGGGATATTAAGAATTTTTCTTTCCCCCTCAAAGACCCTCCTTATGTGAAATAAACAGGTTGTTTTGATTAAATGATGCCAGATGAATGTCTCTTTTATACTTAGTTACTGATTGCTCTTACAACATTTGAGTTTGTGGAATAGAAGTGACTTTATATTCCTTTGGGATTTTTGTCCTTGGTCATGTTAGACTCCTACCAAATCATGTTTAATATTTTATTTCAAATGGATTATATGGTAAGTAACATTTTTTAAAATGAAGGAATCGTGTCTAAAATTGTTTAGAATCCCAGAGTTATATTTCTTGCCATGGATCTCATAAAAAGAAGACAATCCTTTTGTAGACGTGAGATACATACAGGGCAAAAATACACAATGTTCAGTGTGCTCCTGATGATTCATTAAGTCTTCTGTGTGCACAGGGCTAAGGGCAAATTTTCTGCCGAAAGGCTGTCACCTCATATTGATCTGTCAGCTATTTGTTTCATTTCTGGTTGATGGTCTAGCACTATTGCCATGATTGCTGCAGTAAGTCCTTTAATACCATGTGAAGCTGACTTACCAGGAAGGAAACATAGACTTGAAGTCATCAACTTTAGATGGAAACAAGAAACTTGACTTGGTGGACCATCACATTTACAAATATTTTAAAGTGTGTAAATTAAAATCCCCAAATAAAGGCCTTAAACAATTGTTCTCCAATGAGTGGGGGATTACACTGATGTTTTAAAAATGATTAAATCCTTTGGTAGATTGATAACCTATCTCATTTTTTAGGTTTATTTTCTTTTTAATAGTCTATAATTTCTTTTTTTCAAGGAACAAGTACTTTTAATTAATCTATTTTTAACAACTCTACATTAGAGAAATTTAAGGAAGAAAAATCCTTAGCTACTTAGCCCAACATTCCATGCTTGAACTATGTATCATGTCTGAAAATGTCTTTTATTCATTTTAAGTTCATCATCATTTCTCTGTCAGGAGTGAGTTAAATGTTCTTCATTCCTTTGGAAGTGTAGTTTTTCATTACTTCTCAGAGTTCTAAAGACTTTTCTTCATAATTCCATTAGCATATACATATACATATATATACATATATATATATACACATATACACACACACATATATATTTCTGGTCACTTCTTTTTGCGTCATTTTGCAAAGATCTTCCTAGTTTCCTCTGAAATTGTCCATTTCATCACTACTTATGGTATGTTCATATTTATATGTGAATATACTACAGTTATTCATATGTAACTATATAACTATATATATATATGTGTGTGTGTGTGTATATATATATATATGTATATACACACCATAGTTTCTTTTCTTCCCCCATCAGTAAAACAGCTCCTTAGTTTCTAGTTTTTGTCTGCCATACACAAAGAGCTGCTATAAATGTTCTATAGTATATATTATATTATATATAGTATATAGTATAGTTATATCTGTTTTCTTCTCTATTTATTATTCATTCATTCATTTACTGATACTTATTTTTAATTAGCATTCTTTTTTTTTAACTTTTGAGTTCCATATTATTTCACATCTCTCTCACCCAATGAGAAGGGAAACAATATAAATTTGAAAGCTCGTTCTAGGGGTCTGCAAGTTTCTTTTTGTTTAAGAGATGGTCTTATCTTTGGAGAGTTGTGGTCACTCTCTCCTGGTCTGTGTTCTGGTTTTTACTCAGGAAAAGCTCCTGTTCCCCTGTAATCATAAGTACTAATTATTCTTGTGATTCTAGAACTGCTCCTCTGTAGCCAAAAATGTTGTTAGTGCTCATCTTGTCCCTAGAAATCTGACCCCTTGTGACAGATCACAAGCTCTCCTCTCTGCCCTGGAGCTACCCAGAATTGCTTATGGCAATAGAGTTACCAATCAGTGCCAGCTGTACCCAATGCTACCAAAGGGTCTTCTGTAATCTCCTTCTGACCAGTTGTGCGACCTGCTTACCGTGTCTGGGCTGAGAGCCACTGAAGCCGCCGCTGCTGTTGTGACTGCCTCCAAGATCCACTCATGCTCCAGCCCTGTAGTTACAGACCTTTCTAAAGGACCTCTTAAGTTGTCTTTGGCCAGGAAAAGATCTCTTTTTGACCATTTTGTTGGCTCTGCTGCTTCAAAATTTGATGTGGGGCATTATTTTAAAGTTGTTTGGAAGGAGAGTATTGGGAAAGGTCAACTGTATCTTGATGTGTATTTTGCCGTCTTTGCTTTTGTATACCTATTTTCCTAAAGATCCTTAAACATTTGTTATTTTTGTTTTTTCTTTATGATTGCTGCTCTGATAGATGTGATTTATCAACTCAAACTTGATTTAATTTGAATATTTGTAATATTCATTTAGACCATTTTTATTTTTTTAAACATGTGCAGTTTTCTAATCATTTCTACCACATTACTGCACAAAAAATAACATCAAAAGGGGAAAAAACACAAGAAAGGAAAACAATAAGCAAATGAACAAAAACAACAAATGTGAAAATACTATGCTTTTGATCCACATTTAGTCTCTATAGTTCTCTCTCTCTGGGTGTGGATGGCACTTTCTATCACAGTTTTTAGAGCATTTTTAAATGTGATTCTTCCTTCCTTTGAAAATTGCCTATTCATATCTTTTAACCATTTATTTATACATATATTAAATAGAACTATATAGTTCCTTTGGCGAATCATAGTTCTAAAATTTATTTATAGCTTCTGCAGTTATTTTGATTTGAATTTTTCAACTCTTTTTTTTTTTTACTGGATATTATTAGTTATATCAGGAATATTATAGGAATACTGATGATTTATGCATATTTGTCTTATGCTGCAATTTTCATGAATTTATTTTAGTTATTTTTTGGGGTTCTCAAAAGTATAACATTATATTTAAAGGAAGAGATATTTTGTTTCTCCTTCACCTGTGCTTATTCTCTCAACTTCTTTTTCTTGTCTAATTTTTATAGCTAGCTTTTTTATAGCACTGTGTCAAATAGTAATAGTAATAATGGACATGCTTGATTTACCCCTGGGAAAGGCTTTCAATTTCTCTCCATTTCATATAAGGTTTGCTCTTAGATTTAAATAAATATTAAGGAAAGGTCCAATTATTCCAAAGATTTCCAGAGATTTTGATAAAAATGAGCATTGGATTTTGCATAGTATTTTCAGTATCTATTGATTTAATTACATTGTTATTTATATTAACATGATTTGTTATATTTATTATCTTTCTTCTATGGAATCAAACCTATATTCTGCTCATAAACCCAACTTGGTCATAGTACATAATTAAAAAATATTGTATTGTATTTGTTTAATTTAGATTAATTTTAAGTAAGCTAACTTTGAGGATTTAAAAAAATAAACATTTGGATGTGACCATGTTCTTGGATAACATCTGCCATTATGATAGTGACATATCAGATTATATCAAAAATTTGTTAAATTGCCCTTGAACTTTGGAGGTTCCAATGTTTGATGAACTAGAATGTATATTATTTTTTAGTAATAAAGATATTTCTATTATCTTTTCTTGATCTTCAGTTTGCATATAGCAAAGCTTAACATGGGCATGTTTTCCCCCCTCACTTTAGGGGATCTTATACTCTATGAACTCAAAGGTTTTTCAACTTTGTAACTTAATTTTCTACTTATTTACCTAAATATATTTTGTCTCTGTTTATAGAGCACCAAAACAATTATTTGATTTGATTAGTTCTAAATAACTAGCCGTGCAGGTGCAGATGTTGGACTGAATCACATACCTATTTACAACCAAGTAGTGGCTATTAACTAATTATGTTTTAGGGACAACATAAGATACCATATGTATGAATCCTCAGTGCCATATCCACAGAATCCAGTAGAGAATGAATGATCGACTTGTTTTGCCTACCGTTAATTAAAACATTGCTTATCCTAAGCCTCTAGGAAAAAGTTCAAAACATGTTTGTAAATTGAAAAACAACCAAAAAACCCCCCACCTTGAAATGTATAATATAGTCAGTTTTGTCAGATGTGGAAAAGGTATTTATGATGAATATTGATTTACAAATGAATAAAGGTGATGTATTTCATAGATACTATGTGTGCTTTCTGATGTAGTAGCAATCAATAGACCTTCAGTTAATTCATACATCTGTAATGGTCTTACTAGAATTTATCAGCTTGTTAGAGACTAAATTTTGACTTTTAGTTTCTTCATTATGTGTTGTTTAAATAAGGATGTTTGAATTGCATTATGTTTTTTCCACAATTTATATCACTCAGTAGAAAAGTTCATAAATGGGTCATGTATAAGGACTTTCTGGCCATTAGTAAGGGGAGAAGTTTAATTTATAATCTATTTTTTCCTTTAGTGCATCTGTTTATAATGATGCAATAAATATATACTTTAACAGCATATCTATTTCATTTTTTTTTGCTAGTATCTCTAGTGACTTAGTATTGGTTTCTTGTTTTTGTTTTTAACATTTACACATATTTTTAAAAATGCAACTTTTTGTCCCTGTAATTGACTTTTTCTGTTTCCCTTTGAAACTGCCCACAATCGCCTCCACATAACTATCTTTTGGTGTTTGTTCAATTTGCATCTTTTAAGGAAATTCGAATTATTCATCCTTCTGCTGCTTTTAGCCCTCAATTTAACCCTCTGGAAATGGGAGCTTTTGACAGCATCTGCACTGGGAAATGGTTTCCAAATAAAACATTTGTTTCAACACACAAACGTTTTATTTGGGTGCATCCTAAGAGCCTAAACATTTGCTTCAGCTGCCAGCATGTGTTCTGTTGGCTAATGTTTCTAAAATGTTTCCACATTTCCACAGGCCAGCTGCCAGGTTATACAATATTCTGGTGCCTCTTTAAGTGGGGCAGGAGGAAAAAGTGCTACAATGCTACCAGTATAGAACAAACTGGTACATATTGGGAGCAGAAGAACCTAGCTCTGTAATCCTGGCCCTGACTTGATCTGAATGATTCTCATAGTTCCAGGATTCTTTATAAAGTCCATTTATCCCTCTCTCCTCCCAACATATTAACCCAGGAATATCAGAACACTCTAGCCACTCATAAGACCAACCTGTTCATTTCATCCTAACTGAAGAGATTTTCTGTGAACATGGAGATTGATAGACCAAAGCTAAAAACTGACTCTTTTATTGTTAATGGATATCCCACTGTCCAAATACATGCTGATTGATATTTTAGAAGATTGCATCCAGATAGCCAGATAGCCTTTGGGATGTTGCCAGATAGTGTGACACACATATGGCATTAGCTTTAAGGACTGGTGGTAATATTTTAAAATCACATCATGAATAAAAAAACATCCATAGTATTCTATGGGACTTAGAATATTTTGCCTAGATGTGGTATTTGACCTCAAGGTATTTATAATTTTAATGGAAAATGAGGTGGATTAGTGAACTATAAGATTAACACAGAACTACTCCGCTGACTTTCCCTCCTGTTAAATAGTTTCTTAGCTGGTTCATTAATAACATGCACAGTATATAAGACATAGAAAATGGCATGATCACAGGATTTTTAAAGAATTTTTAATCTTTTAAAAAAGCTTTTTTTTAGTTAACATGGTTATGTTTTCTCTATCCAATTCTCCCACATTGGGAAAGGAAAGGAAAGGGGTAAGGGGAACCATCTTTGTGATTAATATACACAATCAAGCCAAAAAGAAAAATTCCTACACTGGCCATGTCTTATTCCACATATTTAGTCCATCAACTTTATGTCTGGATATGTGTTGAAATTCTTCATTGTTAGCTTCTAGAATGATGATTGCTTACTGAACACTGATCACTTTTACATTATTAAATTCCCTTTTATAGACATTGGATAGGGACATATGGATTCTCATAGTTAGTATACAGCAAGGCAGGATTTGCATTCATATCTTACTCCACAAACATTGCTTTTTCTTGTGTATTACTGTATCCCTCAGATAGCTTATCCAGGATATGCTTTGGTTTGTTAGTGCTTTTCCCAAAATAGAGTACCCAGAACCCCACATACTCATCTCATCTAAAAGTGCCTGATCAGAGCAAAATATAGTGAGACTTATAATTTTCTATGCTTCTATGTTCTCATCATCCAGTTGAATTTCATTTAGTCTTTGGCCATCATATGGTCCTGCCAACTTTTTTTTTTTGACTTTACCTAGTTCTCTAGCTGTGATTTTCACTTCTTTTGCTAGTATAGTTTATTATTTGAACTTTTATAGGAGACTTTACATTTATTCCAACTAAGAGAGATAGAAAATAGAATTATGATTTTTTCCTAAGATAGTAAGGACTTCTCATGAAAGGAAGCTTTTGCTATCAGTACAGATAGCGCTTCTATTTAGAGTGCTAGAAAGAATCCTGATTACTGACTATAGCCCAGGGTCATATAACTAGTCTGTTTGAGTCAAGACTTAGTCACAGATTTTCATGTTTCTGATATTTCCTACCTATAATAAATTTCATCTTACAATAGTCAAAAATGTATTTTTTTTATTTTTGTAATTTTTAAAAATTTAAGTACAAGATAAGAAAAGAAAAATCACCAAGAAAACAGCAGAACATGAAAGAGATTCAATAGAAAGCAATAAATTTCCATTTCAAGAAAACCTATATAATAAATATTACACTTTGTTTTCAAAGCTATACAGCTTAAATACATACATTGATATCTTTGAAAAAACACATACACATACACACACACACACAAATAAGGCTGTATTATGGTTATTTCCACTTCTCATCTATTTCTCTGTAGGTGGGACAGCATTGTCTTTTGTAAGTCCAAATCTCACCATATTTTTTCCTAAATCAATTAATTCATCATGTCCTAGACCACAGCAACATTTTAATCCAGTCACAATTTTTTCTGAGAGATTGTCTTTGAAAGTTCTTTCCCATTTTTCTGCATTCCTTCTATTATTGAGTACATAGTTGTTATGGGACAGCATTTTAATTTCAAATTATCAAAATTATCTATTTTATACTTTTACAATATTTTCACTTTATAATATGATTTAAGCTCTGCATCAAACTCAACTCATTCTAAATCTTTTTATCAAAATACCCAAATAAAAATAATAATTATGAAAGAACTAATATTTTCATATATAAGAAGTAAATGGTTTGACCTTATTCAGTTCCTGATTTTATATTTCTTCTAGATGTTATATGTCAGGTTTTCTCTTAAATTATGGTGTTTTGTCACAAATATCTGAAAGTCTTTTAGTTAGTTAAATGTCCATTTTTCCCATTCAGGATTACTCTTAACTTTTCTGGGTAAATTAACCCTTGTTCATAACTATCTCTTTTAATATACAAAATATAATATCCCGCAACTATGAGTCTTTGTCAGGTCATGGTCCTTCTTAATGGAGACATAAGACTTCTTATATGAAATAATGAATAATATACAACATTATATTATTAAGCAGTGATTTTTTATTTGCTGAGAAGTTCAGAAAAGGGAGAGATAGAGTAGAATTAATTATTTAATAGCAGTATTGAATCACATTTCCAAAAATATAACAAACTATAGACTTGAGAATTAGTTGTAACTTCTGAAGAAATGATAGCAACCAATAAACATACCAGCCAGGTAATCCTTGGAACAGAGGCATTAACAAGGCTTTGAATTTAACAAAGGCAATGTCAAGTAATCTCAGTCCTTAATACAAGCCTTCAAAAGTCTAAAACTGCATATAACTTTTGAAACACCACATAGATAAAAACAGTTGCCACAATTCAATACACCATTCAGTGGACCTTCCCTGCAGACAGTGTAGCCAATAGTTATTGACTTCAGTTTCCTGTTAAATTGATAGGTATGTTGAACATGTATGTCTTGATTACCATGTAATTATTTGCATGCTGATTAGACTGTGAGCTCTTTGAGAGCAGGATTATTTTTGTCCTTTTTTGTACAATAGAATGTAGACTTTAACAAAAGATATAGTGTCTTCTATGGGAATCAAGTTTCCATTAGTGTCAAAAGATAAGAAGAGATTTAAGAAGGGCAGTTTGAATGGGATTTCAGAGAACACATTGGAAAGGAAAGGCAGAGTAGGACATGTATGCATAAGGGCCAAAATAAAGTGAATACTGCTAAGAATAAAAGGTTGTTGGAAGGAAAGAATCTTTTTTTCTCCTTTTAAAAATGTTTTTTTTTTTCTGGTTATACATGTGTATTAACTTTTAAATACACATTTCTTTATGATTTATGTTGGGAGAGAAAAAATCAGAACAAAAGGGGTAAAATCACAAGAGAGGAAAACAACAACAACAACAACAAAAGAAATGAACTTAGCATAGTTCTCTTTCTGTATGCAGATGGTGTTTTCTATCCAAAGTTTATTGAGATTGTCTTGGATCACTGAAACACTGAGAAAAAACAAGTCTTTCATAGCTGATCATTGTACAATCTTGCTGTTATTGTGTACAATACTGTATATTCCTGGTTCTGCTTGTTTTGCTCAGCATCAGTTCATGTAAATCTTTCTAGGCCTTCCTAATTTATTCAGCCATTCCCCAATTGATGGGCATCTACTCATTTTCCAATTCTTTACCCCCACAAAAAGAGCTGCTACAAACATTTTTTGCACATGTGGATCCTTTCCCCTTCTTTATGATTTCCTTGGGATACAGACCCAGTAATGATAACTGCTGGATCAAAGGGTATATATAATTTTATGGCCCTTCGAGCATAGTTCCACATTGTTCTCCAGAATGGTTAAATCATCAAGAAAAGGGAATCTTAATTTATGTAGTAATCTTAAATCCTGGATTACAGAGATGCTGTTTGCCAGCCATGTATTGTTAAACATTTTTTTTAATAGCAAGGGAAAATGTTTCCCCAGATGTAGCAAGGATCTTGCTTGTATTTTAGAAGAAAGAAGCTAAACCTGATCTGTACTAAGTAGCCAGGAGGTTTGGTAATGAGTGTCTCTGTTAGATAGTGAGAAGCCATCTAGATGTCTTTCTTTCTTTTTTTTAATTATACCTTTTTATTTACAAGATATATATGCATAGGTAATTTTTCAGCATTGACAATTGCAAAACCTTTTGTTCCAACTTTTCCCCTCCTTCCCCCAGATGGCAGGTTGACCAATACATGTTAAATATGTTAAAGTATAAGTTAAATACAATATATGTATACATGTCCAAACAGTTGTTTTGTTGTATAAAAAGAGTCGAACTTTGAAACAGTAGCCTGTGAAGGAAGTCAAAAATGTAGGCAGACAAAAATAGAGGGATTGGGAATTTGGTTCATAGTCATCTCCCAGAGTTATTTCGCTGGGTGTAGCTGGTTCAGTTCATTACTGCTCTATTGGAACTGATTTGGTTCATCTCTTTGTTGAAGAGGGCCACGTCCATCAGAATTGATCATCATACAGCATTGTTGTTGAAGTATATAATGATCTCCTGGTCCTGCTCATTTCACTTAACATCAGTTCATGTAAGTCTCTTCAGGCCTCTCTAAAATCATCCTGTTGGTCATTTCTTACCGAACAATAATATTCCATAATATTCATATAGCACAGTTTACTCACCCATTCTCCAACTGAGGGGCATCCATTCAATTTCCAGTTTCTGGACACCACAAAGAGGGCTGCCACAAACATTCTTGCACATACAGGTCCCTTTCCCTTCTTTAAGATCTCTTTGGGATATAAGCCCAATAGTAACACTGCTGGATCAAAGGGTATGCACAGTTTGATAACTTATTGAGCATAGTTCCAAATTGCTCTCCAGAAGCCATCTAGATTTCTCCTGGCTTTGGGACAGATAAGTTCAACTGCTTAGGTCCTTTTAGTTCAGTTCCTTCAGCTGTCACCAGTCCTGGACAAAATAGAAAATGGTTCTGGGCTTAAATCTGAAAGGCGTCTTGCTTTTCTGGAACCAACTAAAGCTAAAACCTCCAAAGCCTTCTCATTGAGACCTTTATAAGGCTCAGAAGTACAAATGAGGAGAATCAATCATTTTGTTTTGTCAGGGAGCCAGGCCAAAAACAGACCATATCATTCTGAATGTCTCATCATTCTCTGGCTAAAGATGATCAAGAAAATTTTGGCAATTCACCGACTTTGCTATCGTAATGCATAAAACTTTTTTTTTCCTCAGTAAAAAAACCAAACAAACAAATTTCTGTTCACATGAAAGAAATTAGTGTAAAATTGATTAGGATATCTTTACTTTAAATGGTTCTACATAGATCATTGCAATGTAATTTAATTGTTTGATTACATATAGATGAAGACTGAAAGCTTTTCTGATAGATTACTTGTTTTTATTGTTAATTTATATGAAGGCACAGCTGACTCATCTTACCCAATTTGTAATTGAGAAATCAGGAATGAGAATACTGTAAATTCTAAACAAGATGGAATAGAGGACTGAAACTAATGGGATGAAGTACAATAAAAATAATAAACATATAAAATATATCAACTATAGATTTAGTGTGTGAAACATGGATAAATAGTAATACAAGTAAAAAGGACTTGAATTTCAGTGAACTGAAAATCCCGAATCTTCCAAAGATGAAAAAAGCTAGCATAATTTAGACTTTATTAATTTAGAGAGTTGTTAGCTATAGAATATTAAATATTTCCTAGTAGCAAGGGCAAGTGTGGACCTTGTCTGAGCTTGCCAAAAGTCTTGGACTGTGAGTCTCTAATAGATAGTGAGGGGTCCAGTGTTTGTGCCTTCTCTGATCATTGGCTGGGGTGATTTGTTTGGTATATAAAGTTAAGAACAAAATATATCATATTTTAGGAAAAAAGAGTGATGAGGTGAAACATATCCAAAAGTTGACAACCAGGACAGTAAGGGCACTAGAATTCATGTCGCATGAAGAGTCTTTTGATGTGTAGCTGAGAGAGAATAGGGGAGGAAAGACTAGTTATTTGTCTTCAGGCAACTTTCTTTTTCTTTTTTTGATCAGGCAATTAGAGTGATTTGCCCAGGGTTTCTTAACTACTAAGTGTTAAATGTCTGAGGCTAGATTTGAACTGAGGATTTTTTGATTCCGGGGGGCTGCCCCCCCCCCCCCCCCCCCGTGTCTTCAGACATTTAAAAGTACCTAAATAGTTGCCTCTCATGTTTGTTAGTGAATACAATAATATAACCTGTAGTACCTAAGAATTTCTAAAAAGAATCTTTCCATTAAAAAAATTAAGTGATTGAATAAATTGAAAGGCAGTATTTGACATCACATGGTGACTTTGAGGTAAATTTATTAACATTTCAGTTCTTATTTGATGGCTTGTTTGTGTGCATGTGTCAGAATATCAAGAATTGCTTAATCTAGAACGATAAAGCAGACAATTTTTACATTGCTGATTTTAACTTCATGCTAAATATTGACCCAATTTATCTTTTAAAAATTGAATTATCTTGACTTTCATATACATAAAAAGTAAATTATTTTATAGAATTCCTTTTAGCAAAGTAAATGAATGATGGCAGTCAGATTTCCAGAAGTGCTTGCAAAAACTGATTTATTATGCTATTGGTAGAGAAGCAAAGATAAATAGACGTGCTCTTATTTCTGTGACTTAAAAGCTTGCTCCTATCATAAAATAATTTTCTCATAAAGTCTGAAAAGAAGTTGAGAAATGGAACATAGTCTCATGCCTAGGAAAGCAACTCATACATCAGAAATCTCCAACCAAATTGATTAAATTAAAGGATTTAAAGCTGGAAGGGAAGTCTAGTTTACTTACCTTACAGATGAGGAAACTGAGGCAACAGAGTCAAATGACTTGGCTTAAGTTTTCTTTCACTGGATATTGTTCTTTTGAAATTCAAATCCCAATCTCAGAAATATATGTACTCTCAAATTGCCTTTTATTAAGTTATTTAGGTCTATAAATTGATAACTTGGAGAGTGGTTGGTATGGTTTAGTACAAAGCGAATTCAATTTAGTGTCAGAAAAAGTGGAATCAATCCAGGCTCTGCCACTTACTGGTTATGTGACATTGGCCTAAGTTTGTTTATCTGCAAAATAAATGTTAGACTAGTTGGTCACTATCAAAGATTCAGCTGTCTCCAGAATCCATCCAGGTATGGAGCATTATTGTACTTGGATTCAGAAGAGCATGAACTCAATGAATTATGGCTTTTCTGCTTACTCTCTATGGGACTGCCAAGTTGCTTTACCTCATGGCAAATAAAGAAGCTGAATTAGCTTATGACTTACATCTTCACATGTGTTATGTGATCTTAGTTATGCACCTAAACTGAGGTAGAAAAGTTCATATTTGGGGGAAAGTTTATTGATTCAAATGTAATAGATTTGAAAGGAACAATGTGGCTTCTGTTTTATTTTTAAATCAATTTTTTACTTAGATCTTTTGTTTTCAATACCATCTGTATTTACTCCTCTATTTGTCCTCTCTTCCTTTACCCAGAGAACCATTCTTTAGAATAAGGAATAAAAAAGAGGAAAATAAATTCAGCAAAACTAGCCCACACATCAAACAAGTTTGACATTATCTATGCAGTGCTGCAAACTGATGGTCCCCCATTTCTGCAAAGAAGAGAGACTCTTTTATTCCTAACAAGAACAGTTGAAGGTCATTTTATTTACTGCCAGTAGAGGATGATTAAGTACCCAAAAGTATATATTGCCCCTTTTATACTGATCATGTCTTTTCTTGATCTTGACAGTATAGTTGTAATCCTGTAATAACAGAGTAACATTTTAAGCATCTGTGAAAATTGTATTTTGGGAAAAGCAAATAAAAGTGGGAGTATTCTATAGCCTTTTGTATTCCCAAGTAGGGAATAAAACTACGTCTCTTTTTAATATTTTTGGTACTCAGACTTAATAATAGTAGTTACTTTTAGGATTAAGTATGTTTTAATTCCCAGTAACCTTTGTACAAAGAAATACATGGCTGAGTTGCCCAGATTTTTTTCTTCCTTTTGACTGATTACTTGGTAATTCTATGTAGAATACCAAGATGAATACAGAATATTCATTTTTCATTTTTTTTTAATAGAAAAAGGAATTTGTGGTTGAACTTGGAACAGAGAATATTTTTAAATTCTTCCAAAAATGCATTGTTTATTGGAGGGCAGTTTTCTTCCTGTGTAACTCTCTAGGAATTCTCTTGAATAATATTTTCCTATACTGTTGCATAATATGAATTTATGGATCTTAATAAGTAAAAATTAAGGAAGGAAATTTGATCTGAAAGGACACAAACTAAGGCCTCATAATAGTTTTAGAACTGCCATAATCATTTCAGGACAGCTAGGTGGCACAGTTGGGCCTGGAGTCAGGAAGACTCACCTTCTCGAATTGAAATCTAACCTCCAACACTTACTACATGATCCTAAGTTTTGCCCTCAGTTTCCTTGCCTGTAAAATGAGCTGAAAAAGTAGTGGCAATCCATTCTAGTATCTTTGGGAAGAAAACCCCAAGTGGAGTCACAAAGAGTCAGACATAACTGAAACAAGTCAGCAATAATAAAAATTAATTTTAGGAAAACTTTTAAAATTTTTTTCTTTCTCATTGTACAATTTTAGTCAAAAGGAAAATGAAAAATTGAATTTGGTTGAAAAACAAAATACTTATTTTTTATAGACCAAGAAGCAGGTATGACAAGAGAAGAAAAACCAGAAGTAGTTTTGTTATTTTTTTTTACCATTTTAGTTTTGTACTTTCTACTCAAAGGCCTCCAACTGTTGTTCCAGTTTATTACACTTACACTAGATGATCCATATTCCTAATATGATCTTCAAGGTATAAATCTATGTCTTAGAGCGGTAATAAATCTATTTCTTAGAGTGGTAGATAGAATAAAGCAGATAACTAGACACTGATATTTTAGAGCAAAAAAATTTTAGATTCAATTAAAAATATAAAAATTAATAAAACGTAATTAAAAGAATTAAATACCTGAAAAATGTGATTAACCCTAGTATACTTATCATTTCTCTCTTTTTAAATTTATTTAACCTTCAAATTTTAAATATTTTTTTCTTTTTCTTCCATCATCCTTATCTAATCCATTGTGAAGGCAAGAAATCTGATATCAGTTATACGTGTGAAACCATGCAAAACATATTACCATATTAATCATGTTGCCAAAAAAAAAAAAAAAAAAAACAAGGAAGAAAAATTAAAGTGGGGAAAATGTTCTTAAATTTCTGGGGGTTATATGTCATCTGAAATTATCTTGGATCATGGCATTGGTCAGCTTAGCTAAGTTAATCATAAATAATATTGCTGTTAACTGAATACAATATTCTCTTGGTTTTGCTCACTTGACTTTGCATCAGTTCATTTAAGTCTTCTTAGCTTTTTCTGAAACTATCCTGCTCATCATTTCTCATATAGCATAGTAGTATACTATTTAATAATCACACACCACAACTTGTTTAATCATTCATTCTTATGTCGATGAGTATTCCCCCAATTTTCAGTTCTTTTCCACCACAGAAAAAGTTGTTAAACATATTATTGTTCATTTAGGTTGTTTTCCTTTTCCTTTGATCTTTGGAATATAGACCTATTGGCAGTATTGCTGGATCCAAAGATGTGCATAATTTTATTGTCCTTTGGACATAGTTGCAAACTGCTCTTCAGATGGTTGGAACTGTTTACAACTCCATCAAGAGTGCATTAGTGGGGCAGCTAGGTGGCGCAGTGGGTAGAGCACCAGCCTTGAATTCAGGAGGACAGGAGTTCGAATCTGGTCTCAGACACTTAACACTTCCTAGCTGTGTGACCCTGGGCAAGTCACTTAACCCCAGCCTCCAAAAAAAAAAAAAAAAAAAAAAAAAGAGCCCTGTCTGTCAACATTGATCATTGTATAATCTTGTTGCTGTGTAAGATGTTCTCTTGGTTCTACTCACTTCACTCAGCATCAGTTCTTTTACGTCTTTCCAGGCTTTTCTGAAATCAACCTGCTCATTGTTTATTGTAGAAAAAATATAAAATATTTCATCACATTCCTATAACATAACTTATTCAGCCATTTTCCAAGTGATGAGCATCCACTCAATTTCCAGTTCCTTGCCACTACAAACATTTTTGCACAGTCCTTTTTTTATAATCTCTGGGATACTAACTCAGCAGTGAGACTCCTAGATCAAATGATATGCACAGTTTTATGTCCTTTGGGCATAGTTCCAAATTATTCTCCAGAATGGTTGGACCAATTCTCAACCTACCAACAATGTATTAGTGTCCTGGTTTTCCCACGTTCTCTCCAACATTTATCATTACCGCTTCCTGTCATGTTAGCCAATTTGAGAGGCATAAGATGGTATTTCAGAATTGCCTTAATTTTCATTTCTCTAATCAATAACGATTTAAGAGCATTTTTTTCCATATGACTAAAATTATTTTAATTTCTTAATTGAATGATTGGTATTCTTATAAATTTGGCCCAGTTCTTTATGTTTTTGAGAAATAAGACTTTTATCAGAGAAACCTGCTTTTCTTCTAAGGATTTTGGCTGCATTGATTTTGTTTGTGTGCAAACTCCTTTTCATTTAATATAATCAAAATCATCCATTTTCTTCCTGTTATTCTATTTCTTTTTAAGCCATAAATTCTTCTCTTAGCAACATTATTATTTCATGTTCCCCTCATTTCCTAATTATATGATTTTTATATCTAAATCATATACCTGTTTTTATCTTACCTTTGTATATGCTGTGAAATACTGCTCTGTACTTAGTTTGTGCCAAATTGTTTTCTATTTTGTAGCCATTTTTTGTCAGATAATTAGTTCTTGTACTAAAACCTTGAATCTTTGATTTTGTTAAACACTAGATTGCTATGATCACTTGTTGCTGTGTATTAGGCACTTAATCTATTAGACTATTTTACCACTCTCTTTCTTAGCTAGTGCCAGATGTTTTCACAATTACCACTCTGTAATACAATTTGAGATCTGTTGTTGCAATGCTCCCTTTCTTCACATTTTTTCTCCATTGGTAGATACCCTTGATATTCTTGACCTAAAGGTCAAGTTCTTCCAGGTGAATTTTGTTAAATTTTTTTCTGTCTTTTTAAAATAGCTTTTTTTTTTTATAGTTTGATTCACATGGCACTGAATAAATTAATTAATTTAGGTAGATTTGACATTTTTATTAATTGGTTTGGCCTATTTGTGAGCAATTACAATTTCTTTGTTTAGATTTGTTTTTATTTGCATAAAAAGTATTCCAAAATAGTGTCCCTATAATTCCTGTATTTGTCTTGGCAGGTAACCTTCTGGGTATTTAATATTATCTACAATTACTTTGAATGGAATTTCCATCTCTTGCTGTTCAACATTTTTTAGTGATATATAAAAATGCTAATGATTGATGTGGATTTATAAATATCCTGCAACTTTTGCGAAAATTCTTAATTGTTTAACTGGGATTTTCTGGGGTGCTGCTAAAAGTATATCATCAATGAGTGATAGTTTTTCCACCCATAGCCTATTTTTACTCATTCAGTTTTTTTTCTTGTTTTATTGCTATCATTTCTAATAAAATATTGAATAATAGTGGAGTACCTCTGATCTTATTAGGAAGGTTTCTAGCTTATTCCTATTACATATGTTTGCTCATGGTTTTATATAGATATTACTTATCATTTTAAGAAAAAACTCCATTATTTCTATGCTTTCTGGTGTTTTTAATAGGAATAAGTAGTATTTTTTTTTGTCAAAAGTCTTTTTCTATTGAAATAGTCATATTTTTTTTTATTGTTTTTGTTACTGATGTGGTCACTTATATTAGTAGTCTTACTATCTTGAATCAGCCCTTTATTCCTATAATAAATCCTACCTGGTGATTGTCTCTGATCAGACTTTGTGATATTTTGCTGTAATCTTTTTGCTATGTTTATTTAAAATATTTGCTTCTTTGGGGAAATTGGTTTATAGTTTTCTTCCTTTCCTTTGGCTTTCCCTATGGTATGAGCGCTATATTTGTGTTGTCAAAGGAATTTGCTAGGACTCCTTTGCTTGTTTTTCTGATAGTTTATATGGGAAATAATTTCTTCATGGAGCTTCTGTACTCCTTTTCTATTTGGCCAATTCTACTTTTTAAAAAGTTCTTTTCTTTACTGAATTTTTGTGCCTCTTTTACCAAGACCTTTACTCTCCTAATTTTCTTACAGCACTTTCATTTCTTTTCTCAATTTTCCCACTACTTCTCTCATTTGATTTTTAAAATTCTTGAACTTTTCCAAGAATTCTTGGTGGTCATGTTTCTGATTCAATTTTGTCCCTTGTAGCTCTTACATTGTTGTCTTCTTCTGAGTTTATATCTTGATCTTACCTGTACCATAATCGTTTTTCATGGTCAAAATGTTTTTTTTAGTCATTGGTAATTTTTAAAAAATCTCTTTCTTGACTTAACTTTATGCTAAAATTGGGCTTTGCTTCTAGGATGGAGTGAGCACTAACCCAATCTGTGTGTGTGTGTGTGTGTGTGTGTGTGTGTGTGTGTGTGTGTGTGTGTGCTGTCCTTTTCAGAGGTACTTCTAAGGGTCTGTGATTTTTCTTGCTTCTAAGGTAGTATGATGTAATGAGGGGTATGGTCACTTCTCTCCTGGTTTATGCTTTGGTTTTTATCCAGGAAGGGTATTTCTTCCTCTGCAGCCACAAGTGATCGTGCTCCCTTTGGCTTGGGACAGTGACTAGTTCACTGTTTTGAAATTTTCAGTACTGTTCTTTCTTTTGCTCCTGGAACTGCTTCTAGGGCCCTTGCTTTTCTGTGACTACAAAGGCTTTTTTTCTGCCTGGATCTGCAACTCAGAGCAGTGTATATTGAGTGCAACAGGGTCCCACACCCAGTGCCAACAAAGTCTCTTGTAATCTCTTCCTAACCAGTTGGCTGAGCTACTTTGTATCTCAGTGTTAAGAACTTCCAAAGTTTTTTTTGAGACTGTTATAATTCTGTTTGGACATGTATACTTATATTGTATTTAATTTATAATTTAACATATTTAACATGTATTAGATTACCTGCCATCTGGGAGAGGGGATTGGGGGAAGGAAGGGAAAAATTGGAACAAAAGGCTTGGCAATTGTCAGTGTTGTAAAATTACCCATGCATATATATTGTAAATAAAAAGCTATAATAAAATAAAATAATATCATTATAAAAAAAGAGAGGGGGGGGGAGAGAGAGAGAATGTTATAATTAACTCCAGTCTGCTATTGATATTAACTATAATTGAACTCTGTGTTGACTCCCTACCCCAATGTCACAGACCTCCCCTGCTAAAAATCCTAAATAGTTTGGGGATGCAAAAATAATGTCTCATCCCACCATTTCAGAATTCAATTAAAATTATTTGGAGGAGAATCTTGGGAAATGTTAAGCTGAGTTGTTGTTGCATGTACTCTACCATCTTAATTCTATCCTCTCATATCTCTTTTGGTAATGTAATTTACCTTTCCTAGGTATTTTCATAATCTGTTGCATCACTTAGTATCCGAATTCAAGTAGCAGTCACCAGCAGTGACCTTATTCTGGCTAGATCTCAGAATCTCAGACAGAGTGACATTTCATTATAGTCACTAAGCAATGGGAAAGTGCTAGATCGACCCTTTTGACCTGTTACTAATGAGTTAAAATGCTTTTCTTTTTTCCTTTGCTTTGAGGCAGAAGAAAAGAGAAAGAGGAAAAAAAGTCATCCAGTGTTCTGTTCTTGGCCATGTACCAGTCAACATTTTTGTCATTGATTTGGAAAAGCATAGTTGACATTTTTCTCAAGTGTTCAGAAGACAAGTTGGGAGAGACTGCTCATATATATTTTCAGGCCAAAATCATAGCCCAAATCTTATCAATGAAATTTTAGAGAGACAAGTGGAAAAATGTATACTTGGAGAAATTGATTAAAAAACCATATAACACATAAAAACATTTATAACATATAAAAATAACCACATAACAAATCTAAGTAAAAGATGTAAGAAATATGGCTGCGTTCAAAGAGTCAGTTTTATAATGGTAGTCAAAAAGATTAATGCAATTGTAGGTTACATTAAGTGACAATTAACTGGGACTAGAGTTCTTAATGTGGTATCCATGCACTTGTTTCAAAAAATATTTTGATTAAGTATATTTCAGTAGAGTTTTTCTTCTAACTATTTTACCCATTTATATAAGCATCATCCTGAAACATCCTGGATGCTGTAAATCTTATCAGTTTCAGAATTGTAGTACTGAGGACACACAACAGTGAAAATAATTGAATAGGACAAGAATACAGCAGATTTAGAACTTTAGGATGGGGCAAAAAGGTTAAAGGGCCTTGAGATCATGACTTACATGAAACATGATTAAAGATTTCTTTCATCATACTCTAATGAAATATTATTGAGAGGCTAAGAGGCAGCAGCAGCATCAGGGTACCATACTCAGTGGTATATTGACCTTGACCTCAAGCACACCTGGTTTCTAATATTTCTTCAGATGTTTACTAGTCATGTGAACCTGGACAAATTGCTTAAAATCTCTTTACTTCAATTTCCTTATCTGCAAAAATGGGGATGAGTAGCAGTGGTCTCATAGAGTGTTAGTAAGATCATATGAGATAATTCTACCTAAATCACTTTGATAAACAATTATCTACATAAATGATAGTTCATCTTTCTTTCTTTTTTTTTCCCCCTCTTTCCATCCTTTGTTACAGGAAATAGTGAAAAAATTTGCTCTGTTTAGCCCAGAAGGCAGAATTAGAAGCCTATAGGAGTTCAAGAAAGTCAAATAGAAGCTTCATCTAATTAGAAATGTCCCTCTTTCTGAAGATCTTGTTGCAAAGGTTGGTTGATGACTTGTCAAGGATGATGAAAGGAGATGAATATTCAGGTCCTGGTTGATCCTTGAGGTCCCTTCTATTTCTTAGATACCAGGAGTGTTGCTAAGCATACAAATCTTTGAAACTTGGTGCCCACAATTAGGAGCAATATTCTTCCTCTTTATCAGATTCACATTTACAGTATAAAAACAGAAACATTTCTCCTTTGCTAGTTTGCTATGCTGGCTGCGACTTAATTAATATATAGAGATGTCTTTTCAATTTAACCTCCAGTTAAATATTTCTCCAACAGTTTTGTTTCTACAAAGTCTCAGAAAACGACTTCCATTCTGCCCTTTAATACCCAGAAATGTTTCCTTATGTTACAATATTCCTAGTGTTGATTGAGTAAAGCAGCCAAATTACCCCACCCCATTTTAATTGTATCAAGACATTAAACTCTGATATCTTTGTCACATGAAAGCACCTCTCCGCCACTTAGGACTATCAGGTGAATATCTAGGATTATCACTTTTCACTATCAGAGGAAAACACATTTCAGTTGTTGTCTGCCTGTGACAGAAAATCTGTTTGGATTGGTTGAGGGAGCTGGTCACACTCTCTGGGACACAAAACTCCATGAACTTTTTTGGAGATTTGGGGATTTGTGTGCTTGGCAACAGCAAAGAGAGAGGATGCTCCAGCTAAACCGTGGAGAAGGAATCTTGTGGGGTAAGAAGCAGAGCTCAGGGCTTCAGCCTGTATCTTGGTCTTTCTCCTCTCTCCTTGGCATTATGAAAGGTCCAGAAGATCTGTGCTTTTTCCTGGCATCCTAGCAGTGTCTGTACATGTAGCCAATGGCAGACGAAATGAACATTTAAGGTTCTACCAAGAGCATCACATCCAAGGAAAACATCTTGAGGACTATTGTAAAAGGGCTTTCAGGAGTTTTGAGATACCTCCTTGTCATGTGTTCTTTCTAAGCTAGATCCTTTATAATTTTGTATTTGTTGATATGAAAACATGTCACAAGCTGATAAAGGGATTTTTTGGTACTAAATATTGTTGGTATACAATCTTATTAAATAATAATTAATAATTTAAGGAGTACAGTTGTGGGAATTTATGAATTATAGAATTAATAAAGATACCTCATAATTTCATAGGGTTACCCTAGAGCCCCAAAGGTACTTAGCCAAACTCTAAGGACCTGGATTGTGAGTTCTGTTTCAAATTGGGATTTGATTCATTCAAGTTGTTTTTCAGTTTTTTTCCAATTCTTTCTGACCCCATTTTAGGTTTTCTTGGCAAAGATGCTGGAGTTGTTTGCCATATACTTCTCCAGAACATTTTATGGATGAGGAACAGAGGAAAATAGGATTAAGTAATTGCCTAGGGTCACACTGCTAGTTAAGTTTCTGAGGTTAGATTTGAACTCAGGAAGATGAATGAATCTTTCTGACTTTATGTCCGGCATTATCCACTGTGCCAAAGAACTTCCCATTTCAAATTGAGATGGTAGTTTCAAAACATGTTTAGAAGAGAAAAATAGTGAACAAAAATAAGGAAAAATATGCTTTTTATTATATGTAGTATTCAAGAATTAAATGAGATATTTTATAATAGAGAAAAATCCAAAGGCTTCATATTGAGATATATTTTCATAGCACAAGTATGTCATGACAGTTAGCTGAAGGAAAGGCAATGTATAAAAAAGCTCATTCAGTATATCAATAGTGTAGCCACAAATAAAAAATATGGCTCAGTTTCCAGTTTAATGCTTTATTATCAACCATGTGGCATTGTATCAGTTATTACAACTCACCTGGGACAGGTTTTTCTTTTTTCTTTTTCTTTTCTTTTTTACTTTGGGGACTGTAGACTAAAATTTTAAGCTCTTACTCCTGGATCAGAAGCTGGAGCCACTACTTAGCTCTGAATTTTTATTTTGATATTTAAAACCTTTGGGGATAATTTTTAATTTTCAGAAGGGGAATTTGTTGAGCCAAGGTGAAATTGGGCAGTATTCCAGATCCTCTAGAGGGCTATCAAACAAAATAACAAAGCTATTCTGTGAAATGTGGCATATGTCCAGATCAAAATTAAAACACATTCCAAAATTAAATAGGACTGATTTTAAAAAATATGCTTTATTTTCTTCCAATATGATTTAGCATTTGTGTTTGTCTCTTTGCTAGTATGGTTTGCTCTAAAAATAGTGTAAAATGAAGGTTTCTCCCTAATTAGTTCAAGAATGAATTATCTACAAGTAATGTTTTGGTTACATGCATACCTTAGAGGTAATTATGTTTGGTTTCAAGACCACAATAAAACGCATATTAAAGGAAATCATTTGAGTTCTTTTTGGTTTCCTAATACCTTTAAAAGTTACGTTTATGCTATACTATAGTCTATTAAGTATGAAATAGTGTTCTGTCTTAAAAAAAACAATATTTCTACCTTAATTTTAAAACATTTTCTCATTAAAAAAAAACTAGCTATCATCTGAACCTTTAGCAAGATGAGTCTTTTTGTTGGTGGAAGCTCTTGCATTGATGCTAATGGCTGTTAACAGATTCACAGAGTGGTGGTTATGGTGGCTATGGTGATTTCTTAAAATTAGACAACAATGAAGTTTGACTTCTTCCTTTCATGCTTAAAAACCTAGTAGCCATTGTAGGGTTATTACTTGGCCTAATTTCAATATTGTTTTGTCTCAGGGAATAGAAAGGTTGAGGACTGCTGATAGGTGAAACAGAACCATCTACAGCCTTTTTTAATTAAGTTCACTATTTTACGTGAATGTGGTTTATGGTGCCCCAAAACAATTAACAATAAAACATCAAGGACTACTCAGTCACAGAATACCATAAAAATATAATAATAATGAAAACATTTGAAATATTATTGAGAATTTCCAAAATGTAACACAGAAACACAATGGGATCATATGCTATTGGAAAAATGGCGGTGATGGAATTAATTGACTTGGGATTGCCCCAAACCTTCTTGTAAAAAAAAAAAATCACAATATTTGTGAAATACAATAAAATAAAGCAGAATAAAGTGAGAATGTCTATATAGTAAGGCACTAGTCATCAACAGCAGTCCCTGGGCATTTTGGGCTTGTACCATTAAAATATTTTTCATATTCAGTAGCATGAAAAATTTTCTTAATTTCTATGTCTTCTTAAGTACATTGGTATTAAAAACAAAGGACTTTTGGAAATTAGAAGTCATTTATTCCAACTTCTTCATTTTACAGGTGATGGAAATAAAGCTCAAAGAGATGAAGGGAATTAGTGACCACAAAAGAGCTAGTTAGTAGCTGAGCTATGATTACAGTACTGGCTCCCTGTCTCCTAAAACAGAGATCATTTCAGCACATGATGTTATGGCCAGGTTATTCATTCATTCATTAATTCTACCTATCTATCTTATTCATTTTTTATTTACTTATTTACATATTATTTTATTTATGAGGGGACTATTTGTGTTTCTTGTTTTCAATTGGGCTAGACTTAACATGATTATTGAAAATAGCAGAATGCCTAAACAAATGTTGTACAGCTGTCACTTGAGAGCTGATAGAAATGATTTGAAAATTTTATTCAGTGAAGTGTATTCCTATTGACTCTGAGTATAAAATTGGAGATAGATCCCAATAAAGAGTATTCTAATGTAATATGTAGGAATGCAACTTTTCCTATAAAATGACACTTTAAAAGGAAAAAAATTCTGCAAGCATAATTATATTGTATTCTTCACTTTTTTGATAATTATTATGATGTCTAGTACTCCAACTGACTATTATTTGATATTTCAATATGTCAATGGGCTTTTGATTTATACCCTAGGTAGGTAAAAAGGAAAGCCATTTACCCTTTCTTATTCTGTGTACTTTTTTCTATGTTTTGCCATAGATTTTCCAAAGGAGCTACTTTATAAGACATAAACATTTCACCAGATCTTTTTTTATATTCTTTTTACCTGGGTAATAGTGCAGCAACATATAGAATTGCCATATGTTATTTTTTGCACATGATTAATTATGCACTTCTTTTCCTTATATATTTCTTAGATGATATCTTATGTACAACGATCATCTTTGGAAAAATATGCCTCAATTTACTGGTACCCACCTTTTATCTCTCCATTGATGTTTGGATTAAATATAACTTTGACTTATCAGAAATTGTGTAATTCAATGATTTTCAGACACTTGGCAATAGAAGGAGAACATTTCTGTTTAAAATAAAAGTTTTTGTGTTAATGACCAGCATGGATTTTTGTATGAGATTAAAGTAGTACAGTGGAAGGACTTTTGGTTTTCAAGTCTGAAGAGACTTGACTTGCATTATGTCCTTGATATTTATTTACTAGCTTCAATTTCCTAAAAGGCAAATATTAATAATACTCTGAATTAAGTGTGAATATGGAAACAGCACTAGAAGCCTAAAATTATATTGGAAAATATGATTAAGGTTTAAGATCCAAAAAAGGCCAAAGATTGCTTGGAAATCTCACAGGCCTTGTCTAAGGCTTGAATGACATACTAAATGAAAAATTCTTTCCAAATTTTAAAAATATAAACTATTATTTTTAAAGCACAATGCAGCTTTTCAAATTCATCCCAGCTTGTTCTTTTTCACATGGAGACCCAGCTCACTATTTATCTACAGTGCATGTCCTAGAAAGAGATTCTGATGCACCAATATAATTGTTTAGTTGTTATAGTCAGAGTGATAGAAATGTATCAGGGGTTTTCCCTCTATAAATGGTTAGACAGTCTCTTTTGAGAAATCATGGATGTAGTTGAAGAAGTTCTGTGATGTGCTGCTAAGCACATTATCATCTATAAATGGCAGTGTCTGTGTGACCTCACCTTATATAGGGAAACCTTTGTTCCATTTGGAGTCTGTGCAGGATATTTTAAAGGTAGTAAAAATCATTTTTGGCATACATGAAGATTCCTATTTTATGACTTACTTGATTTTAAGAAAGGGCATAAAACAGCTCAGTGGTCACATTTGTCGAGAAATCTTGTATGATCTTATCATTTGCATTAGAGACTTCTTTTAATAGAATCTTTAAGGCCGCCTTTATCTCTTGAGCTTGTTGTTGTTTAGTTTTAGAAAGGCCATCTTTTAAAAACTAAACAAGTTCAGAAGATAAAAGCAGCCTTAAAGACTCTATTTTTTCTGCTATTCTGCCAAATATATACCTAAAAAGATAAAGTTAATAATATCTGAGCCCTTTTCATATTTTTATTAAGAATATCTTTGTTATATTCATAGATTATTCTCATAAAGAGTTTATAAAGATGAGAAAGAAGGCTTATGGATCTTTGTAGCATGATTCCATTGCCTTATGATTGAGTGGAAGGAATCTTGGATTCTAGAAATCTCTGCTGGAATAGCATAAGTTCTGGGTAGAGTCTCCAAAGCTGAAAAAACTTCAAGTATAGTCCAGATAGTAAAATGTCAACTATTCAAAACCAACATTTTTGGCCATTGATTTTTTTGGCCAAACTATTTTAAAACATTTAAACCTCCTTCCATTTCTACAGTGAAGTGATGGAAAACAACAAAAGTAGAAGGTTTACACTTATATCATTTTTAGATTAGCCATGAATAAAAAATTAATCCTTAGCAAAAATCTTTGTCCAATGACCAGTGAATTGACATATTCTCTAAAGAATAGGAATAAGTAAGTGTTGCATTTGTCTAAGTAAATGAAAACAGAAGACAAATAGAACAAAATAGTACATCACATAGCTTCCTTTTTAAGAGAAGTAAAGGAGTTAGTTTCTTTGTATGTCCAAATAAAACATTTCATAGGATATTTGGTTATTTCATTATTTTGCATTGCTCATGATTACCACATTTTAAAAAATGTCATAAAGAAGAGGATGACCCAATATCTGTTATAGAAGTTGAAAAATTTACACACATTCTCTGGAGAAATTGGTAAGATTGTCCAAATTAAGTCAATACAGATAGCATTTTTCAGTGATTTCAGTGTAGATATATGGACCCTCTAAATGCTTAAATTATGTAGTAAAATACAATTCAGGCTCAGAAATTAAAAAAAAACAAACCAAAAAAAAACCCTAAAGACTACTTGGAAGTCAAATGCCTATGTATTAGGAATATCTCATTGAAAGAGAATCAGGCAAACTTTCCTCCCATATGAACATATGTCTGTTTGTTATATATTTTACTTGTCACCATGTCATTTCAGACTGTCAATCGAGTGAATCAGTGCATTGAGTGTTGGTCCCCAAGTCAGGAAAGCTTGATTTCAATCTATTAACTGTGTGACTATTGGCAAGCCACTTTACTGCTGTTTGCCTTGGTTTCCTAAATTGGAAAATGTAGATGATAATAGTGGCATTTAGTTCTGTTTGTCTTGAGAACCAATTGAGATAATATTTATAAAGCACTTAGGACATTGCCTGACATGTAATAGGCACTTCCTTCCTCCCTCCCTCCCTCCCTCCCTCCCTCCCTCCCTCCCTCCCTCCCTCCCTCCCTCCCTCCCTCCCTCCCTCCCTCCCTCCCTCCCTCCCTCCCTCCCTCCCTCCCTCCCTCCCTCCCTCCCTCCCTCCCTCCCTCCTTCCTTCCTTCCTTCCTTCCTTCCTTCCTTCCTTCCTTCCTTCCTTCCTTCCTTCCTTCCTTCCTTCCTTCCTTCCTTCCTTCCTTCCTTCCTTCCTTCCTTCCTTCCTTCCTTCCTTCCTTCCTTCCTTCCTTCCTTCCTTCCTTCCTTCCTTCCTTCCTTCCTTCCTTCCTTCCTTCCTTCCTTCCTTCCTTCCTTCCTTCCTTCCTTCCTTCCTTTTCTTTTCTTTTCCTCCTTTTATTGACTCTTATCTAGATTTTTGCAATAATTTACTTATATAGGTCTCCTGGATTTCGTTGTCACTCCTCTCCCATCGGTCCTACACCACACATCATATTACTCTTCCTGATATGCAGATCAGATTATGACACAATGCTACTTAATTCTCCCCCTCGCCCTCCTAGTGGTTCAATATTGCCTACCACTGCTCCTCAGTCTGGCATTTATTATTATCTCGTTATCTGGCTTCATTCTGCCTCTCCATCTTTACCTCATATTTCATGTAAGGTAGTTTTTGTATCAGGGAAGAGTGTGTATTTGGTACAAATATGTATGGAAGATGGCAAGTAAGAATCTTCTAGAAATATGAAAAACCAAAGGATCAGTTAATCAATAATCATTTATTGTGTTTGCTAGGGATTGAGCTGGGGATTCAAAGAAAATACAAAAGCAGTCCCTACTGAAAAGGGATTACAGTCTAATGAAGGACATAGAAAATTGATGAGGAAGAATAAATGGGTTTGGTGTTTGATAAAAGTTATTAGTTTAAAGGCATTGGGAATAAAAAGTATTAAACTGGGCATAGGCTTTGATCCATCAATGCTACTACTGAGTCTTTACCCTAAAGAGATCAAAGAAACAGAAAAAAGACCCACATGTACAAAAACAGCAGCTCTTTTAATGGAAGTAAAGAATTGGAAACTGAGGGGATACCAGTTATTTTGGGGGAATGGTTAAACATGTTACGATCAATGTATGTAATGGAATGCTATTGTTATAATAAAGAATAGAATGATTTTGGGAAAACTTGTATAAATTGATAGAGAGTGAAGTTAGCAAAATCAGGAGAGCAATTAATACAATAACAACAATGCTTTAAAGACAAACAACTTTGGAAGGACTTAGAGGCTGTGATTAATACAATGGAAACAATTACTGTTCCAGAAAACTCATGAAATATTGACTCAAGAATATAGATTTAAGTGCACACACACATACACACACACACTCACTCACACACACACACTCACTCACACACACACACACGACTAATGTGGAATTTGTCTTGCTTGATTATACATATTTATAATGGATTTTATTTTTCTTGTTTTCTCAATGGATGGATGAGGAGAAAATGAGAGGCAGAAAATTCAGAACAATAAAGTGAATTTAAAAAAAAACCCTTTGGAATGAGACAGTTTCAAATTAATGCATGAGTTGTATTTTAGCAAAGAATTTCTTACTATTTCTGCTGAAGATATTTAAGGAGTTGGTAAAAATAAAAATTTAAGGTGCATGTGTATATATGTATTTGCCTGAAATGGCCCTACTTTTTATATGAGTGAAATTTTCTAGAATGTCCATTTGCTAATGCAAATGGTACATATGGGCCTTGCCTGCCACTTGATGCCAACCTATCTTCTTCCAATGTCCTATCCTCCAAATGCCACACAGGAAGGCAAGTGAGAACAGTGATGGCTCTTCTGGTGGTATGTGGCTGACTGCCCAGACAACTGAGAGCAATTTTATTCACACTGTTGTTGATCTAACCTTTGAAATACTACTCACGTAATCGTAAGTTATATATATATATATATATATATATATATATATATATATATATATATATATTTTTTTTTTTTTTTTTTTTTTTTAAAAACATCAAGGACTACATTTTATAGCACTTTAACATGTTCTAATAACACTTTATGAACTGAATAAACACAAAAGGTCATATACACTAACGTTTGATTTTTCAAAATCATTTTTTGAGAAGCAGTTTGATTCTGAAGGATGTAAAGAACATAAAATTAAACGCAGATCCTGCTTAGTGTATGAATTTAGCCAGGATCATTGGCTTTAAAATTGGAAAAGAACTTAGAGGTCATTTAACCCAACCCCTTCATTTTATAGATGAGAAAACTAAGGTACAGAAGGATGAAATCACAGCATTTCAGACATGCAAGGTACCTCCAAAAATTTACTACAGCTAGTACTTGGAGAGAAATTTCCATTGAACTCATACCAAGCAAGATTGTTCAGTTCTTAGTTGAAGAATTCTTGTAAGATCTGTCTATCTGAAGTAGAACTTTTGTGCAGAACTGTATGTTCTCCCCTTCCCTTCCCCTTATGTCAAGTCTAAATGTGCCTTTTTGTAAGTTTAAATGAATGCTCCAAGTTTTTTCCCCTTGGGGTCCCAAGTCCAACAAGGTTAATCCCTCTTCTATCTGTGATATATTCCAATAGCAGCTAGGAACAGTGAATGGGAGCTTTGGGCTTGGAATTAGCAAGACCTGAGTTCATGTGACATTTTAGACATTAACTGGCTGTTAAGTCACTTAACTTATCTTCCTGTTTCCTCAGCTGTAAAAGAGATTGTTGTGAGGATCAATAGAAATATTTGCAAGGAATTTAAGACAGGACCTGGTACATTGCATGTGCTTAATAAATATTTGCTTCCTTTCTTCTTTCCATGGGACAGTTCTTTATTCTCTTGAAGGTAGCAATCAGTTGCCTTTAAATCATTTAATTCCCAAACTAAGCATCTCTGGTATTTTTCCTTTGATCCTCACATAGCATGAACTCCAGGACATTCACTATCCTCATTGCTCTTTAAATACTTTCCACCTTACTAGTTCCTTTCCTAAAATGTCCTGTCTAGTACTCTTGATGTGGTCTGACTAGGGCAGATTTAACCTCCCTAGATTTGGACAATGTTCATCTCTTCCACCAGTATAAATTGTGTTAGCGTTCTTGTCACTTGTTTTGTACGTTAACTCATATTGAGCTTTCAGTCAACCATAACCCTTAGATATTTTGACAAATAGCTATCCAATCACACCTTCCCCATTTTGTTGTTGTGAGGTTGATTTAAAAAAACAATAACAAGAAATTGTAGGAATATTGATACATATTTATCAATAGGTAGATATAACTTACATATAGTTATATAGATATATCTATTAACTTTTATCTTCCACATATTTCGACCAATTTTTGAACCTAAGATCTTTTTCAATTTTATTTGTGTTACCTAGTGTATTAATAATCTCTTCCAAGTTTCTGTCATCTACAAAGTTGGTAAGTATATCATCCTTGGCTTTCTTTAAGCTATCCAAATAAAGTCTATATTTGAATCCAGGCTTATTACTTTCAGATCCTAGTTGAGACATAGACAATATATAGATGGAGAGAGATATACATTATTGGAAAAAATAACAGCAATACTATCTTTACAGAGTTGATTTTTTCTTATTTATTTTAAGACCCTTTAAAATCTTTTTATGATTTAAACATCAGAATAAAAAAGAAAACAATCAAGCATTTTTTTTTTTTGGCCTCTAAATTTTTTCAATTACTTTCCAATTCACAGTTACTATCTTCTTTTTTTTTTTTTTTTTTTTTTTTTTTTTTTTTTTTAAGGCACTGCAGTAGACAGAAACTAGACAGCCACCATTTCAAAATGATAAATAACTTACAAGATTTGGTAAGGAACCACTTGACAATAACTATGGACAAGGAAAGGTAGAAATATAGGTCAATCATCATTTCCTTTGTTTCTTACCAAAAATGGCTTAACACTTGATAGTAATCTTCATCTTTTCAAGCCGCAAAAGGCCTATAGTTGATTTATTTCATTTTTATATTCCATAAAATGTTATGGATGTTTTCCACTAAACTCCAACTGACTCTTGAGAAAGATTGATGGCTAGATGGATATATTAAAGTACTTTCAAACTTGCACTTTGCCAAATATTTGTTCCTTTTATTAAGTTTTGATAACCGTGATTGACTGTGGAACAGATAAAACTCGGGAAGGAAACTAGCTAAAACAGAGCTTGGTGTTTTGTGATATTCAGCTAATGTTGGCGATCTTTCACTGAATCATCTATTGATTCAGTTTTAGCCAAACATTTATTTCCAACTTTATACAGATGCCATGTAGCATCTATCTCTTGGTTTGCATATATTCAGAATTTCCCACATGAATATTGGCTAGATTGTTTGAAAGATTACAGAAAGATTTTTTATAAAATTACACAACATGCTTTAATAAAAAAATCCTACTAGATTTGAAGTTAAAAAGATCAATCTTACCTCTACAATGAATAGGATGATATATATCAACTTCTCTCTGGTTCTCAGTTTCTTCATCTATAAAATAAGGAGATTTGAATTTTATACATATATATTTATTTTATTTTTTAATATTTATATATATGTATATATACATATATACATATATATATATATTTAACATGTCTGGTAGGATGATATATACAAATATATTGATAAATATTATCTCTCCTTTAACTTTATTTGTGTATTTTTTGTTACAATAAATAATTTACTGGGAAAAGGAAGGGGAAGAAATAGATTAAAGAATAAAGTTAATATAAAAAAGATATCATTTTAATATTATTTTAAATTAGGGTTTAGATAGATTAGGCTTAGGTTTATTGTTTAAGGTTTAGATGATCTCTGAGATCTTCCAGCCCTAAATCCTAGGGTAACTTCCACTCAGCATCTTTATTCTTGCAGTTTCAGTTTTTATTGTCATCATTTTTCTGTGTTAGGCATTTGATGTCATATTTAGTGTTGATAGCTAGGGATCAGAATCACTCAGCTTTCCTTGATATAGTTTGTTCAAATAAAAATGGATGAAAACAGGTAATTCACCATCAGAATGAAGAACTTTTATTTCCTAGCTGAAGTTGAGAAGCGAAATACATTTGAAAATGATAGAATAACTAAATTTATATGTTTACAATAATATAAATTGTAGCCAAGAAGAATGCATTTAATACCTACTGTGTGTAAAGTACTGGGTTGAGTGCTTACTAAGAGAAATAAAAAAAAAAATAATAATAATCTGTTATCTTGGTCCCCAAGAGGCTGACAGTAATATGGGATGGGGGAAGAGCAAACAAAATACAAACAGTACAAAGTAGAGGATGTTAAAGGTATAAAAGAAATACAAAATCTGGGAAAAAATACCATTAAACTGAAGGAAAAAAAAGTTGTTTTTTTTTTTTTTTTTAATATGAAGTGTTAGGATGGTTCTAAGATGGAAGGATCACTTTAAATGAGAATTTCAATGAAAGCTTTCTGGAGGAAGCATTTTGAGTTAATTTTTACAGGTTGTGTCACATTTAAACAAAGATGGGGTAGATTAAGACATTTTAGGAAAAGTTATCAGTGTAGATATGGCACAATAGAGAGAATTCAAGAAAATTGATTTGCATGAGTTCAAATCTATCCTGAGACACTCATTAGCTATGTGAGCCTGGGCAAATTCTTTAACTTTGCCTCAGTTTCCTCATCTGTAAAATGAGCTGGAGAAGAAAATGGCAAGCTATTTCAGTATCTTTGTCAAAAAGACTCCCAAATGGAGTTCTGGATAGTCAGACACTGCTGAAAAATGACTAAACAACAAAAATAGTATGGGTTAAAAAACAATAGTGAAGGAAAATCTGGAGAATGAGATGTCAGCCTAAGGAAGATAATAATGAGATCTGGGTTTAAGAGTTCTTAGCAGAGGAGTGATATAATTGGACCTAAATACAATCTTGTGAAGAGGGAAATGCTGGATGTAGAGAGATCGGTTAAGAAATTTAGCAATGACCCACCCAGAAGGTAATGAAGGTCTCCAAAGAAGGAGATAGAGACATCAAAGAGAATGGAATAGATAGGGCAGATATATTATGAAATTTAGAATTGATATGATATAGCAATGTTTCCAAATTTTGCAGTGTGAATAATACTGCTGAAAATATGGAAGTAACAGAGAACGGTGGACAGGTCTTTAGTGAAAGATAATTGGCTTAGTTTTTGTTTAGGTTTTTTTTTTTTTTGGGGGGGGGGCTGAGGCAATTGGGATTAAGTGACTTGCCCAGGATCACATAGCTAGGAAGTGTTAAGTGTCTGTGTTCAGATTTGAACTGTGGTCCCCCTGACTTCAGGGCTGGTGCTCTATCGACTGTGCCAACTAGCTGACCCCTTTAAGTTTAGTTTTAGTTTAGGTTAGCTTTAGCATGGTGGAATGAGATCAAGGTGGGGATGTCTAATAGGCAGTAGGGATGTTTAGTAGGCAATCCTGGGTTTCAGGATGGAAATTGGGGCCAGAGATCTAAATTTCAAAGTAATCTCTATAAAGATGAGAGTTGAAGCCATGATAATAAATGAGATCAGAAATGTTCTACACATCACTCTTGTTGCTGTTGCTGCTGTTTTAGCATTACAATAGTATTTTTATAGTGTCTGCTATGTGCCCCACAAGGTTGAATTTCACAAGTAT
This sequence comes from Sminthopsis crassicaudata, assembly GCF_048593235.1. NCBI lineage: Eukaryota > Metazoa > Chordata > Mammalia > Dasyuromorphia > Dasyuridae > Sminthopsis > Sminthopsis crassicaudata. The sequence goes on along the minus strand of NC_133619.1, from coordinate 117,509,778 downwards.
TATCTCATTTGATCCTCACTGCAACTCTGGGAGGAAAATTGCTATTATTATACCCATTTTATAAGAGAGAACAGAGGCTTACGGATTCATCTCATCACCTTTATAGATTCAGTTATCATCTCTTGGCTGATGATTCTTAAAAATCTATTTAGCAGGCCCTAAGTTCTCTGATGACCGAAACCCCTCATCTCTGAGTGGCTATTGGACATCTTTATCTAGGAGTTACTGTAGACATCTGGTGCTTATTTGATTATTTCTTCTCAACCTCTTTTCTTGCATTTCTACCCACTAAAAATGGTGTCTCTCCTGGACTCTTTTCTCCCTCTATTCATTTGGTCATCTCATCAACTCCTATAGATTCAATTATTATCTCTGGGCTGATGATTCTTAAATCCACTTAGCTGTCTCTGAGCTCTCTCATCTCTCAGTGGCTATTGGACATCTCAATCTAGGTGTCCTGTAGACATCTTACACTCAACATGTTAAAATCTGAACTCCTTATCTTAACTGTCAAACCTTGCCCTTTAAAAAAAATCCGATTACTATTGAGAATAACACCATCCTCCCAGTCCTGCAGACTTGCAACTCAGGTATCATCCTCAAGACCTCTCAATTTTAGTTTTTGTTAACATCTCTTACATGTGTTCCTTTTTCTCCTCTCCTGAGGATACCACCTTGATGCCTTCATTACTTCACATCTGGACTATTGCAGTCTCCCCTTCCCAGCAAAGCTTTTATTCTGTTGTCCATCTTGAGTCATCACTTATACTCTTGACTGTCCTACCACTGGTCATTGATGGCTTTGGAATACAGACACTGATGACCTCCTGGAACTTAAGTGCTCATTTAAATCCAGTTTATGCAGAAATCATCGTGATCTTCCTAAAGTAGTTCTGTGTCATTCCCCTATTCAGTGAACTCTATGACTTTCTATAATCTCTAGGATCAAATAAAAATCCTTTGTTTAACATTTAGAGCCCTGCAGAACCTCACTTTTCCCACTTCCTATCCAGCCCTTTCATACCATACCCTCCCTTCTGTCACATACATTATGTAACACCTGCCTCCTTAGTGTTTTTCAAACAAGAAATTTTATTTCTTGACTCTGGGCATTTTCAGTGGCTGTTCTCCATACCTGGAATATCTTTCTTCCTTATCTCTGCCTCCTGCTTCCCTGGCTTCCTTCAAGTCAGGTCCTAACAGAAGCAGATACCCATAAATTTAAAATCAGCATTCCACCAGTAGTTTTAGATGGCTTGAGTTATAAAATATTAGTTTTCTAAGAATTCAAAATAAGTACCATTCAAGAGGAAGTGGAGAGGTTCTTGGGAACATATTGCACTACAAAGCATAAGAAATTATTAAGAAAAGAAAATGTAATTAAATAGGACACTGATTGCTCTATTTTCATATCAACAATGGTAGCTTGGTTATGTGGTTTTCAAGGGAGGTGAACTCTCAAATGGTACTTGAAAGTTCTTTCTAGACTTTGTGACCATGGCTACTTGAAATGAAATCTGTCAGTATTTGATTGATAATAGAGCTTACAATGTCTCAGCGTGCAAAAAATGTATACTATTAAACTCTAATCATTATTAATAAATAAATTTTGGCAGATAACTTTATTTTAATTCATATTTCTTTTTTGCTTTTTAGTTTGTCTTTTACCTGAGTTTGTTTTTTCCTCCTCTTCTCCAATAAGTCTTCTACTCCCCCATTGTTTCAGTACATTTTCTTTTTGATGGATTAAATGTTGCATGCATGAGTCCTTTTGAAAATTGTTTTTTATTATAATTTATGCAAATACTTGGTTTGTGAACTGTATTACTTCTCATTTAAAAATATTTTGGATATTTGGATAAATTTTATATTTTTTAAACTCTACCTCCTACTCTGTGCTTCCCAAAATACAACAACAGTAAAATATATTTATTGTTAATATTGACTTAAAGGGAATTTTCCATTTCTTGACTTTATATCCTCTAGAATGGGTAGGTATTTCTGTTGGCTTGTAGGATTTCATATGCATCTTTTCAGTTATTAACTATCTCATGTGAGAAACAATGTTCCAGTCTTACTTTTAAAAATACTCTTTTGTAACTTAATTCACAGTGTTGCCAATTTGCACAGAATACTTAAGGTAATTGTAAAATATTAAAAAAACAAAAACCACTGGCATATAAAGCATTTAAGAAATACTTATTGGTTGATTGGTTAATCCCAGGCTAGTAGTAGAGTTTCTTTTCCCCCTCACCTCACCCCGACCCCCCAGCCCATGAAGAGTATCATAACTGTCTCATTGAGCTTCAGCCTACGAGACATCTTTTAAAAGTATTAAGGACACTCACTAACAACTAGAATGTTATGAACCCCTCCCTCTCTGTGAAACTGTTATAGGGAAAAATGTTGAATAGGTTTATCTGGAATGGCCAACCCCTTAAGGATGCATATAATTTCTCAAAGAGTTTTTCCCATGCAATCCTTGAAACAAATGTGAAAAACAAATTACTGTTGCAAATTATATATGATATTTGAAGCAATAATGGGACTTTTATAGAAATAACGAACTCTGACAAGAATAGAGATGCAGAAGGACAATCTGAATAACCAAAAGGGGGAAGGGATTGGAGGCAAACATTTCAGGTGACATTTCCTTTATTCATTAAGATGTATTAAAGACATTTGTTAATGATACTGTTGAGTATGAGCTTCTACCATCAGGATTATTTATCCTGGTACTGAGCAACCATTTATAATTTGAACAAAAATTTTCAAAAGGATATTTTCTTATGGATATTTTTGTGGGAAAGGTAGATTATGGATTTAGGAGTCTACAAACTCCTAGGTGCTTCAGTTTGTGGAATTGAATTGGTGATGTGCCTGTCTACACTTGGCTGGACTAGTCTCCATCACTGAGTTTGCACAGTGGAGGTAGAGCCAAGATGGCAGAGTAAGGGCACCTGAGCTCTCTCCCAGACCTCCAAAGACCTTTAAATAATGACTTTACACAGATTCCAGAGCAGTAGAACCCACAAAAAAGGAGTGAAACAGTTTCCACCCCAAGACAGCATAGAAGGTGGGTAGGAAAGGTTTTTTGTACCAGTATGGGGAGTGTAGGGCAGTTTGATGAATGCTGTGCCAGTGTAGACCAGGCCCCAACAAACCAGGAGCAGGCCTTGGGGCAAATGAATCAGTGGCTGCAGAAATGGTTTCCAGACCTTTCAGTTCACAAAGACAACTTAGAAGTCAGCAGGAAAGGTTTTTCACACTGGGGTGAGAGTGGGACAAGCACAGCCCTAGTTCCAGGAAATCTGTGGCCTTGGGAGCCATTGAATGACCAGCAGCAGTGGCTGCTTCTGGAGCTCTCAGCCCCCCAGGCAGTAAGGGTATCAGGTGGAGATTATAAGGGGCTCCTGGCTAGCATGAAGGCAGGACTCTGTTGCTTTGCCCATTCTTGTGTCCAGGTTACAATCCTAGGTTACTATCCTGGGTTCCGTCCCAGAGCATAGTGGAGAGTGGGATGCTCTTCACAGTTCCAGGTCATAATAGAGAACTTGTGGTCATTCATAGACCAGAGCACAGGCCAGGAGAGGAGTAAACACATTTCTCCTTAGCCCATCTCACCTTGGAAGAACTGAAAACTTACCAGTACCTGGAAACAAATGCTCAACCCCCCTGAAACTTGAGACAGTGCACCTTTCATCCCAGAAGCTGAGCTCTGCTTTAACAAAGAATTAAAAGACAAATAATTGGCAGGGAAAATGAACAAACAACATCAAATAATTCTGACCCTAGAAAATTACTATGGTGACAAGAAAGATCAAAACAGCACTCAGAAGAAGATAACAAAAAATCAACGCTTCTACGCTCCAAGAAAAATATGAATTAGTCTCAGGCCATGGAGAAGAGCTCAATAAGCTACCCTAGTCTTCATTTCTCTTTGCCATGAGCTGGAGTACCCAGGCTCATCACCATAGCCCCACAGATGACCCTGGGAGTCAAAAAATGACAAAGAACTTGTGAATGAAAAATTTCTGAAAATCTAGCTTGAACGCTAATTTGGGTGAATCTTTGAGTAGCAGTGTAAGAAATTAATGAGTCCTGGAGTAGAAGTGTAAATTGCAAGAACATGTAAATTGATGCAATGTAAATATGAGGTTTTACTAGTTAAGCACATACGGTTGGCATTATAAATCTCACACATTTTGACAGAAGAATCTCTGTTTGAAGCTGCTATGTTGGAGACTTTTGGAAAGTGTTTCAGAATATATTATATGGAATATTTTAACACTAAAAGGGACATAAGAATAGAGCTTTATAGATCTCCTTTCTAGTATTTATTTCTTCTAATAAATGATTGTCTTTCCCACTGCAAAAACAAGTTGAAAATTCAAATGAAAATGAAATGAATTTAAATGATAGAAAAAATTTTGACTTTTTTCTTCATTTGAAAGTTTTTTTTATTAATACCTTTTGTGTTTATATCACCTAAATTTTTGAATATCACAGTAGCTAGAGTGTCAGAAATGGAGAGTCAAAAAAGACATGAATTTTGCTACAACTTTAGACACTATTTAGTAGTTGATTTTCAACTACTAACCACTGCTTTAGTAGTTGATTCACTTAGCCTATTTCTAATTTGGCTCCTAATAAACATAAATGTAAATACAAAATGAGGATAATAAATAATTTGTGAATAATTTGTAAAGCTCTTTGCAATACTTAAAGTGTTTTATAAATTGGTAGTTATTATTATATGTAAACATAATTTTCTCTACTTTCATACCCAGCAAGCCATGCCTTATAACAAAGATTAAAAAAGAAAGAGGAAAAACAAAAATTCACCAAATCTCAGCCACATCTGACAATATATTTTATGTATGATATCCTTGGCCTCTCAACTCTCCAAAGAAGGGAGAGAAGTAAATTTCCTCAGCTATGCTATGGGAACTGCTGTGGTTATTATATGAAATATACTCTTGAATGCTTTTGAATCACTCTATGTTATTTTTTTAAAAATGGATTACTAAATTCTTTCTCAGTCCTCAATAAGAAATGGATACTGATATGAAGCTATGTACTAGCTTTGATATTGCAGGCATTAATGACTTTGTCACTGTTACTGCTCCGCCAGAAATTCAAATCTCAACCTTTCCCATAGCTTGTTTGTAGGTTTTGATGAGTTTCTGTGCTTTTTGAAAAAGTAATGAACACTAGCTGTTGACCCATATGTCTTGTGATAAGCCTCTCTAAATTTTCTTAGGCTAAACTTTAGAAAAACAGACGAAGTATAATACTGGGTCCATAACCCAGGTCTTTTCACATTGGCAAAGACATTTAGAGTTTGGGCTCCATTCTCCAAAGTCCTTGAGAATTCAGGGTCTCCTCTGTGCTGGCAGAACTAGAGTAGGCACTTTTGCTTTAACAGAAGAAAATTAAAAGGAAAAACTATATAAAGAAAGAAAATGCATTTCTGTACTTTAAGCAACTATAATGTAAATATGAAGTGAAACCCATGCTGTTTTTAATACAGATGTGCGTGTGTGTGTATATATATATATATATATATATATATATATATATATATATATATATATGCATTCTCCCCATATTCAAAGATAACTTTATACCACAAAATTGCTAATTGACACAGTATAAATTTACACTTTGGACAAAAAAGTATACATAATAATAAGAGCATCTTAAAATTTATAATACACATATATATTAACTTATTGTATAATCACAATAACTTTGTATGGAATATGCTATTAATTATCCCATTTTACAGGTCAAAAAATGAGGCTAAGAGAAGTTAATTGACATGTCAGATCATACAGCTAATAAATGACTGAGGCAGTATTTGAACTCAGATTTTTTGATTGTAGGGGCTACAATCTACCTACTTTGCCACCTAGTTATCTTATTATTAACATTTATATAACACTTTAAAGTTTGCAAAGAACTTTACAAATATTAACTTTTTTTGTTTTTCACAACCCAAGAGGAGAGTGCTATTATCATTTCTATATTACAGATGAATAAATTGAAGGAGAAATATATAATGATTTGACCAGTCACACATCTAATATTTATTTCAGGTATTCAATTTTTTTCTGATTTTTCAGGTTTTCTGGACTCCAGCTCCAATGCTCTTATCTACTATAGTATCCAACTGCTTCCTATATATACATACAAATGCGCCCACCCCCACCCAATTTATTGGAAACAATTAAGATTAGTGATTTCATTATCAATATAGAACAGCTATTAGTCTGGTAGTTAGTTAGCAGACATCTTAGAAAACTTTGTGGTATTTGCTAATTGACTTGACCAAAGTTATATAGTATATTATCACAGTTATAACTGGACCCCCTCTGTCCTCATGACTCCAGAGTAAATCGCTTTCTATTATGCCATATTATATATTTTAAATATAACTTTGTTGTCAAGTTGGATTACCTTAAATCTGAAGCTAGGTGTCATCCTAGTAGGAGATCATAAATTTATAGTTGAAAGGACATTATAGATTGTCATTCAATCACATCAGTTATAAGGAAAGTGATCAAAAACAGGAGGAATAACTATCCCAAGATTAGGCAGGTTATAAGTGATAAAGTCACATTTCTTACTAGTGCCTTCCAACTCAAAGTCAAAATTGGATATTTTTCCAATATGCTGTGCAGGCTCTGTAATGACATAATCATTATAGAAAGGAAAAAGGGAACCATCAGTGATATGAAAAATTTCAAAGCTCATAGAGCAGTTAAAATAACCATGGCTTTCAGTTTGAGAATGACTTGTTAAGTTAATTGCAAGATTTTCCAGAAGAGAGGTGTATAATCTCATCTAGCTAGAAAAAAAATATCCTAAGAACTTGACCATTTAAGAAGCCAACCATTTCAGAAACTGAAGGCTTATTTAAATTATTGTAAAATATTGTGAAGAAAGTAATTGTTAAAAAAGTATAAAGTCATGACCAAAAAGTACTTTCTTAATTGTAATAGCTATTTCTCTGTATCCACAATCCACATTTAAGGCTTTTTACTGCCAAACAGCTCCTGATATTGTCTAAGGTAATAGCTTCAGGGCTTTTGATTTCCTCTTCCAATACTCAAGGAGAACAAACTCTTGATTGATTATCTCCCATTTATCTAGTCCAAATATTGTTGGTACTTAGTTCTTTTCATATTGACTTTCCCATTAGATTGTAAGCTCCTGGAGAATAGGAACAAGGACTATTCAGACAAGCTTAGTAAGCTGTTCACTTAACCAGGATGCTGATTATATTCATCAACTTTATTATTTTTTTTAAACAAATATAGCTTATAGCAAAACAGCTAATGTTGACTCTGGAAAAAGCAGACAAACTTTCCTTCTGTGAAGTTTCACCTCCCTCAAGTCCTAGGGATAGGACTAAAGGATAACTGACTGATGATGTGAAACTCTTGTCCAATGATATGGATTTCATATGATCCTTCTGTCACCTGATTGCTTTGTATTCCACTTCTTACTCAGCTCTAACAGAGCTAACCTTTCTAACACTTCCCATTTCTTTAATTTTTAGTTTTCACTTGCTGTATTCTTCCTCCACTTTTCACAGCTTTCACTGGTCTGCATCTGAGCCATCTGGCATTCATACTCACCTTGTATTTATGAGATTAAAAACTCTTCAAATCTCACCTATAAAATTAATAAATTCTTTTTTAGTTATCTGCTGGTGTATAAAACATTATTTTTTAAAAAATCTGTTTTGCCTTTTAAACCTTAAAAATAGTTATAGGCAAATGAGCTGAGGGACCACAGTTCCTTGTAGTTTCAACCATTTCAGACTTCAAAGAGGTCTAATTTAACAGTCTATGTTTGTGACAACTGTTTCTTTACACTTAATATTCTAGCAGTTTTTAAACAAATAACCAGTCTTTATCTACCTATTTAAACTATCTGTTGACATTCAAAAGAAGTATCACCTTGCAACCTCTCAAGGTAATTTGAGTCTATTTATGCCATAGTTCTATTTCTGCCCCCTTTTCCACGCATGTTTCCTTATAGACTGTCTGAAAACTAGGTTTTCTTTCATATACATGTCTTAGCAATTTTATGAGAATTTTTTCATACAGGCATGAAACTTCTCATCCTTTATCAGTGTGTGTATATATATATATGTATATATATATATACATATATATATATATATATTTGCATTTTAATGTCTCTGTATTTGTATTTCTAGCACTTAATGCTAGTTCCTAGAACAGTGCTTTTCCCATAAATACTTTTAGGTTGGCTGACGCATAACAATTTTTTTTTTTTACCTCTTCAGTATTACATTTTCCTATATGAAAAGACAATTTAAAGGGACAATGCTTATGTTTACATCACCAAATATAGCCAGATCTGAAAACTTGGGAGAAAGGGTGGTGACAGCCACCTTGAGATATTTTAAAGGACCATTATGTGAATTATGATGATGCCTTTGTTGTAGTGGGCCAAGCTGAGAAGAATAGATAGAAGATAGAAAAATCAAAAAGATTTCAGGGCTTAGTAGGGAAACGCCATTTTCCAAACCTTTTTTCCTTTGTAATGGGCTGGTTTTAGTGATCCACATCTGAGCCATCTGGTATTCAAAGATGCCCTTTTCACATATGAGATTAAAAAAAAACAAAACTCACCAAATCCTAGTCCTTACTTGCCTGTCTACAAGGAATTATTTGATTTTTTTCATTTAATGTGCTTTACACAAATAATCTGAATGATTACAATTCCTTTCCATTGCTAGATACATTCAAAAAGTGTCTTAGAAAAGCAATAAAAGAAATAATTGTATTTGAGTTGGGTAGATGGGAGGTTAAACCAGTTGACCCTTAAGGGTCTCTTATAGATTTAACTATGTTTGTATGAGGGATATGAGATAATTCTGTTATTCCAACTGTTATTCTTTTTAGTTGCTATGTATAATCTCCATACATTTGGTGAACATATACTATTTGGCCTTCATTTCATAGAGATACTGTAGACAGCATTGATATGTTGCACAGGCTGTGGAAAATGCTTCTTTGGCAAATAGAGAACTGCCACGCCCCAGTTGTGAACATGGAATTACTCATCACTTAGCTGCTCAGATCATGTCCTGTTGGGCCCAGATTTGCTGGGAAAATGAGCTCTCAGTGATCAGCATCTCGGCTTATGAAATGGGTAACACACACACTCGCGCGCGCGCACACACACACACACACACACACACACACACACACACACTTACACACTTTTTTGCAGGGAGAGAGATAGAGACTAATTCCAGAATACATTCTGGCTGTGGTGTTTTATAAAGATTTTTACAATCTAAGTACCAGATAATCAGTACTGAGAGACTAAAATTGATGGCCCTGCGTAATTTCTGTTTATCTCTTGAGGATCAATTGGATTATTGATCCGACTCCAAACATGTTTTGATTAAGTGCATGACAAGATGGGTTTGACAACATTCCCGATTTATTGGATTAAATTATATATTTAAATTTACATTTTCTGGAACTGTGTGTATCTGATCTTGGCTTGCTCAGATATGTCGGTCAATGTTCTGTTCGAATAACCATTTCTTCAAGGCTCTGTAATTATATATGCTTCTGTGAATGATTTCCATCATGCTGTATAGCTCAGGGCTTAAACTGATGTAAAACAGGGTTAAAAAGATGAAACTGAAGATTAATTTTTTTTTCCTTCCACAAATGTTCAACCCAAAGACAGCTCAGTTTTTTTTTTTTTTTTTTAAAGTATATATGAATGGTACCTCACTTCAGGAAACAGTTCAGCTGTCAAGGTCTAGACCTCCAATGGTGCCCATTGTTATTAATGGAAGTGATTATGGTGTGGCTGGGAGATTCTGGGAAATCCTGCTTTTGTGAGTAGTTCAAGAAAGGCCTGGTATCTTTCACAGGATGTTATACATTGTTTTACTTTGTTCACTTCTGTATTTGAGCTAGAAAGGTACATCATGCCTTCAGGATATGCAAATTTACTCAACAAAAAAAAGAAAAAAAAAAAAAAAAAGAAAAATCTCACCATGAAAATATAGTTAGATTTAAATGTGCTAAATGGTACATGAACCAGTCAGGTTTTCATGATTTATCAGTTTTTAACTTCAAAGACTCTGGTTAGCTTGCATTTTTTAAACTAATGAGTTTATCACAGCCAGTGGGAAAATGGTTAAAGTATATCAGCTGTAAATTGGTACAAAGCACTAAAAGGGACATTAGCCTCTAATCAGATTCTAACAGTTCATTAAACCTGCCTTTCTAGAATCGTTCTTTGTCTATTCTTCCCCCCTTCTGCCTGTGCCTTCCTCATAGGGAAGGAAGCTTCTTCCCTTTTTCATCTGGGTAAGACCTCCTCGGGGATATGAAGCAATATCAGCTCATCCTTCTTTGTCTACAAACTAAACAGCCTACGGGATGCTTTATTATGGTAGATTCCTGATTTTGCTATATAACCTCGCTGTTCTTATTAATCACAAAGGCAAGGGACTTCCTAGGTGGCTGGGTGGTGGAATTCCAAGCTGGCTGAGGTTGCAGCTCCACTCACCTGCAGCATCCAAACCCTGGAAGTCATGAATGCCCTGGGACGGGAAATCCATTCTCAATATGTAAACAAGAATCTGGCCTGATGGGAACGAGAAATTTCAAATTTGGAACATGTTAATGATGAAGCTGGCTTGTATGGCTATAATTTCTCATGCTCTAAGCTATGTGTCAGGTGTAAATATTTAGATAAATTGGAAAAGTCAAGAAAATCTACATGAGAATAGACTGAGAGATAGGAGAAGAATAACCTCTAATTTTTAACTGTGTGGTATGACATCATCAAAGTAACAAAGAAAGTTGATTTCTCAAAGTGGCCAATAGTGAGGAGGTTCTTGTAAATGTTGTTTTTCAAAGTTTCTTGAAAAATGCACAGTTTTACAAAAAATAAAGTTCAAAAGTGACAGCTTGGCTTAGCTATATTTTGTCATACTCCCTATGTTTAATTGATGATAAAACATGCTGAAACAAGGACTTTATGTGACAAAAAGTTTTTTTTAAAAATCAATTTATTTCAGTAAGATAAGTTTATCAGCTTATGTCCGGTGATTGACAGAGATAAAAGGTAAATAAAACAGGTATATTACTTCAGGATTCTATAGCTCTAAGACCTATAAAAAAATCATTATAATATATGTAATTCAGTATGTTTAAGGAAAGTACAAAGTGATTTGAAAATTCAAAGGAGGGAGAAATTTCTTTTTCTTAGAAGAAAAGTTTTATAGAGAAAGTGACATTTGATTTGAGCCTTAATGGATGGTTAAGTTTTTAAAAGATAAAAAACAAGGAAAGGGAAAGGACTCTGGGTCTAAAAGTGAAAGGATGAGTGGACAAATAAATGCCTTTGGCGAAGAATTCTTTAATACCCACATTGCTGCAATAAAGAAATAGCCTGAGGTAAAGCTGGAGTAGTAGTTTGAAGCCAGTTTGTAGAGAATTTTGAGTATGAAATGAAATAATTCAGAGCAACAAATTATTAAAATGTAATTTTTTTAATTAAAGAGAGTCAACATGGCATAGTGAATACAAGGTTGTTTTGAGTCAGGAGGACCTGTCTTTCACTGTTCTGGATATGTGACTTTGGGCAAGTCTTTCTATGTTATGGACAACTTTCAAAGACTCCTAAATTGCAGGAGAGTTTATGTTTTGGAATAGGGCATTTCCACACTGGGACACGAATCCAAATCACAGGCCTTTATCAATACCATCCCCAAAGAACAACAACAATGACATTGATTGTTTATAACATGCAAGGCACAAACTGAGGACTTTGGACCAAGGCACTGTAAGATTGAAGAGTGTGGAGGTTACTTTGTGGTGAATATACAACCACTGAGAATTTAGAGCAATGGAGTGAATTGATTAGTACTGTGCATTATGAAGATTTATTCTAGTCATCCAATTTCTTGAAGAGATTTAGACTAAAGGGATACTAGAAACCGGAAAACTATTTAGGAAACTATTGGAATAGTCTAGCTCAGGGGTCATGAAGGTTTGCCCTAAAGTGGTGTTAGTGGGAATGGAGAACAAATAGGAAATATCTTACAGAATTATAATTCAATTCAGTTTAATAAACATTTATTAATAATAGCACATACTATTTGCTAGATATTGTGCTAAATATCAGGGATACAAAAAAGAGGCAAAAGGTCTTCCTGCTCTCAAGGACCTTACAGTCCATGGAAGAGACAAACATGCAAACTATATATAGGATAAATAGGAAATAATTAACAGAGCGAAGGCCTTAGAAATAAGAGGAGTTGGGAAGCTTTCTATAGCAGGGAGGATTTTAGTTGGGTCTTAAAAGGAGCCAAGTGAGATCAACATTTTGGGAAGAGAAGCGGGAGCATTCTCAGATGGGAAAACAAGAGCTTGAAAGATGGCAGGTCTTGTTCTAGGAATAGGCCGGAAGCCAGTGTAACTGGAATAAGTTTTGGGGGGGAGTAAGGTATGAAAGTAAGGTAGGAGGAAGCTAGGGTATAAAGGCTTTGAATAGGAAGCCGTTGAAGTTTATTGAGAGTGTGGGGGGGTGACATGATCAGACTTAAAGGAAAATCACTTTAGTGCTTGAATGGAAAATGGATTGGAGTGGGAAGAGACTTGAGGCAGATATCCACCAGCAGGCTATTGAAGTAATCAATGGTGACAGTGTCAGAGGAAAGAAGGGAACATATTTCAGAGATATTGCAAAAGTGAAATCGACAGACCTTGGCAATAGCTTGGATATAGGATAGTGGGGGGTGGTGAGAGATAATGAAGAATCCAGGATGCTGAGGGACTGGGAGGATGGTTTACCCTCCTACACTAATAGAGAAGATAGCAATGGGAAATAAGAAGGGAGATTTTAGTAACCATTGAATGTAAGTAGGTAATGGAGAGAGAGGATTCCAAGTTTTCATCATGGGAGGCAGGAAGATAGGGGTGCTATTTTTTTTAAATAGGGAATTTGGGAATAAGCATGCTAGAGGTGGTAGAAAATGATGAACTTATATTTGGGACGTATATTCTGAAAGTCTAGAGAGAGGATGGGAATGGAGAAAGATTTTCTTAATAACCTTTTTTTTTAGGGGGGCAATAATACAGGAAAAACAAATACTTCCAGGAATTAGATTGATTTTTTTTATGTACACGAATGTTTTATTTTCATATAAACATATACTTTTAATTAATATTTTAATAATTAACAAGACATAGGTAGAATGTTTTTTTTTAAATGCACATGTCACAAAAGTTGAGAAGAATAGCTAACAATTAGATAAACTTCAGAATCAGAAAAGATCTCTCAGTAGATGAGGCTAAAGGACCAAATCTAATTTTGAAAGGGATAAATATAAAGGTGAGTTCATAAAATAAACTTTGCAAAAATAATATAGAAAAGGCAGAACTACATATTTCGTTAAAAATATGTACACGCTCAAAATGAATCAACATAGTGATGGCTAAAAGGATGAATTAAGGTTACATTAGGAGAAGTTTAAATCTACCCAATGAAGAGTTTGATAACTCCATGGCACTCTGTCCTAGTGAGATCCCATCGGATAATACTCCATTTAATTTTGGATGATAATATAGTGATGCCATTGATAATGGGCGCCACTCAGAGGAGAGCTAAAGTGGATAGGATGGAAGGAGAGTGATAGAAGGAAAAGGAGCATGATAGTTGACAGGAAGAAATCTTAAACTTGGTTTTCACCTCAGAGGGCAGAAGAAATAGTATAAGTTTAATGGATTTTGGTTTGATAGAACGGGGAAAATAAAGCAAACAAACCTAGTGACTACTACAGGTAACCAAAAATGAAATAAATGGGTGTTTATAGAAAAGATTTGGTTCTTCTTTATTGGCTTTTTTTAAGGAAGAGGCTGAATTCCTGCTAGCTATACATGTTTTTAGAGTGGATTCCTATTCAAATACAATCTAGATCACATGTGTGTCTTCCAACTCTGAAATTCTACGATTTAAAAAAAAAACAAAGCAAAACTCCTAAACTATTCAAAGGACTATACTGGGCTTTTGGGGAAGATACAAAGGTAAATAAGACCCAGTCCTTGACCTGAGGGGTATGCAATCTAGCTGGAGATATAAGATGTATCTACAAATAACTACAGTATCAAATAGTGCCTACGAAATATTACAAAGAAAGTACTACCTTCTTAGAATGAGCATATCCACCTCAATCATATCTGGTTTTGTTTGTTTGTTTGTTTGTTTTTTGTTTTGTTTGTTTGTTTGTTTGTTTTGGGGGGAAGATCCTTGTATGGTAAAGGGAAAAATATGTGAGTGTACTTTGAATCTTTCCAGTTTAATCATTTTCTCCCAATATATTAAGTAAAGGCTGTAATGAAAATGTGTACCCTTTGAGCCATATTTTAGCAATTCTGTTAAAATGGAAACATGATCCCTTATGACCCTCAACATCTAACTGTTTTAAGAAAATACAGAGTATAGGTATTAATAGAAAATCAATTTAATTTACTTCTTAAAAAAGAAAGAAAAATCCAACCAGCCACCCCAGATATTTATTCTTAAATGATTTTTTGTAAACTGAAAACGACAACAACAAATTAATTCAGAAAGAAAATGGTTTTTATTCTAGGAATAATCCTTCAGACTACTTAGTAGTCCATTCTTACTGACTTAGTCTTCTGAGACATGTACCATGGGATATATTGGTAGGATGTTTAAATTGTCAGAAAGCAAAATGTTGGAAGACTCATTTGAAGGAAGTCTGAATGTGATTAGAATTTGTTATCATTACCAAAATTATTTTACACCTGGAATTTTGTTCTTGGTATTCTAGTTTTAAAATCATTTACACATTTGAGATAACTGATTATCATTTAAGTGTGGTTTTCCCTTTCATGTACTGTCTAGAGCTGTGGAATAGAAAAATCTGACTGATCTCTCCCTCCACCATTCTTGCAAGAATGAGATGAATTGTTCCAGCCCTACATAAATTGAGGGAGGGCTTCCCTTCTCTGCTTTATTACAGCCTGACCTCCACCCCAGAGGTCAGAAAATCAGACTGATTAATTCAACTTCCTGGTCATCATTTCAAATGAAATTTCAGATTAGGGAGGGATAATTGGTTATGCTGATATTCTCATTTAATTATACCTCATTGCTTTTTAAAAGTAGTTTAGCAGTATGAGATATACAGCGAGCAAGACAGATGCCAGAAATATTCTGTCATGTTTTATAGTTTATTTCCTTTCCTCTTTTCTCTCTCTCTCTCTCTCTTTTTTTTAGAAAATCAGTACCTTTGAGAACAGAATGTTAATGCTTGATGGGATGCCGGCAGTCAGAGTCAAAACAGAGCTGTTGGAATCTGAACAAGGGGTAAGTTGAGGTTTTTAGACACCCTTCCCCCACCCTTTTCCTGATCGAGATAATCATTTCCAGACCCAAGTCAAGGTCTCTAGCAGACACACATGTAACACTTCAGTATGCTGAATAATACCCACCCGTCTACCCCTCCAAACACTACCCATTTGTGAGTGCAGACATTCTGGCCTTTAGGAAGGTATATTCATTCACCTCATGGGAACCATATGGTCACTACTTAAATGAACCTTGGTAAATGTTTTTGAAAAGCCTAATAAAAATTCAAAACAAAGAAGAAAGAATAAGTACCAAGAAAGGTAAGACTAGTCTCTCAATGTAGCTTGGGTCTTAAAAAATGGGGAAACGGCAGCGTCCAGGTAGAAGTATATGGTAGTTCATGTTTGCAGGATGAATTTTTCTATTGACATTTCAATTTATCCTGTTTTACACCATAAGAAGAAGGGGATACTTGATCAAACTGAAGGTCAGTGTATTTGAAGTGTCTGTAAAAGCAAGTAGAAATACTATTTTAAACACATCTCCTAACTGTTGAATTAATTCATGGCTACTGAAAAATTTAAAGTCTGAGATTGCAGCTGGATTTTTTTTAAAGGGCATGGATAATTTCACAACTGTTAACATTTATAGCTCTGCTAGTTAAAATAATGATAAGGGGAGTGGGATTGCATCATCTTATATGCTGATCACCTCACTGAGAAAGAAAAGAAATGATGCCTTGTGTGCAAGGCTTTATATTGGCATTCTGAATTATAGATCAGTTGCTTTTAAGCTAGCCAGGAAAACTAGAGGTGGGAAACAAAACAAGGAAGTAGACAGATGATCTTGTACTTGCATGGGATTATCTCTTCTTCCAAAACCTGAATAAATTATTACATATTGTTCGTTGTACACACTGGGTAATCATATTTTTTAAAAATAGTAATATGGAATCTCTCCATTTGCTAATAAAACAGAATTAAGTGGGTCTGCCTGGGTACAATCTAAAGGGAATATTATGTATTCAAATAATTCTGTTATAGAGCATTCAAACTTGCTATTAGGATAGTCCTACATGGAACAAATGTTGTATAAATGATATATATATGTGAAATAAATAAATCATTTGATTGCTTAGTTGATTCTGGTTCAGATATTTATTAACTATGTGGCCAAAGACAAGTAACTTAAAACTTGAAGACCTTTAGTTTCCTTCCCTAAAAAAATGGAGATAATGATATTAATGATATTTGCATTAACTATGTCTCAGAATTGGTGTTCCTAAAGCACATGGCAAACCTTGAAGTACTACGTCAATAAAGGTAATTTTTTTAATGGTTGCCAGCATTTTGGTGAAGCTCTAGAACCATAACCTTGTTTCTGAGACTTGTATGTGAAGATTTGCTGCTATATTTAGAATCACTTATTTTATACAGAAGGCCACTAATATAGACCAGTTATTAGAACTAGTAGGTCATATTGACTCTTATCTTGATTGAGGTTGTATCATGGAACAGTGAAGGAAAATAATAATCTAACAAAAACAAAAAGTCACTGATTATGAATCAGGCTTCATGTCTGGGCTCTTGATACTATTAATATTCACTTGTTTAAAATTGTGGCTGACTCTCTTGACCCTATTTGGAATTTTCTTCCCAGAAATACTGCAGTAGTTTGCCATTTCTTTGTCCAGCTCATTGTACAGATGAGGAAACTGAGGCACACAGCATTAAGTGACTTGCTCAGAGTCACACAACTAGTTCAGATTTGTTCAAGCCCAGTACTCTATGTAGCTACCCCACTATCAATGTGATCCTTAGGCAAATTAACTTTCTCAGCCTTCAGTTCCCTTATATTTAACATGAAGGAATTGGAATAGCTGACCTTTATAGTATAAAAATAGTCATATTTATATAGTACTTCAAGGTTTGCAAAGTGCATTATAAATATTATTTGATCTCACCACAGGTCTGAGAGATAAGTATTATCATTAAACCTCATTTTACAGATGAGGAAAATAAGACCAAGGGAGGTTAAGTTTCTTGCCCAGATTTACATTGCCAATAAGGGTCATAGATTGAATTTAAACTTTGATTTTTTTGAATCCAGGTCCAGCCATCTTGTAGTATGTCACTTTTAAATTTTCTTGATCTTATTTATCCTGGTCATTTACAGCAGAACATCCATATTTTTATAAAAATAGTTATCACATTTAGGACAATGTTTTGCCACTTTTATCAAAATAACAAGAATATAGCACTGATTATCAAGTGAATCTGATCAACATAAAATCCAGATTAAATTTGTTAGAGAGAGAGAGAGGAAATTCTTCAAAAGCAGAGATTGTCTTGTTTTTGTTTTGTTTTGTTTTGTTTTTTTTACTTGTGTGTTTAGTATCTAGTGTAGTGCCATGAACACAGTAAGTACTTAATGAATGCTTCTGCATTTCTTGATGGAATATAGTGGCTATTCTGACCTGACTAGACTAATTACTCCATCCAAATTAATCAGATAACTATTAACTGCCCCTCATTACTTTTTGCTGGATGATTTTTTTTTCTCTGAAGCCTTCTTTGCTGGTCTCTTTCTTGGTGCAGGGCACCTTTAATATAAGTATATGAAAAACAAAATAGCACAGATGTTTTGGTCATGGGAAAATATATACATTATAATATTTAATTTCAACTATGATTGATTTTTTTTTCATTGTTGATGAGAAGGAAATGAAAAATCTGTTTATATTTTATACCCTTCATTGTAAAATGACTCAACCCTTTCTTCAGCTCAAAAAACAGTGAATGTATTTGTGTGTGTGCATGGTCATGTGTAATGTGCGTGTGTATGTGTGTGTGTCATAAAGAAAGCATGGAGGAATCATGAAAAAAACAAGCTAGGAAATACAACTTATGATAAAATATGAACTTATGATAAAAAGCAGAAAGTTTTATGCTATCATCAGGCACCATTTTCTTTACTCTTATCTAATTTTCTAAGTTGAATTTGGATTAAAGTTAAAAGTTCAGAAAAGGCTAAAAACTCACATTTATATAGCATGCTCAAGCCAATAAACCTGGGAGGGAAGTTGCATAAATGTTATGTCCATTTCACAGATGGGAAAACCAGCTTGGAAATGACTAGATGATTTGAGGGTATTCCACTGAAAAATTACTAAGGCAGAGTTTAAAGCAATGTTTGACTGAGTACAGGAGCCTTTCCACTGAAATATGTTGCACAAAGTCATCCATTCATCCATTTCACAGATTAAACTCCATCTAATCTTTCCCCCCAAATAGTTATTTTTTTAATGTATTTTAACAGGCAGAAGCAGAATACTATCCTGAGAGTTTGACTAAAGGTTTCTTTATTTAAAAAAAACTCATCCATGTATTATCGATGTGAAAATGGACTCTGCTTATATCTTGATATCACTTACTCTAATTATGATTATGAATATTGACAATAAATTACTTGATTATATTTTTCTCAGTTCTTTTTAAAATATATATTTATATAGTTGAAAAATCACACCATTTTATCCTTCCATTTAATGAGATTTGAACAAAACACTTTGTCATTTGAAGTTGTGCACTAAATGTCAAGTTTTTTTGTACAATTCTTTTAGTTTATAGATTTGTTTATTCTATTCATTTGTTCATAAATCTTCATGGCTTCTTTAGTGATCACTGAGTAAAATTTTAGTTCCTTCATATACCATCAAATCTCTAAAACTTGGTACCACCCTAATTGTCTGTCTTTATTTAATAATTTCCCTATTGTTTATTTATTCTGCAACATAGCCAAATCAGAATATTTCCTATACCTTAAAATTCTCATTTCCCTTCTGTGAATTTTTTCTCATCACTGCCTATGTCTTGCATATTCTATTTCTCTGGGTAATTTTAACTTAACCTTATTTATGTACATGTTGCATTCAGTTATCAGTCTAGAGGTGCCATGAGATGAAGGACCATAAATTACCTAAGCTATATACCTTATTCAGGTTCTTTCTTCCGTAATACTTTACATACATATAGTAGTCATATACATTAGTTCCATTGCTTTAAATATAATGATGTACTGTTCTTCAAAATTGTAAATAGAATAATGAAAATATCAGTGACATTAGAGTCAGAAGACCTGATTTCATATGCTCCCTTTTTCTTAGGATTATGGATTTAGAAACAGCTGATATTTGAAGGAAGCTATAAAGTAGAGACAAGAAGAGAGAAAATTCTAAGCATAGGGGATGGTCAGTGAAAATGACCAAGTCAGATTATGGAGTTTCTTGCATGAAGAACAGTAAAGAGACCCTAATCCTTGGATGTTAGGATATGTAGAGGAAAGTAAACTGTTAGAAGACTAGAAAAGTAAGTAGGGACCAAGTTCTTACAAAAGATTTTGTATTTATCTGGGAAGGAATAATAAAATTTTTAAAAAAATTATGAGTAGGAAATAAGATTATCAAATCCATAATTTGAATTTATGATTAGGAAATAAGATTATCAGATCCATAGATTAGGAAAATCATTTTGGCAATTGAGTGGAGGATGGAGTAGAGTAGGAAAGACTTGAAATAAGGACAATTACAAGGTCAGAAAAGAGATTGTTTATGTTATATGAGTCAGAAATAGAAATTAAGGATGACACCCAAATTGAAAGTCTGGGTGATTGGGAGAGTGCTGGTTTCAACAGTAATAAGAAACTTGGAAAGAACAGAAATTTTGGGGAAGAGTAGTGAGCTCTGTTATAGTTATACTGACTAGAGTCCAGGGTTTGGAACTCAGGATAGTGACTAGGGATGGATATATAGATCTAAATGTATACCATATGCAAAGAATTGGACATTAGACCCATGGGGGTGAATGATATAAGACGGCCTAAGACTGAGTGTTGAGACTCCCACGAATACTGGGGTAATAATATACAATATAGAAACTGAGAAGAAGCAATTGGACAGATAGGAGAAAAAATGGAAAGCCTAGAGAGGGGAGGATGTATTTAGAAGCAGATATTCAACAGTTATATATTTCAGAGAGGTCTAGGATCAGTTCTGAGAGAAGAGCATTTGATGTGACATTTGGATATGAGGAAGGAAATGAGGTAAAAAGTTTGAGGAAGTACCCAAAGTCACAGAGTAGAAATCAAAGTGAGGGAGAAAAACAAGATTGAGGATTGAAAGACATAGGGAAAAATGTAAGATGAAAGAATATGTACAGATTAAAGAATTGAGAAATTCTTTTGTTGTTGTTCAGTTGTTGAGTCATTTGAGATTTTCCTGGCAACGATACTGGAGTGGTTTGCCATTTCCTGCTCGATTTCATTTTATAGATGAGAAAACTGAGACAAACAGGGTGACAAGTGACTTCCCAGGTCACATAGTGAGTGTCTCAGGCCAGATTTGAACTTAGGAAGATGAATTTTCCTGACTCTGGGTCTTGACACTATTGTAGAGTTCATGAATATGAAAATAGAATAGTTGTGATTGATAGCAAAATCAAGGGGATGGCTATCTCTGTGGGTGGCTTAGGTCATGGGAATTAAGGAACTGAAAAAGGTAATGTATTTTAAGGAACATATATATATATATATATATATATATATATATATATATATATATATATATATATATATATATATATATATATATATATATATATATGGAAGTCTTTTAGTATAAAAGCAAAAGTTGAGGTAGAGAGAAAAACTATGGGGTAAGTACTGAATTCATCAAGAAAGAAGATTCCAATAGATATGGACTATCAGCATATGGATTGGATGATAAATTTAAATAGTATGAGAAAAGAGGAAAATAACAAATTCTTCTCCTTCTG
Organism: Sminthopsis crassicaudata; assembly: GCF_048593235.1. Taxonomy (NCBI): domain Eukaryota; kingdom Metazoa; phylum Chordata; class Mammalia; order Dasyuromorphia; family Dasyuridae; genus Sminthopsis; species Sminthopsis crassicaudata. The sequence continues at coordinate 117,488,551 of NC_133619.1, read as the reverse complement.
TCACCCTTACACACACACACACACACATACACAGATTTGAGTTAAACTGAAAACATTATTGAATGGTGCAATTGGGGATACAGTGTCATCATGAGGAAACTAGGTCTTAGTATCGGAAGATGGAGTGAGAAAAGAAAAGGTTTAGAATAAGAGGAAGTTTGTTAATGACAACCAGTTGACGTTTTCAGTTAACATTTTAAGAGTATTACTTTTTCAGACCTTTATATTTACTTTTGTAGGTAAAACTTGAATAAACCTCAAGTATTTTTGCTATATCACCATTGTTGTTGTTACTTTATTATAAGATATATTTATGTAGAGAAAAGGTATTATCTGTGCAAAAATATTCATAGCTATTACATATGTAATAGAAGACAATCAGAAAAACCCCTATTTCTTCAGCATTTGTAGAATTACTGAATCAATTGTGGTATGTTAATGTAACAGATTATTACAGTGTTACAAAATGATAAATATGAAGCATGCAAATGTGGAAATATTTGAGGAATAAGATCAATGGGACCAGCAGTAATATACATTGTTTACATATGTATATGAATTTTTAAAAAAGTCAATAGGCATTTATTATGCACCTGCTCTGTGTCAGGCTCTTTGTTAAGCTCTGGGAATACTGTGAAGGGGAAATGACAATTCTTGCTCTTAAGGAGCAAGCATTTTCTATAATAGGAAAACAACAATCAATTTTGTCATATATTTAAAAGAAATAGCAATTTGATCATGATACAATTGCAGTTTCATGTATATTCCATCTTTTTAAAAAAAATTATTCTTATAGAAATGCTTGTTTTGTACCATAAATTAAAAGTAAAATAAATGAAACAAATAATTATGTACAAAGAATATATATAAAAGATAAATCTCCAAGGGAAAATACTAACATTAAGGAGGACTGTGAAGGACTTCTTATAGAAGGCAGGACATTAGCTAAGATTTGAAGGAAGTCAGGAAATAGATATGAGGAAGAAGTGTTCTAGATATGGAAGATACGCAGTGAAAATGCCCAGTGAAAATGTGTTTGTTCAAGGACCAGCAAGGTAACCAGGGTCACTGGATTGCACCTTCATGGGGATAAGGGAGTGGATAATAAGGTGTAAAAAGATTAGAAAGATGGAAGGAGGCCTAACTTTTAAAAGCAAGTTATGATGGATTGTAAACACCAAAGAGAGCCACTGAAGTTTATTGAATAGGGAGTCATTGGGTCAGACTGTGCTTTAGGGAAACCAGTTTGACAGCTAAGTGGAGGTGGGACTGGGGTGGGGAGGGGAAAGAGAGCAACCAGGGCCGAATACAGTAGTCTGAAGTGATGAGGATGGAGGCAGTTTTAGAGCAGAAAAAGGATACTATTTGAAAAATATGAACATAAAAAGGACAAGGCTTGGAAACTTATTAGAAATATAGAATAAGACAGAATAAAGAGTTAACATTAACACCAAAGGTGAGAGTCTATTTTACTACCAACAAATGTAATAGAGAAATTCAGAAGAAGGAAGGTTTTGTCATGAAAGGTGATAGACACATTTTGGACATGGTGAATTTAAGATAATCTATGTGATATCCAATTCCAGATGTTCGTACAAAAGTGTGAAACAGAAAGCATTATTATAGATAATAACCATTTTGGGTTACTATTATGCATAGACAAATAATAGAAGCCTAATACATTGCCTATAAAGAGCTTAAAGTTTTTATCAACAATTGTACCGAGTATAGTGCCTCATTCAGTACCATGCTGTTAGTAGGCATCTAGTAAAAATCTGCTGAATTACAACAAAGAAACTTTTATTATAAACTAAGTTATATAACTAAATTAAACTAAATTATAAACTCCTATAAAACTCCTATAGATTCCTTTTTTATGTATCTCCTCTTAGCCCCCCTTCACCATGTAGTAAATGTTTTTCATCTGAAGCTACTTTGTGGAATTCCAGTCATAGATTTTCAGAATTGGACAGAACCTCAGTGGCCATCTACTGCTAACCATACTTTTGTTGTCTTTTTGAGTTGCTATATTTTCCATGTATTAGTTGATCCAATGGACCTCTAAGACCTCAAATATCTTCCAAAATATCCAAGTCCATTCTTATAAAGTTCTTAATTAATGACAAATCCTTAATCTGGTATCTTAGGAATTGAGGGGGATGAAGTATTGGGTTACAGACATAGTGCTATTGAAAAAAAGTAGTGGGTAGGGAGAAGGGGGGGAAATTTGGAACACAAGCTTTTGCAAGAGTCAGTGTTGAGGGGCAGTGAGGTGGTGCAGGGGATAGAGCACCAGCCCTGAGGTCAGAAAGACCTGAGCTCAAATCTGGCCTCAGACACTTAACACTTCCTAGCTGTGTGACCCTGGGCAAGTCACTTAAACCTAATTGTTTCAGGAAAAAAAAAAAGTTGAAAAATTACCAATGCATATGTTTTGTAAATAAATGACTTGTCAGACCAAAGTACTGCTCTTTAGCCAATATCACCTGCATGGTTTTTTCTTTATTAGAATGTAAGTTTTCCGAGGGAAGGGATTTTCTCTTGTACGGTAAGCCCAGCACCTGGCTCAGCAATTGACAACTAGTGCTTAATATGTCCTTATTCATTCATTCCAAGAAAACTAGGATTTGAGGGAAGAGGATCAATGTTTAATAGTCTAGGTGGACCTTGAGATGTGTTGGGGAGTAGTTTATTAAAGCCTTTTCTTGATTGTCATTGCATTAAAATACATCAGTAGCCACACTCAAAAAGATAAAAAAAATTTTTTTCCCAGTGAACCATTATATTTAATTTTGCATGAAAGGTTTAGTGTAAATTCTTATGCAGAGTTTCAAGAAGACAGTTGAGTTTTAATGACTTTATCACAAGTGAAGAAATGGCATTATGAAAAAGCTACTTGAGGTGCCCTTTAACAAAGCTTCATTATTACTTCCCCTGCTGTGGAACAGAAGCTGGCATTGCTAATAAATTGGTAGAATTACCTTAGAAATATGAATTTGCTTATCATTTAATATTCTCTGGTGACCCACTGTTTGAAATCTTTTGATCTGCAGTGAAATCTTTGTGTGTCAGTACTTTGGCTTCAAAGGAAAACACTTAGAGAAGCTGTGTTCCTTCTTGTATGGGCAGACCAGGGATTGTGTGGCAGGACCAATATCTCCGCTTGTAAAAGTCATATTATGGGGGGAGGGGAAATGGATTGCTTTGCATGAAAGTAAAATAAGAACTGGGCTGATTTTAATAATGTCAGGGTGGCCAATAAATGTATTAACAGAAAGAATTGAAAAGCAATGAGCTGTGATAGGAATTTCAGATAGCCCCCAAGGGAAATAGAGTAGTAGACAAATGCTTCCCCAGGGACCAGTCCCAGGCAAAGCTTCATCCTTACCTTTCTACCTCCCCTTTCATCTTTTGCTTCCTCTCCATCTCTTCCTGTCCTTTTCCAAATCAGATTCCTGCTATCTTCCTCTGGGTCCTGATGCCATGGGAGCCTGACTACATATACTATCTTTACAAAGGTGCTTTCTCCAACTGTTTGTTATTATTGTCATTGTTGTACCTGTAACTTTATTGTCTTCTAAAAACCTAGTTTTATTTGCTTTCATTTATGCAGGAACCTGCTTAAGTCAGGAAAGAGCTAATAAACTAATTCTCATTGTGGAGTTAATGACTGATAATAACTTACTGTGTCACCACTCTGAGATCTGTTTGCCTTTTAACCTGGATATGGATGACTTAACTCAAAGGATCCAACTGAGGAATTTTAAAAGAGTCCTTTGCCTGTCCATATGACAGTGGTATTTTGGGTAGACCAAAAACTGTTGATGGGGATTTTTTTCTGAGCCCTAATTTGTTCAGTTTTACAAGAATGGAGAGCTAAGTGTCTGGGCTGGATTCAGAAATAGTCCTGGCACCGTGTGGAGAATATCTAAGTTTTGTACTGGACTAAAAACATATTCACTAAATTTATACGTGGATTTTATGGACGATGATTTGTCCACATCCATAGTGTATATTTCTAGCTTTTCCTTAATTTCTTTAGCTGAAACTTCTGAAATCACAGAAAGCAAAGAGCCAGCAAATCCTGGGAATATTCAAGTAAATCCTTAGCAAACCTCATTCTCTGTGTTCAGTCAATGAAATAGTCAGTCATTCAAAAAACATATGTTAAGTACTAACCATGAGGCAGACATTGTGTTAGGCTCTGGTGATGCAAACAGTGAATGAAACAATCCTTACTCATGAAGAGATTATAATTCCGAGCTTAGGAGCTGAGATAGAGCTGACTTTTCTCATCCAGACCCAAAGACTAGCAAAGTATTCTGGTTAAGGACCTCAATATCCCTTCCCCACATTTTCCTTCATTTTCCTCTTCCCCTGTCAATCACCTTCCTACAGTGACTTTTCATACCCCAAGACCAGTGAACTGAATGTTAAGGGAAGGCTACCTAGGGACCCTAGATCTTTGCTGGAGTCTGAGATGAAGCCAGGTGTAATGTGTACCCAGCTGCAGATAATGCAGTGGGAGCAGTTTAATGGATGACTGAATCAAACATAAGGTAAACCCACATTTATATAATATTGCATTACGACTTAGAAAAATTCCCAACTCATGATAACTTTAGAAGTCAATGAGTGCATGCATTCCATCATACCCATCTCAAAGACAAGAAAAAGGAGGCTTAGAAACTAAGTGTTTTTTTTTTCCCAGTGAGACACCCCACAACACCTGGGACTTGAAGGCAGCCAGGGGTTCTGGTACCCAGCATGGTGTTCTTTCCACCAGAGTCTCCTGTTTCTCCTTGCCTCACACCACAATAATTTGAATCCTTCCTTTTAAAGATATATGTCCTATTTAGCCTATATCAGATTACTTGTTATCTTGGGGAAAGGAGGAGATAAGGGAAGAAGAGAAAAAAAATTTCAACATAAAGTTTTAGAAAAATGAATGTTGAAAACTATCTTTACATGTATTTGGAAAATAAAATACTATTGAAAATTTTTTAAAAAGTTAAATATATAGAGGGATCTTACTCTTCTCAGGTTGCTTGAGCTGCCATTTTGACCAGGTTTTCAAAATAGAAATAAATGGCATATTTCCAAACTTAGAGCATCACAACTAATGTTCTAAAAACAAGATATATTCAAAAATAGAATATTAGGTCACTATTGCCCTGAGGTGGTTCACCCAAAGTGTATAATTTTCAAAATTGGATGAATAATGAACTGCCCATATTGAGTCAGGTATTAAACAGAGCATAAAGAGATATAACATTTTAGCCCCCAAAGATTGTGATCTAAAGGAGATAGCTTATCAGTACAGATTTCAGCATAGTGTTGAATCAACTTGCTTTACAAATTCTTGCTTTTCTTTTCTTTTCTTTCCTTTTTTCCCTCTGACCCATCAGCTTGATAATTTTTTTCTTCTAATAAAAATAAAACATGGTGTAGTAGAATGGTTGCACTGTGTAAATGGTGATTGCAAAAGAAGACCACAGGAGAAATCATGGTTTCTGGATGGAGGGTGATGCTGATATAGATTGCACATACTTTACAGGGTTTTGCCCAGATTTTATGGGAGTGTTCAGTCAGTAACTAGATGTGGAAAAATATCAGGAACTAACAGGTGCTGATGTCTTCTTTGTATCCAGTATATATGAAAGAATAGGAAGGAAAAACTGGGAGGGAGGAGGGAGAGGGGAAACTTTCTATTCTTGGAATATAAATCAAAGTATTCAGAATCAGAATAGTCCCTTGGAAAGATGACATCTGGCTATCCCCATGATGTACTAGCTCCATATGCTTACTAAGGACTTTTAATCACTCTGGCTTTCAGTCTAACCTTTTCCCATAAGAACACTGCTATTACCATTCAGAGATAATGGGTAGGACCATGGAGGCTCAGAAAGAAGGGTTAAAGTAACAGAAAGGGTCAAATGAAAATGTTTTTAATGTTCACTTGAATTAAAAAAAAAAAAAAAGATTAGGAACAGAAGTTTGGTGAAGGTAGAATCTCTGTTCTTATTCATCACTAATTGAACACATCCCCAAAGCAGCATCAGACTTTATTTTGTTGTTTGGCATAGGTCCACCCTAATCTAATTTATTATACCGCTATAAACATGCGTCTTAGCATAAGCCTCTAAAATACATCTGTTTATTCAAAAAATAAAAACCCAAACCTATCATTGGAACTAAGCAAACATATTAGCCAAAATGTTTTATTCAGAATTTCTATTGGAAGCCTGTGTGTTGTATTTTATATTATTTCAGCCAAGTTGTAAGAATTTGGTTTTTTATACTTGCTTTGTCATCTTCTGAGTAAATCTCAAACGATAACTTTTCTATGTATAATTTTCAGCTTGAACCAAAGAACAACAATGGGTGCAGGGAACCTCTTGTGGAGAAAGATTGGTTGGGAAGGAGGTGTGACTGCCATATATGAGAGAGGTGGGAACATATCAAAACTATCAGCATGGAGAGTTTCATGGGTCAGGATAGCCAGAGGTCAACAAGTGTCCATAAAGTTGGTGGAAAGACAGGCTAGTCCATTAGGTATCAGAGAGAGTTCAAAAAAGAAAGAAACATTCAAAAGCATTATTGCCTTTATTTCTCCCTCCATTTCTATATGAAGGAGAATTTATATAAATAATGTAAGGTATTTGGTTCTCCTTCCTTTTCTTCTGTTAGGATAAAGTATTTAAATAAAACTATTTTACATAGTCTTCTGCTCTTAGGTTTTTTGCTCTCAGTATCTTGTTACTTTTTGAATGGATAACTTGGACTTGTAATAGAATCATAGAAATTAAATGTGGAAAAGACTTTATTAGCTCATTTTGACAGTATTGTCCCCAGTAGTGTATTCCTAATGCTTAAATCCTGTTTAATAAGCCCTGTCAGTTCTGAGCCCAGGAGATTATTGTCCCATTTCCCAAAATGAATGAATCTTGATGATACTTCTTTGCACTAGCTACTTTTGTATTCTAAGAATCTCTTCTCATATTTATCAGCTCCAGTATTTTCATTATTCAACCTCTGAAGAAATCTTATTTAAAACAGGCAAACAAAATCCCTTTTCTTTTATTTTAACTTTTCCCCTTTTTGTTCCACTGTTTTTTGTGCCATGATATTTCCCAATTGTCCTTTCTTACTTGAGAGTGAGGTTCACCAAACAAGGAGCCTGATCGACCTTCATATTAGAGAAAGAATGGAATTGGGGGAGCAGAGTGAATGGTCACTGAGGGGAAGAGGTGAGTGCTTGTCAACAGTACCAAAAAGGCAAAGTCAAAGGACTTGTCATTTCATGGGAACATGGTTCAAAAGAGTCAAAGATCAAAGGGCCATAATCAAGAGGAAGAGGCTGTGACCAAGGTTGGAGAAAAGCGTGGGCTAAAATTAGAGTCCCATTTTAAAGTCAAAGAGTAAGGATGACAAGAGAAGATGAATGTTGGATCAAAGTCAAGGAATTTCTGAGCTCACTGCCTCTGGTGGTTTGAGCTAAGAGTTACTGCACTATCAGATGGGTGAGTTCCTGGGTATATAATTCCTGTAACTGCTTGACTTTTTTCATGAAGAAAACAAGGAGTTTGTTTTTCCTTATTGTATTCATCTATTTGTGCTCTTTTACACGTGTACTTTTTTTTTTGGTTAAATTTATTTTTTTTATTTGTTGAATTCACCTTCTTGATTTTTTTTATTATAGCTTTTTATTTACAAGATATATGCATGGGTAATTTTTCAGCATTGACAGTTGCAAAACCTTCTGTTCCAATTTTCCCCTCCTTTCCCCCACCTTCCTCCTCCAGAGAGCAGGTTGGCCAATACATGTTACATATACACATGTACTCTTTTATGATGGGGCATTCGCCTTTTGAAACTCATAAGTTATCTTGTATCTGATACATTAGCAAAGTTCCATAAATACCAGCTTCAATGATTATTTTTGTTCAACCCACTTTGATTTTTTTTTCCTTTTAGAGTTTTAAGGCCAATTTTGTGGTGCTACAGAGATCCCTACAACCCCAGTGGGAATTAGTAACTCAAATATATAAGAGGTCATGTGGCATATTAGGCAGACAGCAAATATTAGTAAACTGCATTCTATATTCCAGGATAGTTTGTGTAACACAGATATAAAAATGAAGCTGTTCCTTTCCTTAAAGAGCTTATATTCTAATGGTGGAAATATATAATTTCATATATACACGTCAAGGGAAGTAATATAAAATTAACCTGGAAAGACACTGGAGCCAAACTGTAAAGGGCTTGAAATACCAAACAGAGGAATTTATTTTTTATCCTCAAACCAAGAAGAAACCATTGAACCTTCTTGAATAAAGAGGGAAAATTACGTGTGTATTATGAATATCAATTTTGCAGCTGTGTGAAATATTAAGAGGAAAGACAGGATGCAAGGATCTGCCCCAGGAGGCTATTGCAGTAGTCCAAATGAGAGTTGATGATAGAATGAGCTAGAGTTATTATGGAAGGAGTATAGAGAAAGGGAGGGAGACTGAGGAGGTAGCATCTATAAGCCATGGTGACTGATATGGGGAAGGGGGGGTGAAGGAGTAGGTAAGTGAGAGTGAAGAATTGAAGCTGATACTTCGGTTATGATCCCGGATGACTGAAAGATTTGTGAGACCCTTGAGAAAAACAGGGAAGCTAAGAAAAAGGCTAGATTTTGGAGAAGTGTATGGTATGATGGATTTATCTTGTAAATGGGATCTCTGATGGCAATAACAAGTGATGTGAAACCAGAAGGTGAGATACATAAATTTGCACAAACATTTGCACAAAAATAATAGCTAATTCCATGGTGGAAAGAGCCTTCAATCTATGGTTGAGCACAACACTTTTGTTTGAAGCTCTGCTGACTAACTAGCTGAAAAACCCTAAGTAATTAATTTCTTTTCTCTAAGACTTATTTTCATCAACTGTAGAATTATGGGTGTTTAGATAGTTTCTAAGGTCTCTTCTAGCTTTAAATTTTGTGATCTTATACGAAACATTTTACCTTACCTTTATGTTAGTCAATAGACTAACTCTTACTAGACGTAAGAGTTGGGAAAGACTTCTTGTAGAAAATGAGATTTAGAGAAACAGCCAGAAGAGAGGAAAGGAATGAAAATAAATGAAAGAGTAGAGTTGACAGAGGGAGCTATGTATCGGAGGAGATAGGATGGAATGGAAGTAGAAGAGTTATCATTTGAGACAGGGGCGAAGGAGGATAAAATGGCAGAAAGCATCTGAGTGAGAGGAGATGAGGAAGTGAGGATAAGAGGGTGCTCATGGAGAATGACTTCAATTTTTTCTATAATATATGAGGCAAGACTCCTTAGCTGAAACAGTGGGGAAGAGAACTGTGGGAGGCTTGAGGAAGGATAAAAAAGGTTTGGGAGAACCATAAGCACAAAATATGCCAACAAACTAAATGGCTTCATGTGTTTTCTTTCTTTTACAAAATCTGCAGAAATTTTGCATTCTCTATTTAAAAGCCATGTCTGGCTATTTACATAAGTATTGATAAAATGCTTAATATGAATGTCCCCCTGCTGTTTCTAGCAGTTTCAACAGACCAGATTTCTAGAAGGAAAAAAAAAAAAAGGTCCTACATTGTCAGTCTTATACATGTGCAAATGAAGAGTAAGAATGTATTGATATTGTGAATTATTCTTTTCTTGCCTTGTACTAATAATTGACATTTTAAAATAGGTGTCTGTAGTGCTGGGGTCTTGGACTGCTGCCCAACACTAACGTTGAATACTTTGGCTAATCATGTATAGACATCTTTTTTTTTTTTTAATATAAAGCACATCAAGCAATTGCTTCTAGAGAAACCATTTGAAATGTTATTCATATCTATATCTATATCTATATCTATATCTATATCTATATCTATCTATCTATCTATCTATCTATCTATATCTCTATATCTATATATATATCTACATATATATATACACACACATAGTAGTGACAGCTAAATGAGCAGTTATTTTAAAAAAATACACAAAAGAATAATTTTCCTTTCTCCATCCTAAAAAGCAATATTGCAGTATTCTAGTGAACATTCAGAATTTTATTTAAAATTTCCATTTCTGTGAAAATAAAATTATATTACTGCTATATAAATATACCACCATTGTCTCCTAGGAAATGATCCTTACAAATGTAAAGGAGAACCAAGAAAGACAGCAATACTACTTGAAATATAATGTGGCCAGTCTTCTAAATTAATAGCTTTTGGTGTTATTTATAATGGAATAGTAGAAATGACATCTCATCTCCCTTTGAGTTGTTTAAAAAGTAATGCAACAATATTATAATATTTATAATTTGCTTAAAAGAAAATTGATATATCAAAGGATACCCATTCCTTATTTTTACATGTGTTTACAATTCTGATGCTTTCCTCATAGCCAAAAAAAAAATAAAATTAGATGTATCATGGTGTTTATTAGAATATCAATATGAAAAATTTATAGTTTCCCAAATCACTGTTGAAGAAAGTTTAATTTGAGCTGATGACTAGCTGTTGGACCTCCATATATAAGATAAATGATTTTAGTAAGAGGTTGGACTGAAAAACTTCTGAGACATCATCATTCAGAGCCTAGAATTAAATTAATATGCTATCATGTGATAGGGCAGTGTGGCCTTATTTTACTTCGACATTATTGCTCATTTCTTTGTAGTCCATAATCTTTACTTCAGTTAGGCAAATGTCCTCATCTTTCTATATAACACATGATTTCTACCTTTAGTCATACCTCCCCATTACCCCTTTCCCCATCTCTGAATGCCTTCCTTCTCTCTCTCTTCTTCAATAGACTTGTCTTCACCTTTCAGAGTCAACTCCATATCCTCCATGGAGCCTTCCCTGACTATTTAAGCCCACTGATCTCTCCCTTATTTGACTTTCTGCTCTAGTGCAATTTCAGTCACTCCTTAGCCTTCGCATCTCATTTCTCTCTATATTTCATACATGTTCTAGGGAATTTTCAAACTTGTTCATTTGTTCCAGACTATTTCAACAAAATGAGAATTATACTTATTAAAGCTAGATGTCTTGTCACTTAACTTTCATGCCTTATAAAACTTCAAATACTTAATGCTATTTTATTTATTTAATATGGTATAATTTTGGTCTATGTTACTCTATATAGGGACAATCCATAAGATTATCTCTGGACTTTTGTTTTATCCAGTCAAAGAATATTTTCTGTCCTTGCTGTTAAAGAAAAGGATATTTTTTGTTTTGTCACAAACATCCCCTTATAGAGAATACTGTAAATGAGGGGAAAAGAAAAGTCAGGATCTATCCTTTAAATTTGATATTATGTTACTAATATTCACTGTTGTATTTGATCAACTTATATTGTCATTGCCTATGTTAATTTACTTCTGCTTAATGTACAGTTATATTCCATTTTTTATTATATAGCAAAATTTGTTGAGCTGTTGTGACCCAACAATTGGTCACATTTTATGTTCCCAGTTATTTTATTATGTTACTACTGTTACATACAGGCCCTGCTAACCAGTAGTTGCCTGATCAGTCATTGTTTTTGGGGTACAGTCTTGGCAACACTCCACTAACATGAGTGATTTGTTGAAAAGATACTTTTAAGCTGTCATCATGCACTCAGAGTTTCCTGAGTAGTCTAAGCAGGGGAACAATGGTTGACTGCAATGCAGCTATTGGGTCCCAGCTTAAGAATCAAGACTCAGATTACCCCCCTGAGTAGTTTTACAAAGTAAGACTTCTGCCTCCTTTAGCTCCTTATATACAAAAACAAAACAAAAACAAAAAACAACAACAAACAAAAAACAGGTAATGATACTGAACAGAGAGGTGATGAATAAAGCAACTTTTAAATGTGCAGAAGTTATTTACAAAATTACAAACTAGAAATAGTATGTTGTAATACAAAGCAGAGGCTGGCAACATTTCTATTGAGTGGCTGAAAATGCTGCAATACTTTCTAGGGATGTTGAGTATATGCCAGATTTAATACTAGTTTGGAGATGATGAGGGAAATTACAAGCCTTTGGGGGCTGATATGTTTAGCATAGAGGGAGAGGTAGATTTGACCTGTAAGTGTTCCCATCACTTTTATTTTTAAACATCATTTACAGTTTTGAGTTCAAATTCCATTCTTCTCTTCTTCTATCCTCTCTCTCCTCCCTGGCACAGTAGGTAATCAGATGTAGTTATACATGTGCAGTACTGTGAAACGGTTTTTTTCATATTAGTCATTTTGTAAAAGAAGACTCAAATATAAGAAAAAAATTAAAAGAAATGATTCTGTCTGTATGCAATCATAATATCAGTTTTTTCTCTGGAGGCAGATAGTATGCTTCATCATTAGTCCTCAGGGATTGTCTTAGGTCGTTGTATTGCTGAGAATAGGTAAGTCATCCATATTCCTTCATCAAACAATACTGCTGTTACTGTGTAGTACAATATTCTCCTGGTTCTGTTCATTTCACTATGTATAAGTTCATTTAAGTATTTCCAGGTTTTTCTTAAATTATCTTGCTGAAATATCACAGTAATAATCCATTACAGTCATATACATAGCTTGTTTAGCTATTCCCCAATTGATGGGCATCTTTTTGATTTCTAATTCTTTGCCACCACAAAAATAGCAGTTATAAATATTTTTACACAAATAGATCCTTTTTCATTTTGGGGGGATATTTTTGTGATGTAGACCTGGCAGTAGTATTTCCCGCAAAGGGTATGCTGAATTTTATAGCCCTTTGGGCACAATTTCAAATTATTACTCCCCAGAATGGTTGAATCAGTTTACAACTCCCCCAAAAGAGCATTATTATCCCATTTTTTCCCACATCCTTACAACATCAAATGTTTTCCTTTTTTTTTCATATTAGCCATTCTCATAGGTACCTCAGAGGTATTTCTCTGATCAATAGTGATTTAGAACTTTTTTTTCTTTCATATGACTATAGGTAGGTTTGATTTTGTTGTCTGAAAACTATTGATTCATTTCCTTTGACTATTGTCAATTGGGGAATGATTTGTATTTTTTAAAATTTGACTCAGTTCTCTATATGTTTGAGAAATAAAATCAATGATACTTACATAAAAATCCACCCCCTCCAGTTTTCTGCTTTCCATATAATTTTGGTTGAATTAGTTTTGTTTGTATAAAAACATTTTAATCTTATAAAATCAAAATGGTGCATTTTACATTTTTAATGCTCTCTGTATCTTCTTTGGTCCTAAATTTTTCTCTTATCTACAAATCTGACAGATAAACTAGTCTTTGCTCTCTTATTTGCTTATGATTAATCAAGTACTCATTTTGATCTTATCTTGGTATATGATATATAACATGTTAGTTTATACCTAATTTCTGCCATACTGTTTTCATGTTATCCCAGTAATTGTGGGGACTGTATGTGTATATAAATACATATTTATACAGTTATCTTATTGCACAAGAAAAATCAGATCAAGAAGGAAGAAAGAGAAAAACTGAAAAAGAAAAACAAAATGCAAGCAAATAACAACAGAGAGAATGAGAAGCTATGTTGTGTTCCAACACTCAGTTCCTACACTTCTCTCTTTGGATTTCATCACTGAACAAGTGGAACTGGTTTGAATCATCTCATTGTTGAAGAGAGCCACATCGATCAGAATTGATTGTCGTAGTCTTCTTGTTGCCGTGTATAATGATCTCCTGGTTCTGCTCATTTCACTTAGCATCAGTTCATGTAAGTTTCTCCAGGCTTTTCTGAAATCATCCTGCTGGTCATTTTTTACAGAACAATAATGTTTCATAACATTCATATACCATAATTTATTCAGGCAATTGATGGGCATCCACTCAGTTTCCAGTTTCTTGCCACTACACAAAGGCTGCCACAAACATTTTTGCTCATGTGGGTCCCTTTCCCTTCTTTATGATCTCTTTTAAGCCGAGTAGAAATACTTTTGGGTCAAAGGGTATGCACAGGTTGATAACTTTTTGAGCATAGTTCCCATTGCTCTCCAGAATGGTCTTATTTGTTCACAGTTCCACCAACAATGCATCAGTGTCCCAGTTTTCCCACATCCCCTCCAACATTCATCATTATTGTTTCCTGTCATCTTAGCTATTCTGACAGGTTGTAGTGGTATCTCAGAGTTGTCTTAATTTTCATTTTTCTGATCAATAGTGATTCAGAGCATCTTTTCATATGGCTACAAATAATTTCAGTTTCTTTATCTGAAAATTGTTTGTTCATATCCTTTGACCATTTATCAATTGGGGAATAGCTTGACCTATTATAAATTTGAGTCAATTTTCTACATATTTTAGAAATGAGGCCTTTATCAGATCCTTTGGATTTAAAAATGTTTTCCCAGTTTATTGCTTCCCTTCTAATATTGTCTGTATTAGTTTTGTTTGTACAAAAACTTTTTAACTTAATATAATCAAAATTATCTATTTTATGATCAATAATGATCTCTAGTTCTTCTAATAATAATGATGAAGGGCGTTCTTGCTTCACCTATAATTGTGTTGGGAAGGCTTCTAGCTCATCTCCTTTATAGATAATGCTTGCTAATGGTTTTAGATAAATACTACTTATTATTTTAATATAAGCTCCATTTTTCCTATGCTTTAGTGTTTTTTAATAGGATTGGGTGCTTTATTTCTATATCTTTTCAGATACTTATACAATTTCTGTTTGTTTTTGTTATTGATATGATAAATTATACTGATAGCTTCCCTAATATTGATCTGGGTTTGTATTCCTGGCAGAAATCCCACTTGACCATAGAGTATAATCCTTGTGAAATATTGCTGTAATCTCTTTACTAGTATTTATTAAAAGATTTGCATCAATATTCATTAGGGAAATTGGCTTATAATTTTTTTTTTCTGTTTTGGCTCTTCCTGGTTTGAGTATTAGCACCATTTATTTTCAGGCTTTACAATTTTGTGTTTAATTGTTTTTTTTTTAATGTGTTCTTTTCTATAATTTTTAATTGTATGCACAAATTGTGGATTTGCATTTTCTCTATCTCATTGATGTAAACTTTTAGAAATATAAAATTTCCCTTAAGTACTGCTTTGGTTACATTCCATAACATTTGGTATGTTGTCTCATTGTTCTCATCTTCTTTAAGAAATTATTGATTGTTTTAATGATTTGTGCAGATTATTTAGATTATTTAATTTCTAGTCAAATTTTAAATCTTCTTTCCATTGTCCATTATTGAGTGTAGCCTTTTTTTGCATTATGATCTGAAAAAGATGTGTTAAATATTTCTACTTTGTTGCATATGGTTGTAAAGCCTTTGTGTTCTAATATATGGTCAGTTTTTATGGAAAGGATATGTAGTACTCAGAAAAAAGGCCTAATCTTTTCTATACCCATTCAAGTTCTCCAGAAATATATCATATTTAACTTTTCCTGAATTTTATTCACTTCCCAAATTTCTTTCTCCTTTGTTTTTGGTAGGATTTATCTGATATGATGAAAGTTGAAGTTTTGCATTATCTGTTTCGTCCTGTAACCCACACAACTACTCCTTCAAAAATTTAGATGCTGTATTATTTGGCATATATGTGTTTAGTTTTGACAAAACTTTATGTCTATACTAACTTTCACCAAGATATAAATTCCTTTTCTGTCTCATTTCATTAGCTCTTTGCTTTTGCTTTACCTGAGATTGCATCTCTATTTTCTTTCCTTCAGTTGAAGTGCAATAGATTCTATTCCAGCTCCTTACCCATACCCTGTGTATACCTCTCTGCTTCAAATGTGTTTCTTGTAAACAACATATTTTTAGGATTATGGTTTTTAATCCTTTCTATTATTTGCTTCCATTTTCTTGGTGAGTTCATCCCATTCACATTTATGATTATAATAACTATGTATTCTCCTCAATGTTAATTTTCACCTGTTTATTCACCTGGATTTTACCTCCTACCCTTTCCCCTCTCTGAACCCAATCTACCTTTCCTTTTATCAGTCTTCTTTCCCCCACTGCACCTGCCCAACTCTTCCATTTTATCATTGTCCATTTTTCTTCCTTATAGGGTAAGATAGATTTCCATATCCCAACTGAATTTTGTTGAAAATAAGATTTAAGCTTTGCTCTTCTAACTCCACCCCTATTTTCACCCCTATTTTCTCCTCTATTATAATACCTCTTTTGTGTGGAATAATTTACCTTGAATCTTGTATTTAGAAGTCAAATTTTTATTCAATTCTGGTCTTTTACTTAGAAATGCTTAAAAGTTCTTTATTTTATTAAATCTCCATTTTTTTTTCTCCTGAAAGATTATATTCAATTTTGCTAGGTAAGTGATTCTTGTTTTAATCCCAATTCCTTTGCCAGCCTATATCTTATTCTAAGCCCTCTGTTTTTTTCATGTGGAAGCTCCCAAATTCT
Organism: Sminthopsis crassicaudata; assembly: GCF_048593235.1. NCBI lineage: Eukaryota > Metazoa > Chordata > Mammalia > Dasyuromorphia > Dasyuridae > Sminthopsis > Sminthopsis crassicaudata. Next base: position 117,472,131 of record NC_133619.1, on the reverse strand, counting down.
GCTGTCCTTAGTGTAACACCACAGTATTTTGAACTGTTTCTTTTTGGTTGCTTGCACTACTTTCTCTTTGATCTGAACCCTGGAATTCGGCTCTGACATTCCTGGGAGTTTTCATTTTGGGATCTCTTTTAAGTGGTGATTAGTGTATTCTTTCCATTTCTATTTTGCCTTCTGGATCTAATATATCAGGGCAGTTTTCTTTGATAATTTATTATAAGATGTTGTCCAGGCTTTTTCTTGTCTTATTTGTTTGCCTTTTTTTTTTTTTTTTTAATACATCATGACTTTAATGTAGTCCAATAATTCTTTTCTTATTTCTCCTTGGTCTCTTTTCAAGGTCAATTGTTTTTTTCCCATGGGAAATGTCAGTTTTTCTTTTCTTTTTTCCTTTTCTTTTTGACTTTGTTTTATCCTGTCTTGATGGTTCATTGCAGTTATTCATTTCTACTTATTCACTTCTAGTTTTAAAGGAATTCTTTTTCTTCAATGAGCCTTTGTATTTCCTTTGGCCAATTTTATTTTTTAGAGAGATGTTTTCCTCAGTAAGTTTTTATATATTTTTTCCCACGGTCTTGACAATTTTTTTCATGTTTCTCTTGCATTGCTCTTATTGCCCCTCCTCCCACTTCCACCTCCAGATTTTCTTCTATTTCTCTGATTTGCTTTTTAAAATCTTTCTTTTTTTTTTTTTTTTTTTTTTTAATGTTTGTCCAGGAATTCTTTTGGGGCATGAGATCAAATTTTATTTTTCTTTGAAGCTTCACTTGTAGCCTTTTTGACACTTGTTCTCTTCATGGTTCATGGTTTGATGCCTTCTTGCTGGGTATTTTTTGGTGACAAGGACTTCTTTTGGCCCTGCTACTAGGTGGCTACAGAAACACGGCTTCTCTGCTAACAAGAGAGACCCTGAAAAAGTAAATTTTTTGCTGTTCTATCTGAAGGGCGGGGCCTTGCTGCTGGATTACTTTGGAAACAATGCGAGGGGCCGGGTCTTTGCTGTTTTCTGGCCCTGGAGAGGGGCTTCAATACTGATCAGCTTGCTGGTGCTCCTGCTGGGGGAGTGGGGTGGAGCAGGCGGACCCCCGAGGGAGTGGGGCCTTGCTTTACTGCAGAGACTGCTCACATGTCCTATTCCCTGGAGGCTGCACCTTACTGGTGGATTGCTCCAAGCTTGGAGCCTTGCTGCAGGCCCCCTGCTGTGAGGGTGGGCTTCCCTTGGTGCCCTTGGATCTCCATCTTCTCCTTCCTCAATGAGTCTGTGAGACAGACCTTTCCTTTTAGGGGGGTAAGCTGCTTCCCTGATTCTAGATCGATTCTGAGGTGCATTTCTAACTGTTTGGATGGGAATATAGGAGTGCTTTGGAGGGTTATTGCCCCTCTCTACTATTTAAAAAATTTTTTTTTGATATCTTGATCCCATTATTTAAAAAAAAAAAAAAGCAGCTGTTTGAAACTCAGCATTTCCCTGAAAGACAGGTGCTGAGTGAATAAGATGACTTTGCCTTGGAACAAATGAGCAGGATAGATAAAGATAACTCATAGCCTAGTGTCAAGAGGTAGTTGGAGCTCACCAAACCAAGAACCTGTTTTCCCCCTGGATAACATGCTAGCAGTTGCTGATTCATGAGATGAACTATTAAGTCCCCATGTTAATTTTGTTGAATTCAGTGGGAATTGGTAAAAAGCCATGTATAAAGAAAAATGTTCAAAGTCACTGTAAAGGAGACACTAGTAGTACCAAGGGAGATGCTAGGGTGGTATAAAGGCTATTTAGTGCTCTAACCTGAGATATTCCCAAGAGCCCAAATGTATTTCTGGTAGCATAGACAGTATTTTGCTTTCAAGTCTCAAGCTCATTACTAAAAATTGTGAGCTAAGTGTTGTTGGAGAAGTAGTTCACATTTCAGTCCATTAAAGTTTGATTTCTCATCTCTACTACAGGAAAGTTGAATGACCTGTTTAGATAATGAAAAAGTACTTGAACTGTTTAAACTGGTGATATGATAAATGGCAGTAACTTAAAACAGAAAGCACTTAAAGTGTGCCTGCAGATTTCATTTCATTTATACATAATGAGATAATTCAAGTTTCTCTAGGCTGCTTAAGACAATTTTGCTAATGGGTTGTTACCTGTCATAGGATTTTGGACCCAGAGGACCTGACCAGACTGTTGTGTCTCTCCCTTACTCCTCAACATCTCATAGCCACTAATTATTTGATAGAAATAGCTTAACATCCTGGAAGCATTAACTAGAAAGTCCTGGAATTGGAGAGCTTATTGCTCTCTCCCTCTGTGCTCTAGGAAAGTAGTGGCAAAGATATTTCTTTGTATGTGCCTTCAGGAGATGACTATTCTGATTCATGGGGAAGGAATGGGGGAGTACCAGAAGAAATAGGTAAGAAAAGAGCTGCCTTGCTAAATAATACTAGGAGAAATAATTTAATTAAATTTTTAGTTGTTTGGGTTTTATCTCCACACCATTCTTTATAATGTTTTTCTTCAAACTCTGGCATTCTACCTCTGATTCCTGTAAGCTGATATACTTTCATCTGTAGCGATCAATTCATTGCAATCAGAGTTGACTATAGTTACATAAAAGTTGATTGTTAGCATAAAAGTCAATTGATACTCTCTGGATTAGTAGCTAAGATGAACAGTGATTGGTAAAATGAATATAAATTGCCTGTCTTGCAAATACAAATTAATGTGTTTTATGTTATAGAGGACACATGGATACCTGGGATGGATCAGTCAAAAGGAGAAATATGGCAACCCATAGAATTCAGGGAGAAAAATGTGTTTTTTACTGAATTACCAAGCAAATAGTATCATATTGTAAGAATTAGAAAAAATGCAGATGTAATCTCTACAAAAAGGTGTAATGCCTTGAGGAAAAATTTCTGCCAAAATTATTTAGGAAAATCTAGATTTCAGAAATTGTGTTTTGTGTTAACTATTTCAACAATTTTTCTTAAAGATAATTTATTAGTCACCTACTGCATACAGGACCTTGCCCTAGGTGCTGAGGATGCAAAGATGAAAAATAGTTACTGGCCATAAGGAAAGTATGGTTAAATTTTTTTGTTTAAAGGCAGTTAAGAAGTAAACATAATATCTATTAGAATGTGGTAAGATCAAAGGAAAAGATGCTTCTAAAAGTTTTATAGGACAATATTAGTAAGGGAGAAATTAGTAGGGGTGGGGCACATAAGGAAAAGCGTCATGGAAGAGATGGTACCCGATCTGTCCTTTAAAGGTAGAAATATTTCAATAGTTAGATAATGTGGTATTAGTGTGTTCTAGCCATGTGGGTCACCTTGCAAGGCTTTATAAAATCAGATTCATTCATTCAGTCATTCATTCATTCATTTATTTTTAAGACAAATCAAGGGGATATCCAGTGGTTTAGTTTGCATACTAAATACTAAACATACTAGGAGAAATAATTTGATTAATTTTTTAGTTGTTTGGGTTTTATCTCCACACCATTCTTTATAATGTTTTTTCTTCAAACTTTGGCATTCTACATCTGATTCCTGTAAGCTGGTGCGCTTTCATCTGTAGCCATCATTTCATTGCAATCAGAGTTGATGATTGTTACATAAAAATTGATTATTAGCATAAAAGTCAATTGTATGCATGGAAATAACATGAAATAGGTTAAGAAATTGGAATGTACAAACCATTAAACATCATGTTAATGAATTAGTAACCAGGAAAAGTCATGTTTGTATCTCTGTGGAGGTTGTATTGGAGAGGGGAGATATTAGGGGCCTGGAGACCCATTAGAAGGCTGCATGGATAGTTCAGGTAAGAAGTGCTGAGGACCTGAACTAAAGTGAAAAGAGAGGAGGGAGCGGATGAGAACGTTATTATAGAGGCAGAAGGAGAGATTTTGATAAAGATGTGTCAAGGATGGTAAGAGAAAAAAAGAAAGATTCTGAAGCTTAGAGTATATCTCCTATTGCTATCAACTACAATAGGTACTTTGGGAATGATTTTGGGGATGATGGTGATGAATTCTCTTTTGAGAACTGAGTTAGAGGCTATAGAGTTTTGTTTCTTTTAGGAGGCAATTATAAATACAAGACTGGAAATTAGAGGGAGAAATCATATATATATATATATATATATATATATATATATATATATATATATATATATATATATATATATATATGGAGAGAGAGAGAGAAAGAGAGAGAGAAAGAGAGAGAGAGAGAAAGAGAGAGAGAAAGAGAGAGAAAGAGAGAAAGAGAGAGAGAGAAAGAGAGAGAAAGAGAGAGAGAGAGAGAGAGAGAGAGAGAGAGAGAGAGAGAGAGAGAGAGAGAGAGAGAGAGAGAGAGAGAGAGATCTTAGAGTCATCTACATAGAAACATGAGAACCATGAGAATTGATGAGCTCACGAAGCAGAGGGAGAGGAAGAAAAAAGGTGGGGAGGAAAGAGAGAAAGAAGAAAGTGGGAGAGGAAAGAACAGAAGTGAGGAGAAAGAAAAAAGGAATGAAAAAGGGGAGGTGGGAGAAGAGAGAAGGCAAGGGCAAAGGAGAGAGAGACAGAAAGATATATATGATGGTGTCTTGGAAGATACTTGAACAAATCTGAGAAGAGAATAAAGAAGATAAATCAGTAAAAGAGCCAATAACCAGTGAAATAATGACCATAGAAGTAGAGGTCTTGAAGTACATGGTAAGAGAGGGAATATGCATGAGAATAGAGTAGCCAAAATAGAATCATACAATAGTATCAAAAACTTTTCCTCAATGTGTGTACATTTAGTTATAAATTATATGCATGTACTACTATACCTAATATAGTAATACATTCTGCACTAATATTATATGTAAGCGTTTTTAAAACAAAATATGTAAGAACCAATATTGTAAAATAATTTTATTATAATAAATTTTAAAGCAACCTTTTATTCATTCATTTTTTTCATTGTATTCATTTTATTTCTTTGTTTATTCATTTTGTTCTGACTAGTGAATTTAAAGTGTATGCTATTGTTATGAAGGGACTAAGGGGAGGGAGAAGAGGGTGAGCCCAGAATTGCTAGGTTAGTGATGACTGCCCTCCTGCTTGTGGACTTTTGCTGAGGCAGGGGCAGTGAGGACCGGCAGAGTGCCTCGTATTGGAGCCAGGTTTCTTGCCTGATTTCCTGCCTGAGAAGGAAACATGTATTCATGAAAGTAGAGGAGAGAAGCCCTGGGAAGTGGACGCTGCAAGCACACTGAACAGCCATTCTGTTCTCAGTTCTATTTTCTTTTCATATCCCAGAGGACTATTTCATGTACTCCCTGGGGTGTTGCACCCACATGGGAGACTGCTGCTTTAACCTGTACAATGATGCATCAGACTTGAGGAGGATGATTCAAGAGAGACAATTAGCAAGCTATTGGTGATCTGAGAGAGAATGTCTTCAAGAGAGTGATGCTGATGGAAGCCAAATTGTTTGGGGCAGTAAGGGGTTGGGGGGTCAAGAAGAAGTAATAGACAGTGAAGCTGTAGAAACAATGAATGTAGCTAATTTTTAGAAGTTTACTAATGGAAGAGAGGATAAATAGAAAGCCAATAGGGAAGTCATTTTGGAAGGGAATAGATAAACATTTGTAGGAAGAAGGGAAAGAGAGACTATTGACATAATTGATGATGAGAAAGGTAGAGTAATAGATAAAGTAAAGATTTGCAGAAGATGAGAGGGAATGTTAAGGACTTCATCTCCATTTTACAAAAAGGACTACATGTGTTACCAGTGTCTTACATTTTCAGAAATTTGAAATTGTTTCATGACTTACAATTACATATCCAGAATTAGGCATTCTGAAGGTTTACTGGGAAGGGGGGAATTCTTTTCCAGAGCTACACTTGAAGGTACTTTTATAATCCATTTCTTCATTTTATTTAGAATACTGCAGCCAAACCAAAAACATCCTAATGTGCCATTCAGTTACAAAAGCATTATGCAAAACCATGGCAACAATTTTCTCTAGTCCATTTTCAGTCTTTTTAAGTTAGCATTTTCTTCTATTGAATCCATTTTTTAATAGTCAAAAACAATAAGCACAATGAAATTTAAGAAGGGAGGGACTTTACCACATTCAATTATTTGTATGAAGAAGATATATTTTTAAATAAATAAAGGAAGATAATTTTCAAAGCCTTTAAGAACCTATTGGCACTGAGATTAATTTATTTTTTTATCTGAATTATTTTTGAACAGTTTGAAGCAGAAGTTAATTGAAATGGATTTTTGTTTTTGTTTAGTCATTTCAGTCATGTCTGCCCCCATAGTGACCCCCTGTGGGTTTTATTTTTTTTTTTGGCAAAGATGCTAGAGTGGTTTGCCATTTCTTTCTCCAGGGGATCTCTTTTGTCAGACAAGTGACTTGCCTAGAGTTACATAGCCAGGAAGTGTCTGAGGCTGAATCTGAACTCAAGACTTACAGACTCCTGATCCACTGGTCTATTTTCTGAGCCACCAGCTGTCTACAAAAGAAATTTGTTCATATTTTTAATGATTGCTAGTGATAAATTAACTAATGACCAAAAAAAGTTCTGGTAATTTTAATACATTGCATGAACATATAAAGTCCAACTTCTCTTAATTCTAGTGCTTTTTCTCTATTAATTATTTCCTATTTATTCTGTTTAAGATTGCTTTGTATATATTTGTTTCCATGCTATTTCCCGCTTTAGATTGTAAGTTTTTGAGGGCAGAGATTGTCTTTTGCCTCTTTCTGTATCCCCAAAGCTTTGCACAACATCTGTCATATAGTAGTTTCTTTATAAATATTAAATTCCCCTTGTGAAAATATTCCATTTATTCAGTGACTCACAGTGCCAGCAAGTATACATATGCACCTAAAGTTTTAAAGAAACCACTTTTCATTTTCTGAAAACATTGATAAAATTGAGGGAGAATTTAGCGGAGAAGAAAAGTGATTTTAGCATAGTTCTCAAGTTGGGTGAAAAGGCAGAGTGGGGGAAGAGGTATCTGTCATTTGAGTCTGACAATAAAGTCTTTTATTGGAATATGACATTGATCTGGAATTATCAGGTATAAAAGTAAAAAGTATATCAGGTATTAAACGTTCCCCACTTAAGGAAGCATCTACTTCTAACCTTTCCAAATCCATAGGATGCTATTTTTAACAGGGATTTTCAATAATTACATCTCTAAATTCATCTAGAACTTCAGTTTTTTGTGTACAAGGTTATACTATACTGTTACCATCCTAATGATGGGGTAAAGAAAGGGATGAATAAAACAAAATAACACAGGAATACAAATATAAGAAAGACTAGACCCGCATAGCAACACATAATTTGTTTGAAAGATTGTGGACATTATTTTGTTTTATAAATTCTCTCTCTCTCTCTCTCTCTCTCTCTCTCTCTCTCTCTCTCTCTCTCTCTCTCTCTCTCTCTCTGTCTCTCTCTCTCTCTCTCTCTCTCTCTCTCTCTCTCTCTCTCTCTCTCTCTCTCTCTCTCTCTCTCTCTCTCTCTCTCTCTCTCTCTCTCTCTCTCTCTCTCTCTCACATGCTGGGGTTAAGTGACTTGCCCAGGGTCACACAGCTAGAATGTGTTAAGTGTCTGAGACCAGATTTGAACTCGGGTCCTCCTGAATTCAAGGCTGGTGCTCTATCCACTGCGCCACCTAGCTGCCCTTTTATAAATTTTTTATTTGCAAATTATATTTATAATTTTTCGGATGCTTGGATTTATTTATTTAGTGGTTATTATTTAGACAAATTTATATTCAAATATTCAGCGTTTGGGATTAGAATAAAATAAGTTCCTTATTTTAGTGGCCCTGGAGCTACATGGAAGATCTGGGTTCCATTGCTACCTATGGCAGTCACTACCTTTGGACTCTTGAGAAAATCACTCAATATCCATGGGGTCTTATGTCCTTTATCTGTTTTTTTAAAAAATAACTGAGTAGAACCTGATGACTTGAGTTCACTTTCCTATGTTCCTATGACCGAAAAAAGAAGGTAGTCTTGTGAGGGTGATTTTTTTTCGAGGTCAAGAGAGGCAAGGAAAACTGTGTCACAGTGGTGTGGCTAAGGTCAGGTTTTATAGTAGTCAAACATTTCGCACAGGAATTGGCAGGCTTTATGAGCTTTCTGGCCAAGATTTCACTTAATCACTCCCAGGAGGTGGGGGAGAAGCTGTAGCTCTCCTTCACCAAGGGTACAAGGTGTTAGCTGCTTGCTAATGAGCTTTCCTCTCTGGTTCCTTTTTTCCTCCACCCACCCAGCCTAGTAATCCAATATGCTTTTTTTCAGTTTTCAGAAAATTGATACATGAGCCAACCAAGCCTTGGGAAAGATGGAGTGAAAGTAGAAAGACAAGAGGCAGACAAGAGAGAGTTCATAAAGGAATCAAAAGGAAGAAAAAAAAGCCTTTATTTAGTAACCCACTATGTGCCTGACACTGGGATGAGCACTTCACAAATATTGAGGGGTATTTGTTCTTCACATTTTACAGTTGAAAAAGCTGAAACAGAGAAAGGTTAAGTGCCTTACACAATTTCTGAAGTCAGATTTGAACTCTGCTCTTCCTTCCTTACTCCAGGTCCAGCACTCTATATTAACTTCCCTAATCTAGCTGTCTGGGATGGGCACCAAAGTTAAATTTAACCTACTTTGTTGTTGTTGTTGTTGAGTTGTTTCAGTTATGTTCTACTCTTCATGACCAAATTTGGGATTTTCTTGGCAAAGATACTGGAATAGTTTGCCATCACCTTCTCCAGCTCATTTAACAGATGAGGAAACTGAGACAAGCAGGGCTAAATGACCTACCTGGGATCACCCAGCTAGTAAACATCTGAGTCCAGATACACACACACACACACACACACACATATGATTTAGTGTTTCACTTAATACAAGACATTCAACAAATATGTTGACTTTGTTGAATGAATACTTGACTATTGGTCGTTTGAAGTTAAGACTAATTAATCTTTGTATTGTCCCATAATTGCATTCATCGTAGGAATTTAACAAATATGGATTGGAACTGAAGATAGATCTGTCTTGAAACCAACATATTTAAGTTAATTTGAATTTCAATGTCATCGCATTTTCATTTATCTTGGGATAGAAAGGAATACATCTAGTTTTAATTAGACAATCCAACTTCTTCTATTCATACTCAGTACTAAAACGTTACTAGTAAGAGATTGGAAAATAAAAGACACATAAATATGTAGTGGATTCTGCAGAATATGGGAGGAAGACTCTACCACCATATGGGTTGAAATAATTATTGATCACAAAATAGAAATTTTTGGTTATATTAAACAAAAAAACTTTTGCACAAACAAAAGTAATGCCGACAAGACTAGGAGAGAAGCAATAAACTGGGAAAACATTTTTACAGTCAAAGGTTCTGATAAAGGCCTCATTTCCAAAATACATAGAGAACAGACTCTATATTGGTCTCCTAGGCATGGAGGAACAATCAGTGGGGATCCAAAAGTTAGTGCCATTCTGGTTATTTTATTCCTCTTCATTTGGCACAAATCAGAACCTGAGAGAGCTCTCAAACTGACCTTCAAAGCTTGGATCTCTAGAGATAGCCATGGAGTCATCCTGTTTTCTAATGAGTTTTAAGCTGTTACTATAAGGGGAATGAGAGAAATGGAACAGCATAATGGATGAGATGAACTCAAAGCCAGTCAACTATAGCTCCCACCTCTGAGATATATTGACTGTGTGACCAGTACTCTTTAACTTCTTAGCAGTCTAGGCTAAGACTCCTCATTGCATTTGGAGAGTTTCTTTACCTGAGAACTCCTTATGCAAGTTAAATCCCATGTCTAGTCCCTATCATTAACCCTTTATGACAAATACTGGGAAAAACTATGGGGAACATTACAAAGATTAAGAAAAAATGCATTTCTTTCCTTTATATGGTTCCTATGAGAATAAGTCTGTGATACTTCACAGTTTTATTCTTATTCTCTTGTTGCTATTCCCTTGACAGAGGCTGCCTTGGTCTTAGCTACCATTTGGTAGCTAACTCTTATTTCTGCAAAGTGAAATTTGTGGTCTTTTTAGAAATATTGGACAGGTATAGTACCTTCACTAAAAATTTAAGGAGATAGATCAAAATTTCAGGATGTGGGAAATGATGAAATAATATTCAGACAAATATTGGAGCTTTGGGACAATTTTCAGTCAACTTTAAATGCTAATTTCTTTGAGTTGAATCAAAATGAGTGAAAAAATTAATCTGTAGCATACAATAGAGAAGAATCTGTAGATTCTTTTTTGTTATAAATCCATAGGTAAATGAATGGACGAACTTCAAAGTGGCTTCCATAGAACATTTGTACTCACCAGGGCAGTAAGGTAACATCCTTTTAGTTTCTAAGCATATTTAAAATTCTGGTGTGGGAAAAAATGAATTCTGCCACTTGGTCATATAAAAAGGGAGTGGTAGGAGCTGTGTGAGACTGAAAGGAAAAGCCAAGATGATAGAATGTCAGGGTGAGAAAATGTTGCCATGGAAACAAAGTATTGACCAGGGGAAAAGCAGAAATGGAAAAAATATCCTTGGAAGTGAGAAAGGAAGGCTAAATTTTGATGTACTTCTCAGTTTAATTGAGAAGATGATATTTCCTTATCTAGATGGCACATCCTTGGCATTCCTTATGACTTTGTACCATTAAATTTTTTTTTCATAGCTCCTTAATTAGATTGTAAGTTTCCTGAGGGAACAATCCAATCTTTTACTTTGCTCGGTATATACCTTGCACATAGCATATATACCCTAAATAGTTGATTATTAAATGTTTTCAGTTTTAGGGTGTCAAGTTCTAACAGTAATCATTATTACATTGTAAGATGGCTTACTTGATTATCCCTTAGAAATAGAGCATTTCTATTCATTATTTTAAAGAAGACTTAGTTTTTAATTTTCTATTTCTAGAATAGGTGAACTGAAAATACAAAAGGACTTACCAAAATTAGGCAAAACAGAAGGATTTCAAGCTGACCCTTGAGTCGCATCATTGTAAACATGTTTGTCCAGACTGGTCAGTAGTTAGCTTGAGATTGGGATTTACTTAAGAGCCACCAGCTTTAATCTGTGTCTTTAAAATGGCCAGGGCAGCAATAGGATGTTTTAAATCTAACCTTGTATAATTTGGACTTGTTTAAATCAGATTGATGGCAATTAAAAAATTATTTGGCATAAATAAATGTCATATGCTAGCCATTGCCTTTTGGTATTAAGTAATTTCAAAATGTAGATGTGCTGAATCTCCATTTACCATTTCTTGGTTGAATATTAAATTTTAATTTATGTTATTAGAATTCCCCAGCTGAAACTTCAGTATATCAACCCTGTACATGAAAAATTAAGTGACAATACTTAAGATTTCCATCTACAAAGTCACTTAGAGATTTCAACTAATTTATCATCATGCCTTCTCTTGGAGATCTTATTTAAATATTAGTACTCATACTTTATTGATATTCACCACTAAAATCTACCCTTAGTGTTTCACTGTGTATTGAGATAACTCCAGAAATTTTGGGGCTCTGTCAACAGAGTCCAAGGTTTGTCAAGTCTCAATCTCACTGGAAAGGTCCAGTGAAAGATTTGAGTAGAGTCATCTGGGGCAGCTTAGCTATAATAACTCGGTTTTATATTGGTATATAGATGGTTTTAAATTTTGGCCACAGCAACACCCAATAATATAGTAGTAAGTATAGTGCATTGGAATTAGAAAGAACAGAATTCATACTTTGCTTTTATGCTAGCTAAGTGACTCTCATGACAAATCACTTAAAATCTCTCTTGATTTTCTCTTAACTTCTCTCGGTTTCTTCATCTCCAAAGTGGAGATGATAACAGCTATCTCACAGGGTTTTATCTTTTTTTTATACATCATAAATAAAACACTTTGCATACTTTAAAGGAATGTATAAGGTACTAGCACTACTACCACTACCACCAAACACTATGGAGAGTGTTTGCCACCTAAATCAGTAGAGGGAATAATATCAATGAGATTAGAGATCCTGGAAGAATTTTTTTAAAATAGTTCATTTAAATTGAAGCTGAGGTATAAAAATAAATATTTGTACCCATCAAATAAAAGATTAGAATAAATAAGGAAGGAAGGAAGGAAGGAAGGAAAGAAGTATGTTCTATGCTAGGTATTTAAAATATATTACCTTGTTTTGTCATTAAAGTAACTCTGTAAGGTAGGTACTGTTATTATTTCCATTTTGTTGTTGTACAAGGATCTAGTGGCTATGGAAGAGAAAGTGAGGGTGGTGATTTCCATTTTACAGATGAGGAAACTGAGTCAAGATAAGGTTAAGTGACTTTCACAGGGTCACACAATTAGGCTGGCTTTGAAGTCAGGATTAGATCCAGGGTTCCATCCCCTATGCCATCCTCACTTTAGTGGAAGAATCATAAATTCCAGTGGCTCCTTCCTTTAATCTCTAGAACTTGGAATATTTTATCTTTCAGGAGAGTGCAGGGATATAACTCCTAAGCTTTGAAACTCTTCTTATCCTACATTCAAGATAGGCAGAGAAAAACTCCCTTCTGTTTAGAATCTTGAAATTAATATCTATATGAATAGATATTATATTATTTATATTAATAGATATTATAAGGAATCTATATTGCTTTAAAAGTGACACAGAAAAATGTTACTACAAGAGGGCAGAATCTGTACCACCTGCAGATGGTACATTGTAGCCTGTAAATGTAAGCATTTTGAATGAGTCAAAATAGGTTTTGTCTTTGTCTCACTAGCACTCAGGACAGTGTCTTGTAGTTCATAAAATGTTTGATGAATGGGAAATTAGTCCATGGTCATGACTGAGACACATCCCATGAATTATATCACTTAGGAATTTTATAAGGGCCAAAAGCAATGTTGTTTAGACCCAAGAGACACATGAAAGATACATACTCACTCCATTCTCAGACTTGGTAGGACTATGCATCCTGTGAAGTTTATAAAAGAACCGAAATCTTTTTGAAAACTAAAGCTATAAGACTAGGGCTGTTATCAAAAAAAGAGGAACATAATTCACCTTATTTGTATGTGTACTGTATAATGGTTTTCACTTCAGAAATATTTTTCTGTGCTATCTCCCTCTTTCCTTCCATGATAAGTAAAACACTCATAACTTAATTCAAATGCAGCTGTAACTAGTTTACATTTCCATGTCTAGAAGTGAGAAATGTATTCCTTGCTCACTGTACAGTAGCCTACTATCCTAGACCATTTCAGTTAATAAGTGAAGAACTAAAAATATGTGGAACATTATGTTAATTTATACATAGATATGCTACTTTCTAAGTCATTTCTTCATTCTGTCTTCTATTAGGAAACTATAAGAGCATATTGAATAGGTTCAAATCATTTTTCTTTGGTCATTTGGCCAATTATTTTATGGATTATTTTCTCACACTGTTTTCTGAGTTTTGCTCTTTTATGTTAACATGCAGCCCAAATTCTTCCTTTCTCACTTTTTTGACAGCACCAAGACATCATCTCCTGGAACCTTTGAGGTGTGAGAACAGAGCTCCCCTCCACCTACTCACTCTCTGACACTCATGTAGAGAAAAGGAAATGAATTCTCATTTTCATCCATGTTTAAACTTTTAAAAAGCTTCTCCTGGCAATGGGATTCCCAATCTCCATTGTAGCTAATTAGACCGAATGAAATGTGACTTATAATTATAGCCACTGAATATTATCATAACAAATTTGAACAAATACTCTAAAGATGATACTCTATGTATCCTGAGTCAGAAAAAGATGGAGATAAGTGGTAAGACTATAACCTGGCTAGCTTTACTCAGCTAATAATATAGAAAATAATGCCTAAAGGAAAAAAAAGACTATTATCTCTATCAGTTTTAAATTTAATATCGTTCAATGAAAGAAAAAAAAAGAGCAAAAATATGAGCAAAAATTAAAAAAAAGATAGGGGGAAAATATAGATAAAAAAGAAGATTTAAATAAAATTTATATATGTTTGCGTGTATATATTATTTTTTCAGTCACATGTAAAATGATTTTTTAACATTTCTTTTTAAATATTTGAGTTTCAGATTTTCTCCCTTCTCCTCCTCCATTGAGAGGGCACATGTAAAGTTATACAAAACATTTCTATAAAAGTCATGTTTCAAAAGAAAACATAGATTCCTCCCTCACCCCCCTCCAAAAGAAAATCTTCAAGAAAAATTTAGTTTTAAAAAAAAGTGTGCTTCAATCTGTATTCAGACACAATCAATTCTTTGTCTGAATATGGGTAGCATTTTTAATAGAAGATCCTTCAGAGTAGTCTTGAATCATTGTATTACTGAGAATAGCAAAGTTATTCATAGCAGATATAGCAGCAACACTGCTGTTGCTTTGTATATATTTCATTTTGCTTGAGAGTTTTTTTTTTCCCAAAGAAATACAAATGGTATATGAGAAAGTAATTGAATAAGTATTATTTATAAACAAGTACTATTCAGACATGCCCTACTTAAAGAAAATCCACTCTGGGAAATTAATTATTGAAGTAAGTCCTTCTAAGAATCCTCTTAAATAGATTCGGGAGGAAATTAGACTTACCTTCAAAATAAAATTAAAAAAAAAACTTTAGAAAAGGCAATAAACATTTATAATCCCTTATTTAGTAAGCAATTGGTAATATACACAAGTTATCAAATAATTTACTTTCATAATCTCATATAATCCTGACAACAAGCTTGTGAGGTAGGTATTGTATATTTAGTTTTATTCTTTTGTTATAACTGAAACTCATTAAAGGTGAGTTAACTCATTAACTTTCCCTATGGTCACATGCCAAATGAATATGGGAATCAGGATTCCAACCTTCATTTTTCTGAACTCCAATCGAAACAATCCCTCGACTATATTATATTTGGATAGTTTCTTTACAAACTTTAGAAAGAATAGGTGAAAATTTAGGTTAGAAAGGGGAATATTTGCTTGTAACAGAGAAAGAGAAATAAAGCATTTAAAAAACCAACCATTAAGTAGGGCCTTCTCATGTGCATCATACTCAAAAGAATTGCTGATTTCAGTATGATAGTTGTATTGTGTAGTTTATTTTAAATTATTCTCATCTTATTCGATAGATTTACCAAGAATCAAATAAGATAATATTTCTTAAGTGCTTAGCACAGGGCTTGACACATAGTATTATATAAATGTTCATCATCATTATCTTTATTATTAATGGAACAAGTTGCCAACCGTTAGCATTCTTTTATTTTTAATGGTCTACAGACTATTTCCCAAGTGGATAAAATATTTGCCTATAATAATTCAATAAACATGTATTAGGATATAAGTTCATCTTCGGTAGATTCATTGAAAGCATCATCAATAAAACTTAATAATAGACATTAAAGATATTATGAACCTTATTCTTCCTCCAAGGTTTTTCTTATTCCTGTTAGTTCACTATATTAGGAAAGTTCCTCTCTCCCCCCCAAAGCTTTGAGATGATGAATATAGGATATGGTAACATCAGTTAAAATGCTAAAATACAACATATTCCTTTATATGTTATCAGTTTCTTATTGCACAAAGGATTCTTGGGCTATTAATGTTGAATATTCTTTGGAAGGATGCAGATAGTTGGCACAGTAGAACACTGGATCTGGAATTAAGAAGATTTCTGATTTCAAATCCAGCCTCAGACACTAGCTGTGTAATCCTAAGCAAGTCATTCTTGTTTGCCTCTGTTTTTTTCATATGTCAAATGATCTAGTGAAGGAAATGGAAAATCACTACTGTAACTTTGCCAAGCAAATCCCCATACAAGGGCATGAGTAGACATATATGGTTGAAATTACAGAACAACAACAACATCCTTTTGAAGCTCTTTACTTGGAAGGCAAGTCCAATATTTTTTTTTTTAGAATCTATTCAGAGGATTCTTAGAATGACTTAAGTCAAGAATTATAGATTTCCATATAGTACAGCTCTTTTAAACAGGATATGCCTGAACAGTACTCAAGTTTATAAATAAATATTTCTTTTTTTTTTAATTTAATTTTTATTTAATTTTATAATTATAACTTTTTTTGACAGTATATATGCATGGGTAATTTTTTTATAACATTATCCCTTGCACTTACTTCTGTTCAGATTTTTTCCCTTCCTCCCCCAACCCCCTCCCCTAGATGGCAGGCAGTCTTATACATGTTAAATATATTACAATATATTCTAGATACAATATATGTGTGTAGAACCAAATTTCTTGTTGCACAGGAAGAATTGGATTCAGAAGGTAAAAATAACAGTTTACACTCATTTCCCAGTGTTCCTTTTCTGAATGTAGCTGATTCTGTCCATCATTAATCAATTGGAATTGGATTAGCTCTTCTCTATGTTGAAGATATCCACTTCCATCAGAATACATCCTCGTACAGTATCATTGTTGAAGTGTATAATGATCTTCTGGTTCTGCTCGTTTCACTTAGCATCAGTTGATGTAAGTCTCTCCAAGCCTCTCTGTATTTCTCCTGTTGGTCATTTCTTACAGAACAATAATATTCCATAACCTTCATATACCATAATTTACCCAACCATTCTCCAATTAATGGACATCCATTCATCTTCCAGCTTCTAGCCACTATGAAAATCTTCCTTTTATATTGTTTTCCCAGTCTTATTTTTCCCTTTTTTTTTGATATTTTCATTATCCTTTTCCTGATATATGTGTGCATATATATTAGATTATAATATATAGGAATATTAAGAAGATACTATTTTTAGTGCATCATTATTGTATCTATGCATTTATCTGTAACAATTCAATCTGTAATAAATGCCTTGATTCCAAAAGGGTTTTTAAGGATATTTTGAAGTCTGGATTTTTAGTATGGAATTTGTTTTCTCCAGGTCCTTAATTGTATCCACTAGATCATGTCTTGATAGGTACCAAAGTAGTGTGACCTACAGTGATGATGATTTCTACTATTTTCTTGCATATTAATGCTTTGATTACCAAATTCAGGCTCGGAAGAATCACTCCTAAAAGGATTACCTTTCTATAATTTTTGATAGTGATACTCTGATCTTGAATTGCTATCATAATCCCCTTCATGAAAAAAAAAAGTCTTAATGGTTTAGCCGTGTACTTGATGTTTCTTTATCATCTTAGATTTGGGCAAAATACATGCAGATGTTACCCATAGGGTCATTTGATTCCAGTCTTCAATTTTACTTATTTATTTAACCTCAGGGTGCATAGAGAGAGACACTAATATTTAAAATAAATTATACAACACAATGTATCTTTTATTGAAACATGTACCTGTATTGTTGATCGGTAAAGTGATATCTGTTCATTCTAAAAATATTTCTGTTGATCCTTGACTTGCTAATCATGTGTTTTGAGAATATCTATTAATGCGTTTCCCTTTTGTCACAAGTAATTATTTATCTTTTGTTAGCTTCTTTACATTTGCCTGTGTTTCAATAACATTGTACAGTTGTTGTTTTAAATTAAGCTACTTTTCAGATATGTAACAATCCCTTTTATAGCTCTGAGCTTTATATGTTAAGATTCTTTTTACATAGGTATCAGTTATTTTAAAGGTACTATTCACACTGAATTTGGATTTTCAAGTGTCATTAAATCTTTCTACAAATTCAGCCTTGGCTTTCTTCTCCATTGCTTTATGGGGATGTTTCTTGTCTGGTGGAGACCAAAGTATTTTTAAATGTTTCATTCATCAATTATTTCAATTATATCTCTAGATTCAGACTTGAAACTTTTAGTCTATATCTTTCCTTGGAGTACATTAAGAATTTTACATTTATTGAGACAAAATGAAATGACATTTTGCTATCATTAGAGAAAAGTTTTTACAAGATGAAAAAATAGTTTTATGTGGTTTTTCATGCCCTTCCTACATAAAGTGATTAATTATTTTTATTCAAAACTGTCTTTAAATTACAAAGCATTTTTAGTTCTATTTAAGAAAGATTATAGTGGATTTAAGAATAGGCTGAATAGTAAAGGGCTTAAAGTATCTCCCTGAGAAGATTCACATTTTATACTAGTTAATATTATTGTGTTGATATCATATCAAACATTCAATTATTTTCATAATAATTGGGTGCTTTGTGTTTATTTTTAAATGCATGAACACACCAAGAGTTCACAACTGAGTCAAATGCTTAATGAGTGAGGTGGCTCACTAGATAAAGTGCTGGGACTCTAGTTAAGACCTGAATTTAAATTTGGCCTCATATACTTACTATCTGTGTGATCCTGAGTAAGTCACTTAATCCACTGGAGAAAAAAAAAATAAGACTGACCATTTCAGTATCTTTGCCAAGAAAACTACAAGCAGAGTATTGGCATGTTGTGGTCTTCAGGGTCACAAAGGATTGGACACAGTTGAACAACTGAACAATAATAACAACAACAGTTAATAGCAGTTTCGGGCAGTTTGTTCAATAATTATCAAATTGATAATAAGCTGTTTTATAGATTCTTGATATTTTCTTCCTCAGCCAAGAAAGTGTTTGCTTATTAGTGGTTATAGATTTTTTTTTTTGTGATACAAGCTCTAAATACTTTATGTAGAGTGCATTTGTTATTGTCATTACTTTTCTTGAAAAAATTTACTTTGCATTTAAAAAATTCCATTCCATCTTATGCTTGAATTTTATTATGAATTGTGACCATAAAAAGCAAGATATAGTTCCAGTTCTGTAATTTAACTTAGTAGAAAAACATAAATATGGTCTATTAAATCCACCGTTATTATTAAGTGCCTACTATGTGCCAGACATTCTTCCATGTGTTGGGAATACAGGTACAAAAAAATTGAACAATCCCTATTCACAAGGAGTTTATGCAAATCCATTTTACTTTTCAGGAATATTAGATAAACTGAGTTGTACATTTTATAAACTATTATGTGCCCATACCTTATAGTAATGTGCAATACAAAAAATAATAAACTGACCGAACTACTGAAACCATCAGTTGCCAATATTCCATAATATCATACTGGCTAATTCAAGAATGTGGAATACAAAGACCAAGAAGGGAAATCAACTAAGTTAAAATTTATTGCCTCATTATATGATAATCAGTAGTAAAGTCAGTCTGCCATGGATGAGTAAAAACAAAGGCTTGGAAATCCCATTATTTATATTAATCCCCAGTTGATTATCCTTTGAAATTTCCATAAGCATAATCTAATAGATGGAATTTGTCATTTGCCTACAACTTTACTTTTTGTACAGCTTGAAGTAAAATTGAAATTCATATTTGATAGTTTTAATCTGGTTAAAATTAGTGGATAAATATTGATTATAGGAACAGAATAGTTAGGAAATAATAGTTTTTACTTCTTTTGTGTTTTTTCATATCTCTTCCTTTCTTTTTAAATCAGAAGATCACTATATTTTAACTTTTTTGTCCCTCGTTGTATGCCTGTTTTGTAGTGTTGCAAGTACCTTTTATGCTTTTATCAATTCCTTAGATAATATAAATGCATTATTTACAGTGTATTAAAAGACAATTGCATATAATATTTTAAATATATATATATGTATATAATCTATATATATATGTATATATATACACACACACATATATATTATCAGAAGTTCCCATGATGTTGAAAGACTGAATGAATGAACCCCAGTTTCTTTAAGCTAATTTCAAGAAAATAACCCAATCTTCCCAAAGTTTAAGCAGAGCTCTTATTTAAAAAACAACAACCACCACCACCAATTATTAAGGATTTTTGAGTGTCTCCTAGGTGAAGTGTCATAGTCTTTATCTTTTTAAAAATAGCGTTCTATTTTTTTTTTTTTCAAATACATGCAGGATAATTTTTAACATTCACCTTTGTAAAACATTGTGTTCCAGTTTTTTCCCCACGCTTTCTCTTACCCCCTCACATAGACAGCAAGCAATCTAATATAGATTGAACATGTGCAATTCTTCCAAAACATATTTCCACACTTGTCATGCTGCACAAGAAAAATCAGATCAAAAAGTGAAAAAAAAATAAGCAAACAACAATAAAATTAAAAATATTATTATTTGATCTATATTGAGTCTCCATTGTTCTCCTTCCATCACAAATATATTGGAATTGTCTTAAATCACCTCATTGCTGAAAAGAGTTAAGTCCATTACAGTTGATCATCACAGAATCTTGTTGTTGCTGTGTACAATGTTCTCTTGGTTCTACTCACTAAACTTAACATCAGTTCATACAAGTTTTCCCAGGCTTTTCCAAAATCAGCCTGCTTGTCATTTCTTAATAATATTCCATCATATTGTTATATCATAGCTTACTCAGCCATTCTCCAACTGATAAGCATCCATTCAATTTACAATTCCCTGCCACTACAAAAAGACCTGCTACAAACATTTTTGTACATGTCTGTCCTTTTCCCTTTTTTATGATCTCTTTGGGACACAGACCCAGTAGATCAAAACATATACAGTTTGATAACCTTTTAGGTTATAGTTAGGCATAGTTCCAAATTGCTCTCCAGAATGGTTGGATCAAATAACAACTCCACCAACAACATATCAGTGTCCCAGTTTTGCCATATCTCCTCCAACATTTATCATTATCTTATCTTGTCATTTTAGCCAATCTGAGAAGTTTGAAATGGTACCTCAGAGTTGTCTTAATTTGCACTTCTCTGATTTTAGAGAATTTTTTTCACATGCCTAAAAATGACTTTAATTTCATGATCTGAAAATTGTTCATATCCTTTCACCATTTACCATTTGGGGAATGGCATCTACTCATAAATTTGAATCAATTCTCTGTATAATTTAGAAATAAAGCCTTTATTAGAGAAATAAAGCCTTTATTAGACACCTTGGATGTAAAAATTTCCCCCAATTTTCTGCTTCCCTTCTGATCTTGTCTGCATTAGTTTTATTTGTATAAAACCTTCTTAGTTTAATGTAATCAAAATTATCCATTTCACATTTCATAGATGTTCTTTAGTTTTTCTTTGACCACAAATTTCTGCCTTCTCCACAGATCTTATAGGCAAACTATCTCTTGATGCTGGTCAATGCCTAGTTCTGTCTTACTATTTTCCAGTTTTTCCAGCAATATTTGAAATTTCTGGGATAAGAACTCAAATAATGAGTTCTTCTCCCAGAAGCTGGAGTCTTTAGGTTTGTCAAACACTAGATTATAAAGTCACTGATTATTATGTCTTGTTGAACCAAATCTATTGCAGTGTTTTTGATGACCACCACTTTATAATATGGTTTTAGATCTAGTACAGCCAGGCCATCTTCCTTTGCATTTTTTTCCATTAATTGCCTTGACAATCTTGACCTTTTGTTCTTTGAGATGAATTTTATTATTTTTTCTAACTCTGAATTTTTTTGGCAATATAATACTGAATAAGTAAATGAATTTAGGTAGCTGTCATTTTTTATTAATATTAGCTCAGCCTACCCATGAGCACATAGTCCTTATCTTTCACTCTATTTTGCATAATATTTGTGTGGGAATCATAATAATAGAGTTTATACTAAATTAAAAAAAATTGTAGAGTAGGAAGCGACAAGATCAAGTGATGAGAGGAATTTAGAGAAAAGGATTGAGTCTTAGAAAATGAGTAACTTAGATAAATGAAGTAAAGATTAAAAGGGCATATCATCAGTGGAGATATATTTAAGTGAAGAGGCAGAGTCAAGAATGAGTTTGTCAGACAGTGAAGAGAACAATCTGACCAGAATGAATGGTATATGTTGAGACATAGCATGTATATGTGTAACATGGGATGTACTAGAAAATGGAGAGCATTGTAAATTTTTGATGGACACAGGATAAAAGCAGTATTTATGGAACATAAATCTGGCTAAAGTGTACAGGATCTGAATTAAATGATAAACTTGGATTAATAAGGCAGGCGAAATCACTGGCTATCATAAGAGATGAGGACTTGAAGTTTAAATCTAGCATCAGACATTACTAGTTCTTGACCTTGGGCAATATGCCTTTGTTTCTTCATTTGTAAAATGAGGATAATCATAATAGTTGTCTCACAGATAAGGGGAGGGTCATATGAAAGGATAGTTGTAAAGCACTTAGCACAGTGTTTGCTTAGCTAATTCTTACTTCTCTTCCAACCTTAAGAGAGCAGAGGTTATTTAGTACATGGTGAGGGGGAAATCTAAAGTAGCATTGGAGAGCTCCTACCATGATCAGTGAATTGAGAGATATGAAAGTAGGTAAAATGATTTTGTCAAGAGGAAAGCTTGGGGAATGCCAGAAGGTAGAAGGAGTTGCGATGAAAGGGAATTTGGTAATTATAAAGAGGGCATTCCAGGAGGCAGAGTGAAAGTGGATATATCTGCAGTGTATCCTAGAGGGTATTGAAGTGGATTTAGATGATGGAGCAGTGAGTTGAGGATGAGAAATAAAGGTTGAATTCAGAATCACCTGTATCAGGGATAATAAGGACTATAACAATATAATAATGAGAAAATGGGAGAATGCTAATGATTGAATAGAGTCCAGGCAGAGAAAGTACCAGGGATGAGGGTGGTTTGTATAGGAAGACATAGGACTTCATTGCTTCAGATTTCCCATTTGTGTCCCTTGAAGAAGCCCACTCACACCATACAGATGTAGATATAGGTATGTGGGCCATATCATGAAGCATATTTTTTATGGGGGGTTAATGTCTAGAGAAGGGGGAGGATATGGAAGAAATCATATTGGGATTAGGTTAGGAGATACTCCTTGGGTAAAGCCCCATCAAAAAAAGTTTCTTGAGATGGCCCTAAGAGACAGATATCAGGTACCCTAAAATATGGGCTTTCCCCCTTATCTCCCCTGTGGCCTGGAGCTGTCCCTAATATTTCAGTGATAACATTACTGGAATCTGAGATATGAAGTATGGTTGGATAATGAGGTATAGTTGACTAAATTTTATGGTTGGTTGAGACTTAACTCATTTATTCACTGAAGCTGATCCAGAGAGGTTGCTTTGCTTCCAAAATTCACTTTAAAGTGGTCACAATTGCTTTACTTGGTCATTGAATTATGAATTGTTGGGAAACAGCACTTTATAAAACTGAGATTGCTAATCTAGTAGTCAGACAATTAACAAAAGTGTAAGAGGCACTCATAAAAGTACCATGATTGTCTCCATTGACTGCAGCTAAATAGAGGACATTTAGAAGAAACGTACAATGGCATGCAAGTGGAAATAAAATAGTCTCAGAATCCCATAATGAATGACAAGCTTTTTTAAAAGAACACAATTATAAAATTTTAAAAAAGAATAATTTAATTTTAAAAAACTAAAGGTAAAAAATGGAAGTTTAAAAAACAATTATTAAAATTAAAAATCAGAGAATATCTTAAGATGAAAGTATTCTTGGACCTCTTAGCTAAAAGAAGAAATTTAAACTAGAAGCTAAATTCCTTCTTAAATCAGGAATTCTTAACTTTAAGTTTGTAAAGTTTAATTGGGGAGTGGGGAGAATTATAGGTTTCTTTTCACTTACTTGTAAGTGAAATGTAACATTTCCTTGAACTATGAACATGAGTAATAAGCATTATTCCTCCAAGGGGGTCCAAAGACTGCCAGATTGTCAAAAGACTCTGTGACACACACAAAAGGTTATACAATTCCTACCATAGATGAAAACTGTTGTTTCTAGTTGTTTAAAAGTACACAGGCAGCACATAGAAAGCTTTATAAATTTCTTAGAAATGAGAGGCGAAAATAGTAAATTTCTATCTCAGGTACTTAATATGCTTAAAGGCTTTCATTTTGATTGAGGATTTCTTTTGTCTGAATGCTTGAAAAATACAGTTTGGGGGGCCCAATTTTGAGATTGTACTTCTTATACAAGTAACTGTTCCAACTTTATGGCAATGAGTGATTTACTATGGTTAAACATAAGGGTTGTGGTTTCCCAGTTTATGGTTAACCAAGGTATAACTGTAATTATAAATATTTGAGTTTGTAAGTATTCAATGAACAAGTGTCAGCTACTTTATCATAGTCAAAATTAAAGAAGAATGGAAGACCTAAAAATTCCAAGTTAGAGACATCCTACACAATGAATAGGTGAAATTCCGGCCAGTTCTTTTGAATTGAAGATATTTAGTTGTCCTTGTGGATACTTGCAAATGTGCCTTTCTATAATTGAGAATGTCTGTGTTTTGGTTTAGACAGCCATACAGATCCTGTGAATCATAATTTTTGAATTTAATGGCAAAAGTTAAAGCACTTAGTACTTTCAAAAAATATAAATTCAACGAGTGAATTTCTCCATAATTATTTTAATTTTCTCATTTAAAAAACTGCTTTTTGTTGCATTTTTAAAATATCATAGCCATTTCTTGATATTCTGTCCTCCACCTTTGAACTCTTATAATAAAGAAAAATAGTTAAATAAAAATATTTGACAAATCATCCAAGTCTGAGATTCTGCATCCATATTTCTCACTCTTATAACTGAATGTGGGGATATGTATTTCATCAAATTATTTATAATTATTAATCTCAGTTCACTTTACTGTCAATGTTATTTTCATTTGTTATTGTAATTATTTTGTATATCTTAGTCATGCATTCTTTTCTCCACATTACTTCATAAAGGTTTCTCTGAATTTAGTCATATTTTGTTAGATTCTAATAATTTTTCCTTAGCCATTTTCCAATTAGTGATAGCTAAAGAATCCTATGATCATAGAAATTCAAAGCTGAAATGAATCGTAGGAATCATTTCATTTTATATGATCCAAGTGAATCCTAACGGAGTGAAGCGACTTTGACTTGCCCACTGAGTGAATTTTATTATTATAGGGAGTACTGCTCTAGATATTTTGTTGTATATGAGACCTTTTTAAAAATACATTTATCTCCATTGTGTATATATTTTGTCTAGGCATAGGTATTATGAATGTATGAATATTTTGGAGGAGGATTTGTTTTTTGCAAGGCAATTGGGGTTAGGTGACTTGTCCAGTGTCACATAGGTAGTAAGTGTAAAGTGTCTGAGGCCTGATTTGAACTTGGATCCTCTTACTTCAGGGCTAGTTCTCTAGCCACTGCCCTTGGGATGAATACTTTAGGGATTTTCATGGGACACTTTTAAGTATCGACCCAATCTCTGGGTCTTTCATCAGTGTATTTAAGTGTCCCTTAGCTCTTTCAACATCACAGTTTCCATTGCTTAATAACCTTTCCCTGTATTCATGCTGATTGAATATCTCCTGATTGCTATGAAAAAAAAAAGATTAGAAATTCATTTACTTAACTTTTGTAGCTTATTATTCATATCATGAGTCTTTTGCTTATTCCATCATTGTGTCAGCCTGCCCTGGTTTGGATGGTCACACATGGATAACAACAGAAGAAATGAGTGGTCCCACTTTTAAAATTAATATAAATTATCTCTAGGTTAACCTGTAGAGATATTTTCTGGGATCCCATCACATCAAACTACTTTTTGCCACTGGCAAAGAAATGCCATCTTAATTTGGAAAAGAGAAGAATTAAAGGATTCTCTCAATATAGCAAATCATATATCTATTTATCATTTTAGCATACAGAGGAACTCATCTTAGTAAGTAGCATTGGTAAATTTTTAAGATAAATTATTGAAGATTATAAGGATAATTTCCATTTTTTTAAGGAAGAAGATAAAGAACACAGGTCATTTCTTATAATAGCATGTATTTTTAGAACTCTGTTTTTCATCAACACTGGCTATTTATTACATTCCAAATACAGTTATCCATTCCACATTATGGACGCTGGGGATACAGTATCTCTCTAATCTGGAAAATCTCTGTAAAATATTTTGGCTCTCCTCACAAGAGAAGAAGTCTGGATTTTTCTCTTTTTCTTTTATGGGGTATTTACAGTATCTTATTGCAAAATTTGGGTTAAGTATGTTCTCAGAGACTCTATGTTATCTATTCACATGTCACCTGTAGCTTCTGCTCCCCCCTCAAAAAAATCCCATTTAATTTCTTAAGCTAATTGCAATGGGGATTGTCACAGTTTGGAAGGGATACCTATAAGGATGCCAAAGAAAATAGATGTGAAATAGGGCCAAACAGACACAAAAGTGGCTTTTGAGGGAAACCATGTCTGTGACTTTTTGGTCTTTCATTTTATTTCATATGGCCTAATTTCATAGAAGCTGTGGGTTCAGAATTCATACATACTGACTTGCTGTGGACAAGCTGCTTCATCTCTCAAGCCTTCCAGGAAATTCTCTTAAGAATCTTGTTATCAAGAAGTTGCCAACTTACATCAAAAAAACATTTGATAAAATAGAATTATGAACATACTGAATAAAAATGGCTCTAGTGACTCTTTTCTTGGAGTCTGGCCAGTGTAACTGAGTGCTGACATCAAGGTTAAATATCATTTAGTCTGACCTGTTTCAACTGGAGCTCTTTCCTTTCAGCAACTGGCCTACCATAATTTTAACTCTCAGTCTCTCTTTTGGGAAAGACTACATAAATGCATTTCCATGAGTTATTTTTTCTTTTTTTTAGGGAGGTAGTCAATTGTCATGGAGAGAAAGCTGATCTTAGCGATAGGGAAACTCAAGTCCTGCATCAGACACTTCTTGGTTTTGAGACCCTACTTAAATATCATCTAGCATCTTTTAGAACTTTTTGTTTGTGAGGGTTTTTACAAAGTCACAGTGAAAGGCTTTTCCACAGTGGGACTTCCCCATAGTAACAATTCATTGGTTCATATTAAAAAGCAATCGCTGCTTCTTCACAGAGTTAAGGACTAAGGACTAAATAAGTTAAAGTGTATGGAGACCTTTGCAAACCTTAAAGTGTAGAACTATTGGTTAAATTTTCAGTTTCATTTTTTTTCTTTTATTTGTTTAAAGAGTTGTATATTTTTTCCAGTTAATAGAATTTCCCCCAATTACATGTAAAGATAGTTTTCAATGTTGACTTTTATGAGATTTTGATTTCCATTTTTTTCTCCTTCCCTCCCCTTACCTCTTCACTCCCCAAGATGACAAGAAATTTGATATAGGTTATACATCTATAACCATATTAAACATATACATCTATCTGCATTCAGACTCCATAATTCTTTCTCTGGATATGGATAGTATATTCCAACATAAGTCTTTTGGAAGTGTCTTAGATAATCAAAATTGATTATCACACATCACACAATGTGGTTCTTCCAGTTCCATGCACTTCATTCAGCATCAGTTTATGTAATTCTTTCCAGATTTTTCTAAAATCCACCTGCTCATCATTTCTTATAGAACAATAATATCCCATTATATTCATATGCCACAATTTGTTCAACCATTCCCCAATCCAATTTTTTTGCCACCACAAAGAGAGCTACTACAAACATTTTTGTCCATTTTGGTCCTTCTTTTTTTGTGATCTCTTTTAGATACAGATCTAGTAGTGATATTGCTGGATCAAAGAATATGCACCGTTTTATAGCCCTTTAGTTCCAAATTGCTTTACAATAGATTTATATATTTTTGTCCATTTTGGTCCTTCTTTTTTGTGATCTCTTTTAGATACAGATCTAGTAGTGATATTGCTGGATCAAATAATATGCACCATTTTATAGCCCTTTAGTTCCAAATTGCTTTACAATAGATTTATATATTTTTGTCCATTTTGGTCCTTCTTTTTTGTGATCTCTTTTAGGTACAGATCTAGTAGTGATATTGCTGGATCAAAGAATATGCACCGTTTTATAGCCCTTTGGTTCCAAATTGCTTTACAATAGATTTATATATTTTTGTCCATTTCGGTCCTTCTTTTTTTGTGATCTCTTTTAGGTACAGATCTAGTAGTGATATTGCTGGATCAAAGAATATGCACCGTTTTATAGCTCTTTAGTTCCAAATTGCTTTCCAGAATGTTTACAATAGATTTATATATTCTTGACCCTTTTGAATAATGTAGCTACTTCATTATCGACAATTTATAATAACATTGATGTCATGAAGTATTGCTTTGGATTTCCCTCCAAAAGTATCTATTTTAGTATAAAATGAAGAGTGTGTTTGTCTACCAGTTCCAAGAAAAAAAGTTTTATCATGACTTGGAATTTAAAAAAAAAACCTTAAAATTATTAATTTTATATTTTAAAAGTCAAGAATTGTTTTAATTGTTGTTTTAACTACTCTGTGCTAAAGTGCTTTTAATGTTGAAGTTGACACTCTGAGATTTGGGCTACTGTTTTATAGCAGCAAGTGAAGCCTTTTACAACAGGAAGTATCCTATCTCCAGAGTTTAGAATGAAGAAGAGACAGATGGAGAACACCATGCTAATCTTTATTGCTTTACTGCATTAAGGAAGTTTTCAACTGAACCAGGCAAGAGAAGACCCATTAGTCAGTGGCTGCTGTCACCCATTAGATTTGTGTTCCCCATTTTGGGGAATGTTTTAGAACTAGGGACTATATATCATTTATAATCATCAGCTTGGGGAGAGTTATCCTATAATTTGTACTAATATCCCCCCAAAAAAGCCCCCCTTAATAGCAGGTTAATGTGAAGGTAATGTTTAGAGCTAAGGACAGGGTGGCCTGAAGATATTTCCATGGCAACAGAAGGGCCCCTACAGATGTCTCTCTTCTAAAGTTGATGCTGTTTATTAAAGGCTGCCTGTTCTACAATCTGTAATTATCATTAGGTAGGGAAAGGTTGTGAACGTGGGTGGACTGCTTGGCTGATCCTTTCTGACTGATTTTGTTTAGCCCAGCTTTGAAAGGCAATTTCAAAGGAATATTAAGAAGCCGAGATCATTGTTCTGCTCATCGCCATAGGTGAATCCACAGCTAATTATAGGATGTTTGCGGAATAA
Organism: Sminthopsis crassicaudata; assembly: GCF_048593235.1. Lineage (NCBI taxonomy): Eukaryota > Metazoa > Chordata > Mammalia > Dasyuromorphia > Dasyuridae > Sminthopsis > Sminthopsis crassicaudata. Next base: position 117,443,256 of record NC_133619.1, on the reverse strand, counting down.
GATTGTAGTATCTGAACAAACAGCAACAGCTAGAACAACAACAAAAACCAGAGGAAGAGAAAATTGTCCATTTTCTGCAGTTTTGGGTGTCTGCAGGTATATTTGTCAGAGAAACTTTTTATTTTTTTAAATTTTGAAAGGAATGGAAGCTTTTATTATGCAGCCTTTGGATCCCATCTTCTCTGTTTACTGTTGGAACTCAGAACTTGGTGTCTGGTAACAGATTCAGAACAAACGTGCAAACAAAAATTATACCAATTAGCCCATGTATCTGTATATGTGTGTGCACACTCATAAGCAGCATATTTGGTGAGCTGATACTATCTTCAGTGAAAGAAGAAATTTAACAGTTATTTTGCAGCTTTAGTGAATTATACCCTCATGAATTTTCACGACTTTCCCCTCTTATAACTGGCATTTCAAGTTGTAGGGTAGTAAAAACATATGTCTAACATTAATGGTTCATTTTCCTTATAAGTTAGAAACTTTAGTGATTTCAGAGCTGAGAGTTTATTTTAGAAAACTGGTAAGACTTGAGGGAAAATGTGGCAAGCTACTGGAAAGTACTCCTTAATGAAATTTTACTTGAGTAATAATATAATTATACAAGACCTTATTTGGAAGTTGTGTGATTTTTCCTTTAAAGATTTAGAGTGCATAATAAAATTCTGCTCAGGCATTGGAAATCTTGCTACTTAATACTACTGCAAAATGTCTGTTGAAAGGGTGGGTTGTGATGTGTTATTCAGGTATTGTAGATACCTGTTCCCATAGTAATGATGAAGCAGCACACTAGTCAGTTATTTAATGTAACTTGTTGGGGGAGGGTGGAGACATATTGATGGTAACAGAATGGAAAAAAAAAAAGACAATCACAGATACCTTTGCAGTGTGAACAGCGATATAGCTTAAGTTAATTCTCCTTTTAATCTTTTGTAGCCTAATTATGCTGCCCATTCTTTCTCATCTTCCCACCTGATATCCTATTTATTTATTTTTCTTTTTTTTCTTTTTCTCTTTTTTGTTGAGGCAGTTGGGGTTAAGTGACTTGCCTAAGGTTACTGATACCCTATTTATACAGTTTCACTTTAGGATGTCTGATTTCTAAGCACAATTATACCATTTTCCACAATCTTAGTTGTAATTTTGCCTGAAAAATGTATCTGTATGGACAATCACTCTTTCCCAAATATCTGTCTATAAAGATTGTAATTAGCCACGCTTGAGACTTTACCTTTAACATTTTCCAAAACACCAGAAACATCTGCTTAGAAAGATTCACTCTGCACATTTTCTTCTGCAGGATTTTCTTCTGCAGACATCTCTCTGTAGCCAATATCTTTGCCATGTTATTTGTAGCTATTGTGTCTCATAAAGTGTCCCCCAACAGGGGGGCAAATTCCCCCAAAATTCCTCCAACAGGGAATGTTGGCATGTACCCTTCGATTACTTTACTACAGAGTGTACCATTAGCATGTTTTCTGAATTTATTCTCAGCATCCTCCATCCCTCCATCCATTCCTAACACCTGTTCAGCTCAGCTGACCTACAATACTAGTAAGCATCATTTCATCGCTGGCTTACTAGCTAAATCACAGGAACTAATTTTGAGTGATTTACAATACTCTCTAGTCTTTCTAAGGTTTTGAAAGGATTATGGGTGAAGACCCTCAAATTACTCTGTGTGTGTTTTTGGATAGTAATGCTATAAAGAGTGACACCTTATATTTGTGTAGCATGGGACATTTTTACATGATTTCATCTAGTTCTATAACAATAACCCTGTAAATTAGATCGGGCAAGTATAAGTATCTCCATATTATCAATGAGGTAAAGGCTTGTTCAAGAGCATCCAGCTTAGTGCTGGAACAAGGATTAGAAATAAGGTTCCTAGACCAAGCTACCTCATGTCTGTGACATATTTGTGTCTCAGAGCTATGGAAAATATTTCATACATTCACAGTTTTCCCTGACTGTTCCCCTCAGATGGATTGTTCTCCCTCCTTATCTCTGCCTCTTGGCTTTCTTGGCTCCTTTCAAGAAGCAGCTAAAATGTTTTGTGTGAGAAGCCTGTTCTGACCTCCACAATGCTAATATAAAAATAATATATATGAGATAATGAAAATATGAATATATATATTGGACCTAATTATTTTTATGTCTTCCCTCATTAGAATGTGAATTCCTTGAGAGCAAGGAATGTCTTTTGCCATTCTTTGTATTTGCAATGCTTAGCACAATGCCTGGCCCATAATAAAGACAATAAATGCTTACTGATTGACTGAATGAATTCTGTAGACTTTTGGTTTGCAAGGGTGCTTAAAACTATGGCACCATTATACATTTTCTGCCAGTTTCCATAAAGACTAGCAGCATCTTCCACTTATTTTTCTACTTCTTTCTCTTCCCTCCCCCCTCCACCCACATCCATTTATCTATCACTGAAAAAAATTTATCTATCACTGGTCTTTAGAAAATAGAATTCATAACAACTTTTAGCTCTGAACGTTGCTGATTAGTTTTGTTTGTGTTTAAAACTTGTCATGTAAATATTGGTCTTCTTTGGGTTAATGATAATTTCACATAAAATTAGTCCCAGAAAGATGAGAAAACATTTCATTTCGTACAGTCAGCTACAACTGTGTAATGATGTTATGGTAATTTAGCAGGAGAAAGTTTGAAACAGAAACTATTTTAGATATTCCCGAGTTTCTTTGGGAAGTAAACTAATAGCAGCAGATCTCTTTGCTTCTTGATGATGGTGATTAAATTGAAAAGAAGTAAATATCCATAGTGATGGACTTTCAGAGTCAATATTATAAACATATTTGTTTGTTGTAATCTTGTATTTGCAACTGTCACACTTTTCACTAACTGTTAGCCAGAATCCCACATCTATCACATAGACAAATCAGTAGTATAGTAGTGTACTCTTATAATCATTTCTACTTTACTGAAGTGTTTTATAACTATTCATTATTCCTCTCCTGTAAGACTGTAAGATTGGTAAGAAATACAATTCTTTCTTTCTTTCTTTCTTTCTTTCTTTCTTTCTTTCTTTCTTTCTTTCTTTCTTTCTTTCTTTCTTTCTTTCTTTCTTTCTTTCTTTCTTTCTTTCTTTCTTTCTTTCTTTCTTTCTTTCTTTCTTTCTTTCTTTCTTTCTTTCTACTATAGCTTTTTATTTACAAGATATATATGCATGGGCAATTTTTCAGCATTGATTCTTGCAAAACCTTTTGTTTCAATTTTTCCCCTTCTTCCCCCCCACCCCCTCCCCAGATGGCAAGTAGACCAATATATGTTAAATATATTAAAATATAAGTTAATTACAATATACGTATACATGTCCATAGAATTATTTTGCTGCACAAGAAGAATCAGACTTTGAAATAGTGTACAGTTAACCTGTGAAGGAAATCAAAAATGCAGGTGAGCAAAAACAGAGGGATTGGAAATGCCTCTATTCCCCCTCATTTCCCAGAGTTCGTTCGCTGGGTGTAGCTGGTTCTCTTCATTTATTGAACTATTGGAACTGATTTGGTTCATCTCATTGTTGGAGAGGGCCATGTTCATCAGAATTGATCATCATATAGTATTGTTGTTGAAGTATATAATGATCTTCTGGTCCTGCTCCCTTCACTTAGCATCAGTTTCCATAGGTCTCTCCAGGCCTTTCTGAAATCATCCTGCTGGTCATTTCTTACAGAACAATAATATTCCATAATATTAATATACCACAGTTTATTCAGCCATTCTCCAATTTATGGGCATCCACTCAGTTTCTAGTTTCTTACCACTACAGAGAGGGCTGCCACAAACATTCTTGTACATACAGGTCCTTTTCCCTTCTTTAAAACCTCTTTGGGATATAAACCCAGTAGTAACACTGCTGGATCAAAGGGTATGCACAGTTTGATAACTTTTTGAGCATAGTTCCAAATCATTCTCCAGAATGGCTGGATGTATTCACAATTCCACCAACAATGTATCAGTGTCCCAGTTTTCCCACATCCCCTCCAACATTCCACATTATCTTTCCCAGTCATTCTAGCCAATCTGATAGGTGTGCAGTGGTATCTCAGAGTTCTCTTAATTTGCATTTCTCTGATTAATAATGACTTGGATCATCTTTTCATATGGCTAGAAATAGTTTCAATTTCTTTGTCTGAGAATTGTCTGTTCATATCCTTTGACCATTTATCAATTAGAGAATGGCTCAATTTATTATAAATTAGAGTCAGTTCTCTATATATTTTGGAAATGAGGCCTTTATCAGAACCTTTGACTGTAAAAATGTTTTCCCAGTTTATACAATTCTTTTTTTTTAACAAAAATTTTAAAATAAATTCTGCACACGTGTAATAGTACTCTCAGAATTAAGTATTTCTATATCCAGTTATCAAGTGTTCTTGCGTCCAGAATTGAATATATTTTTTTTGTTACATAATGGAAGGTGCTTCATTAGGAATTTATCTATTTATCCTTATGCTCTCTCCCTCTGTTCAATCCCACCAAATTGGAACTATTTCTAGTATAGGTTTGTTCTTTGTTCTTAAGTAAATTTTGAACAAAGTAATTGATAAATCAGAGAGTTCATAACTAGTTTAAACTTTTAAATCCTTTTTAGGCAACAATTTTTTTGTTTTATAATGATAATTGATTCTTTGTGGCCCATTAAGGTAGAGCACTCTATTCACAACAACCAGGTAGTATAAATTATTCTCATGTTGTGGATGAAGAAACTGAAGTTCTGAGAGTTTGAAGTGATTAAACTTTAATCACACAAATGCAAATGTCTCTGGTGAAATCCAGTTCCACATATAGTTGCTTTATCCTCCCTGGCAATCTGGAATGGTGCTACAGGTCAGCTCAGTTAAAAATTGTGAATATTCAGATAAGAGAAAAATCAAAGGTGCTATTAGTTACATGTTTGAGGTTTGGTGGAAGAAAAAAAACTCCCTGTGTTCTTGAAAAGGAGAGTCACAATGAAGTAAGAATAGCTGCGTGAGAAGGACACCAATTTTCAGGGGACACTGCTAAAATTAATACAGTGAAAATAAGAATGAATGATAAAATCAGACTATATCTGTAAAGAGCTTGGCAAACTTTAAAGTTTCATATAATGTCAGTTATTATTGTAATATTACATGAATATACTTGCTGTTATAATTATTATCACCATTATTATGATTCTTGACCTGTAATTTCATCTACTTGGGCAGTTTTCAATCTAAAAACTCTCTACCATCTTAGAGAATTGGCCAGTGAGAGATTAAACTACTTGCTTTTAGTTAATATTTATCAGAAGGAGGATTTGAACCCCGTATCAGTGCTGGAGCTGTATTCACTACACCATGCTGCTTGTTATCTTGGCGGCGGCAACACTATCACCTATGGGTTATAACAGTTGTGTCCTAATCACACTGCTACAACATCACTTTCAGTTACAGTGTATCTTCCAATGTACTTTAAAACAGTATGTTTTTGTCTTGGTGTGTTTTTTCACATATTTTCCTAACTAGTTATTATCAGAGAGAATAAGAATTTAACAACAGCTTCCAAATCTTTGTTGCTGATAAAAATGTACAAAATCCAGTGGGATACAGAATTTACCATCATCATTTTGGCTTCTCACCCATGCTTTTCACTCATCATATTGAGGGTTTTTTCCTTCTATTGGAAACCATTCCTAACTTTATAATGGATGTCAAGGAGCGAGGAAAAGAATTTACTTTGAACAGTTCATTTTACATCCAATTTTGAAGCAAGAAATCTGTTCCATTATGTTACATCTCTTAAAGTCTAAACAAAATAATAACTTTCTAGAGCTGATGATTTCACAGCTTCTTTTCACAGATGACATTGTATTTAAAACACAGTAATATAAAATGATCTTTTCTAACTATTAAAACTGAAAGAACAATATAGATGAAGTATGTACATCTCCCAAATTATAGCATGCAATTGAGCTGGCAACCTATTATATTAGTCCATCAACATTTGTATCTTAGACCAATAACGCAAAGAGCAATGAAATGAGATCAGAGATGTTAGATTATATTCTGTTCCTTTCTTGCCTATATAGACCCCTTAGAATCCTTTTCTCCTTCCAAGTTTCTACAGGAAACTCCCAATTGTTAATGCACTCTCTTTTCTAAAGTTCTGTTTACTCAGTTATATAAATGTGATATCACTTTGGATGTAAGCTTCTCGAGGACAGACTATTTTTAATTTTGTCTTCTTATCATTGGTACCCAGCATGGTACCTTGGACAAATGCTAGCTAAATGAATAAGTTGAAATGAATTGCACAGTACATTCGGGGACTTAAATATAGCGAAGGATAGTCAGACAATATAATCTCAGGAGAATTAAAAATACAGAAAACTAACAAATGCTAGCTAAATGAATAAGTTGAAATGAATTGTACAGTACATTCGGGGACTTAAATATAGCGAAGGATAGTCAGACAATATAACCTCAGGAGAATTAAAAATACAGATAACTCAGAGAACCATGGGAAGACACATTGAAGATATAAATAGATCTTGCTATATTATCACTGATGATCTGTGTCTATGAAATATTATCAGATAAGTTGTTGAAGACACATGACTGGACATAAGATGTGAATAGTTATATGAAGAAATTCCTACTACATCCCCTTTACCTAAGACAACAAAAGAAAGCTTACAACAAACTGGGAGAATATTCTATTGATAATATACAGGAAGATGTGATTAAGAATTAAACTGAATGAAATAGCATGAAAAAATGGTAATTGAAAGAGTAACCCACAAAAAAGTCATGTATCCAGTAAAATGATTTATTCAGTTTTTAAGAGTTTTTAGACTTTATTTTATCCATTCACTCTACCTTCTTTCAATCAATCCCACCTTCTCCACAGTTTCCCTGTTAGTTCCCAAACTTTGTTCCTGTATTTTACATTGATGAGCCCTTATCTGTCTTCTATATTAACTTTGCTGTTATTCTTCTCAGGCCCTGAAGCTAGAATGTTTAGGCATTTTCACAAACAGCCCATAAGTAGTGGAGTTAAATCAATGGGTTGAAAGCTGGATCCTGCCAGCCCCCATTGCCTTTGGAAAAAATTTACCAATTTTGGTTGGTTGGTTTTTTTGTAACCTTCTTGTTCATTTTTAAAACTCTAGCTTTGTTTGACTGCTCTTTGTTTCTTTTGATTTTGTAGGGATTCTTTTTGATTTTGTTAGGGAATCTACATGTATGGGGTTATAGCATAGGGGAAAGGAGGAAGAAAGATTTGTATAATGTGAAGTAGCTTATTGTTTTGTCTCATTTTTTTAAATTCAGAAATATTTTTTCCTATGGCCAAATTAACCTTGTGTATTTTTCTAAGTGTGAAAATCATCTAGATTTTAACTATAATATTTGGAAAAAGAATAAATATCAAGCCCTATTAAAAACAACAACAACATATCCCTTTAAAAATATGGTGACTGGTAAAGCCCTTATTAGAATGGTGTTTTTAAATGCACAAAATAAGATATATAGGATTCCAATGGAAACTAATTAAGCAGTTATGCAAAAAATTGTTAAATTAACAAAAATATTATATTAACAAAAATTGTTAAATAGGATAAGGATTACTTTAAAATGAGATATATTTGGAATATGTTCAATCAATAGTTCTTTTGCATGATTTCCACTTTGGTTGAAGAATAACAACTCATTTATGTATTGCTTTCTTCACAGTATTCTGAGTTTGGTAGTAAAATATAATTATGACCATTTTTTGGGTGAGGAAAAAGAGGCTTTTTGTGTATATGCTTGCACATGCAAGATCATTGAACTGGAAAATATCTGACTTGAGAATCAAATACCATTATCCTAATTTAATCCAGCTCTCTAGTCACTATAGTACACTTGATGTATTTCTGATGGGTGGCCATAGCAGAAGCATCCGGAAATAGGAGCTGATGAGCGAGAGGGATTATATTCAAGGCAAGAACATAGAGAGGACAGAGTTAAGAAAGGTAAAGCTAAAGCCAGATCATAGATCAGCATAAATTGCCAGTTGAAGGAGTTTGGACTATATTGCTAAGTAACAGGAAGTAAATACCTACTAGATCATGACATCACAGAGCTGTAAAAGGGACCTTAGAGATCACTGGCTCTAAACCTCTCATTTTACAGACCCCAAAGATAGCAAGTGACTTGCTCAGACTCAGGGTCAAAACTACTAAGAAGCCTTTTGCTTCTTAGTAGTTTTTAGAATTAGGCTAAAGGGAGCATCTTGGAATTGAGAAGATTCCAAAGGTTCAAGTCTTGTCTTTGACTCTATTTATTTCTGTGGCCCTTGAGCAAGACCAGCTTTTGGCTACTCCCAGGCAACTTAGTTGTAAGACTTAAGCAATGCTAGTTTTTTGTTTTTGTTTTTGTTTTTTTTCTGAGGCAATTGGGGTTAAGTCACTTGCCCAGGATCAAACAGCTAGTCTGAGACTAGATTTGAACTCAGGTCGTACTGACTTCAGGGCTGGTGCTCGATCCACTGCACCACCTAACTGCCCCAACAGTATATTTTTTGCTTCATAATAATAATTGATTCTTTATGGCCCATTAAGGCAAAGTACTCTCTCTATTCACAATAACCAGGCATTACAAATTATTCTCATGTGTGGATGAAGAACCTGAAGCTGCAGTGATAGAAGGTCTTTCCCACTGAGAGTGAGAAAATACTGAAATCACAGATTTTGACCATATAGAATAAAAACATCAGAAATGTGTTCCTGAATACAGGGGTTGGGAATGGATATATTTGTTCAAAAATAAGGTAGACCTTAGTCACTTTGTTAGGTTCTCAAGGCATTCCTATATTGATCTATGCCATCCTGAACTCATGTCAGTAAGTATAGTCCATCCAGATTAGGAGAAAATGCATTCCAGTACATTGCCAACAGTATGGAAGAGAGAAAGCATGAATGTGAAAGTTTTTTTTTTTTTTTTTTATGGATCCTATGATATGGATTCCTTATTTCTTGTAGGAAAAGAGAAAGGAAAAAAACATGAGAAGTCATGATATTCTTAAAAGAAAAATATTTTTATCCAACTTTAAAAGAGTAGGGAGGAATCATGTTGGTAGATCTCAGAGGCATAGCTCATATATTTGAGAGATCAAGATCTACTAGGTGAGTTCTATTGTTTAGATTCAATTTTGTAGAACTTTAGGGAATTTAGGTGGCAGAGTAGATAGAGCATTGGGCTTGGAATCAGAAAGACTCCTCTTTATGAATTCAAAACTGGCCTCAGACCCTTGCAAGCTGTGTGACCCTTAGCAAATTATTTAACCATGTTTGCCATAGTTTTTCATCTGTAAAATGAGCTGGAAAAAGAAATGGGCCAGTATTTCTGCCTGAAAAAACTTGAAATGGACTCACAAAGAGTTGAACACAACTAAAAGAAGAATGCATCAATAGATAGAACATTTCATTATATGGATGATATTATTAACTCATATTATTATAATCTCCATCACAGTTTCATTTTTGAGAGCAAAGTCAAATTCCCAAAGTTTTACAGTGAAACAAATTATATGACAAATGTTATCATTTGATGTATAGCTGAATTGTGTTATTTTCCTTTTATTCAAAGAGGAATCCATCCTTACACGTTATTTATGGCATAAAATTGTTTTAACTACTTAAATATAAACCTGATCATAAACATCATTGTTATTTACAGTATTTTTTTAGAAATCTGCTCCAAGAAGCAGCATTGTAGAAATTATAAAGTTTATTGTGATGACTTATTATGACTTGGTAATACTTCCTGTATCATCAGTATTTATTAATGGGAAACATTCTTTGTCTTCTTCAGGGTCTTAACAGTAACCTTTGAAAATGCTTCCCTTGATATTTCAACTAAAATGGAAACTGGTCTTGTTTGATATGTTTATAACATCTTTGAGTAATTTAAGCAATCATCCAGTATAAGTGCTTGTACTATAGAAACTCTGCCTTTAAAATTTAAACTTAATATCTATTAAATTATATTCTTGGTGTAAAGACAGAAGGGTGTCCTTTCAATTTCCTTAAATACTTTCAAGGGAATGATTGCTTCTTTTTCTACTCAAGATTGTTGCTAAGATCAGACTAAAAATGATTCAATTCACAGAGGAAGGGGAGCGATTAAAAAAGGGATTCTCCTTTGTGAGGAAATTCTGATATCAAATTTAATCTCCTCCCGCTGTTTCTGTGGAAAGATTGCTTGGTGTTTCTGGGCAGAAAGTCAAAGCAAGTGCTGGACAGGAATCATGTATTAAATCATAATGTGGAAACTGTGTAAGGGTAACTTCTCTTTTGCCTGATAGGAGGGGGCATTTTTGTACTGTTCTTTTGATGTACAGTCCAAAGAAAGGCTTACAAAGGCCATAGCCCCATGACCTCTGTAGGAGGAAAAAGATAAGAAATAAAGTTTGATATGTGGGAATGGTCTAAAGGGACTTTGCCTTATCTGCCTATTTGATATGAAAGCAAAAATACAATTAGATGCAACCCTGCTAGGAACCTTTGTACAGACACCATCTTTGTGTTAACGAGCTTCAAACACATGTAAGATCAAAATGAGTCTGTTAAATCAAATTATCTCCATTTATTCTTATTTTAATAATGCAAAGGCCTACTCAAAGCAAATGTCTTGAGGGTTGAAAGCAATGTTATGGAGCTTGTTCTTTTTTTCATATCTTCCTTATTTATATATGTGAAAAATCTTTTTAAGTATAAAGATTCATGTGTAATATAGTAGTGAGACTATGCATAAAGATTGTTCAATTTGTATTAGTTTTGATTAATCTATACAAAGTGAGCATTTCAATAATGTTTGTTTTGAACACTTTTTATTTTTAAGTTTTGCCTTTTTTTGTGCTTATAGTCACTTCCTGTGAATTCCCTCACTGAAGTTTCTCTTTTGTAATAAAAACAATTCAATAAAAGCAAAATTACCTCTTTCAGAAGTATATTATCCTTTTTGTTCCATAGTCCCTACCAAGTGGAAGCAAAAGTGTCTTACCATTCATCAAACATTTTTTTAAAAAACATTTTGTTCTTGAGTGTAATTTCTCCATTAATTTTTTTGGATAACTAAGTCCCACTTTACTGTCAAATTTAAAATTTCAATGATAGTTTTCCAGAATGCAGGCATTATCCTCAGATATTTCAAATAATTCAATTAGATCATTTTGAAATTAAGTTTTAGACTTGTAATCTAAGGAAAGTTTTTCAAACATTCTTTTAAATTTGCTCCCCATACAGTTATCAATGGCTTTTTAGGTAGTTGAGTAGGTAAAATGACAGACTTTAAGTCTGTAAGATCTAAGTTGCAAATCATTACTCAAGATACTTTTGATAGCTCTTTAAACCAGACCAAGTTATTTAAGCTTTTTTATCCTCGGGGTGCCTCCTCTGCAAATTTGGGATAATAATTGTACTTACCTCACAGGGTTTTTGTGAAGATTAAATTAAATAGCATAGATATAGCACTTTGGATAACCTGAATTGCCATAAATACTAGTTTTTACTCTGTCTTTAGTTGTTTTCAGTCATTTCTTATTCTTTGTGATCTATTTTGGGTTTTTCTTGGCAAAGATACTGAAGTAGTTTGTCTTTTTCTTTTTTGCAAATGGAGAAATTGAAACAAACAAGGTTAAATTACTTGCCCAGAATCACAAAACTATTTTAAGTGTCTGAGGTTGGATTTGAATTCAGCTTTTCCTTACTTTAGCCTAGGTTCTTGTCATCCACTGTGCTAACAGCCCACATTACTATATACTCGTCTTTAATCTTAATACATAATCTCATCTTTAATCTTTAATATGTCATCTGTGTTTTCATTAACATTCAAGTACTTAGATTTTTAAATTTTTATTTTAATTTTTTTATTGGCCCTTATACTACATTAATAGAAATGCATATTTACTTGAAAAAAATTATACATGGAGAGATTAAAATTAGGTACCAACCAGTAATTGAACCATAAATTTTTCTTTTTCCATTTTCTAGTTTTTTCCCAGTGGGTTCAAAAGGTTAGTTTACACCCCTGTAGTTAATTAGAGAAATTGGAAGGAAAAAAAATTTAATTTGCTAGTATTACTAGAATAATTACATAGTTGTCTACCTTATCTGTAAAGACTATAGGATGTGTCTAAGTGAAAAGGAAGGATATATTTCATTTTTTCCCCCTCCCAACTCATAAGTAGTTTTAGTGGGACACTTTTATAACTGGTGTTAGAAGTACAAACAGTATAGAGATTTAGACATATGGATTTAACATTGTCACTTCCATTTAATATTGCTTGAGTTCACACAGTCCCTGAAAAACAAATGATCCCTCAAGATGTAAAATGGAGATAATTGGTTCTTATACTGACTTAAACAGACAGTGCCACGGGTATCCAGGATCAAAATAGGTAGATTCATGATTTCTGGTTCTTTCTGCTGGGCTCAAGCACCATGACTTTTGCTTCAGTTGTATAGTTCTTTTTTTTTTTTTAATTAAAGCTTTTTATTTTCAAAACATATGTATGGAAAAAAATTTTAACATAGATCCTTGCATAGCCTTGTGTTAAAAAATTTCCCCTGTTTCCCCCCTCTCCTCCCCCAGATAGCAAGTAACTCAATATATGTTATACATGTTAAAATATATGTTAAATCCAATATATCTAAGCATATTTAGTTGTACAGTTCTTTATAAAAGCTAAGTGAGGCCTCTGACGTCCATAACTCCTCTCCACCTCTAAGATTTGAAGTAAGAAAGCAATTCTAAAACAGTTGCTCCTCTGTATTGGTTAAAGGAGGGCTGGGGTTAAGTGACTTGCCCAGGGTCACACAGCTAGGAAGTGTTAAGTGTCTGAGACTAGATTTGAACTTCGGTCCTCCTGAATTCAGGGCTGGTGCTCTATCCACCGTGCCACCTAGCTGCCCCAAAGTAGCTTACTTATTGAGGACTCTCTATAGCAGCGAAATTACAGAAGGTGATGAAAGTATTAAAAACAAAACAAAAACAAAAACAACAACAACAACAACAAAAAAGTGGTTTATGTTCTAAAACCTGAAAGAAAGCAAAATATCAGAGAATTTTGCCCAGATTCATTCTTTGCTAAATCATTTATCCCAGAAAGAAGTAGACATTTGAGTTTGCTAAAGACATGGAGAGAATAGAATATATGTCAAGAGAAAGTTAAGGAAATAACATCTGTAATCTCTGAAACTATTAAGTTTTCATATTCTAAAAGTCTCATGTTGTGTTCCAGTGGAAGGATATATAAAAGTTCAGAGGTTTTTTTGTTTGTTTGTTTGTTTCTCTATTTACTGGTTGGTCTATCTTTAACATTTTTATAAGCTGTGTATTTTTTTCCTTTTTTTCATAATAACCTACAATAAAGCATTTTTTTAAAAAAAGCAAAATAACCTTCCTTTTTTAACTGGTACAAGGGAGAAAAAAAAAGAATCTCTTGTTTTATCAGTATTTTTTCTTAAAACTAGGAACTACAGAATTATGTATAAAAAGAGTACTTCTTTGATTAACAGCTGAGGCCATGTTTCAGTGTTAATAGTTTTCTTAATTATTAGCCTAACAAAAAGAGAACTCAAGCTAACCTAGGAGAGAATCATTACTGAGTAAAGTAATCAAAAGTGAATTTGAACACTTTAAAAAATAATTTAGCCTGAAGTCAAAAGACATCCTCATCAAATAGGTAAGATTAAAGCACTATTCTGTTGCTTATAAATTTCAAAATAAACAAAGGATCTGGAAATAGTTTTATTAATTAAGTACTCTGCTTGATATGCTGTGTTCCTTAAGGCTTACGTGCTTCTGGCCAGCCCATCAGGAGTTTGACAGGTGGGAATCTCTGTGGATATTTTTATTTGGGGTTTTAAAAGAATGAAGTCAATTAATTTGAAAAGATTGAGTATAATTAAGTCCTTATTTGTTTGTATGATCCAACAACATAGGACCATAGGAGTCCAGTTAAACTGCTTGAGATTATGCATGAAGTCTTTGTTGTTGTTTTCAGCCATGTCTGACTATTTGTGACCGTTTTAGGGGTTTTCTTGGCAAATAGGCTGAAGTGATTTGCCATTTCCTTCTCCTAACATGAAACCTAGAAGTATCAATAATTGCTTCAGAGATCAAATAGGACTTGGGCTGAATCTTATGGATGGATAATTCTTGCAGAAGTAGAGTGAACAGAAGATGGAAACAAAGAATAATTGTGTCATTGAAAGGAATGGAATCTTTTGGATATATATTTGTCCTAATATATCCATTATCTCATTTGGTCTGTGTACATAACTATTTATGTCATTATAAAATAGAGTCAGCAGCACTGGGACTTATATTTCTCGTGCTTATGTATGTAAGTATATGTATATGTATGTGTACATACATACATATATATTTCAGATGAAGCAATAGTAAAAGGAAATTTGATTTTCCTCTCTTTTATATTATAATTAGCTATGAGTGATGCACTTTGCAAATCTTTTAAAAAAAATCATATCTAGAAAGCATTGAATTTTAGCCATAGAGGATCATTTGAAGAAAGTGAGGGTATTGAGAATTGGAAATATTTCCTCAAAAATGGAATTTATTAGGTCAAAGAATATGATTATGCTTGTAAATTTAAACACATTAAGTTAGATTTCTTTTTAAAAAAATTAGTACTTATCATTTCCAATAATCATGAATAAATGTAGCTATTTCATTGCATCCTTACCAACATTACTTTTGTCAATTGATAGCTATGATGAGTTGTTTTGAATTATATCTTTTAAAATTCTGAGAGCAATTTCCAGTAACTTTGTTTTTCCTTTTGTAACTCTCTAGTTGTTTCATCCATTCATTCATTTATTTATCCATTTATCTGTTCATTCATTCATTTATTTACTTGTTTATTTATTTTGGAGTTTGGTGATTGGAATTGAGGCACAATACTTCAGTAAGAATGTCTAGTCAATTAAGACTACATAGCAAAAGGCTTATTTTCAGACATTTCCAGATTATATCTTTTGATATGTATTCAATAGCATGTTGGTTTTTTCTTATAATAGAATTAATTCTTTGTGTTAGCAGATTTAGAAGAGTTAGTCCATAGAGTCTTATCAAGTACAATCTTTTCCCCACTTCCTGGCTAATGATCTTGTTGCATCTTCAGAATCCCTCAAAAATGCTTCCATTGAGGACTTCTAGTGAAGGAAAGGGCACAGTGTTAGATTGCTAAATCTGGTATCAGGAAAACCTCCATCCTATGTGCCTCAGATTCCTCATCTGTAAAACAAACTGGAGAGTAAAATGTCAAACCAGTCCGGTAGCTTTGCCAAGAAAACCCCAAATGAGATCTGAAAGTAATGACTGGACTAAGTTTCCTTCAAAAAAAAAAAAAAAAAAAGGGAAGAAAAATCCATCAACTCCCAACAGAAGTCCTTTCTAAGCATGGACCTTTTTCCAGAGTTTGGTCTAAGAAAGACAAATAGAGTTAGGTTATATCTATGGGTTTATTCTTCAGTATGGGTGTAGGCAACAAGGGTTATAAAGACCCCAAATCACAAGTCAGGGCTTGGGATATAATCCGTCTGCCATGGTTTTATTGGGCTGGGCTGTTTCTTAGAAAACATGGCTTGGACTACTCTTGCTTGGCTGATTCTGATTCCCAAGTCAGTCCTATTTCTTCCAGGTCAAACAAATCAAGATGGTTAGTAAAAAATGAATTGTCTCAGCCCCACACTAGTTTTGGTTAGTTCTAAATGTTAGAAAGCATTTCTTTATGTTTAATCCCGTCTAATTCCTACTTAATGGACCTGAGTTCAGTCATCTGGACCTACTCAGAGCAAATTTAAAATTCATTTTTTCAATAAATCATCATTTTTTCCACTTTATTTTAAGTTGCTTAAATAAAATGGATAATTTTATTATAATTGACTAACAAACAATGAATGTTCTATCCTTATATATTGATAATTAGAAAATGGGTATTCTTAATCTGACAGTCATTCTAAAACAAATGATGTGAGAAATTGTGAAGTTAGAGGTGATTGTTTTTATTTTCATCAAGACTAATTTGACATGTTAAGAATAATAATACAAAAGAAATAAATAAAAATGAATGAGTCTTCCATTTTACTTTAGCAAGTGGTTATTTCTCAAGCACTATATACTGTATATCAAACTGATATTTGCCTTTCACTTTCTGAAGTAGCAGTGTGATTAACTATGATGCTGTAACCTTCCTATAGTCACTTGTACTTCTAGCACATTTATAAATCTGAAGGAAATATTTTCAGTTCCTTATTAATTGTTTTAAAATAATATATCTACAAACAATATACTGAGCATTAATGTTAGGGCTTCTGAATGACTGTTAATGTTTCACAATAGGGTAATTTTCATTTTAATGAAGGCTTCATCTTCTAATAATAAAATGTGGCTAGAAAATGGAATATTGATTTTTTAAAGATCTTTTGTCAGTAAGTAATAGGGCTTTATTCAAGCAGTTACTTACAAAATGAAATACAGCACTTAACATTTCTTATTTAGACTGTATCTTCAAATCAAAGATCTTATGTATTAGTTATGCTAAAGAATATTGCAATCCCCACTTAACTTGGGAATACATTATTCACTCCTTTAGAAAACATACTCTATAACACATCTGCTACTGAATTTAAGATTATCAATTAGAATTTAAGAATTCTCCACAAGGAGTTGGTTTATGTGGAAATCTAGGATGCAAATATTTTTTCTATTCCAGTAGTATATAGTCACTGCATTTTATCTTTCTTGACACAGATGATTAGTTATTGTTTATGTCTAAAAATAACCAAAATGAAAAACATGGTCATTTCTTATCTGAGAACTCAAAAATGTTTTATTCCTTACAGAAATTTTATAACTCAGTGGCTGTTTATCAAGGATGGTTAAACAAAAAATACAGTAAAAACTCTTCCTCAAAGGTTTAGTTATACATATCAACTTAGCATCCTAAAAGAGTAAGTTAACTGTAAGGAAGAGAAGTGGGGTTGGGAAACAGTGGATTTAGGGGAGATACCATGTGGCATGGGGAAGGGGGAAAGAAACCACAAGGCAGAGTACCATGGAGGGCTGACTCAAAGGGAGGTAGCAGCAAAGCTATGGGCCATATGTAATTTTATAGGGAAATTTTAGCCTCAGGATCTTGATATAACTTGGATTTCTAACTGGGTTACATATAGAGGTTGGAACCAAAGAACTAAACTGATCTCCATTGTCAGAATCTTCTTCCTGCTTACCTAAGGGATTAATTTAATTTAATTATATTATTAATTATAATATATCATATATCATAAAATACATTATAATATATTATATATTACATATAATATAATTCTTTTAATTGTAATTAATTTAAATTTTATTTAATTTAAATTAACTAATTTATCAGTGCTTCTATTAACCACACCTAACCTCATCAATGGAATTTCTTTATGATGTGATATAGCCAAAAGCAGCTATATTGTGTAGTTCATAGAAGATTTGTTGTATTATTCAAGTCATTTAGCCATACCCTGACTCAAGTTTTTCCCGTGTAAACTGTATATAGTAATAGCAACTACTAAAAGTGTTGTTATGGGGATAAAATAAGATAGTCTATAAAGCATTTTGATAACTGCCAAACTCGATATAAATGTTAACTGTGATTGTCACTGTTGGTGTTATTGGGATTTTTTGTTTGTTGGAGGATAGGAATTATGATAAAATTTTTAAAGTATGATTTCTAGATTATTTAGAAACAACAAGCATACAGCGTGAACTTGTCTGAATAAAGAAGTGATTAAATCATAATGTTTAGTCAAAAAAAAAGAGTTTGTCTTAGTATACTTGAGACCCAAAACTATAAATGCCCTTGTACTCTAATACCCATTTAATAGTTTTTAGGGTAGTAATGTCTTTTATATGTTAGTATTTTATATATCAAATTTGTGTACACAAAGTCATATGTTTTCCTCATTAGTTTATGCACTTTGTAAATACTAAAAATAATTTCTAAAAGTCAACTAATATTATGATATTGACAGACATATTGACATATTATATTGTATTGTAATCTTCATTTCTATTTCTTACTGAGTAATTGCTTTCCCAATATTCATTGAATTGAATTAAGTTAAATGGAATTGAATTTCTTATTGTTCTTCACTTAGTTTTTGTTTTAGCACTTGCATTTAAATGTGTCCTGAAGTTAACTATCTGTAAATTTTTAAATGGGCTGAAGACATTTTACATTTAAAGGACCTTGAATCTCTTTGGTAAATTCAGTTTTTTACTTAGTATGTTCTTTAAATGAATTAGGTCTTTTAATTATTCTCATTATTTTAAATATGTTTCAAAAAACTAGGATATCTAACTGTATGATGTTACTTATTTACCTTCTATTATTATCATCCTTGCTCACTTTCGCCATATACTCTATCATTTGCTCTTCTGGTCAAAAGA